>NC_142854.1:5020000-6270000 GCF_061612785.1 Hesperophylax consimilis | reverse complement strand
TAAGTTCACTCCTTCCTTCCCTTAAAAAGACCCTCCACATGGTATCCCCAAAGATGACTTGTTTGAATGAACTTGTTGACTTGATCAATTCGTTTTTCTTAGAAGTGGAGTTAATGTAAAAAAAAAAAGTTTTTATGTGGGATGCTGTTTTGAAAAGTGGGAAAAATTGTAGTTTTTCCACGGAATTACATAAAAGGGATTGAAAAAACATAACTTATTAACTAGGTTAAATTGTTATTTTTCCCGGTCCCTTCAAAAACTTTATAAGAGAGATTCAAGGTATGTCGATACAGATCAACATCCACATAGATTGTCACAGAGCAATCAAGTACTTATAGAAACAAAAATATTTTTTTACCTTTCTATTGTAGATACTAAAATATCATAGATTTTTTCATAGAATACAGAGTTTTCCAAGTCCTTTATTTCAATATGCAATCGCTCTATGGTCTCGCACAATTCTGAGACGGGCAGTTGTTCATTTATTTGGAAAAACCCATACAAAGTCTTCATTAGGAAACTCATGTCGCTAATAGAATGTGGAATCATCTAAAACAAACGGAACAAAATATATTAGATTCATATGCGTCAGTTCAGCATTGGTTTAGTTAAGCCAGCCTTCAATTCAATATATTAGATTCATATGCGTCAGTTCAGCATTGGTTTAGTTAAGCCAGCCTTCAATTCAATATATTAGATTCATATGCGTCAGTTCAGCATTGGTTTAGTTAAGCCAGCCTTCAATTCAATATATTAGATTCATATGCGTCAGTTCAGCATTGGTTTAGTTAAGCCAGCCTTCAATTGAATATATTAGATTTGTATGCGTCAGTTCAGCATTGGTTTAATTAAGCTAGCCTTCAATTCAATATATTAGATTTGTATGCGTCAGTTCAGCATTGGTTTAGTTAAGCCAGCCTTCAGTACACCTCTCAATAATAATAATAATAAGAATTTATTCCAGAATGTATGCGGGGGTAGTGCAATGCAATACATTCCATATTTTGAAATAATATGTATAATTAGAGTAAGAAAAGTAATAATACATAGGCGATTCCGATAGGCACAAAAAAAGCAGAATATAAGTGAAAAAAGATAAGCACCAAAATGAGTGTAAGCAGCCGTTTATGGAGGATATTTAGACATCTCCCGTATATCGATATATCATTATCTCTATGATTACAATACACACCTCTCTTGTCTTTTTGGCAGCCATCTCGGCCTGCAGACAGGTCATGGTATCCTTGGAGAAGTTGAGCAGGTTTTCCACAGCCAGCTGATCCCTCCGGAGGCACATTAGCGCCACGCTGCTCCCGTTGACCGCCTCCTGGGACAAGGAGACCACCGAACAGAACTTATCGTAGATGTATCTGAAATAATCAAAAACACTGTAGCCACTCTTCACCAAAGACAAAAACACCTAACGACTTACGGAAAACATTCCAGTCGCTGTTATTAAAAAATAATGGCGTTCGCGACCCTTGACTTGGACGGGTCACATCTCTTCATCTTGCTTGCTTACCCGTGTATTGTTTATTCAATATCTTAAAAATAATGGCGTTCGCGACCCTTGACTTGGACGGGTCACATCTCTTCATCTTGCTTGCTTACCCGTGTATTGTTAATTCAATATCTTGATCTTAAGTGTTAAATTGTTTGAATGAACTCTTCTGGCTAATTTGTTCGCTTTTAGGAACAACTCACATGGTCTGTCATGGTGAGAAATATGAACTAAACGGTGTTAGAGAGAGAAAACACCACACTTTATATTCAAACTTAACTACAGAATAATTTAAAGGTGCACTTTTATGAAACCAAAAGTTCCAAACGCAATTTGAAAAAAAATTATAAAACTTTGTGAATTTTTTATGAATTATTTATGATGACAAAAAATTTGCAAAACAAGGTTTTATGCAAAGCACAAAGGATAACAAATTATTATAAGCAATAATTAGTTGCCTGAAATATCAATACAAATTGAAAATATCTCCCGAGTAAAAATAAATGCCACCAACTGGAATTGAACCCGCACCTTCTGATGTCCGGTCAGGTGCTCTGGACCACTGAGCCACGTCGGCTTATTTCCAACACACCAAATAATTCAATATGTACTAGTACTTCAATCAACAATTACTGCTGATTTTATATATTTTTTCACCTGTAAAGACCAACTTTATTTTTGTAAGAAAGGCTTTGTTAGTGATAAAGTTACCACTAGATGTGAAATTTATTATTTTGGCGGCATTTATTTATACTCGGGAGATATTTTCAATTCGTATTGATATTTCAGGCCACTAATTGTTGCTTATAATAATTCGTTATTTTTAGATGCCGTTCCTGAATTATCGTTAAATGAGAGGTGTAATATAACGACATGTGTATTTTTTATTATTAATTCAGTTAGAGTGATTTATAACAAAGAAATAGATACAATTTTTATTATTCTAGGATAATTTTTAGACAGATAAATTTGATAAATTATTGAACTATAAACAAGGGTTCATAGTTGAACTATAAAGAGTCGCTCTAGGGGCGGCCGGCTGCTTTTTTAAGCGCTCCGAGTTTATTTTGAAAATCTTGGGAAGTTCTCAATTTTTACGGTGTAGATAAAGTGTAAAATAACCGCAATAATTTTTAAGTTAGATGTATAAAAATAAAATAATTTTTAGTGTCGCTGATTCGAGATTAATTCAAGTTTTAATACAAAATTTCAAATATTTTAAGTTCAAATCTGCCACATTGTTCTAGAAGTGCATAATAACGCTGCAGCATCGGTAATCGGTCAAAGGAATTGGCCACATGTGCAGTGTGAAAGACAAGCGAGCAACCGTGTCAAGTGATTTATAATGGGTATTCTTTGAACTATGGTGACAGTAAACAATGTCCGATACGACAGGGCGACACTACTACATCTCAAAAGTGAAAGTGTTTTTTTGGACCCTAAATTAGCTGCAAAAATATCATTATATGACCTTGGACGCGATAATAATACTACTCGTAAAATTAGATTTCGTGGTTGCCGTGCTGGACGCTATCAGAAAAAACATACACTGTGCATCAGAAAGAAACAATATGACACAATACTTTGTGATGCAGCACAGGCCTGAAAACACTCCTGCTGTAAGTGATCGGGCTACACACCTGTGATAGTGTGTTGAACCCTTCAGTGACTGCAAAAGCAACCATATACAATCCAGTCCGTGATCCGAATGTGAAATTTAGATACAGGGGGTGTCGCGGTGGACAAAAAACAAAATATTTATGCAGGGAGGAACAATACGTTCCAAAAATTATTAATAATAACAATAGTAATGAAAATAATAATAAGTCTCCGTCAGTACACGATGTTCAAGTAGTCGAACTGATCGACAAACAGAATTACCTACCGTCTAAAGCCCTCCGCGATTCTGATAAATTCCACAACAACTTAAATGAAATTAGATTAGAACGACATGCCAACTATAGGAGCAGACAGCTTGCAATTGGTTCCTGGAATGCTCGATCCCTTAACAACAAACTAGAGGTGGTGGACGATATTTTCATAGACCAAAAACTCCATATCCTTACTGTCACAGAAACTTGGCACGAGAACAGTGATTCGTACTAAATTAAGAGACTCCGAGCTTTAGGGTATGTGGTTCTTGAAGAAGCCCGACCTAGTGGAGACCTACCATCAAACAATATCTCACAAGTGAATCACGGGGGTGTCGCGATAATAGCCCGACCAGGATTACGGCTAAACAAAGTAGCTCTCGGTACATTTAACACGTTTGAGTATATTGGATGCAGGGTTTCTTCTTCAGGAACGTCGTTCATGTTGTGCACCCTTTATAGGGCCGGATCGAAACCAATCTCTGTCGATTTTTATAATGAGTTTTCACAGTTTTTGGAAGTTTCAGTCGGACTCTCCGACACACTAATTATTACAGGCAACATTAATATTCATCTCCAGCGCGTGACATCACCAAACACTGTTAAATTCTTAGATCTATTAGCCAGCTTTGGATGCCACCAATGGGTCGATATCCCAACTCATGATGCTGGTGGTACATTAGATGTACTAATTTCAAAGAACAGTGATCTACCGCTTTCAGCAGATATTCGTGATATAGGACTGTCAGACCATCGGCTTGTTTGCACTGATATTGATTTTAACCCGCCTAAAGTACCATATACAACAATTGTATCAAGGGAATGGCGTAAATTTAGCTTTAGTGATTTTCTGGAAGAGTTACAGACCTCTCTCTTATGTACACCCAATGTTTGGGAAACAAAGACCCCTACCGAACTTGTCAAGACATATAATAAAACACTTTCATGTCTGTTAAATAAATATGCCCCGACATCATCAAAAACACGGAAAGTTCGAAAGTCTGACGGCTGGTTTGATGATGAATGTCGAAACCAGAAGAGACTTATGCGGAAATTAGAGAGGACCTATAGGAAAAACTCTTCTGTAACTACAAGAGACGAGTGGATCCTTGCTCAAAAACAGTATACGAGTAAAATAAATTCCAAAATAACAGAGTATTGGAGAGAAAAGATTAACTCTGAGCGAACCAACCCGCGACGACTCTGGAACTCAATAAAGACTGATTTCTGAAGTCACTGTTCCAACGAAAATAGATATTACCCAGGAAGCCTTCTCAATTTTTTTTCGGGAAAAAATTGAATCCATTCGTGCTACCGCATCTCACGCCCCTCCGCCAATATTCACTTTGAATTCTAAAGAAATTTTGTCTTCCTTCAAACCCACAACGCTGGAAGAAGTAATAAAAATTATTTCAAGCTCACTTAATAAACAGTGCAGTCTTGATCCTATACCGACATGGTTATTAAAACAATGCTCTACTGTTTTAGCTCCATTCCTAGTTCACGTTTTTAATAAATCGTTGAGCACGGGTGACTTTCCTGAACCACTCAAGTCAGCTGTAGTTACACCAATACTGAAAAAATCACAGCTAGACGCCGATAACTTAGGTAATTATCGACCCGTTTCAAACTTACCATTTATTTCAAAAATCCTGGAGAAAATTGCTACCGCACAAATAACCAGTCACTTGAATTCAAATAAATTATTCGCAAAACGTCAATCTGCGTACAGAAAGTTCCACTCAACTGAAACCGGACTACTTCGTATGCTATCAGACATAACTCTTGCCGTAGAGTCAGGTAAGTTATCACTTATCTCACTCCTAGACATGAGTGCAGCGTTTGACACGATTGATCATGAATTCCTCATTAGGAGATTAGAGGAAACATTTGGTTTGAATTCCGACATAAAAAATTGGCTGGTATCCTATTTATCCAATCGCTTACAAGCCGTGAGGGTTGGAAATAAATTGTCCAACTTCGCAACACTTTCTTCAGGGGTACCCCAGGGATCCGTTTTGGGTCCACTTCTCTTCATCCTTTTTACAAATGATGTCGCCAAAATTACCGAGTCATTTGATCTCTTGTCTCACTGCTACGCTGACGATCAGCAAGTTTATTTTTTCTGCGCTCCAAATGAAATCAATAGTCTCAAGATCCGTATAACTGAATGTCTAGAAGCAATAACTCGTTGGATGTCTTCAAACAAGCTGAAGCTCAATCCATCTAAGACTGAGTTTCTCTAGGCAGCCACAAACGTCAACATTTCATAGACAATTCACCTATTACTATTTCTGGCAGCGTTATCATAACAAAAACAACAGTCAAACTTCTCGGTGTCAATTTAGATTCAGACTTTTCGTTTAAAAGTCAAATAAATAGGACTGTAAGCACCGGTTTTTTTCACCTAAGACAACTCGAGTCTGTCCGAAGAAACCTTCCTACAGACGTAACAAAACTACTTATCAACTCTTACGTAGTCTCACGTCTCGATTACTGCAACGGCATTTATGCCAGCCTTCCAAAATATCAAATTGACAAGCTTCAGTGTTTAATGCAGCAGCGCGGCTCATAACCGGGGTTTCAAAATATTCGCACATTTCAGAACACCTTCGTAACCTTCACTGGCTCAAGTGCCCTGAAAGAATCCAGTACAAACTGTGCTGGATGGTGTTTAAATCCATCAATGAAATGGCCCCACCCTACATCTCTGAACTATGCGTCCCGGAAAACACTGGTCTGAGGCAGTCAACTCTTAGATCAGCTACATCATCAGCTGTAGGCAGACTGATAGAAATTATGCGCAAGCCAAATACTAAGTTTGGTGATCGCGCTTTCGGAGTATCTGGGCCGAAGGCTTGGAATAAACTCCCTCCAGAGCTAAGATCCATAACAAGTCCAACAGAATTCAGGTCTAAACTAAAAACTTACCTTTTTAAGCTGTCGTACCCTTAAATTAAATATACCATTCCTAAGAGAAAGTCCAGTTATATTCAATTTTTCAATTATGTCCTAAATCCTGTATCTAAATTTCGCTAATAAACAATTATATAATGTTAATCTCAAGTGACCTACCAGGTAAGTATTGTACTGTATATTATCTCCATAAATAGTTAAGTAATAACATAGATCACTGTAGAGATGTATTATAAGTTTGTACAGCGCCCTTGAGGTGATTTTGCACAAAAACGGCGCTATACAAGTCATCCAATTATTATTATTATTTAAATACATGTTCGCAAATTCCCTGTAATAATTTTTGCTAATAATAAAATGAATTTCACGCATTTGTAAATTTAATGTTTATTTTTTATAAAACCTACAATGCATTAAAAAAAAACTTGTAACACAAATTAGATTTTAATTAAAAAATTTAAGTAATTTTTTTGGAATATGTGTTTTTGTATAAAACAATAACCAGTCTTTTTCAGAAAATGTCATTCCCGGTTGCCAATAAAGGCAAAGAATGAAATGCAGAATATGTCATTCCCAGTCGCTACTGAAGGCGAGGAATGAAATATAGAATACTTGGTCGTGTATATCACCTAGCACCGAGCAGCCCAGCGACAGACTCCAGAACTTATATATTCGGATCCATGCACTCCAGGCCAATTTGGCGACCTGGACTAATTCCGCCAAGATCCTTGTAGCGACATGTACTATTGAACGGTGTAAGCTTTTTGAGCAAATAAAGTGGCAACTGTATTTCTGTCAGTATTTATATTTAATTAATATCATTCCTAGCTGAAGTTGGTTATACATTAGATAAACATGAAATGATCCACTCACTTGACTTTCTCATATCGGAGCTGCACCTCACTGAGCAGGACCTGTTCACTTTGCTTGTCCACAAACTGCTGAATCATGAGGGGAAGCTTCTGTTGCTGGTAGGTGTCAACGTCCACCTCCAGGATTTTCACCATGCCGGCTATCTTGGCTTTTTCAAATCTGGAAAACAATTTATTTATTTATGTTACACCTCACAAGAGTCTGCAGTCTGCTGTGTAAAGACGGGAACTATATTACCAACCGGTTTGGGCAGCGTTAACCCGCCTGGGTTAAGATAGGGGCTGTAGGAAGGGATTACGTGAAAGAGGAAACACATTGGAGCCGACTTTCACAAAAGTGAGTTGGAAAAACAACCCATTCTCGTGAAGCCATCATCAACTGTGTTCCGCTGAGTTTTGCGTAAGTATGCACTGGTGCAAAGGGGATCAATGCTGCTAGCGCCTTACAGTAGGCTCCATTACCTCTAGAACAAACTCAGTAGGCCTACATTGCATCAGATATGGCAGTCGGTCTGTTAACAACGGATTGTCAATCAGACGGAACGCAGAATCAGGTATTTTGTGGCTCCAGTCCAGAGGTGGTTCCTAAATTCAAATGTTGGTTATGCATGAGATTTGTACATAGTTAGCAGCTTGCGCTATTGAAATATCTGTTAGCTTTACATACGATGCCAAATTTCTTTAAAACTCGGGCTTCTATGAAGCCTCGATACTTGAGCCGGTCTTAAATACTTAACAGCATTACAATGGAGTTCTTATTTGTTATTAATTATCCAATTACTGTTAAACTTAATGTGAAATCAGATATGCTTGGTACGCATTTGGCATGTCCTCCAGCTGCGCAGCAATGACCTGGACCAATTCTTGGAGCCAACTTCTATTCAAATAACGGAAGAATAACAAAAGCATTCCCACTTGATGTCTTGATATCTTCCAAAGACTTTAGAAAGAGTTTAACAATGAATTACATACCCTGGATCATAAAAGGAGTCAACATCGTACTCTTCAATAAATTTTAATTGTTCAAGGACTGCATCCCCTTCAGCTTTTGTCTTGATGTAGAAACAAAGGCCGTCCTTTAGTCTGAAAAATAAAAACATTCATTCTAACCAGTAATAAAATGTACCCATCAGTTTTCCAAGCTAATAAGGAACTTATAAAGCCAATAAAAACATAAAAACATTCATATAGATCAGTCATTCACAAAGTGTTCTGTATCAACCCCGGGGAATGACTTCCATCTGCAGTAGGTCATTGCATGAGATGTAAATGTGGGTCCATGAGAGTGGAACTTGCGCATTTGATACCAGTAGCAGCTTGCGCCCACACGCTCAATAGCAACATATATATATTCATATAGATCAGTCATTCCCAAAGTGGTCTGTATCAACCCCCGGGGAATGACTTCCATCTGCAGGAAGTCATTGCATGAGATGTAAATGTGGGTCAATGAGAGTGGAACTTGCGCATTTGATAGCAGTAGCAGCTTGCGCCCACACGCTCAATAGCAACATATACATATTCATATAGATCAGTCATTCCCAAAGTGTTCTGTATCAACCCCCGGGGAATGACTTCCATCTGCAGGAAGTCATTGCATGAGATGTAAATGTGGGTCAATGAGAGTGGAACTTGCGCATTTGATAGCAGTAGCAGCTTGCGCCCACACGCTCAATAGCAACATATACATATTCATATAGATCAGTCATTCCCAAAGTGTTCTGTATCAACCCCCGGGGAATGACTTCCATCTGCAGGAAGTCATTGCATGAGATGTAAATGTGGGTCCATGAGAGTGGAACTTGCGCATTTGATACCAGTAGCAGCTTGCGCCCACACGCTCAATAGCAACATATATATATTCATATAGATCAGTCATTCCCAAAGTGGTCTGTATCAACCCCCGGGGAATGACTTCCATCTGCAGGAAGTCATTGCATGAGATGTAAATGTGGGTCAATGAGAGTGGAACTTGCGCATTTGATAGCAGTAGCAGCTTGCGCCCACACGCTCAATAGCAACATATACATATTCATATAGATCAGTCATTCCCAAAGTGTTCTGTATCAACCCCCGGGGAATGACTTCCATCTGCAGGAAGTCATTGCATGAGATGTAAATGTGGGTCAATGAGAGTGGAACTTGCGCATTTGATAGCAGTAGCAGCTTGCGCCCACACGCTCAATAGCAACATATACATATTCATATAGATCAGTCATTCCCAAAGTGTTCTGTATCAACCCCCGGGGAATGACTTCCATCTGCAGGAAGTCATTGCATGAGATGTAAATGTGGGTCAATGAGAGTGGAACTTGCGCATTTGATAGCAGTAGCAACTTGCGCCCACGCGCTCAATAGCAACATATCTCCTTCCATTTATTTGGATTTTATTTCAAAGCGGAAATACTCTTTGACCTTCTGCAGAACAGGCCTGAGGCCAAAGGAGTTAAGAATAATTAACTATAATCTACTATTTTAGAAATATCATTCAATACCATCTGTGCTAGAAAATCCGTGCCGCCGTGTGGTCACTTTAACAAGTCGTGGTGAAGACTACAGCTAAAGTTTACAGGCACATATAATCTATAGCACTCCAAGAGGAATGGGCTAGTAAGACTATGCACTATGTATATTAAAACTGTTCCATGCGTCCAAACATAAATATACTTCAGGATTTTTTCTGCATTTGTTCCAGCATATTTATATATTTAGTTTAGGGCAGAGTCCGTATGCCACCAGCATACTCCAGCTTGCTGCCTAAATTTAATGCCATTAAACACGGCTATAATTGTATCTGGGTCATCTAACTGTTTATCCAGCTCTTTGTAAAAATTCTATCTTTTAGTTGAATTTTAGGCTGGAGTAATAATACACATCCCACACACTGGGGATGAAAAGAACTTGCAATCAGTGAAATGCCTTCCACAATATATTCGGCTGTATGTAAAGTCAGATATCAGCAAACTTTGGCAACAGGGTTTAGAATTTCAACCAAATTTAAAAAATATATATTTAATCACCATATAAATACATATTACAGTTAAAAAAATTGTGTCTAACACTTTTAACCCCGTTTTGGTTATTAAATTTTAAAAAGATTTTAAACTTGTTTAAGGTTTCAGCACGACCTAGCTTTCTTCTGGGCGCGTAATTCACTTTTTATATTCAAAATGAGTTAAAGCTAATTGTTAGTTTTGCAAAATGCTTTAAATTTTAAATTATGTTCATAGACATTACAACATGTTTGAGGTAGTGTATATTATTCAGGCTTTTTGACATTCTTCAACTCGTGATTCCGAATGATATGTTCAAAATGAGTTAAAACTAATTGTTAGTTTTGCAAAATGCTTTAAATTTTAAATTGTGTTCATAGACATTACAACATGTTAGAGGTAGTGTATATTATTCAGGCTTTTTGACATTCTTCAACTCGTGATTCCTGACAATATTTAGAGTAATAAATGTTCATTTTTGTCTCAGGTGACATGTTTTGATGATTTTTTTTTCAATATATTTTTCTACAAAACCAAACAAAAATGTTTCTTCTACATTCCTTCACTGGTCACTCAGCCGAATATTTTTTCGTCCAACCCCTTACCCCGATCCTAACTGTCCAATATCTACTGAATATTTAAGTTTTATTTTAAATATTCAGTAGATGTTTCTTCTACATTCCTTCACTGGTCACTCAGCCAAGTAACCGCCCAACACCTTACCCCGATCCTAACTGTCCAATATCTACTGAATATTTAAGTTTTATTTTAAATATTCAGTAGATGTTTCTTCTACATTCCTTCACTGGTCACTCAGCCAAGTAACCGCCCAACACCTTACCCCGATCCTAACTGTCCAATATCTACTGAATATTTAAGTTTTATTTTAAATATTCAGTAGATGTTTCTTCTACATTCCTTCACTGGTCACTCAGCCAAGTAACCGCCCAACACCTTACCCCGATCCTAACTGTCCAATATCTACTGAATATTTAAGTTTTATTTTAAATATTCAGTAGATGTTTCTTCTACATTCCTTCACTGGTCACTCAGCCAAGTAACCGCCCAACACCTTACCCCGATCCTAACTGTCCAATATCTACTGAATATTTAAGTTTTATTTTAAATATTCAGTAGATGTTTCTTCTACATTCCTTCACTGGTCACTCAGCCAAGTAACCGCCCAACACCTTACCCCGATCCTAACTGTCCAATATCTACTGAATATTGAAGTTTTTTCATAAGAAGCAATTACTTTGTGATTAGACATTATATTTTTTAAAATAAAACAAACACTTTGTATTTAACCACGAATATTTATTATTTTACACATCGACCGGTTTCGCTTAAACCGAGCTTCATCAGGATATAATAATAACTGATTTATTGGTTTAAGTGAAACCGGTCGATGTGTAAAATAATAAATATTCGTGGTTAAATACAAAATGTTTGTTTTATTTTAAAGAATATTTAAGTGTTATTTTGAAAAAAAAAACACAAAATTGTCACCATACACCAAAATATCATTTACATTTTTTAATTCCAAATAATGTCAGAAATTACTAGTTAAAGTAAGTAAAGTAAATTCACTTTTTTTACATGTAGAAAATATAATTAATTTGTGTATTTTGTTACAAGGAAAGAAATAAGAAAGTAATTTATGCTTGTGTGATACCAAAAGTTTAAAGAAATGGATTCTGTTGTGTTAAGTATCTAGATCTTAAAGTCTAATATAACTCACTTCTCGCAGCTGCCCTTGAGCTTCACCTCGGCCAGCTTGGCGTCCCGAGCCCCCTCGCTGCCCAGACACTCCAGCTGGCGGGAGACACTGTACCGCAGATACGTGACTAACTGCTCCGTCTTGGCCAGGTACAGTATCTAGATATTAGAGTCTAATATAACTCACTTCTCGCAGCTGCCCTTGAGCTTCACCTCGGCCAGCTTGGCGTCCCGAGCCCCCTCGCTGCCCAGACACTCCAGCTGGCGGGAGACACTGTACCGCAGATACGTGACTAACTGCTCCGTCTTGGCCAGGTACAGTATCTAGATATTAGAGTCTAATATAACTCACTTCTCGCAGCTGCCCTTGAGCTTCACCTCGGCCAGCTTGGCGTCCCGAGCCCCCTCGCTGCCCAGACACTCCAGCTGGCGGGAGACACTGTACCGCAGATACGTGACTAACTGCTCCGTCTTGGCCAGGTACAGTATCTAGATATTAGAGTCTAATATAACTCACTTCTCGCAGCTGCCCTTGAGCTTCACCTCGGCCAGCTTGGCGTCCCGAGCCCCCTCGCTGCCCAGACACTCCAGCTGGCGGGAGACACTGTACCACAGATACGTGACTAACTGCTCCGTCTTGGCCAGATACAGTATCTAGATATTAGAGTCTAATATAACTCACTTCTCGCAGCTGCCCTTGAGCTTCACCTCGGCCAGCTTGGCGTCCCGAGCCCCCTCGCTGCCCAGACACTCCAGCTGGCGGGAGACACTGTACCGCAGATACGTGACTAACTGCTCCGTCTTGGCCAGGTACAGTATCTAGATATTAGAGTCTAATATAACTCACTTCTCGCAGCTGCCCTTGAGCTTCACCTCGGCCAGCTTGGCGTCCCGAGCCCCCTCGCTGCCCAGACACTCCAGCTGGCGGGAGACACTGTACCGCAGATACGTGACTAACTGCTCCGTCTTGGCCAGGTACAGTATCTAGATATTAGAGTCTAATATAACTCACTTCTCGCAGCTGCCCTTGAGCTTCACCTCGGCCAGCTTGGCGTCCCGAGCCCCCTCGCTGCCCAGACACTCCAGCTGGCGGGAGACACTGTACCACAGATACGTGACTAACTGCTCCGTCTTGGCCAGGTACAGTATCTAGATATTAGAGTCTAATATAACTCACTTCTCGCAGCTGCCCTTGAGCTTCACCTCGGCCAGCTTGGCGTCCCGAGCCCCCTCGCTGCCCAGACACTCCAGCTGGCGGGAGACACTGTACCGCAGATACGTGACTAACTGCTCCGTCTTGGCCAGGTACAGTATCTAGATATTAGAGTCTAATATAACTCACTTCTCGCAGCTGCCCTTGAGCTTCACCTCGGCCAGCTTGGCGTCCCGAGCCCCCTCGCTGCCCAGACACTCCAGCTGGCGGGAGACACTGTACCGCAGATACGTGACTAACTGCTCCGTCTTGGCCAGGTACTCTTCCAGCGGGAATTGCGAAAAGAAGATCTTCTCTTCCGACTAAAAAGAAATCTAATTATTAAAAAGTATTATTTCATTGTGCCCGTAGAGCCAGTGGAACCAGCCCGTAGAACCAGTGGAACCAGCCCGTAGAAGGGCGTTGCAACAGTTTGAATGGCCATCGAGACCATCTCCAAAAGGATCTTTCTTTTGAGCGTACAAACCCATTACTTTGGATTTGTTCCTGAAGTCTTGGAAAAATCCAAAACTTACGAAGGCAATTGCAATCCACAAACATCCCATTAACATTAAGAGAAAGCTACAAGCCAAAAATGTGTATATTCTTGGGATACCTTATATTGTAGGCAATAGGCATTAAAATCGCTTGTCAAACGGAGTCTACAAACGTTCGATTTCAAGCACAAAACTGGTTTATATTTATTTTGTAAATAATTTTATAAGAAAGCAAAATAGTTAATCAAGTGAAACTGTCACAGATAACCTTAGCTATAATACTGTGTTTTTGAAAAGTTGTTTCCTTTACGCGTTCATACATTTCTATTGAAAAAACATTTTTTTTATCAATCTTTTTATTAATCTTTATAACGAATTGGTGTACATTATGAATACCAAAAAATATGCTTTAGAGAAATTGAAGGTTTTCCTATCGCTTCGCTTGAGTAGAATACAAATAAAAAAATAAATTACTCAATAAAAATAGTAGTTTACATTTATATATTTATTGAGTAATTTATTTTTTTATTTGTATTCTACTCCAGCGAAACGATAGGAAAACCTTTAATTTGTCTAAAGCATATTTTTTGGTATTCATAATGTACACCAATTGGTTATAAAGATTAATCAATATAGTGATTTAGCATTAAGCTTCGCCTTAAGAGAGATGACGGTAAGGTTGACCTATTTCTGAACACTGCACTGGTATCACTAGTATGGCGTTTGAGGCCGTCTTATGTCTCCGGCCTCGAGTACCAGCCCACATCAGATTCAAATCCCGACGTGAAGTAGCCTAGCCGACATGCATCCCAAAGTGAGGCATACACCAATACTGTTTACATAATAAATACACTTGTTCCTACCTACTGTTAACCACAAATGTAGCTCCTTAACAGCTGCGTAAAATTCCAAAAAGGCTCTAAAATATTATAATGATTTACGTACAATAGAAAATTAAATGCATAAAATCAATGGAAACTAATCTATATGTAGTGTTATGATTTGCCCATATCCTCCATTAATCAAGCATCCCTACGACTATAAATCATAGAGGACACACTACCACACAGCAATATAGTGTAAAACATGCCTTGGTTATGTGCAATCCGAAGATCACCTTATCTGGTGATTGATGATAAACAGCAATATGCCCATAAAAGGAATGATTAACTACGTACGAGGGGGAAATAGGAGGGGAAACACACAGAGCGGCAGACGGGGACTTGAGTTGGAAGAACTCGGCAGAGAGCGGAGAGCTGTGTGGGTTATCCACCACACATAGCGTCGAATGCAGATTTACTTATTTAAGGGTTGAACCAAGCAATAGACACGAGAGAATAAACCCAAACGTCCCACATCGGTTCACAGTACTAAGCCATTTTAAATATATGGTACGTCTAACAAATGTAATGAAACAGAGCCAGTAACTTCCAGCACACAATTGTTCCATGTAATAGTTTTAAGAAAATCTTGTAATAATATTCATAACTTTGTTGCCAAATAAATGGTATATGAGTATAACTTCATGAAGTGTTTTCATTTTAATGGTTCCTTGAGAGATGGCCTGAACTAGCGATCCCTGAGATAGTAATAAATATGGCTAGCGTGTTATACATTAAATACTCTTCATAACAGTGCTTGGAGACCATAACAATATAAAAGAATCTTAATATATTGTTAATTTTTCAGAATTTTTTTGTGACAGTAGATTTCACAGCAAAATTTCCCTACTCCACTTACTTACAAATTTGCCCAAATCATTGAAATAACACTTCGTTTCAAATTAATTTGTAAAAGAAACATCTATTTAAGTCGATGGAAAAACATGCACGGAATAGGTAAACATGAGAAATTTTGAAATTTCATCGCCCCGATGTAAATAGTTGTTCTTTGAAGTAATTAAGTTGAAACAAAGTGTTTTAAATAATGAATGCATATTAAGAAGTGGAGTTGAGAAATTTGACTGATTTCACGTAATTACATGTTTGGAAGCGGCGCATATCTTGAGGACCTCCTCAAGGAGAGTGTGGTACTGCAACTTCTCCCCGCGGGCCTTGACCACTAGCTCCTCACAGTCAGCGGTCAGCCGGGCCAGCGAGGCGCTCGCGATGGACAACTCCTCGTTCAGCTCAAACTGCTCGCGGGAGAGGTCACGGCTGATGGAACTGCAAATACAATTATAATATCAGTAACAGCTTGGCCATATCTTGAGGACCTCCTCAAGGAGGGTGTGGTACTGCAACTTCTCCCCGCGGGCCTTGACCACTAGCTCCTCACAGTCAGCGGTCAGCCGGGCCAGCGAGGCGCTCGCGATGGACAACTCCTCGTTCAGCTCAAACTGCTCGCTGGAGAGGTCACGGCTGATGGAACTGCAAATACAATTATAATATCTTGAAGATCTCCTCAAGCAAGGCTCTTCCCCACTTCTCTTCTACTACCAGCTCCTCGCATTAGGTCGGCTTGTTCATTTTTAAGGTTTATTTAAAGTATAATATCTACTGTTTTAGAAATTCAATTCAATTGCACCATCTTAATTTGGTAGGCGGGAATGGGTACCGCCGCCCTGGGAACCATTTATTGGATGAACAACACCTCTGCCACAGGTCACCCCAGCAGGTGACTTAGCAGGGGTGCCCGGGTTCATGGGTTAAGGTTTGCCCGGGTCTTGGTGGCGGGTGCGTCGGCCCACCTTCTGCGTGGCGGGCCGGTTGGGAGATGCTGGTTGAGGGAGACCCTTTACAACCGGTTACCGCTGTCCGGGCCGCTCGATAGTACAGGGGCCCGACCCTCAGGCTCACGACTAAGGGTGGGCTGCCCCATCAGCGAGTGAAAAAACCCCGCCACTGCTGTTGTGCCGGTTCGTGACCGGAGGGGACCCAGCAGCAGCGTTTGGGGCGCATTGGATGCCCTCTCCAGCCGGACTCTCCCAGCCTATCGCCTAGCACCGCAGTGGGTGGGCTGGAACCAAACGCCCATCACTCCTGGACAGCCTGAACCCCAGATTCCTACCCACCCCTCATACCTCTCCTTTCCAGACCTTCCTTTCACTTCATACCCTTACAAAAAAAAAAAAAAAAACTAAAATCATGAATATACAAAATAAATCTAACATCAATACAGCGGCGAGTAGCAGGCGTCCCCGGTGCGGGCCAAAACTGTTGGTAAATTTTGCCAACATTCGCGGCCTGCACTCCAACTTAAACTATGTTCATCACCATCTTTTGTCCCAACGTCCCAACCTTTTTTTCCTATCCGAAACTCAGATAGCCGAGCCGCCAGACTCCTCCTATCTGGACTGCCCGGGCTTTACCCTCACAAGCAAGTTCCGACTCAAAGGAGGAGTCTGCCTCTACAGTCGAGCTGACGTCAACTGTGTACGACTATTGAGTCTGGAAAACTCCAGATTCGACGTAATGTGGGTGCGCGTCAATCTTGCCAGTACGGCAAGATTCTACGCATGTTTATACCGCTCACCGAACCATAGCGAATCAGACACTTCCGAACTCTTCAAACATTTGAGCGATACTATTGATGATCTCTTGCCCCGCTACCCTTCGGCCGAGTTTATTGTTCTGGGGGACTTGAATGTTCATAACGAACCATGGTTGAAGTTTTCAGGCCCAACGGACTCGGCTGGCCGACAGGCGGAATCCTTTGCCATTTGCTACGGATTATAGCAACTGGTTCAGGAGCCTACAAGGGTTCCCGATGTCCAGACTCAATGCTCCAATCTGTTAGACCTATTCTTAACTACTGTGCCACACGATTATAAGATTGACGTCACAGCGCCTCTGGGATCATCCGACCACTGCTTAGTGACGACATCAATCCCCGTTAGCCTCAGACCAACCAATGAGAGGCTGAGGAGAAAAGTGTGGCACTATAGGTCAGCAGATTGGTTCGGTATGCGGGCCCATTTCAACGCTTTTCCGTGGTCAGCTGTTTGTTTTCGGACTTCGGACCCTTCAAGATGTGACCAGGAGATTGGTGAAGTCATCAAATCGGCGATGGATGGCTTCATATAATCGACTACTAAAGAAACTGGTGTGGGCTCAAAGCCGTGGTTCAGTCGACAATGCTCCGAAGCAGTTCGACGAAAAAACGCGGCTTACCGAGCCTACAACACATCTCGAACGCCCGAAAGCAGATCAGCATACAACAAATCGGCAAAAGAATGCAAGAGAATCATTAATAGGTCAAAATTCGAACACGACCTGCAGATCAGCAAAAAGCTGGCTGCCTGCCCGCATGGCAGCAGAGCATTCTGGTCGCTTGCGGGCTCAATAGGTCGAAATTTTTGCAAACCCAGTTTGCCACCTCTTACCAGACCTGACGGCTCACTAGCAAACACCGCCACCGAAAAGGCAAACCTATTAGGGAAAATGTTTGCGGAAAACTCGACCCTCGACGACGGAGGTGCTGTTCCGCCGTCGGTTCCTCACTGCGGCTTCTATATGAAAAAGCTGAGGATCCGGCATCGGGATGTACTCCACGTCATACGGGGGCTCGATGTTAACAAAGCTAGTGGACCTGATGGAATACCTGCCCTGGTATTGCAGAGGTGTGCTGCGGAAATAGTTCCAGTTTTGACAAAGCTCTTCAAAATGTCCCTGAAGTGTGGCACTGTGCCCTCTGGTTGGAAAAAAGCGGTCATTCACCCTATTCCCAAGAAAGGTGACCGCTCCAACCCGGCCAACTACCGCCCCATAGCGATCACATCAGTTCTGTCCAAAGTGATGGAACGTGTGATCAACGACAAACTGCTCACATACCTCGAGAAGAACAAAATTATCAACGACCGTCAATACGGATTCCGGCGGAACCGCTCGTGCGGTGATCTTCTCGCGTATGTGACGCATGTTTGGGGGCGGTGCCTGGAACGTCACGGTGAGACCCAAACGGTCGCACTAGACATATCCAAGGCCTTTGACCGGGTCTGGCACCGAGGACTTGTCAACAAATTGCCATCTTACGGACTTTCCGCATCCCTGTGTCCGTGGATTGCTGACTTTTTAAGGGATAGGTCGATTCAGGCGGTTGCTGACGGTTTCACCTCTTCCTCGCACTCCATAAATGCTGGCGTCCCACAGGGATCGGTTCTGTCTCCGACTTTGTTTTTGTTGCACATCAATGACCTTTTGACATGTGCACCGATTCATTGTTACGCGGATGACAGTACAGTTCATGATAGCTTTTTGTTTGACAAGCCCTCAAAGGGCACACAAACTCCAACGGCTCGGAGGGCTTTGAAGCAGAGAATGGACGGTTATCTCGGGAGTATTTCCTCCTGGGGTAAAAATAATCTCGTCGAATTTAATGTTTCAAAGACCCAATCCTGTCTGATTACGTCTAAAAGGGATCCAAATGATAATCTAGTCTCCTTCAACGGAAGCAATCTTCCGAACAGGCCTTCCATTGATATGCTTGGTATAACTATAAGTGACCACCTCAGGTACGGGGGCTCTATCGAAGCCAGAGTAAAGTTGGCCTCTCAGAAGCTGGGCGTACTGTACAGGGCCCGCAGATACTTTAATAATACACAACTGCTGACCCTGTACAAATCGCAAGTGCGCCCTACTGTCGATTTCGGCAGCCATCTCTGGTCCGGAGCCCCTAAATACCTGAAAAAACCCTTGACTCTGTGCAAAAACGGGCGGTCCGTTTGATAGATTCCCCAATCTTAACAAACGGACTGCAATCTTTAGAGCACAGGCGTCAGGTAGGTATGCTGTCCTTGTTCTATCGGTATTACAATGGAAGATGCTCTGAGGAACTAGCGTCATTGATCCCTTCGGCACCGGTGCGTAGTCGGGATACACGCCAAACGCGCGCCCAACATTTGTACACGGTTGACATTTGTCACATGAGAACGGGTCGCTTCTACGATTCGTTCTTAAGTTCAACAGCTCGACTGTGGAACGAACTGCCGGCCTCTGTGTTTCCTCCCTCCTACAACATGGGACTCTTCAAGACCCATGTTCACTCCTTCCTCTCCACAAAAAGACCCTCCACACAGCATCCCCAAAGATGACATAGACCCTGAGGGAAATTATTTTCTTCAGGGCCTCCTGTGTGGAGTTAATATAAAAAAATAAAAAATAAAAAAAAATTCGTCTTGTCAGGCTTTGCTCTACTAGAACATTTGTTCGGCCGTGTGGTATCTTGAACAAGTCGTGACAGTGACTATGGCCCAAGATTGCAAACAAGTATAAGAAAGAGGAACGAGCTCTCATTGGAGTTATATTAAAACTAAGAATTGAAAGATTTGCATAACGTCTGGTTTCCAGGCGAAATCCATTTGTTACTTCAAGTAAGTCCATTTTATGATGCATGAACCTCGGATAAGTTCCATGCGTCCGCACATAATAATTTTTCCAGCATATTTATACATTTAGTTTGGGGCAGAGTAGCATTAGCATTTAGAGATTAAATCACCCCAAGATTACTTCATTTGTGATCTGTAGCCTTTTTGAAAAAACCAATAAAACTCACCTACTAGTTTCTATAAGCTTGCATTTTTCACTCAGCTGAGATTCCATCAGGTTAGTCCATTCCTGAAGATTGTCCACTTTATGCTTAGCATCGGATATCCCGTAAAATTCACTCGGCAGCGGTATACCTTCATACTTCTTGGATATATTTGCCAGTTCAATTTCTAATTCGGCCTGCTCCAAAACTTTGCCAGATTCCTCAAGTTCCAAAAATCTAAAATTTAATTAATTTAATAATTTTTGGTACGATAATCAGAAAACCTTTTCAGGAAACCGAGGGCGTACATAAGGGGTGGGAAGGGGTTTTAGGGGTTCAATCTGTGCCTAAAACTGCAGCGGTAAGGTAAATAATTACCAGTAGACAGAGCCGGCCCCGAGCCAAACGGCGCTTGCAGTGACTAAAATTTTGTCAAAACCTAGGTAGGTGATTACTGTAATCGATAATATTCAGATAATTTGTATTTTTGTATAGCGCCTTTTTTATGAAAAATAATCTCAAAGGTGATGTATTAGGACTGTTGGGTGTTTGGTATTATCAGCGCCTTGGCAATTAGGCACCCGGAGCGATCAGCTCCAATTGCTACCGCATCGGGCCGGCCCTGCCGGCAAGTATATCGGGGCTAATATATTATTTACTTGCCTGTCTCAATATAGGATATCCCTAATGAGACCGGCACAGTAAACAAAGAACCTAACACATTTGGAATATATGTTTTGGGGAGGCGAGTTTGGTACCGCCGCCCCGGGAACCATTGTGGTGATTTAGCAGGGGTGCTGGATCGGGAGAGGTTGGTTTAGTGAGACCCTTTGACCTCTCCATCTGGTCTCTCTTGGCCCATCGCCTTGTGCCACAGAGGGAGAGATAGATCATACAACCGTCACCCCTGTACACATGAATCCCTAGATTCCTACCCATCCCTCGTATCTTTACCTTCCCAGAACTTTATATCCTTGCTTTTCTTCGAGACCGAAGAGTCCCTCCACACAACATCCCCAAAGATGACATAGGCCTTGAGGGAAATTATTTGATAAGCTTGTTGAATTGCACTGTACACTTAATACGAAAAAAAATATAAACAGCACCAGATTTCAACTTAATATAAATACTACAAGAAAGGACTGTGTCGTAGGAGATGGTAAAAGATGCAATAAAGTTTGAAGGTTAGGAATACGGATAAATTATTAAAATATTCCAACTAACACTCATTTGTGCACGTTTACTTGAACCCTCTACTTCAATGGGTGTCTCAAATCAAGTGTTGTTTTTTTAAATAGCCTTTACATGCAGCGGAATTCGTAAAACTATTAAAACTATTTCCATCAGGGCCTCCTGCGTGGGGATAATGTAAAAAAGTGATAAATAAAAAAAATGACGTAGAAACTCACCTGACTTTGTCTTCAACTGTCAGACAATTGTTCGAGTTAACATTTTTGTAAAACCAATTTAAGATTTCATTGTCTTCTTCTAGTAACCAGCCGAAAGACACGCCTCCCGTGTCAATATTTAGATTTTTTAAATGCACTAAAAACGTTTCTTCGTCGACTCCCATTGTGGAAATAGTAGGGGAGCTAGCCAAATAGCTTCCACGCACTAATCGCGAGCAAATGTTAAAAAATACGTATATTATTTTAACGATTGTGTCGTGTCTGCGTGCAAGCGCAAAATACCAAATGAACTTAAAATATCAGCAAGTTAGTTTAGTCCATAAATAAATGTTTAGTCAGCAGTAAACAACATTATTTAACGTCAATTTGACGGACGGCCGGTATTGGCCGGTATTTTGAATTTTCGGTGCTATCAGTGTTGCCAGTACAAAAAGGCTGCCAGTAACAATGTGGTGATAAGCAGGTACCACTGCAAAAGCGGTGAACGCAACCTCCATAAAACAAAAGAGCTATGGCAGAGCGTCACTCGGTGCACAGAACGACAGTTTAGACTATAAGCTATTTCGTGAATTAAACTCGGGAATTTGTTACAGTGTTTTGATGGCGAGGGCGACATCATACAATGGCTCATCAAATTGAGCTTATTTTTTAATTAAAGGAAATAAAAGATGTGTCGTCGATCATACCGATGTTTATGGAGAGACCTGCCTTTGCTGTATACAAAAGTGCAGAAAACAAAAGAAACGGCGACGCAATAAGAAATGCGTTGGTGTGTGCATGACGAACCAGTCGATCTATCATGGCGGATCTGAGGAGGCTGGCTAGGCTAGCAGGTGTTTAGAAGACTACAAACAATAAAAAAGTAAGTAATTTTTCGAATTTTTTGTACATGAGGTTAGTGAGGTGGAGTGTTATAAAAAAGTAACACTCTATAACTGTACTGTAACTATGGGAGCGTGGTGAACAGTGAAATTCGGAAGGAATCTGACATACTTCATTTTTTACTAAACGTTTTTATTGAGAATCGATATTATAGCACTGAGCGGTACAATCGTTGCAAGGTTCCTCTGGTACGTATTTTAATGCTGTACAGGTAATTGAGTAATGGGTTGGGCGGGGGAAAATCTATTTTATTTAGTCATTGGGGAATGTATATTAAAGGAGATGCATGTGGATGCGTACATATAAGAACTTAATAATTTTGGAAAGTCGAGTTCCTTCACTTTAATGTTGTATCTCATGCGATATTGTTTGCACAAACAATGTCGCATGATGGCTTCCTTTTAGAGTGTAGGCCGTAATAATGAATATGGGTACCAAAATAGAGAGCATAATTAACGCATTCAAATTGCTAACTTTTTGTTTGTATCTATGGCCAAAGGGATCTCCAGATTTTTTCAACCTGTAAAGTGGTCGCGTGTTCAAAAAGATTGAAAAACACTGATCTAGACAAAAATCGACCCTAATGGCAGTTTTTGAGGATTGGCATTTTGTTTGTGCCATCTCTTATTGTTCAACTGTTTTACGTTAAAATTTTGCTTTTTATATTTAAAATATTAATAAAAAGTTTGGTAATTATTCGGAATCGCTGGACACGGATTATACGAAATATTTTTAAATAAAACCTTCTGATTTACCTCAATAGACTATAAAAGGAATCTGACTGAATTTGGGAAATTATTAATTATAATTTTTAATTACGTAAATCGATAATTCACTTTCGTTGTATGGGATGACAGCTGAAATGATTTCTGTTGATATTTTCTTTTGTTAGTATTTCTGATATGAGTGGCTAGAATTTTAACCATTTACTCTATGCAAATACTAGTAGGTGCTCTTTTGGCTAAACAAAGTATCGCATGAAAATACGATAGGTACGATAAATATGCCTCACCTCTAGTTTATTTTTGTTTATAGATAGATGATAGATAGTTTATAGTCTATGGCAATCTTCCCGCCATTTCACATAATCCACGACTCCACGACGAAAACAACAATGTTTGACGGACGCCATTGTTTGTCATCAAAATATTTTTAAATATCTGGTTGTGTGAAACAGTTGATTTATGTGTGAAAATGCCTATCGATAAAGTCCTTAAAACGTGTTGTCTGAAGGGATGTACGGACAGAGTTGACAATCTCCCGATGCACAGGTAAATACTAAAATACAAATAGATTGAAATCTTTAGCAGTTGAGTCTATTTTTTGACGAGCAACTCATTGACAACATTATTTGTTTGTACTCGCAATTCTCACTATTCGCACTGTGGTTAGTTGGTTTGTTAAGTGATCTAATGAAATTGTTTAAAAAGCAAGTTTTGCATTTCGGCAATCTTGTTTTTTTGTGCATTCTTGAAATGTATGATCGCCTGCACAATGTGAGCAAGATGGTTCTTTTGTTTTGTTTAGACATCTTAGGCTCGTAAGGTTAAATTTAAGGCAATGGTAGCATTGTGCAGCTGGACTGCAGTCTTCTACCTTTACTTTATAATATCCAAGATTAACAGTGTGATGATTTGTCCCACTAGTTTCCACTATGACGTTAGAAAATTCAGTTGTTTTCCTCTATATTATTTTTTTTACCTTCATCCTGTTAGCATCGTCCATTTCGTGAGCATTTTTTATATCTTCATTTTGTGCGTTTATTTGCCATTTCATTTTCAACTCAAATAATAAACGCTTTTTTTTCTTCTTACGTCTTCTGCTGTTATGTCGATGATATTTGTTTTCTTATTTATTTCCATTTTTTCTGAGTCGTCTTTCGTTCAATTCAATATTTAAAGACCCACCAGGTTCGTTCATTTTTTGGAGCAATGTTTTAGGTCGCCCCTAATTTTAACCTCGGTTATAAAGGTGTTAATATTTTATTACTGGTTAACAGGTACACTTTGCAACAACAATTCTAAAACGTCTAAACGGGCTAGCCGTTAGACTGAGACTGAACATAGCCGCTAGACAGACTAACATTTGATGGTAAAATAGCATCCGAGAGTAGAGTTACAAATAGGGCGGGCTGGCTAGATTCACCACAGAAATAACTTAATTATCATTTTACGTGAATGAGTTATGTATTCAATAAATAGCTAGAATATCTGAAAAAAATGAGGCCAAGAAGCTAAACCACCTTTTAGGAGCCGATTACCTGTATTTAGGTCCAAAAGTAGCTTTAAAAGCAAAAAATAGCTGACTTGGGAACGCTGATGCTGTTTGTGTGAAAGTTCGTTTGGCGGCTGGTTGAGAGGAGGTGAAATTGGGACAGTATTGTCCTATCTTCTGTGGTGTCCTTGTGGAAACTCTGCATTAGTCAAAATGAATTTCGTCAGTCGCTATACAAATAATAATATTTTTTTCTATAATTAGTCTCAATTCTTGAACTCTCCTTCGAATCCTTGTTGACTTGACATTATTTTATTTAGTACATTTTTGTTATTGCCCTTGTGTTTGTGTTTTATGTATTTGTGCTCTCCTTCCATCATCATTCAGCACTTTTTATTAATGGACAATTTGGTAAAATTATAATATGTTTGAATATTGATCAGATTGTCATCATGCGAAGTGTGCAACGCCACGGATGCCAAATATACCTGTCCCAAGTGTGAAGTCAAGACATGCAGTTTGAATTGTGTAAATATACACAAAAAGGAACTCCAATGTGATGGAATTCGAGATCGGACCAAATTTGTCAGCTTGAGGGATTTCTCCAGTACAGACTTGTACAGCGACTATGTGTTTCTTGAAGAGTGCTCCAGATTCGTCTACGGCAAACAAAGGAATGTTGCCAAGCGTTATACACACATCGACAAGCCTCTGCCACACGTGAGTAATAATAATATATTATATGATAATTAAATTCTGTGGGGGCAGGTGGTGCTTGTTTTATACAAATCTATGAGCTCACTCGAACTTCAAAACAAGAGGAAGGTCACTGTCTAAGTCTGATTTCGAAAAACTGTAAGGATGGCTTGTTTCGCAGAATTTGAACAATTCATCATGTTGACGCAACTATCAATCTTCCTTTAACATTGTCCTTTCATTTCCCATCCTACCTACAAGTACCTATCATTATCTGTGTGACTGTCAAACCAGTTTATTGATGGAGCCTGTTTGATGAACATCTCTTGTTATCAGTGCTGTTATTAGTATCGACTCAGTGTGTTTCGTATTCAACCTGGATGTAATGGAAGCTTGTGCGTGAAATCATACCATCATCATCTTTGAAGAACATCAAAGGGTTAAATCGGATTCCTTGCTTACTCCATGTTAACCATCTCCAACCACAGTTGTGTCAACTTCAAAGTTCAACATTCATATTTTACAGTCTACTCTTGATTCGCCTATTAATAATGATTGGATTATTTATATAGCGCCGTTTTCGTGAGAAAATCACCTCAAGGGCGCTTAACAACTTCATTTATGCATTGATCACTTAGGCTTAATTACTTTTGGTTTATAACTAAGTTTCATAGACAGAGAGAGACTTATAACTAAGATTAATGTCGAGTGATTTACAACTAAGACTTTTAACAAATGACTTAAGCTATACAAAGGCCTTTAAAATGAGGACCTCAATACAGGCTAGGCGCGTGATGTAGACCCGGGAATATTCCCCGGGGAATATTCCCGGGAACAGGAATATTTCCAGGAATATTCCTGGAAAGAGCAGGGAAAATAACATTTGTGGCACACAATTGGAAACTTCTTTCCTCTGAAAGAGGCTCTCAAGTTGCTCCCAAGAAAACCCTTTCTTCCACGGATGAGCAGATTGCTTCGCATCATAACGTTTCAAACCTATCTGGTACTCGCAAACGCAAACATCCAATTGACTGTGCTGAGGAAGAAGAAAACGTAGATAATCCTGAGTCGGCAACAACTTCGTCCGGGTCGGATGAAGAAGAAGAAGAATATGAAGGTGAAAGTGGAAGCGAAGTTGATAGTATCAGTGTCCAATCGGTATCATCAGATGAACAGTAACGATCTGTGAAGTTGTGTCATTTTTACAGTTTTACGATTGATTTTTTATATGTACCGTTTACTAGCATAAAGTGTATATAGGCTACTAATACTGTACAGTGTACAATTAGATCGGTGTTTTTTGTTATTTTTCTCTTGGATCCTATTCCTATATATATAGGAATAGTTTTTATGGATCTATCCTGCTCTATATGTACCATATGTGTGTATATTTTATTTAATAAATATTATTCTTTTTGAGGTATTATGTTGTTAAAATCAAAATTCCCTGTCCAGGGGAATATTCCCAGGAATATTCTCCAGAAATAAATTCCGGGGAATTTATACATCACTATGCACAATTAACATGTATACATACTTGGTTATAGTTGCATAATTTCTTACAATAAAGATATATTATTACTAATATTAAATAATGGAGCATCATTAACATTCGGGTACTTAATTAGTTTATCCCCTCGTTCCATTGGAGTGGAGGACCCTCGAAAAGGCGTATCCAGCGGGCCTTGCATGACCATATGCGGACTAATCACTAATATTAAGACTTTAATGGTGTCCATGTTGGGTTTCATGGTCACCTCATATAGCCTCTGAGTTTGCTTTCCTCAAGTTTGAACTCACAAGATAACATTGTAATACCTTTTTGTATTTTTCAGTACCTAAACAGATTGAAACGGGCCGCTCGGGAGCGAGGAACTGTGTTGCTGTTCCTTCCGGAACATTTCGTTTGCCGGAAGAACAACACTAGCAGCATAGCCAAGGGTCTGCAGATATTGTGGAGAGTCGACTGGCTGTTTGCAGACTACCTACTACCAAACAAGTAGGTCTAAACCCAATGCCTTTCCATCCGCCAAATACTTAAAGCAGTTAAGATTACAAAGACAATATCAAATGAATATGTAATAGGTGACATTATGTAGCGTAGGCTTTATTTAATTAAAACCTATAAAGTGAGATAAACATTACCATTTTGCAGCCAAATCGACGTTTCTTACCAATTTCGTGTGTAATTCTTAGTTTAAATTTCCCGCCAATGTCACCTGGCAGTCCCAAATGCATCCGTCAGGCGCCCTTTGCCCATAAAATAAATTATTTTCATCAGTTGAAATACTAGAGTTTGAACTTAACTTATTTTGTGCATGACCTAAGTGTTACGTTTTAACCTTTTTCAGGGGTGGTCCATTGGCGGAGACGACGGTGCTTGGACGGGTGCTCCAGGAACGACTGGAGGAAAAGGACCCCCGGCTGGATTGCTACCGGGCTGCGGGGGTGCCAAATGTTAGATTATTTCTTAAAGGTAATAATATATGTAATATTAGTTAATGAGCAGGCAGCCGTCTGTTGATGCGCTCATATCTATTTTCACAATAAGTCGATCCTTTCCTCTCTCCAAATGAGAATCCAATCTTGAGCTTTAAATTGATTTATATTTGTGGCATCGATGACATGTTGTGGAAGTTTGTGCCTTGCTTCCACCACTCTGTTTGCAAGGAAGTGATCCTAGGATTGGATACAAAATTTGTATTGTTAATTTTTTTGTATCCACAGATTTATATTTGTGTTGGTGGTGAAAAATTTCTTGAATACAGGACAATTATAACGTCCAGATAAAATTTTGAAAGTCTGAATCAAAACTTCCCCTTTCTTCTTTCATTTAACACTATATGGTTGGGCATTTTCCCGCCAAATCACGGTGTAGCGCGGATGTTTTTTTAAATTTTAGTACGACAATGTTGTAGATACTAAAGTACCTCTCGGCATCAACACTATTGACAGGGCAATTGAATAGCTGCTTTTGCAAATCTAGGGTAGCAAGATTTTGATGCAACTAAAAGTTGCATTACATCCACAGGAGCTTCTTGGCCGACCAATCCAAGTAATTGTCTGCGAAAATGAGAGTACCCATCAATTAGTTCTTCTTGTGGTACACTTTTGAAAAACTGAATTTTTGCGAAGCTTTCCACTATTGAATTTGAATTGACAGAAGAAGAGGGCACATTTGCTGCTTCCGATGGACAAAATAATCTGCCAATGTGCTTGTAGCACTCATTTGTTGGATTCGGCCCCATGTATACCAACAATGTGCTTGTAGCACTCATTTGTTGGATTCGGCCCCATGTGTACCAACAATGTGCTTGTAGCACTCATTTGTTGGATTCGGCCCCATGTGTACCAACAATGTGCTTGTAGCACTCATTTGTTGGATTCGGCCCCATGTGTACCAACAATGTGCTTGTAGCACTCATTTGTTGGATTCGGCCCCCCGTGTGTACCAACAATGTGCTTGTAGCACTCATTTGTTGGATTCGGCCCCATGTGTACCAACAATGTGCTTGTAGCACTCATTTGTTGGATTCGGCCCCCCGTGTGTACCAACAATGTGCTTGTAGCACTCATTTGTTGAATTCGGCCCCCCGTGTGTACCAACAATGTGCTTGTAGCACTCATTTGTTGGATTCGGCCCCCCGTGTGTACCAACAATGTGCTTGTAGCACTCATTTGTTGGATTCGGCCCCCCGTGTGTACCAACAATGTGCTTGTAGCACTCATTTGTTGGATTCGGCCCCCCGTGTGTACCAACAATGTGCTTGTAGCACTCATTTGTTGGATTCGGCCCCCAGAAGGGGCAGAATTTTTAGTTAATTATTTCTCCATTTTGTCTATGGTTTGCTAATATGTAAATGTTTAATATGGGTTCCCATACAGCAATCCATTATTTTAGGTTACATTATTGTTTACATATTGAAGATACAGATAGAATAAGTTTAAACACAATACATACTATAATAACTCACTGTGACAAGGCATTTGGTTACTTTTCATTATTGTTTGCATTTACACAATACGTATATAGTAAGTTTTAGCACCGTACATACTGCAATAACTGTCAATGACAAGGCGTTTGGGTGAGGGCACCGGTGTAGGCTCGATCATTTGAATAAATCCAAATTTTAACATTTTTTTAAAACTCTTTCCGTGTTTGACTCTCTTTAATATTTTCCGGGAGCATGTTGAAGATCTTTGTGGCAAAGTAGCCAAAGCTACGTTGACCAAAGGTGGAAGAAAGTGCTGGAACTTGCAACATGTCTTTGTTCGAATTACGCGTAAATCTAAAGTTAGTTTTTTTTTTGTAAAGCACGTGTTCGTTTTTAAAGAGATGCATGAGGATAGTTTTTACATAGATCTGTCGAACATCAAATACTCTCATTATGTTGAAAATTAAGTTACTGTTTGCAGTTTGAAGAAGTTTGAGAATAATTTTCACAATTGTTTTCTGCGCCTTTTCAACAGGATCTAGAGCTGATGAAGTACCCCCTCCCCATGCAATGATACCATACTCAATGATAGATTGGGTTAATGCAAAATAAATCGTTTTTAGAATTTGTAAGTTAAGGAAGTTCCTTACGGATCTGAAGAAATGTATTGTTTTCCTAATTTTATTCGCAATGATCTGAGTATGTATATTCCATTTGAGGTATGGGTCAATGGTGAGGCCGAGGTACTTCATCTGTGGAGTTCGCTCTATACAGGGGCACTCATTGCATACATTGGAATTCGTACAGTTATGTATTTTTATGGAGTAATCATCATTAGGTTGGCCTGCAGTATTGATGCTTGAAGTGATATATTTTGTTTTTTTCGTGTTAAGGGTAAGCATGTTTATATCTAACCATTTTTTAACTAAGTTAATATATTTTTCAGCTTTTTTAAATACAGCTAACCAATTGTTGCCTTCAAACAGTAAGACAGTATCGTTGGCAAAGCTAACAATGCTTCCCTCAATTTCAAGGTTGCAAAAGTTGTTTATATACAGTAAGAACAGAGTTTGTCCCAATACGCTTCCTTGTGGAATTCTGGTTACTGAGGGTATTATGTATTTTAACCTGTTGTTTGCGTCCATTTAGGTAGCTTTTAAAGAAGTTTAGCTCTTTGTCCGTGATGCCGATTTTTTCAAGTTTTTTTAATTAGTTTAAAGTGTGATATTGTATCAAAAGCCTTAGAGAGGTCTAAAAAGATTGAAATACATTTATTTCCTTTATCAAGGCTTTTTACAATGAAGTCTGTCACGCTGGCAATGGCATCTGAGGTACTTTTGTTTTTTTGAAAACCATATTGATTTTTTGAAAGTATTTTATGGCTCTCGATGAATTTTAAAAGTTGTGTATCAATAAGGTTTTCAAAAACTTTAGACAAGCTATTCAGTAAAGTAATTGGTCTATAGTTATTGATATCTGACTTGTTTCCAGATTTGTAGATGGGAATTACGATACTTTGTTTTAGGTTAGAGGGGAAGTAGCCCTGTGTAATACTTAGGTTTATAAGGTATTCTAGTGGCAATGTAATCTCCGAAGACAGCGTTTTAAGGATTTTGGTTGAAATTTCGTCTGGTCCAGCAGAAGAAGTGTTTTTTAGAGAATTAATTGTTTTGAGAATTTCTTTGACACAGTTTGGAATAGAAATTTTGTATTTATGTTATTTGTTTGAACCACTGTATCGGTAGATTGGGTGATTCCGCTCTGGGCAATTTGAGAAGCAAGATTTGGACCGATATTAATAAAAAAAATTGTTTACATGATCAGCAACGAGCTTAGGATTTTTTGTGGTTTCAACAATATGTCCATCAATAGAAAGTTTATTTATGCTCTGTTTCTCTTTTGAAGTTTGCGAGTTTGTGGCTTCTCTAAGTATTTCCCATAATTTTTTGGGATTATTGTTACTTTCTTTAATTCTTTCTGAGTAGTAAATTTCTTTTGCTTTTCTGATGACGTTACAGCACATGTTTCTATATTTTTTATAATAGTTGAATGTTAGTTGGTCATACGGATTTTCTTTGGTTTTTTTGTGTAGCGTGTTTCATGTTTCATGCTATGGTTCGGTGAGCGGTATAGACATGCGTAGAATCTTGCCGTACTGGCAAGATTGACGCGCACCCACATTACGTCGAATCTGGAGTTTTCCAGACTCAATAGTCGTACACAGTTGACGTCAGCTCGACTATAGAGGCAGACTCCTCCTTTGAGTCGGAACTTGCTTGCAAGGGTAAAGCCCGGGCAGTCCAGATAGGAGGAGTCTGGCGGCTTGGCTATCTGAGTTTCTGATAGGAAAAGAAGGTTGGGACAAAAGATGGTGATGAACAGAATTTAAATTTGTGTGCAGGCCGCGAATGTTGGCAAAATTTACTAGCAGTTTTGGCCCGCACCGGGGACGCCTGCTACTCGCCGCTGTAATGTTAAATTTGTTTTGTTGTATATTCATGATTTTAAGTTTTTTTTGTTTTGTAAGGGTATGAGGTGTATGGAAGGTCTGGAAAGGAAAGGTAAGGTATGAGGGGTGGGTAGGAATCTGGGGTTCAGGCTGTCCAGGAGTGATGGGCGTTTGGTTCCAGCCCATCCACTGCGGTGCTAGGCGATAGGCCGGGAGAGTCCGGCTGGAGAGGGCATCCAATGCGCCCCAAACGCTGCTGCTGGGTTCCCTCCGGTCACGAACCGGCATAACAGCAGTGGCGGGGTTTTTTCACTTGCTGATGGGGCAGCCCACCCTTAGTCGTGAGCCTGAGGGTCGGGCCCCTGTACTATCTAACGGCCCGGACAGCGTTAACCTGTTGTAAAGGGTCTCCCTCAACCAGCATCTCCCAACCGGCCCGCCACGCAGAAGGTGGGCCGACGCACCCGCCACCAAGACCCGGGCAAACCTTAACCCATGAACCCGGGCACCCCTGCTAAGTCACCAAACGTAGCGAACCACTTGGGGTGACCTGTGGCAGAGGTGTTGGTCATCCAATAAATGGTTCCCAGGGCGGTGGTACCCATTCCCGCCTACCAAACTAAAAAGTTACTACCAATACTATTTCTGTTAAGTCAGAAATAGTATTGGTATGACTGGTAAATAATGCTTTCTGATGATGTTAATTTTGGACCGACGCTAGGTAAATACACGCAGTACATATGGATCGTCTGAAACCATAGTGAACTAACTCACTTTTTGCAGTTTTTGAGTTAGTGCTTGAAATGAGGGCTCCAAATCATAATCTACCTTTGCCAGAGAGAACCATGTTGATTGACCAATCATAGATAGTTTTTTAGCACGGTGAACCAATCAGAAACGAGCATTCTTCCATTAGTTCTCAAGCCACACTAAACTAACTCAGTATCCAACATGGCTTCCTACATGACAGGTCGCGCGTCGGTCAGCAGAAATGATGACTTTTCAGAGTGTTCCATGTCAGATTTCAGTGAATTGTCAGATGACAATGATAAAACTTATGTTCCTAGTGATTCAGAAGGTAAGTCTATTTGAATAATTACTAGTATTTGGAAATAAATGTTATTTTGAACTGGGATCGTTCTTAGCCACTCCAGTCTTCAACCAAAGTAAACTAAGTAGCAAAATCATGATAACTTTCAATATTTTGATAAATAAATAAAAAATCATGTTTTTGTTGAGTACTGCAGATTGTGTTTATTATTAAGCATTTATAAGTTGAATAATAATTTTGGAAAGCTCAGGTTAAGTGCAATAAAATTCACACTTTAAAAGTTAGTTCAGTATGGTTGAATCAATGTAGGGGAAACTTGAAGCAACATGATACAGAAGGCTGCTGTATTTGATGGTTAGAGATAGTGTAGGGTTGAATTAAAGACTAAAATAAGTGAAATTCGCCATTCATAATAATTATTTTGTTTTTCAGATCGCATTTGCGCTGAAAATTCTCCTCATGCGGAACGTGAACTCACCGAAAATGCTGAAAATAGTGAGACTTCTTCCCCGGAGGGAAACGCATTGCCACTGCCAACTAATGCCGTTTTACACGAAGGGGCAAAAAAAGTGAAAAGCAAGTATGCTGATGCTGCGCAGTGGCGAAAAAATTTAAGGAAAAAGCACCGAAATTCGGCAGAAGAATACACTTCATCCAAAGGAAAGGTTATGACGGGCAAACCTTTTATCGATTATAAATGCACTTGTAGACGTAAGTGCTACAATTTTCTAAGTACTGCCAACAAAAAGGCATGTTATGACAGATTTTATGTGCACGGGTCTTGGGATTCCTAAACTGCATTTCTTGCTGGTTCTGTGAAGACTACCAGTGTGAAACAACGAGTTGGTGTGAAAGGATTGGCATCTAGAAGACAAGAGTCAAGGGCGTATTATTTAAAGGGGGACCAAAAGGACATTCAGGTGTGCAAACTGATGTTTTTGAATACCTTACGGATTGACAGTGCTCGTGTGCATCGAGCTCTTGTAAAAGGTAGATCCGGAAAGTTAACCGATAACAGGGGGCGCCATGTGCCAGGAAATAAACTTGATGCTGCCACTGAAAAACTCGTTCACGACCACATTAAAAGCTTTCCTCGCTACATCAGTCACTACACGCGTATCAAAAACCCCAATTGCAAGTATCTGCAGCCAGGGTTAAACCTATGCATGATGTACAGGTTGTATTGCGATGATTGCAAATTCAAAAACAATAAGCCAGTAAGTCAATCATCATACGAGAGAGTTTTTCGTAGATCTTTTAATCTCAAGTTCAAGACACCACAGAAGGATACATGCAAGACTTGTGATAGCCTTAATGTGCAAATAAGGGCAGAAGAAGGAAAACCTTTGTCAGAACAAGACAAAGACAAAATGAACAAGTTGAAAGCAGACCTTGCTCTTCACCACGCCCGTGTTGAAGCTACGCAGACTTCCAAAAAAAATGATATAGTGCTTGCAAAAAAAGGAGAAATTGAAATGCTGACTTTCGACCTACAGAAAACTTTGCCAATACCCAAGATATCTACAGGTGAAGCATATTATAAGCGTCAGCTCTCAGTTTATAACCTAGGAATGCATGAATGCAAGAATGATAAGGCTACTATGCATGTTTGGCACGAAGGACTTGCTTCTCGTGGGCCAAACGAAATTGCATCATGTCTTCTAAAATACTTAGCATCTAACGAAATTAATTCCAACCACCTTGTGCTCTGGTCCGACTCTTGCGGTGGACAAAACCGGAACATCAAGATGGCAGCAGCAATAATGTACATTGTTCAGAGAGATGACAACCCAATCGACATTATAGAACACAAATTTCCAGTGCCAGGACATAGCTTCCTTCCTAACGACAGCGATTTTGGGGACATTGAAAAACATCTAAAGTATCACAAAAATGTGTATTCCGTGGAAGATTACAACGCTATTATTCGTGAATGTCGACCACGAAAGCAATCCTTTGAAGTCTCGACGATGATCCCTGAAAATTTTGTCTCTACCAAACCGATTTTATCATTTCTCACAAACAGGAAAAAAACCACTGTCGCTAACAAAAAAATGAAAGTAGAATGGTTAAAAATGCGTTTAATATGTGTTGTGAAATCAAGACCAGGCATTTTGAAGTTCAAGTACACTCTCAACGATGCAGTTGAATTCTATGAAGTGAACCTCAATAAGCGACTCCGGGGAAAACCATTCAATGTTAGCAAGGTAGTTTTAACCCAACTGTACCCTGCAGGAAATCGAATCGCACAAGCAAAGAAGAATGACATAATGTCACTATTAAAGTATGTTCCACCGATTCATCACCCATTTTTTGAAGCATTGCGTACAAAAGAAGAATCAGGAAATGCAAGTGATGAAGATGTTGATGGCCTAGAACTTGCTTCAGACGACGAGTTTTTCGAAGAATGAACTTAGTTCACTTAATGTATGCAATGGAAGAGATTAGTCACATAATATAACCAGCCAGAGTGCACTAACTTTGAACTAACTTACCGAAGTATTCAACCAGAGTGAACTAACTTTTTTAAATGATTTTTAATTGATATGTTAAATATGCTGGAATAATAAATATATGTTCAAAACTCAATCTAAGCCTTTATCTTAAATTTAGGTCACAATTTAGTTCCATAGTGATGGTGGTATTTACACAGCATTACCAAACGCAAAACCATCGTTTTCTCAAATGTAAGTTTTTTGACTTAGTTCTATATGGTTTAAGACGATCCATATGAATATTATAACAATGACGATTCGATTTTGATGTATTGACAGTTATCCAGATATCCTCAGCGTCTGATTTCCAAGAGCGAGGGGTAACAAAAAATTCTTTTTTAATTCCTATGAGTACGCCTCCGCCAGTTGATTTACTAGTGCGGTGTATATCCCTATCATTTCTGTAAACAGAATAGCGATTATCGAATAATTCCTCATCTCGGATACTATCAACCAACCAACTTTTGGTAATGAAGATCAAGTCATAATTATTGAGCAGTATATTTTGATGAAATTCCAGTGTTTTCGAGCACAAACCTCTTGAATTTTGATAAAAAATTATTAATGAATCATGCATTGAGAATTTTCGGTAATTACATTATTATGTTCGGTTTCTGTAGAATATATTTGAAGAATATTATGTTCTAGAGTAATGTTATTAGTCATGAGTCCACTGGGCTTAGCAAAGCACAACATACTATTATTATCAATTAAAGTGAGTGAGTATATTATAGAATGTAGTATGTAGTATGTAGTGAGCAGTTAGTGTAATTATTAGCATGTGGGGTTAATGTAAAAAGGGTGATATTGAAAAAAATATGAAAAAAACACGAAAAAAATAGTAGTTAATAGATAGGTGGTTTAACATTGCAATGGTAGTTAGATAAGGTGTTTTAGCTGTAATTCGCATGAGACGTGTATGGGTGGTGATGTTTCGTTTTTCCGTAGGTAGATTTTTGCACTTCTTATCCATAAAAACTGATAGTTGTGTTCGTTTTTAAAGGCTTTAGCGCACCTCAATATAGATTTATTCTTCCGCGTGAGATGGTCGTTGACGAAGATCCTCTGGTCAGCTCCAACCATCCCGATGGCCTTGGTAGTGATTCCTTTTCTTTTTTTGATGGCTGCGACAAATTCGTCCTTCTTGCGGGAGGTGAATTTGGCGATTATGTTACCCGGACGTCCATCTGTCGTGGCTTGTGTACGATGGTGCTTACTGATTCTGCTAACGTATTCAATGTCGCTTTGATGGAGAGGGCATCCAATGACTGTTGCGATATTCGACATCATGGTAGGTAGATTCTCGTTGGTGGTCTCAGGCATTCCATGTATTTCTATATTGTTGGATAGAAGTTCTTGGTCCCTTTCGTTGTTTCCCCTCTCTAACATGTAAACTGTTTGTTTTAATTCTGAGACCTCCATTTCTAGCTTATCTATTTTAGCTAATTTTTCGTTTATAGATTTCATATTACTTGAAAAATCTTCCATGACATTATTATTATAAATGATGACTTTTTCGAATTCTGCCATTTTACTGCTCATTTTTTCTATTTGTAGCGCCATTTTTCTGATCTCAACAGTTAGGAGTACGTTGCTTTGATCTGAGGAGCAGGATTGGGTATCTAAATTGTCCAGGGTTTGGATACAATTATTGCACTCCCACGCATCCTTTTTACCGTGCGACATGCGTTTAAAAACACTTGCCGGAATATCAGCGCATTCGAAATGGATGGTGCCTTTGCAGGTTGAACACTTTATACACTCAGCCACTTTCAGCTGCTTAACGCAATATTTGCATGTTGTATCCATCTTATGTTTGGCATGTGGCTGCAATAGGTTACAATACTGTGGGTAGCTTGAAGATTTTTGAAGAATAACTAAAACTCTAGAATTAGCACTTTTTACACTCCAGACAAGCACTCACTTTCGTATTTTAATGCACTTCTACGAATATTATCAGCTGGTATAAAAATTGTAGGATAAGGGTCGATATTTTTAGAAGAAAATATAAGATTAATAGGGAGTGAAATGACAAACGTCAGACTTGTGATGATTGTTTTTTTTATTTTTATTTATAGAATACATGATAATACAATAATACATTTTCTTACATGTGATACATTAAATCACCACACTAGGCGACTGCCTGTCTCGTGGCGACCAATGGTATATAGTTAGTATGTGAGGTCTAGTGTTAACATATGAATTAAATATTTATACATGTTTAAAGTATGAAAGATTATATTAGAATGAATTATAATGGAAATAGAAAATATAAAAATGTTAAAGTAGAAAGCAGAAGACAACAAAAAAAAAGAAAAATAAAAAGAATAAAGAAGAAATAAAAATAAAAGAAAAGCAAAAAAAATAAAATTTAGAAGTCTAAGACATGCTATTATGCAGGAAAAGATCAAATACATAACTCTCTTTTCTGGTTGTGTAAGTGTACATGCATGTATGAGCGCGTAAATACGCGTGTACATGCATACATCCACACACACACTTATTCATATTTATAGATGCATACATATTCATACAAAGATATACAAATATATATGTATACATACATACATACACATATATATATGTATGCATACATACATACATACATATACACATGCCTACTTGTACATAGTTGTTTATTCACTATCTGAGAATGAGAAACAAGTGATTAACACTGTCACAATCATTAATCAAAAAGTCATTAAGCGCCTTTTTGAAAGTGAGATATTTGGTTATTGACTTTATTTCAATTGATAAATTGTTAAATATTTTAGGGGCAAGAAAGTTAAACTGGGACTGTGCCATTGAAGTTTTTGTTGCCGGAATAATATAGTTGTATTGGTTCGAGTATCTTGTGTTATAATTTGAATCGGATATATATTTTTTTGTAAATTTGAATTTAAAATAAGAGGTAACATTTTTTACATATAATGATTTTATATTAAGAACTTTAAAGTCTTTAAATAAGTCCTTCGTGGGTTGTATATAATGTGCTTTGTAGATAGTCCGTATTATCAATTTTTGGGCTTTTATTAGTGGATCTAGTACAGTTTTAGAGCATCCTCCCCAGACAATTATACCGTACGATAAGATTGATTGACACAGGGAAAAGTATACTGTTTTTAGTGTGTTTTTGTTTAGTATATTTCGCAATGCTCTGAAAATATATGCCAGTTTCCTTATACGGCTCGTGGCATTAATTACATGATCTTCCCATCGAAGTTTATTGTCGATTATTACGCCCAAGTATCTAATTGAATCTACTCGTTCCAGTGCGTTGCATAGACAGCTAGATATATCCCTACAGGAATGTATTTTTAGTACATGATTAATTGAGGGTTGATTTGGATTATTTGTGCTAAATGTTAGGTATTTTGTTTTACTTATATTTAATGTGAGTAAATTATTATCCAGCCATTGTTTAGTAATTTTCAAGATTAGTTCTGCTCTATGAAAAGTTTCTTCCCATGTTTTACTTTTTATTACTAAGGCAGTATCATCGGCAAAAGTGATTATATTGCCATCAATTTGTAATCTACATAAGTCATTAATGTATATGAGAAAAAGTATAGGACCGAGTACGCTGCCCTGTGGTACACCAAAATTAATTCTGGTAGGTTGAGACGATTTTTGTGATGGTAGCTTAATACATTGCTTTCTGTCTGTCAGGTATGATTTGAACCATTCAAATGCCTTATTCTTTATTCCGATTTTCTGTAGTTTAGCTAGAAGGATTGGACGAGAGACTGTGTCAAATGCCTTAGCCAAGTCCAGAAATATTGCCAGACATTTATCACCTTTATCTAGGGCTTGTGTTATGTGTGATGTTAATTCTAGAATAGCTGAGTCTGTGCTTAGCCCTTCTCTGAACCCATGCTGGTTTGGCGAGAGAATGTCGTATTTTGTAAGATGGTCGATAAGTCTTTTTTTTACAATTTTTTCTTTAATTTTGGACAGTGATGATAAAATGGAGATAGGTCTATAGCAAGGCTGCCCAACCTTTTTAGCAGTTGGGCGAAATTGACGATTTTGAATCACTGGCGGGCCACTGAATACCTGACGGTTCCTATTTCCATGGGGGGGGGGGGTTGTTAGAGAATTTCTATAAAACATAATTCCCCACAAAAAAAAATCTAAATGAGTGCTCCCCACAAAATATTTGAAATCCATGGGGGGGGGTTGTTACGGAACTTCGCTGAGAAAAAATTAATTCCGAACATCATATGTGATACCCCACAGCAATTTTTCGAATTCCATGGGGGGGGGTGGCTACAGGATTCCATTTCGACGCAAAAAATTAAAAGAATAGCCTAAATAGCGATAAATCGCCGTCGTTGGCAACACTGGTGACCGCGCGCAAGCTGCATTGTTTGTTTTACCGCGGGCCCGCGACACTTTTTCAAATTGGCGGATTGGCGGGTTTTTTGAAAATGTTTCACGCGGGCCACTTATAATTCGTTCGCGGGCCTGGGGTTGGGCAGCCTTGGTCTATAGTTTGAAATATCAGTTGGAGTTCCAGCCTTAAAAATTGGTTGAACCAGAGCAAGTTTGAGTTTATTCGGAAATACGCCTTTATTGAGACTGAGGTTAATGATATGTACTAGTGGTTGATTTATAAAAGGTTCAATAATTTTGAGTATGTTTGAGGATATGATTACATGAATGGGAGGGCTTTAATTGTTTGATAGTTTGCGTAATTTCAGTAGAGTTGGGGTTAAGTGTGAGTGAATTATTTGTTTCACAAGCAGAGTTTTTGATTTTGTCGGCAAGAGAATTTTCATCGGTTGATGTCTTATTTAAGATTTGTGATGCTAAATTTTTTCCGATATACAAAAATATTCATTTATATGATTGGTCACAGTGTCAGGGTCGTCTTTTAGGGAGGTGTCTAGTCCGTTGATATTTAATTTATTGATTGGTGGTATTGATTGGTTAGTGTCAGATATTTCTTTAATAATTTGCCAAATTTTTTTATTGTTATTGCCGGCTCTGAACAATTTTTGTTTATAATAGTTTTCTTTAGTGATTTTAATGAGATTGTTACATATGTTTCTGTATTTTTTATAAAATATTTGAGCTTTTGTATCTGGATTTTTAAGTAAATTTTTGTGGAGCTTGTCCCGTTTTTTAATACAAAAAATTAGGCCATCTGTGATCCATGGTTTCAGTTTTTTATTATTTAAGTTATTCAAAGGGTATTCAACTGTAGCAGCCTCAATATGTTTCAATAGTGTTTCAGAAAATGTATTAAATGCAACATTTACGTCTGACGAATTAAAGGTAGAGAGCCAATTTTCCAATTTAATTTTGGAGGCGAATTCCTCGAAATTGATCTTAGTCTTTATTATATTTTCACATGAGGAAATGGAAATGGATTTTTTATTCATGAGGCCAATTACTATTGAGAAGTGGTCAGTTATGGTTGATTGATATACAATTCCTTTCGCATTTTTTTTTGTTCTTAGGAATATGTGGTCAATACATGATTTAGTCATGTCGGTTACTCTAGTTGGGGCATTAGTGTGAGAAACAAGCCCGTGCTGAGTCATCAGGTTTATATAATCGAGTGTCTGTATTGACATGGGCTTGAGTAAGTCTACGTTAATGTCACCGATTACCATTAGTTCTTCATTTGATGTACAGTTCAATAAGGCCACGTCTAAAGATTTTAGGAAGGTTGAAATATTTTGTTGTTTAGGTGACCTGTATAGTGCAAGAATGGTGGTTTGGTTTATTTTAATTTTAAGGCAGTTGGCATTTTCGATGGATAGTTCAGATATAGTCTGGTCTAACTCGGTTTTAACATAGAAGATTACTCCATCCGACCTCCATGTGTCTTGTTATTTAGTGTATTATGTCAAACATATTATTCAAACCGGCAAGCGTTATAAGTAGATTATTAAAGTTTTTATCTATGCTGCGAATGTTTGTAGAAAGTAATTTTAATCGTGTATATGGCTTTAATATATCTATACAATTTGATGCAACATTAGTTTCAGAGGTTATTATGTTACCATGGTTTTCGATTTGTATATTAATATCACTCATTTTTTATGACAAAAATTGTTTTTTTATTTTTTTGTATGGTGATAATATTGAGCAATACAATATGAAATAAGACATTTTTTAAGGTTATTATGATAGAAGCAGAGGAATCTAGTTCGGAGTGTAAGAATTTATATTGAGTACACATATAATTATTATTGCTATGACTCATATAAAAAGTTGCCAGGAAAGTAGTGATAATTAGATTATATACTTGATTCTCAAAAGATATTAAAAGACTTGAGATTGGAATAAGTAATTGTGTGTGTTTCAGAATGGTTTAGCTGTAAGATAAGATATTTTAGTTGTTTTTATGATAGAGCTAGGAGAGCAATAATTAGAATAGTATAATAATAATAATTACAACATAAGTAAGCTGGATGATAATATGTTTTATATTGGTTAGATATAGTTTTACTGTAAGAATGGGATTGCATAATATAAACTCACTAATTGTGTTAAAAATGGATGAGCTTGATAGATTAAAGAAAAATACATTATATCTCATGTAGGGTATCCTGGTGGTGGTGTGATTCATAAAACAAAACAAAAAACAATTCATCGAAAAATAAGAGACATATAGATAATCTAAATTGTTAAAACAGATATTTGTAAAAATAAAAATGGGACAATTTAAATTCATCAGAAAATATGAGACATTGAGATAATCAAAATAGTTAAAAGAGATTTATCTACAAATTAAGATGGGATAATTTAAGTTCATCGACAAATAAGAGACATTGAGATAATCGAAAAAATTAAAACAGCAGTGGTGCCTCACACAACGAACTTAATTCGTTCCAGGAGCAAGTTCGTTATGCGAAAAGTTCGTTATGTGAAACGCGTTTTCCCATAACAATACATGTTAAAAAAAATAATTCATTCTGTAGCATAAAATATGGTAAGATGACATAAAAAAAAGATAAATTTTTTGTTATTATTTTTATTTAGATACATCTAAAAACATAATGAAAAAAACACACATTTTTTAATTTTAAGAAATAATCGAATCTTGCACATCTTCATCCATTTTCCGCCGATGGTGCAGTGAAAAACCTGTCCAAAGTCGTTTGTTTCTCTCTTTTCTTCAACATCTGCCGGAAATAACGGACAAGAGTATCGGAGTATTGAGTGTTTCATTTCAAGAGAAATCACCTTCCTGCTTTTTTTAGAACCCATCATATAAAAAAAATGTTGAGTTTATCTTAAAAGGACGACTGCCGTGATACGTGTGCGATTTAATTCGTAATGAAGAACGATTGCTGCGATACGTGCGTAAGTTAAGCGTACTACGCAGTGACTAACGAGTCTAACGACTGCCTGCGCGGGAGGATGCAATTAATCGGCAGTGATCGTAGAAGATCGGGCGACTTCGTTGTGTGAAGCGAAGTTCGTTGTATGAATCGTGAAATGAACGAAAAGGAAGTTCGTTGTGTGCAGCATTCGCTGTGCGAGGCGTTCGTTGTGTGAGGCACCACTGTATTTATAAAAATAAAAATGGAACAATTTAAATTCAACAAAAAATAAAAGACATTGAGATAATTGAAAAAATTAAAACAGGTATATATAAAAATAAATTTGGTATAATTTAAATTCATCGAAAAATAAGAGACATTGAGATAAACAAAATAATTAAAACAGATGTGTATAAAAATAAAAATGGAACAATTTAAATTCATCGAAAAATAAGAGACCCAATAATCAAAATAGTTAAAACAGATATCACGATTTAAAATAATAATGCATAGGAAATGGTTGAAACAATTGCTATAATTATAGTTTAGAATTAGCAAAATTAAAATTATTAAGAAAAGTGAAAAAAGTGCAAGAATAAAAACAATCACTAGGCTATCCGTCTATACGGAATCAAGTGGTTTGAAATTATGAAATTAATTAGAATAGTTGTATCCAATTTTTGAATAGCATTATTAAGAGAAGTTAAGTGAGGTAATTGATTTAAGTAAGATAATTTTATTTGATGATATGATAGGATTAGGATTATCATGGTAATATAAGGATTTAATATAGTTGAAATTATTTTATAATTTAAAACAATTGAATGTATCACATGTATCATATGACATAAAGTAATTAAGAAATTAAAAATATTTAAGTAAATTAAGTTTGGTATAATAATTCGATAAATGAACACAGTGGAAATAAATGGATGAATTGGAATAATTGTAGAATAGAATATAGAATAGAACATAGAATATATATAGAAAAGAATATTTGAGTGATTTAAAATGATCAGATAAAGGGGAATTATGGAGCAAGTTACGATAAATATTTGAAGCAAGTTGATAAGTTTAGTAAGATTATTAATAATTATAGATAGATTTGTGATGTGAGCAAAGTTGACTGAGAAAAGAAAATAAATAAAAATTATTGAATTATTACAGATAAGCAGATTAGTTAATGGATTTTTTTTGTTGACTTCCAGTCACATTTTTTTAATGTCCGATTCATACGAGATTCTAAGGATTTTAGAGTCCTCAGACTTACGAACATACACCTGACCATTTTTCGACCATGCGAATTTATAGTTTTTTATTTTTGCCTGTTGTTTTGCTTGAGCCAGGAGGAATTTTTTTCTTGAAGTCAGGTGGTCGGATATATAGATGGGTGTACTGTGACCCATCTGAGTATGTGGTAGTCCTATGGATGAAGCAGTAATTCGGCCTTTGGTTTTAATGTGTTCTTTTAGTTTAGCCAGGAATAAATCTCGCATTAGTTTAGAGCTGAGGGTGATTATTATATCTCTTGGTTTTGAACGAGAATCGTCGGAGCGGTTTCTGCCTCCCACCCGCACCACAGAGGTCGCGTCTTCGGGCTGTACTACCGATTTGATGACGTTTGTGGATAGGTTGGTTCGGGAAGTTGCGCAATTCTAGGTTGTTGGACTGAGACTCGTATTCCTGATTATCAATTTGGTACTCCACTGTTTTTTTGAGGTCTTGTTGTTCTTTTTTGAATGTTTCGAATTCAGTTTCAATTTTTTGGTTTTGGATTATGGTTAGATCGATTTTTTTTATTAGGTCATCGTATTGTTTGCTGATGAAATCAATACTTTTTGCGTTTCTCCCTTGAATACTTCGATTTGTGTTAAGATTTCTTTTTTAATGTTATCCATTTTTTTATCGATGTGTTGAGTTATTTTTTCAATTTTTATTTCATCGAGTTCAAGCGCACTTTTACCTCTAGTTGTCATTGTTATATTAGGTAATGTGAAGTTGATTTAAATTTTAAGTGAGTTATTTATTGGAATAGGTTATTTATAATTTTTATTTGAATAATTTATGCTTTTGTTGATTTATTTATTAACTTGTAGTGACATCTGTGGCCAAGAATTTACAGTAGTGCTTTTGATTATAAATAAAATAAAAATAAAAATCCTGTTGGTTTGGTTGAGTTTCGAACGTCCGCCCTACCCGTCGATATAAATTTCAACTGGTGTGACCGATTTATCCACAGGACTACTCCCGAGTTAAGAGTTAATGACAGTATAGTTCTTTATATATTATAAATCGCCTTTGGAAGATGACAATGTTATTTTAGATTTTTAGTTTCACTGTTCAACAGTTTTTCATAAACAATTAACTATTGTTTTTTGTTTGTTTTATATGATGTTCACTTTCACTGTATTCTTCACATCCACTAATTTCTTTGACTAATCGAGGTTACGACAGTTTATTAGTAAAACTTTAGTGTTGGGAATAAAAACAAAGATTTTAAATTATTAAACTAAACAACTGAGTCTAAAAACATCAATTTCAAACTGAAATAACACTTCCACAGAATAAATCGTGGACGATTAATCAATAGTATCACTTTTCACTTGTTAATTTGCGTTTTTTGTTGTTTTTTTAGAAATTTTAAACAGGAGTTTTGACAGAATACGTCGTGATTGTTATTAGGTTAGATAGGTACAATTGTATATATATATATCATGCTGTGATCGATAGAATTTTCCGTTGATAAAATATTAATTGTTTTTTCACCAAAAGAGCCTTCACATTGACGCTGAAGAGAGGACTTCAAATCTTCTAATACACAAAATGTGTGCAAACGAATAGTTTAAACCTTCTAAATTGTCAATTAGTTTCATAATTTTCGGACAGAATTCTGATACGAATGTAAGTTGAACTTGAATTTTACTGGTTAGAATGTCATTTTCAAAACATTCTTTGAGGTAAATAGTGCTAGAATTGTCGTCTTCGTATTCATTAAGAAAATCGATAATTTGCTGCATATACTCATTCAAATAAATCACAGATTTAAACCAAGAATTCCACCTGGTTACAACAGGCGTAGGGTAAAGTTTTGGAGTTAATTGTGGAGCATGCTGTCGTAGAAAGTTTAAATAGGAACTTTTCATTTTTCTAGAATGCAAAAAGGCTGACTTTGTCTTGGCCACAATAGAGTTCAGTTCCTTAAATTCTTTTATAAAAATGTCACCCACAAGATTCACTTTGTGCGCCCAGCATTGAAAGTGCAGTGCATGGTCACCCAGTAGTATTTTTAGCAAGTTGAAACATGCACCCATGTACCTTGCAGAGTCAGACACTAAACCATGTACATGAGAGTATTGAATTTCGTATTCTTTCAAAGTATCAATTATTGCTTGAGAACAAGTGGAAGCATTGGCAGTGTCTAAAAAATTTACACTTGCTAAGAAACATGACTGCTGTGGTTCTGAAGAGACAGTTTTAAGTAAAACTGCAAAGACACATCTGCCTTGTTTGTCAGAAGTTTCGTCGGCCACCACAACTACAGGCTGATCCTTTAGTTTTTGTTTCACTTCATCTTTCTCCGAAACACCGCACTGTGGTACGTACTTACGTCTCAAATTATCTCCAGAAGGCAGGTTACCCGAGCCAGGCACATATTTTTCCATGTAACTGTGAACAGCTGGATGATCTAGTTTATTCAACGGAATGTTTGCTTTCAAACACATTTTTACAGTGCCAAGCACAAATTCCTCTTTTTCCGTTTTGGCACGCTTTTGCACTTCAAAAGCACCAACTATTGTGGATTGCCTGTTTATTCCAGAGGACCCTGGTTGAGGATCAGGATCAGATTTCTTTCTTAAATGAGCAACAGAAGTCGTATGCTTCAAAGTATCTAACTTCTCTCCTTCCAAACGCACGTTGCAGTATTTGCACATTACGATGTTAGTATCGCTTAAATACAAGCCATCCTCTTTCAACTTTTTTACTCGTTCAGATAATTCTACTTTCGGGCGGCCCATATTGACGTTAGTAACACAACAATACCATACGCGCATGAGCGAGTGACTGATTGAAAGACAAGAGATGGACGGACGCCAACCCACGCGCCGATAATCACTCGCTCGCTCCTCATCTACGCAACAACTCATGCCGTCTCTGTCTGTTTTGAACAGAGTTGTAATAATTGTTAGCGCGTCTGATCAACATTTGAAAGCACATAACGTAAAAAGGTGCGAAAGTATTTAATTTTCAAATTTCGCTTTTATCGCAAATAAAATGCAGATTTCGCTTTTATCGCATCTATTTCGTAAAAACGAAATTTACATACCGCTACTTATGATCTATTTGATATTTTTCGATGAAACTTTCAATGTTTTACTTTAAAAAGATGTCTCTCTATTTATTTACTTAGCAATGTATGTGTCATTCCTTTTTTTATGAACAAAAACATTCTACTTTCTTGGGAATCATAGAAAAAACAGTATTTCACAATCGAAACAACTTTATTCATACAAAATTACAAGATTATTTAGTAATTTTCAATACATATAAAAAAAACTATAACCTAATAGTGCTTCAATGTGTGATAGCATTCGAAACACTTTTCTTTATGCAGGGGCACATTGCAAAACTTGCACATGTACCGCGTTTCACTGCGTAGTTTGTGGGCGGAACGTATGCAACAACGAAGTAAAACGTTTTTATTTTTGCCGGTTCCGACTAACGGTTAATAACGGTTTGATTCCTCCACAAGGAACGCAAACAAATTGTCGTCGATAAACAAATTTACGGCATCCACCACGCTGTCAGGAACGTCCTCGGTATTTATTCCTGGCTGCCCTAAAAACTCCTCCAAAACTGGTGAAGTATCTCTTGATGACCATTCTTCGCCATGGTCTAAATCAGGATGAACTTATTCGTCTTCGGGTAAACGTTGATGGAAGAGGAATAACATCTTCTTCACAAGGATCGTAATCGGATAAACTTTCTACGTCACTTTGGCAGGAACAATTAGATAAATTGTCAGCAAACAATTCATCGTCACTCTCGTATGTATCTTGATTCATTTTCGGGGAAAGTAAAATTATAATCTTTAGGAAAGTTAAATTATGTATAACATTAAAAAATAATATTTATCAAAAAAAATATCACTCAAGAAACAATATCACTCACCAACACAAAATAGTTCTTAGGTATTTAATACGAAAATTAATGAAAGCAAAATGAACTCAGAAACACGAATATAAGACGTCTGTACGAAAGCGGTATAAAGCCGTTACTGGCGAGACAAACGAAAATGCAAAAACAAAATCCTTTCTTAAAATTATCAGGTATATCAGGTAATAAAATAATTGTAATGTTCTTACTGTTTATTTTTACCCTTGTTATTTTTTGTTGTGTTTTAAACTCATTGTATTGACAGGTAGATAGATCCGGTACCACCGACAATAGAAAACACATGACGCCGCACCTATTTAGAACCCCTTGTTTAAAAGTTTCCTGCTCCTTACCGCTTTGCGCAACAAAATGAGTAAACTCGTCTCCCGCGTCTTACTGTAAAAAGGCGTATGACAAGTTTTCTCGTTTCCCGAAAAGAATGTGTTAATATTGGTAATAAGGAAGTTGAGTGAAAAATATTTTGACTTATAAAAAATATGTTCATGTAGATCAAAAAATATCGATTCTAAATATATAAATATATTTCTATATTATTATTCTTAGAATTAGTTAAACGTTCTTGAAAAAGCATTCAATAGCAATAGACTGTATACGCTCCACGATTGGTCGAAAGAATTCTGACGTCACATGTGTCGTGACTTGTACGTACAACGGATCACCTATGGTGCATCTCTTTCTATTACATGAGAGATGGTCGGTTTAGATGAGAGAGGTGTATAGGCCAAACGTTTATTTGGATTTGTCAAATATATGTACGTATTTGTTGTTATTATTATATGAAATGGATTTCTAAAGATACATATTCGTATAGTGCTTTATAATAATATGTTGTTTATTGCATAACTTAGAAGTTTTTATTATTATACATGTCACATAACATGTGATACACTTCAGGCCGCCGGCCGCCCAGAAAAGTCTCACAGTGAACTGGGCTGTAAACCGTTATTTTACTTTTGGTCTTTACTTTTCTGCGCGGTGGTCCTGAATTCGCGCGGGGCAAGTCAACAAATAGCGAGGCAATACCGTACAAGTACCGTACCGGGCGGGAAAAGCAAATATTCTAACTTAAAATATTAATTTAACTATGAAATCTTAATCAATTTTTTGTTTTTTTTTAATAACATCAATTCTAATAGACGGTTAACATTGGTAAAAAAATTACTGGAATTCCTTGTTGAAGAATTAAAATTTTTTCCATACAAAATGTTTAAGCGACGTGGTTTTCACAGTTCGAATGACGTCACACCCACACCCCGCCTCTTACCGCTCGGATTCCGCTCGTTTTGGCGGGCTTAATAAAATTTAAACTTTGAGAATTAATTTAATTATGAAAACAAACTTTAAAAAAAAAAAAAAAATACCAGTATTTAAGTTTTAAGTTTGAATTCGCATTCAAACTTAAATACTGGTATTTTTGGTATTTTTTATTTAATCAACATTGATAAAAAAAATAAAAAAAAATGGACTCCTTATTTTAGTTCCTTTATTTGATTCCATATTATTTGTAACATGTCCGGTGTTAGATCAAGGGAGGTTCAGATTGATAAAAATCAACACTATTTATTGTTTCACATTGAAGGCAACATTAACCACTCTCAATCAAAAAATGTGAATCAGTCGCATCTGGGAATTGAAACCAGAACCTCTGCCTTGCCGGGGCATTGTTCTAACCACTGAGCTAATTCAACCATACCAATTTCCATCATTTTTAACTGTATCATACTTCGATTGAAAACTACCAACATTATCTTCATTTTCTTAACGCAAATCGCAGATGCCACCGAATCTTTTTCTTTTTCACATTTTGTTAGTATTTGAATGGTTAATAATATTGTCTTTAATGGTTAAATATTACAGTTTGACGTTTTACTCAATAAGTTATTTTATATGTATTTATCGTTTTCCCTGTGTTAAAATAGAATGAATTGACCATACGCTGTATTTATTTTGTTTAGCTGAGCGCATCCCAGGCTGCTGCGGCAAATATTACGAGCTGGACCCGGAGATGACCATCCAGCAGAACCTGACAGGCAAGTGCCTTGTGGAGTACCCAACGGTGCACGTCCTGCTGAAGGACCATGGACCATGCGTATGCCCTGGACCTTGTCAACTCGGGTGAGCTTAATACAATAGATAAGTATGAAACCAATTCTACTGCAAATCACATCTTCGCATAACGGCGGCCCACCAGCCTTTCTTCCTACACACTAAATGGACAACTTTCATAGTTTGGTCAAAGCTCCATGCCGTATCTCCCTGTGCTTCTATTATCTGCGGTAGCAATACTATTTTTATTAAATTCATATTAAAGTCCAGCTTTCCGGAAACTATGACAATCCCAATATGTATTATTAGTGAATGATTTGAATATTCACTCTACATTATATTCACTCTATGATTATCGGAAACTGAATATGAATAGATGGAGTTTGTAGTTTTTTTAAAAAATATTTTTTTATCAATAAAACGGAGACGATTTACAGTTTCCGTGAGCACTATCTCCCTAATTTTTTATCCTAATATTCCTTCTGTAGTGCCCTCTCCTATCGGAGATTGGTTGGTTGATGTTAAAATTGACAGTTTATCAAGTGTATTCTAATTGTATAACTTCTACAGATGATGAATTGGATAATAAGGATGAGCTGATCTGCCACACCTCGGATCCTCCTCTCAAGAGAAGTCACACGGAAGAAGAGGGTGCTGTGGACACTAAGAGACACAAGGAGTTGACCACGGTGCGGGTGGCGCGCGAGGAGCGCTACAAGATCCAGCAGCAGGTGGAGCAAGAGCTGAAGCAAAAGCCTCGGAACCTGCTCTTCGTCACTGGCTACTCATCAGATGAGCTCTCTGGTGAAGAAGACAACACCTCAAACTAAGGTTCAATGCTGACTTTATTTCTGGTCTAGTCCTGATATGTACTATGTTTTTAAAAATATTTTCCATTTTTGTTATGTGAATATAGCCGCCTTTAATTTTTGTGAATACTGCACTAGAGTCCCAACTGATAACAACCGTCTGGAGTGCAACTATGGCATCCATGTCTGCGATTATCAATGACATGCATTTTTGCCAGTTTGATTGGTAGTGAGTGTCTTTCGTTACAGAATCGTAGAATTCTATTTTATGTCTGAATATGAGTAATATTAAATCATTAGGTTTACTATTGAAATCAACATAATGGGTAGAAGTAAATAGTACTAGTAGCTAGTACACTCGCCGGGTTACCCCGTGTCGTTTGCGGTGCATTTATTTCCCTACCTGAGGAGATATTCCTTTCTTGGCTTCTTCCACGGCGACGAAGCACTGGGATATGTGCAGGCAATCGCCTGGCCATTTCACCTGAGATATTCCTGAATTCTTGATGAAAAAACAAATAAATTTAAAAAAATAAAATTTCTTTCAAAATAAATACAGTAATTAATAATTACCTTGTTAATTCGAAATCCACGGGACATAAAAAATCAAATTTCGAAATTAACGAATTCCCATGTAATACGAAATTTTGGCAACAAAAAAAAGGGTGGATGTAATTTTAATTTATCGATTTTCCTATTAAATTTTGAATAGAGAACGAAAAAATATTGGTTTACGTCTTCGTGATAATAATATGTAACAGTAAAACTTATTTTTATAAAGAATTTATGTATCCAATTTTCCGCTGTTTTAGCTCTCTCTTTTAGACCTCTAGTAAATATATTAATTACATTCGAAACCGATATACAACATCACAAAACAAAGATCGCGAATTGCAAATACTTACATTATAACACAATTGTTGGTTAAATGTTATTTATTTAAGGCGATCCAATACCAAGTAAAGCAAAATCAGATGTTTTTGGTTTGAAAATTTGATTGTTTAGAAATACTACAGATGCTTTAATTAAATACTGCAAGTAGAACACATCTTGGGCTTGTCAGCAAACGATCATTTTTTTGATAATACCTTTTATAAGCCTAGAAAAAAAATAAAGTATCAGGTCTAAAAAAAAAACTGTCTAGTGCAAAATATCCCATTTACAAACCCATTTTCGGATATTTTTTTATTGTATAATGTGGGAAATTCATTTTTTTATTCGATTATCGGAGGAAATTTTCATATATATACCAGAACTTCACAAAATATGCATTTTCGCGTTGTTTATTTTTACACGAATATTGATCGATTTTCGGGGAGGTAAACATTGAATTTGCCATTATGAAATAAACTCTATGCCGTCTACGTAAGGGTTTCACGCTTTTGTATTTAGTTACCGCCTAGCGCTGGCGGTATGAAGACGTTCTTTATCTTAGTGCCGCTCTGTTCTGTGAAATTTTTTCAACTAAAATCAGTTTACATGTAATCGTTTTTTTTTTTAATACCTAGTTTTATACAATAGGGAGGAAAGATAATAAAAAACTAAGTACGCTCAGTGGCCTAAAACAAAATAAAAAACATGCTGGCATATTTGGGTTAGTTCAAATAATTTTTTTCATAATTAGGTACCTAGAAACAATAACGCAAGAAATATTTTTTTATTTTATGTTATTATGTTTGGAAATCAAACAGATATACATAAAGAATAATAACAAATATACATTGCAAAGTGAACGAACGATAAAATAAGTTACAATCATTATTTAAATTTACAAAAAAATTATTATAAATCGGTCATCATCGATTATCGAACACAATTAGACTTTTAGGTAAGATATACTCATGGAGTAGGAATTAATTTTTATTTTTTTTGATGCATGCAATGTCTTTTGTAATGTAATTTATCTAAATGTTTTTTACAGGCCTCTACGTAATCTTTCCTTAAAATTTTTTTAAAAATACTACTGTTTCAATAATTCCTAACTATAATTAGGTATTGTAATTTATTTAATTTAGTCGATTTAAATGATAATACTATTTGAAAAACAACCGTGCAATAATTTCGTTGCCAAAAATATGTAAATAACGCAGCTGAACAAAACAAAGAGTAAAGAGTGTAGAGTGTAAAACCAATTTCAAATTACGCGCGCTTTTGCGTACCGAAGCGACGCACAGTGGTAAAATTTAACGAAATTTGGGACGTATTTGGTCTTAAAAGGTTCCAAGGGTTAAGTTTATTACTAGGATTGTTAAAAAGTGGTCATTTATTGTCAATTCACGCATTACAGATTGCTTGTGTTTTATGTTTTATTCTAAATGGTCAATGCAGGTTTTGGAATTGTTCATTTTTCGAGTGAGTTCATTTATAAGGCTTAAAAAAGACCATGTTATTGGAATGTTATTCCTATTTTGTTGGAATAAATAACCTACCTTATATATTTGGACCCACCTAAAAATTTACTTAATAAAAAATGATTTAAAAATTGTTGCAAAATTTTATTACAAAAACTACAAATTTTAAGTACATTTCTCTCTTCAAAACCCGCATTAATAAAACCCTTCCTTCAACCTCTTCCTTAATCCGCCCCGCAACCTTGCCCAACCAATGGCGATATAAATATATATATATCTGTACAGACAGAGGCGCTCTTGTGAGATGTCACATAAAAAAAACGAAGAGTTTAAAAAAGATTTTTTTGTGCCTTCTTTAAAATTTGATAAATGGAAGAGTTGTGCATTATGCCGATATTATATTATACCGGATTTTTGATAAATTTTACCAGTGTGCGTTTATGGGCGTAACTGGGTAGATATAAATCTGGCGTTCGGCTTTCTCTGATTGGTTCTCAAGTTTTCTATAACCAACACCAATAGGCCGCGCCCCTTCTGAATTCGAAGGTCACCTGGAATATGAGATCGCCTTAAGGTAAGTTCACAGATCACATATAGTAAAAATAGTCACAATGTATCAAATCACAATAATAATTAACTGAGCACGGGATCGGAGGGAACCTTGCCGATTAGTCTTTGGGAGCAACAAAACTGACTTGTGCCGTTATGGTAACAGGCGGCGGCGACTGTGTTCTGCTTAGAGGGTCGTACCATAGGACGAAGCGCAACTAAGGCAGCAGTCGGGGTCTGGTTGGTGCTTTGCTTATGGAAGTAGAATACTCCTTAGAGGGTCGTGCCAAAGGACGAGAGTGCACTAGCCAAGTGCGGGCTGCAGACGAACTGGCTGAATTAAGGTCCGCAGCTCTTTATATAGGCCATTCCTTGTGGCGGGGCGTGGTTTATGTGGCAACTCGAGAGTGGGAAATGCGCAGAGGGCGTTTGCGCAGCCTGGTTCGCCTAGGTTTGGGTGAGCAGGATGATACGGGGAAAAGAGATGGTGTAGTGGCAAGCGTAAAAACGGTGCGCTACAACATTCAATATTCATTGATCAAGATTGTTCACTATTTGCTGTCACATGCGGCAACCAAAACCAAAGAAAAATCATAACAGTGTAATTCTGGATAGAGTTGTATCTCTATCTCTCCTACATAAAATGAAGAAGAGTGAAGAATACAACTCTATCCTTTCAAAAAACTAACAGGTGCGAGCGCTTTGCTCGCATCGAATTGTCAAATAAAGCTAGCACTTGCATATTGAATAGAAGGGTAAACCGCTGCCTTTGCCTATACTTGAAATACGGCGGGTGGAAAAAACCCTTTTACATAATACGAAAATATTTCCTGGAAGCGGGGTAAACCATTGCCTTTGCCTACGGTTGAAAAACGGATGGTAGAAACAATCTTTTTAATGTGAAAATATTACTCGAAAGCATTGTCTCAATTATTTGTGTTCATTTTCGTCTGCAAATTTTAATGTAATCCATTAGAAGACCAAAGGTCTGCTGCCTACTAAAAGTAAACTGTCCTCTGTTGACAATTGAAGCTCTAGCTAGCCCACTCACTACATACTTATCTTGTTAGCAGAGAGCTCTTCTCAAATATACTTTTAATATTTTAATGTAATCCATTAGAAGACCAAAGGTCTGCTGCCTACTAAAAGTAAACTGTCCTCTGTTGACAATTGAAGCTCTAGCTAGCCCACTCACTACATACTTATCTTGTTAGCAGAGAGCTCTTCTCAAATATACTTTTAATATTTTAATGTAATCCATTAGAAGACCAAAGGTCTGCTGCCTACTAAAAGTAAACTGTCCTCTGTTGACAATTGAAGCTCTAGCTAGCCCACTCACTACATACTTATCTTGTTAGCAGAGAGCTCTTCTCAAATATACTTTTAATATTTTAATGTAATCCATTAGAAGACCAAAGGTCTGCTGCCTACTAAAAGTAAACTGTCCTCTGTTGACAATTGAAGCTCTAGCTAGCCCACTCACTACATACTTATCTTGTTAGCAGAGAGCTCTTCTCAAATATACTTTTAATATTTTAATGTAATCCATTAGAAGACCAAAGGTCTGCTGCCTACTAAAAGTAAACTGTCCTCTGTTGACAATTGAAGCTCTAGCTAGCCCACTCACTACATACTTATCTTGTTAGCAGAAAGCTCTTCTCAAATATACTTTTAATATTTTAATGTAATCCATTAGAAGACCAAAGGTCTGCTGCCTACTAAAAGTAAACTGTCCTCTGTTGACAATTGAAGCTCTAGCTAGCCCACTCACTACATACTTATCTTGTTAGCAGAAAGCTCTTCTCAAATATACTTTTAATATTTTAATGTAATCCATTAGAAGACCAAAGGTCTGCTGCCTACTAAAAGTAAACTGTCCTCTGTTGACAATTGAAGCTCTAGCCAGCCCACTCACTACATACTTATCTTGTTAGCAAATAATAATAATAATGATTGGATTATAGCAGAGAGCTCTTCTCAAATATACTTTTAATATTTTATTAAAAAAAACTATTTTTACAGTTGTCGTGACAGAGATTGACGTATATCGAATAATCCATGATATATTATGAAAACATTTAAAATTAACTTGTATTTCAATATTCAAATTATCATCGCTAATGTCTATACCATTAGTATTTGTTTAAACTGTTAATGTTTTCCATGATTTATATTCGGTATTGACATAACAAAAACAATAGATTATGGGGAATGCAAGTAGGTACATATTGATGGGCCAACTTCCACAACTTTAGAATTTCCTGCGAAGTCGTTAACATATTAAATTTTAATTATTGTTGACCTTCAATATTTACCTACATTATTTTTTCAATGTTAAGAATTTAAGTCATAACATAATAACTGTGGGCAATTGGTGTACAAATTATATGAAATAAAAACAACAAGAATTTTCAAAAACAATTGAATATTTAAATTCATTTGTTTTTATAATATCAGAATAAAATAATTTCTGTTTTTCAATAATTACAACTTAAAAAAAACCTTTAACACAAAATTAAATCAGCAACAAAAAAGACATCACAGATTCACTTAAAGTAATCCTTTATTGTGCCTTGTTTTGTTTTATTCATTGTATCGTCATTATGACGAACAATAATTCTAATCAAGGCATTTAAATGCATAAACGCGGCAGATGGCAACTGCGGGCTCACCGATATGCTCCACTGGAGAACATGTAGGGCGCTGAAAACATCAGAAGATTGTGGTGGCTTCATCTTCACTGCCTTCTTCGTGGCTGACCTCGGTTTCTTCGCTGGATGTGCATTTCAGACCAGTGGCGGCCGCTGCCCTAAAAAGGTGGTGGTTCACTGACAATCCAAAATAAAAACAATATGACAAAAAGATTATGGGTAAAAATAATTATTCCACCTACCTTATTTGTAGATAAGGTCTATTCTACCTTGTTTGTGAAGAGCAAAAACTTCTATCACTTTGAAGTGAAATTTGGTATTGTTTGCAAAAAATTTTTTTCAATACTAAGTACAGATAAAGCATTCAAACGGTCTTGACTCATTGTGTTTCGCAAGAATGATTTAATTCGTTTTAGGGTAGAAAAACACCTTTCGCTTTCCACAGATGTCATAGGTATTGTACATATTATTTTTAAAAGCTTCACACACTCCGAAAACGACTCGACTAAATTATTTGTATAAAAAAGTTGCAAGATTGCCACTGCACCATCGGCGTTAGAGAAATCATTTCTCCCGTATATATCACATAGTTCATTTTTCAATTTAAATTTATCTAAAAAGATGTACGTGTTCACTGTTTCATTGAAATCACTTTGAGGAAAGTTTTCTTTATATTGAGTAAAGTGTTCACAATCAAATAATTTTGATGCTAATAAATGGTTAGTAAACTCGAATCTGTCTTTGATCTGTTGTAAGATAATATCACATACTTCGATGCAAGTTGCATAGTTCACCGTTTTATTTCTATTTGCTTTGGGCTCACCTGTTTGGTCTATGGAATCACGAACTGTCTGGATGCATTTTTCGAATTGATATATATATATATCTTAATCATGATGGTATCCAAAGAGCGTGATTGTAATTGTTTAAACAAAATGTCACAATGGGGTAATATCTTGTTGAAGAAACCTAACCAATATATAAACTGTTCATCCTTAAGATAATGCAATAACATACTGGCCTGGTTTATAGTATTCGAATCATTATTATTTTGATCTAAAATAGTTTCCATACATTGTATCAACAATTCTGAGTATGCCGAAACAGCTCTCACAGTTTTTATGTTGAAATTCCATCTTGTTGGTGGGACAGAAGGGATTTTCTTTTTCATTACATCGTTTAACACGTTCATTCGTTTAGGAGACCTCGAAAAAAAAATTGTAAATGCGTGAAGATGTGCGAAGAAGGTTTTTATTACATTGCTTTGTGAAACACAAATTCAGCTGATGAGCATAGCAATGAACATAATTAGCAAATGCTTGAACCCCTCCAACCCTTCCACTCATAAATGAGGCTCCATCATAGCATTGAGCTATCAATTTATTTGAACTGATGTTCAAACCTTGAAGTTCTTCAGAGATGGCTGTATACAAACCGTCAGCGCAATGCGAGGTTGGAATTAAATATTTCCAAAAGCGTTCATAAATATTGCCCTTCCATTCATATCTGATGATCAAAACCATTTGCGTCGTCGTAGAGACATCTGTAGTTTCATCTGCTTGAATCGCAATAAATTCACATTCTGTAATTTGTCGTTTCACTTCTGTGCTTCCATTATAGAATCCAATATGTCATTTTGAATAGTCTTTGATGTCCCTTTAAAATCAGTGGCACTATCTAAATGTTGTTTTAATACTGCATCTAATTCTGCTACGAAATCTATTAAGCCGCGAAATACACCAGGGTTTATCGAATCAGGGGTTTCGTCGTGACCGCGCAATGCCAAATCGAATGCTCCAAAAAATATGACACAATCTATTAATTTAGACAATATATCGTCTGTATTGTTAGCAATAATAAAACGCTAAGTAAATTGTTATGATGAAATATTATATTGTCTTCACGGTCTATTACAATAATAACATCCAATATTCAGTAAGGTTATATCGCGCATTGCGCTGTTCCAAGTCTCAGCCGCTTGCCATCCTTGCTAGTCCCGCGGGTGGCCGGTAGGTGGCGGTGGAGTCGCTTCCGCCTTCAACCAGCAGCGCCTCTGCCGGTCATACTGTGAACCACTCGCGAAGTGTAGATGCCTGATTGGCTGACAGTGGCGCCTCTGGCGGCCAATTGGTGAACTAAACACTGTGGCGGCAGTATTTGAATGCGCTGCTAACACGGCCATACTGACCACTGCTTTGACCTCAAAGCAGTTGCTAAAATAAAAATAAAATAATAATTAGACTGATTGAAATTTGTTCAGCTCCACAACCGTATTGACGAAAACATTTTACTGTTCGCCCTTCCTGACCATTACTCCGAAATTTGTTCAGCCGGCCAATTCCTCATATTCTCATATGTGACCGTCACTCTGTGAGTGCTGCCGTTGGGTCTGGTACCCAACACGTCAAAGCGATCGTTCGGCAAGACTTCATCCACTTTATAAGACAAGCTCCGAAACCGATCTTTCAACATTTTTTTTTTCATCCAGGAATTCATCTAGAGATCCTGATCAAAACCGTATCGCCAAAACGATATGAGGGTTTCATGAATAGTTTCACGTGGAACCATTTCATCTGCCACCTTAGATACACATCAAAATGTTCCCATTATTCAGCACGTATGACGTTAAAAGTCCTGCCTCTCACCAGCCTATGTGAGATTATTTATCCATACCGTGCTTCAACACGTACAACCATAAGGTTCTGCCTCTCACCAGCCTACGTGAGATTATTTATCCACACCGTGCTTCAGCACGTACAACCATAAGGTTCTGCCTCTCACCAGCCTACGTGAGATTATTTATCCACACCGTGCTTCAGCACGTACAACCATAAGGTTCTGCCTCTCACCAGCCTACGTGAGATTATTTATCCACACCGTGCTTCAGCACGTACAACCATAAGGTTCTGCCTCTCACCAGCCTACGTGAGATTGTTTATCCACATCGTGCTTTAGCACGCATGACCCTTGAAATTATGAATCGGTTTGATTTGAACCGTTTCATCTGCCGCTTTTGATACTCGTCAAAAGCTCCCGTGCCACAGCACGAATGACCATAAGATCATGAAATTATGAATCGGTTCGAGCTGAACCGTTTCACCTGCCGCCTTTGATACTCATCAAAAGCTTCCGTGCCGTTGCACGTATGACCCTAAAGTCTTGAAATAATGAATCGGTTCGAGTTGAACCGTTTCATCTGCCGCCTTTGATACTCGTCAAAAGCTCCCATGGCACGCCATCGCCGAAAGTGCCTTGACGACACTTTTCATATTTGTTTCTGCCACCGCCTCTAATGGGCTGTACTTTGTGAAGCCACCCCGGAGAGCAATAACCCGCTGTGTTCCATCCAGTCTCTTCACGGAGGGTCACAATAAATTGATCTTGCTACATGCTCAACACAACACATCGGCAAAAGATATCTCCATTTTTTTCAATATCCCGGGCTTTTGACCCGTATCATTTTTCTCAACCAAACATTTAAAAGTTTTCACATTTTTTCTAATAACATTTCTCATACACGGAAACCAGTATTTGTCCCGGACAGTAGCCAGTGTTTGATAAACATCTCGATGTTCACTCTCATTGTGAAGAATCCAAAGGACGCCACACCTGGCATTTCTGGGTGTGAATCATTTCGAATATCTTCGAATCATTTCGATTATCTCCGAATCATTCCAAACAGCATCGAATGGTTTCGATTATCTCCCAACCATTTCAAACCAGTTTGAACATCTTCAAACCATAATACAGGGTTTCGACTTGACGGTCGACATGATGTAAAACTCTTTGTCGCCACACATATTAACGGGCTTTAATTTTCGGAAACATATTTCCTTTAACATTGATCGGCACTTTTCATTCATTCCGCTTGTGACCAGTGTATCCATAACAGGCAAGTCACCGAATTGGTCTCCTTTTTAGCAGCTAGATCAGGTACCAGGATCAGGTTTCGTTACCGCCGCGTCAACTTTTATCAACTGAATTTCGAAACATTTTGAGGTTTCGAACATTTCACCAACCGCCCTCAAGAATAATATCCATGTGCTATATGTTTGCCCTCAGGAGAGCTTCTACAGTTCTTCTCCTGTTCTAGATTTCAGGTTATGCGCCCAGCACAAAAAGATAGCGACTTCGTTTTGACAGCTCGGTTGACAATTTCTTCGATCATCGTGAAGTTCGGCTCACGAAACAAATACGAAAGGGCAAGGTCTTCTTTGAGAATCCATTGAATCGCAAATGAATTTTCACGCACCATATAAAAATCAAATCTTCAATGAAGTTTCGGCGGTAACATAAGCTATGCATAGGAGTAAAGCGTTCCTCCGCCCTCACAAACTGTCATCACTGTAATTACGCGGCATTTTTACGTAAATTCACAACACCGCAATGGCGCATGCTGCATTGTTTTCACAACACGATATTTCAAGTCAGGCGTATTCTAAAAGCCAATACTTTTCCGAATCCCACTTCTGATGTTAGCAATAATAAAACGCTAAGTAAATTGTTATGATGAAATATTATATTGTCTTCACGGTCTATTACAATAATAACATCCAATATTCAGTAAGGTTATATCGCGCATTGCGCTGTTCCAAGTCTCAGCCGCTTGCCATCCTTGCTAGTCCCGCGGGTGGCCGGTAGGTGGCGGTGGAGTCGCTTCCGCCTTCAACCAGCAGCGCCTCTGCCGGTCATACTGTGAACCACTCGCGAAGTGTAGATGCCTGATTGGCTGACAGTGGCGCCTCTGGCGGCCAATTGGTGAACTAAACACTGTGGCGGCAGTATTCGAATGCGCTGCTAACAGTATACTGATAAAACCCACTAAGTGCATGATTGACGATTTTGAGAAAAATCAATTTGAAAGTTTGACTGTGTAAAAGTCATATTCGCATTCTAAATATTCAATTCTGTAAAATTCTGTTACATTTATAATTTAATTAACTTATAATTTAATTAACTTATAATTTTCATAAATCATTTCAACTTAATACATTGTTTAACCCCAAAAAAAATTTCTAAAGATAAAATGGTGGGATTTTGACTGGTTTTATCAGTACCCGATATAAGCCAGTACTTTGAATTTAATGCTCAAGAAAACGTTAAATAGCTTCAGAAGATTTAATTTGTAGAGAAATTAAACCATTATTCAGAGAATTTTATTGTTTATTAAAACAAAATGTTAAAATAAATACAAAATGACATTTTTAATTATGTAAATCATAAAAAGCGTTCAAAGAAAAAATAAAATAATGAAACTATTTCGATATTTAAAGGTAACATTAATTAAGGCAAGAATGAATAATTCTTGAGTACCATTATCTTCAAGCTCACATTCATCATTAGCGGGCTCCGGAACTCGATCCTTTAGATCGATATTAGTGCGGAGTCCATTGTACCATCCATGTAATTCTTCAGGGATAGTTCCCTTTTGACACAGTTTCAGAAGGTCATTTTTCTTGGCCTGACTTATCGCCAGTGGTTCATCATAGAGTGGTTTTAAGTCTCTTTTAAGTGAGCCAGGTGAATTAAGAGAAGATTTTGTAATTAATTTATAAAGCGATAAATCAAAGTCTTGGACACTTTTGGAGATTCGTGTATTATTTATGTTTACACTTTTAACAAATGGCAGGTGATATCTAGATCCGTATTCGTCAGAGATTGCGTCGAGAAGAGCTCGCCAACCAAGGGTAGAGAGCCCAGCTACCCTTCCAGCCGGTCCAGTGTGGCCACCCGCAGCATATTAATGAATAGGGTGTATCGATTTTTAACTTTTTTTTTGTTTTCAAATTCCAAGTTGAAATAAAGTTGCTACTAGGTACCACAACTTACCACAATTTTTTTTGGATTTTTAAAAAAATGTTTAGGTCTCCCGCACAAGGCCTAAAGTTTTAATTTTTTTCAAAAAATATCAATTTTTTTTTTAATTTAAAAAAATAAATTCATAACTTTTTTGTTTATTCCAAGTTAAAAAACAGTAATATTAGGGCATAAAAATAAGTACGAAACGGTTTTTTTTAATAAAATATGGTATTTTGGTCTCCCGCACAAGCCCTAAAGTTTGTTAATTTTGATGAAATTTTGTAATTTTGTGTACATATATGAACCATGTTTTTTTTAAGTTTAAGCCACCGGAATTAATTGTACTTTTCTTACAGAAGGCATAAAATGAGACAATATATATATACATAATTCTTATATACATACAGTAAAAATATATACCACATATATACTATATATATATAATATGTTTTATACCTGAAAAAAGATAGTTGGACGGTGTAAATTGTATGAGAAAGGTGTTGAAAGAAACTAATGTTATTTGCTATTACTGTTGTTTTTTACAAAAGTATAAAAGGTTATAACATGTCATAAAATGTAGTATAAAAACTAAGTACAAAATGTTGCTGATTACTTTCCATACGACATGAGTGGCAGTTTTCTTGTTCTACTGCAAATTTACTGACTTGTTTAAGTATTCGTCCTTTCATCTTGGCTTCAAAACCTTAAATCAAAATTATGTATAGTTTTTACATAGGCCTAGTGAAAATTTTATAAATGTTATTACAGTTCCCAAATAAAATTTCTATACATAATTTTGATTTAAGGTTTTGAAGCCAAGATGAAAGGACGAATACTTAAACAAGTCAGTAAATTTGCAGTAGAACAAGAAAACTGCCACTCATGTCGTATGGAAAGTAATCAGCAACATTTTGTACTTAGTTTTTATACTACATTTTATGACATGTTATAACCTTTTATACTTTTGTAAAAAACAACAGTAATAGCAAATAACATTAGTTTCTTTCAACACCTTTCTCATACAATTTACACCGTCCAACTATCTTTTTTCAGGTATAAAACATATTATATATATATAGTATATATGTGGTATATATTTTTACTGTATGTATATAAGAATTATGTATATATATATTGTCTCATTTTATGCCTTCTGTAAGAAAAGTACAATTAATTCCGGTGGCTTAAACTTTAAAAAAACATGGTTCATATATGTACACAAAATTACAAAATTTCATCAAAATTAACAAACTTTAGGGCTTGTGCGGGAGACCAAAATACCATATTTTATTAAAAAAAACCGTTTCGTACTTATTTTTATGCCCTAATATTACTGTTTTTTAACATGGAATAAACAAAAAAGTTATGAATTTATTTTTTTAAATTAAAAAAAAAATTGATATTTTTTGAAAAAAATTAAAACTTTAGGCCTTGTGCGGGAGACCTAAACATTTTTTTAAAAATCCAAAAAAAATTGTGGTAAGTTGTGGTACCTAGTAGCAACTTTATTTCAACTTGGAATTTGAAAACAAAAAAAAAGTTAAAAATCGATACACCCTATTAATGAATGTTCCCAGTGTGTCCGGGGTTGGTTGTTGCTTTTACACTCGACCATCCTGCCTCTCCATTGTGACCTCACAAAGTAAAAAGAAAAACATATTAGTTACAAGCATTAAATCCAATAAGCGACCAACTCTCGGTCGTCTGCACAGTATCATCAAAGTTATTTTTCAATCATCCACACAGACGAATTTAAAAACAGATAGTCTCTACCAGACATATCTCATACCTTCATGATGTATCACCACGATGTAAGAAAGGTTTTTGGTGGTACGCCTGCTTGTTGAATGCGTAAGAGCGAGATGACTGATAGGGGTATAAAAGATGACGGATGCATCTGCTCGCTCTCTTTACCAAACCGACAGCTCAGAGATAAGACGTAGACAATCCGCACTTAATTGTTAATAAATTATTATATTGGAACACGCGTTCTATTATTGTGTTCCCACCAAAGTCTGTAAATAACAGTATAACAGTTATTTAACAGTGGCGCAGCCTACGGAAATCAGTAAAACATTGATTAAAAGAATCAACGCGCGAGATTTCGCTCAAGGAAATACGCGATATTATCGAAAAAGTTCGGATTGCAACATATTATTCGGGTCGGTAAAAAAAAGGCCGGACCGAAAATATTGTTTTCTTCACTGAAAGGAGTGAAGAAGAAGAAGAAGCCACTGGAGCCAGCCAGCTTCTCGGAAGGGGGAAGCACGGAAGGGTCCAGGGCGTCAAACGGCAGCATCTCCAAGGGTCAAAGGATCGGAGGGGTCCGGGCCACAAGAGTGGTCTGGGGGCAGCCATCAGCAGCACCAGGGTCAAGGATCGGTGTTGCCAGGTCTCAGAGCGGTCTGGGAAGAGCCATCCAGCAACAAGGGTCAAGGAGCGGTTTCCTGAGAGGGTCCAAGGAGCAGATTGGAGAGCGGAGAAATCTTTGGGAAGTTTTTTTCTGTTTTTCTTTTCTTGTCTTGTGGGTACCTTCTGGGTAGAGGAAGCATGGAGTCAGGATTGGGGTCCTTCAGTTTGCGTGACGGTAACTGGGAGAACTTCAAGGTCCGTCTCGAGCAGTACCTCCTTGTGAATGATGAAAAGTACGCATCGGATGTTAAAAAAAGAGCTATTTTCCTAAATGCTTTGCAAGATGATTGTTTTTCTTTACTGGTAAATTTGTGTATTCCAAAAAAAGTAACAGAGGTTGATTTAAAAGATTTAATATCTAAGCTCAATGAATATTGTTGTACGACAAAATGTTTCTTTGAAGAAAGGTCACAGTTCTATTCAGCTAAACAAAGGAATGACGAATCAGTTCGCGATTTTGCTGTTCGTTTAAAATCTCTTTCTAGCAATTGCAAATTCGGGAATAGTTTATCAGAGAAATTAAGAGATTTCTTTGTATTAGGTTGTAAACCCGGTAAGATTAGAGAAAAATTATTTCTCGATAGTGAATCATATACTTTCGAAAAATGTGTGCAAGTAGCAGTGTGTATTGAACTTGTAGCATCAACCCAATCTCAATCAGCTGATAACAGAGTTTTAGCTAATTTAACAGTCGGCGGAGGTCGTGTCTCACCTAATACGCATGTGAAAAAGAGAGATGAATATAGTTTCAAGCGAAGCAGTAGCTGTAATCGGGCTCGTTCGCCGATTCATCATGTTACAAAGCGTAATTGTACGGTTTGTGGTTATAATAATCACACGGCGGTAGAATGTAGATTCAAAAATTATGTATGTAAAATTTGTGGTACTAAAGGTCATTTAGCAAAACGGTGTAAACAGGTGACAACACGTAAAAACGTGAATATTTTGTTATCGGATGGAATGGTTGGTGATGTACTAAGTATTGAGCCATATTATATAGAAGTTTCACTCGACGGAATAAATAATAAATTCATGGTAGCTTACATAATAAAAACTTTTTAATTGTGATAGACTCTTCTTCGAAGTGGATCGAGTGTCTGGAAGTGAACAGTCTGTCTTCAAAAGAAAATGTTGAAGTACTTCATAGATTATTTTCACAATTTGGTTTTCCAGCAACTTTAGTTAGTGATAATGGTACGTGTTTTTGTTCTGAGGATTTTGAAAATTTTTGTAAGAAAAATGGTATGAAACATATTACTAGTCCAGTTAACCACCCGAGTAGCAATGGGCAAGCTGAGAATGCTGTTAAAACCTGTAAAAATTTTCTTAAAAAAATTTGTAAATTTTTCTTATAAAAATTTGTTAAATAGCTTCTACCGAGCATATTCAGTCACACGGATTGTTTCTACTGAACAATCCCGGATAGCTTCTACTGAGCGTACCCAATTATTCGGATCTTTTCTACTGAACGAATCCCGGATAGCTTCTACTGAGCGTACCCAATTATTCGGATAGTTTCTACTGAACTATCCCGGATAGCTTCTACTGAGCGTACCCAATTATTCGGATCGTTTCTACTGAACGAATCCCGGATAGCTTCTACTGAGCGTACCCAATTATTCGGATAGTTTCTACTGAACTATCCCGGATAGCTTCTACTGAGCGTACCCAATTATTCGGATCGTTTCTACTGAACGAATCCCGGATAGCTTCTACTGAGCGTACCCAATTATTCGGATAGTTTCTACTGAACTATCCCGGATAGCTTCTACTGAGCGTACCCAATTATTCGGATTGTTTCTACTGAACAAATCCCGGATAGCTTCTACTGAGCGTACCCAATTATTCGGATAGTTTCTACTGAACTATCCCGGATAGCTTCTACTGAGCGTACCCAATTATTCGGATCGTTTCTACTGAACGAATCCGCCACACCACAAGGATGCAAATACACATAGTTATTTTTAAAGGCTGAGACCACCATCTCATCTGCCAAACTGTAATACTTCCAGCAGTCCAACGACTACCCAGTGACACACAGTCACTCATGCACCGTTAGCAAGTTTAATCCACAATTTTTTTTTTTTTTTTTTTATTTGGTACATTATTTTGTTACAATTTATGTTTTCCAGTAATGTAGGCCTCACTGGGTGGCTTGCCCGTGCTGAGGCCTTCAGTGGTGCCTCACACAACGAACTTAATTCGTTCCAGGAGCAAGTTCGTTATGCGAAAAGTTCGTTATGTGAAACGCGTTTTCCCATAACAATACATGTTAAAAAAAATAATTCGTTCTGTAGCATAAAATATGGTAAGATGACATAAAAAAAAGATAAATTTTTTGTTATTATTTTTATTTAGATACATCTAAAAACATAATGAAAAAAACACACATTTTTTAATTTTAAGAAATAATCGAATCTTGCACATCTTCATCCATTTTCCGCCGATGGTGCAGTGAAAAACCTGTCCAAAGTCATTTGTTTCTCTCTTTTCTTCAACATCTGCCGGAATGAGGGATGTTTTTCTTTAGATCTTCATAAATTATCTTGGCCTTGTAACAGATAATATCTTGGGTTGTTACGTCACCTTTCACCTGCCTGTCCTTAATCCAAATCGCTAATAGCCTCTCCATTTCCTCGTGGATTGAAGATCTATGTTTTTCATTAAATAGTTTTGATACTCCTTTGGCTACTTTGGCTGATTTTATTGCATCCTTGTTTTTCAAAATGGTGAAAATGGTGGTCTTGTTGAGGCCAAACTCTTTGACGAGGTCACACTGTTTTACCCCACATTCACTCCTTCTAATTATTTCCTGTTTCATTTCAAGAGAAATCACCTTCCTGCTTTTTTTAGAACCCATCATATAAAAAAAATGTTGAGTTTATCTTAAAAGGACGACTGCCGTGATACGTGTGCGATTTAATTCGTAATGAAGAACGATTGCTGCGATACGTGCGTAAGTTAAGCGTACTACGCAGTGACTAACGAGTCTAACGACTGCCTGCGCGGGAGGATGCAATTAATCGGCAGTGATCGTAGAAGATCGGGCGACTTCGTTGTGTGAAGCGAAGTTCGTTGTATGAATCGTGAAATGAACGAAAAGGAAGTTCGTTGTGTGCAGCATTCGCTGTGCGAGGCGTTCGTTGTGTGAGGCACCACTGTACATAATAATACATTTAAATATTAATTAAATTAACCTTGCAACGTGCCGATCTTGGTGAGACTCAGCTCTCCAGTAAATCCAGTAGATCATCTCGACCTACCTCACTATCCTGGCTGTCAGACTCATCAGAGCTTCCAGGTGCTCCCTTGTAGGGCCTCAGCGCATCAGCGGCAACCATGGCGGTGAACTTCTTATAGCCACGCATACCCTTGACACTGCTAATCTCATAGCGGTCAATATGTGGAAATACTTGAGTTACCTTGTAAGGTCCACTGTAGAGGGGGTCAGTTTTGTGGTTGATCCCTGCTCCTCCTCGAACCACACCTTCTTTCCACAAGACAAGGTCTCCTTTTCCGTATTTGCGTGCTACCTTTCGCCTTTTGTCGTACTGCGCTTTCATCCTTTCAGCAGCTACTGCCATATTGCGCTGAGCCGCCTCGCGACACTCAGCTACCTGCGCCTCCCTGGAGAGACGTTCTACACTGACATCCTCCTGCGTGTCAGCAAGAACACTGTTCTTGTGACCAAACAACAACTGAAATGGGGTAAACCTAGTACTGGCATTGACGGTATTATTAATACCCCAGATGATCTCAGGTAATCCTACATCCCATAGATTTGGATCTGCATCCATAGCACGCATCGCCTCCAGCAATGTCCTGTTAGTCCTCTCAACCTGCCCATTTGCTCGGGGGGTAGCAACTGCAGTTAAGATGTGTTTGAACTGCTTTTCTACAGAAAATTGCTTGAATCTTCTGCTATTAAAAGCCAAACCGCTATCAGAGATAACTCTAGTAGGTACTCCAAATATACTAAACATTTCATTCAACTTTCTAACCGTCTCCATTGAATTTAGTGTTCTCGATGGAAACGCAAACACAAACTTGGAGAAAGCATCTGTAGCCACCAGTAAATAGCTATTACCTGACTTGCTTTTAGAAAATGGTCCAAGGTGATCTATATGCAGAGTGTGCATCGATCTGTCGGGCTTCGGTATAGCGGTATATATCATTACACATAAGTTGCTCCCTCCATCTGCTCCCTCCATCTGCTCCCTCCATCTGCTCCCTCCTCTCCCTCCTTCTCTTTTTCCTCTCCTCCTTTTCTTGTTGTCTAGAATAAATGAAAAACATGAGCATTTACATAATATGGCAATTAGTGTGGGAGAGTAAATGGGCAGGAGAGAAAGAGTGACCTTCAGCTTGTTAGTTGAGAGCTTTACTCAGAGGCTGTTAATTTTCTGTTGGAGCCTTTGCCCACATTTTATATTTATATTTGACATTTACCAATGTTAAGTGCCAGTTTATTGCATATACACCAATTAAACAAGTTGTTTAATTTTTTTTGTAAAATTGTGCAATTGATATGATATTGTGCAGTGGTAACTTTGGTGGGGGCGAGACATTACGATCTTCTCCGTCTTAATTTTCTTTCTGTAAATTTAATATCATTACACATAAGTTGGGTTGTTTCTGGTAACAAGTTTTGTTTGTACAACATAAATCAACGGTTTCAAATAATTATAATAATGTAATGTGAAAGACTTAATTCCTGCACCATGATGCATATCTGATAAAGCAACATATTGAACCAAAATTGATGCTAATGATCGTTTGGTTCAATTTGAAGTGTTAAATGGCGCTGAGGGAATTTTAAATAATAATAATATTGTTGATGCTTCAAATTTGAAAGCCCTAATATGTTACATAATCTTTAAAATGGGGTTGTGAAGTTTATGTAGTGGAAATTTCAAAGTTTTATCTATCCGTATAATAATACAAAAACAAATGAGATTATTTCTCACAACAATATTTTTATTTGCAAAACTGCAAGCTAAAATAATAAAATCTTACTTTTTAATATTACGCTTCCTCTTCCTCCCGCTGCTCCCTCCTCTCCCTCTTTTGTCTTCTCCTCCTTTCTTGTTGTTCCTTGACTTGTCTAGAATAAATGAAAACCATGAGCATTTACATAATATGGCAATTAGTGTGGGAGAGTAAATGGGGAGGAGAGAAAGATCAGCTAGTTAGTTGAGAGCTTTACTCAGAGGCTGTTCATTTTCTGTTGGAGCCTTTGCCCACATTTTAAGTAGAAGGTGTTATTTCATGTCATCTTGGTTGAATATATTTTAATGGCCAATGGTAAAAGATACGGATGAAATGGTATCTCAATTATACGGCCAGTTTGAGAGTGAAATTTGTAACCGGTGTGGTTTGATCTATGACTTGTCACAATGCAACAAGGACTAAAACAACATTAGTTGGACATAATAATTACCTCTCTTCCTCTTCGATCTCCTCTCTCCTCTCCCTCCTATATCTCCTTTGCCTCCTCCTCTCCTCCTTTTCCTTGGCTTTTCTAGAATAAAAGAAAACCATGAGCATTTACATAATATGGCAATTAGTGTGGGAGAGTAAATGGGGAGGAGAGAAAGATCAGCTAGTTAGTTGAGAGCTTTACTCAGAGGCTGTTCATTTTCTGTTGGAGCCTTTGCCCACATTTTATATTTATATTTGACATTTACCAATGTTAAGTGCCAGTTTATTGCATATACACCAATTAAACAAGTTGTTTAATTTTTTTTGTAAAATTGTGCAATTGATATGATATTGTGCAGTGCTAACTTTGGTGGGGGGCGAGACATTACGATCTTCTCCGTCTTAATTTTCTTTCTGTAAATTTAATATCATTACACATAAGTTGGGTTGTTTCTGGTAACAAGTTTTATTTGTACAACATAAATCAACGGTTTCAAATAATTATAATAATGTAATGTGAAAGACTTAATTCCTGCACCATGATGCATATCTGATAAAGCAACATATTGAACCAAAATTGATGCTAATGATCGTTTGGTTCAATTTGAAGTGTTAAATGGCGCTGAGGGAATTTTAAATAATAATAATATTGTTGATGCTTCAAATTTGAAAGCCCTAATATGTTACATAATCTTTAAAATGGGGTTGTGAAGTTTATGTAATGGAAATTTCAAAGTTTTATCTATCCGTATAATAATACAAAAACAAATGAGATTATTTCTCACAACAATATTTTTATTTGCAAAACTGCAAGCTAAAATAATAAAATCTTACTTTTTAATATTACGCTTCCTCTTCCTCCCGCTGCTCCCTCCTCTCCCTCTTTTGTCTTCTCCTCCTTTCTTGTTGTTCCTTGACTTGTCTAGAATAAATGAAAACCATGAGCATTTACATAATATGGCAATTAGTGTGGGAGAGTAAATGGGGAGGAGAGAAAGATCAGCTAGTTAGTTGAGAGCTTTACTCAGAGGCTGTTCATTTTCTGTTGGAGCCTTTGCCCACATTTTAAGTAGAAGGTGTTATTTCATGTCATCTTGGTTGAATATATTTTAATGGCCAATGGTAAAAGATACGGATGAAATGGTATCTCAATTATACGGCCAGTTTGAGAGTGAAATTTGTAACCGGTGTGGTTTGATCTATGACTTGTCACAATGCAACAAGGACTAAAACAACATTAGTTGGACATAATAATTACCTCTCTTCCTCTTCGATCTCCTCTCTCCTCTCCCTCCTATATCTCCTTTGCCTCCTCCTCTCCTCCTTTTCCTTGGCTTTTCTAGAATAAAAGAAAACCATGAGCATTTACATAATATGGCAATTAGTGTGGCAGAGTAAATGGGGAGGAGAGAAAGATCAGCTTGTTAGTTGAGAGCTTTACCCAGAGGCTGTTAATTTTCTGTTGGAGCCTTTGCCCACATTTTATATTTATATTTGACATTAACTAATGTTAAGTGCCAGTTTATTGCATAAACACCAATTAAACAAGTTGTTTAAATTTTTTTGTTAAATTGTGCAATTGATATGATATTGTGCAGTGCTAACTTTGGTGGGGGGCGAGACATTACGATCTTCTCCGTCTTAATTTTCTTTCTGTAAATTTAATATCATTACACATAAGTTGGGTTGTTTCTGGTAACAAGTTTTATTTGTACAACATAAATCAACGGTTTCAAATAATTATAATAATGTAATGTGAAAGACTTAATTCCTGCACCATGATGCATATCTGATAAAGCAACATATTGAACCAAAATTGATGCTAATGATCGTTTGGTTCAATTTGAAGTGTTAAATGGCGCTGAGGGAATTTTAAATAATAATAATATTGTTGATGCTTCAAATTTGAAAGCCCTAATATGTTACATAATCTTTAAAATGGGGTTGTGAAGTTTATGTAATGGAAATTTCAAAGTTTTATCTATCCGTATAATAATACAAAAACAAATGAGATTATTTCTCACAACAATATTTTTATTTGCAAAACTGCAAGCTAAAATAATAAAATCTTACTTTTTAATATTACGCTTCCTCTTCCTCCCGCTGCTCCCTCCTCTCCCTCTTTTGTCTTCTCCTCCTTTCTCTATTTTCCGTGTCTTGCCTAGAATAAAAGAAAACCATGAGCATTTACATAATATGGCAATTAGTGTGGGAGAGTAAATGGGGAGGAGAGAAAGATCAGCTAGTTAGTTGAGAGCTTTACTCAGAGGCTGTTCATTTTCTGTTGGAGCCTTTGCCCACATTTTAAGTAGAAGGTGTTATTTCATGTCATCTTGGTTGAATATATTTTAATGGCCAATGGTAAAAGATACGGATGAAATGGTATCTCAATTATACGGCCAGTTTGAGAGTGAAATTTGTAACAGTTGGTTTGATCTATGACTTGTCACAATGCAACAAGGACTAAAACAACATTAGTTGGACATAATAATTACCTCTCTTCCTCTTCGATCTCCTCTCTCCTCTCCCTCCTATATCTCCTTTGCCTCCTCCTCTCCTCCTTTTCCTTGGCTTTTCTAGAATAAAAGAAAACCATGAGCATTTACATAATATGGCAATTAGTGTGGGAGAGTAAATGGGGAGGAGAGAAAGATCAGCTAGTTAGTTGAGAGCTTTACTCAGAGGCTGTTCATTTTCTGTTGGAGCCTTTGCCCACATTTTATATTTATATTTGACATTTACCAATGTTAAGTGCCAGTTTATTGCATATACACCAATTAAACAAGTTGTTTAATTTTTTTTGTAAAATTGTGCAATTGATATGATATTGTGCAGTGCTAACTTTGGTGGGGGGCGAGACATTACGATCTTCTCCGTCTTAATTTTCTTTCTGTAAATTTAATATCATTACACATAAGTTGGGTTGTTTCTGGTAACAAGTTTTGTTTGTACAACATAAATCAACGGTTTCAAATAATTATAATAATGTAATGTGAAAGACTTAATTCCTGCACCATGATGCATATCTGATAAAGCAACATATTGAACCAAAATTGATGCTAATGATCGTTTGGTTCAATTTGAAGTGTTAAATGGCGCTGAGGGAATTTTAAATAATAATAATATTGTTGATGCTTCAAATTTGAAAGCCCTAATATGTTACATAATCTTTAAAATGGGGTTGTGAAGTTTATGTAGTGGAAATTTCAAAGTTTTATCTATCCGTATAATAATACAAAAACAAATGAGATTATTTCTCACAACAATATTTTTATTTGCAAAACTGCAAGCTAAAATAATAAAATCTTACTTTTTAATATTACGCTTCCTCTTCCTCCCGCTGCTCCCTCCTCTCCCTCTTTTGTCTTCTCCTCCTTTCTTGTTGTTCCTTGACTTGTCTAGAATAAATGAAAACCATGAGCATTTACATAATATGGCAATTAGTGTGGGAGAGTAAATGGGGAGGAGAGAAAGATCAGCTAGTTAGTTGAGAGCTTTACTCAGAGGCTGTTCATTTTCTGTTGGAGCCTTTGCCCACATTTTAAGTAGAAGGTGTTATTTCATGTCATCTTGGTTGAATATATTTTAATGGCCAATGGTAAAAGATACGGATGAAATGGTATCTCAATTAAACGGCCAGTTTGAGAGTGAAATTTGTAACCGGTGTGGTTTGATCTATGACTTGTCACAATGCAACAAGGACTAAAACAACATTAGTTGGACATAATAATTACCTCTCTTCCTCTTCGATCTCCTCTCTCCTCTCCCTCCTATATCTCCTTTGCCTCCTCCTCTCCTCCTTTTCCTTGGCTTTTCTAGAATAAAAGAAAACCATGAGCATTTACATAATATGGCAATTAGTGTGGGAGAGTAAATGGGGAGGAGAGAAAGATCAGCTAGTTAGTTGAGAGCTTTACTCAGAGGCTGTTCATTTTCTGTTGGAGCCTTTGCCCACATTTTATATTTATATTTGACATTTACCAATGTTAAGTGCCAGTTTATTGCATATACACCAATTAAACAAGTTGTTTAATTTTTTTTGTAAAATTGTGCAATTGATATGATATTGTGCAGTGCTAACTTTGGTGGGGGGCGAGACATTACGATCTTCTCCGTCTTAATTTTCTTTCTGTAAATTTAATATCATTACACATAAGTTGGGTTGTTTCTGGTAACAAGTTTTATTTGTACAACATAAATCAACGGTTTCAAATAATTATAATAATGTAATGTGAAAGACTTAATTCCTGCACCATGATGCATATCTGATAAAGCAACATATTGAACCAAAATTGATGCTAATGATCGTTTGGTTCAATTTGAAGTGTTAAATGGCGCTGAGGGAATTTTAAATAATAATAATATTGTTGATGCTTCAAATTTGAAAGCCCTAATATGTTACATAATCTTTAAAATGGGGTTGTGAAGTTTATGTAATGGAAATTTCAAAGTTTTATCTATCCGTATAATAATACAAAAACAAATGAGATTATTTCTCACAACAATATTTTTATTTGCAAAACTGCAAGCTAAAATAATAAAATCTTACTTTTTAATATTACGCTTCCTCTTCCTCCCGCTGCTCCCTCCTCTCCCTCTTTTGTCTTCTCCTCCTTTCTTGTTGTTCCTTGACTTGTCTAGAATAAATGAAAACCATGAGCATTTACATAATATGGCAATTAGTGTGGGAGAGTAAATGGGGAGGAGAGAAAGATCAGCTAGTTAGTTGAGAGCTTTACTCAGAGGCTGTTCATTTTCTGTTGGAGCCTTTGCCCACATTTTAAGTAGAAGGTGTTATTTCATGTCATCTTGGTTGAATATATTTTAATGGCCAATGGTAAAAGATACGGATGAAATGGTATCTCAATTATACGGCCAGTTTGAGAGTGAAATTTGTAACCGGTGTGGTTTGATCTATGACTTGTCACAATGCAACAAGGACTAAAACAACATTAGTTGGACATAATAATTACCTCTCTTCCTCTTCGATCTCCTCTCTCCTCTCCCTCCTATATCTCCTTTGCCTCCTCCTCTCCTCCTTTTCCTTGGCTTTTCTAGAATAAAAGAAAACCATGAGCATTTACATAATATGGCAATTAGTGTGGCAGAGTAAATGGGGAGGAGAGAAAGATCAGCTTGTTAGTTGAGAGCTTTACCCAGAGGCTGTTAATTTTCTGTTGGAGCCTTTGCCCACATTTTATATTTATATTTGACATTAACTAATGTTAAGTGCCAGTTTATTGCATAAACACCAATTAAACAAGTTGTTTAAATTTTTTTGTTAAATTGTGCAATTGATATGATATTGTGCAGTGCTAACTTTGGTGGGGGGCGAGACATTACGATCTTCTCCGTCTTAATTTTCTTTCTGTAAATTTAATATCATTACACATAAGTTGGGTTGTTTCTGGTAACAAGTTTTATTTGTACAACATAAATCAACGGTTTCAAATAATTATAATAATGTAATGTGAAAGACTTAATTCCTGCACCATGATGCATATCTGATAAAGCAACATATTGAACCAAAATTGATGCTAATGATCGTTTGGTTCAATTTGAAGTGTTAAATGGCGCTGAGGGAATTTTAAATAATAATAATATTGTTGATGCTTCAAATTTGAAAGCCCTAATATGTTACATAATCTTTAAAATGGGGTTGTGAAGTTTATGTAATGGAAATTTCAAAGTTTTATCTATCCGTATAATAATACAAAAACAAATGAGATTATTTCTCACAACAATATTTTTATTTGCAAAACTGCAAGCTAAAATAATAAAATCTTACTTTTTAATATTACGCTTCCTCTTCCTCCCGCTGCTCCCTCCTCTCCCTCTTTTGTCTTCTCCTCCTTTCTCTATTTTCCGTGTCTTGCCTAGAATAAAAGAAAACCATGAGCATTTACATAATATGGCAATTAGTGTGGGAGAGTAAATGGGGAGGAGAGAAAGATCAGCTAGTTAGTTGAGAGCTTTACTCAGAGGCTGTTCATTTTCTGTTGGAGCCTTTGCCCACATTTTAAGTAGAAGGTGTTATTTCATGTCATCTTGGTTGAATATATTTTAATGGCCAATGGTAAAAGATACGGATGAAATGGTATCTCAATTATACGGCCAGTTTGAGAGTGAAATTTGTAACAGTTGGTTTGATCTATGACTTGTCACAATGCAACAAGGACTAAAACAACATTAGTTGGACATAATAATTACCTCTCTTCCTCTTCGATCTCCTCTCTCCTCTCCCTCCTATATCTCCTTTGCCTCCTCCTCTCCTCCTTTTCCTTGGCTTTTCTAGAATAAAAGAAAACCATGAGCATTTACATAATATGGCAATTAGTGTGGGAGAGTAAATGGGGAGGAGAGAAAGATCAGCTAGTTAGTTGAGAGCTTTACTCAGAGGCTGTTCATTTTCTGTTGGAGCCTTTGCCCACATTTTATATTTATATTTGACATTTACCAATGTTAAGTGCCAGTTTATTGCATATACACCAATTAAACAAGTTGTTTAATTTTTTTTGTAAAATTGTGCAATTGATATGATATTGTGCAGTGCTAACTTTGGTGGGGGGCGAGACATTACGATCTTCTCCGTCTTAATTTTCTTTCTGTAAATTTAATATCATTACACATAAGTTGGGTTGTTTCTGGTAACAAGTTTTGTTTGTACAACATAAATCAACGGTTTCAAATAATTATAATAATGTAATGTGAAAGACTTAATTCCTGCACCATGATGCATATCTGATAAAGCAACATATTGAACCAAAATTGATGCTAATGATCGTTTGGTTCAATTTGAAGTGTTAAATGGCGCTGAGGGAATTTTAAATAATAATAATATTGTTGATGCTTCAAATTTGAAAGCCCTAATATGTTACATAATCTTTAAAATGGGGTTGTGAAGTTTATGTAGTGGAAATTTCAAAGTTTTATCTATCCGTATAATAATACAAAAACAAATGAGATTATTTCTCACAACAATATTTTTATTTGCAAAACTGCAAGCTAAAATAATAAAATCTTACTTTTTAATATTACGCTTCCTCTTCCTCCCGCTGCTCCCTCCTCTCCCTCTTTTGTCTTCTCCTCCTTTCTTGTTGTTCCTTGACTTGTCTAGAATAAATGAAAACCATGAGCATTTACATAATATGGCAATTAGTGTGGGAGAGTAAATGGGGAGGAGAGAAAGATCAGCTAGTTAGTTGAGAGCTTTACTCAGAGGCTGTTCATTTTCTGTTGGAGCCTTTGCCCACATTTTAAGTAGAAGGTGTTATTTCATGTCATCTTGGTTGAATATATTTTAATGGCCAATGGTAAAAGATACGGATGAAATGGTATCTCAATTAAACGGCCAGTTTGAGAGTGAAATTTGTAACCGGTGTGGTTTGATCTATGACTTGTCACAATGCAACAAGGACTAAAACAACATTAGTTGGACATAATAATTACCTCTCTTCCTCTTCGATCTCCTCTCTCCTCTCCCTCCTATATCTCCTTTGCCTCCTCCTCTCCTCCTTTTCCTTGGCTTTTCTAGAATAAAAGAAAACCATGAGCATTTACATAATATGGCAATTAGTGTGGGAGAGTAAATGGGGAGGAGAGAAAGATCAGCTAGTTAGTTGAGAGCTTTACTCAGAGGCTGTTCATTTTCTGTTGGAGCCTTTGCCCACATTTTATATTTATATTTGACATTTACCAATGTTAAGTGCCAGTTTATTGCATATACACCAATTAAACAAGTTGTTTAATTTTTTTTGTAAAATTGTGCAATTGATATGATATTGTGCAGTGCTAACTTTGGTGGGGGGCGAGACATTACGATCTTCTCCGTCTTAATTTTCTTTCTGTAAATTTAATATCATTACACATAAGTTGGGTTGTTTCTGGTAACAAGTTTTATTTGTACAACATAAATCAACGGTTTCAAATAATTATAATAATGTAATGTGAAAGACTTAATTCCTGCACCATGATGCATATCTGATAAAGCAACATATTGAACCAAAATTGATGCTAATGATCGTTTGGTTCAATTTGAAGTGTTAAATGGCGCTGAGGGAATTTTAAATAATAATAATATTGTTGATGCTTCAAATTTGAAAGCCCTAATATGTTACATAATCTTTAAAATGGGGTTGTGAAGTTTATGTAATGGAAATTTCAAAGTTTTATCTATCCGTATAATAATACAAAAACAAATGAGATTATTTCTCACAACAATATTTTTATTTGCAAAACTGCAAGCTAAAATAATAAAATCTTACTTTTTAATATTACGCTTCCTCTTCCTCCCGCTGCTCCCTCCTCTCCCTCTTTTGTCTTCTCCTCCTTTCTTGTTGTTCCTTGACTTGTCTAGAATAAATGAAAACCATGAGCATTTACATAATATGGCAATTAGTGTGGGAGAGTAAATGGGGAGGAGAGAAAGATCAGCTAGTTAGTTGAGAGCTTTACTCAGAGGCTGTTCATTTTCTGTTGGAGCCTTTGCCCACATTTTAAGTAGAAGGTGTTATTTCATGTCATCTTGGTTGAATATATTTTAATGGCCAATGGTAAAAGATACGGATGAAATGGTATCTCAATTAAACGGCCAGTTTGAGAGTGAAATTTGTAACCGGTGTGGTTTGATCTATGACTTGTCACAATGCAACAAGGACTAAAACAACATTAGTTGGACATAATAATTACCTCTCTTCCTCTTCGATCTCCTCTCTCCTCTCCCTCCTATATCTCCTTTGCCTCCTCCTCTCCTCCTTTTCCTTGGCTTTTCTAGAATAAAAGAAAACCATGAGCATTTACATAATATGGCAATTAGTGTGGGAGAGTAAATGGGGAGGAGAGAAAGATCAGCTAGTTAGTTGAGAGCTTTACTCAGAGGCTGTTCATTTTCTGTTGGAGCCTTTGCCCACATTTTATATTTATATTTGACATTTACCAATGTTAAGTGCCAGTTTATTGCATATACACCAATTAAACAAGTTGTTTAATTTTTTTTGTAAAATTGTGCAATTGATATGATATTGTGCAGTGCTAACTTTGGTGGGGGGCGAGACATTACGATCTTCTCCGTCTTAATTTTCTTTCTGTAAATTTAATATCATTACACATAAGTTGGGTTGTTTCTGGTAACAAGTTTTATTTGTACAACATAAATCAACGGTTTCAAATAATTATAATAATGTAATGTGAAAGACTTAATTCCTGCACCATGATGCATATCTGATAAAGCAACATATTGAACCAAAATTGATGCTAATGATCGTTTGGTTCAATTTGAAGTGTTAAATGGCGCTGAGGGAATTTTAAATAATAATAATATTGTTGATGCTTCAAATTTGAAAGCCCTAATATGTTACATAATCTTTAAAATGGGGTTGTGAAGTTTATGTAATGGAAATTTCAAAGTTTTATCTATCCGTATAATAATACAAAAACAAATGAGATTATTTCTCACAACAATATTTTTATTTGCAAAACTGCAAGCTAAAATAATAAAATCTTACTTTTTAATATTACGCTTCCTCTTCCTCCCGCTGCTCCCTCCTCTCCCTCTTTTGTCTTCTCCTCCTTTCTCTATTTTCCGTGTCTTGCCTAGAATAAAAGAAAACCATGAGCATTTACATAATATGGCAATTAGTGTGGGAGAGTAAATGGGGAGGAGAGAAAGATCAGCTAGTTAGTTGAGAGCTTTACTCAGAGGCTGTTCATTTTCTGTTGGAGCCTTTGCCCACATTTTAAGTAGAAGGTGTTATTTCATGTCATCTTGGTTGAATATATTTTAATGGCCAATGGTAAAAGATACGGATGAAATGGTATCTCAATTATACGGCCAGTTTGAGAGTGAAATTTGTAACAGTTGGTTTGATCTATGACTTGTCACAATGCAACAAGGACTAAAACAACATTAGTTGGACATAATAATTACCTCTCTTCCTCTTCGATCTCCTCTCTCCTCTCCCTCCTATATCTCCTTTGCCTCCTCCTCTCCTCCTTTTCCTTGGCTTTTCTAGAATAAAAGAAAACCATGAGCATTTACATAATATGGCAATTAGTGTGGGAGAGTAAATGGGGAGGAGAGAAAGATCAGCTAGTTAGTTGAGAGCTTTACTCAGAGGCTGTTCATTTTCTGTTGGAGCCTTTGCCCACATTTTATATTTATATTTGACATTTACCAATGTTAAGTGCCAGTTTATTGCATATACACCAATTAAACAAGTTGTTTAATTTTTTTTGTAAAATTGTGCAATTGATATGATATTGTGCAGTGCTAACTTTGGTGGGGGGCGAGACATTACGATCTTCTCCGTCTTAATTTTCTTTCTGTAAATTTAATATCATTACACATAAGTTGGGTTGTTTCTGGTAACAAGTTTTATTTGTACAACATAAATCAACGGTTTCAAATAATTATAATAATGTAATGTGAAAGACTTAATTCCTGCACCATGATGCATATCTGATAAAGCAACATATTGAACCAAAATTGATGCTAATGATCGTTTGGTTCAATTTGAAGTGTTAAATGGCGCTGAGGGAATTTTAAATAATAATAATATTGTTGATGCTTCAAATTTGAAAGCCCTAATATGTTACATAATCTTTAAAATGGGGTTGTGAAGTTTATGTAATGGAAATTTCAAAGTTTTATCTATCCGTATAATAATACAAAAACAAATGAGATTATTTCTCACAACAATATTTTTATTTGCAAAACTGCAAGCTAAAATAATAAAATCTTACTTTTTAATATTACGCTTCCTCTTCCTCCCGCTGCTCCCTCCTCTCCCTCTTTTGTCTTCTCCTCCTTTCTTGTTGTTCCTTGACTTGTCTAGAATAAATGAAAACCATGAGCATTTACATAATATGGCAATTAGTGTGGGAGAGTAAATGGGGAGGAGAGAAAGATCAGCTAGTTAGTTGAGAGCTTTACTCAGAGGCTGTTCATTTTCTGTTGGAGCCTTTGCCCACATTTTAAGTAGAAGGTGTTATTTCATGTCATCTTGGTTGAATATATTTTAATGGCCAATGGTAAAAGATACGGATGAAATGGTATCTCAATTATACGGCCAGTTTGAGAGTGAAATTTGTAACCGGTGTGGTTTGATCTATGACTTGTCACAATGCAACAAGGACTAAAACAACATTAGTTGGACATAATAATTACCTCTCTTCCTCTTCGATCTCCTCTCTCCTCTCCCTCCTATATCTCCTTTGCCTCCTCCTCTCCTCCTTTTCCTTGGCTTTTCTAGAATAAAAGAAAACCATGAGCATTTACATAATATGGCAATTAGTGTGGCAGAGTAAATGGGGAGGAGAGAAAGATCAGCTTGTTAGTTGAGAGCTTTACCCAGAGGCTGTTAATTTTCTGTTGGAGCCTTTGCCCACATTTTATATTTATATTTGACATTAACTAATGTTAAGTGCCAGTTTATTGCATAAACACCAATTAAACAAGTTGTTTAAATTTTTTTGTTAAATTGTGCAATTGATATGATATTGTGCAGTGCTAACTTTGGTGGGGGGCGAGACATTACGATCTTCTCCGTCTTAATTTTCTTTCTGTAAATTTAATATCATTACACATAAGTTGGGTTGTTTCTGGTAACAAGTTTTATTTGTACAACATAAATCAACGGTTTCAAATAATTATAATAATGTAATGTGAAAGACTTAATTCCTGCACCATGATGCATATCTGATAAAGCAACATATTGAACCAAAATTGATGCTAATGATCGTTTGGTTCAATTTGAAGTGTTAAATGGCGCTGAGGGAATTTTAAATAATAATAATATTGTTGATGCTTCAAATTTGAAAGCCCTAATATGTTACATAATCTTTAAAATGGGGTTGTGAAGTTTATGTAATGGAAATTTCAAAGTTTTATCTATCCGTATAATAATACAAAAACAAATGAGATTATTTCTCACAACAATATTTTTATTTGCAAAACTGCAAGCTAAAATAATAAAATCTTACTTTTTAATATTACGCTTCCTCTTCCTCCCGCTGCTCCCTCCTCTCCCTCTTTTGTCTTCTCCTCCTTTCTCTATTTTCCGTGTCTTGCCTAGAATAAAAGAAAACCATGAGCATTTACATAATATGGCAATTAGTGTGGGAGAGTAAATGGGGAGGAGAGAAAGATCAGCTAGTTAGTTGAGAGCTTTACTCAGAGGCTGTTCATTTTCTGTTGGAGCCTTTGCCCACATTTTAAGTAGAAGGTGTTATTTCATGTCATCTTGGTTGAATATATTTTAATGGCCAATGGTAAAAGATACGGATGAAATGGTATCTCAATTATACGGCCAGTTTGAGAGTGAAATTTGTAACAGTTGGTTTGATCTATGACTTGTCACAATGCAACAAGGACTAAAACAACATTAGTTGGACATAATAATTACCTCTCTTCCTCTTCGATCTCCTCTCTCCTCTCCCTCCTATATCTCCTTTGCCTCCTCCTCTCCTCCTTTTCCTTGGCTTTTCTAGAATAAAAGAAAACCATGAGCATTTACATAATATGGCAATTAGTGTGGGAGAGTAAATGGGGAGGAGAGAAAGATCAGCTAGTTAGTTGAGAGCTTTACTCAGAGGCTGTTCATTTTCTGTTGGAGCCTTTGCCCACATTTTATATTTATATTTGACATTTACCAATGTTAAGTGCCAGTTTATTGCATATACACCAATTAAACAAGTTGTTTAATTTTTTTTGTAAAATTGTGCAATTGATATGATATTGTGCAGTGCTAACTTTGGTGGGGGGCGAGACATTACGATCTTCTCCGTCTTAATTTTCTTTCTGTAAATTTAATATCATTACACATAAGTTGGGTTGTTTCTGGTAACAAGTTTTGTTTGTACAACATAAATCAACGGTTTCAAATAATTATAATAATGTAATGTGAAAGACTTAATTCCTGCACCATGATGCATATCTGATAAAGCAACATATTGAACCAAAATTGATGCTAATGATCGTTTGGTTCAATTTGAAGTGTTAAATGGCGCTGAGGGAATTTTAAATAATAATAATATTGTTGATGCTTCAAATTTGAAAGCCCTAATATGTTACATAATCTTTAAAATGGGGTTGTGAAGTTTATGTAGTGGAAATTTCAAAGTTTTATCTATCCGTATAATAATACAAAAACAAATGAGATTATTTCTCACAACAATATTTTTATTTGCAAAACTGCAAGCTAAAATAATAAAATCTTACTTTTTAATATTACGCTTCCTCTTCCTCCCGCTGCTCCCTCCTCTCCCTCTTTTGTCTTCTCCTCCTTTCTTGTTGTTCCTTGACTTGTCTAGAATAAATGAAAACCATGAGCATTTACATAATATGGCAATTAGTGTGGGAGAGTAAATGGGGAGGAGAGAAAGATCAGCTAGTTAGTTGAGAGCTTTACTCAGAGGCTGTTCATTTTCTGTTGGAGCCTTTGCCCACATTTTAAGTAGAAGGTGTTATTTCATGTCATCTTGGTTGAATATATTTTAATGGCCAATGGTAAAAGATACGGATGAAATGGTATCTCAATTAAACGGCCAGTTTGAGAGTGAAATTTGTAACCGGTGTGGTTTGATCTATGACTTGTCACAATGCAACAAGGACTAAAACAACATTAGTTGGACATAATAATTACCTCTCTTCCTCTTCGATCTCCTCTCTCCTCTCCCTCCTATATCTCCTTTGCCTCCTCCTCTCCTCCTTTTCCTTGGCTTTTCTAGAATAAAAGAAAACCATGAGCATTTACATAATATGGCAATTAGTGTGGGAGAGTAAATGGGGAGGAGAGAAAGATCAGCTAGTTAGTTGAGAGCTTTACTCAGAGGCTGTTCATTTTCTGTTGGAGCCTTTGCCCACATTTTATATTTATATTTGACATTTACCAATGTTAAGTGCCAGTTTATTGCATATACACCAATTAAACAAGTTGTTTAATTTTTTTTGTAAAATTGTGCAATTGATATGATATTGTGCAGTGCTAACTTTGGTGGGGGGCGAGACATTACGATCTTCTCCGTCTTAATTTTCTTTCTGTAAATTTAATATCATTACACATAAGTTGGGTTGTTTCTGGTAACAAGTTTTATTTGTACAACATAAATCAACGGTTTCAAATAATTATAATAATGTAATGTGAAAGACTTAATTCCTGCACCATGATGCATATCTGATAAAGCAACATATTGAACCAAAATTGATGCTAATGATCGTTTGGTTCAATTTGAAGTGTTAAATGGCGCTGAGGGAATTTTAAATAATAATAATATTGTTGATGCTTCAAATTTGAAAGCCCTAATATGTTACATAATCTTTAAAATGGGGTTGTGAAGTTTATGTAATGGAAATTTCAAAGTTTTATCTATCCGTATAATAATACAAAAACAAATGAGATTATTTCTCACAACAATATTTTTATTTGCAAAACTGCAAGCTAAAATAATAAAATCTTACTTTTTAATATTACGCTTCCTCTTCCTCCCGCTGCTCCCTCCTCTCCCTCTTTTGTCTTCTCCTCCTTTCTTGTTGTTCCTTGACTTGTCTAGAATAAATGAAAACCATGAGCATTTACATAATATGGCAATTAGTGTGGGAGAGTAAATGGGGAGGAGAGAAAGATCAGCTAGTTAGTTGAGAGCTTTACTCAGAGGCTGTTCATTTTCTGTTGGAGCCTTTGCCCACATTTTAAGTAGAAGGTGTTATTTCATGTCATCTTGGTTGAATATATTTTAATGGCCAATGGTAAAAGATACGGATGAAATGGTATCTCAATTATACGGCCAGTTTGAGAGTGAAATTTGTAACCGGTGTGGTTTGATCTATGACTTGTCACAATGCAACAAGGACTAAAACAACATTAGTTGGACATAATAATTACCTCTCTTCCTCTTCGATCTCCTCTCTCCTCTCCCTCCTATATCTCCTTTGCCTCCTCCTCTCCTCCTTTTCCTTGGCTTTTCTAGAATAAAAGAAAACCATGAGCATTTACATAATATGGCAATTAGTGTGGCAGAGTAAATGGGGAGGAGAGAAAGATCAGCTTGTTAGTTGAGAGCTTTACCCAGAGGCTGTTAATTTTCTGTTGGAGCCTTTGCCCACATTTTATATTTATATTTGACATTAACTAATGTTAAGTGCCAGTTTATTGCATAAACACCAATTAAACAAGTTGTTTAAATTTTTTTGTTAAATTGTGCAATTGATATGATATTGTGCAGTGCTAACTTTGGTGGGGGGCGAGACATTACGATCTTCTCCGTCTTAATTTTCTTTCTGTAAATTTAATATCATTACACATAAGTTGGGTTGTTTCTGGTAACAAGTTTTATTTGTACAACATAAATCAACGGTTTCAAATAATTATAATAATGTAATGTGAAAGACTTAATTCCTGCACCATGATGCATATCTGATAAAGCAACATATTGAACCAAAATTGATGCTAATGATCGTTTGGTTCAATTTGAAGTGTTAAATGGCGCTGAGGGAATTTTAAATAATAATAATATTGTTGATGCTTCAAATTTGAAAGCCCTAATATGTTACATAATCTTTAAAATGGGGTTGTGAAGTTTATGTAATGGAAATTTCAAAGTTTTATCTATCCGTATAATAATACAAAAACAAATGAGATTATTTCTCACAACAATATTTTTATTTGCAAAACTGCAAGCTAAAATAATAAAATCTTACTTTTTAATATTACGCTTCCTCTTCCTCCCGCTGCTCCCTCCTCTCCCTCTTTTGTCTTCTCCTCCTTTCTTGTTGTTCCGTGTCTTGCCTAGAATAAAAGAAAACCATGAGCATTTACATAATATGGCAATTAGTGTGGGAGAGTAAATGGGGAGGAGAGAAAGATCAGCTAGTTAGTTGAGAGCTTTACTCAGAGGCTGTTCATTTTCTGTTGGAGCCTTTGCCCACATTTTAAGTAGAAGGTGTTATTTCATGTCATCTTGGTTGAATATATTTTAATGGCCAATGGTAAAAGATACGGATGAAATGGTATCTCAATTATACGGCCAGTTTGAGAGTGAAATTTGTAACAGTTGGTTTGATCTATGACTTGTCACAATGCAACAAGGACTAAAACAACATTAGTTGGACATAATAATTACCTCTCTTCCTCTTCGATCTCCTCTCTCCTCTCCCTCCTATATCTCCTTTGCCTCCTCCTCTCCTCCTTTTCCTTGGCTTTTCTAGAATAAAAGAAAACCATGAGCATTTACATAATATGGCAATTAGTGTGGGAGAGTAAATGGGGAGGAGAGAAAGATCAGCTAGTTAGTTGAGAGCTTTACTCAGAGGCTGTTCATTTTCTGTTGGAGCCTTTGCCCACATTTTATATTTATATTTGACATTTACCAATGTTAAGTGCCAGTTTATTGCATATACACCAATTAAACAAGTTGTTTAATTTTTTTTGTAAAATTGTGCAATTGATATGATATTGTGCAGTGCTAACTTTGGTGGGGGGCGAGACATTACGATCTTCTCCGTCTTAATTTTCTTTCTGTAAATTTAATATCATTACACATAAGTTGGGTTGTTTCTGGTAACAAGTTTTATTTGTACAACATAAATCAACGGTTTCAAATAATTATAATAATGTAATGTGAAAGACTTAATTCCTGCACCATGATGCATATCTGATAAAGCAACATATTGAACCAAAATTGATGCTAATGATCGTTTGGTTCAATTTGAAGTGTTAAATGGCGCTGAGGGAATTTTAAATAATAATAATATTGTTGATGCTTCAAATTTGAAAGCCCTAATATGTTACATAATCTTTAAAATGGGGTTGTGAAGTTTATGTAATGGAAATTTCAAAGTTTTATCTATCCGTATAATAATACAAAAACAAATGAGATTATTTCTCACAACAATATTTTTATTTGCAAAACTGCAAGCTAAAATAATAAAATCTTACTTTTTAATATTACGCTTCCTCTTCCTCCCGCTGCTCCCTCCTCTCCCTCTTTTGTCTTCTCCTCCTTTCTTGTTGTTCCTTGACTTGTCTAGAATAAATGAAAACCATGAGCATTTACATAATATGGCAATTAGTGTGGGAGAGTAAATGGGGAGGAGAGAAAGATCAGCTAGTTAGTTGAGAGCTTTACTCAGAGGCTGTTCATTTTCTGTTGGAGCCTTTGCCCACATTTTAAGTAGAAGGTGTTATTTCATGTCATCTTGGTTGAATATATTTTAATGGCCAATGGTAAAAGATACGGATGAAATGGTATCTCAATTATACGGCCAGTTTGAGAGTGAAATTTGTAACCGGTGTGGTTTGATCTATGACTTGTCACAATGCAACAAGGACTAAAACAACATTAGTTGGACATAATAATTACCTCTCTTCCTCTTCGATCTCCTCTCTCCTCTCCCTCCTATATCTCCTTTGCCTCCTCCTCTCCTCCTTTTCCTTGGCTTTTCTAGAATAAAAGAAAACCATGAGCATTTACATAATATGGCAATTAGTGTGGGAGAGTAAATGGGGAGGAGAGAAAGATCAGCTAGTTAGTTGAGAGCTTTACTCAGAGGCTGTTCATTTTCTGTTGGAGCCTTTGCCCACATTTTATATTTATATTTGACATTTACCAATGTTAAGTGCCAGTTTATTGCATATACACCAATTAAACAAGTTGTTTAATTTTTTTTGTAAAATTGTGCAATTGATATGATATTGTGCAGTGCTAACTTTGGTGGGGGGCGAGACATTACGATCTTCTCCGTCTTAATTTTCTTTCTGTAAATTTAATATCATTACACATAAGTTGGGTTGTTTCTGGTAACAAGTTTTATTTGTACAACATAAATCAACGGTTTCAAATAATTATAATAATGTAATGTGAAAGACTTAATTCCTGCACCATGATGCATATCTGATAAAGCAACATATTGAACCAAAATTGATGCTAATGATCGTTTGGTTCAATTTGAAGTGTTAAATGGCGCTGAGGGAATTTTAAATAATAATAATATTGTTGATGCTTCAAATTTGAAAGCCCTAATATGTTACATAATCTTTAAAATGGGGTTGTGAAGTTTATGTAATGGAAATTTCAAAGTTTTATCTATCCGTATAATAATACAAAAACAAATGAGATTATTTCTCACAACAATATTTTTATTTGCAAAACTGCAAGCTAAAATAATAAAATCTTACTTTTTAATATTACGCTTCCTCTTCCTCCCGCTGCTCCCTCCTCTCCCTCTTTTGTCTTCTCCTCCTTTCTTGTTGTTCCTTGACTTGTCTAGAATAAATGAAAACCATGAGCATTTACATAATATGGCAATTAGTGTGGGAGAGTAAATGGGGAGGAGAGAAAGATCAGCTAGTTAGTTGAGAGCTTTACTCAGAGGCTGTTCATTTTCTGTTGGAGCCTTTGCCCACATTTTAAGTAGAAGGTGTTATTTCATGTCATCTTGGTTGAATATATTTTAATGGCCAATGGTAAAAGATACGGATGAAATGGTATCTCAATTATACGGCCAGTTTGAGAGTGAAATTTGTAACCGGTGTGGTTTGATCTATGACTTGTCACAATGCAACAAGGACTAAAACAACATTAGTTGGACATAATAATTACCTCTCTTCCTCTTCGATCTCCTCTCTCCTCTCCCTCCTATATCTCCTTTGCCTCCTCCTCTCCTCCTTTTCCTTGGCTTTTCTAGAATAAAAGAAAACCATGAGCATTTACATAATATGGCAATTAGTGTGGCAGAGTAAATGGGGAGGAGAGAAAGATCAGCTTGTTAGTTGAGAGCTTTACCCAGAGGCTGTTAATTTTCTGTTGGAGCCTTTGCCCACATTTTATATTTATATTTGACATTAACTAATGTTAAGTGCCAGTTTATTGCATAAACACCAATTAAACAAGTTGTTTAAATTTTTTTGTTAAATTGTGCAATTGATATGATATTGTGCAGTGCTAACTTTGGTGGGGGGCGAGACATTACGATCTTCTCCGTCTTAATTTTCTTTCTGTAAATTTAATATCATTACACATAAGTTGGGTTGTTTCTGGTAACAAGTTTTATTTGTACAACATAAATCAACGGTTTCAAATAATTATAATAATGTAATGTGAAAGACTTAATTCCTGCACCATGATGCATATCTGATAAAGCAACATATTGAACCAAAATTGATGCTAATGATCGTTTGGTTCAATTTGAAGTGTTAAATGGCGCTGAGGGAATTTTAAATAATAATAATATTGTTGATGCTTCAAATTTGAAAGCCCTAATATGTTACATAATCTTTAAAATGGGGTTGTGAAGTTTATGTAATGGAAATTTCAAAGTTTTATCTATCCGTATAATAATACAAAAACAAATGAGATTATTTCTCACAACAATATTTTTATTTGCAAAACTGCAAGCTAAAATAATAAAATCTTACTTTTTAATATTACGCTTCCTCTTCCTCCCGCTGCTCCCTCCTCTCCCTCTTTTGTCTTCTCCTCCTTTCTTGTTGTTCCGTGTCTTGCCTAGAATAAAAGAAAACCATGAGCATTTACATAATATGGCAATTAGTGTGGGAGAGTAAATGGGGAGGAGAGAAAGATCAGCTAGTTAGTTGAGAGCTTTACTCAGAGGCTGTTCATTTTCTGTTGGAGCCTTTGCCCACATTTTAAGTAGAAGGTGTTATTTCATGTCATCTTGGTTGAATATATTTTAATGGCCAATGGTAAAAGATACGGATGAAATGGTATCTCAATTATACGGCCAGTTTGAGAGTGAAATTTGTAACAGTTGGTTTGATCTATGACTTGTCACAATGCAACAAGGACTAAAACAACATTAGTTGGACATAATAATTACCTCTCTTCCTCTTCGATCTCCTCTCTCCTCTCCCTCCTATATCTCCTTTGCCTCCTCCTCTCCTCCTTTTCCTTGGCTTTTCTAGAATAAAAGAAAACCATGAGCATTTACATAATATGGCAATTAGTGTGGGAGAGTAAATGGGGAGGAGAGAAAGATCAGCTAGTTAGTTGAGAGCTTTACTCAGAGGCTGTTCATTTTCTGTTGGAGCCTTTGCCCACATTTTATATTTATATTTGACATTTACCAATGTTAAGTGCCAGTTTATTGCATATACACCAATTAAACAAGTTGTTTAATTTTTTTTGTAAAATTGTGCAATTGATATGATATTGTGCAGTGCTAACTTTGGTGGGGGGCGAGACATTACGATCTTCTCCGTCTTAATTTTCTTTCTGTAAATTTAATATCATTACACATAAGTTGGGTTGTTTCTGGTAACAAGTTTTATTTGTACAACATAAATCAACGGTTTCAAATAATTATAATAATGTAATGTGAAAGACTTAATTCCTGCACCATGATGCATATCTGATAAAGCAACATATTGAACCAAAATTGATGCTAATGATCGTTTGGTTCAATTTGAAGTGTTAAATGGCGCTGAGGGAATTTTAAATAATAATAATATTGTTGATGCTTCAAATTTGAAAGCCCTAATATGTTACATAATCTTTAAAATGGGGTTGTGAAGTTTATGTAATGGAAATTTCAAAGTTTTATCTATCCGTATAATAATACAAAAACAAATGAGATTATTTCTCACAACAATATTTTTATTTGCAAAACTGCAAGCTAAAATAATAAAATCTTACTTTTTAATATTACGCTTCCTCTTCCTCCCGCTGCTCCCTCCTCTCCCTCTTTTGTCTTCTCCTCCTTTCTTGTTGTTCCTTGACTTGTCTAGAATAAATGAAAACCATGAGCATTTACATAATATGGCAATTAGTGTGGGAGAGTAAATGGGGAGGAGAGAAAGATCAGCTAGTTAGTTGAGAGCTTTACTCAGAGGCTGTTCATTTTCTGTTGGAGCCTTTGCCCACATTTTAAGTAGAAGGTGTTATTTCATGTCATCTTGGTTGAATATATTTTAATGGCCAATGGTAAAAGATACGGATGAAATGGTATCTCAATTATACGGCCAGTTTGAGAGTGAAATTTGTAACCGGTGTGGTTTGATCTATGACTTGTCACAATGCAACAAGGACTAAAACAACATTAGTTGGACATAATAATTACCTCTCTTCCTCTTCGATCTCCTCTCTCCTCTCCCTCCTATATCTCCTTTGCCTCCTCCTCTCCTCCTTTTCCTTGGCTTTTCTAGAATAAAAGAAAACCATGAGCATTTACATAATATGGCAATTAGTGTGGGAGAGTAAATGGGGAGGAGAGAAAGATCAGCTAGTTAGTTGAGAGCTTTACTCAGAGGCTGTTCATTTTCTGTTGGAGCCTTTGCCCACATTTTATATTTATATTTGACATTTACCAATGTTAAGTGCCAGTTTATTGCATATACACCAATTAAACAAGTTGTTTAATTTTTTTTGTAAAATTGTGCAATTGATATGATATTGTGCAGTGCTAACTTTGGTGGGGGGCGAGACATTACGATCTTCTCCGTCTTAATTTTCTTTCTGTAAATTTAATATCATTACACATAAGTTGGGTTGTTTCTGGTAACAAGTTTTATTTGTACAACATAAATCAACGGTTTCAAATAATTATAATAATGTAATGTGAAAGACTTAATTCCTGCACCATGATGCATATCTGATAAAGCAACATATTGAACCAAAATTGATGCTAATGATCGTTTGGTTCAATTTGAAGTGTTAAATGGCGCTGAGGGAATTTTAAATAATAATAATATTGTTGATGCTTCAAATTTGAAAGCCCTAATATGTTACATAATCTTTAAAATGGGGTTGTGAAGTTTATGTAATGGAAATTTCAAAGTTTTATCTATCCGTATAATAATACAAAAACAAATGAGATTATTTCTCACAACAATATTTTTATTTGCAAAACTGCAAGCTAAAATAATAAAATCTTACTTTTTAATATTACGCTTCCTCTTCCTCCCGCTGCTCCCTCCTCTCCCTCTTTTGTCTTCTCCTCCTTTCTTGTTGTTCCTTGACTTGTCTAGAATAAATGAAAACCATGAGCATTTACATAATATGGCAATTAGTGTGGGAGAGTAAATGGGGAGGAGAGAAAGATCAGCTAGTTAGTTGAGAGCTTTACTCAGAGGCTGTTCATTTTCTGTTGGAGCCTTTGCCCACATTTTAAGTAGAAGGTGTTATTTCATGTCATCTTGGTTGAATATATTTTAATGGCCAATGGTAAAAGATACGGATGAAATGGTATCTCAATTATACGGCCAGTTTGAGAGTGAAATTTGTAACCGGTGTGGTTTGATCTATGACTTGTCACAATGCAACAAGGACTAAAACAACATTAGTTGGACATAATAATTACCTCTCTTCCTCTTCGATCTCCTCTCTCCTCTCCCTCCTATATCTCCTTTGCCTCCTCCTCTCCTCCTTTTCCTTGGCTTTTCTAGAATAAAAGAAAACCATGAGCATTTACATAATATGGCAATTAGTGTGGCAGAGTAAATGGGGAGGAGAGAAAGATCAGCTTGTTAGTTGAGAGCTTTACCCAGAGGCTGTTAATTTTCTGTTGGAGCCTTTGCCCACATTTTATATTTATATTTGACATTAACTAATGTTAAGTGCCAGTTTATTGCATAAACACCAATTAAACAAGTTGTTTAAATTTTTTTGTAAAATTGTGCAATTGATATGATATTGTGCAGTGCTAACTTTGGTGGGGGGCGAGACATTACGATCTTCTCCGTCTTAATTTTCTTTCTGTAAATTTAATATCATTACACATAAGTTGGGTTGTTTCTGGTAACAAGTTTTATTTGTACAACATAAATCAACGGTTTCAAATAATTATAGTAATGTAATGTGAAAGACTTAATTCCTGCACCATGATGCATATCTGATAAAGCAACATATTGAACCAAAATTGATGCTAATGATCGTTTGGTTCAATTCGAAGTGTTAAATGGCGCTGAGGGAATTTTAAATAATAATAATATTGTTGATGCTTCAAATTTGAAAGCCCTAATATGTTACATAATTTTTAAAATGGGGTTGTGAAGTTTATGTAATGGAAATTTCAAAGTTTTATCTATCCGTATAATAATACAAAAACAAATGAGATTATTTCTCACAACAATATTTTTATTTGCAAAACTGCAAGCTAAAATAATAAAATCTTACTTTTTAATATTACGCTTCCTCTTCCTCCCGCTGCTCCCTCCTCTCCCTCTTTTGTCTTCTCCTCCTTTCTTGTTGTTCCTTGACTTGTCTAGAATAAATGAAAACCATGAGCATTTACATAATATGGCAATTAGTGTGGGAGAGTAAATGGGGAGGAGAGAAAGATCAGCTAGTTAGTTGAGAGCTTTACTCAGAGGCTGTTCATTTTCTGTTGGAGCCTTTGCCCACATTTTATAACGCGTGATTTTTTTGAGGTTAGGATTTTCATGCATTAGTATTTGACAGATCACGTGGGATTTCAGACATGGTGTCAAAGAGAAAGATGCTCAGTATGCTTTGACATTTCATCATGAATAGACTTACTAACGAGCAACGCTTGCAAATCACCGAATTTTATTACCAAAATCAGTGTTCGGTTCGAAATGTGTTTCGCGCTTTACGTCCGATTTATGGTCTACATAATCGACCAAGTGAGCAAACAATTAATGCGATTGTGACCAAGTTTCGCACTCAGTTTACTTTATTGGACATTAAACCAACCACACGAATGCGTACAGTGCCTACAGAAGAGAATATTGCGTCTGTTTCTGAGAGTGTTGCTGAAGACCGTGAAATGTCGATTCGTCGCCGTTCGCAGCAATTGGGTTTGTGTTATTCGACCACATGGAAGATTTTACGCAAAGATCTTGGTGTAAAACCGTATAAAATACAGCTCGTGCAAGAACTGAAGCCGAACGATCTGCCACAACGTCGAATTTTCAGTGAATGGGCCCTAGAAAAGTTGGCAGAAAATCCGCTTTTTTATCGACAAATTTTGTTCAGCGATGAGGCTCATTTCTGGTTGAATGGCTACGTAAATAAGCAAAATTGCCGCATTTGGAGTGAAGAGCAACCAGAAGCCGTTCAAGAACTGCCCATGCATCCCGAAAAATGCACTGTTTGGTGTGGTTTGTACGCTGGTGGAATCATTGGACCGTATTTTTTCAAAGATGCTGTTGGACGCAACGTTACGGTGAATGGCGATCGCTATCGTTCGATGCTAACAAACTTTTTGTTGCCAAAAATGGAAGAACTGAACTTGGTTGACATGTGGTTTCAACAAGATGGCGCTACATGCCACACAGCTCGCGATTCTATGGCCATTTTGAGGGAAAACTTCGGAGAACAATTCATCTCAAGAAATGGACCGGTAAGTTGGCCACCAAGATCATGCGATTTGACGCCTTTAGACTATTTTTTGTGGGGCTACGTCAAGTCTAAAGTCTACAGAAATAAGCCAGCAACTATTCCAGCTTTGGAAGACAACATTTCCGAAGAAATTCGGGCTATTCCGGCCGAAATGCTCGAAAAAGTTGCCCAAAATTGGACTTTCCGAATGGACCACCTAAGACGCAGCCGCGGTCAACATTTAAATGAAATTATCTTCAAAAAGTAAATGTCATGGACCAATCTAACGTTTCAAATAAAGAACCGATGAGATTTTGCAAATTTTATGCGTTTTTTTTAAAAAAAAAAGTTATCAAGCTCTTAAAAAATCACCCTTTATTTATATTTGACATTTACCAATGTTAAGTGCCAGTTTATTGCATATACACCAATTAAACAAGTTGTTTAATTTTTTTTGTAAAATTGTGCAATTGATATGATATTGTGCAGTGCTAACTTTGGTGGGGGGCGAGACATTACGATCTTCTCCGTCTTAATTTTCTTTCTGTAAATTTAATATCATTACACATAAGTTGGGTTGTTTCTGGTAACAAGTTTTATTTGTACAACATAAATCAACGGTTTCAAATAATTATAATAATGTAATGTGAAAGACTTAATTCCTGCACCATGATGCATATCTGATAAAGCAACATATTGAACCAAAATTGATGCTAATGATCGTTTGGTTCAATTTGAAGTGTTAAATGGCGCTGAGGGAATTTTAAATAATAATAATATTGTTGATGCTTCAAATTTGAAAGCCCTAATATGTTACATAATCTTTAAAATGGGGTTGTGAAGTTTATGTAATGGAAATTTCAAAGTTTTATCTATCCGTATAATAATACAAAAACAAATGAGATTATTTCTCACAACAATATTTTTATTTGCAAAACTGCAAGCTAAAATAATAAAATCTTACTTTTTAATATTACGATTCCTCTTCCTCCCGCTGCTCCCTCCTCTCCCTCTTTTGTCTTCTCCTCCTTTCTTGTTGTTCCTTGACTTGTCTAGAATAAATGAAAACCATGAGCATTTACATAATATGGCAATTAGTATGGGAGAGTAAATGGGGAGGAGAGAAAGATCAGCTAGTTAGATGAGAGCTTTACTCAGAGGCTGTTCATTTTCTGTTGGAGCCTTTGCCCACATTTTAAGTAGAAGGTGTTATTTCATGTCATCTTGGTTGAATATATTTTAATGGCCAATGGTAAAAGATACGGATGAAATGGTATCTCAATTATACGGCCAGTTTGAGAGTGAAATTTGTAACCGGTGTGGTTTGATCTATGACTTGTCACAATGCAACAAGGACTAAAACAACATTAGTTGGACATAATAATTACCTCTCTTCTACCTCCATCTGCTCCCTCCTCTCCCTCCTTCTCTTTTTCCTCTCCTCCTTTTCTTGTTGTCTAGAATAAATGAAAAACATGAGCATTTACATAATATGGCAATTAGTGTGGGAGAGTAAATAGGGAGGAGAGAAAGAGTGACCTTCAGCTTGTTAGTTGAGAGCTTTACTCAGAGGCTGTTAATTTTCTGTTGGAGCCTTTGCCCACATTTTATATTTATATTTGACATTTTCTAATGTTAAGTGCCAGTTTATTGCATATACACCAATTAAACAAGTTGTTTAATTTTTTTTGTAAAATTGTGCAATTGATATGATATTGTGCAGTGCTAACTTTGGTGGGGGGCGAGACATTACGATCTTCTCCGTCTTAATTTTCTTTCTGTAAATTTAATATCATTACACATAAGTTGGGTTGTTTCTGGTAACAAGTTTTATTTGTACAACATAAATCAACGGTTTCAAATAATTATAATAATGTAATGTGAAAGACTTAATTCCTGCACCATGATGCATATCTGATAAAGCAACATATTGAACCAAAATTGATGCTAATGATCGTTTGGTTCAATTTGAAGTGTTAAATGGCGCTGAGGGAATTTTAAATAATAATAATATTGTTGATGCTTCAAATTTGAAAGCCCTAATATGATACATAATCTTTTAAATGGGGTTGTGAAGTTTATGTAATGGAAATTTCAAAGTTTTATCTATCCGTATAATAATACAAAAACAAATGATATTATTTCTCACAGCAATATTTTTATTTGCAAAACTGCAAGCTAAAATAATAAAATCTTACTTTTTAATATTACGCTTCCTCTTCCTCCCGCTGCTCCCTCCTCTCCCTCTTTTGTCTTCTCCTCCTTTCTTGTTGTTCCTTGACTTGTTTAGAATAAATGAAAACCATGAGCATTTACATAATATGGCAATTAGTGTGGGAGAGTAAATGGGGAGGAGAGAAAGATCAGCTAGTTAGTTGAGAGCTTTACTCAGAGGCTGTTCATTTTCTGTTGGAGCCTTTGCCCACATTTTAAGTAGAAGGTGTTATTTCATGTCATCTTGGTTGAATATATTTTAATGGCCAATGGTAAAAGATACGGATGAAATGGTATCTCAATTATACGGCCAGTTTGAGAGTGAAATTTGTAACCGGTGTGGTTTGATCTATGACTTGTCACAATGCAACAAGGACTAAAACAACATTAGTTGGACATAATAATTACCTCTCTTCCTCTTCGATCTCCTCTCTCCTCTCCCTCCTATATCTCCTTTGCCTCCTCCTCTCCTCCTTTTCCTTGGCTTTTCTAGAATAAAAGAAAACCATGAGCATTTACATAATATGGCAATTAGTGTGGCAGAGTAAATGGGGAGGAGATAAAGATCAGCTTGTTAGTTGAGAGCTTTACCCAGAGGCTGTTAATTTTCTGTTGCAGCCTTTGCCCACATTTTATATTTATATTTGACATTAACTAATGTTAAGTGCCAGTTTATTGCATATACACCAATTAAACAAGTTGTTTAAATTTTTTTGTAAAATTGTGCAATTGATATGATATTGTGCAGTGCTAACTTTGGTGGGGGGCGAGACATTACGATCTTCTCCGTCTTAATTTTCTTTCTGTAAATTTAATATCATTACACATAAGTTGGGTTGTTTCTGGTAACAAGTTTTATTTGTACAACATAAATCAACGGTTTCAAATAATTATAATAATGTAATGTGAAAGACTTAATTCCTGCACCATGATGCATATCTGATAAAGCAACATATTGAACCAAAATTGATGCTAATGATCGTTTGGTTCAATTTGAAGTGTTAAATGGCGCTGAGGGAATTTTAAATAATAATAATATTGTTGATGCTTCAAATTTGAAAGCCCTAATATGTTACATAATCTTTAAAATGGGGTTGTGAAGTTTATGTAATGGAAATTTCAAAGTTTTATCTATCCGTATAATAATACAAAAACAAATGAGATTATTTCTCACAACAATATTTTTATTTGCAAAACTGCAAGCTAAAATAATAAAATCTTACTTTTTAATATTACGATTCCTCTTCCTCCCGCTGCTCCCTCCTCTCCCTCTTTTGTCTTCTCCTCCTTTCTTGTTGTTCCTTGACTTGTCTAGAATAAATGAAAACCATGAGCATTTACATAATATGGCAATTAGTATGGGAGAGTAAATGGGGAGGAGAGAAAGATCAGCTAGTTAGATGAGAGCTTTACTCAGAGGCTGTTCATTTTCTGTTGGAGCCTTTGCCCACATTTTAAGTAGAAGGTGTTATTTCATGTCATCTTGGTTGAATATATTTTAATGGCCAATGGTAAAAGATACGGATGAAATGGTATCTCAATTATACGGCCAGTTTGAGAGTGAAATTTGTAACCGGTGTGGTTTGATCTATGACTTGTCACAATGCAACAAGGACTAAAACAACATTAGTTGGACATAATAATTACCTCTCTTCTACCTCCATCTGCTCCCTCCTCTCCCTCCTTCTCTTTTTCCTCTCCTCCTTTTCTTGTTGTCTAGAATAAATGAAAAACATGAGCATTTACATAATATGGCAATTAGTGTGGGAGAGTAAATAGGGAGGAGAGAAAGAGTGACCTTCAGCTTGTTAGTTGAGAGCTTTACTCAGAGGCTGTTAATTTTCTGTTGGAGCCTTTGCCCACATTTTATATTTATATTTGACATTTTCTAATGTTAAGTGCCAGTTTATTGCATATACACCAATTAAACAAGTTGTTTAAATTTTTTTGTAAAATTGTGCAATTGATATGATATTGTGCAGTACTAACTTTGGTGGGGGGCGAGACATTACGATCTTCTCCGTCTTAATTTTCTTTCTGTAAATTTAATATCATTACACATAAGTTGGGTTGTTTCTGGTAACAAGTTTTATTTGTACAACATAAATCAACGGTTTCAAATAATTATAATAATGTAATGTGAAAGACTTAATTCCTGCACCATGATGCATATCTGATAAAGCAACATATTGAACCAAAATTGATGCTAATGATCGTTTGGTTCAATTTGAAGTGTTAAATGGCGCTGAGGGAATTTTAAATAATAATAATATTGTTGATGCTTCAAATTTGAAAGCCCTAATATGTTACATAATCTTTAAAATGGGGTTGTGAAGTTTATGTAATGGAAATTTCAAAGTTTTATCTATCCGTATAATAATAAAAAAACAAATGAGATTATTTCTCACAACAATATTTTTATTTGCAAAACTGCAAGCTAAAATAATAAAATCTTACTTTTTAATATTACGCTTCCTCTTCCTCCCGCTGCTCCCTCCTCTCCCTCTTTTGTCTTCTCCTCCTTTCTTGTTGTTCCTTGACTTGTCTAGAATAAATGAAAACCATGGGCATTTACATAATATGGCAATTAGTATGGGAGAGTAAATGGGGAGGAGAGAAAGATCAGCTAGTTAGTTGAAAGCTTTACTCAGAGGCTGTTCATTTTCTGTTGGAGCCTTTGCCCACATTTTAAGTAGAAGGTGTTATTTCATGTCATCTTGGTTGAATATATTTTAATGGCCAATGGTAAAAGATACGGATGAAATGGTATCTCAATTATACGGCCAGTTTGAGAGTGAAATTTGTAACCGGTGTGGTTTGATCTATGACTTGTCACAATGCAACAAGGACTAAAACAACATTAGTTGGACATAATAATTACCTCTCTTCCTCTTCGATCTCCTCTCTCCTCTCCCTCCTATATCTCCTTTGCCTCCTCCTCTCCTCCTTTTCCTTGGCTTTTCTAGAATAAAAGAAAACCATGAGCATTTACATAATATGGCAATTAGTGTGGGAGAGTAAATGGGGAGGAGAGAAAGATCAGCTAGTTAGTTGAGAGCTTTACTCAGAGGCTGTTCATTTTCTGTTGGAGCCTTTGCCCACATTTTATATTTATATTTGACATTTACCAATGTTAAGTGCCAGTTTATTGCATATACACCAATTAAACAAGTTGTTTAATTTTTTTTGTAAAATTGTGCAATTGATATGATATTGTGCAGTGCTAACTTTGGTGGGGGGCGAGACATTACGATCTTCTCCGTCTTAATTTTCTTTCTGTAAATTTAATATCATTACACATAAGTTGGGTTGTTTCTGGTAACAAGTTTTATTTGTACAACATAAATCAACGGTTTCAAATAATTATAATAATGTAATGTGAAAGACTTAATTCCTGCACCATGATGCATATCTGATAAAGCAACATATTGAACCAAAATTGATGCTAATGATCGTTTGGTTCAATTTGAAGTGTTAAATGGCGCTGAGGGAATTTTAAATAATAATAATATTGTTGATGCTTCAAATTTGAAAGCCCTAATATGTTACATAATCTTTAAAATGGGGTTGTGAAGTTTATGTAATGGAAATTTCAAAGTTTTATCTATCCGTATAATAATACAAAAACAAATGAGATTATTTCTCACAACAATATTTTTATTTGCAAAACTGCAAGCTAAAATAATAAAATCTTACTTTTTAATATTACGATTCCTCTTCCTCCCGCTGCTCCCTCCTCTCCCTCTTTTGTCTTCTCCTCCTTTCTTGTTGTTCCTTGACTTGTCTAGAATAAATGAAAACCATGAGCATTTACATAATATGGCAATTAGTATGGGAGAGTAAATGGGGAGGAGAGAAAGATCAGCTAGTTAGATGAGAGATTTACTCAGAGGCTGTTCATTTTCTGTTGGAGCCTTTGCCCACATTTTAAGTAGAAGGTGTTATTTCATGTCATCTTGGTTGAATATATTTTAATGGCCAATGGTAAAAGATACGGATGAAATGGTATCTCAATTATACGGCCAGTTTGAGAGTGAAATTTGTAACCGGTGTGGTTTGATCTATGACTTGTCACAATGCAACAAGGACTAAAACAACATTAGTTGGACATAATAATTACCTCTCTTCTACCTCCATCTGCTCCCTCCTCTCCCTCCTTCTCTTTTTCCTCTCCTCCTTTTCTTGTTGTCTAGAATAAATGAAAAACATGAGCATTTACATAATATGGCAATTAGTGTGGGAGAGTAAATAGGGAGGAGAGAAAGAGTGACCTTCAGCTTGTTAGTTGAGAGCTTTACTCAGAGGCTGTTAATTTTCTGTTGGAGCCTTTGCCCACATTTTATATTTATATTTGACATTTTCTAATGTTAAGTGCCAGTTTATTGCATATACACCAATTAAACAAGTTGTTTAAATTTTTTTGTAAAATTGTGCAATTGATATGATATTGTGCAGTACTAACTTTGGTGGGGGGCGAGACATTACGATCTTCTCCGTCTTAATTTTCTTTCTGTAAATTTAATATCATTACACATAAGTTGGGTTGTTTCTGGTAACAAGTTTTATTTGTACAACATAAATCAACGGTTTCAAATAATTATAATAATGTAATGTGAAAGACTTAATTCCTGCACCATGATGCATATCTGATAAAGCAACATATTGAACCAAAATTGATGCTAATGATCGTTTGGTTCAATTTGAAGTGTTAAATGGCGCTGAGGGAATTTTAAATAATAATAATATTGTTGATGCTTCAAATTTGAAAGCCCTAATATGTTACATAATCTTTAAAATGGGGTTGTGAAGTTTATGTAATGGAAATTTCAAAGTTTTATCTATCCGTATAATAATAAAAAAACAAATGAGATTATTTCTCACAACAATATTTTTATTTGCAAAACTGCAAGCTAAAATAATAAAATCTTACTTTTTAATATTACGCTTCCTCTTCCTCCCGCTGCTCCCTCCTCTCCCTCTTTTGTCTTCTCCTCCTTTCTTGTTGTTCCTTGACTTGTCTAGAATAAATGAAAACCATGGGCATTTACATAATATGGCAATTAGTATGGGAGAGTAAATGGGGAGGAGAGAAAGATCAGCTAGTTAGTTGAAAGCTTTACTCAGAGGCTGTTCATTTTCTGTTGGAGCCTTTGCCCACATTTTAAGTAGAAGGTGTTATTTCATGTCATCTTGGTTGAATATATTTTAATGGCCAATGGTAAAAGATACGGATGAAATGGTATCTCAATTATACGGCCAGTTTGAGAGTGAAATTTGTAACCGGTGTGGTTTGATCTATGACTTGTCACAATGCAACAAGGACTAAAACAACATTAGTTGGACATAATAATTACCTCTCTTCCTCTTCGATCTCCTCTCTCCTCTCCCTCCTATATCTCCTTTGCCTCCTCCTCTCCTCCTTTTCCTTGGCTTTTCTAGAATAAAAGAAAACCATGAGCATTTACATAATATGGCAATTAGTGTGGGAGAGTAAATGGGGAGGAGAGAAAGATCAGCTAGTTAGTTGAGAGCTTTACTCAGAGGCTGTTCATTTTCTGTTGGAGCCTTTGCCCACATTTTATATTTATATTTGACATTTACCAATGTTAAGTGCCAGTTTATTGCATATACACCAATTAAACAAGTTGTTTAATTTTTTTTGTAAAATTGTGCAATTGATATGATATTGTGCAGTGCTAACTTTGGTGGGGGGCGAGACATTACGATCTTCTCCGTCTTAATTTTCTTTCTGTAAATTTAATATCATTACACATAAGTTGGGTTGTTTCTGGTAACAAGTTTTATTTGTACAACATAAATCAACGGTTTCAAATAATTATAATAATGTAATGTGAAAGACTTAATTCCTGCACCATGATGCATATCTGATAAAGCAACATATTGAACCAAAATTGATGCTAATGATCGTTTGGTTCAATTTGAAGTGTTAAATGGCGCTGAGGGAATTTTAAATAATAATAATATTGTTGATGCTTCAAATTTGAAAGCCCTAATATGTTACATAATCTTTAAAATGGGGTTGTGAAGTTTATGTAATGGAAATTTCAAAGTTTTATCTATCCGTATAATAATACAAAAACAAATGAGATTATTTCTCACAACAATATTTTTATTTGCAAAACTGCAAGCTAAAATAATAAAATCTTACTTTTTAATATTACGATTCCTCTTCCTCCCGCTGCTCCCTCCTCTCCCTCTTTTGTCTTCTCCTCCTTTCTTGTTGTTCCTTGACTTGTCTAGAATAAATGAAAACCATGAGCATTTACATAATATGGCAATTAGTATGGGAGAGTAAATGGGGAGGAGAGAAAGATCAGCTAGTTAGATGAGAGATTTACTCAGAGGCTGTTCATTTTCTGTTGGAGCCTTTGCCCACATTTTAAGTAGAAGGTGTTATTTCATGTCATCTTGGTTGAATATATTTTAATGGCCAATGGTAAAAGATACGGATGAAATGGTATCTCAATTATACGGCCAGTTTGAGAGTGAAATTTGTAACCGGTGTGGTTTGATCTATGACTTGTCACAATGCAACAAGGACTAAAACAACATTAGTTGGACATAATAATTACCTCTCTTCTACCTCCATCTGCTCCCTCCTCTCCCTCCTTCTCTTTTTCCTCTCCTCCTTTTCTTGTTGTCTAGAATAAATGAAAAACATGAGCATTTACATAATATGGCAATTAGTGTGGGAGAGTAAATAGGGAGGAGAGAAAGAGTGACCTTCAGCTTGTTAGTTGAGAGCTTTACTCAGAGGCTGTTAATTTTCTGTTGGAGCCTTTGCCCACATTTTATATTTATATTTGACATTTTCTAATGTTAAGTGCCAGTTTATTGCATATACACCAATTAAACAAGTTGTTTAAATTTTTTTGTAAAATTGTGCAATTGATATGATATTGTGCAGTACTAACTTTGGTGGGGGGCGAGACATTACGATCTTCTCCGTCTTAATTTTCTTTCTGTAAATTTAATATCATTACACATAAGTTGGGTTGTTTCTGGTAACAAGTTTTATTTGTACAACATAAATCAACGGTTTCAAATAATTATAATAATGTAATGTGAAAGACTTAATTCCTGCACCATGATGCATATCTGATAAAGCAACATATTGAACCAAAATTGATGCTAATGATCGTTTGGTTCAATTTGAATTGTTAAATGGCGCTGAGGGAATTTTAAATAATAATAATATTGTTGATGCTTCAAATTTGAAAGCCCTAATATGTTACATAATCTTTAAAATGGGGTTGTGAAGTTTATGTAATGGAAATTTCAAAGTTTTATCTATCCGTATAATAATAAAAAACAAATGAGATTATTTCTCACAACAATATTTTTATTTGCAAAACTGCAAGCTAAAATAATAAAATCTTACTTTTTAATATTACGCTTCCTCTTCCTCCCGCTGCTCCCTCCTCTCCCTCTTTTGTCTTCTCCTCCTTTCTTGTTGTTCCTTGACTTGTCTAGAATAAATGAAAACCATGAGCATTTACATAATATGGCAATTAGTATGGGAGAGTAAATGGGGAGGAGAGAAAGATCAGCTAGTTAGTTGAAAGCTTTACTCAGAGGCTGTTCATTTTCTGTTGGAGCCTTTGCCCACATTTTAAGTAGAAGGTGTTATTTCATGTCATCTTGGTTGAATATATTTTAATGGCCAATGGTAAAAGATACGGATGAAATGGTATCTCAATTATACGGCCAGTTTGAGAGTGAAATTTGTAACCGGTGTGGTTTGATCTATGACTTGTCACAATGCAACACGGACTAAAACAACATTAGTTGGACATAATAATTACCTCTCTTCCTCTTCGATCTCCTCTCTCCTCTCCCTCCTATATCTCCTTTGCCTCCTCCTCTCCTCCTTTTCCTTGGCTTTTCTAGAATAAAAGAAAACCATGAGCATTTACATAATATGGCAATTAGTGTGGCAGAGTAAATGGGGAGGAGAGAAAGATCAGCTTGTTAGTTGAGAGCTTTACCCAGAGGCTGTTAATTTTCTGTTGGAGCCTTTGCCCACATTTTATATTTATATTTGACATTAACTAATGTTAAGTGCCAGTTTATTGCATATACACCAATTAAACAAGTTGTTTAAATTTTTTTGTAAAATTGTGCAATTGATATGATATTGTGCAGTGCTAACTTTTGTGGGGGGCGAGACATTACGATCTTCTCCGTCTTAATTTTCTTTCTGTAAATTTAATATCATTACACATAAGTTGGGTTGTTTCTGGTAACAAGTTTTATTTGTACAACATAAATCAACGGTTTCAAATAATTATAATAATGTAATGTGAAAGACTTAATTCCTGCACCATGATGCATATCTGATAAAGCAACATATTGAACCAAAATTGATGCTAATGATCGTTTGGTTCAATTTGAAGTGTTAAATGGCGCTGAGGGAATTTTAAATAATAATAATATTGTTGATGCTTCAAATTTGAAAGCCCTAATATGTTACATAATCTTTAAAATGGGGTTGTGAAGTTTATGTAATGGAAATTTCAAAGTTTTATCTATCCGTATAATAATACAAAAACAAATGAGATTATTTCTCACAACAATATTTTTATTTGCAAAACTGCAAGCTAAAATAATAAAATCTTACTTTTTAATATTACGATTCCTCTTCCTCCCGCTGCTCCCTCCTCTCCCTCTTTTGTCTTCTCCTCCTTTCTTGTTGTTCCTTGACTTGTCTAGAATAAATGAAAACCATGAGCATTTACATAATATGGCAATTAGTATGGGAGAGTAAATGGGGAGGAGAGAAAGATCAGCTAGTTAGATGAGAGCTTTACTCAGAGGCTGTTCATTTTCTGTTGGAGCCTTTGCCCACATTTTAAGTAGAAGGTGTTATTTCATGTCATCTTGGTTGAATATATTTTAATGGCCAATGGTAAAAGATACGGATGAAATGGTATCTCAATTATACGGCCAGTTTGAGAGTGAAATTTGTAACCGGTGTGGTTTGATCTATGACTTGTCACAATGCAACAAGGACTAAAACAACATTAGTTGGACATAATAATTACCTCTCTTCTACCTCCATCTGCTCCCTCCTCTCCCTCCTTCTCTTTTTCCTCTCCTCCTTTTCTTGTTGTCTAGAATAAATGAAAAACATGAGCATTTACATAATATGGCAATTAGTGTGGGAGAGTAAATAGGGAGGAGAGAAAGAGTGACCTTCAGCTTGTTAGTTGAGAGCTTTACTCAGAGGCTGTTAATTTTCTGTTGGAGCCTTTGCCCACATTTTATATTTATATTTGACATTTTCTAATGTTAAGTGCCAGTTTATTGCATATACACCAATTAAACAAGTTGTTTAAATTTTTTTGTAAAATTGTGCAATTGATATGATATTGTGCAGTGCTAACTTTGGTGGGGGGCGAGACATTACGATCTTCTCCGTCTTAATTTTCTTTCTGTAAATTTAATATCATTACACATAAGTTGGGTTGTTTCTGGTAACAAGTTTTATTTGTACAACATAAATCAACGGTTTCAAATAATTATAATAATGTAATGTGAAAGACTTAATTCCTGCACCATGATGCATATCTGATAAAGCAACATATTGAACCAAAATTGATGCTAATGATCGTTTGGTTCAATTTGAAGTGTTAAATGGCGCTGAGGGAATTTTAAATAATAATAATATTGTTGATGCTTCAAATTTGAAAGCCCTAATATGTTACATAATCTTTAAAATGGGGTTGTGAAGTTTATGTAATGGAAATTTCAAAGTTTTATCTATCCGTATAATAATACAAAAACAAATGAGATTATTTCTCACAACAATATTTTTATTTGCAAAACTGCAAGCTAAAATAATAAAATCTTACTTTTTAATATTACGATTCCTCTTCCTCCCGCTGCTCCCTCCTCTCCCTCTTTTGTCTTCTCCTCCTTTCTTGTTGTTCCTTGACTTGTCTAGAATAAATGAAAACCATGAGCATTTACATAATATGGCAATTAGTGTGGGAGAGTAAATGGGGAGGAGAGAAAGATCAGCTAGTTAGTTGAGAGCTTTACTCAGAGGCTGTTCATTTTCTGTTGGAGCCTTTGCCCACATTTTAAGTAGAAGGTGTTATTTCATGTCATCTTGGTTGAATATATTTTAATGGCCAATGGTAAAAGATACGGATGAAATGGTATCTCAATTATACGGCCAGTTTGAGAGTGAAATTTGTAACCGGTGTGGTTTGATCTATGACTTGTCACAATGCAACAAGGACTAAAACAACATTAGTTGGACATAATAATTACCTCTCTTCTACCTCCATCTGCTCCCTCCTCTCCCTCCTTCTCTTTTTCCTCTCCTCCTTTTCTTGTTGTCTAGAATAAATGAAAAACATGAGCATTTACATAATATGGCAATTAGTGTGGGAGAGTAAATAGGGAGGAGAGAAAGAGTGACCTTCAGCTTGTTAGTTGAGAGCTTTACTCAGAGGCTGTTAATTTTCTGTTGGAGCCTTTGCCCACATTTTATATTTATATTTGACATTTTCTAATGTTAAGTGCCAGTTTATTGCATATACACCAATTAAACAAGTTGTTTAAATTTTTTTGTAAAATTGTGCAATTGATATGATATTGTGCAGTACTAACTTTGGTGGGGGGCGAGACATTACGATCTTCTCCGTCTTAATTTTCTTTCTGTAAATTTAATATCATTACACATAAGTTGGGTTGTTTCTGGTAACAAGTTTTATTTGTACAACATAAATCAACGGTTTCAAATAATTATAATAATGTAATGTGAAAGACTTAATTCCTGCACCATGATGCATATCTGATAAAGCAACATATTGAACCAAAATTGATGCTAATGATCGTTTGGTTCAATTTGAAGTGTTAAATGGCGCTGAGGGAATTTTAAATAATAATAATATTGTTGATGCTTCAAATTTGAAAGCCCTAATATGTTACATAATCTTTAAAATGGGGTTGTGAAGTTTATGTAATGGAAATTTCAAAGTTTTATCTATCCGTATAATAATACAAAAACAAATGAGATTATTTCTCACAACAAAATTTTTATTTGCAAAACTGCAAGCTAAAATAATAAAATCTTACTTTTTAATATTACGCTTCCTCTTCCTCCCGCTGCTCCCTCCTCTCCCTCTTTTGTCTTCTCCTCCTTTCTTGTTGTTCCTTGACTTGTCTAGAATAAATGAAAACCATGAGCATTTACATAATATGGCAATTAGTGTGGGAGAGTAAATGGGGAGGAGAGAAAGATCAGCTAGTTAGTTGAGAGCTTTACTCAGAGGCTGTTCATTTTCTGTTGGAGCCTTTGCCCACATTTTAAGTAGAAGGTGTTATTTCATGTCATCTTGGTTGAATATATTTTAATGGCCAATGGTAAAAGATACGGATGAAATGGTATCTCAATTATACGGCCAGTTTGAGAGTGAAATTTGTAACCGGTGTGGTTTGATCTATGACTTGTCACAATGCAACAAGGACTAAAACAACATTAGTTGGACATAATAATTACCTCTCTTCCTCTTCGATCTCCTCTCTCCTCTCCCTCCTATATCTCCTTTGCCTCCTCCTCTCCTCCTTTTCCTTGGCTTTTCTAGAATAAAAGAAAACCATGAGCATTTACATAATATGGCAATTAGTGTGGGAGAGTAAATGGGGAGGAGAGAAAGATCAGCTAGTTAGTTGAGAGCTTTACTCAGAGGCTGTTCATTTTCTGTTGGAGCCTTTGCCCACATTTTATATTTATATTTGACATTTACCAATGTTAAGTGCCAGTTTATTGCATATACACCAATTAAACAAGTTGTTTAATTTTTTTTGTAAAATTGTGCAATTGATATGATATTGTGCAGTGCTAACTTTGGTGGGGGGCGAGACATTACGATCTTCTCCGTCTTAATTTTCTTTCTGTAAATTTAATATCATTACACATAAGTTGGGTTGTTTCTGGTAACAAGTTTTATTTGTACAACATAAATCAACGGTTTCAAATAATTATAATAATGTAATGTGAAAGACTTAATTCCTGCACCATGATGCATATCTGATAAAGCAACATATTGAACCAAAATTGATGCTAATGATCGTTTGGTTCAATTTGAAGTGTTAAATGGCGCTGAGGGAATTTTAAATAATAATAATATTGTTGATGCTTCAAATTTGAAAGCCCTAATATGTTACATAATCTTTAAAATGGGGTTGTGAAGTTTATGTAATGGAAATTTCAAAGTTTTATCTATCCGTATAATAATACAAAAACAAATGAGATTATTTCTCACAACAATATTTTTATTTGCAAAACTGCAAGCTAAAATAATAAAATCTTACTTTTTAATATTACGCTTCCTCTTCCTCCCGCTGCTCCCTCCTCTCCCTCTTTTGTCTTCTCCTCCTTTCTTGTTGTTCCTTGACTTGTCTAGAATAAATGAAAACCATGAGCATTTACATAATATGGCAATTAGTGTGGGAGAGTAAATGGGGAGGAGAGAAAGATCAGCTAGTTAGTTGAGAGCTTTACTCAGAGGCTGTTCATTTTCTGTTGGAGCCTTTGCCCACATTTTAAGTAGAAGGTGTTATTTCATGTCATCTTGGTTGAATATATTTTAATGGCCAATGGTAAAAGATACGGATGAAATGGTATCTCAATTATACGGCCAGTTTGAGAGTGAAATTTGTAACCGGTGTGGTTTGATCTATGACTTGTCACAATGCAACAAGGACTAAAACAACATTAGTTGGACATAATAATTACCTCTCTTCCTCTTCGATCTCCTCTCTCCTCTCCCTCCTATATCTCCTTTGCCTCCTCCTCTCCTCCTTTTCCTTGGCTTTTCTAGAATAAAAGAAAACCATGAGCATTTACATAATATGGCAATTAGTGTGGCAGAGTAAATGGGGAGGAGAGAAAGATCAGCTTGTTAGTTGAGAGCTTTACCCAGAGGCTGTTAATTTTCTGTTGGAGCCTTTGCCCACATTTTATATTTATATTTGACATTAACTAATGTTAAGTGCCAGTTTATTGCATAAACACCAATTAAACAAGTTGTTTAAATTTTTTTGTAAAATTGTGCAATTGATATGATATTGTGCAGTGCTAACTTTGGTGGGGGGCGAGACATTACGATCTTCTCCGTCTTAATTTTCTTTCTGTAAATTTAATATCATTACACATAAGTTGGGTTGTTTCTGGTAACAAGTTTTATTTGTACAACATAAATCAACGGTTTCAAATAATTATAGTAATGTAATGTGAAAGACTTAATTCCTGCACCATGATGCATATCTGATAAAGCAACATATTGAACCAAAATTGATGCTAATGATCGTTTGGTTCAATTCGAAGTGTTAAATGGCGCTGAGGGAATTTTAAATAATAATAATATTGTTGATGCTTCAAATTTGAAAGCCCTAATATGTTACATAATCTTTAAAATGGGGTTGTGAAGTTTATGTAATGGAAATTTCAAAGTTTTATCTATCCGTATAATAATACAAAAACAAATGAGATTATTTCTCACAACAATATTTTTATTTGCAAAACTGCAAGCTAAAATAATAAAATCTTACTTTTTAATATTACGCTTCCTCTTCCTCCCGCTGCTCCCTCCTCTCCCTCTTTTGTCTTCTCCTCCTTTCTTGTTGTTCCTTGACTTGTCTAGAATAAATGAAAACCATGAGCATTTACATAATATGGCAATTAGTGTGGGAGAGTAAATGGGGAGGAGAGAAAGATCAGCTAGTTAGTTGAGAGCTTTACTCAGAGGCTGTTCATTTTCTGTTGGAGCCTTTGCCCACATTTTAAGTAGAAGGTGTTATTTCATGTCATCTTGGTTGAATATATTTTAATGGCCAATGGTAAAAGATACGGATGAAATGGTATCTCAATTATACGGCCAGTTTGAGAGTGAAATTTGTAACCGGTGTGGTTTGATCTATGACTTGTCACAATGCAACAAGGACTAAAACAACATTAGTTGGACATAATAATTACCTCTCTTCCTCTTCGATCTCCTCTCTCCTCTCCCTCCTATATCTCCTTTGCCTCCTCCTCTCCTCCTTTTCCTTGGCTTTTCTAGAATAAAAGAAAACTATGAGCATTTACATAATATGGCAATTAGTGTGGCAGAGTAAATGGGGAGGAGAGAAAGATCAGCTTGTTAGTTGAGAGCTTTACCCAGAGGCTGTTAATTTTCTGTTGGAGCCTTTGCCCACATTTTATATTTATATTTGACATTAACTAATGTTAAGTGCCAGTTTATTGCATATACACCAATTAAACAAGTTGGTCAAAGTTTTATCTATCCGTATAATAATACAAAAACAAATGAGATTATTTCTCACAACAATATTTTTATTTGCAAAACTGCAAGCTAAAATAATAAAATCTTACTTGTTAATATTACGATTCCTCTTCCTCCCGCTGCTCCCTCCTCTCCCTCTTTTGTCTTCTCCTCCTTTCTTGTTGTTCCTTGACTTGTCTAGAATAAATGAAAACCATGAGCATTTACATAATATGGCAATTAGTATGGGAGAGTAAATGGGGAGGAGAGAAAGATCAGCTAGTTAGATGAGAGCTTTTCTCAGAGGCTGTTCATTTTCTGTTGGAGCCTTTGCCCACATTTTAAGTAGAAGGTGTTATTTCATGTCATCTTGGTTGAATATATTTTAATGGCCAATGGTAAAAGATACGGATGAAATGGTATCTCAATTATAGTTTGAGAGTGAAATTTGTAACCGGTGTGGTTTGATCTATGACTTGTCACAATGCAACAAGGACTAAAACAACATTAGTTGGACTTAATAATTACCTATTTATTGTTATTAAGTTTAATTTGTAGAACTCCATTTTATTTTTTTATTTTTTATATATACAATAATATTATTATTGGGTTTATAAAAACAGTTTATTTTTAAACAAGTTCTGCTGTGTAATTAAAGTAAAATAAAGGCCGTAAACTGAATCTTTTAGAGCAATTAGAAATTAACAAAAACTCTAATAATCCGAAAGCTATTCTAATTAATGAACAAACAAATATAATTCGTTCACCCCTACTAGATATCTTCAAACCTAATGCAAATATGAGTGCACTATGAAGTACTTAATTATGCTATTAAAATAACCCTATGAGTCATCGTTTGGGAATAACTAACATACAGACATTCAGTCAAATTTAAACATTACACTAATTGGGGAAACTTTGCTGGGGTAATAACCATTAATAATTTTTAATATTTTACTTAGAAATCAATTAAGAAATCAGTAAATGAAATTAAAATACCTACCTAGAAATAATATAAATGTATCGTCTGTAAGTGGGCTACCCACAGTTTGATAATGCCTTCAGAGGGCGAAACAGCTGTCACGCGTAATAATAATTACACAGCAGAACTTGTTTAAAAATAAACTGTTTTTATAAACCCAATAATAATATTATTGTATATATAAAAAAAAAAAAAAAATAATAATAATAATTACCTCTCTTCTACCTCCATCTGCTCCCTCCTCTCCCTCCTTCTCTTTTTCCTCTCCTCCTTTTCTTTTTCCTCTCCTCCTTTTCTTGTTGTCTAGAATAAATGAAAAACATGAGCATTTACATAATATGGCAATTAGTGTGGGAGAGTAAATAGGGAGGAGAGAAAGAGTGACCTTCAGCTTGTTAGTTGAGAGCTTTACTCAGAGGCTGTTAATTTTCTGTTGGAGCCTTTGCCCACATTTTATATTTATATTTGACATTTTCTAATGTTAAGTGCCAGTTTATTGCATATACACCAATTAAACAAGTTGTTCAAAGTTTTATCTATCCGTATAATAATACAAAAACAAATGAGATTATTTCTCACAACAATATTTTTATTTGCAAAACTCTAAGCTAAAATAATAAAATCTTACTTTTTAATATTACGATTCCTCTTCCTCCCGCTGCTCCCTCCTCTCCCTCTTTTGTCTTCTCCTCCTTTCTTGTTGTTCCTTGACTTGTCTAGAATAAATGAAAACCATGAGCATTTACATAATATGGCAATTAGTATGGGAGAGTAAATGGGGAGGAGAGAAAGATCAGCTAGTTAGATGAGAGCTTTACTCAGAGGCTGTTCATTTTCTGTTGGAGCCTTTGCCCACATTTTAAGTAGAAGGTGTTATTTCATGTCATCTTGGTTGAATATATTTTAATGGCCAATGGTAAAAGATACGGATGAAATGGTATCTCAATTAAACGGCCAGTTTGAGAGTGAAATTTGTAACCGGTGTGGTTTGATCTATGACTTGTCACAATGCAACAAGGACTAAAACAACATTAGTTGGACATAATAATTACCTCTCTTCTACCTCCATCTGCTCCCTCCTCTCCCTCCTTCTCTTTTTCCTCTCCTCCTTTTCTTGTTGTCTAGAATAAATGAAAAACATGAGCATTTACATAATATGGCAATTAGTGTGGGAGAGTAAATAGGGAGGAGAGAAAGAGTGACCTTCAGCTTGTTAGTTGAGAGCTTTACTCAGAGGCTGTTAATTTTCTGTTGGAGCCTTTGCCCACATTTTATATTTATATTTGACATTTTCTAATGTTAAGTGCCAGTTTATTGCATATACACCAATTAAACAAGTTGTTTAAATTTTTTTGTAAAATTGTGCAATTGATATGATATTGTGCAGTACTAACTTTGGTGGGGGGCGAGACATTACGATCTTCTCCGTCTTAATTTTCTTTCTGTAAATTTAATATCATTACACATAAGTTGGGTTGTTTCTGGTAACAAGTTTTATTTGTACAACATAAATCAACGGTTTCAAATAATTATAATAATGTAATGTGAAAGACTTAATTCCTGCACCATGATGCATATCTGATAAAGCAACATATTGAACCAAAATTGATGCTTATGATCGTTTGGTTCAATTTGAAGTGTTAAATGGCGCTGAGGGAATTTTAAATAATAATAATATTGTTGATGCTTCAAATTTGAAAGCCCTAATATGTTACATAATCTTTAAAATGGGGTTGTGAAGTTTATGTAATGGAAATTTCAAAGTTTTATCTATCCGTATAATAATAAAAAAACAAATGAGATTATTTCTCACAACAATATTTTTATTTGCAAAACTGCAAGCTAAAATAATAAAATCTTACTTTTTAATATTACGCTTCCTCTTCCTCCCGCTGCTCCCTCCTCTCCCTCTTTTGTCTTCTCCTCCTTTCTTGTTGTTCCTTGACTTGTCTAGAATAAATGAAAACCATGAGCATTTACATAATATGGCAATTAGTATGGGAGAGTAAATGGGGAGGAGAGAAAGATCAGCTAGTTAGTTGAAAGCTTTACTCAGAGGCTGTTCATTTTCTGTTGGAGCCTTTGCCCACATTTTAAGTAGAAGGTGTTATTTCATGTCATCTTGGTTGAATATATTTTAATGGCCAATGGTAAAAGATACGGATGAAATGGTATCTCAATTATACGGCCAGTTTGAGAGTGAAATTTGTAACAGTTGGTTTGATCTATGACTTGTCACAATGCAACAAGGACTAAAACAACATTAGTTGGACATAATAATTACCTCTCTTCCTCTTCGATCTCCTCTCTCCTCTCCCTCCTATATCTCCTTTGCCTCCTCCTCTCCTCCTTTTCCTTGGCTTTTCTAGAATAAAAGAAAACCATGAGCATTTACATAATATGGCAATTAGTGTGGGAGAGTAAATGGGGAGGAGAGAAAGATCAGCTAGTTAGTTGAAAGCTTTACTCAGAGGCTGTTCATTTTCTGTTGGAGCCTTTGCCCACATTTTAAGTAGAAGGTGTTATTTCATGTCATCTTGGTTGAATATATTTTAATGGCCAATGGTAAAAGATACGGATGAAATGGTATCTCAATTATACGGCCAGTTTGAGAGTGAAATTTGTAACAGTTGGTTTGATCTATGACTTGTCACAATGCAACAAGGACTAAAACAACATTAGTTGGACATAATAATTACCTCTCTTCCTCTTCGATCTCCTCTCTCCTCTCCCTCCTATATCTCCTTTGCCTCCTCCTCTCCTCATTTTCCTTGGCTTTTCTAGAATAAAAGAAAACCATGAGCATTTACATAATATGGCAATTAGTGTGGCAGAGTAAATGGGGAGGAGAGAAAGATCAGCTTGTTAGTTGAGAGCTTTACCCAGAGGCTGTTAATTTTCTGTTGGAGCCTTTGCCCACATTTTATATTTATATTTGACATTAACTAATGTTAAGTGCCAGTTTATTGCATAAACACCAATTAAACAAGTTGTTTAAATTTTTTTGTAAAATTGTGCAATTGATATGATATTGTGCAGTGCTAACTTTGGTGGGGGGCGAGACATTACGATCTTCTCCGTCTTAATTTTCTTTCTGTAAATTTAATATCATTACACATAAGTTGGGTTGTTTCTGGTAACAAGTTTTATTTGTACAACATAAATCAACGGTTTCAAATAATTATAGTAATGTAATGTGAAAGACTTAATTCCTGCACCATGATGCATATCTGATAAAGCAACATATTGAACCAAAATTGATGCTAATGATCGTTTGGTTCAATTCGAAGTGTTAAATGGCGCTGAGGGAATTTTAAATAATAATAATATTGTTGATGCTTCAAATTTGAAAGCCCTAATATGTTACATAATCTTTAAAATGGGGTTGTGAAGTTTATGTAATGGAAATTTCAAAGTTTTATCTATCCGTATAATAATACAAAAACAAATGAGATTATTTCTCACAACAATATTTTTATTTGCAAAACTGCAAGCTAAAATAATAAAATCTTACTTTTTAATATTACGCTTCCTCTTCCTCCCGCTGCTCCCTCCTCTCCCTCTTTTGTCTTCTCCTCCTTTCTTGTTGTTCCTTGACTTGTCTAGAATAAATGAAAACCATGAGCATTTACATAATATGGCAATTAGTGTGGGAGAGTAAATGGGGAGGAGAGAAAGATCAGCTAGTTAGTTGAGAGCTTTACTCAGAGGCTGTTCATTTTCTGTTGGAGCCTTTGCCCACATTTTAAGTAGAAGGTGTTATTTCATGTCATCTTGGTTGAATATATTTTAATGGCCAATGGTAAAAGATACGGATGAAATGGTATCTCAATTATACGGCCAGTTTGAGAGTGAAATTTGTAACCGGTGTGGTTTGATCTATGACTTGTCACAATGCAACAAGGACTAAAACAACATTAGTTGGACATAATAATTACCTCTCTTCCTCTTCGATCTCCTCTCTCCTCTCCCTCCTATATCTCCTTTGCCTCCTCCTCTCCTCCTTTTCCTTGGCTTTTCTAGAATAAAAGAAAACCATGAGCATTTACATAATATGGCAATTAGTGTGGCAGAGTAAATGGGGAGGAGAGAAAGATCAGCTTGTTAGTTGAGAGCTTTACCCAGAGGCTGTTAATTTTCTGTTGGAGCCTTTGCCCACATTTTATATTTATATTTGACATTAACTAATGTTAAGTGCCAGTTTATTGCATATACACCAATTAAACAAGTTGGTCAAAGTTTTATCTATCCGTATAATAATACAAAAACAAATGAGATTATTTCTCACAACAATATTTTTATTTGCAAAACTGCAAGCTAAAATAATAAAATCTTACTTTTTAATATTACGATTCCTCTTTCTCCCGCTGCTCCCTCCTCTCCCTCTTTTGTCTTCTCCTCCTTTCTTGTTGTTCCTTGACTTGTCTAGAATAAATGAAAACCATGAGCATTTACATAATATGGCAATTAGTATGGGAGAGTAAATGGGGAGGAGAGAAAGATCAGCTAGTTAGATGAGAGCTTTTCTCAGAGGCTGTTCATTTTCTGTTGGAGCCTTTGCCCACATTTTAAGTAGAAGGTGTTATTTCATGTCATCTTGGTTGAATATATTTTAATGGCCAATGGTAAAAGATACGGATGAAATGGTATCTCAATTATAGTTTGAGAGTGAAATTTGTAACCGGTGTGGTTTGATCTATGACTTGTCACAATGCAACAAGGACTAAAACAACATTAGTTGGACATAATAATTACCTATTTATTGTTATTAAGTTTAATTTGTAGAACTCCATTTTATTTTTTTATTTTTTATATATACAATAATATTATTATTGGGTTTATAAAAACAGTTTATTTTTAAACAAGTTCTGCTGTGTAATTAAAGTAAAATAAAGGCCGTAAACTGAATCTTTTAGAGCAATTAGAAATTAACAAAAACTCTAATAATCCGAAAGCTATTCTAATTAATGAACAAACAAATATAATTCGTTCACCCCTACTAGATATCTTCAAACCTAATGCAAATATGAGTGCACTATGAAGTACTTAATTATGCTATTAAAATAACCCTATGAGTCATCGTTTGGGAATAACTAACATACAGACATTCAGTCAAATTTAAACATTACACTAATTGGGGAAACTTTGCTGGGGTAATAACCATTAATAATTTTTAATATTTTACTTAGAAATCAATTAAGAAATCAGTAAATGAAATTAAAATACCTACCTAGAAATAATATAAATGTATCGTCTGTAAGTGGGCTACCCACAGTTTGATAATGCCTTCAGAGGGCGAAACAGCTGTCACGCGTAATAATAATTACACAGCAGAACTTGTTTAAAAATAAACTGTTTTTATAAACCCAATAATAATATTATTGTATATATAAAAAAAAAAATAATAATAATAATAATTACCTCTCTTCTACCTCCATCTGCTCCCTACTCTCCCTCCTTCTCTTTTTCCTCTCCTCCTTTTCTTTTTCCTCTCCTCCTTTTCTTGTTGTCTAGAATAAATGAAAAACATGAGCATTTACATAATATGGCAATTAGTGTGGGAGAGTAAATAGGGAGGAGAGAAAGAGTGACCTTCAGCTTGTTAGTTGAGAGCTTTACTCAGAGGCTGTTAATTTTCTGTTGGAGCCTTTGCCCACATTTTATATTTATATTTGACATTTTCTAATGTTAAGTGCCAGTTTATTGCATATACACCAATTAAACAAGTTGTTCAAAGTTTTATCTATCCGTATAATAATACAAAAACAAATGAGATTATTTCTCACAACAATATTTTTATTTGCAAAACTCTAAGCTAAAATAATAAAATCTTACTTTTTAATATTACGATTCCTCTTCCTCCCGCTGCTCCCTCCTCTCCCTCTTTTGTCTTCTCCTCCTTTCTTGTTGTTCCTTGACTTGTCTAGAATAAATGAAAACCATGAGCATTTACATAATATGGCAATTAGTATGGGAGAGTAAATGGGGAGGAGAGAAAGATCAGCTAGTTAGATGAGAGCTTTACTCAGAGGCTGTTCATTTTCTGTTGGAGCCTTTGCCCACATTTTAAGTAGAAGGTGTTATTTCATGTCATCTTGGTTGAATATATTTTAATGGCCAATGGTAAAAGATACGGATGAAATGGTATCTCAATTATAGTTTGAGAGTGAAATTTGTAACCGGTGTGGTTTGATCTATGACTTGTCACAATGCAACAAGGACTAAAACAACATTAGTTGGACATAATAATTACCTATTTATTGTTATTAAGTTTAATTTGTAGAACTCCATTTTATTTTTTTATTTTTTATATATACAATAATATTATTATTGGGTTTATAAAAACAGTTTATTTTTAAACAAGTTCTGCTGTGTAATTAAAGTAAAATAAAGGCCGTAAACTGAATCTTTTAGAGCAATTAGAAATTAACAAATACTCTAATAATCCGAAAGCTATTCTAATTAATGAACAAACAAATATAATTCGTTCACCCCTACTAGATATCTTCAAACCTAATGCAAATATGAGTGCACTATGAAGTACTTAATTATGCTATTAAAATAACCCTATGAGTCATCGTTTGGGAATAACTAACATACAGACATTCAGTCAAATTTAAACATTACACTAATTGGGGAAACTTTGCTGGGGTAATAACCATTAATAATTTTTAATATTTTACTTAGAAATCAATTAAGAAATCAGTAAATGAAATTAAAATACCTACCTAGAAATAATATAAATGTATCGTCTGTAAGTGGGCTACCCACAGTTTGATAATGCCTTCAGAGGGCGAAACAGCTGTCACGCGTAATAATAATTACACAGCAGAACTTGTTTAAAAATAAACTGTTTTTATAAACCCAATAATAATATTATTGTATATATAAAAAAAAAAAAAAATAATAATAATAATTACCTCTCTTCTACCTCCATCTGCTCCCTCCTCTCCCTCCTTCTCTTTTTCCTCTCCTCCTTTTCTTTTTCCTCTCCTCCTTTTCTTGTTGTCTAGAATAAATGAAAAACATGAGCATTTACATAATATGGCAATTAGTGTGGGAGAGTAAATAGGGAGGAGAGAAAGAGTGACCTTCAGCTTGTTAGTTGAGAGCTTTACTCAGAGGCTGTTAATTTTCTGTTGGAGCCTTTGCCCACATTTTATATTTATATTTGACATTTTCTAATGTTAAGTGCCAGTTTATTGCATATACACCAATTAAACAAGTTGTTCAAAGTTTTATCTATCCGTATAATAATACAAAAACAAATGAGATTATTTCTCACAACAATATTTTTATTTGCAAAACTCTAAGCTAAAATAATAAAATCTTACTTTTTAATATTACGATTCCTCTTCCTCCCGCTGCTCCCTCCTCTCCCTCTTTTGTCTTCTCCTCCTTTCTTGTTGTTCCTTGACTTGTCTAGAATAAATGAAAACCATGAGCATTTACATAATATGGCAATTAGTATGGGAGAGTAAATGGGGAGGAGAGAAAGATCAGCTAGTTAGTTGAAAGCTTTACTCAGAGGCTGTTCATTTTCTGTTGGAGCCTTTGCCCACATTTTAAGTAGAAGGTGTTATTTCATGTCATCTTGGTTGAATATATTTTAATGGCCAATGGTAAAAGTTACGGATGAAATGGTATCTCAATTATACGGCCAGTTTGAGAGTGAAATTTGTAACAGTTGGTTTGATCTATGACTTGTCACAATGCAACAAGGACTAAAACAACATTAGTTGGACATAATAATTACCTCTCTTCCTCTTCGATCTCCTCTCTCCTCTCCCTCCTATATCTTCTTTGCCTCCTCCTCTCCTCCTTTTCCTTGGCTTTTCTAGAATAAAAGAAAACCATGAGCATTTACATAATATGGCAATTAGTGTGGGAGAGTAAATGGGGAGGAGAGAAAGATCAGCTAGTTAGTTGAGAGCTTTACTTAGAGGCTGTTCATTTTCTGTTGGAGCCTTTGCCCACATTTTATATTTATATTTGACATTTACCAATGTTAAGTGCCAGTTTATTGCATATACACCAATTAAACAAGTTGTTTAATTTTTTTGTAAAATTGTGCAATTGATATGATATTGTGCAGTGCTAACTTTGGTGGGGGGCGAGACATTACGATCTTCTCCGTCTTAATTTTCTTTCTGTAAATTTAATATCATTACACATAAGTTGGGTTGTTTCTGGTAACAAGTTTTATTTGTACAACATAAATCAACGGTTTCAAATAATTATAATAATGTAATGTGAAAGACTTAATTCCTGCACCATGATGCATATCTGATAAAGCAACATATTGAACCAAAATTGATGCTAATGATCGTTTGGTTCAATTTGAAGTGTTAAATGGCGCTGAGGGAATTTTAAATAATAATAATATTGTTGATGCTTCAAATTTGAAAGCCCTAATATGTTACATAATCTTTAAAATGGGGTTGTGAAGTTTATGTAATGGAAATTTCAAAGTTTTATCTATCCGTATAATAATACAAAAACAAATGATATTATTTCTCACAGCAATATTTTTATTTGCAAAACTGCAAGCTAAAATAATAAAATCTTACTTTTTAATATTACGCTTCCTCTTCCTCCCGCTGCTCCCTCCTCTCCCTCTTTTGTCTTCTCCTCCTTTCTTGTTGTTCCTTGACTTGTTTAGAATAAATGAAAACCATGAGCATTTACATAATATGGCAATTAGTGTGGGAGAGTAAATGGGGAGGAGAGAAAGATCAGCTAGTTAGTTGAGAGCTTTACTCAGAGACTGTTCATTTTCTGTTGGAGCCTTTGCCCACATTTTAAGTAGAAGGTGTTATTTCATGTCATCTTGGTTGAATATATTTTAATGGCCAATGGTAAAAGATACGGATGAAATGGTATCTCAATTATACGGCCAGTTTGAGAGTGAAATTTGTAACCGGTGTGGTTTGATCTATGACTTGTCACAATGCAACAAGGACTAAAACAACATTAGTTGGACATAATAATTACCTCTCTTCCTCTTCGATCTCCTCTCTCCTCTCCCTCCTATATCTCCTTTGCCTCCTCCTCTCCTCCTTTTCCTTGGCTTTTCTAGAATAAAAGAAAACCATGAGCATTTACATAATATGGCAATTAGTGTGGCAGAGTAAATGGGGAGGAGAGAAAGATCAGCTTGTTAGTTGAGAGCTTTACCCAGAGGCTGTTAATTTTCTGTTGGAGCCTTTGCCCACATTTTATATTTATATTTGACATTAACTAATGTTAAGTGCCAGTTTATTGCATATACACCAATTAAACAAGTTGTTTAAATTTTTTTGTAAAATTGTGCAATTGATATGATATTGTGCAGTGCTAACTTTGGTGGGGGGCGAGACATTACGATCTTCTCCGTCTCAATTTTCTTTCTGTAAATTTAATATCATTACACATAAGTTGGGTTGTTTCTGGTAACAAGTTTTATTTGTACAACATAAATCAACGGTTTCAAATAATTATAATAATGTAATGTGAAAGACTTAATTCCTGCACCATGATGCATATCTGATAAAGCAACATATTGAACCAAAATTGATGCTAATGATCGTTTGGTTCAATTTGAAGTGTTAAATGGCGCTGAGGGAATTTTAAATAATAATAATATTGTTGATGCTTCAAATTTGAAAGCCCTAATATGTTACATAATCTTTAAAATGGGGTTGTGAAGTTTATGTAATGGAAATTTCAAAGTTTTATCTATCCGTATAATAATACAAAAACAAATGAGATTATTTCTCACAACAATATTTTTATTTGCAAAACTGCAAGCTAAAATAATAAAATCTTACTTTTTAATATTACGATTCCTCTTCCTCCCGCTGCTCCCTCCTCTCCCTCTTTTGTCTTCTCCTCCTTTCTTGTTGTTCCTTGACTTGTCTAGAATAAATGAAAACCATGAGCATTTACATAATATGGCAATTAGTATGGGAGAGTAAATGGGGAGGAGAGAAAGATCAGCTAGTTAGATGAGAGCTTTACTCAGAGGCTGTTCATTTTCTGTTGGAGCCTTTGCCCACATTTTAAGTAGAAGGTGTTATTTCATGTCATCTTGGTTGAATATATTTTAATGGCCAATGGTAAAAGATACGGATGAAATGGTATCTCAATTATACGGCCAGTTTGAGAGTGAAATTTGTAACCGGTGTGGTTTGATCTATGACTTGTCACAATGCAACAAGGACTAAAACAACATTAGTTGGACATAATAATTACCTCTCTTCTACCTCCATCTGCTCCCTCCTCTCCCTCCTTCTCTTTTTCCTCTCCTCCTTTTCTTGTTGTCTAGAATAAATGAAAAACATGAGCATTTACATAATATGGCAATTAGTGTGGGAGAGTAAATAGGGAGGAGAGAAAGAGTGACCTTCAGCTTGTTAGTTGAGAGCTTTACTCAGAGGCTGTTAATTTTCTGTTGGAGCCTTTGCCCACATTTTATATTTATATTTGACATTTTCTAATGTTAAGTGCCAGTTTATTGCATATACACCAATTAAACAAGTTGTTTAAATTTTTTTGTAAAATTGTGCAATTGATATGATATTGTGCAGTACTAACTTTGGTGGGGGGCGAGACATTACGATCTTCTCCGTCTTAATTTTCTTTCTGTAAATTTAATATCATTACACATAAGTTGGGTTGTTTCTGGTAACAAGTTTTATTTGTACAACATAAATCAACGGTTTCAAATAATTATAATAATGTAATGTGAAAGACTTAATTCCTGCACCATGATGCATATCTGATAAAGCAACATATTGAACCAAAATTGATGCTAATGATCGTTTGGTTCAATTTGAATTGTTAAATGGCGCTGAGGGAATTTTAAATAATAATAATATTGTTGATGCTTCAAATTTGAAAGCCCTAATATATTACATAATCTTTAAAATGGGGTTGTGAAGTTTATGTAATGGAAATTTCAAAGTTTTATCTATCCGTATAATAATAAAAAAACAAATGAGATTATTTCTCACAACAATATTTTTATTTGCAAAACTGCAAGCTAAAATAATAAAATCTTACTTTTTAATATTACGCTTCCTCTTCCTCCCGCTGCTCCCTCCTCTCCCTCTTTTGTCTTCTCCTCCTTTCTTGTTGTTCCTTGACTTGTCTAGAATAAATGAAAACCATGAGCATTTACATAATATGGCAATTAGTATGGGAGAGTAAATGGGGAGGAGAGAAAGATCAGCTAGTTAGTTGAAAGCTTTACTCAGAGGCTGTTCATTTTCTGTTGGAGCCTTTGCCCACATTTTAAGTAGAAGGTGTTATTTCATGTCATCTTGGTTGAATATATTTTAATGGCCAATGGTAAAAGATACGGATGAAATGGTATCTCAATTATACGGCCAGTTTGAGAGTGAAATTTGTAACCGGTGTGGTTTGATCTATGACTTGTCACAATGCAACACGGACTAAAACAACATTAGTTGGACATAATAATTACCTCTCTTCCTCTTCGATCTCCTCTCTCCTCTCCCTCCTATATCTCCTTTGCCTCCTCCTCTCCTCCTTTTCCTTGGCTTTTCTAGAATAAAAGAAAACCATGAGCATTTACATAATATGGCAATTAGTGTGGCAGAGTAAATGGGGAGGAGAGAAAGATCAGCTTGTTAGTTGAGAGCTTTACCCAGAGGCTGTTAATTTTCTGTTGGAGCCTTTGCCCACATTTTATATTTATATTTGACATTAACTAATGTTAAGTGCCAGTTTATTGCATATACACCAATTAAACAAGTTGTTTAAATTTTTTTGTAAAATTGTGCAATTGATATGATATTGTGCAGTGCTAACTTTGGTGGGGGGCGAGACATTACGATCTTCTCCGTCTTAATTTTCTTTCTGTAAATTTAATATCATTACACATAAGTTGGGTTGTTTCTGGTAACAAGTTTTATTTGTACAACATAAATCAACGGTTTCAAATAATTATAATAATGTAATGTGAAAGACTTAATTCCTGCACCATGATGCATATCTGATAAAGCAACATATTGAACCAAAATTGATGCTAATGATCGTTTGGTTCAATTTGAAGTGTTAAATGGCGCTGAGGGAATTTTAAATAATAATCATATTGTTGATGCTTCAAATTTGAAAGCCCTAATATGTTACATAATCTTTAAAATGGGGTTGTGAAGTTTATGTAATGGAAATTTCAAAGTTTTATCTATCCGTATAATAATACAAAAACAAATGAGATTATTTCTCACAACAATATTTTTATTTGCAAAACTGCAAGCTAAAATAATAAAATCTTACTTTTTAATATTACGATTCCTCTTCCTCCCGCTGCTCCCTCCTCTCCCTCTTTTGTCTTCTCCTCCTTTCTTGTTGTTCCTTGACTTGTCTAGAATAAATGAAAACCATGAGCATTTACATAATATGGCAATTAGTATGGGAGAGTAAATGGGGAGGAGAGAAAGATCAGCTAGTTAGATGAGAGCTTTACTCAGAGGCTGTTCATTTTCTGTTGGAGCCTTTGCCCACATTTTAAGTAGAAGGTGTTATTTCATGTCATCTTGGTTGAATATATTTTAATGGCCAATGGTAAAAGATACGGATGAAATGGTATCTCAATTATACGGCCAGTTTGAGAGTGAAATTTGTAACCGGTGTGGTTTGATCTATGACTTGTCACAATGCAACAAGGACTAAAACAACATTAGTTGGACATAATAATTACCTCTCTTCTACCTCCATCTGCTCCCTCCTCTCCCTCCTTCTCTTTTTCCTCTCCTCCTTTTCTTGTTGTCTAGAATAAATGAAAAACATGAGCATTTACATAATATGGCAATTAGTGTGGGAGAGTAAATAGGGAGGAGAGAAAGAGTGACCTTCAGCTTGTTAGTTGAGAGCTTTACTCAGAGGCTGTTAATTTTCTGTTGGAGCCTTTGCCCACATTTTATATTTATATTTGACATTTTCTAATGTTAAGTGCCAGTTTATTGCATATACACCAATTAAACAAGTTGTTTAAATTTTTTTGTAAAATTGTGCAATTGATATGATATTGTGCAGTGCTAACTTTGGTGGGGGGCGAGACATTACGATCTTCTCCGTCTTAATTTTCTTTCTGTAAATTTAATATCATTACACATAAGTTGGGTTGTTTCTGGTAACAAGTTTTATTTGTACAACATAAATCAACGGTTTCAAATAATTATAATAATGTAATGTGAAAGACTTAATTCCTGCACCATGATGCATATCTGATAAAGCAACATATTGAACCAAAATTGATGCTAATGATCGTTTGGTTCAATTTGAAGTGTTAAATGGCGCTGAGGGAATTTTAAATAATAATAATATTGTTGATGCTTCAAATTTGAAAGCCCTAATATGTTACATAATCTTTAAAATGGGGTTGTGAAGTTTATGTAATGGAAATTTCAAAGTTTTATCTATCCGTATAATAATACAAAAACAAATGAGATTATTTCTCACAACAATATTTTTATTTGCAAAACTGCAAGCTAAAATAATAAAATCTTACTTTTTAATATTACGATTCCTCTTCCTCCCGCTGCTCCCTCCTCTCCCTCTTTTGTCTTCTCCTCCTTTCTTGTTGTTCCTTGACTTGTCTAGAATAAATGAAAACCATGAGCATTTACATAATATGGCAATTAGTATGGGAGAGTAAATGGGGAGGAGAGAAAGATCAGCTAGTTAGTTGAGAGCTTTACTCAGAGGCTGTTCATTTTCTGTTGGAGCCTTTTAAGTAGAAGGTGTTATTTCATGTCACCTTGGTTGAATATATTTAAATGGCCAATGGTAAAAGATACGGATGAAATGGTATCTCAATTATACGGCCAGTTTGAGAGTGAAATTTGTAACCGGTGTGGTTTGATCTATGACTTGTCACAATGCAACAAGGACTAAAACAACATTAGTTGGACATAATAATTACCTCTCCTCCTCTTCGATCTCCTCTCTCCTCTCCCTCCTATATCTCCTTTGCCTCCTCCTCTCCTCCCTTTCCTTGGCTTTTCTAGAATAAAAGAAAACCATGAGCATTTACATAATATGGCAATTAGTGTGGCAGAGTAAATGGGGAGGAGAGAAAGATCAGCTTGTTAGTTGAGAGCTTTACCCAGAGGCTGTTAATTTTCTGTTGGAGCCTTTGCCCACATTTTAAGTAGAAGGTGTTATTTCATGTCATCTTGGTTGAATATATTTTAATGGCCAATGGTAAAAGATACGGATGAAATGGTATCTCAATTATACGGCCAGTTTGAGAGTGAAATTTGTAACAGTTGGTTTGATCTATGACTTGTCACAATGCAACAAGGACTAAAACAACATTAGTTGGACATAATAATTACCTTTCTTCCTCTTCGATCTCCTCTCTCCTCTCCCTCCTATATCTCCTTTGCCTCCTCCTCTCCTTCTTTTCCTTGGCTTTTCTAGAATAAAAGAAAACCATGAGCATTTACATAATATGGCAATTAGTGTGGGAGAGTAAATGGGGAGGAGAGAAAGATCAGCTAGTTAGTTGAAAGCTTTACTCAGAGGCTGTTCATTTTCTGTTGGAGCCTTTGCCCACATTTTAAGTAGAAGGTGTTATTTCATGTCATCTTGGTTGAATATATTTTAATGGCCAATGGTAAAAGATACGGATGAAATGGTATCTCAATTATCGGCCAGTTTGAGAGTGAAATTTGTAACAGTTGGTTTGATCTATGACTTGTCACAATGCAACAAGGACTAAAACAACATTAGTTGGACATAATAATTACCTCTCTTCCTCTTCGATCTCCTCTCTCCTCTCCCTCCTATATCTCCTTTGCCTCCTCCTCTTTTCCTTTTCCTTGGCTTTTCTAGAATAAAAGAAAACCATGAGCATTTACATAATATGGCAATTAGTGTGGGAGAGTAAATGGGGAGGAGAGAAAGATCAGCTAGTTAGTTGAGAGCTTTACTCAGAGGCTGTTCATTTTCTGTTGGAGCCTTTGCCCACATTTTAAGTAGAAGGTGTTATTTCATGTCATCTTGGTTGAATACATTTTAATGGCCAATGGTAAAAGATACGGATGAAATGGTATCTCAATTATACGGCCAGTTTGAGAGTGAAATTTGTAACAGTTGGTTTGATCTATGACTTGTCACAATGCAACAAGGACTAAAACAAAATTAGTTGGACATAATAATTACCTTTCTTCCTCTTCGATCTCCTCTCTCCTCTCCCTCCTATATCTCCTTTGCCTCCTCCTCTCCTCCTTTTCCTTGGCTTTTCTAGAATAAAAGAAAACCATGAGCATTTACATAATATGGCAATTAGTGTGGGAGAGTAAATGGGGAGGAGAGAAAGATCAGCTAGTTAGTTGAAAGCTTTACTTAGAGGCTGTTCATTTTCTGTTGGAGCCTTTGCCCACATTTTAAGTAGAAGGTGTTATTTCATGTCATCTTGGTTGAATATATTTTAATGGCCAATGGTAAAAGATACGGATGAAATGGTATCTCAATTATACGGCCAGTTTGAGAGTGAAATTTGTAACCGGTGTGGTTTGATCTATGACTTGTCACAATGCAACAAGGACTAAAACAACATTAGTTGGACATAATAATTACCTCTCTTCCTCTTCGATCTCCTCTCTCCTCTCCCTCCTATATCTCCTTTGCATCCTCCTCTCCTCCCTTTCCTTGGCTTTTCTAGAATAAAAGAAAACCATGAGCATTTACATAATATGGCAATTAGTGTGGCAGAGTAAATGGGGAGGAGAGAAAGATCAGCTTGTTAGTTGAGAGCTTTACCCAGAGGCTGTTAATTTTCTGTTGGAGCCTTTGCCCACATTTTATATTTATATTTGACATTAACTAATGTTAAGTGCCAGTTTATTGCATATACACCAATTAAACAAGTTGTTTAAATTTTTTTGTAAAATTGTGCAATTGATATGATATTGTGCAGTGCTAACTTTGGTGGGGGGCGAGACATTACGATCTTCTCCGTCTTAATTTTCTTTCTGTAAATTTAATATCATTACACATAAGTTGGGTTGTTTCTGGTAACAAGTTTTATTTGTACAACATAAATCAACGGTTTCAAATAATTATAATAATGTAATGTGAAAGACTTAATTCCTGCACCATGATGCATATCTGATAAAGCAACATATTGAACCAAAATTGATGCTAATGATCGTTTGGTTCAATTTGAAGTGTTAAATGGCGCTGAGAGAATTTTAAATAATAATAATATTGTTGATGCTTCAAATTTGAAAGCCCTAATATGTTACATAATCTTTAAAATGGGGTTGTGAAGTTTATGTAATGGAAATTTCAAAGTTTTATCTATCCGTATAATAATACAAAAACAAATGAGATTATTTCTCACAACAATATTTTTATTTGCAAAACTGCAAGCTAAAATAATAAAATCTTACTTTTTAATATTACGCTTCCTCTTCCTCCCGCTGCTCCCTCCTCTCCCTCTTTTGTCTTCTCCTCCTTTCTTGTTGTTCCTTGACTTGTCTAGAATAAATGAAAACCATGAGCATTTACATAATATGGCAATTAGTGTGGGAGAGTAAATGGGGAGGAGAGAAAGATCAGCTAGTTAGTTGAGAGCTTTACTCAGAGGCTGTTCATTTTCTGTTGGAGCCTTTGCCCACATTTTAAGTAGAAGGTGTTATTTCATGTCATCTTGGTTGAATATATTTTAATGGCCACTGGTAAAAGATACGGATGAAATGGTATCTCAATTATAGTTTGAGAGTGAAATTTGTAACCGGTGTGGTTTGATCTATGACTTGTCACAATGCAACAAGGACTAAAACAACATTAGTTGGACATAATAATTACCTCTCTTCCTCTTCGATCTCCTCTCTCCTCTCCCTCCTATATCTCCTTTGCCTCCTCCTCTCCTCCTTTTCCTTGGCTTTTCTAGAATAAAAGAAAACCATGAGCATTTACATAATATGGCAATTAGTGTGGCAGAGTAAATGGGGAGGAGAGAAAGATCAGCTTGTTAGTTGAGAGCTTTACCCAGAGGCTGTTAATTTTCTGTTGGAGCCTTTGCCCACATTTTATATTTATATTTGACATTAACTAATGTTAAGTGCCAGTTTATTGCATATACACCAATTAAACAAGTTGTTCAAAGTTTTATCTATCCGTATAATAATACAAAAACAAATGAGATTATTTCTCACAACAATATTTTTATTTGCAAAACTGCAAGCTAAAATAATAAAATCTTACTTTTTAATATTACGCTTCCTCTTCCTCCCGCTGCTCCCTCCTCTCCCTCTTTTGTCTTCTCCTCCTTTCTTGTTGTTCCTTGACTTGTCTAGAATAAATGAAAACCATGAGCATTTACATAATATGGCAATTAGTGTGGGAGAGTAAATGGGGAGGAGAGAAAGATCAGCTAGTTAGTTGAGAGCTTTACTCAGAGGCTGTTCATTTTCTGTTGGAGCCTTTGCCCACATTTTAAGTAGAAGGTGTTATTTCATGTCATCTTGGTTGAATACATTTTAATGGCCAATGGTAAAAGATACGGATGAAATGGTATCTCAATTATACGGCCAGTTTGAGAGTGAAATTTGTAACAGTTGGTTTGATCTATGACTTGTCACAATGCAACAAGGACTAAAACAACATTAGTTGGACATAATAATTACCTTTCTTCCTCTTCGATCTCCTCTCTCCTCTCCCTCCTATATCTCCTTTGCCTCCTCCTCTCCTCCTTTTCCTTGGCTTTTCTAGAATAAAAGAAAACCATGAGCATTTACATAATATGGCAATTAGTGTGGGAGAGTAAATGGGGAGGAGAGAAAGATCAGCTAGTTAGTTGAAAGCTTTACTTAGAGGCTGTTCATTTTCTGTTGGAGCCTTTGCCCACATTTTAAGTAGAAGGTGTTATTTCATGTCATCTTGGTTGAATATATTTTAATGGCCAATGGTAAAAGATACGGATGAAATGGTATCTCAATTATACGGCCAGTTTGAGAGTGAAATTTGTAACCGGTGTGGTTTGATCTATGACTTGTCACAATGCAACAAGGACTAAAACAACATTAGTTGGACATAATAATTACCTCTCTTCTACCTCCATCTGCTCCCTCCTCTCCCTCCTTCTCTTTTTCCTCTCCTCCTTTTCTTGTTGTCTAGAATAAATGAAAAACATGAGCATTTACATAATATGGCAATTAGTGTGGGAGAGTAAATAGGGAGGAGAGAAAGAGTGACCTTCAGCTTGTTAGTTGAGAGCTTTACTCAGAGGCTGTTAATTTTCTGTTGGAGCCTTTGCCCACATTTTATATTTATATTTGACATTAACTAATGTTAAGTGCCAGTTTATTGCATATACACCAATTAAACAAGTTGTTCAAAGTTTTATCTATCCGTATAATTATACAAAAACAAATGAGATTATTTCTCACAACAATATTTTTATTTGCAAAACTGCAAGCTAAAATAATAAAATCTTACTTTTTAATATTACGATTCCTCTTCCTCCCGCTGCTCCCTCCTCTCCCTCTTTTGTCTTCTCCTCCTTTCTTGTTGTTCCTTGACTTGTCTAGAATAAATGGAAACCATGAGCATTTACATAATATGGCAATTAGTATGGGAGAGTAAATGGGGAGGAGAGAAAGATCAGCTAGTTAGATGAGAGTTTTACTCAGAGGCTGTTCATTTTCTGTTGGAGCCTTTGCCCACATTTTAAGTAGAAGGTGTTATTTCATGTCATCTTGGTTGAATATATTTTAATGGCCACTGGTAAAAGATACGGATGAAATGGTATCTCAATTATAGTTTGAGAGTGAAATTTGTAACCGGTGTGGTTTGATCTATGACTTGTCACAATGCAACAAGGACTAAAACAACATTAGTTGGACATAATAATTACCTCTCTTCCTCTTCGATCTCCTCTCTCCTCTCCCTCCTATATCTCCTTTGCCTCCTCCTCTCCTCCTTTTCCTTGGCTTTTCTAGAATAAAAGAAAACCATGAGCATTTACATAATATGGCAATTAGTGTGGCAGAGTAAATGGGGAGGAGAGAAAGATCAGCTTGTTAGTTGAGAGCTTTACCCAGAGGCTGTTAATTTTCTGTTGGAGCCTTTGCCCACATTTTATATTTATATTTGACATTAACTAATGTTAAGTGCCAGTTTATTGCATATACACCAATTAAACAAGTTGTTCAAAGTTTTATCTATCCGTATAATTATACAAAAACAAATGAGATTATTTCTCACAACAATATTTTTATTTGCAAAACTGCAAGCTAAAATAATAAAATCTTACTTTTTAATATTACGATTCCTCTTCCTCCCGCTGCTCCCTCCTCTCCCTCTTTTGTCTTCTCCTCCTTTCTTGTTGTTCCTTGACTTGTCTAGAATAAATGGAAACCATGAGCATTTACATAATATGGCAATTAGTATGGGAGAGTAAATGGGGAGGAGAGAAAGATCAGCTAGTTAGATGAGAGCTTTACTCAGAGGCTGTTCATTTTCTGTTGGAGCCTTTGCCCACATTTTAAGTAGAAGGTGTTATTTCATGTCATCTTGGTTGAATATATTTTAATGGCCACTGGTAAAAGATACGGATGAAATGGTATCTCAATTATAGTTTGAGAGTGAAATTTGTAACCGGTGTGGTTTGATCTATGACTTCTCACAATGCAACAAGGACTAAAACAACATTAGTTGGACATAATAATTACCTCTCTTCTACCTCCATCTGCTCCCTCCTCTCCCTCCTTCTCTTTTTCCTCTCCTCCTTTTCTTGTTGTCTAGAATAAATGAAAAACATGAGCATTTACATAATATGGCAATTAGTGTGGGAGAGTAAATAGGGAGGAGAGAAAGAGTGACCTTCAGCTTGTTAGTTGAGAGCTTTACTCAGAGGCTGTTAATTTTCTGTTGGAGCCTTTGCCCACATTTTATATTTATATTTGACATTTTCTAATGTTAAGTGCCAGTTTATTGCATATACACCAATTAAACAAGTTGTTTAAATTTTTTTGTAAAATTGTGCAATTGATATGATATTGTGCAGTACTAACTTTGGTGGGGGGCGAGACATTACGATCTTCTCCGTCTTAATTTTCTTTCTGTAAATTTAATATCATTACACATAAGTTGGGTTGTTTCTGGTAACAAGTTTTATTTGTACAACATAAATCAAAGGTTTCAAATAATTATAATAATGTAATGTGAAAGACTTAATTCCTGCACCATGATGCATATTTGATAAAGCAACATATTGAACCAAAATTGATGCTAATGATCGTTTGGTTCAATTTGAAGTGTTAAATGGCGCTGAGGGAATTTTAAATAATAATAATATTGTTGATGCTTCAAATTTGAAAGCCCTAATATGTTACATAATCTTTAAAATGGGGTTGTGAAGTTTATGTAATGGAAATTTCAAAGTTTTATCTATCCGTATAATAATACAAAAACAAATGAGATTATTTCTCACAACAATATTTTTATTTGCAAAACTGCAAGCTAAAATAATAAAATCTTACTTTTTAATATTACGCTTCCTCTTCCTCCCGCTGCTCCCTCCTCTCCCTCTTTTGTCTTCTCCTCCTTTCTTGTTGTTCCTTGACTTGTCTAGAATAAATGAAAACCATGAGCATTTACATAATATGGCAATTAGTATGGGAGAGTAAATGGGGAGGAGAGAAAGATCAGCTAGTTAGTTGAAAGCTTTACTCAGAGGCTGTTCATTTTCTGTTGGAGCCTTTGCCCACATTTTAAGTAGAAGGTGTTATTTCATGTCATCTTGGTTGAATATATTTTAATGGCCAATGGTAAAAGATACGGATGAAATGGTATCTCAATTATACGGCCAGTTTGAGAGTGAAATTTGTAACAGTTGGTTTGATCTATGACTTGTCACAATGCAACAAGGACTAAAACAACATTAGTTGGACATAATAATTACCTCTCTTCCTCTTCGATCTCCTCTCTCCTCTCCCTCCTATATCTCCTTTGCCTCCTCCTCTCCTCCTTTTCCTTGGCTTTTCTAGAATAAAAGAAAACCATGAGCATTTACATAATATGGCAATTAGTGTGGGAGAGTAAATGGGGAGGAGAGAAAGATCAGCTAGGTAGTTGAGAGCTTTACTCAGAGGCTGTTCATTTTCTGTTGGAGCCTTTGCCCACATTTTATATTTATATTTGACATTTACCAATGTTAAGTGCCAGTTTATTGCATATACACCAATTAAACAAGTTGTTTAATTTTTTTGTAAAATTGTGCAATTGATATGATATTGTGCAGTGATAACTTTGGTGGGGGGCGAGACATTACGATCTTCTCCGTCTTAATTTTCTTTCTGTAAATTTAATATCATTACACATAAGTTGGGTTGTTTCTGGTAACAAGTTTTATTTGTACAAGATAAATCAACGGTTTCAAATAATTATAATAATGTAATGTGAAAGACTTAATTCCTGCACCATGATGCATATCTGATAAAGCAACATATTGAACCAAAATTGATGCTAATGATCGTTTGGTTCAATTTGAAGTGTTAAATGGCGCTGAGGGAATTTTAAATAATAATAATATTGTTGATGCTTCAATTTTGAAAGCCCTTATATGTTACATAATCTTTAAAATGGGGTTGTGAAGTTTATGTAATGGAAATTTCGAAGTTTTATCTATCCGTATAATAATACAAAAACAAATGAGATTATTTCTCACAACAATATTTTTATTTGCAAAACTGCAAGCTAAAATAATAAAATCTTACTTTTTAATATTACGCTTTCTCTTCCTCCCGCTGCTCCCTCCTCTCCCTCTTTTGTCTTCTCCTCCTTTCTTGTTGTTCCTTGACTTGTCTTGAATAAATGAAAACCATGAGCATTTACATAATATGGCAATTAGTGTGGGAGAGTAAATGGGGAGGAGAGAAAGATCAGCTAGTTAGTTGAGAGCTTTACTCAGAGGCTGTTCATTTTCTGTTGGAGCCTTTGCCCACATTTTAAGTAGAAGGTGTTATTTCATGTCATCTTGGTTGAATATATTTTAATGGCCAATGGTAAAAGATACGGATGAAATGGTATCTCAATTATACGGCCAGTTTGAGAGTGAAATTTGTAACAGTTGGTTTGATCTATGACTTGTCACAATGCAACAAGGACTAAAACAACATTAGTTGGACATAATAATTACCTTTCTTCCTCTTCGATCTCCTCTCTCCTCTCCCTCCTATATCTCCTTTGCCTCCTCCTCTCCTCCTTTTCCTTGGCTTTTCTAGAATAAAAGAAAACCATGAGCATTTACATAATATGGCAATTAGTGTGGGAGAGTAAATGGGGAGGAGAGAAAGATCAGCTAGTTAGTTGAAAGCTTTACTCAGAGGCTGTTCATTTTCTGTTGGAGCCTTTGCCCACATTTTAAGTAGAAGGTGTTATTTCATGTCATCTTGGTTGAATATATTTTAATGGTCAATGGTAAAAGATACGGATGAAATGGTATCTCAATTATCGGCCAGTTTGAGAGTGAAATTTGTAACAGTTGGTTTGATCTATGACTTGTCACAATGCAACAAGGACTAAAACAACATTAGTTGGACATAATAATTACCTCTCTTCCTCTTCGATCTCCTCTCTCCTCTCCCTCCTATATCTCCTTTGCCTCCTCCTCTCCTCCTTTTCCTTGGCTTTTCTAGAATAAAAGAAAACCATGAGCATTTACATAATATGGCAATTAGTGTGGGAGAGTAAATGGGGAGGAGAGAAAGATCAGCTAGTTAGTTGAGAGCTTTACTCAGAGGCTGTTCATTTTCTGTTGGAGCCTTTGCCCACATTTTAAGTAGAAGGTGTTATTTCATGTCATCTTGGTTGAATACATTTTAATGGCCAATGGTAAAAGATACGGATGAAATGGTATCTCAATTATACGGCCAGTTTGAGAGTGAAATTTGTAACAGTTGGTTTGATCTATGACTTGTCACAATGCAACAAGGACTAAAACAACATTAGTTGGACATAATAATTACCTTTCTTCCTCTTCGATCTCCTCTCTCCTCTCCCTCCTATATCTCCTTTGCCTCCTCCTCTCCTCCTTTTCCTTGGCTTTTCTAGAATAAAAGAAAACCATGAGCATTTACATAATATGGCAATTAGTGTGGGAGAGTAAATGGGGAGGAGAGAAAGATCAGCTAGTTAGTTGAAAGCTTTACTTAGAGGCTGTTCATTTTCTGTTGGAGCCTTTGCCCACATTTTAAGTAGAAGGTGTTATTTCATGTCATCTTGGTTGAATATATTTTAATGGCCAATGGTAAAAGATACGGATGAAATGGTATCTCAATTATACGGCCAGTTTGAGAGTGAAATTTGTAACCGGTGTGGTTTGATCTATGACTTGTCACAATGCAACAAGGACTAAAACAACATTAGTTGGACATAATAATTACCTCTCTTCCTCTTCGATCTCCTCTCTCCTCTCCCTCCTATATCTCCTTTGCATCCTCCTCTCCTCCCTTTCCTTGGCTTTTCTAGAATAAAAGAAAACCATGAGCATTTACATAATATGGCAATTAGTGTGGCAGAGTAAATGGGGAGGAGAGAAAGATCAGCTTGTTAGTTGAGAGCTTTACCCAGAGGCTGTTAATTTTCTGTTGGAGCCTTTGCCCACATTTTATATTTATATTTGACATTAACTAATGTTAAGTGCCAGTTTATTGCATATACACCAATTAAACAAGTTGTTTAAATTTTTTTGTAAAATTGTGCAATTGATATGATATTGTGCAGTGCTAACTTTGGTGGGGGGCGAGACATTACGATCTTCTCCGTCTTAATTTTCTTTCTGTAAATTTAATATCATTACACATAAGTTGGGTTGTTTCTGGTAACAAGTTTTATTTGTACAACATAAATCAACGGTTTCAAATAATTATAATAATGTAATGTGAAAGACTTAATTCCTGCACCATGATGCATATCTGATAAAGCAACATATTGAACCAAAATTGATGCTAATGATTGTTTGGTTCAATTTGAAGTGTTAAATGGCGCTGAGGGAATTTTAAATAATAATAATATTGTTGATGCTTCAAATTTGAAAGCCCTAATATGTTACATAATCTTTAAAATGGGGTTGTGAAGTTTATGTAATGGAAATTTCAAAGTTTTATCTATCCGTATAATAATACAAAAACAAATGAGATTATTTCTCACAACAATATTTTTATTTGCAAAACTGCAAGCTAAAATAATAAAATCTTACTTTTTAATATTACGCTTCCTCTTCCTCCCGCTGCTCCCTCCTCTCCCTCTTTTGTCTTCTCCTCCTTTCTTGTTGTTCCTTGACTTGTCTAGAATAAATGAAAACCATGAGCATTTACATAATATGGCAATTAGTGTGGGAGAGTAAATGGGGAGGAGAGAAAGATCAGCTAGTTAGTTGAGAGCTTTACTCAGAGGCTGTTCATTTTCTGTTGGAGCCTTTGCCCACATTTTAAGTAGAAGGTGTTATTTCATGTCATCTTGGTTGAATATATTTTAATGGCCAATGGTAAAAGATACGGATGAAATGGTATCTCAATTATACGGCCAGTTTGAGAGTGAAATTTGTAACCGGTGTGGTTTGATCTATGACTTGTCACAATGCAACAAGGACTAAAACAACATTAGTTGGACATAATAATTACCTCTCTTCCTCTTCGATCTCCTCTCTCCTCTCCCTCCTATATCTCCTTTGCCTCCTCCTCTCCTCCTTTTCCTTGGCTTTTCTAGAATAAAAGAAAACCATGAGCATTTACATAATATGGCAATTAGTGTGGCAGAGTAAATGGGGAGGAGAGAAAGATCAGCTTGTTAGTTGAGAGCTTTACCCAGAGGCTGTTAATTTTCTGTTGGAGCCTTTGCCCACATTTTATATTTATATTTGACATTAACTAATGTTAAGTGCCAGTTTATTGCATATACACCAATTAAACAAGTTGTTCAAAGTTTTATCTATCCGTATAATTATACAAAAACAAATGAGATTATTTCTCACAACAATATTTTTATTTGCAAAACTGCAAGCTAAAATAATAAAATCTTACTTTTTAATATTACGATTCCTCTTCCTCCCGCTGCTCCCTCCTCTCCCTCTTTTGTCTTCTCCTCCTTTCTTGTTGTTCCTTGACTTGTCTAGAATAAATGGAAACCATGAGCATTTACATAATATGGCAATTAGTATGGGAGAGTAAATGGGGAGGAGAGAAAGATCAGCTAGTTAGATGAGAGCTTTACTCAGAGGCTGTTCATTTTCTGTTGGAGCCTTTGCCCACATTTTAAGTAGAAGGTGTTATTTCATGTCATCTTGGTTGAATATATTTTAATGGCCAATGGTAAAAGATACGGATGAAATATTATCTCAATTATAGTTTGAGAGTGAAATTTGTAACCGGTGTGGTTTGATCTATGACTTCTCACAATGCAACAAGGACTAAAACAACATTAGTTGGACATAATAATTACCTCTCTTCTACCTCCATCTGCTCCCTCCTCTCCCTCCTTCTCTTTTTCCTCTCCTCCTTTTCTTGTTGTCTAGAATAAATGAAAAACATGAGCATTTACATAATATGGCAATTAGTGTGGGAGAGTAAATGGGGAGGAGAGAAAGATCAGCTAGTTAGTTGAGAGCTTTACTCAGAGGCTGTTCATTTTCTGTTGGAGCCTTTGCCCACATTTTAAGTAGAAGGTGTTATTTCATGTCATCTTGGTTGAATATATTTTAATGGCCAATGGTAAAAGATACGGATGAAATGGTATCTCAATTATACGGCCAGTTTGAGAGTGAAATTTGTAACCGGTGTGGTTTGATCTATGACTTGTCACAATGCAACAAGGACTAAAACAACATTAGTTGGACATAATAATTACCTCTCTTCCTCTTCGATCTCCTCTCTCCTCTCCCTCCTATATCTCCTTTGCCTCCTCCTCTCCTCCTTTTCCTTGGCTTTTCTAGAATAAAAGAAAACCATGAGCATTTACATAATATGGCAATTAGTGTGGCAGAGTAAATGGGGAGGAGAGAAAGATCAGCTTGTTAGTTGAGAGCTTTACCCAGAGGCTGTTAATTTTCTGTTGGAGCCTTTGCCCACATTTTATATTTATATTTGACATTAACTAATGTTAAGTGCCAGTTTATTGCATATACACCAATTAAACAAGTTGTTCAAAGTTTTATCTATCCGTATAATTATACAAAAACAAATGAGATTATTTCTCACAACAATATTTTTATTTGCAAAACTGCAAGCTAAAATAATAAAATCTTACTTTTTAATATTACGATTCCTCTTCCTCCCGCTGCTCCCTCCTCTCCCTCTTTTGTCTTCTCCTCCTTTCTTGTTGTTCCTTGACTTGTCTAGAATAAATGGAAACCATGAGCATTTACATAATATGGCAATTAGTATGGGAGAGTAAATGGGGAGGAGAGAAAGATCAGCTAGTTAGATGAGAGCTTTACTCAGAGGCTGTTCATTTTCTGTTGGAGCCTTTGCCCACATTTTAAGTAGAAGGTGTTATTTCATGTCATCTTGGTTGAATATATTTTAATGGCCAATGGTAAAAGATACGGATGAAATATTATCTCAATTATAGTTTGAGAGTGAAATTTGTAACCGGTGTGGTTTGATCTATGACTTCTCACAATGCAACAAGGACTAAAACAACATTAGTTGGACATAATAATTACCTCTCTTCTACCTCCATCTGCTCCCTCCTCTCCCTCCTTCTCTTTTTCCTCTCCTCCTTTTCTTGTTGTCTAGAATAAATGAAAAACATGAGCATTTACATAATATGGCAATTAGTGTGGGAGAGTAAATAGGGAGGAGAGAAAGAGTGACCTTCAGCTTGTTAGTTGAGAGCTTTACTCAGAGGCTGTTAATTTTCTGTTGGAGCCTTTGCCCACATTTTATATTTATATTTGACATTTTCTAATGTTAAGTGCCAGTTTATTGCATATACACCAATTAAACAAGTTGTTTAAATTTTTTTGTAAAATTGTGCAATTGATATGATATTGTGCAGTACTAACTTTGGTGGGGGGCGAGACATTACGATCTTCTCCGTCTTAATTTTCTTTCTGTAAATTTAATATCATTACACATAAGTTGGGTTGTTTCTGGTAACAAGTTTTATTTGTACAACATAAATCAAAGGTTTCAAATAATTATAATAATGTAATGTGAAAGACTTAATTCCTGCACCATGATGCATATTTGATAAAGCAACATATTGAACCAAAATTGATGCTAATGATCGTTTGGTTCAATTTGAAGTGTTAAATGGCGCTGAGGGAATTTTAAATAATAATAATATTGTTGATGCTTCAAATTTGAAAGCCCTAATATGTTACATAATCTTTAAAATGGGGTTGTGAAGTTTATGTAATGGAAATTTCAAAGTTTTATCTATCCGTATAATAATACAAAAACAAATGAGATTATTTCTCACAACAATATTTTTATTTGCAAAACTGCAAGCTAAAATAATAAAATCTTACTTTTTAATATTACGCTTCCTCTTCCTCCCGCTGCTCCCTCCTCTCCCTCTTTTGTCTTCTCCTCCTTTCTTGTTGTTCCTTGACTTGTCTAGAATAAATGAAAACCATGAGCATTTACATAATATGGCAATTAGTATGGGAGAGTAAATGGGGAGGAGAGAAAGATCAGCTAGTTAGTTGAAAGCTTTACTCAGAGGCTGTTCATTTTCTGTTGGAGCCTTTGCCCACATTTTAAGTAGAAGGTGTTATTTCATGTCATCTTGGTTGAATATATTTTAATGGCCAATGGTAAAAGATACGGATGAAATGGTATCTCAATTATACGGCCAGTTTGAGAGTGAAATTTGTAACAGTTGGTTTGATCTATGACTTGTCACAATGCAACAAGGACTAAAACAACATTAGTTGGACATAATAATTACCTCTCTTCCTCTTCGATCTCCTCTCTCCTCTCCCTCCTATATCTCCTTTGCCTCCTCCTCTCCTCCTTTTCCTTGGCTTTTCTAGAATAAAAGAAAACCATGAGCATTTACATAATATGGCAATTAGTGTGGGAGAGTAAATGGGGAGGAGAGAAAGATCAGCTAGTTAGTTAAAAGCTTTACTTAGAGGCTGTTCATTTTCTGTTGGAGCCTTTGCCCATATTTTAAGTAGAAGGTGTTATTTCATGTCATCTTGGTTGAATATATTTTAATGGCCAATGGTAAAAGATACGGATGAAATGGTATCTCAATTATACGGCCAGTTTGAGAGTGAAATTTGTAACCGGTGTGGTTTGATCTATGACTTGTCACAATGCAACAAGGACTAAAACAACATTAGTTGGACATAATAATTACCTCTCTTCCTCTTCGATCTCCTCTCTCCTCTCCCTCCTATATCTCCTTTGCCTCCTCCTCTCCTCCTTTTCCTTGGCTTTTCTAGAATAAAAGAAAACCATGAGCATTTACATAATATGGCAATTAGTGTGGGAGAGTAAATGGGGAGGAGAGAAAGATCAGCTAGTTAGTTGAGAGCTTTACTCAGAGGCTGTTCATTTTCTGTTGGAGCCTTTGCCCACATTTTATATTTATATTTGACATTTACCAATGTTAAGTGCCAGTTTATTGCATATACACCAATTAAACAAGTTGTTTAATTTTTTTTGTAAAATTGTGCAATTGATATGATATTGTGCAGTGCTAACTTTGGTGGGGGGCGAGACATTACGATCTTCTCCGTCTTAATTTTCTTTCTGTAAATTTAATATCATTACACATAAGTTGGGTTGTTTCTGGTAACAAGTTTTATTTGTACAACATAAATCAACGGTTTCAAATAATTATAATTATGTAATGTGAAAGACTTAATTCCTGCACCATGATGCATATCTGATAAAGCAACATATTGAACCAAAATTGATGCTAATGATCGTTTGGTTCAATTTGAAGTGTTAAATGGCGCTGAGGGAATTTTAAATAATAATAATATTGTTGATGCTTCAAATTTGAAAGCCCTAATATGTTACATAATCTTTAAAATGGGGTTGTGAAGTTTATGTAATGGAAATTTCAAAGTTTTATCTATCCGTATAATAATACAAAAACAAATGAGATTATTTCTCACAACAATATTTTTATTTGCAAAACTGCAAGCTAAAATAATAAAATCTTACTTTTTAATATTACGCTTCCTCTTCCTCCCGCTGCTCCCTCCTCTCCCTCTTTTGTCTTCTCCTCCTTTCTTGTTGTTCCTTGACTTGTCTAGAATAAATGAAAACCATGAGCATTTACATAATATGGCAATTAGTGTGGGAGAGTAAATGGGGAGGAGAGAAAGATCAGCTAGTTAGTTGAGAGCTTTACTCAGAGGCTGTTCATTTTCTGTTGGAGCCTTTGCCCACATTTTAAGTAGAAGGTGTTATTTCATGTCATCTTGGTTGAATATATTTTAATGGCCAATGGTAAAAGATACGGATGAAATGGTATCTCAATTATACGGCCAGTTTGAGAGTGAAATTTGTAACCGGTGTGGTTTGATCTATGACTTGTCACAATGCAACAAGGACTAAAACAACATTAGTTGGACATAATAATTACCTCTCTTCCTCTTCGATCTCCTCTCTCCTCTCCCTCCTATATCTCCTTTGCCTCCTCCTCTCCTCCTTTTCCTTGGCTTTTCTAGAATAAAAGAAAACCATGAGCATTTACATAATATGGCAATTAGTGTGGGAGAGTAAATGGGGAGGAGAGAAAGATCAGCTAGTTAGTTGAGAGCTTTACTCAGAGGCTGTTCATTTTCTGTTGGAGCCTTTGCCCACATTTTATATTTATATTTGACATTTACCAATGTTAAGTGCCAGTTTATTGCATATACACCAATTAAACAAGTTGTTTAATTTTTTTTGTAAAATTGTGCAATTGATATGATATTGTGCAGTGCTAACTTTGGTGGGGGGCGAGACATTACGATCTTCTCCGTCTTAATTTTCTTTCTGTAAATTTAATATCATTACACATAAGTTGGGTTGTTTCTGGTAACAAGTTTTATTTGTACAACATAAATCAACGGTTTCAAATAATTATAATAATGTAATGTGAAAGACTTAATTCCTGCACCATGATGCATATCTGATAAAGCAACATATTGAACCAAAATTGATGCTAATGATCGTTTGGTTCAATTTGAAGTGTTAAATGGCGCTGAGGGAATTTTAAATAATAATAATATTGTTGATGCTTCAAATTTGAAAGCCCTAATATGTTACATAATCTTTAAAATGGGGTTGTGAAGTTTATGTAATGGAAATTTCAAAGTTTTATCTATCCGTATAATAATACAAAAACAAATGAGATTATTTCTCACAACAATATTTTTATTTGCAAAACTGCAAGCTAAAATAATAAAATCTTACTTTTTAATATTACGCTTCCTCTTCCTCCCGCTGCTCCCTCCTCTCCCTCTTTTGTCTTCTCCTCCTTTCTTGTTGTTCCGTGTCTTGCCTAGAATAAAAGAAAACCATGAGCATTTACATAATATGGCAATTAGTGTGGGAGAGTAAATGGGGAGGAGAGAAAGATCAGCTAGTTAGTTGAGAGCTTTACTCAGAGGCTGTTCATTTTCTGTTGGAGCCTTTGCCCACATTTTAAGTAGAAGGTGTTATTTCATGTCATCTTGGTTGAATATATTTTAATGGCCAATGGTAAAAGATACGGATGAAATGGTATCTCAATTATACGGCCAGTTTGAGAGTGAAATTTGTAACAGTTGGTTTGATCTATGACTTGTCACAATGCAACAAGGACTAAAACAACATTAGTTGGACATAATAATTACCTTTCTTCCTCTTCGATCTCCTCTCTCCTCTCCCTCCTATATCTCCTTTGCCTCCTCCTCTCCTCCTTTTCCTTGGCTTTTCTAGAATAAAAGAAAACCATGAGCATTTACATAATATGGCAATTAGTGTGGGAGAGTAAATGGGGAGGAGAGAAAGATCAGCTAGTTAGTTGAAAGCTTTACTTAGAGGCTGTTCATTTTCTGTTGGAGCCTTTGCCCACATTTTAAGTAGAAGGTGTTATTTCATGTCATCTTGGTTGAATATATTTTAATGGCCAATGGTAAAAGATACGGATGAAATGGTATCTCAATTATACGGCCAGTTTGAGAGTGAAATTTGTAACCGGTGTGGTTTGATCTATGACTTGTCACAATGCAACAAGGACTAAAACAACATTAGTTGGACATAATAATTACCTCTCTTCTACCTCCATCTGCTCCCTCCTCTCCCTCCTTCTCTTTTTCCTCTCCTCCTTTTCTTGTTGTCTAGAATAAATGAAAAACATGAGCATTTACATAATATGGCAATTAGTGTGGGAGAGTAAATAGGGAGGAGAGAAAGAGTGACCTTCAGCTTGTTAGTTGAGAGCTTTACTCAGAGGCTGTTAATTTTCTGTTGGAGCCTTTGCCCACATTTTATATTTATATTTGACATTAACTAATGTTAAGTGCCAGTTTATTGCATATACACCAATTAAACAAGTTGTTCAAAGTTTTATCTATCCGTATAATTATACAAAAACAAATGAGATTATTTCTCACAACAATATTTTTATTTGCAAAACTGCAAGCTAAAATAATAAAATCTTACTTTTTAATATTACGATTCCTCTTCCTCCCGCTGCTCCCTCCTCTCCCTCTTTTGTCTTCTCCTCCTTTCTTGTTGTTCCTTGACTTGTCTAGAATAAATGGAAACCATGAGCATTTACATAATATGGCAATTAGTATGGGAGAGTAAATGGGGAGGAGAGAAAGATCAGCTAGTTAGATGAGAGTTTTACTCAGAGGCTGTTCATTTTCTGTTGGAGCCTTTGCCCACATTTTAAGTAGAAGGTGTTATTTCATGTCATCTTGGTTGAATATATTTTAATGGCCACTGGTAAAAGATACGGATGAAATGGTATCTCAATTATAGTTTGAGAGTGAAATTTGTAACCGGTGTGGTTTGATCTATGACTTGTCACAATGCAACAAGGACTAAAACAACATTAGTTGGACATAATAATTACCTCTCTTCCTCTTCGATCTCCTCTCTCCTCTCCCTCCTATATCTCCTTTGCCTCCTCCTCTCCTCCTTTTCCTTGGCTTTTCTAGAATAAAAGAAAACCATGAGCATTTACATAATATGGCAATTAGTGTGGCAGAGTAAATGGGGAGGAGAGAAAGATCAGCTTGTTAGTTGAGAGCTTTACCCAGAGGCTGTTAATTTTCTGTTGGAGCCTTTGCCCACATTTTATATTTATATTTGACATTAACTAATGTTAAGTGCCAGTTTATTGCATATACACCAATTAAACAAGTTGTTCAAAGTTTTATCTATCCGTATAATTATACAAAAACAAATGAGATTATTTCTCACAACAATATTTTTATTTGCAAAACTGCAAGCTAAAATAATAAAATCTTACTTTTTAATATTACGATTCCTCTTCCTCCCGCTGCTCCCTCCTCTCCCTCTTTTGTCTTCTCCTCCTTTCTTGTTGTTCCTTGACTTGTCTAGAATAAATGGAAACCATGAGCATTTACATAATATGGCAATTAGTATGGGAGAGTAAATGGGGAGGAGAGAAAGATCAGCTAGTTAGATGAGAGCTTTACTCAGAGGCTGTTCATTTTCTGTTGGAGCCTTTGCCCACATTTTAAGTAGAAGGTGTTATTTCATGTCATCTTGGTTGAATATATTTTAATGGCCACTGGTAAAAGATACGGATGAAATGGTATCTCAATTATAGTTTGAGAGTGAAATTTGTAACCGGTGTGGTTTGATCTATGACTTCTCACAATGCAACAAGGACTAAAACAACATTAGTTGGACATAATAATTACCTCTCTTCTACCTCCATCTGCTCTCTCCTCTCCCTCCTTCTCTTTTTCCTCTCCTCCTTTTCTTGTTGTCTAGAATAAATGAAAAACATGAGCATTTACATAATATGGCAATTAGTGTGGGAGAGTAAATAGGGAGGAGAGAAAGAGTGACCTTCAGCTTGTTAGTTGAGAGCTTTACTCAGAGGCTGTTAATTTTCTGTTGGAGCCTTTGCCCACATTTTATATTTATATTTGACATTTTCTAATGTTAAGTGCCAGTTTATTGCATATACACCAATTAAACAAGTTGTTTAAATTTTTTTGTAAAATTGTGCAATTGATATGATATTGTGCAGTACTAACTTTGGTGGGGGGCGAGACATTACGATCTTCTCCGTCTTAATTTTCTTTCTGTAAATTTAATATCATTACACATAAGTTGGGTTGTTTCTGGTAACAAGTTTTATTTGTACAACATAAATCAAAGGTTTCAAATAATTATAATAATGTAATGTGAAAGACTTAATTCCTGCACCATGATGCATATTTGATAAAGCAACATATTGAACCAAAATTGATGCTAATGATCGTTTGGTTCAATTTGAAGTGTTAAATGGCGCTGAGGGAATTTTAAATAATAATAATATTGTTGATGCTTCAAATTTGAAAGCCCTAATATGTTACATAATCTTTAAAATGGGGTTGTGAAGTTTATGTAATGGAAATTTCAAAGTTTTATCTATCCGTATAATAATACAAAAACAAATGAGATTATTTCTCATAACAATATTTTTATTTGCAAAACTGCAAGCTAAAATAATAAAATCTTACTTTTTAATATTACGCTTCCTCTTCCTCCCGCTGCTCCCTCCTCTCCCTCTTTTGTCTTCTCCTCCTTTCTTGTTGTTCCTTGACTTGTCTAGAATAAATGAAAACCATGAGCATTTACATAATATGGCAATTAGTATGGGAGAGTAAATGGGGAGGAGAGAAAGATCAGCTAGTTAGTTGAAAGCTTTACTCAGAGGCTGTTCATTTTCTGTTGGAGCCTTTGCCCACATTTTAAGTAGAAGGTGTTATTTCATGTCATCTTGGTTGAATATATTTTAATGGCCAATGGTAAAAGATACGGATGAAATGGTATCTCAATTATACGGCCAGTTTGAGAGTGAAATTTGTAACAGTTGGTTTGATCTATGACTTGTCACAATGCAACAAGGACTAAAACAACATTAGTTGGACATAATAATTACCTCTCTTCCTCTTCGATCTCCTCTCTCCTCTCCCTCCTATATCTCCTTTGCCTCCTCCTCTCCTCCTTTTCCTTGGCTTTTCTAGAATAAAAGAAAACCATGAGCATTTACATAATATGGCAATTAGTGTGGGAGAGTAAATGGGGAGGAGAGAAAGATCAGCTAGTTAGTTGTGAGCTTTACTCAGAGGCTGTTCATTTTCTGTTGGAGCCTTTGCCCACATTTTATATTTATATTTGACATTTACCAATGTTAAGTGCCAGTTTATTGCATATACACCAATTAAACAAGTTGTTTAATTTTTTTGTAAAATTGTGCAATTGATATGATATTGTGCAGTGCTAACTTTGGTGGGGGGCGAGACATTACGATCTTTTTTTTTTTTTTTCATTATTTCTGGCTTTCACCCTTCAAGGGTGTTCTTGGCCATCATTTAAAATTATTGAGAAAGGTGTATTGAAAGGTGAATTTAAATATTAATTTTATTTAAATAGGCAAATTTCAAAATTATAATGAAAATTGGAGTCGAGTTCAGACTTAAAAGAGATGAAATGTTGAATGGAGGGGAGGCAATTTTAGTTAAGGCTTGATAGAAGAGAGGATATTTGTTTAGAGAGGGACAACCAAAAAATATGTGATCTAAAGTTCCCACTTCTAGACCACAGAATGTACAATCTGGGGAGTCAAGGACCTGAATTTTAAAAAGATGGGAAGGAACGGAACAATGACCGATCCTCATTCGAATGAGTGAAGAAATTTCTTTTTTGGAAAAATGAGGGATCTCCGTCTTAATTTTCTTTCTGTAAATTTAATATCATTACACATAAGTTGGGTTGTTTCTGGTAACAAGTTTTATTTGTACAACATAAATCAACGGTTTCAAATAATTATAATAATGTAATGTGAAAGACTTAATTCCTGCACCATGATGCATATCTGATAAAGCAACATATTTATTTATTTATTTATTTATTTATTTATTTATTTTATTTATTTGCAAAAACAGTACAAAAACCAATACATTGCAAAAGCGGTAAACAAATTATTGAAGAAAATTTTATACATAAGTATACAGTTAAAACATATGCAAAAGCGGTAAACAAAATATGGAAAAAAAAATATACATAAGTATACAGTTAAAACAAATACAATATTTCGCGCTTAAAGTCGTTGTAGGACATATGGAAAATATCCAAGTTAGCTGGAAGGGAGTTAATTAACCTAGTGAGTCTTCCCAGGGGCATCACCATTGGTAAGTTAGTTCTGGACCTGGGAAGAATTAAAAGCCTGTGTTGGCGGCCTCTCGTGAAATTATCCGGGACATAAAGTCCTATTTTTGACAGAATGTCTGGAATTGATACTAAACCATTCAGAAGCTTGTAAGCCATCATCAATAATGCGACGTCCCGTCTGGAACTAAGGCTGCAGATATTCAGCATTCCCGAGATAAATGCTGTTGGAAACAGCCATGGGTAAAAACCAAACTCTCTCATATAGAGGTATCGTAAAAATTTCTTTTGAATTTTCTCGACCATTAGTACATAGACAGTGTCCTCTATTATTATTATTGAACCAAAATTGATGCTAATGATCGTTTGGTTCAATTTGAAGTGTTAAATGGCGCTGAGGGAATTTTAAATAATAATAATATTGTTGATGCTTCAAATTTGAAAGCCCTAATATGTTACATAATCTTTAAAATGGGGTTGTGAAGTTTATGTAATGGAAATTTCAAAGTTTTATCTATCCGTATAATAATACAAAAACAAATGAGATTATTTCTCACAACAATATTTTTATTTGCAAAACTGCAAGCTAAAATAATAAAATCTTACTTTTTAATATTACGCTTCCTCTTCCTCCCGCTGCTCCCTCCTCTCCCTCTTTTGTCTTCTCCTCCTTTCTTGTTGTTCCTTGACTTGTCTAGAATAAATGAAAACCATGAGCATTTACATAATATGGCAATTAGTGTGGGAGAGTAAATGGGGAGGAGAGAAAGATCAGCTAGTTAGTTGAGAGCTTTACTCAGAGGCTGTTCATTTTCTGTTGGAGCCTTTGTCCACATTTTAAGTAGAAGGTGTTATTTCATGTCATCTTGGTTGAATATATTTTAATGGCCAATGGTAAAAGATACGGATGAAATGGTATCTCAATTATACGGCCAGTTTGAGAGTGAAATTTGTAACAGTTGGTTTGATCTATGACTTGTCACAATGCAACAAGGACTAAAACAACATTAGTTGGACATAATAATTACCTTTCTTCCTCTTCGATCTCCTCTCTCCTCTCCCTCCTATATCTCCTTTGCCTCCTCCTCTCCTCCTTTTCCTTGGCTTTTCTAGAATAAAAGAAAACCATGAGCATTTACATAATATGGCAATTAGTGTGGGAGAGTAAATGGGGAGGAGAGAAAGATCAGCTAGTTAGTTGAAAGCTTTACTTAGAGGCTGTTCATTTTCTGTTGGAGCCTTTGCCCACATTTTAAGTAGAAGGTGTTATTTCATGTCATCTTGGTTGAATATATTTTAATGGCCAATGGTAAAAGATACGGATGAAATGGTATCTCAATTATACGGCCAGTTTGAGAGTGAAATTTGTAACCGGTGTGGTTTGATCTATGACTTGTCACAATGCAACAAGGACTAAAACAACATTAGTTGGACATAATAATTACCTCTCTTCCTCTTCGATCTCCTCTCTCCTCTCTCTCCTATATCTCCTTTGCCTCCTCCTCTCCTCCTTTTCCTTGGCTTTTCTAGAATAAAAGAAAACCATGAGCATTTACATAATATGGCAATTAGTGTGGGAGAGTAAATGGGGAGGAGAGAAAGATCAGCTAGTTAGTTGAGAGCTTTACTCAGAGGCTGTTCATTTTCTGTTGGAGCCTTTGCCCACATTTTATATTTATATTTGACATTTACCAATGTTAAGTGCCAGTTTATTGCATATACACCAATTAAACAAGTTGCTTAATTTTTTTTGTAAAATTGTGCAATTGATATGATATTGTGCAGTGCTAACTTTGGTGGGGGGCGAGACATTACGATCTTCTCCGTCTTAATTTTCTTTCTGTAAATTTAATATCATTACACATAAGTTGGGTTGTTTCTGGTAACAAGTTTTATTTGTACAACATAAATCAACGGTTTCAAATAATTATAATAATGTAATGTGAAAGACTTAATTCCTGCACCATGATGCATATCTGATAAAGCAACATATTGAACCAAAATTGATGCTAATGATCGTTTGGTTCAATTTGAAGTGTTAAATGGCGCTGAGGGAATTTTAAATAATAATAATATTGTTGATGCTTCAAATTTGAAAGCCCTAATATGTTACATAATCTTTAAAATGGGGTTGTGAAGTTTATGTAATGGAAATTTCAAAGTTTTATCTATCCGTATAATAATACAAAAACAAATGAGATTATTTCTCACAACAATATTTTTATTTGCAAAACTGCAAGCTAAAATAATAAAATCTTACTTTTTAATATTACGCTTCCTCTTCCTCCCGCTGCTCCCTCCTCTCCCTCTTTTGTCTTCTCCTCCTTTCTTGTTGTTCCTTGACTTGTCTAGAATAAATGAAAACCATGAGCATTTACATAATATGGCAATTAGTGTGGGAGAGTAAATGGGGAGGAGAGAAAGATCAGCTAGTTAGTTGAGAGCTTTACTCAGAGGCTGTTCATTTTCTGTTGGAGCCTTTGCCCACATTTTAAGTAGAAGGTGTTATTTCATGTCATCTTGGTTGAATATATTTTAATGGCCAATGGTAAAAGATACGGATGAAATGGTATCTCAATTATACGGCCAGTTTGAGAGTGAAATTTGTAACCGGTGTGGTTTGATCTATGACTTGTCACAATGCAACAAGGACTAAAACAACATTAGTTGGACATAATAATTACCTCTCTTCCTCTTCGATCTCCTCTCTCCTCTCCCTCCTATATCTCCTTTGCCTCCTCCTCTCCTCCTTTTCCTTGGCTTTTCTAGAATAAAAGAAAACCATGAGCATTTACATAATATGGCAATTAGTGTGGGAGAGTAAATGGGGAGGAGAGAAAGATCAGCTAGTTAGTTGAGAGCTTTACTCAGAGGCTGTTCATTTTCTGTTGGAGCCTTTGCCCACATTTTATATTTATATTTGACATTTACCAATGTTAAGTGCCAGTTTATTGCATATACACCAATAAAACAAGTTGTTTAATTTTTTTTGTAAAATTGTGCAATTGATATGATATTGTGCAGTGCTAACTTTGGTGGGGGGCGAGACATTACGATCTTCTCCGTCTTAATTTTCTTTCTGTAAATTTAATATCATTACACATAAGTTGGGTTGTTTCTGGTAACAAGTTTTATTTGTACAACATAAATCAACGGTTTCAAATAATTATAATAATGTAATGTGAAAGACTTAATTCCTGCACCATGATGCATATCTGATAAAGCAACATATTGAACCAAAATTGATGCTAATGATCGTTTGGTTCAATTTGAAGTGTTAAATGGCGCTGAGGGAATTTTAAATAATAATAATATTGTTGATGCTTCAAATTTGAAAGCCCTAATATGTTACATAATCTTTAAAATGGGGTTGTGAAGTTTATGTAATGGAAATTTCAAAGTTTTATCTATCCGTATAATAATACAAAAACAAATGAGATTATTTCTCATAACAATATTTTTATTTGCAAAACTGCAAGCTAAAATAATAAAATCTTACTTTTTAATATTACGCTTCCTCTTCCTCCCGCTGCTCCCTCCTCTCCCTCTTTTGTCTTCTCCTCCTTTCTTGTTGTTCCTTGACTTGTCTAGAATAAATGAAAACCATGAGCATTTACATAATATGGCAATTAGTGTGGGAGAGTAAATGGGGAGGAGAGAAAGATCAGCTAGTTAGTTGAGAGCTTTACTCAGAGGCTGTTCATTTTCTGTTGGAGCCTTTGCCCACATTTTAAGTAGAAGGTGTTATTTCATGTCATCTTGGTTGAATATATTTTAATGGCCAATGGTAAAAGATACGGATGAAATGGTATCTCAATTAACGGCCAGTTTGAGAGTGAAATTTGTAACCGGTGTGGTTTGATCTATGACTTGTCACAATGCAACAAGGACTAAAACAACATTAGTTGGACATAATAATTACCTCTCTTCCTCTTCGATCTCCTCTCTCCTCTCCCTCCTATATCTCCTTTGCCTCCTCCTCTCCTCCTTTTCCTTGGCTTTTCTAGAATAAAAGAAAACCATGAGCATTTACATAATATGGCAATTAGTGTGGCAGAGTAAATGGGGAGGAGAGAAAGATCAGCTTGTTAGTTGAGAGCTTTACCCAGAGGCTGTTAATTTTCTGTTGGAGCCTTTGCCCACATTTTATATTTATATTTGACATTAACTAATGTTAAGTGCCAGTTTATTGCATATACACCAATTAAACAAGTTGTTTAAATTTTTTTGTAAAATTGTGCAATTGATATGATATTGTGCAGTGCTAACTTTGGTGGGGGGCGAGACATTACGATCTTCTCCGTCTTAATTTTCTTTCTGTAAATTTAATATCATTACACATAAGTTGGGTTGTTTCTGGTAACAAGTTTTATTTGTACAACATAAATCAACGGTTTCAAATAATTCTAATAATGTTATGTGAAAGACTTAATTCCTGCACCATGATGCATATCTGATAAAGCAACATATTGAACCAAAATTGATGCTAATGATCGTTTGGTTCAATTCGAAGTGTTAAATGGCGCTGAGGGAATTTTAAATAATAATAATATTGTTGATGCTTCAAATTTGAAAGCCCTAATATGTTACATAATCTTTAAAATGGGGTTGTGAAGTTTATGTAATGGAAATTTCAAAGTTTTATCTATCCGTATAATAATACAAAAACAAATGAGATTATTTCTCACAACAATATTTTTATTTGCAAAACTGCAAGCTAAAATAATAAAATCTTACTTTTTAATATTACGCTTCCTCTTCCTCCCGCTGCTCCCTCCTCTCCCTCTTTTGTCTTCTCCTCCTTTCTTGTTGTTCCTTGACTTGTCTAGAATAAATGAAAACCATGAGCATTTACATAATATGGCAATTAGTGTGGGAGAGTAAATGGGGAGGAGAGAAAGATCAGCTAGTTAGTTGAGAGCTTTACTCAGAGGCTGTTCATTTTCTGTTGGAGCCTTTGCCCACATTTTAAGTAGAAGGTGTTATTTCATGTCATCTTGGTTGAATATATTTTAATGGCCAATGGTAAAAGATACGGATGAAATGGTATCTCAATTAACGGCCAGTTTGAGAGTGAAATTTGTAACCGGTGTGGTTTGATCTATGACTGTCACAATGCAACAAGGACTAAAACAACATTACTTGGACATAATAATTACCTCTCTTCTACCTCCATCTGCTCCCTCCTCTCCCTCCTTCTCTTTTTCCTCTCCTCCTTTTCTTGTTGTCTAGAATAAATGAAAAACATGAGCATTTACATAATATGGCAATTAGTGTGGGAGAGTAAATAGGGAGGAGAGAAAGAGTGACCTTCAGCTTGTTAGTTGAGAGCTTTACTCAGAGGCTGTTAATTTTCTGTTGGAGCCTTTGCCCACATTTTATATTTATATTTGACATTTTCTAATGTTAAGTGCCAGTTTATTGCATATACACCAATTAAACAAGTTGTTTAAATTTTTTTGTAAAATTGTGCAATTGATATGATATTGTGCAGTTCTAACTTTGGTGGGGGGCGAGACATTACGATCTTCTCCGTCTTAATTTTCTTTCTGTAAATTTAATATCATTGCACATAAGTTGGGTTGTTTCTGGTAACAAGTTTTATTTGTACAACATAAATCAACGGTTTCAAATAATTATAATAATGTAATGTGAAAGACTTAATTCCTGCACCATGATGCATATCTGACAAAGCAACATATTGAACCAAAATTGATGCTAATGATCGTTTGGTTCAATTTGAAGTGTTAAATGGCGCTGAGGGAATTTTAAATAATAATAATATTGTTGATGCTTCAAATTTGAAAGCCCTTATATGTTACATAATCTTTAAAATGGGGTTGTGAAGTTTATGTAATGGAAATTTCAAAGTTTTATCTATCCGTATAATAATACAAAAACAAATGAGATTATTTCTCACAACAATATTTTTATTTGCAAAACTGCAAGCTAAAATAATAAAATCTTACTTTTTAATATTACGCTTCCTCTTCCTCCCGCTGCTCCCTCCTCTCCCTCTTTTGTCTTCTCCTCCTTTCTTGTTGTTCCTTGACTTGTCTAGAATAAATGAAAACCATGAGCATTTACATAATATGGCAATTAGTATGGGAGAGTAAATGGGGAGGAGAGAAAGATCAGCTAGTTAGTTGAGAGCTTTACTCAGAGGCTGTTCATTTTCTGTTGGAGCCTTTTAAGTAGAAGGTGTTATTTCATGTCACCTTGGTTGAATATATTTTAATGGCCAATGGTAAAAGATACGGATGAAATGGTATCTCAATTATACGGCCAGTTTGAGAGTGAAATTTGTAACCGGTGTGGTTTGATCTATGACTTGTCACAATGCAACAAGGACTAAAACAACATTAGTTGGACATAATAATTACCTCTCCTCCTCTTCGATCTCCTCTCTCCTCTCCCTCCTATATCTCCTTTGCCTCCTCCTCTCCTCCCTTTCCTTGGCTTTTCTAGAATAAAAGAAAACCATGAGCATTTACATAATATGGCAATTAGTGTGGCAGAGTAAATGGGGAGGAGAGAAAGATCAGCTTGTTAGTTGAGAGCTTTACCCAGAGGCTGTTAATTTTCTTTTTTTTTTTTTTTTTTTTTTTTTTATTTTTATTTTTTTTTTTTATTGTTATTAAGTTTAATTGATAATGCCTTCAGAGGGCGAAACAGCTGTCACGCGTAATAATAATTACACAGCAGAACTTGTTTAAAAATAAACTGTTTTTATAAACCCAATAATAATATTATTGTATATATAAAAAATAAAAAAATGTTAATTTTCTGTTGGAGCCTTTGCCCACATTTTATATTTATATTTGACATTAACTAATGTTAAGTGCCAGTTTATTGCATATACACCAATTAAACAAGTTGTTTAAATTTTTTTGTAAAATTGTGCAATTGATATGATATTGTGCAGTGCTAACTTTGGTGGGGGGCGAGACATTACGATCTTCTCCGTCTTAATTTTCTTTCTGTAAATTTAATATCATTACACATAAGTTTGGTTGTTTCTGGTAACAAGTTTTATTTGTACAACATAAATCAACGGTTTCAAATAATTATAATAATGTAATGTGAAAGACTTAATTCCTGCACCATGATGCATATCTGATAAAGCAACATATTGAACCAAAATTGATGCTAATGATCGTTTGGTTCAATTTGAAGTGTTAAATGGCGCTGAGGGAATTTTAAATAATAATAATATTGTTGATGCTTCAGATTTGAAAGCCCTAATATGTTACATAATCTTTAAAATGGGGTTGTGAAGTTTATGTAATGGAAATTTCAAAGTTTTATCTATCCGTATAATAATACAAAAACAAATGATATTATTTCTCACAGCAATATTTTTATTTGCAAAACTGCAAGCTAAAATAATAAAATCTTACTTTTTAATATTACGCTTCCTCTTCCTCCCGCTGCTCCCTCCTCTCCCTCTTTTGTCTTCTCCTCCTTTCTTGTTGTTCCTTGACTTGTTTAGAATAAATGAAAACCATGAGCATTTACATAATATGGCAATTAGTGTGGGAGAGTAAATGGGGAGGAGAGAAAGATCAGCTAGTTAGTTGAGAGCTTTACTCAGAGGCTGTTCATTTTCTGTTGGAGCCTTTGCCCACATTTTAAGTAGAAGGTGTTATTTCATGTCATCTTGGTTGAATATATTTTAATGGCCAATGGTAAAAGATACGGATGAAATGGTATCTCAATTATACGGCCAGTTTGAGAGTGAAATTTGTAACCGGTGTGGTTTGATCTATGACTTGTCACAATGCAACAAGGACTAAAACAACATTAGTTGGACATAATAATTACCTCTCTTCCTCTTCGATCTCCTCTCTCCTCTCCCTCCTATATCTCCTTTGCCTCCTCCTCTCCTCCTTTTCCTTGGCTTTTCTTGAATAAAAGAAAACCATGAGCATTTACATAATATGGCAATTAGTGTGGGAGAGTAAATGGGGAGGAGAGAAAGATCAGCTAGTTAGTTGAGAGCTTTACTCAGAGGCTGTTCATTTTCTGTTGGAGCCTTTTAAGTAGAAGGTGTAATTTCATGTCACCTTGGTTGAATATATTTTAATGGCCAATGGTAAAAGATACGGATGAAATGGTATCTCAATTATACGGCCAGTTTGAGAGTGAAATTTGTAACAGTTGGTTTGATCTATGACTTGTCACAATGCAACAAGGACTAAAACAACATTAGTTGGACATAATAATTACCTGTCTTCCTCTTCGATCTCCTCTCTCCTCTCCCTCCTATATCTCCTTTGCCTCCTCCTCTCCTCCTTTTCCTTGGCTTTTCTAGAATAAAAGAAAACCATGAGCATTTACATAATATGGCAATTAGTGTGGGAGAGTAAATGGGGAGGAGAGAAAGATCAGCTAGTTAGTTGAGAGCTTTACTCAGAGGCTGTTCATTTTCTGTTGGAGCCTTTGCCCACATTTTAAGTAGAAGGTGTTATTTCATGTCATCTTGGTTGAATATATTTTAATGGCCAATGGTAAAAGATACGGATGAAATGGTATCACAATTATACGGCCAGTTTGAGAGTGAAATTTGTAACAGTTGGTTTGATCTATGACTTGTCACAATGCAACAAGGACTAAAACAACATTAGTTGGACATAATAATTACCTCTCTTCCTCTTCGATCTCCTCTCTCCTCTCCCTCCTATATCTCCTTTGCCTCCTCCTCTCCTCCTTTTCCTTGGCTTTTCTAGAATAAAAGAAAACCATGAGCATTTACATAATATGGCAATTAGTGTGGGAGAGTAAATGGGGAGGAGAGAAAGATCAGCTAGTTAGTTGAGAGCTTTACTCAGAGGCTGTTCATTTTCTGTTGGAGCCTTTGCCCACATTTTAAGTAGAAGGTGTTATTTCATGTCATCTTGGTTGAATATATTTTAATGGCCAGTGGTAAAAGATACGGATGAAATGGTATCTCAATTATACGGCCAGTTTGAGAGTGAAATTTGTAACCGGTGTGGTTTGATCTTTGACTTGTCACAATGCAACAAGGACTAAAACAACATTAGTTGGACATAATAATTACCTCTCTTCTACCTCCATCTGCTCCCTCCTCTCCCTCCTTCTCTTTTTCCTCTCCTCCTTTTCTTGTTGTCTAGAATAAATGAAAAACATGAGCATTTACATAATATGGCAATAAGTGTGGGAGAGTAAATGGGGAGGAGAGAAAGAGTGACCTTCAGCTTGTTAGTTGAGAGCTTTACTCAGAGGCTGTTAATTTTCTGTTGGAGCCTTTGCCCACATTTTATATTTATATTTGACATTTACCAATGTTAAGTGCCAGTTTATTGCATATACACCAATTAAACAAGTTGTTTAATTTTTTTTGTAAAATTGTGCAATTGATATGATATTGTGCAGTGCTAACTTTGGTGGGGGGCGAGACATTACGATCTTCTCCGTCTTAATTTTCTTTCTGTAAATTTAATATCATTACACATAAGTTGGGTTGTTTCTGGTAACAAGTTTTATTTGTACAACATAAATCAACGGTTTCAAATAATTATAATAATGTAATGTGAAAGACTTAATTCCTGCACCATGATGCATATCTGATAAAGCAACATATTGAACCAAAATTGATGCTAATGATCGTTTGGTTCAATTTGAAGTGTTAAATGGCGCTGAGGGAATTTTAAATAATAATAATATTGTTGATGCTTCAAATTTGAAAGCCCTAATATGTTACATAATCTTTAAAATGGGGTTGTGAAGTTTATGTAATGGAAATTTCAAAGTTTTATCTATCCGTATAATAATACAAAAACAAATGAGATTATTTCTCATAACAATATTTTTATTTGCAAAACTGCAAGCTAAAATAATAAAATCTTACTTTTTAATATTACGCTTCCTCTTCCTCCCGCTGCTCCCTCCTCTCCCTCTTTTGTCTTCTCCTCCTTTCTTGTTGTTCCTTGACTTGTCTAGAATAAATGAAAACCATGAGCATTTACATAATATGGCAATTAGTGTGGGAGAGTAAATGGGGAGGAGAGAAAGATCAGCTAGTTAGTTGAGAGCTTTACTCAGAGGCTGTTCATTTTCTGTTGGAGCCTTTGCCCACATTTTAAGTAGAAGGTGTTATTTCATGTCATCTTGGTTGAATATATTTTAATGGCCAATGGTAAAAGATACGGATGAAATGGTATCTCAATTAACGGCCAGTTTGAGAGTGAAATTTGTAACCGGTGTGGTTTGATCTATGACTTGTCACAATGCAACAAGGACTAAAACAACATTAGTTGGACATAATAATTACCTCTCTTCCTCTTCGATCTCCTCTCTCCTCTCCCTCCTATATCTCCTTTGCCTCCTCCTCTCCTCCTTTTCCTTGGCTTTTCTAGAATAAAAGAAAACCATGAGCATTTACATAATATGGCAATTAGTGTGGCAGAGTAAATGGGGAGGAGAGAAAGATCAGCTTGTTAGTTGAGAGCTTTACCCAGAGGCTGTTAATTTTCTGTTGGAGCCTTTGCCCACATTTTATATTTATATTTGACATTAACTAATGTTAAGTGCCAGTTTATTGCATAAACACCAATTAAACAAGTTTAAATTTTTTTGTAAAATTGTGCAATTGATATGATATTGTGCAGTGCTAACTTTGGTGGGGGGCGAGACATTACGATCTTCTCCGTCTTAATTTTCTTTCTGTAAATTTAATATCATTACACATAAGTTGGGTTGTTTCTGGTAACAAGTTTTATTTGTACAACATAAATCAACGGTTTCAAATAATTATAGTAATGTAATGTGAAAGACTTAATTCCTGCACCATGATGCATATCTGATAAAGCAACATATTGAACCAAAATTGATGCTAATGATCGTTTGGTTCAATTCGAAGTGTTAAATGGCGCTGAGGGAATTTTAAATAATAATAATATTGTTGATGCTTCAAATTTGAAAGCCCTAATATGTTACATAATCTTTAAAATGGGGTTGTGAAGTTTATGTAATGGAAATTTCAAAGTTTTATCTATCCGTATAATAATACAAAAACAAATGAGATTATTTCTCACAACAATATTTTTATTTGCAAAACTGCAAGCTAAAATAATAAAATCTTACTTTTTAATATTACGCTTCCTCTTCCTCCCGCTGCTCCCTCCTCTCCCTCTTTTGTCTTCTCCTCCTTTCTTGTTGTTCCTTGACTTGTCTAGAATAAATGAAAACCATGAGCATTTACATAATATGGCAATTAGTGTGGGAGAGTAAATGGGGAGGAGAGAAAGATCAGCTAGTTAGTTGAGAGCTTTACTCAGAGGCTGTTCATTTTCTGTTGGAGCCTTTGCCCACATTTTAAGTAGAAGGTGTTATTTCATGTCATCTTGGTTGAATATATTTTAATGGCCAATGGTAAAAGATACGGATGAAATGGTATCTCAATTAACGGCCAGTTTGAGAGTGAAATTTGTAACCGGTGTGGTTTGATCTATGACTGTCACAATGCAACAAGGACTAAAACAACATTACTTGGACATAATAATTACCTCTCTTCTACCTCCATCTGCTCCCTCCTCTCCCTCCTTCTCTTTTTCCTCTCCTCCTTTTCTTGTTGTCTAGAATAAATGAAAAACATGAGCATTTACATAATATGGCAATTAGTGTGGGAGAGTAAATAGGGAGGAGAGAAAGAGTGACCTTCAGCTTGTTAGTTGAGAGCTTTACTCAGAGGCTGTTAATTTTCTGTTGGAGCCTTTGCCCACATTTTATATTTATATTTGACATTTTCTAATGTTAAGTGCCAGTTTATTGCATATACACCAATTAAACAAGTTGTTTAAATTTTTTTGTAAAATTGTGCAATTGATATGATATTGTGCAGTTCTTACTTTGGTGGGGGGCGAGACATTACGATCTTCTCCGTCTTAATTTTCTTTCTGTAAATTTAATATCATTGCACATAAGTTGGGTTGTTTCTGGTAACAAGTTTTATTTGTACAACATAAATCAACGGTTTCAAATAATTATAATAATGTAATGTGAAAGACTTAATTCCTGCACCATGATGCATATCTGACAAAGCAACATATTGAACCAAAATTGATGCTAATGATCGTTTGGTTCAATTTGAAGTGTTAAATGGCGCTGAGGGAATTTTAAATACTAATAATATTGTTGATGCTTCAAATTTGAAAGCCCTAATATGTTACATAATCTTTAAAATGGGGTTGTGAAGTTTATGTAATGGAAATTTCAAAGTTTTATCTATCCGTATAATAATACAAAAACAAATGAGATTATTTCTCACAACAATATTTTTATTTGCAAAACTGCAAGCTAAAATAATAAAATCTTACTTTTTAATATTACGCTTCCTCTTCCTCCCGCTGCTCCCTCCTCTCCCTCTTTTGTCTTCTCCTCCTTTCTTGTTGTTCCTTGACTTGTCTAGAATAAATGAAAACCATGAGCATTTACATAATATGGCAATTAGTATGGGAGAGTAAATGGGGAGGAGAGAAAGATCAGCTAGTTAGTTGAGAGCTTTACTCAGAGGCTGTTCATTTTCTGTTGGAGCCTTTTAAGTAGAAGGTGTTATTTCATGTCACCTTGGTTGAATATATTTTAATGGCCAATGGTAAAAGATACGGATGAAATGGTATCTCAATTATACGGCCAGTTTGAGAGTGAAATTTGTAACCGGTGTGGTTTGATCTATGACTTGTCACAATGCAACAAGGACTAAAACAACATTAGTTGGACATAATAATTACCTCTCCTCCTCTTCGATCTCCTCTCTCCTCTCCCTCCTATATCTCCTTTGCCTCCTCCTCTCCTCCCTTTCCTTGGCTTTTCTAGAATAAAAGAAAACCATGAGCATTTACATAATATGGCAATTAGTGTGGCAGAGTAAATGGGGAGGAGAGAAAGATCAGCTTGTTAGTTGAGAGCTTTACCCAGAGGCTGTTAATTTGCTTTTTTTTTTTTTTTTTTTTTTTTTTTTTTTATTTATTGTTATTAAGTTTAATTGATAATGCCTTCAGAGGGCGAAACAGCTGTCACGCGTAATAATAATTACACAGCAGAACTTGTTTAAAAATAAACTGTTTTTATAAACCCAATAATAATATTATTGTATATATAAAAAATAAAAAAATGTTAATTTTCTGTTGGAGCCTTTGCCCACATTTTATATTTATATTTGACATTAACTAATGTTAAGTGCCAGTTTATTGCATATACACCAATTAAACAAGTTGTTTAAATTTTTTTGTAAAATTGTGCAATTGATATGATATTGTGCAGTGCTAACTTTGGTGGGGGGCGAGACATTACGATCTTCTCCGTCTTAATTTTCTTTCTGTAAATTTAATATCATTACACATAAGTTTGGTTGTTTCTGGTAACAAGTTTTATTTGTACAACATAAATCAACGGTTTCAAATAATTATAATAATGTAATGTGAAAGACTTAATTCCTGCACCATGATGCATATCTGATAAAGCAACATATTGAACCAAAATTGATGCTAATGATCGTTTGGTTCAATTTGAAGTGTTAAATGGCGCTGAGGGAATTTTAAATAATAATAATATTGTTGATGCTTCAAATTTGAAAGCCCTAATATGTTACATAATCTTTAAAATGCGGTTGTGAAGTTTATGTAATGGAAATTTCAAAGTTTTATCTATCCGTATAATAATACAAAAACAAATGATATTATTTCTCACAGCAATATTTTTATTTGCAAAACTGCAAGCTAAAATAATAAAATCTTACTTTTTAATATTACGCTTCCTCTTCCTCCCGCTGCTCCCTCCTCTCCCTCTTTTGTCTTCTCCTCCTTTCTTGTTGTTCCTTGACTTGTTTAGAATAAATGAAAACCATGAGCATTTACATAATATGGCAATTAGTGTGGGAGAGTAAATGGGGAGGAGAGAAAGATCAGCTAGTTAGTTGAGAGCTTTACTCAGAGGCTGTTCATTTTCTGTTGGAGCCTTTGCCCACATTTTAAGTAGAAGGTGTTATTTCATGTCATCTTGGTTGAATATATTTTAATGGCCAATGGTAAAAGATACGGATGAAATGGTATCTCAATTATACGGCCAGTTTGAGAGTGAAATTTGTAACCGGTGTGGTTTGATCTATGACTTGTCACAATGCAACAAGGACTAAAACAACATTAGTTGGACATAATAATTACCTCTCTTCCTCTTCGATCTCCTCTCTCCTCTCCCTCCTATATCTCCTTTGCCTCCTCCTCTCCTCCTTTTCCTTGGCTTTTCTTGAATAAAAGAAAACCATGAGCATTTACATAATATGGCAATTAGTGTGGGAGAGTAAATGGGGAGGAGAGAAAGATCAGCTAGTTAGTTGAGAGCTTTACTCAGAGGCTGTTCATTTTCTGTTGGAGCCTTTTAAGTAGAAGGTGTAATTTCATGTCACCTTGGTTGAATATATTTTAATGGCCAATGGTAAAAGATACGGATGAAATGGTATCTCAATTATACGGCCAGTTTGAGAGTGAAATTTGTAACAGTTGGTTTGATCTATGACTTGTCACAATGCAACAAGGACTAAAACAACATTAGTTGGACATAATAATTACCTGTCTTCCTCTTCGATCTCCTCTCTCCTCTCCCTCCTATATCTCCTTTGCCTCCTCCTCTCCTCCTTTTCCTTGGCTTTTCTAGAATAAAAGAAAACCATGAGCATTTACATAATATGGCAATTAGTGTGGGAGAGTAAATGGGGAGGAGAGAAAGATCAGCTAGTTAGTTGAGAGCTTTACTCAGAGGCTGTTCATTTTCTGTTGGAGCCTTTGCCCACATTTTAAGTAGAAGGTGTTATTTCATGTCATCTTGGTTGAATATATTTTAATGGCCAATGGTAAAAGATACGGATGAAATGGTATCTCAATTATACGGCCAGTTTGAGAGTGAAATTTGTAACAGTTGGTTTGATCTATGACTTGTCACAATGCAACAAGGACTAAAACAACATTAGTTGGACATAATAATTACCTCTCTTCCTCTTCGATCTCCTCTCTCCTCTCCCTCCTATATCTCCTTTGCCTCCTCCTCTCCTCCTTTTCCTTGGCTTTTCTAGAATAAAAGAAAACCATGAGCATTTACATAATATGGCAATTAGTGTGGGAGAGTAAATGGGGAGGAGAGAAAGATCAGCTAGTTAGTTGAGAGCTTTACTCAGAGGCTGTTCATTTTCTGTTGGAGCCTTTGCCCACATTTTAAGTAGAAGGTGTTATTTCATGTCATCTTGGTTGAATATATTTTAATGGCCAGTGGTAAAAGATACGGATGAAATGGTATCTCAATTATACGGCCAGTTTGAGAGTGAAATTTGTAACCGGTGTGGTTTGATCTTTGACTTGTCACAATGCAACAAGGACTAAAACAACATTAGTTGGACATAATAATTACCTCTCTTCTACCTCCATCTGCTCCCTCCTCTCCCTCCTTCTCTTTTTCCTCTCCTCCTTTTCTTGTTGTCTAGAATAAATGAAAAACATGAGCATTTACATAATATGGCAATAAGTGTGGGAGAGTAAATGGGGAGGAGAGAAAGAGTGACCTTCAGCTTGTTAGTTGAGAGCTTTACTCAGAGGCTGTTAATTTTCTGTTGGAGCCTTTGCCCACATTTTATATTTATATTTGACATTTACCAATGTTAAGTGCCAGTTTATTGCATATACACCAATTAAACAAGTTGTTTAATTTTTTTTGTAAAATTGTGCAATTGATATGATATTGTGCAGTGCTAACTTTGGTGGGGGGCGAGACATTACGATCTTCTCCGTCTTAATTTTCTTTCTGTAAATTTAATATCATTACACATAAGTTGGGTTGTTTCTGGTAACAAGTTTTATTTGTACAACATAAATCAACGGTTTCAAATAATTATAATAATGTAATGTGAAAGACTTAATTCCTGCACCATGATGCATATCTGATAAAGCAACATATTGAACCAAAATTGATGCTAATGATCGTTTGGTTCAATTTGAAGTGTTAAATGGCGCTGAGGGAATTTTAAATAATAATAATATTGTTGATGCTTCAAATTTGAAAGCCCTAATATGTTACATAATCTTTAAAATGGGGTTGTGAAGTTTATGTAATGGAAATTTCAAAGTTTTATCTATCCGTATAATAATACAAAAACAAATGAGATTATTTCTCACAACAATATTTTTATTTGCAAAACTGCAAGCTAAAATAATAAAATCTTACTTTTTAATATTACGCTTCCTCTTCCTCCCGCTGCTCCCTCCTCTCCCTCTTTTGTCTTCTCCTCCTTTCTTGTTGCTCCTTGACTTGTCTAGAATAAATGAAAACCATGAGCATTTACATAATATGGCAATTAGTATGGGAGAGTAAATGGGGAGGAGAGAAAGATCAGCTAGTTAGTTGAGAGCTTTACTCAGAGGCTGTTCATTTTCTGTTGGAGCCTTTGCCCACATTTTATATTTTTATTTGACATTTACTAATGTTAAGTGCCAGTTTATTGCATATTCACCAATTCAACAAGTTGTTTAAATTTTTTTGTAAAATTGTGCAATTGATATGATATTGTGCAGTGCTAACTTCGGTGGGGGGCGAGACATTACGATCTTCTCCGTCTTAATTTTCTTTCTGTAAATTTAATATCATTACACATAAGTTGGGTTGTTTCTGGTAACAAGTTTTATTTGTACAACATAAATCAACGGTTTCAAATAATTATAATAATGTAATGTTAAAGACTTAATTCCTGCACAATGATGCATATCTGATAAAGCAACATATTGAACCAAAATTGATGCTAATGATCGTTTGGTTCAATTTGAAGTGTTAAATGGCGCTGAGGGAATTTTAAATAATAATAATATTGTTGATGCTTCAAATTTGAAAGCCCTAATATGTTACATAATCTTTAAAATGGGGTTGTGAAGTTTATGTAATGGAAATTTCAAAGTTTTATCTATCCGTATAATAATACAAAAACAAATGAGATTATTTCTCACAACAATATTTTTATTTGCAAAACTGCAAGCTAAAATAATAAAATCTTACTTTTTAATATTACGCTTCCTCTTCCTCCCGCTGCTCCCTCCTCTCCCTCTTTTGTCTTCTCCTCCTTTCTTGTTGTTCCTTGACTTGTCTAGAATAAATGAAAACCATGAGCATTTACATAATATGGCAATTAGTGTGGGAGAGTAAATGGGGAGGAGAGAAAGATCAGCTAGTTAGTTGAGAGCTTTACTCAGAGGCTGTTCATTTTCTGTTGGAGCCTTTGTCCACATTTTAAGTAGAAGGTGTTATTTCATGTCATCTTGGTTGAATATATTTTAATGGCCAATGGTAAAAGATACGGATGAAATGGTATCTCAATTATACGGCCAGTTTGAGAGTGAAATTTGTAACAGTTGGTTTGATCTATGACTTGTCACAATGCAACAAGGACTAAAACAACATTAGTTGGACATAATAATTACCTTTCTTCCTCTTCGATCTCCTCTCTCCTCTCCCTCCTATATCTCCTTTGCCTCCTCCTCTCCTCCTTTTCCTTGGCTTTTCTAGAATAAAAGAAAACCATGAGCATTTACATAATATGGCAATTAGTGTGGGAGAGTAAATGGGGAGGAGAGAAAGATCAGCTAGTTAGTTGAAAGCTTTACTTAGAGGCTGTTCATTTTCTGTTGGAGCCTTTGCCCACATTTTAAGTAGAAGGTGTTATTTCATGTCATCTTGGTTGAATATATTTTAATGGCCAATGGTAAAAGATACGGATGAAATGGTATCTCAATTATACGGCCAGTTTGAGAGTGAAATTTGTAACCGGTGTGGTTTGATCTATGACTTGTCACAATGCAACAAGGACTAAAACAACATTAGTTGGACATAATAATTACCTCTCTTCCTCTTCGATCTCCTCTCTCCTCTCCCTCCTATATCTCCTTTGCCTCCTCCTCTCCTCCTTTTCCTTGGCTTTTCTAGAATAAAAGAAAACCATGAGCATTTACATAATATGGCAATTAGTGTGGGAGAGTAAATGGGGAGGAGAGAAAGATCAGCTAGTTAGTTGAGAGCTTTACTCAGAGGCTGTTCATTTTCTGTTGGAGCCTTTGCCCACATTTTATATTTATATTTGACATTTACCAATGTTAAGTGCCAGTTTATTGCATATACACCAATTAAACAAGTTGCTTAATTTTTTTTGTAAAATTGTGCAATTGATATGATATTGTGCAGTGCTAACTTTGGTGGGGGGCGAGACATTACGATCTTCTCCGTCTTAATTTTCTTTCTGTAAATTTAATATCATTACACATAAGTTGGGTTGTTTCTGGTAACAAGTTTTATTTGTACAACATAAATCAACGGTTTCAAATAATTATAATAATGTAATGTGAAAGACTTAATTCCTGCACCATGATGCATATCTGATAAAGCAACATATTGAACCAAAATTGATGCTAATGATCGTTAAGTTCAATTTGAAGTGTTAAATGGCGCTGAGGGAATTTTAAATAATAATAATATTGTTGATGCTTCAAATTTGAAAGCCCTAATATGTTACATAATCTTTAAAATGGGGTTGTGAAGTTTATGTAATGGAAATTTCAAAGTTTTATCTATCCGTATAATAATACAAAAACAAATGAGATTATTTCTCACAACAATATTTTTATTTGCAAAACTGCAAGCTAAAATAATAAAATCTTACTTTTTAATATTACGCTTCCTCTTCCTCCCGCTGCTCCCTCCTCTCCCTCTTTTGTCTTCTCCTCCTTTCTTGTTGTTCCTTGACTTGTCTAGAATAAATGAAAACCATGAGCATTTACATAATATGGCAATTAGTGTGGGAGAGTAAATGGGGAGGAGAGAAAGATCAGCTAGTTAGTTGAGAGCTTTACTCAGAGGCTGTTCATTTTCTGTTGGAGCCTTTGCCCACATTTTAAGTAGAAGGTGTTATTTCATGTCATCTTGGTTGAATATATTTTAATGGCCAATGGTAAAAGATACGGATGAAATGGTATCTCAATTATACGGCCAGTTTGAGAGTGAAATTTGTAACCGGTGTGGTTTGATCTATGACTTGTCACAATGCAACAAGGACTAAAACAACATTAGTTGGACATAATAATTACCTCTCTTCCTCTTCGATCTCCTCTCTCCTCTCCCTCCTATATCTCCTTTGCCTCCTCCTCTCCTCCTTTTCCTTGGCTTTTCTAGAATAAAAGAAAACCATGAGCATTTACATAATATGGCAATTAGTGTGGGAGAGTAAATGGGGAGGAGAGAAAGATCAGCTAGTTAGTTGAGAGCTTTACTCAGAGGCTGTTCATTTTCTGTTGGAGCCTTTGCCCACATTTTATATTTATATTTGACATTTACCAATGTTAAGTGCCAGTTTATTGCATATACACCAATAAAACAAGTTGTTTAATTTTTTTTGTAAAATTGTGCAATTGATATGATATTGTGCAGTGCTAACTTTGGTGGGGGGCGAGACATTACGATCTTCTCCGTCTTAATTTTCTTTCTGTAAATTTAATATCATTACACATAAGTTGGGTTGTTTCTGGTAACAAGTTTTATTTGTACAACATAAATCAACGGTTTCAAATAATTATAATAATGTAATGTGAAAGACTTAATTCCTGCACCATGATGCATATCTGATAAAGCAACATATTGAACCAAAATTGATGCTAATGATCGTTTGGTTCAATTCGAAGTGTTAAATGGCGCTGAGGGAATTTTAAATAATAATAATATTGTTGATGCTTCAAATTTGAAAGCCCTAATATGTTACATAATCTTTAAAATGGGGTTGTGAAGTTTATGTAATGGAAATTTCAAAGTTTTATCTATCCGTATAATAATACAAAAACAAATGAGATTATTTCTCACAACAATATTTTTATTTGCAAAACTGCAAGCTAAAATAATAAAATCTTACTTTTTAATATTACGCTTCCTCTTCCTCCCGCTGCTCCCTCCTCTCCCTCTTTTGTCTTCTCCTCCTTTCTTGTTGTTCCTTGACTTGTCTAGAATAAATGAAAACCATGAGCATTTACATAATATGGCAATTAGTGTGGGAGAGTAAATGGGGAGGAGAGAAAGATCAGCTAGTTAGTTGAGAGCTTTACTCAGAGGCTGTTCATTTTCTGTTGGAGCCTTTGCCCACATTTTAAGTAGAAGGTGTTATTTCATGTCATCTTGGTTGAATATATTTTAATGGCCAATGGTAAAAGATACGGATGAAATGGTATCTCAATTAACGGCCAGTTTGAGAGTGAAATTTGTAACCGGTGTGGTTTGATCTATGACTGTCACAATGCAACAAGGACTAAAACAACATTACTTGGACATAATAATTACCTCTCTTCTACCTCCATCTGCTCCCTCCTCTCCCTCCTTCTCTTTTTCCTCTCCTCCTTTTCTTGTTGTCTAGAATAAATGAAAAACATGAGCATTTACATAATATGGCAATTAGTGTGGGAGAGTAAATAGGGAGGAGAGAAAGAGTGACCTTCAGCTTGTTAGTTGAGAGCTTTACTCAGAGGCTGTTAATTTTCTGTTGGAGCCTTTGCCCACATTTTATATTTATATTTGACATTTTCTAATGTTAAGTGCCAGTTTATTGCATATACACCAATTAAACAAGTTGTTTAAATTTTTTTGTAAAATTGTGCAATTGATATGATATTGTGCAGTTCTAACTTTGGTGGGGGGCGAGACATTACGATCTTCTCCGTCTTAATTTTCTTTCTGTAAATTTAATATCATTGCACATAAGTTGGGTTGTTTCTGGTAACAAGTTTTATTTGTACAACATAAATCAACGGTTTCAAATAATTATAATAATGTAATGTGAAAGACTTAATTCCTGCACCATGATGCATATCTGACAAAGCAACATATTGAACCAAAATTGATGCTAATGATCGTTTGGTTCAATTTGAAGTGTTAAATGGCGCTGAGGGAATTTTAAATAATAATAATATTGTTGATGCTTCAAATTTGAAAGCCCTAATATGTTACATAATCTTTAAAATGGGGTTGTGAAGTTTATGTAATGGAAATTTCAAAGTTTTATCTATCCGTATAATAATACAAAAACAAATGAGATTATTTCTCACAACAATATTTTTATTTGCAAAACTGCAAGCTAAAATAATAAAATCTTACTTTTTAATATTACGCTTCCTCTTCCTCCCGCTGCTCCCTCCTCTCCCTCTTTTGTCTTCTCCTCCTTTCTTGTTGTTCCTTGACTTGTCTAGAATAAATGAAAACCATGAGCATTTACATAATATGGCAATTAGTATGGGAGAGTAAATGGGGAGGAGAGAAAGATCAGCTAGTTAGTTGAGAGCTTTACTCAGAGGCTGTTCATTTTCTGTTGGAGCCTTTTAAGTAGAAGGTGTTATTTCATGTCACCTTGGTTGAATATATTTTAATGGCCAATGGTAAAAGATACGGATGAAATGGTATCTCAATTATACGGCCAGTTTGAGAGTGAAATTTGTAACCGGTGTGGTTTGATCTATGACTTGTCACAATGCAACAAGGACTAAAACAACATTAGTTGGACATAATAATTACCTCTCCTCCTCTTCGATCTCCTCTCTCCTCTCCCTCCTATATCTCCTTTGCCTCCTCCTCTCCTCCCTTTCCTTGGCTTTTCTAGAATAAAAGAAAACCATGAGCATTTACATAATATGGCAATTAGTGTGGCAGAGTAAATGGGGAGGAGAGAAAGATCAGCTTGTTAGTTGAGAGCTTTACCCAGAGGCTGTTAATTTTTTTTTTTTTTTTTTTTTTTTTTTTTATTTTTTTTTTTTTTTATTTTTTTTTTTTATTGTTATTAAGTTTAATTGATAATGCCTTCAGAGGGCGAAACAGCTGTCACGCGTAATAATAATTACACAGCAGAACTTGTTTAAAAATAAACTGTTTTTATAAACCCAATAATAATATTATTGTATATATAAAAAATAAAAAAATGTTAATTTTCTGTTGGAGCCTTTGCCCACATTTTATATTTATATTTGACATTAACTAATGTTAAGTGCCAGTTTATTGCATATACACCAATTAAACAAGTTGTTTAAATTTTTTTGTAAAATTGTGCAATTGATATGATATTGTGCAGTGCTAACTTTGGTGGGGGGCGAGACATTACGATCTTCTCCGTCTTAATTTTCTTTCTGTAAATTTAATATCATTACACATAAGTTTGGTTGTTTCTGGTAACAAGTTTTATTTGTACAACATAAATCAACGGTTTCAAATAATTATAATAATGTAATGTGAAAGACTTAATTCCTGCACCATGATGCATATCTGATAAAGCAACATATTGAACCAAAATTGATGCTAATGATCGTTTGGTTCAATTTGAAGTGTTAAATGGCGCTGAGGGAATTTTAAATAATAATAATATTGTTGATGCTTCAGATTTGAAAGCCCTAATATGTTACATAATCTTTAAAATGGGGTTGTGAAGTTTATGTAATGGAAATTTCAAAGTTTTATCTATCCGTATAATAATACAAAAACAAATGATATTATTTCTCACAGCAATATTTTTATTTGCAAAACTGCAAGCTAAAATAATAAAATCTTACTTTTTAATATTACGCTTCCTCTTCCTCCCGCTGCTCCCTCCTCTCCCTCTTTTGTCTTCTCCTCCTTTCTTGTTGTTCCTTGACTTGTTTAGAATAAATGAAAACCATGAGCATTTACATAATATGGCAATTAGTGTGGGAGAGTAAATGGGGAGGAGAGAAAGATCAGCTAGTTAGTTGAGAGCTTTACTCAGAGGCTGTTCATTTTCTGTTGGAGCCTTTGCCCACATTTTAAGTAGAAGGTGTTATTTCATGTCATCTTGGTTGAATATATTTTAATGGCCAATGGTAAAAGATACGGATGAAATGGTATCTCAATTATACGGCCAGTTTGAGAGTGAAATTTGTAACCGGTGTGGTTTGATCTATGACTTGTCACAATGCAACAAGGACTAAAACAACATTAGTTGGACATAATAATTACCTCTCTTCCTCTTCGATCTCCTCTCTCCTCTCCCTCCTATATCTCCTTTGCCTCCTCCTCTCCTCCTTTTCCTTGGCTTTTCTTGAATAAAAGAAAACCATGAGCATTTACATAATATGGCAATTAGTGTGGGAGAGTAAATGGGGAGGAGAGAAAGATCAGCTAGTTAGTTGAGAGCTTTACTCAGAGGCTGTTCATTTTCTGTTGGAGCCTTTTAAGTAGAAGGTGTAATTTCATGTCACCTTGGTTGAATATATTTTAATGGCCAATGGTAAAAGATACGGATGAAATGGTATCTCAATTATACGGCCAGTTTGAGAGTGAAATTTGTAACAGTTGGTTTGATCTATGACTTGTCACAATGCAACAAGGACTAAAACAACATTAGTTGGACATAATAATTACCTGTCTTCCTCTTCGATCTCCTCTCTCCTCTCCCTCCTATATCTCCTTTGCCTCCTCCTCTCCTCCTTTTCCTTGGCTTTTCTAGAATAAAAGAAAACCATGAGCATTTACATAATATGGCAATTAGTGTGGGAGAGTAAATGGGGAGGAGAGAAAGATCAGCTAGTTAGTTGAGAGCTTTACTCAGAGGCTGTTCATTTTCTGTTGGAGCCTTTGCCCACATTTTATATTTATATTTGACATTTACCAATGTTAAGTGCCAGTTTATTGCATATACACCAATTAAACAAGTTGCTTAATTTTTTTTGTAAAATTGTGCAATTGATATGATATTGTGCAGTGCTAACTTTGGTGGGGGGCGAGACATTACGATCTTCTCCGTCTTAATTTTCTTTCTGTAAATTTAATATCATTACACATAAGTTGGGTTGTTTCTGGTAACAAGTTTTATTTGTACAACATAAATCAACGGTTTCAAATAATTATAATAATGTAATGTGAAAGACTTAATTCCTGCACCATGATGCATATCTGATAAAGCAACATATTGAACCAAAATTGATGCTAATGATCGTTAAGTTCAATTTGAAGTGTTAAATGGCGCTGAGGGAATTTTAAATAATAATAATATTGTTGATGCTTCAAATTTGAAAGCCCTAATATGTTACATAATCTTTAAAATGGGGTTGTGAAGTTTATGTAATGGAAATTTCAAAGTTTTATCTATCCGTATAATAATACAAAAACAAATGAGATTATTTCTCACAACAATATTTTTATTTGCAAAACTGCAAGCTAAAATAATAAAATCTTACTTTTTAATATTACGCTTCCTCTTCCTCCCGCTGCTCCCTCCTCTCCCTCTTTTGTCTTCTCCTCCTTTCTTGTTGTTCCTTGACTTGTCTAGAATAAATGAAAACCATGAGCATTTACATAATATGGCAATTAGTGTGGGAGAGTAAATGGGGAGGAGAGAAAGATCAGCTAGTTAGTTGAGAGCTTTACTCAGAGGCTGTTCATTTTCTGTTGGAGCCTTTGCCCACATTTTAAGTAGAAGGTGTTATTTCATGTCATCTTGGTTGAATATATTTTAATGGCCAATGGTAAAAGATACGGATGAAATGGTATCTCAATTATACGGCCAGTTTGAGAGTGAAATTTGTAACCGGTGTGGTTTGATCTATGACTTGTCACAATGCAACAAGGACTAAAACAACATTAGTTGGACATAATAATTACCTCTCTTCCTCTTCGATCTCCTCTCTCCTCTCCCTCCTATATCTCCTTTGCCTCCTCCTCTCCTCCTTTTCCTTGGCTTTTCTAGAATAAAAGAAAACCATGAGCATTTACATAATATGGCAATTAGTGTGGGAGAGTAAATGGGGAGGAGAGAAAGATCAGCTAGTTAGTTGAGAGCTTTACTCAGAGGCTGTTCATTTTCTGTTGGAGCCTTTGCCCACATTTTATATTTATATTTGACATTTACCAATGTTAAGTGCCAGTTTATTGCATATACACCAATAAAACAAGTTGTTTAATTTTTTTTGTAAAATTGTGCAATTGATATGATATTGTGCAGTGCTAACTTTGGTGGGGGGCGAGACATTACGATCTTCTCCGTCTTAATTTTCTTTCTGTAAATTTAATATCATTACACATAAGTTGGGTTGTTTCTGGTAACAAGTTTTATTTGTACAACATAAATCAACGGTTTCAAATAATTATAATAATGTAATGTGAAAGACTTAATTCCTGCACCATGATGCATATCTGATAAAGCAACATATTGAACCAAAATTGATGCTAATGATCGTTTGGTTCAATTTGAAGTGTTAAATGGCGCTGAGGGAATTTTAAATAATAATAATATTGTTGATGCTTCAAATTTGAAAGCCCTAATATGTTACATAATCTTTAAAATGGGGTTGTGAAGTTTATGTAATGGAAATTTCAAAGTTTTATCTATCCGTATAATAATACAAAAACAAATGAGATTATTTCTCATAACAATATTTTTATTTGCAAAACTGCAAGCTAAAATAATAAAATCTTACTTTTTAATATTACGCTTCCTCTTCCTCCCGCTGCTCCCTCCTCTCCCTCTTTTGTCTTCTCCTCCTTTCTTGTTGTTCCTTGACTTGTCTAGAATAAATGAAAACCATGAGCATTTACATAATATGGCAATTAGTGTGGGAGAGTAAATGGGGAGGAGAGAAAGATCAGCTAGTTAGTTGAGAGCTTTACTCAGAGGCTGTTCATTTTCTGTTGGAGCCTTTGCCCACATTTTAAGTAGAAGGTGTTATTTCATGTCATCTTGGTTGAATATATTTTAATGGCCAATGGTAAAAGATACGGATGAAATGGTATCTCAATTAACGGCCAGTTTGAGAGTGAAATTTGTAACCGGTGTGGTTTGATCTATGACTTGTCACAATGCAACAAGGACTAAAACAACATTAGTTGGACATAATAATTACCTCTCTTCCTCTTCGATCTCCTCTCTCCTCTCCCTCCTATATCTCCTTTGCCTCCTCCTCTCCTCCTTTTCCTTGGCTTTTCTAGAATAAAAGAAAACCATGAGCATTTACATAATATGGCAATTAGTGTGGCAGAGTAAATGGGGAGGAGAGAAAGATCAGCTTGTTAGTTGAGAGCTTTACCCAGAGGCTGTTAATTTTCTGTTGGAGCCTTTGCCCACATTTTATATTTATATTTGACATTAACTAATGTTAAGTGCCAGTTTATTGCATATACACCAATTAAACAAGTTGTTTAAATTTTTTTGTAAAATTGTGCAATTGATATGATATTGTGCAGTGCTAACTTTGGTGGGGGGCGAGACATTACGATCTTCTCCGTCTTAATTTTCTTTCTGTAAATTTAATATCATTACACATAAGTTGGGTTGTTTCTGGTAACAAGTTTTATTTGTACAACATAAATCAACGGTTTCAAATAATTATAATAATGTAATGTGAAAGACTTAATTCCTGCACCATGATGCATATCTGATAAAGCAACATATTGAACCAAAATTGATGCTAATGATCGTTTGGTTCAATTCGAAGTGTTAAATGGCGCTGAGGGAATTTTAAATAATAATAATATTGTTGATGCTTCAAATTTGAAAGCCCTAATATGTTACATAATCTTTAAAATGGGGTTGTGAAGTTTATGTAATGGAAATTTCAAAGTTTTATCTATCCGTATAATAATACAAAAACAAATGAGATTATTTCTCACAACAATATTTTTATTTGCAAAACTGCAAGCTAAAATAATAAAATCTTACTTTTTAATATTACGCTTCCTCTTCCTCCCGCTGCTCCCTCCTCTCCCTCTTTTGTCTTCTCCTCCTTTCTTGTTGTTCCTTGACTTGTCTAGAATAAATGAAAACCATGAGCATTTACATAATATGGCAATTAGTGTGGGAGAGTAAATGGGGAGGAGAGAAAGATCAGCTAGTTAGTTGAGAGCTTTACTCAGAGGCTGTTCATTTTCTGTTGGAGCCTTTGCCCACATTTTAAGTAGAAGGTGTTATTTCATGTCATCTTGGTTGAATATATTTTAATGGCCAATGGTAAAAGATACGGATGAAATGGTATCTCAATTAACGGCCAGTTTGAGAGTGAAATTTGTAACCGGTGTGGTTTGATCTATGACTGTCACAATGCAACAAGGACTAAAACAACATTACTTGGACATAATAATTACCTCTCTTCTACCTCCATCTGCTCCCTCCTCTCCCTCCTTCTCTTTTTCCTCTCCTCCTTTTCTTGTTGTCTAGAATAAATGAAAAACATGAGCATTTACATAATATGGCAATTAGTGTGGGAGAGTAAATAGGGAGGAGAGAAAGAGTGACCTTCAGCTTGTTAGTTGAGAGCTTTACTCAGAGGCTGTTAATTTTCTGTTGGAGCCTTTGCCCACATTTTATATTTATATTTGACATTTTCTAATGTTAAGTGCCAGTTTATTGCATATACACCAATTAAACAAGTTGTTTAAATTTTTTTGTAAAATTGTGCAATTGATATGATATTGTGCAGTTCTAACTTTGGTGGGGGGCGAGACATTACGATCTTCTCCGTCTTAATTTTCTTTCTGTAAATTTAATATCATTGCACATAAGTTGGGTTGTTTCTGGTAACAAGTTTTATTTGTACAACATAAATCAACGGTTTCAAATAATTATAATAATGTAATGTGAAAGACTTAATTCCTGCACCATGATGCATATCTGACAAAGCAACATATTGAACCAAAATTGATGCTAATGATCGTTTGGTTCAATTTGAAGTGTTAAATGGCGCTGAGGGAATTTTAAATAATAATAATATTGTTGATGCTTCAAATTTGAAAGCCCTAATATGTTACATAATCTTTAAAATGGGGTTGTGAAGTTTATGTAATGGAAATTTCAAAGTTTTATCTATCCGTATAATAATACAAAAACAAATGAGATTATTTCTCACAACAATATTTTTATTTGCAAAACTGCAAGCTAAAATAATAAAATCTTACTTTTTAATATTACGCTTCCTCTTCCTCCCGCTGCTCCCTCCTCTCCCTCTTTTGTCTTCTCCTCCTTTCTTGTTGTTCCTTGACTTGTCTAGAATAAATGAAAACCATGAGCATTTACATAATATGGCAATTAGTATGGGAGAGTAAATGGGGAGGAGAGAAAGATCAGCTAGTTAGTTGAGAGCTTTACTCAGAGGCTGTTCATTTTCTGTTGGAGCCTTTTAAGTAGAAGGTGTTATTTCATGTCACCTTGGTTGAATATATTTTAATGGCCAATGGTAAAAGATACGGATGAAATGGTATCTCAATTATACGGCCAGTTTGAGAGTGAAATTTGTAACCGGTGTGGTTTGATCTATGACTTGTCACAATGCAACAAGGACTAAAACAACATTAGTTGGACATAATAATTACCTCTCCTCCTCTTCGATCTCCTCTCTCCTCTCCCTCCTATATCTCCTTTGCCTCCTCCTCTCCTCCCTTTCCTTGGCTTTTCTAGAATAAAAGAAAACCATGAGCATTTACATAATATGGCAATTAGTGTGGCAGAGTAAATGGGGAGGAGAGAAAGATCAGCTTGTTAGTTGAGAGCTTTACCCAGAGGCTGTTAATTTTTTTTTTTTTTTATTTTTTATTTTTTTTTTTTTTTTATTTTTTTTTTTTATTGTTATTAAGTTTAATTGATAATGCCTTCAGAGGGCGAAACAGCTGTCACGCGTAATAATAATTACACAGCAGAACTTGTTTAAAAATAAACTGTTTTTATAAACCCAATAATAATATTATTGTATATATAAAAAATAAAAAAATGTTAATTTTCTGTTGGAGCCTTTGCCCACATTTTATATTTATATTTGACATTAACTAATGTTAAGTGCCAGTTTATTGCATATACACCAATTAAACAAGTTGTTTAAATTTTTTTGTAAAATTGTGCAATTGATATGATATTGTGCAGTGCTAACTTTGGTGGGGGGCGAGACATTACGATCTTCTCCGTCTTAATTTTCTTTCTGTAAATTTAATATCATTACACATAAGTTTGGTTGTTTCTGGTAACAAGTTTTATTTGTACAACATAAATCAACGGTTTCAAATAATTATAATAATGTAATGTGAAAGACTTAATTCCTGCACCATGATGCATATCTGATAAAGCAACATATTGAACCAAAATTGATGCTAATGATCGTTTGGTTCAATTTGAAGTGTTAAATGGCGCTGAGGGAATTTTAAATAATAATAATATTGTTGATGCTTCAGATTTGAAAGCCCTAATATGTTACATAATCTTTAAAATGGGGTTGTGAAGTTTATGTAATGGAAATTTCAAAGTTTTATCTATCCGTATAATAATACAAAAACAAATGATATTATTTCTCACAGCAATATTTTTATTTGCAAAACTGCAAGCTAAAATAATAAAATCTTACTTTTTAATATTACGCTTCCTCTTCCTCCCGCTGCTCCCTCCTCTCCCTCTTTTGTCTTCTCCTCCTTTCTTGTTGTTCCTTGACTTGTTTAGAATAAATGAAAACCATGAGCATTTACATAATATGGCAATTAGTGTGGGAGAGTAAATGGGGAGGAGAGAAAGATCAGCTAGTTAGTTGAGAGCTTTACTCAGAGGCTGTTCATTTTCTGTTGGAGCCTTTGCCCACATTTTAAGTAGAAGGTGTTATTTCATGTCATCTTGGTTGAATATATTTTAATGGCCAATGGTAAAAGATACGGATGAAATGGTATCTCAATTATACGGCCAGTTTGAGAGTGAAATTTGTAACCGGTGTGGTTTGATCTATGACTTGTCACAATGCAACAAGGACTAAAACAACATTAGTTGGACATAATAATTACCTCTCTTCCTCTTCGATCTCCTCTCTCCTCTCCCTCCTATATCTCCTTTGCCTCCTCCTCTCCTCCTTTTCCTTGGCTTTTCTTGAATAAAAGAAAACCATGAGCATTTACATAATATGGCAATTAGTGTGGGAGAGTAAATGGGGAGGAGAGAAAGATCAGCTAGTTAGTTGAGAGCTTTACTCAGAGGCTGTTCATTTTCTGTTGGAGCATTTTAAGTAGAAGGTGTAATTTCATGTCACCTTGGTTGAATATATTTTAATGGCCAATGGTAAAAGATACGGATGAAATGGTATCTCAATTATACGGCCAGTTTGAGAGTGAAATTTGTAACAGTTGGTTTGATCTATGACTTGTCACAATGCAACAAGGACTAAAACAACATTAGTTGGACATAATAATTACCTGTCTTCCTCTTCGATCTCCTCTCTCCTCTCCCTCCTATATCTCCTTTGCCTCCTCCTCTCCTCCTTTTCCTTGGCTTTTCTAGAATAAAAGAAAACCATGAGCATTTACATAATATGGCAATTAGTGTGGGAGAGTAAATGGGGAGGAGAGAAAGATCAGCTAGTTAGTTGAGAGCTTTACTCAGAGGCTGTTCATTTTCTGTTGGAGCCTTTGCCCACATTTTAAGTAGAAGGTGTTATTTCATGTCATCTTGGTTGAATATATTTTAATGGCCAATGGTAAAAGATACGGATGAAATGGTATCTCAATTATACGGCCAGTTTGAGAGTGAAATTTGTAACAGTTGGTTTGATCTATGACTTGTCACAATGCAACAAGGACTAAAACAACATTAGTTGGACATAATAATTACCTCTCTTCCTCTTCGATCTCCTCTCTCCTCTCCCTCCTATATCTCCTTTGCCTCCTCCTCTCCTCCTTTTCCTTGGCTTTTCTAGAATAAAAGAAAACCATGAGCATTTACATAATATGGCAATTAGTGTGGGAGAGTAAATGGGGAGGAGAGAAAGATCAGCTAGTTAGTTGAGAGCTTTACTCAGAGGCTGTTCATTTTCTGTTGGAGCCTTTGCCCACATTTTAAGTAGAAGGTGTTATTTCATGTCATCTTGGTTGAATATATTTTAATGGCCAGTGGTAAAAGATACGGATGAAATGGTATCTCAATTATACGGCCAGTTTGAGAGTGAAATTTGTAACCGGTGTGGTTTGATCTTTGACTTGTCACAATGCAACAAGGACTAAAACAACATTAGTTGGACATAATAATTACCTCTCTTCTACCTCCATCTGCTCCCTCCTCTCCCTCCTTCTCTTTTTCCTCTCCTCCTTTTCTTGTTGTCTAGAATAAATGAAAAACATGAGCATTTACATAATATGGCAATAAGTGTGGGAGAGTAAATGGGGAGGAGAGAAAGAGTGACCTTCAGCTTGTTAGTTGAGAGCTTTACTCAGAGGCTGTTAATTTTCTGTTGGAGCCTTTGCCCACATTTTATATTTATATTTGACATTTACCAATGTTAAGTGCCATTTTATTGCATATACACCAATTAAACAAGTTGTTTAATTTTTTTTGTAAAATTGTGCAATTGATATGATATTGTGCAGTGCTAACTTTGGTGGGGGGCGAGACATTACGATCTTCTCCGTCTTAATTTTCTTTCTGTAAATTTAATATCATTACACATAAGTTGGGTTGTTTCTGGTAACAAGTTTTATTTGTACAACATAAATCAACGGTTTCAAATAATTATAATAATGTAATGTGAAAGACTTAATTCCTGCACCATGATGCATATCTGATAAAGCAACATATTGAACCAAAATTGATGCTAATGATCGTTTGGTTCAATTTGAAGTGTTAAATGGCGCTGAGGGAATTTTAAATAATAATAATATTGTTGATGCTTCAAATTTGAAAGCCCTAATATGTTACATAATCTTTAAAATGGGGTTGTGAAGTTTATGTAATGGAAATTTCAAAGTTTTATCTATCCGTATAATAATACAAAAACAAATGAGATTATTTCTCACAACAATATTTTTATTTGCAAAACTGCAAGCTAAAATAATAAAATCTTACTTTTTAATATTACGCTTCCTCTTCCTCCCGCTGCTCCCTCCTCTCCCTCTTTTGTCTTCTCCTCCTTTCTTGTTGTTCCTTGACTTGTCTAGAATAAATGAAAACCATGAGCATTTACATAATATGGCAATTAGTGTGGGAGAGTAAATGGGGAGGAGAGAAAGATCAGCTAGTTAGTTGAGAGCTTTACTCAGAGGCTGTTCATTTTCTGTTGGAGCCTTTGCCCACATTTTAAGTAGAAGGTGTTATTTCATGTCATCTTGGTTGAATATATTTTAATGGCCAATGGTAAAAGATACGGATGAAATGGTATCTCAATTATACGGCCAGTTTGAGAGTGAAATTTGTAACCGGTGTGGTTTGATCTATGACTTGTCACAATGCAACAAGGACTAAAACAACATTAGTTGGACATAATAATTACCTCTCTTCCTCTTCGATCTCCTCTCTCCTCTCCCTCCTATATCTCCTTTGCCTCCTCCTCTCCTCCTTTTCCTTGGCTTTTCTAGAATAAAAGAAAACCATGAGCATTTACATAATATGGCAATTAGTGTGGGAGAGTAAATGGGGAGGAGAGAAAGATCAGCTAGTTAGTTGAGAGCTTTACTCAGAGGCTGTTCATTTTCTGTTGGAGCCTTTGCCCACATTTTATATTTATATTTGACATTTACCAATGTTAAGTGCCAGTTTATTGCATATACACCAATAAAACAAGTTGTTTAATTTTTTTTGTAAAATTGTGCAATTGATATGATATTGTGCAGTGCTAACTTTGGTGGGGGGCGAGACATTACGATCTTCTCCGTCTTAATTTTCTTTCTGTAAATTTAATATCATTACACATAAGTTGGGTTGTTTCTGGTAACAAGTTTTATTTGTACAACATAAATCAACGGTTTCAAATAATTATAATAATGTAATGTGAAAGACTTAATTCCTGCACCATGATGCATATCTGATAAAGCAACATATTGAACCAAAATTGATGCTAATGATCGTTAAGTTCAATTTGAAGTGTTAAATGGCGCTGAGGGAATTTTAAATAATAATAATATTGTTGATGCTTCAAATTTGAAAGCCCTAATATGTTACATAATCTTTAAAATGGGGTTGTGAAGTTTATGTAATGGAAATTTCAAAGTTTTATCTATCCGTATAATAATACAAAAACAAATGAGATTATTTCTCATAACAATATTTTTATTTGCAAAACTGCAAGCTAAAATAATAAAATCTTACTTTTTAATATTACGCTTCCTCTTCCTCCCGCTGCTCCCTCCTCTCCCTCTTTTGTCTTCTCCTCCTTTCTTGTTGTTCCTTGACTTGTCTAGAATAAATGAAAACCATGAGCATTTACATAATATGGCAATTAGTGTGGGAGAGTAAATGGGGAGGAGAGAAAGATCAGCTAGTTAGTTGAGAGCTTTACTCAGAGGCTGTTCATTTTCTGTTGGAGCCTTTGCCCACATTTTAAGTAGAAGGTGTTATTTCATGTCATCTTGGTTGAATATATTTTAATGGCCAATGGTAAAAGATACGGATGAAATGGTATCTCAATTAACGGCCAGTTTGAGAGTGAAATTTGTAACCGGTGTGTTTTGATCTATGACTTGTCACAATGCAACAAGGACTAAAACAACATTAGTTGGACATAATAATTACCTCTCTTCCTCTTCGATCTCCTCTCTCCTCTCCCTCCTATATCTCCTTTGCCTCCTCCTCTCCTCCTTTTCCTTGGCTTTTCTAGAATAAAAGAAAACCATGAGCATTTACATAATATGGCAATTAGTGTGGCAGAGTAAATGGGGAGGAGAGAAAGATCAGCTTGTTAGTTGAGAGCTTTACCCAGAGGCTGTTAATTTTCTGTTGGAGCCTTTGCCCACATTTTATATTTATATTTGACATTAACTAATGTTAAGTGCCAGTTTATTGCATAAACACCAATTAAACAAGTTTAATTTTTTTTGTAAAATTGTGCAATTGATATGATATTGTGCAGTGCTAACTTTGGTGGGGGGCGAGACATTACGATCTTCTCCGTCTTAATTTTCTTTCTGTAAATTTAATATCATTACACATAAGTTGGGTTGTTTCTGGTAACAAGTTTTATTTGTACAACATAAATCAACGGTTTCAAATAATTATAGTAATGTAATGTGAAAGACTTAATTCCTGCACCATGATGCATATCTGATAAAGCAACATATTGAACCAAAATTGATGCTAATGATCGTTTGGTTCAATTCGAAGTGTTAAATGGCGCTGAGGGAATTTTAAATAATAATAATATTGTTGATGCTTCAAATTTGAAAGCCCTAATATGTTACATAATCTTTAAAATGGGGTTGTGAAGTTTATGTAATGGAAATTTCAAAGTTTTATCTATCCGTATAATAATACAAAAACAAATGAGATTATTTCTCACAACAATATTTTTATTTGCAAAACTGCAAGCTAAAATAATAAAATCTTACTTTTTAATATTACGCTTCCTCTTCCTCCCGCTGCTCCCTCCTCTCCCTCTTTTGTCTTCTCCTCCTTTCTTGTTGTTCCTTGACTTGTCTAGAATAAATGAAAACCATGAGCATTTACATAATATGGCAATTAGTGTGGGAGAGTAAATGGGGAGGAGAGAAAGATCAGCTAGTTAGTTGAGAGCTTTACTCAGAGGCTGTTCATTTTCTGTTGGAGCCTTTGCCCACATTTTAAGTAGAAGGTGTTATTTCATGTCATCTTGGTTGAATATATTTTAATGGCCATTGGTAAAAGATACGGATGAAATGGTATCTCAATTAACGGCCAGTTTGAGAGTGAAATTTGTAACCGGTGTGGTTTGATCTATGACTGTCACAATGCAACAAGGACTAAAACAACATTACTTGGACATAATAATTACCTCTCTTCTACCTCCATCTGCTCCCTCCTCTCCCTCCTTCTCTTTTTCCTCTCCTCCTTTTCTTGTTGTCTAGAATAAATGAAAAACATGAGCATTTACATAATATGGCAATTAGTGTGGGAGAGTAAATAGGGAGGAGAGAAAGAGTGACCTTCAGCTTGTTAGTTGAGAGCTTTACTCAGAGGCTGTTAATTTTCTGTTGGAGCCTTTGCCCACATTTTATATTTATATTTGACATTTTCTAATGTTAAGTGCCAGTTTATTGCATATACACCAATTAAACAAGTTGTTTAAATTTTTTTGTAAAATTGTGCAATTGATATGATATTGTGCAGTTCTAACTTTGGTGGGGGGCGAGACATTACGATCTTCTCCGTCTTAATTTTCTTTCTGTAAATTTAATATCATTGCACATAAGTTGGGTTGTTTCTGGTAACAAGTTTGATTTGTACAACATAAATCAACGGTTTCAAATAATTATAATAATGTAATGTGAAAGACTTAATTCCTGCACCATGATGCATATCTGACAAAGCAACATATTGAACCAAAATTGATGCTAATGATCGTTTGGTTCAATTTGAAGTGTTAAATGGCGCTGAGGGAATTTTAAATAATAATAATATTGTTGATGCTTCAAATTTGAAAGCCCTAATATGTTACATAATCTTTAAAATGGGGTTGTGAAGTTTATGTAATGGAAATTTCAAAGTTTTATCTATCCGTATAATAATACAAAAACAAATGAGATTATTTCTCACAACAATATTTTTATTTGCAAAACTGCAAGCTAAAATAATAAAATCTTACTTTTTAATATTACGCTTCCTCTTCCTCCCGCTGCTCCCTCCTCTCCCTCTTTTGTCTTCTCCTCCTTTCTTGTTGTTCCTTGACTTGTCTAGAATAAATGAAAACCATGAGCATTTACATAATATGGCAATTAGTATGGGAGAGTAAATGGGGAGGAGAGAAAGATCAGCTAGTTAGTTGAGAGCTTTACTCAGAGGCTGTTCATTTTCTGTTGGAGCCTTTTAAGTAGAAGGTGTTATTTCATGTCACCTTGGTTGAATATATTTTAATGGCCAATGGTAAAAGATACGGATGAAATGGTATCTCAATTATACGGCCAGTTTGAGAGTGAAATTTGTAACCGGTGTGGTTTGATCTATGACTTGTCACAATGCAACAAGGACTAAAACAACATTAGTTGGACATAATAATTACCTCTCCTCCTCTTCGATCTCCTCTCTCCTCTCCCTCCTATATCTCCTTTGCCTCCTCCTCTCCTCCCTTTCCTTGGCTTTTCTAGAATAAAAGAAAACCATGAGCATTTACATAATATGGCAATTAGTGTGGCAGAGTAAATGGGGAGGAGAGAAAGATCAGCTTGTTAGTTGAGAGCTTTACCCAGAGGCTGTTAATTTGCTTTTTTTTTTTTTTATTTTTTTTTTTTATTGTTATTAAGTTTAATTGATAATGCCTTCAGAGGGCGAAACAGCTGTCACGCGTAATAATAATTACACAGCAGAACTTGTTTAAAAATAAACTGTTTTTATAAACCCAATAATAATATTATTGTATATATAAAAAATAAAAAAATGTTAATTTTCTGTTGGAGCCTTTGCCCACATTTTATATTTATATTTGACATTAACTAATGTTAAGTGCCAGTTTATTGCATATACACCAATTAAACAAGTTGTTTAAATTTTTTTGTAAAATTGTGCAATTGATATGATATTGTGCAGTGCTAACTTTGGTGGGGGGCGAGACATTACGATCTTCTCCGTCTTAATTTTCTTTCTGTAAATTTAATATCATTACACATAAGTTTGGTTGTTTCTGGTAACAAGTTTTATTTGTACAACATAAATCAACGGTTTCAAATAATTATAATAATGTAATGTGAAAGACTTAATTCCTGCACCATGATGCATATCTGATAAAGCAACATATTGAACCAAAATTGATGCTAATGATCGTTTGGTTCAATTTGAAGTGTTAAATGGCGCTGAGGGAATTTTAAATAATAATAATATTGTTGATGCTTCAAATTTGAAAGCCCTAATATGTTACATAATCTTTAAAATGGGGTTGTGAAGTTTATGTAATGGAAATTTCAAAGTTTTATCTATCCGTATAATAATACAAAAACAAATGATATTATTTCTCACAGCAATATTTTTATTTGCAAAACTGCAAGCTAAAATAATAAAATCTTACTTTTTAATATTACGCTTCCTCTTCCTCCCGCTGCTCCCTCCTCTCCCTCTTTTGTCTTCTCCTCCTTTCTTGTTGTTCCTTGACTTGTTTAGAATAAATGAAAACCATGAGCATTTACATAATATGGCAATTAGTGTGGGAGAGTAAATGGGGAGGAGAGAAAGATCAGCTAGTTAGTTGAGAGCTTTACTCAGAGGCTGTTCATTTTCTGTTGGAGCCTTTGCCCACATTTTAAGTAGAAGGTGTTATTTCATGTCATCTTGGTTGAATATATTTTAATGGCCAATGGTAAAAGATACGGATGAAATGGTATCTCAATTATACGGCCAGTTTGAGAGTGAAATTTGTAACCGGTGTGGTTTGATCTATGACTTGTCACAATGCAACAAGGACTAAAACAACATTAGTTGGACATAATAATTACCTCTCTTCCTCTTCGATCTCCTCTCTCCTCTCCCTCCTATATCTCCTTTGCCTCCTCCTCTCCTCCTTTTCCTTGGCTTTTCTTGAATAAAAGAAAACCATGAGCATTTACATAATATGGCAATTAGTGTGGGAGAGTAAATGGGGAGGAGAGAAAGATCAGCTAGTTAGTTGAGAGCTTTACTCAGAGGCTGTTCATTTTCTGTTGGAGCCTTTTAAGTAGAAGGGGTAATTTCATGTCACCTTGGTTGAATATATTTTAATGGCCAATGGTAAAAGATACGGATGAAATGGTATCTCAATTATACGGCCAGTTTGAGAGTGAAATTTGTAACAGTTGGTTTGATCTATGACTTGTCACAATGCAACAAGGACTAAAACAACATTAGTTGGACATAATAATTACCTGTCTTCCTCTTCGATCTCCTCTCTCCTCTCCCTCCTATATCTCCTTTGCCTCCTCCTCTCCTCCTTTTCCTTGGCTTTTCTAGAATAAAAGAAAACCATGAGCATTTACATAATATGGCAATTAGTGTGGGAGAGTAAATGGGGAGGAGAGAAAGATCAGCTAGTTAGTTGAGAGCTTTACTCAGAGGCTGTTCATTTTCTGTTGGAGCCTTTGCCCACATTTTAAGTAGAAGGTGTTATTTCATGTCATCTTGGTTGAATATATTTTAATGGCCAATGGTAAAAGATACGGATGAAATGGTATCTCAATTATACGGCCAGTTTGAGAGTGAAATTTGTAACAGTTGGTTTGATCTATGACTTGTCACAATGCAACAAGGACTAAAACAACATTAGTTGGACATAATAATTACCTCTCTTCCTCTTCGATCTCCTCTCTCCTCTCCCTCCTATATCTCCTTTGCCTCCTCCTCTCCTCCTTTTCCTTGGCTTTTCTAGAATAAAAGAAAACCATGAGCATTTACATAATATGGCAATTAGTGTGGGAGAGTAAATGGGGAGGAGAGAAAGATCAGCTAGTTAGTTGAGAGCTTTACTCAGAGGCTGTTCATTTTCTGTTGGAGCCTTTGCCCACATTTTAAGTAGAAGGTGTTATTTCATGTCATCTTGGTTGAATATATTTTAATGGCCAGTGGTAAAAGATACGGATGAAATGGTATCTCAATTATACGGCCAGTTTGAGAGTGAAATTTGTAACCGGTGTGGTTTGATCTTTGACTTGTCACAATGCAACAAGGACTAAAACAACATTAGTTGGACATAATAATTACCTCTCTTCTACCTCCATCTGCTCCCTCCTCTCCCTCCTTCTCTTTTTCCTCTCCTCCTTTTCTTGTTGTCTAGAATAAATGAAAAACATGAGCATTTACATAATATGGCAATAAGTGTGGGAGAGTAAATGGGGAGGAGAGAAAGAGTGACCTTCAGCTTGTTAGTTGAGAGCTTTACTCAGAGGCTGTTAATTTTCTGTTGGAGCCTTTGCCCACATTTTATATTTATATTTGACATTTACCAATGTTAAGTGCCAGTTTATTGCATATACACCAATTAAACAAGTTGTTTAATTTTTTTTGTAAAATTGTGCAATTGATATGATATTGTGCAGTGCTAACTTTGGTGGGGGGCGAGACATTACGATCTTCTCCGTCTTAATTTTCTTTCTGTAAATTTAATATCATTACACATAAGTTGGGTTGTTTCTGGTAACAAGTTTTATTTGTACAACATAAATCAACGGTTTCAAATAATTATAATAATGTAATGTGAAAGACTTAATTCCTGCACCATGATGCATATCTGATAAAGCAACATATTGAACCAAAATTGATGCTAATGATCGTTTGGTTCAATTTGAAGTGTTAAATGGCGCTGAGGGAATTTTAAATAATAATAATATTGTTGATGCTTCAAATTTGAAAGCCCTAATATGTTACATAATCTTTAAAATGGGGTTGTGAAGTTTATGTAATGGAAATTTCAAAGTTTTATCTATCCGTATAATAATACAAAAACAAATGAGATTATTTCTCACAACAATATTTTTATTTGCAAAACTGCAAGCTAAAATAATAAAATCTTACTTTTTAATATTACGCTTCCTCTTCCTCCCGCTGCTCCCTCCTCTCCCTCTTTTGTCTTCTCCTCCTTTCTTGTTGTTCCTTGACTTGTCTAGAATAAATGAAAACCATGAGCATTTACATAATATGGCAATTAGTATGGGAGAGTAAATGGGGAGGAGAGAAAGATCAGCTAGTTAGTTGAGAGCTTTACTCAGAGGCTGTTCATTTTCTGTTGGAGCCTTTGCCCACATTTTATATTTTTATTTGACATTTACTAATGTTAAGTGCCAGTTTATTGCATATTCACCAATTCAACAAGTTGTTTAAATTTTTTTGTAAAATTGTGCAATTGATATGATATTGTGCAGTGCTAACTTTGGTGGGGGGCGAGACATTACGATCTTCTCCGTCTTAATTTTCTTTCTGTAAATTTAATATCATTACACATAAGTTGGGTTGTTTCTGGTAACAAGTTTTATTTGTACAACATAAATCAACGGTTTCAAATAATTATAATAATGTAATGTTAAAGACTTAATTCCTGCACAATGATGCATATCTGATAAAGCAACATATTGAACCAAAATTGATGCTAATGATCGTTTGGTTCAATTTGAAGTGTTAAATGGCGCTGAGGGAATTTTAAATAATAATAATATTGTTGATGCTTCAAATTTGAAAGCCCTAATATGTTACATAATCTTTAAAATGGGGTTGTGAAGTTTATGTAATGGAAATTTCAAAGTTTTATCTATCCGTATAATCATACAAAAACAAATGAGATTATTTCTCACAAGAATATTTTTATTTGCAAAACTGCAAGCTAAAATAATAAAATCTTACTTTTTAATATTACGCTTCCTCTTCCTCCCGCTGCTCCCTCCTCTCCCTCTTTTGTCTTCTCCTCCTTTCTCTTTGTTCCTTGACTTGTCTAGAATAAATGAAAACCATGAGCATTTACATAATATGGCAATTAGTATGGGAGAGTCAATGGGGAGGAGAGAAAGATCAGCTAGTTAGTTGAGAGCTTTACTCAGAGGCTGTTAATTTTCTGTTGGAGCCTTTGCCCACATTTTAAGTAGAAGGTGTTATTTCATGTCATCTTGGTTGAATATATTTTAATGGCCAGTGGTAAAAGATACGGATGAAATGGTATCTCAATTATACGGCCAGTTTGAGAGTGAAATTTGTAACCGGTGTGGTTTGATCTATGACTTGTCACAATGCAACAAGGACTAAAACAACATTAGTTGGACATAATAATTACCTCTCTTCTACCTCCATCTGCTCCCTCCTCTCCCTCCTTCTCTTTTTCCTCTCCTCCTTTTCTTGTTGTCTAGAATAAATGAAAAACATGAGCATTTACATAATATGGCAATTAGTGTGGGAGAGTAAATGGGCAGGAGAGAAAGAGTGACCTTCAGCTTGTTAGTTGAGAGCTTTACTCAGAGGCTGTTAATTTTCTGTTGGAGCCTTTGCCCACATTTTATATTTATATTTGACATTTACCAATGTTAAGTGCCAGTTTATTGCATATACACCAATTAAACAAGTTGTTTAATTTTTTTTTGTAAAATTGTGCAATTGATATGATATTGTGCAGTGCTAACTTTGGTGGGGGGCGAGACATTACGATCTTCTCCGTCTTAATTTTCTTTCTGTAAATTTAATATCATTACACATAAGTTGGGTTGTTTCTGGTAACAAGTTTTATTTGTACAACATAAATCAACGGTTTCAAATAATTATAATAATGTAATGTGAAAGACTTAATTCCTGCACCATGATGCATATCTGATAAAGCAACATATTGAACCAAAATTGATGCTAATGATCGTTTGGTTCAATTTGAAGTGTTAAATGGCGCTGAGGGAATTTTAAATAATAATAATATTGTTGATGCTTCAAATTTGAAAGCCCTAATATGTTACATAATCTTTAAAATGGGGTTGTGAAGTTTATGTAATGGAAATTTCAAAGTTTTATCCATCCGTATAATAATACAAAAACAAATGAGATTATTTCTCACAACAATATTTTTATTTGCAAAACTGCAAGCTAAAATAATAAAATCTTACTTTTTAATATAACGCTTCCTCTTCCCGCTGCTCCCTCCTCTCCCTCTTTTCTCTTCTCCTCCTTTCTCTATTTTCCGTGTCTTGCCTAGAATAAAAGAAAACCATGAGCATTTACATAATATGGCAATTAGTGTGGGAGAGTAAATGGGGAGGAGAGAAAGATCAGCTAGTTAGTTGAGAGCTTTACTCAGAGGCTGTTCATTTTCTGTTGGAGCCTTTGCCCACATTTTAAGTAGAAGGTGTTATTTCATGTTATCTTGGTTGAACATATTTTAATGGCCAATGGTAAAAGATACGGATGAAATGATATCTCAATTAACGGCCAGTTTGAGAGTGAAATTTGTAACCGGTGTGGTTTGATCTATGACTTGTCACAATGCAACAAGGACTAAAACAACATTAGTTGGACATAATAATTACCTCTCTTCCTCTTCGATCTCCTCTCTCCTCTCCCTCCTATATCTCCTTTGCCTCCTCCTCTCCTCCTTTTCCTTGGCTTTTCTAGAATAAAAGAAAACCATGAGCATTTACATAATATGGCAATTAGTGTGGCAGAGTAAATGGGGAGGAGAGAAAGATCAGCTTGTTAGTTGAGAGCTTTACCCAGAGGCTGTTAATTTTCTGTTGGAGCCTTTGCCCACATTTTATATTTATATTTGACATTTACTAATGTTGAGTGCCAGTTTATTGCATATACACCAATTAAACAAGTTGTTTAAATTTTTTTGTAAAATTGTGCAATTGATATGATATTGTGCAGTGCTAACTTTGGTGGGGGGCGAGACATTACGATCTTCTCCGTCTTAATTTTCTTTCTGTAAATTTAATATCATTACACATAAGTTGGGTTGTTTCTGGTAACAAGTTTTATTTGTACAACATAAATCAACGGTTTCAAATAATTATAATAATGTAATGTGAAAGACTTAATTCCTGCACCATGATGCATATCTGATAAAGCAACATATTGAACCAAAATTGATGCTAATGATCGTTAAGTTCAATTTGAAGTGTTAAATGGCGCTGAGGGAATTTTAAATAATAATAATATTGTTGATGCTTCAAATTTGAAAGCCCTAATATGTTACATAATCTTTAAAATGGGGTTGTGAAGTTTATGTAATGGAAATTTCAAAGTTTTATCCATCCGTATAATAATACAAAAACAAATGAGATTATTTCTCACAACAATATTTTTATTTGCAAAACTGCAAGCTAAAATAATAAAATCTTACTTTTTAATATTACGCTTCCTCTTCCCGCTGCTCCCTCCTCTCCCTCTTTTCTCTTCTCCTCCTTTCTCTATTTTCCGTGTCTTGCCTAGAATAAAAGAAAACCATGAGCATTTACATAATATGGCAATTAGTGTGGGAGAGTAAATGGGGAGGAGAGAAAGATCAGCTAGTTAGTTGAGAGCTTTACTCAGAGGCTGTTCATTTTCTGTTGGAGCCTTTGCCCACATTTTAAGTAGAAGGTGTTATTTCATGTCATCTTGGTTGAATATATTTTAATGGCCAATGGTAAAAGATACGGATGAAATGGTATCTCAATTATACGGCCAGTTTGAGAGTGAAATTTGTAACCGGTGTGGTTTGATCTATGACTTGTCACAATGCAACAAGGACTAAAACAACATTAGTTGGACATAATAATTACCTCTCTTCCTCTTCGATCTCCTCTCTCCTCTCCCTCCTATATCTCCTTTGCCTCCTCCTCTCCTCCTTTTCCTTGGCTTTTCTAGAATAAAAGAAAACCATGAGCATTTACATAATATGGCAATTAGTGTGGGAGAGTAAATGGGGAGGAGAGAAAGATCAGCTAGTTAGTTGAGAGCTTTACTCAGAGGCTGTTCATTTTCTGTTGGAGCCTTTGCCCACATTTTATATTTATATTTGACATTTACCAATGTTAAGTGCCAGTTTATTGCATATACACCAATTAAACAAGTTGCTTAATTTTTTTTGTAAAATTGTGCAATTGATATGATATTGTGCAGTGCTAACTTTGGTGGGGGGCGAGACATTACGATCTTCTCCGTCTTAATTTTCTTTCTGTAAATTTAATATCATTACACATAAGTTGGGTTGTTTCTGGTAACAAGTTTTATTTGTACAACATAAATCAACGGTTTCAAATAATTATAATAATGTAATGTGAAAGACTTAATTCCTGCACCATGATGCATATCTGATAAAGCAACATATTGAACCAAAATTGATGCTAATGATCGTTAAGTTCAATTTGAAGTGTTAAATGGCGCTGAGGGAATTTTAAATAATAATAATATTGTTGATGCTTCAAATTTGAAAGCCCTAATATGTTACATAATCTTTAAAATGGGGTTGTGAAGTTTATGTAATGGAAATTTCAAAGTTTTATCTATCCGTATAATAATACAAAAACAAATGAGATTATTTCTCACAACAATATTTTTATTTGCAAAACTGCAAGCTAAAATAATAAAATCTTACTTTTTAATATTACGCTTCCTCTTCCTCCCGCTGCTCCCTCCTCTCCCTCTTTTGTCTTCTCCTCCTTTCTTGTTGTTCCTTGACTTGTCTAGAATAAATGAAAACCATGAGCATTTACATAATATGGCAATTAGTGTGGGAGAGTAAATGGGGAGGAGAGAAAGATCAGCTAGTTAGTTGAGAGCTTTACTCAGAGGCTGTTCATTTTCTGTTGGAGCCTTTGCCCACATTTTAAGTAGAAGGTGTTATTTCATGTCATCTTGGTTGAATATATTTTAATGGCCAATGGTAAAAGATACGGATGAAATGGTATCTCAATTATACGGCCAGTTTGAGAGTGAAATTTGTAACCGGTGTGGTTTGATCTATGACTTGTCACAATGCAACAAGGACTAAAACAACATTAGTTGGACATAATAATTACCTCTCTTCCTCTTCGATCTCCTCTCTCCTCTCCCTCCTATATCTCCTTTGCCTCCTCCTCTCCTCCTTTTCCTTGGCTTTTCTAGAATAAAAGAAAACCATGAGCATTTACATAATATGGCAATTAGTGTGGGAGAGTAAATGGGGAGGAGAGAAAGATCAGCTAGTTAGTTGAGAGCTTTACTCAGAGGCTGTTCATTTTCTGTTGGAGCCTTTGCCCACATTTTATATTTATATTTGACATTTACCAATGTTAAGTGCCAGTTTATTGCATATACACCAATAAAACAAGTTGTTTAATTTTTTTTGTAAAATTGTGCAATTGATATGATATTGTGCAGTGCTAACTTTGGTGGGGGGCGAGACATTACGATCTTCTCCGTCTTAATTTTCTTTCTGTAAATTTAATATCATTACACATAAGTTGGGTTGTTTCTGGTAACAAGTTTTATTTGTACAACATAAATCAACGGTTTCAAATAATTATAATAATGTAATGTGAAAGACTTAATTCCTGCACCATGATGCATATCTGATAAAGCAACATATTGAACCAAAATTGATGCTAATGATCGTTTGGTTCAATTTGAAGTGTTAAATGGCGCTGAGGGAACTTTAAATAATAATAATATTGTTGATGCTTCAAATTTGAAAGCCCTAATATGTTACATAATCTTTAAAATGGGGTTGTGAAGTTTATGTAATGGAAATTTCAAAGTTTTATCTATCCGTATAATAATACAAAAACAAATGAGATTATTTCTCATAACAATATTTTTATTTGCAAAACTGCAAGCTAAAATAATAAAATCTTACTTTTTAATATTACGCTTCCTCTTCCTCCCGCTGCTCCCTCCTCTCCCTCTTTTGTCTTCTCCTCCTTTCTTGTTGTTCCTTGACTTGTCTAGAATAAATGAAAACCATGAGCATTTACATAATATGGCAATTAGTGTGGGAGAGTAAATGGGGAGGAGAGAAAGATCAGCTAGTTAGTTGAGAGCTTTACTCAGAGGCTGTTCATTTTCTGTTGGAGCCTTTGCCCACATTTTAAGTAGAAGGTGTTATTTCATGTCATCTTGGTTGAATATATTTTAATGGCCAATGGTAAAAGATACGGATGAAATGGTATCTCAATTAACGGCCAGTTTGAGAGTGAAATTTGTAACCGGTGTGGTTTGATCTATGACTTGTCACAATGCAACAAGGACTAAAACAACATTAGTTGGACATAATAATTACCTCTCTTCCTCTTCGATCTCCTCTCTCCTCTCCCTCCTATATCTCCTTTGCCTCCTCCTCTCCTCCTTTTCCTTGGCTTTTCTAGAATAAAAGAAAACCATGAGCATTTACATAATATGGCAATTAGTGTGGGAGAGTAAATGGGGAGGAGAGAAAGATCAGCTAGTTAGTTGAGAGCTTTACTCAGAGGCTGTTCATTTTCTGTTGGAGCCTTTGCCCACATTTTATATTTTTATTTGACATTTACTAATGTTAAGTGCCAGTTTATTGCATATTCACCAATTCAACAAGTTGTTTAAATTTTTTTGTAAAATTGTGCAATTGATATGATATTGTGCAGTGCTAACTTTGGTGGGGGGCGAGACATTACGATCTTCTCCGTCTTAATTTTCTTTCTGTAAATTTAATATCATTACACATAAGTTGGGTTGTTTCTGGTAACAAGTTTTATTTGTACAACATAAATCAACGGTTTCAAATAATTATAATAATGTAATGTTAAAGACTTAATTCCTGCACAATGATGCATATCTGATAAAGCAACATATTGAACCAAAATTGATGCTAATGATCGTTTGGTTCAATTTGAAGTGTTAAATGGCGCTGAGGGAATTTTAAATAATAATAATATTGTTGATGCTTCAAATTTGAAAGCCCTAATATGTTACATAATCTTTAAAATGGGGTTGTGAAGTTTATGTAATGGAAATTTCAAAGTTTTATCTATCCGTATAATAATACAAAAACAAATGAGATTATTTCTCATAACAATATTTTTATTTGCAAAACTGCAAGCTAAAATAATAAAATCTTACTTTTTAATATTACGCTTCCTCTTCCTCCCGCTGCTCCCTCCTCTCCCTCTTTTGTCTTCTCCTCCTTTCTCTTTGTTCCTTGACTTGTCTAGAATAAATGAAAACCATGAGCATTTACATAATATGGCAATTAGTATGGGAGAGTCAATGGGGAGGAGAGAAAGATCAGCTAGTTAGTTGAGAGCTTTACTCAGAGGCTGTTAATTTTCTGTTGGAGCCTTTGCCCACATTTTAAGTAGAAGGTGTTATTTCATGTCATCTTGGTTGAATATATTTTAATGGCCAGTGGTAAAAGATACGGATGAAATGGTATCTCAATTATACGGCCAGTTTGAGAGTGAAATTTGTAACCGGTGTGGTTTGATCTATGACTTGTCACAATGCAACAAGGACTAAAACAACATTAGTTGGACATAATAATTACCTCTCTTCTACCTCCATCTGCTCCCTCCTCTCCCTCCTTCTCTTTTTCCTCTCCTCCTTTTCTTGTTGTCTAGAATAAATGAAAAACATGAGCATTTACATAATATGGCAATTAGTGTGGGAGAGTAAATGGGCAGGAGAGAAAGAGTGACCTTCAGCTTGTTAGTTGAGAGCTTTACTCAGAGGCTGTTAATTTTCTGTTGGAGCCTTTGCCCACATTTTATATTTATATTTGACATTTACCAATGTTAAGTGCCAGTTTATTGCATATACACCAATTAAACAAGTTGTTTAATTTTTTTTTGTAAAATTGTGCAATTGATATGATATTGTGCAGTGCTAACTTCGGTGGGGGGCGAGACATTACGATCTTCTCCGTCTTAATTTTCTTTCTGTAAATTTAATATCATTACACATAAGTTGGGTTGTTTCTGGTAACAAGTTTTATTTGTACAACATAAATCAACGGTTTCAAATAATTATAATAATGTAATGTTAAAGACTTAATTCCTGCACAATGATGCATATCTGATAAAGCAACATATTGAACCAAAATTGATGCTAATGATCGTTTGGTTCAATTTGAAGTGTTAAATGGCGCTGAGGGAATTTTAAATAATAATAATATTGTTGATGCTTCAAATTTGAAAGCCCTAATATGTTACATAATCTTTAAAATGGGGTTGTGAAGTTTATGTAATGGAAATTTCAAAGTTTTATCCATCCGTATAATAATACAAAAACAAATGAGATTATTTCTCACAACAATATTTTTATTTGCAAAACTGCAAGCTAAAATAATAAAATCTTACTTTTTAATATTACGCTTCCTCTTCCCGCTGCTCCCTCCTCTCCCTCTTTTCTCTTCTCCTCCTTTCTCTATTTTCCGTGTCTTGCCTAGAATAAAAGAAAACCATGAGCATTTACATAATATGGCAATTAGTGTGGGAGAGTAAATGGGGAGGAGAGAAAGATCAGCTAGTTAGTTGAGAGCTTTACTCAGAGGCTGTTCATTTTCTGTTGGAGCCTTTGCCCACATTTTAAGTAGAAGGTGTTATTTCATGTTATCTTGGTTGAACATATTTTAATGGCCAATGGTAAAAGATACGGATGAAATGATATCTCAATTAACGGCCAGTTTGAGAGTGAAATTTGTAACCGGTGTGGTTTGATCTATGACTTGTCACAATGCAACAAGGACTAAAACAACATTAGTTGGACATAATAATTACCTCTCTTCCTCTTCGATCTCCTCTCTCCTCTCCCTCCTATATCTCCTTTGCCTCCTCCTCTCCTCCTTTTCCTTGGCTTTTCTAGAATTAAAGAAAACCATGAGCATTTACATAATATGGCAATTAGTGTGGCAGAGTAAATGGGGAGGAGAGAAAGATCAGCTTGTTAGTTGAGAGCTTTACCCAGAGGCTGTTAATTTTCTGTTGGAGCCTTTGCCCACATTTTATATTTATATTTGACATTTACTAATGTTGAGTGCCAGTTTATTGCATATACACCAATTAAACAAGTTGTTTAAATTTTTTTGTAAAATTGTGCAATTGATATGATATTGTGCAGTGCTAACTTTGGTGGGGGGCGAGACATTACGATCTTCTCCGTCTTAATTTTCTTTCTGTTAATTTAATATCATTACACATAAGTTGGGTTGTTTCTGGTAACAAGTTTTATTTGTACAACATAAATCAACGGTTTCAAATAATTATAATAATGTAATGTGAAAGACTTAATTCCTGCACCATGATGCATATCTGATAAAGCAACATATTGAACCAAAATTGATGCTAATGATCGTTAGGTTCAATTTGAAGTGTTAAATGGCGCTGAGGGAATTTTAAATAATAATAATATTGTTGATGCTTCAAATTTGAAAGCCCTAATATGTTACATAATCTTTAAAATGGGGTTGTGAAGTTTATGTAATGGAAATTTCAAAGTTTTATCCATCCGTATAATAATACAAAAACAAATGAGATTATTTCTCACGACAATATTTTTATTTGCAAAACTGCAAGCTAAAATAATAAAATCTTACTTTTTAATATTACGCTTCCTCTTCCTCCCGCTGCTCCCTCCTCTCCCTCTTTTGTCTTCTCCTCCTTTCTTGTTGTTCCTTGACTTGTCTAGAATAAATGAAAACCATGAGCATTTACATAATATGGCAATTAGTGTGGGAGAGTAAATGGGGAGGAGAGAAAGATCAGCTAGTTAGTTGAGAGCTTTACTCAGAGGCTGTTCATTTTCTGTTGGAGCCTTTGCCCACATTTTAAGTAGAAGGTGTTATTTCATGTCATCTTGGTTGAATATATTTTAATGGCCAATGGTAAAAGATACGGATGAAATGGTATCTCAATTATACGGCCAGTTTGAGAGTGAAATTTGTAACCGGTGTGGTTTGATCTATGACTTGTCACAATGCAACAAGGACTAAAACAACATTAGTTGGACATAATAATTACCTCTCTTCCTCTTCGATCTCCTCTCTCCTCTCCCTCCTATATCTCCTTTGCCTCCTCCTCTCCTCCTTTTCCTTGGCTTTTCTAGAATAAAAGAAAACCATGAGCATTTACATAATATGGCAATTAGTGTGGGAGAGTAAATGGGGAGGAGAGAAAGATCAGCTAGTTAGTTGAGAGCTTTACTCAGAGGCTGTTCATTTTCTGTTGGAGCCTTTGCCCACATTTTATATTTTTATTTGACATTTACTAATGTTAAGTGCCAGTTTATTGCATATTCACCAATTCAACAAGTTGTTTAAATTTTTTTGTAAAATTGTGCAATTGATATGATATTGTGCAGTGCTAACTTTGGTGGGGGGCGAGACATTACGATCTTCTCCGTCTTAATTTTCTTTCTGTAAATTTAATATCATTACACATAAGTTGGGTTGTTTCTGGTAACAAGTTTTATTTGTACAACATAAATCAACGGTTTCAAATAATTATAATAATGTAATGTTAAAGACTTAATTCCTGCACAATGATGCATATCTGATAAAGCAACATATTGAACCAAAATTGATGCTAATGATCGTTTGGTTCAATTTGAAGTGTTAAATGGCGCTGAGGGAATTTTAAATAATAATAATATTGTTGATGCTTCAAATTTGAAAGCCCTAATATGTTACATAATCTTTAAAATGGGGTTGTGAAGTTTATGTAATGGAAATTTCAAAGTTTTATCTATCCGTATAATCATACAAAAACAAATGAGATTATTTCTCACAAGAATATTTTTATTTGCAAAACTGCAAGCTAAAATAATAAAATCTTACTTTTTAATATTACGCTTCCTCTTCCTCCCGCTGCTCCCTCCTCTCCCTCTTTTGTCTTCTCCTCCTTTCTCTTTGTTCCTTGACTTGTCTAGAATAAATGAAAACCATGAGCATTTACATAATATGGCAATTAGTATGGGAGAGTCAATGGGGAGGAGAGAAAGATCAGCTAGTTAGTTGAGAGCTTTACTCAGAGGCTGTTAATTTTCTGTTGGAGCCTTTGCCCACATTTTAAGTAGAAGGTGTTATTTCATGTCATCTTGGTTGAATATATTTTAATGGCCAGTGGTAAAAGATACGGATGAAATGGTATCTCAATTATACGGCCAGTTTGAGAGTGAAATTTGTAACCGGTGTGGTTTGATCTATGACTTGTCACAATGCAACAAGGACTAAAACAACATTAGTTGGACATAATAATTACCTCTCTTCTACCTCCATCTGCTCCCTCCTCTCCCTCCTTCTCTTTTTCCTCTCCTCCTTTTCTTGTTGTCTAGAATAAATGAAAAACATGAGCATTTACATAATATGGCAATTAGTGTGGGAGAGTAAATGGGCAGGAGAGAAAGAGTGACCTTCAGCTTGTTAGTTGAGAGCTTTACTCAGAGGCTGTTAATTTTCTGTTGGAGCCTTTGCCCACATTTTATATTTATATTTGACATTTACCAATGTTAAGTGCCAGTTTATTGCATATACACCAATTAAACAAGTTGTTTAATTTTTTTTTGTAAAATTGTGCAATTGATATGATATTGTGCAGTGCTAACTTTGGTGGGGGGCGAGACATTACGATCTTCTCCGTCTTAATTTTCTTTCTGTAAATTTAATATCATTACACATAAGTTGGGTTGTTTCTGGTAACAAGTTTTATTTGTACAACATAAATCAACGGTTTCAAATAATTATAATAATGTAATGTGAAAGACTTAATTCACCATGATGCATATCTGATAAAGCAACATATTGAACCAAAATTGATGCTAATGATCGTTTGGTTCAATTTGAAGTGTTAAATGGCGCTGAGGGAATTTTAAATAATAATAATATTGTTGATGCTTCAAATTTGAAAGCCCTAATATGTTACATAATCTTTAAAATGGGGTTGTGAAGTTTATGTAATGGAAATTTCAAAGTTTTATCCATCCGTATAATAATACAAAAACAAATGAGATTATTTCTCACAACAATATTTTTATTTGCAAAACTGCAAGCTAAAATAATAAAATCTTACTTTTTAATATTACGCTTCCTCTTCCCGCTGCTCCCTCCTCTCCCTCTTTTCTCTTCTCCTCCTTTCTCTATTTTCCGTGTCTTGCCTAGAATAAAAGAAAACCATGAGCATTTACATAATATGGCAATTAGTGTGGGAGAGTAAATGGGGAGGAGAGAAAGATCAGCTAGTTAGTTGAGAGCTTTACTCAGAGGCTGTTCATTTTCTGTTGGAGCCTTTGCCCACATTTTAAGTAGAAGGTGTTATTTCATGTTATCTTGGTTGAACATATTTTAATGGCCAATGGTAAAAGATACGGATGAAATGATATCTCAATTAACGGCCAGTTTGAGAGTGAAATTTGTAACCGGTGTGGTTTGATCTATGACTTGTCACAATGCAACAAGGACTAAAACAACATTAGTTGGACATAATAATTACCTCTCTTCCTCTTCGATCTCCTCTCTCCTCTCCCTCCTATATCTCCTTTGCCTCCTCCTCTCCTCCTTTTCCTTGGCTTTTCTAGAATAAAAGAAAACCATGAGCATTTACATAATATGGCAATTAGTGTGGCAGAGTAAATGGGGAGGAGAGAAAGATCAGCTTGTTAGTTGAGAGCTTTACCCAGAGGCTGTTAATTTTCTGTTGGAGCCTTTGCCCACATTTTATATTTATATTTGACATTTACTAATGTTGAGTGCCAGTTTATTGCATATACACCAATTAAACAAGTTGTTTAAATTTTTTTGTAAAATTGTGCAATTGATATGATATTGTGCAGTGCTAACTTTGGTGGGGGGCGAGACATTACGATCTTCTCCGTCTTAATTTTCTTTCTGTAAATTTAATATCATTACACATAAGTTGGGTTGTTTCTGGTAACAAGTTTTATTTGTACAACATAAATCAACGGTTTCAAATAATTATAATAATGTAATGTGAAAGACTTAATTCCTGCACCATGATGCATATCTGATAAAGCAACATATTGAACCAAAATTGATGCTAATGATCGTTAGGTTCAATTTGAAGTGTTAAATGGCGCTGAGGGAATTTTAAATAATAATAATATTGTTGATGCTTCAAATTTGAAAGCCCTAATATGTTACATAATCTTTAAAATGGGGTTGTGAAGTTTATGTAATGGAAATTTCAAAGTTTTATCCATCCGTATAATAATACAAAAACAAATGAGATTATTTCTCACAACAATATTTTTATTTGCAAAACTGCAAGCTAAAATAATAAAATCTTACTTTTTAATATTACGCTTCCTCTTCCTCCCGCTGCTCCCTCCTCTCCCTCTTTTGTCTTCTCCTCCTTTCTTGTTGTTCCTTGACTTGTCTAGAATAAATGAAAACCATGAGCATTTACATAATATGGCAATTAGTGTGGGAGAGTAAATGGGGAGGAGAGAAAGATCAGCTAGTTAGTTGAGAGCTTTACTCAGAGGCTGTTCATTTTCTGTTGGAGCCTTTGCCCACATTTTAAGTAGAAGGTATTATTTCATGTCATCTTGGTTGAATATATTTTAATGGCCAATGGTAAAAGATACGGATGAAATGGTATCTCAATTATACGGCCAGTTTGAGAGTGAAATTTGTAACCGGTGTGGTTTGATCTATGACTTGTCACAATGCAACAAGGACTAAAACAACATTAGTTGGACATAATAATTACCTCTCTTCCTCTTCGATCTCCTCTCTCCTCTCCCTCCTATATCTCCTTTGCCTCCTCCTCTCCTCCTTTTCCTTGGCTTTTCTAGAATAAAAGAAAACCATGAGCATTTACATAATATGGCAATTAGTGTGGGAGAGTAAATGGGGAGGAGAGAAAGATCAGCTAGTTAGTTGAGAGCTTTACTCAGAGGCTGTTCATTTTCTGTTGGAGCCTTTGCCCACATTTTATATTTATATTTGACATTAACTAATGTTAAGTGCCAGTTTATTGCATAAACACCAATTAAACAAGTTTAAATTTTTTTGTAAAATTGTGCAATTGATATGATATTGTGCAGTGCTAACTTTGGTGGGGGGCGAGACATTACGATCTTCTCCGTCTTAATTTTCTTTCTGTAAATTTAATATCATTACACATAAGTTGGGTTGTTTCTGGTAACAAGTTTTATTTGTACAACATAAATCAACGGTTTCAAATAATTATAGTAATGTAATGTGAAAGACTTAATTCCTGCACCATGATGCATATCTGATAAAGCAACATATTGAACCAAAATTGATGCTAATGATCGTTTGGTTCAATTCGAAGTGTTAAATGGCGCTGAGGGAATTTTAAATAATAATAATATTGTTGATGCTTCAAATTTGAAAGCCCTAATATGTTACATAATCTTTAAAATGGGGTTGTGAAGTTTATGTAATGGAAATTTCAAAGTTTTATCTATCCGTATAATAATACAAAAACAAATGAGATTATTTCTCACAACAATATTTTTATTTGCAAAACTGCAAGCTAAAATAATAAAATCTTACTTTTTAATATTACGCTTCCTCTTCCTCCCGCTGCTCCCTCCTCTCCCTCTTTTGTCTTCTCCTCCTTTCTTGTTGTTCCTTGACTTGTCTAGAATAAATGAAAACCATGAGCATTTACATAATATGGCAATTAGTGTGGGAGAGTAAATGGGGAGGAGAGAAAGATCAGCTAGTTAGTTGAGAGCTTTACTCAGAGGCTGTTCATTTTCTGTTGGAGCCTTTGCCCACATTTTAAGTAGAAGGTGTTATTTCATGTCATCTTGGTTGAATATATTTTAATGGCCAATGGTAAAAGATACGGATGAAATGGTATCTCAATTAACGGCCAGTTTGAGAGTGAAATTTGTAACCGGTGTGGTTTGATCTATGACTGTCACAATGCAACAAGGACTAAAACAACATTACTTGGACATAATAATTACCTCTCTTCTACCTCCATCTGCTCCCTCCTCTCCCTCCTTCTCTTTTTCCTCTCCTCCTTTTCTTGTTGTCTAGAATAAATGAAAAACATGAGCATTTACATAATATGGCAATTAGTGTGGGAGAGTAAATAGGGAGGAGAGAAAGAGTGACCTTCAGCTTGTTAGTTGAGAGCTTTACTCAGAGGCTGTTAATTTTCTGTTGGAGCCTTTTAAGTAGAAGGGGTAATTTCATGTCACCTTGGTTGAATATATTTTAATGGCCAATGGTAAAAGATACGGATGAAATGGTATCTCAATTATACGGCCAGTTTGAGAGTGAAATTTGTAACCGGTGTGGTTTGATCTATGACTTGTCACAATGCAACAAGGACTAAAACAACATTAGTTGGACATAATAATTACCTCTCCTCCTCTTCGATCTCCTCTCTCCTCTCCCTCCTATATCTCCTTTGCCTCCTCCTCTCCTCCCTTTCCTTGGCTTTTCTAGAATAAAAGAAAACCATGAGCATTTACATAATATGGCAATTAGTGTGGCAGAGTAAATGGGGAGGAGAGAAAGATCAGCTTGTTAGTTGAGAGCTTTACCCAGAGGCTGTTAATTTGCTTTTTTTTTTTTTATTTTTTTTTTTTATTGTTATTAAGTTTAATTGATAATGCCTTCAGAGGGCGAAACAGCTGTCACGCGTAATAATAATTACACAGCAGAACTTGTTTAAAAATAAACTGTTTTTATAAACCCAATAATAATATTATTGTATATATAAAAAATAAAAAAATGTTAATTTTCTGTTGGAGCCTTTGCCCACATTTTATATTTATATTTGACATTAACTAATGTTAAGTGCCAGTTTATTGCATATACACCAATTAAACAAGTTGTTTAAATTTTTTTGTAAAATTGTGCAATTGATATGATATTGTGCAGTGCTAACTTTGGTGGGGGGCGAGACATTACGATCTTCTCCGTCTTAATTTTCTTTCTGTAAATTTAATATCATTACACATAAGTTTGGTTGTTTCTGGTAACAAGTTTTATTTGTACAACATAAATCAACGGTTTCAAATAATTATAATAATGTAATGTGAAAGACTTAATTCCTGCACCATGATGCATATCTGATAAAGCAACATATTGAACCAAAATTGATGCTAATGATCGTTTGGTTCAATTTGAAGTGTTAAATGGCGCTGAGGGAATTTTAAATAATAATAATATTGTTGATGCTTCAAATTTGAAAGCCCTAATATGTTACATAATCTTTAAAATGGGGTTGTGAAGTTTATGTAATGGAAATTTCAAAGTTTTATCTATCCGTATAATAATACAAAAACAAATGATATTATTTCTCACAGCAATATTTTTATTTGCAAAACTGCAAGCTAAAATAATAAAATCTTACTTTTTAATATTACGCTTCCTCTTCCTCCCGCTGCTCCCTCCTCTCCCTCTTTTGTCTTCTCCTCCTTTCTTGTTGTTCCTTGACTTGTTTAGAATAAATGAAAACCATGAGCATTTACATAATATGGCAATTAGTGTGGGAGAGTAAATGGGGAGGAGAGAAAGATCAGCTAGTTAGTTGAGAGCTTTACTCAGAGGCTGTTCATTTTCTGTTGGAGCCTTTGCCCACATTTTAAGTAGAAGGTGTTATTTCATGTCATCTTGGTTGAATATATTTTAATGGCCAATGGTAAAAGATACGGATGAAATGGTATCTCAATTATACGGCCAGTTTGAGAGTGAAATTTGTAACCGGTGTGGTTTGATCTATGACTTGTCACAATGCAACAAGGACTAAAACAACATTAGTTGGACATAATAATTACCTCTCTTCCTCTTCGATCTCCTCTCTCCTCTCCCTCCTATATCTCCTTTGCCTCCTCCTCTCCTCCTTTTCCTTGGCTTTTCTTGAATAAAAGAAAACCATGAGCATTTACATAATATGGCAATTAGTGTGGGAGAGTAAATGGGGAGGAGAGAAAGATCAGCTAGTTAGTTGAGAGCTTTACTCAGAGGCTGTTCATTTTCTGTTGGAGCCTTTTAAGTAGAAGGGGTAATTTCATGTCACCTTGGTTGAATATATTTTAATGGCCAATGGTAAAAGATACGGATGAAATGGTATCTCAATTATACGGCCAGTTTGAGAGTGAAATTTGTAACAGTTGGTTTGATCTATGACTTGTCACAATGCAACAAGGACTAAAACAACATTAGTTGGACATAATAATTACCTGTCTTCCTCTTCGATCTCCTCTCTCCTCTCCCTCCTATATCTCCTTTGCCTCCTCCTCTCCTCCTTTTCCTTGGCTTTTCTAGAATAAAAGAAAACCATGAGCATTTACATAATATGGCAATTAGTGTGGGAGAGTAAATGGGGAGGAGAGAAAGATCAGCTAGTTAGTTGAGAGCTTTACTCAGAGGCTGTTCATTTTCTGTTGGAGCCTTTGCCCACATTTTAAGTAGAAGGTGTTATTTCATGTCATCTTGGTTGAATATATTTTAATGGCCAATGGTAAAAGATACGGATGAAATGGTATCTCAATTATACGGCCAGTTTGAGAGTGAAATTTGTAACAGTTGGTTTGATCTATGACTTGTCACAATGCAACAAGGACTAAAACAACATTAGTTGGACATAATAATTACCTCTCTTCCTCTTCGATCTCCTCTCTCCTCTCCCTCCTATATCTCCTTTGCCTCCTCCTCTCCTCCTTTTCCTTGGCTTTTCTAGAATAAAAGAAAACCATGAGCATTTACATAATATGGCAATTAGTGTGGGAGAGTAAATGGGGAGGAGAGAAAGATCAGCTAGTTAGTTGAGAGCTTTACTCAGAGGCTGTTCATTTTCTGTTGGAGCCTTTGCCCACATTTTAAGTAGAAGGTGTTATTTCATGTCATCTTGGTTGAATATATTTTAATGGCCAGTGGTAAAAGATACGGATGAAATGGTATCTCAATTATACGGCCAGTTTGAGAGTGAAATTTGTAACCGGTGTGGTTTGATCTTTGACTTGTCACAATGCAACAAGGACTAAAACAACATTAGTTGGACATAATAATTACCTCTCTTCTACCTCCATCTGCTCCCTCCTCTCCCTCCTTCTCTTTTTCCTCTCCTCCTTTTCTTGTTGTCTAGAATAAATGAAAAACATGAGCATTTACATAATATGGCAATAAGTGTGGGAGAGTAAATGGGGAGGAGAGAAAGAGTGACCTTCAGCTTGTTAGTTGAGAGCTTTACTCAGAGGCTGTTAATTTTCTGTTGGAGCCTTTGCCCACATTTTATATTTATATTTGACATTTACCAATGTTAAGTGCCAGTTTATTGCATATACACCAATTAAACAAGTTGTTTAATTTTTTTTGTAAAATTGTGCAATTGATATGATATTGTGCAGTGCTAACTTTGGTGGGGGGCGAGACATTACGATCTTCTCCGTCTTAATTTTCTTTCTGTAAATTTAATATCATTACACATAAGTTGGGTTGTTTCTGGTAACAAGTTTTATTTGTACAACATAAATCAACGGTTTCAAATAATTATAATAATGTAATGTGAAAGACTTAATTCCTGCACCATGATGCATATCTGATAAAGCAACATATTGAACCAAAATTGATGCTAATGATCGTTTGGTTCAATTTGAAGTGTTAAATGGCGCTGAGGGAATTTTAAATAATAATAATATTGTTGATGCTTCAAATTTGAAAGCCCTAATATGTTACATAATCTTTAAAATGGGGTTGTGAAGTTTATGTAATGGAAATTTCAAAGTTTTATCTATCCGTATAATAATACAAAAACAAATGAGATTATTTCTCACAACAATATTTTTATTTGCAAAACTGCAAGCTAAAATAATAAAATCTTACTTTTTAATATTACGCTTCCTCTTCCTCCCGCTGCTCCCTCCTCTCCCTCTTTTGTCTTCTCCTCCTTTCTTGTTGTTCCTTGACTTGTCTAGAATAAATGAAAACCATGAGCATTTACATAATATGGCAATTAGTATGGGAGAGTAAATGGGGAGGAGAGAAAGATCAGCTAGTTAGTTGAGAGCTTTACTCAGAGGCTGTTCATTTTCTGTTGGAGCCTTTGCCCACATTTTATATTTTTATTTGACATTTACTAATGTTAAGTGCCAGTTTATTGCATATTCACCAATTCAACAAGTTGTTTAAATTTTTTTGTAAAATTGTGCAATTGATATGATATTGTGCAGTGCTAACTTTGGTGGGGGGCGAGACATTACGATCTTCTCCGTCTTAATTTTCTTTCTGTAAATTTAATATCATTACACATAAGTTGGGTTGTTTCTGGTAACAAGTTTTATTTGTACAACATAAATCAACGGTTTCAAATAATTATAATAATGTAATGTTAAAGACTTAATTCCTGCACAATGATGCATATCTGATAAAGCAACATATTGAACCAAAATTGATGCTAATGATCGTTTGGTTCAATTTGAAGTGTTAAATGGCGCTGAGGGAATTTTAAATAATAATAATATTGTTGATGCTTCAAATTTGAAAGCCCTAATATGTTACATAATCTTTAAAATGGGGTTGTGAAGTTTATGTAATGGAAATTTCAAAGTTTTATCTATCCGTATAATCATACAAAAACAAATGAGATTATTTCTCACAAGAATATTTTTATTTGCAAAACTGCAAGCTAAAATAATAAAATCTTACTTTTTAATATTACGCTTCCTCTTCCTCCCGCTGCTCCCTCCTCTCCCTCTTTTGTCTTCTCCTCCTTTCTCTTTGTTCCTTGACTTGTCTAGAATAAATGAAAACCATGAGCATTTACATAATATGGCAATTAGTATGGGAGAGTCAATGGGGAGGAGAGAAAGATCAGCTAGTTAGTTGAGAGCTTTACTCAGAGGCTGTTAATTTTCTGTTGGAGCCTTTGCCCACATTTTAAGTAGAAGGTGTTATTTCATGTCATCTTGGTTGAATATATTTTAATGGCCAGTGGTAAAAGATACGGATGAAATGGTATCTCAATTATACGGCCAGTTTGAGAGTGAAATTTGTAACCGGTGTGGTTTGATCTATGACTTGTCACAATGCAACAAGGACTAAAACAACATTAGTTGGACATAATAATTACCTCTCTTCTACCTCCATCTGCTCCCTCCTCTCCCTCCTTCTCTTTTTCCTCTCCTCCTTTTCTTGTTGTCTAGAATAAATGAAAAACATGAGCATTTACATAATATGGCAATTAGTGTGGGAGAGTAAATGGGCAGGAGAGAAAGAGTGACCTTCAGCTTGTTAGTTGAGAGCTTTACTCAGAGGCTGTTAATTTTCTGTTGGAGCCTTTGCCCACATTTTATATTTATATTTGACATTTACCAATGTTAAGTGCCAGTTTATTGCATATACACCAATTAAACAAGTTGTTTAATTTTTTTTTGTAAAATTGTGCAATTGATATGATATTGTGCAGTGCTAACTTTGGTGGGGGGCGAGACATTACGATCTTCTCCGTCTTAATTTTCTTTCTGTAAATTTAATATCATTACACATAAGTTGGGTTGTTTCTGGTAACAAGTTTTATTTGTACAACATAAATCAACGGTTTCAAATAATTATAATAATGTAATGTGAAAGACTTAATTCCTGCACCATGATGCATATCTGATAAAGCAACATATTGAACCAAAATTGATGCTAATGATCGTTTGGTTCAATTTGAAGTGTTAAATGGCGCTGAGGGAATTTTAAATAATAATAATATTGTTGATGCTTCAAATTTGAAAGCCCTAATATGTTACATAATCTTTAAAATGGGGTTGTGAAGTTTATGTAATGGAAATTTCAAAGTTTTATCCATCCGTATAATAATACAAAAACAAATGAGATTATTTCTCACAACAATATTTTTATTTGCAAAACTGCAAGCTAAAATAATAAAATCTTACTTTTTAATATTACGCTTCCTCTTCCCGCTGCTCCCTCCTCTCCCTCTTTTCTCTTCTCCTCCTTTCTCTATTTTCCGTGTCTTGCCTAGAATAAAAGAAAACCATGAGCATTTACATAATATGGCAATTAGTGTGGGAGAGTAAATGGGGAGGAGAGAAAGATCAGCTAGTTAGTTGAGAGCTTTACTCAGAGGCTGTTCATTTTCTGTTGGAGCCTTTGCCCACATTTTAAGTAGAAGGTGTTATTTCATGTTATCTTGGTTGAACATATTTTAATGGCCAATGGTAAAAGATACGGATGAAATGATATCTCAATTAACGGCCAGTTTGAGAGTGAAATTTGTAACCGGTGTGGTTTGATCTATGACTTGTCACAATGCAACAAGGACTAAAACAACATTAGTTGGACATAATAATTACCTCTCTTCCTCTTCGATCTCCTCTCTCCTCTCCCTCCTATATCTCCTTTGCCTCCTCCTCTCCTCCTTTTCCTTGGCTTTTCTAGAATAAAAGAAAACCATGAGCATTTACATAATATGGCAATTAGTGTGGCAGAGTAAATGGGGAGGAGAGAAAGATCAGCTTGTTAGTTGAGAGCTTTACCCAGAGGCTGTTAATTTTCTGTTGGAGCCTTTGCCCACATTTTATATTTATATTTGACATTTACTAATGTTGAGTGCCAGTTTATTGCATATACACCAATTAAACAAGTTGTTTAAATTTTTTTGTAAAATTGTGCAATTGATATGATATTGTGCAGTGCTAACTTTGGTGGGGGGCGAGACATTACGATCTTCTCCGTCTTAATTTTCTTTCTGTAAATTTAATATCATTACACATAAGTTGGGTTGTTTCTGGTAACAAGTTTTATTTGTACAACATAAATCAACGGTTTCAAATAATTATAATAATATAATGTGAAAGACTTAATTCCTGCACCATGATGCATATCTGATAAAGCAACATATTGAACCAAAATTGATGCTAATGATCGTTAAGTTCAATTTGAAGTGTTAAATGGCGCTGAGGGAATTTTAAATAATAATAATATTGTTGATGCTTCAAATTTGAAAGCCCTAATATGTTACATAATCTTTAAAATGGGGTTGTGAAGTTTATGTAATGGAAATTTCAAAGTTTTATCCATCCGTATAATAATACAAAAACAAATGAGATTATTTCTCACAACAATATTTTTATTTGCAAAACTGCAAGCTAAAATAATAAAATCTTACTTTTTAATATTACGCTTCCTCTTCCCGCTGCTCCCTCCTCTCCCTCTTTTCTCTTCTCCTCCTTTCTCTATTTTCCGTGTCTTGCCTAGAATAAAAGAAAACCATGAGCATTTACATAATATGGCAATTAGTGTGGGAGAGTAAATGGGGAGGAGAGAAAGATCAGCTAGTTAGTTGAGAGCTTTACTCAGAGGCTGTTCATTTTCTGTTGGAGCCTTTGCCCACATTTTAAGTAGAAGGTGTTATTTCATGTCATCTTGGTTGAATATATTTTAATGGCCAATGGTAAAAGATACGGATGAAATGGTATCTCAATTATACGGCCAGTTTGAGAGTGAAATTTGTAACCGGTGTGGTTTGATCTATGACTTGTCACAATGCAACAAGGACTAAAACAACATTAGTTGGACATAATAATTACCTCTCTTCCTCTTCGATCTCCTCTCTCCTCTCCCTCCTATATCTCCTTTGCCTCCTCCTCTCCTCCTTTTCCTTGGCTTTTCTAGAATAAAAGAAAACCATGAGCATTTACATAATATGGCAATTAGTGTGGGAGAGTAAATGGGGAGGAGAGAAAGATCAGCTAGTTAGTTGAGAGCTTTACTCAGAGGCTGTTCATTTTCTGTTGGAGCCTTTGCCCACATTTTATATTTATATTTGACATTTACCAATGTTAAGTGCCAGTTTATTGCATATACACCAATTAAACAAGTTGCTTAATTTTTTTTGTAAAATTGTGCAATTGATATGATATTGTGCAGTGCTAACTTTGGTGGGGGGCGAGACATTACGATCTTCTCCGTCTTAATTTTCTTTCTGTAAATTTAATATCATTACACATAAGTTGGGTTGTTTCTGGTAACAAGTTTTATTTGTACAACATAAATCAACGGTTTCAAATAATTATAATAATGTAATGTGAAAGACTTAATTCCTGCACCATGATGCATATCTGATAAAGCAACATATTGAACCAAAATTGATGCTAATGATCGTTAAGTTCAATTTGAAGTGTTAAATGGCGCTGAGGGAATTTTAAATAATAATAATATTGTTGATGCTTCAAATTTGAAAGCCCTAATATGTTACATAATCTTTAAAATGGGGTTGTGAAGTTTATGTAATGGAAATTTCAAAGTTTTATCTATCCGTATAATAATACAAAAACAAATGAGATTATTTCTCACAACAATATTTTTATTTGCAAAACTGCAAGCTAAAATAATAAAATCTTACTTTTTAATATTACGCTTCCTCTTCCTCCCGCTGCTCCCTCCTCTCCCTCTTTTGTCTTCTCCTCCTTTCTTGTTGTTCCTTGACTTGTCTAGAATAAATGAAAACCATGAGCATTTACATAATATGGCAATTAGTGTGGGAGAGTAAATGGGGAGGAGAGAAAGATCAGCTAGTTAGTTGAGAGCTTTACTCAGAGGCTGTTCATTTTCTGTTGGAGCCTTTGCCCACATTTTAAGTAGAAGGTGTTATTTCATGTCATCTTGGTTGAATATATTTTAATGGCCAATGGTAAAAGATACGGATGAAATGGTATCTCAATTATACGGCCAGTTTGAGAGTGAAATTTGTAACCGGTGTGGTTTGATCTATGACTTGTCACAATGCAACAAGGACTAAAACAACATTAGTTGGACATAATAATTACCTCTCTTCCTCTTCGATCTCCTCTCTCCTCTCCCTCCTATATCTCCTTTGCCTCCTCCTCTCCTCCTTTTCCTTGGCTTTTCTAGAATAAAAGAAAACCATGAGCATTTACATAATATGGCAATTAGTGTGGGAGAGTAAATGGGGAGGAGAGAAAGATCAGCTAGTTAGTTGAGAGCTTTACTCAGAGGCTGTTCATTTTCTGTTGGAGCCTTTGCCCACATTTTATATTTATATTTGACATTTACCAATGTTAAGTGCCAGTTTATTGCATATACACCAATAAAACAAGTTGTTTAATTTTTTTTGTAAAATTGTGCAATTGATATGATATTGTGCAGTGCTAACTTTGGTGGGGGGCGAGACATTACGATCTTCTCCGTCTTAATTTTCTTTCTGTAAATTTAATATCATTACACATAAGTTGGGTTGTTTCTGGTAACAAGTTTTATTTGTACAACATAAATCAACGGTTTCAAATAATTATAATAATGTAATGTGAAAGACTTAATTCCTGCACCATGATGCATATCTGATAAAGCAACATATTGAACCAAAATTGATGCTAATGATCGTTTGGTTCAATTTGAAGTGTTAAATGGCGCTGAGGGAATTTTAAATAATAATAATATTGTTGATGCTTCAAATTTGAAAGCCCTAATATGTTACATAATCTTTAAAATGGGGTTGTGAAGTTTATGTAATGGAAATTTCAAAGTTTTATCTATCCGTATAATAATACAAAAACAAATGAGATTATTTCTCATAACAATATTTTTATTTGCAAAACTGCAAGCTAAAATAATAAAATCTTACTTTTTAATATTACGCTTCCTCTTCCTCCCGCTGCTCCCTCCTCTCCCTCTTTTGTCTTCTCCTCCTTTCTTGTTGTTCCTTGACTTGTCTAGAATAAATGAAAACCATGAGCATTTACATAATATGGCAATTAGTGTGGGAGAGTAAATGGGGAGGAGAGAAAGATCAGCTAGTTAGTTGAGAGCTTTACTCAGAGGCTGTTCATTTTCTGTTGGAGCCTTTGCCCACATTTTAAGTAGAAGGTGTTATTTCATGTCATCTTGGTTGAATATATTTTAATGGCCAATGGTAAAAGATACGGATGAAATGGTATCTCAATTAACGGCCAGTTTGAGAGTGAAATTTGTAACCGGTGTGGTTTGATCTATGACTTGTCACAATGCAACAAGGACTAAAACAACATTAGTTGGACATAATAATTACCTCTCTTCCTCTTCGATCTCCTCTCTCCTCTCCCTCCTATATCTCCTTTGCCTCCTCCTCTCCTCCTTTTCCTTGGCTTTTCTAGAATAAAAGAAAACCATGAGCATTTACATAATATGGCAATTAGTGTGGGAGAGTAAATGGGGAGGAGAGAAAGATCAGCTAGTTAGTTGAGAGCTTTACTCAGAGGCTGTTCATTTTCTGTTGGAGCCTTTGCCCACATTTTATATTTTTATTTGACATTTACTAATGTTAAGTGCCAGTTTATTGCATATTCACCAATTCAACAAGTTGTTTAAATTTTTTTGTAAAATTGTGCAATTGATATGATATTGTGCAGTGCTAACTTTGGTGGGGGGCGAGACATTACGATCTTCTCCGTCTTAATTTTCTTTCTGTAAATTTAATATCATTACACATAAGTTGGGTTGTTTCTGGTAACAAGTTTTATTTGTACAACATAAATCAACGGTTTCAAATAATTATAATAATGTAATGTTAAAGACTTAATTCCTGCACAATGATGCATATCTGATAAAGCAACATATTGAACCAAAATTGATGCTAATGATCGTTTGGTTCAATTTGAAGTGTTAAATGGCGCTGAGGGAATTTTAAATAATAATAATATTGTTGATGCTTCAAATTTGAAAGCCCTAATATGTTACATAATCTTTAAAATGGGGTTGTGAAGTTTATGTAATGGAAATTTCAAAGTTTTATCTATCCGTATAATAATACAAAAACAAATGAGATTATTTCTCATAACAATATTTTTATTTGCAAAACTGCAAGCTAAAATAATAAAATCTTACTTTTTAATATTACGCTTCCTCTTCCTCCCGCTGCTCCCTCCTCTCCCTCTTTTGTCTTCTCCTCCTTTCTCTTTGTTCCTTGACTTGTCTAGAATAAATGAAAACCATGAGCATTTACATAATATGGCAATTAGTATGGGAGAGTCAATGGGGAGGAGAGAAAGATCAGCTAGTTAGTTGAGAGCTTTACTCAGAGGCTGTTAATTTTCTGTTGGAGCCTTTGCCCACATTTTAAGTAGAAGGTGTTATTTCATGTCATCTTGGTTGAATATATTTTAATGGCCAGTGGTAAAAGATACGGATGAAATGGTATCTCAATTATACGGCCAGTTTGAGAGTGAAATTTGTAACCGGTGTGGTTTGATCTATGACTTGTCACAATGCAACAAGGACTAAAACAACATTAGTTGGACATAATAATTACCTCTCTTCTACCTCCATCTGCTCCCTCCTCTCCCTCCTTCTCTTTTTCCTCTCCTCCTTTTCTTGTTGTCTAGAATAAATGAAAAACATGAGCATTTACATAATATGGCAATTAGTGTGGGAGAGTAAATGGGCAGGAGAGAAAGAGTGACCTTCAGCTTGTTAGTTGAGAGCTTTACTCAGAGGCTGTTAATTTTCTGTTGGAGCCTTTGCCCACATTTTATATTTATATTTGACATTTACCAATGTTAAGTGCCAGTTTATTGCATATACACCAATTAAACAAGTTGTTTAATTTTTTTTTGTAAAATTGTGCAATTGATATGATATTGTGCAGTGCTAACTTCGGTGGGGGGCGAGACATTACGATCTTCTCCGTCTTAATTTTCTTTCTGTAAATTTAATATCATTACACATAAGTTGGGTTGTTTCTGGTAACAAGTTTTATTTGTACAACATAAATCAACGGTTTCAAATAATTATAATAATGTAATGTTAAAGACTTAATTCCTGCACAATGATGCATATCTGATAAAGCAACATATTGAACCAAAATTGATGCTAATGATCGTTTGGTTCAATTTGAAGTGTTAAATGGCGCTGAGGGAATTTTAAATAATAATAATATTGTTGATGCTTCAAATTTGAAAGCCCTAATATGTTACATAATCTTTAAAATGGGGTTGTGAAGTTTATGTAATGGAAATTTCAAAGTTTTATCCATCCGTATAATAATACAAAAACAAATGAGATTATTTCTCACAACAATATTTTTATTTGCAAAACTGCAAGCTAAAATAATAAAATCTTACTTTTTAATATTACGCTTCCTCTTCCCGCTGCTCCCTCCTCTCCCTCTTTTCTCTTCTCCTCCTTTCTCTATTTTCCGTGTCTTGCCTAGAATAAAAGAAAACCATGAGCATTTACATAATATGGCAATTAGTGTGGGAGAGTAAATGGGGAGGAGAGAAAGATCAGCTAGTTAGTTGAGAGCTTTACTCAGAGGCTGTTCATTTTCTGTTGGAGCCTTTGCCCACATTTTAAGTAGAAGGTGTTATTTCATGTTATCTTGGTTGAACATATTTTAATGGCCAATGGTAAAAGATACGGATGAAATGATATCTCAATTAACGGCCAGTTTGAGAGTGAAATTTGTAACCGGTGTGGTTTGATCTATGACTTGTCACAATGCAACAAGGACTAAAACAACATTAGTTGGACATAATAATTACCTCTCTTCCTCTTCGATCTCCTCTCTCCTCTCCCTCCTATATCTCCTTTGCCTCCTCCTCTCCTCCTTTTCCTTGGCTTTTCTAGAATAAAAGAAAACCATGAGCATTTACATAATATGGCAATTAGTGTGGCAGAGTAAATGGGGAGGAGAGAAAGATCAGCTTGTTAGTTGAGAGCTTTACCCAGAGGCTGTTAATTTTCTGTTGGAGCCTTTGCCCACATTTTATATTTATATTTGACATTTACTAATGTTGAGTGCCAGTTTATTGCATATACACCAATTAAACAAGTTGTTTAAATTTTTTTGTAAAATTGTGCAATTGATATGATATTGTGCAGTGCTAACTTTGGTGGGGGGCGAGACATTACGATCTTCTCCGTCTTAATTTTCTTTCTGTAAATTTAATATCATTACACATAAGTTGGGTTGTTTCTGGTAACAAGTTTTATTTGTACAACATAAATCAACGGTTTCAAATAATTATAATAATGTAATGTTAAAGACTTAATTCCTGCACAATGATGCATATCTGATAAAGCAACATATTGAACCAAAATTGATGCTAATGATCGTTTGGTTCAATTTGAAGTGTTAAATGGCGCTGAGGGAATTTTAAATAATAATAATATTGTTGATGCTTCAAATTTGAAAGCCCTAATATGTTACATAATCTTTAAAATGGGGTTGTGAAGTTTATGTAATGGAAATTTCAAAGTTTTATCTATCCGTATAATCATACAAAAACAAATGAGATTATTTCTCACAAGAATATTTTTATTTGCAAAACTGCAAGCTAAAATAATAAAATCTTACTTTTTAATATTACGCTTCCTCTTCCTCCCGCTGCTCCCTCCTCTCCCTCTTTTGTCTTCTCCTCCTTTCTCTTTGTTCCTTGACTTGTCTAGAATAAATGAAAACCATGAGCATTTACATAATATGGCAATTAGTATGGGAGAGTCAATGGGGAGGAGAGAAAGATCAGCTAGTTAGTTGAGAGCTTTACTCAGAGGCTGTTAATTTTCTGTTGGAGCCTTTGCCCACATTTTAAGTAGAAGGTGTTATTTCATGTCATCTTGGTTGAATATATTTTAATGGCCAGTGGTAAAAGATACGGATGAAATGGTATCTCAATTATACGGCCAGTTTGAGAGTGAAATTTGTAACCGGTGTGGTTTGATCTATGACTTGTCACAATGCAACAAGGACTAAAACAACATTAGTTGGACATAATAATTACCTCTCTTCTACCTCCATCTGCTCCCTCCTCTCCCTCCTTCTCTTTTTCCTCTCCTCCTTTTCTTGTTGTCTAGAATAAATGAAAAACATGAGCATTTACATAATATGGCAATTAGTGTGGGAGAGTAAATGGGCAGGAGAGAAAGAGTGACCTTCAGCTTGTTAGTTGAGAGCTTTACTCAGAGGCTGTTAATTTTCTGTTGGAGCCTTTGCCCACATTTTATATTTATATTTGACATTTACCAATGTTAAGTGCCAGTTTATTGCATATACACCAATTAAACAAGTTGTTTAATTTTTTTTTGTAAAATTGTGCAATTGATATGATATTGTGCAGTGCTAACTTTGGTGGGGGGCGAGACATTACGATCTTCTCCGTCTTAATTTTCTTTCTGTAAATTTAATATCATTACACATAAGTTGGGTTGTTTCTGGTAACAAGTTTTATTTGTACAACATAAATCAACGGTTTCAAATAATTATAATAATGTAATGTGAAAGACTTAATTCCTGCACCATGATGCATATCTGATAAAGCAACATATTGAACCAAAATTGATGCTAATGATCGTTTGGTTCAATTTGAAGTGTTAAATGGCGCTGAGGGAATTTTAAATAATAATAATATTGTTGATGCTTCAAATTTGAAAGCCCTAATATGTTACATAATCTTTAAAATGGGGTTGTGAAGTTTATGTAATGGAAATTTCAAAGTTTTATCCATCCGTATAATAATACAAAAACAAATGAGATTATTTCTCACAACAATATTTTTATTTGCAAAACTGCAAGCTAAAATAATAAAATCTTACTTTTTAATATTACGCTTCCTCTTCCCGCTGCTCCCTCCTCTCCCTCTTTTCTCTTCTCCTCCTTTCTCTATTTTCCGTGTCTTGCCTAGAATAAAAGAAAACCATGAGCATTTACATAATATGGCAATTAGTGTGGGAGAGTAAATGGGGAGGAGAGAAAGATCAGCTAGTTAGTTGAGAGCTTTACTCAGAGGCTGTTCATTTTCTGTTGGAGCCTTTGCCCACATTTTAAGTAGAAGGTGTTATTTCATGTTATCTTGGTTGAACATATTTTAATGGCCAATGGTAAAAGATACGGATGAAATGATATCTCAATTAACGGCCAGTTTGAGAGTGAAATTTGTAACCGGTGTGGTTTGATCTATGACTTGTCACAATGCAACAAGGACTAAAACAACATTAGTTGGACATAATAATTACCTCTCTTCCTCTTCGATCTCCTCTCTCCTCTCCCTCCTATATCTCCTTTGCCTCCTCCTCTCCTCCTTTTCCTTGGCTTTTCTAGAATAAAAGAAAACCATGAGCATTTACATAATATGGCAATTAGTGTGGCAGAGTAAATGGGGAGGAGAGAAAGATCAGCTTGTTAGTTGAGAGCTTTACCCAGAGGCTGTTAATTTTCTGTTGGAGCCTTTGCCCACATTTTATATTTATATTTGACATTTACTAATGTTGAGTGCCAGTTTATTGCATATACACCAATTAAACAAGTTGTTTAAATTTTTTTGTAAAATTGTGCAATTGATATGATATTGTGCAGTGCTAACTTTGGTGGGGGGCGAGACATTACGATCTTCTCCGTCTTAATTTTCTTTCTGTAAATTTAATATCATTACACATAAGTTGGGTTGTTTCTGGTAACAAGTTTTATTTGTACAACATAAATCAACGGTTTCAAATAATTATAATAATGTAATGTGAAAGACTTAATTCCTGCACCATGATGCATATCTGATAAAGCAACATATTGAACCAAAATTGATGCTAATGATCGTTAGGTTCAATTTGAAGTGTTAAATGGCGCTGAGGGAATTTTAAATAATAATAATATTGTTGATGCTTCAAATTTGAAAGCCCTAATATGTTACATAATCTTTAAAATGGGGTTGTGAAGTTTATGTAATGGAAATTTCAAAGTTTTATCCATCCGTATAATAATACAAAAACAAATGAGATTATTTCTCACAACAATATTTTTATTTGCAAAACTGCAAGCTAAAATAATAAAATCTTACTTTTTAATATTACGCTTCCTCTTCCTCCCGCTGCTCCCTCCTCTCCCTCTTTTGTCTTCTCCTCCTTTCTTGTTGTTCCTTGACTTGTCTAGAATAAATGAAAACCATGAGCATTTACATAATATGGCAATTAGTGTGGGAGAGTAAATGGGGAGGAGAGAAAGATCAGCTAGTTAGTTGAGAGCTTTACTCAGAGGCTGTTCATTTTCTGTTGGAGCCTTTGCCCACATTTTAAGTAGAAGGTATTATTTCATGTCATCTTGGTTGAATATATTTTAATGGCCAATGGTAAAAGATACGGATGAAATGGTATCTCAATTATACGGCCAGTTTGAGAGTGAAATTTGTAACCGGTGTGGTTTGATCTATGACTTGTCACAATGCAACAAGGACTAAAACAACATTAGTTGGACATAATAATTACCTCTCTTCCTCTTCGATCTCCTCTCTCCTCTCCCTCCTATATCTCCTTTGCCTCCTCCTCTCCTCCTTTTCCTTGGCTTTTCTAGAATAAAAGAAAACCATGAGCATTTACATAATATGGCAATTAGTGTGGCAGAGTAAATGGGGAGGAGAGAAAGATCAGCTTGTTAGTTGAGAGCTTTACCCAGAGGCTGTTAATTTTCTGTTGGAGCCTTTGCCCACATTTTATATTTATATTTGACATTTACTAATGTTGAGTGCCAGTTTATTGCATATACACCAATTAAACAAGTTGTTTAAATTTTTTTGTAAAATTGTGCAATTGATATGATATTGTGCAGTGCTAACTTTGGTGGGGGGCGAGACATTACGATCTTCTCCGTCTTAATTTTCTTTCTGTAAATTTAATATCATTACACATAAGTTGGGTTGTTTCTGGTAACAAGTTTTATTTGTACAACATAAATCAACGGTTTCAAATAATTATAATAATGTAATGTTAAAGACTTAATTCCTGCACAATGATGCATATCTGATAAAGCAACATATTGAACCAAAATTGATGCTAATGATCGTTTGGTTCAATTTGAAGTGTTAAATGGCGCTGAGGGAATTTTAAATAATAATAATATTGTTGATGCTTCAAATTTGAAAGCCCTAATATGTTACATAATCTTTAAAATGGGGTTGTGAAGTTTATGTAATGGAAATTTCAAAGTTTTATCTATCCGTATAATCATACAAAAACAAATGAGATTATTTCTCACAAGAATATTTTTATTTGCAAAACTGCAAGCTAAAATAATAAAATCTTACTTTTTAATATTACGCTTCCTCTTCCTCCCGCTGCTCCCTCCTCTCCCTCTTTTGTCTTCTCCTCCTTTCTCTTTGTTCCTTGACTTGTCTAGAATAAATGAAAACCATGAGCATTTACATAATATGGCAATTAGTATGGGAGAGTCAATGGGGAGGAGAGAAAGATCAGCTAGTTAGTTGAGAGCTTTACTCAGAGGCTGTTAATTTTCTGTTGGAGCCTTTGCCCACATTTTAAGTAGAAGGTGTTATTTCATGTCATCTTGGTTGAATATATTTTAATGGCCAGTGGTAAAAGATACGGATGAAATGGTATCTCAATTATACGGCCAGTTTGAGAGTGAAATTTGTAACCGGTGTGGTTTGATCTATGACTTGTCACAATGCAACAAGGACTAAAACAACATTAGTTGGACATAATAATTACCTCTCTTCTACCTCCATCTGCTCCCTCCTCTCCCTCCTTCTCTTTTTCCTCTCCTCCTTTTCTTGTTGTCTAGAATAAATGAAAAACATGAGCATTTACATAATATGGCAATTAGTGTGGGAGAGTAAATGGGCAGGAGAGAAAGAGTGACCTTCAGCTTGTTAGTTGAGAGCTTTACTCAGAGGCTGTTAATTTTCTGTTGGAGCCTTTGCCCACATTTTATATTTATATTTGACATTTACCAATGTTAAGTGCCAGTTTATTGCATATACACCAATTAAACAAGTTGTTTAATTTTTTTTTGTAAAATTGTGCAATTGATATGATATTGTGCAGTGCTAACTTTGGTGGGGGGCGAGACATTACGATCTTCTCCGTCTTAATTTTCTTTCTGTAAATTTAATATCATTACACATAAGTTGGGTTGTTTCTGGTAACAAGTTTTATTTGTACAACATAAATCAACGGTTTCAAATAATTATAATAATGTAATGTGAAAGACTTAATTCCTGCACCATGATGCATATCTGATAAAGCAACATATTGAACCAAAATTGATGCTAATGATCGTTTGGTTCAATTTGAAGTGTTAAATGGCGCTGAGGGAATTTTAAATAATAATAATATTGTTGATGCTTCAAATTTGAAAGCCCTAATATGTTACATAATCTTTAAAATGGGGTTGTGAAGTTTATGTAATGGAAATTTCAAAGTTTTATCCATCCGTATAATAATACAAAAACAAATGAGATTATTTCTCACAACAATATTTTTATTTGCAAAACTGCAAGCTAAAATAATAAAATCTTACTTTTTAATATTACGCTTCCTCTTCCCGCTGCTCCCTCCTCTCCCTCTTTTCTCTTCTCCTCCTTTCTCTATTTTCCGTGTCTTGCCTAGAATAAAAGAAAACCATGAGCATTTACATAATATGGCAATTAGTGTGGGAGAGTAAATGGGGAGGAGAGAAAGATCAGCTAGTTAGTTGAGAGCTTTACTCAGAGGCTGTTCATTTTCTGTTGGAGCCTTTGCCCACATTTTAAGTAGAAGGTGTTATTTCATGTTATCTTGGTTGAACATATTTTAATGGCCAATGGTAAAAGATACGGATGAAATGATATCTCAATTAACGGCCAGTTTGAGAGTGAAATTTGTAACCGGTGTGGTTTGATCTATGACTTGTCACAATGCAACAAGGACTAAAACAACATTAGTTGGACATAATAATTACCTCTCTTCCTCTTCGATCTCCTCTCTCCTCTCCCTCCTATATCTCCTTTGCCTCCTCCTCTCCTCCTTTTCCTTGGCTTTTCTAGAATAAAAGAAAACCATGAGCATTTACATAATATGGCAATTAGTGTGGCAGAGTAAATGGGGAGGAGAGAAAGATCAGCTTGTTAGTTGAGAGCTTTACCCAGAGGCTGTTAATTTTCTGTTGGAGCCTTTGCCCACATTTTATATTTATATTTGACATTTACTAATGTTGAGTGCCAGTTTATTGCATATACACCAATTAAACAAGTTGTTTAAATTTTTTTGTAAAATTGTGCAATTGATATGATATTGTGCAGTGCTAACTTTGGTGGGGGGCGAGACATTACGATCTTCTCCGTCTTAATTTTCTTTCTGTAAATTTAATATCATTACACATAAGTTGGGTTGTTTCTGGTAACAAGTTTTATTTGTACAACATAAATCAACGGTTTCAAATAATTATAATAATGTAATGTGAAAGACTTAATTCCTGCACCATGATGCATATCTGATAAAGCAACATATTGAACCAAAATTGATGCTAATGATCGTTAGGTTCAATTTGAAGTGTTAAATGGCGCTGAGGGAATTTTAAATAATAATAATATTGTTGATGCTTCAAATTTGAAAGCCCTAATATGTTACATAATCTTTAAAATGGGGTTGTGAAGTTTATGTAATGGAAATTTCAAAGTTTTATCCATCCGTATAATAATACAAAAACAAATGAGATTATTTCTCACAACAATATTTTTATTTGCAAAACTGCAAGCTAAAATAATAAAATCTTACTTTTTAATATTACGCTTCCTCTTCCTCCCGCTGCTCCCTCCTCTCCCTCTTTTGTCTTCTCCTCCTTTCTTGTTGTTCCTTGACTTGTCTAGAATAAATGAAAACCATGAGCATTTACATAATATGGCAATTAGTGTGGGAGAGTAAATGGGGAGGAGAGAAAGATCAGCTAGTTAGTTGAGAGCTTTACTCAGAGGCTGTTCATTTTCTGTTGGAGCCTTTGCCCACATTTTAAGTAGAAGGTATTATTTCATGTCATCTTGGTTGAATATATTTTAATGGCCAATGGTAAAAGATACGGATGAAATGGTATCTCAATTATACGGCCAGTTTGAGAGTGAAATTTGTAACCGGTGTGGTTTGATCTATGACTTGTCACAATGCAACAAGGACTAAAACAACATTAGTTGGACATAATAATTACCTCTCTTCCTCTTCGATCTCCTCTCTCCTCTCCCTCCTATATCTCCTTTGCCTCCTCCTCTCCTCCTTTTCCTTGGCTTTTCTAGAATAAAAGAAAACCATGAGCATTTACATAATATGGCAATTAGTGTGGGAGAGTAAATGGGGAGGAGAGAAAGATCAGCTAGTTAGTTGAGAGCTTTACTCAGAGGCTGTTCATTTTCTGTTGGAGCCTTTGCCCACATTTTATATTTATATTTGACATTTACCAATGTTAAGTGCCAGTTTATTGCATATACACCAATAAAACAAGTTGTTTAATTTTTTTTGTAAAATTGTGCAATTGATATGATATTGTGCAGTGCTAACTTTGGTGGGGGGCGAGACATTACGATCTTCTCCGTCTTAATTTTCTTTCTGTAAATTTAATATCATTACACATAAGTTGGGTTGTTTCTGGTAACAAGTTTTATTTGTACAACATAAATCAACGGTTTCAAATAATTATAATAATGTAATGTGAAAGACTTAATTCCTGCACCATGATGCATATCTGATAAAGCAACATATTGAACCAAAATTGATGCTAATGATCGTTTGGTTCAATTTGAAGTGTTAAATGGCGCTGAGGGAATTTTAAATAATAATAATATTGTTGATGCTTCAAATTTGAAAGCCCTAATATGTTACATAATCTTTAAAATGGGGTTGTGAAGTTTATGTAATGGAAATTTCAAAGTTTTATCTATCCGTATAATAATACAAAAACAAATGAGATTATTTCTCATAACAATATTTTTATTTGCAAAACTGCAAGCTAAAATAATAAAATCTTACTTTTTAATATTACGCTTCCTCTTCCTCCCGCTGCTCCCTCCTCTCCCTCTTTTGTCTTCTCCTCCTTTCTTGTTGTTCCTTGACTTGTCTAGAATAAATGAAAACCATGAGCATTTACATAATATGGCAATTAGTGTGGGAGAGTAAATGGGGAGGAGAGAAAGATCAGCTAGTTAGTTGAGAGCTTTACTCAGAGGCTGTTCATTTTCTGTTGGAGCCTTTGCCCACATTTTAAGTAGAAGGTGTTATTTCATGTCATCTTGGTTGAATATATTTTAATGGCCAATGGTAAAAGATACGGATGAAATGGTATCTCAATTAACGGCCAGTTTGAGAGTGAAATTTGTAACCGGTGTGGTTTGATCTATGACTTGTCACAATGCAACAAGGACTAAAACAACATTAGTTGGACATAATAATTACCTCTCTTCCTCTTCGATCTCCTCTCTCCTCTCCCTCCTATATCTCCTTTGCCTCCTCCTCTCCTCCTTTTCCTTGGCTTTTCTAGAATAAAAGAAAACCATGAGCATTTACATAATATGGCAATTAGTGTGGCAGAGTAAATGGGGAGGAGAGAAAGATCAGCTTGTTAGTTGAGAGCTTTACCCAGAGGCTGTTAATTTTCTGTTGGAGCCTTTGCCCACATTTTATATTTATATTTGACATTAACTAATGTTAAGTGCCAGTTTATTGCATAAACACCAATTAAACAAGTTTAAATTTTTTTGTAAAATTGTGCAATTGATATGATATTGTGCAGTGCTAACTTTGGTGGGGGGCGAGACATTACGATCTTCTCCGTCTTAATTTTCTTTCTGTAAATTTAATATCATTACACATAAGTTGGGTTGTTTCTGGTAACAAGTTTTATTTGTACAACATAAATCAACGGTTTCAAATAATTATAGTAATGTAATGTGAAAGACTTAATTCCTGCACCATGATGCATATCTGATAAAGCAACATATTGAACCAAAATTGATGCTAATGATCGTTTGGTTCAATTCGAAGTGTTAAATGGCGCTGAGGGAATTTTAAATAATAATAATATTGTTGATGCTTCAAATTTGAAAGCCCTAATATGTTACATAATCTTTAAAATGGGGTTGTGAAGTTTATGTAATGGAAATTTCAAAGTTTTATCTATCCGTATAATAATACAAAAACAAATGAGATTATTTCTCACAACAATATTTTTATTTGCAAAACTGCAAGCTAAAATAATAAAATCTTACTTTTTAATATTACGCTTCCTCTTCCTCCCGCTGCTCCCTCCTCTCCCTCTTTTGTCTTCTCCTCCTTTCTTGTTGTTCCTTGACTTGTCTAGAATAAATGAAAACCATGAGCATTTACATAATATGGCAATTAGTGTGGGAGAGTAAATGGGGAGGAGAGAAAGATCAGCTAGTTAGTTGAGAGCTTTACTCAGAGGCTGTTCATTTTCTGTTGGAGCCTTTGCCCACATTTTAAGTAGAAGGTGTTATTTCATGTCATCTTGGTTGAATATATTTTAATGGCCAATGGTAAAAGATACGGATGAAATGGTATCTCAATTAACGGCCAGTTTGAGAGTGAAATTTGTAACCGGTGTGGTTTGATCTATGACTGTCACAATGCAACAAGGACTAAAACAACATTACTTGGACATAATAATTACCTCTCTTCTACCTCCATCTGCTCCCTCCTCTCCCTCCTTCTCTTTTTCCTCTCCTCCTTTTCTTGTTGTCTAGAATAAATGAAAAACATGAGCATTTACATAATATGGCAATTAGTGTGGGAGAGTAAATAGGGAGGAGAGAAAGAGTGACCTTCAGCTTGTTAGTTGAGAGCTTTACTCAGAGGCTGTTAATTTTCTGTTGGAGCCTTTGCCCACATTTTATATTTATATTTGACATTTTCTAATGTTAAGTGCCAGTTTATTGCATATACACCAATTAAACAAGTTGTTTAAATTTTTTTGTAAAATTGTGCAATTGATATGATATTGTGCAGTTCTAACTTTGGTGGGGGGCGAGACATTACGATCTTCTCCGTCTTAATTTTCTTTCTGTAAATTTAATATCATTGCACATAAGTTGGGTTGTTTCTGGTAACAAGTTTTATTTGTACAACATAAATCAACGGTTTCAAATAATTATAATAATGTAATGTGAAAGACTTAATTCCTGCACCATGATGCATATCTGACAAAGCAACATATTGAACCAAAATTGATGCTAATGATCGTTTGGTTCAATTTGAAGTGTTAAATGGCGCTGAGGGAATTTTAAATAATAATAATATTGTTGATGCTTCAAATTTGAAAGCCCTAATATGTTACATAATCTTTAAAATGGGGTTGTGAAGTTTATGTAATGGAAATTTCAAAGTTTTATCTATCCGTATAATAATACAAAAACAAATGAGATTATTTCTCACAACAATATTTTTATTTGCAAAACTGCAAGCTAAAATAATAAAATCTTACTTTTTAATATTACGCTTCCTCTTCCTCCCGCTGCTCCCTCCTCTCCCTCTTTTGTCTTCTCCTCCTTTCTTGTTGTTCCTTGACTTGTCTAGAATAAATGAAAACCATGAGCATTTACATAATATGGCAATTAGTATGGGAGAGTAAATGGGGAGGAGAGAAAGATCAGCTAGTTAGTTGAGAGCTTTACTCAGAGGCTGTTCATTTTCTGTTGGAGCCTTTTAAGTAGAAGGTGTTATTTCATGTCACCTTGGTTGAATATATTTTAATGGCCAATGGTAAAAGATACGGATGAAATGGTATCTCAATTATACGGCCAGTTTGAGAGTGAAATTTGTAACCGGTGTGGTTTGATCTATGACTTGTCACAATGCAACAAGGACTAAAACAACATTAGTTGGACATAATAATTACCTCTCCTCCTCTTCGATCTCCTCTCTCCTCTCCCTCCTATATCTCCTTTGCCTCCTCCTCTCCTCCCTTTCCTTGGCTTTTCTAGAATAAAAGAAAACCATGAGCATTTACATAATATGGCAATTAGTGTGGCAGAGTAAATGGGGAGGAGAGAAAGATCAGCTTGTTAGTTGAGAGCTTTACCCAGAGGCTGTTAATTTTCTGTTGGAGCCTTTGCCCACATTTTATATTTATATTTGACATTAACTAATGTTAAGTGCCAGTTTATTGCATATACACCAATTAAACAAGTTGTTTAAATTTTTTTGTAAAATTGTGCAATTGATATGATATTGTGCAGTGCTAACTTTGGTGGGGGGCGAGACATTACGATCTTCTCCGTCTTAATTTTCTTTCTGTAAATTTAATATCATTACACATAAGTTTGGTTGTTTCTGGTAACAAGTTTTATTTGTACAACATAAATCAACGGTTTCAAATTATTATAATAATGTAATGTGAAAGACTTAATTCCTGCACCATGATGCATATCTGATAAAGCAACATATTGAACCAAAATTGATGCTAATGATCGTTTGGTTCAATTTGAAGTGTTAAATGGCGCTGAGGGAATTTTAAATAATAATAATCATGTTGATGCTTCAAATTTGAAAGCCCTAATATGTTACATAATCTTTAAAATGGGGTTGTGAAGTTTATGTAATGGAAATTTCAAAGTTTTATCTATCCGTATAATAATACAAAAACAAATGATATTATTTCTCACAGCAATATTTTTATTTGCAAAACTGCAAGCTAAAATAATAAAATCTTACTTTTTAATATTACGCTTCCTCTTCCTCCCGCTGCTCCCTCCTCTCCCTCTTTTGTCTTCTCCTCCTTTCTTGTTGTTCCTTGACTTGTTTAGAATAAATGAAAACCATGAGCATTTACATAATATGGCAATTAGTGTGGGAGAGTAAATGGGGAGGAGAGAAAGATCAGCTAGTTAGTTGAGAGCTTTACTCAGAGGCTGTTCATTTTCTGTTGGAGCCTTTGCCCACATTTTAAGTAGAAGGTGTTATTTCATGTCATCTTGGTTGAATATATTTTAATGGCCAATGGTAAAAGATACGGATGAAATGGTATCTCAATTATACGGCCAGTTTGAGAGTGAAATTTGTAACCGGTGTGGTTTGATCTATGACTTGTCACAATGCAACAAGGACTAAAACAACATTAGTTGGACATAATAATTACCTCTCTTCCTCTTCGATCTCCTCTCTCCTCTCCCTCCTATATCTCCTTTGCCTCCTCCTCTCCTCCTTTTCCTTGGCTTTTCTTGAATAAAAGAAAACCATGAGCATTTACATAATATGGCAATTAGTGTGGGAGAGTAAATGGGGAGGAGAGAAAGATCAGCTAGTTAGTTGAGAGCTTTACTCAGAGGCTGTTCATTTTCTGTTGGAGCCTTTTTAGTAGAAGGTGTAATTTCATGTCACCTTGGTTGAATATATTTTAATGGCCAATGGTAAAAGATACGGATGAAATGGTATCTCAATTATACGGCCAGTTTGAGAGTGAAATTTGTAACAGTTGGTTTGATCTATGACTTGTCACAATGCAACAAGGACTAAAACAACATTAGTTGGACATAATAATTACCTGTCTTCCTCTTCGATCTCCTCTCTCCTCTCCCTCCTATATCTCCTTTGCCTCCTCCTCTCCTCCTTTTCCTTGGCTTTTCTAGAATAAAAGAAAACCATGAGCATTTACATAATATGGCAATTAGTGTGGGAGAGTAAATGGGGAGGAGAGAAAGATCAGCTAGTTAGTTGAGAGCTTTACTCAGAGGCTGTTCATTTTCTGTTGGAGCCTTTGCCCACATTTTAAGTAGAAGGTGTTATTTCATGTCATCTTGGTTGAATATATTTTAATGGCCAATGGTAAAAGATACGGATGAAATGGTATCTCAATTATACGGCCAGTTTGAGAGTGAAATTTGTAACAGTTGGTTTGATCTATGACTTGTCACAATGCAACAAGGACTAAAACAACATTAGTTGGACATAATAATTACCTCTCTTCCTCTTCGATCTCCTCTCTCCTCTCCCTCCTATATCTCCTTTGCCTCCTCCTCTCCTCCTTTTCCTTGGCTTTTCTAGAATAAAAGAAAACCATGAGCATTTACATAATATGGCAATTAGTGTGGGAGAGTAAATGGGGAGGAGAGAAAGATCAGCTAGTTAGTTGAGAGCTTTACTCAGAGGCTGTTCATTTTCTGTTGGAGCCTTTGCCCACATTTTAAGTAGAAGGTGTTATTTCATGTCATCTTGGTTGAATATATTTTAATGGCCAGTGGTAAAAGATACGGATGAAATGGTATCTCAATTATACGGCCAGTTTGAGAGTGAAATTTGTAACCGGTGTGGTTTGATCTTTGACTTGTCACAATGCAACAAGGACTAAAACAACATTAGTTGGACATAATAATTACCTCTCTTCTACCTCCATCTGCTCCCTCCTCTCCCTCCTTCTCTTTTTCCTCTCCTCCTTTTCTTGTTGTCTAGAATAAATGAAAAACATGAGCATTTACATAATATGGCAATAAGTGTGGGAGAGTAAATGGGGAGGAGAGAAAGAGTGACCTTCAGCTTGTTAGTTGAGAGCTTTACTCAGAGGCTGTTAATTTTCTGTTGGAGCCTTTGCCCACATTTTATATTTATATTTGACATTTACCAATGTTAAGTGCCAGTTTATTGCATATACACCAATTAAACAAGTTGTTTAATTTTTTTTGTAAAATTGTGCAATTGATATGATATTGTGCAGTGCTAACTTTGGTGGGGGGCGAGACATTACGATCTTCTCCGTCTTAATTTTCTTTCTGTAAATTTAATATCATTACACATAAGTTGGGTTGTTTCTGGTAACAAGTTTTATTTGTACAACATAAATCAACGGTTTCAAATAATTATAATAATGTAATGTGAAAGACTTAATTCCTGCACCATGATGCATATCTGATAAAGCAACATATTGAACCAAAATTGATGCTAATGATCGTTTGGTTCAATTTGAAGTGTTAAATGGCGCTGAGGGAATTTTAAATAATAATAATATTGTTGATGCTTCAAATTTGAAAGCCCTAATATGTTACATAATCTTTAAAATGGGGTTGTGAAGTTTATGTAATGGAAATTTCAAAGTTTTATCTATCCGTATAATAATACAAAAACAAATGAGATTATTTCTCACAACAATATTTTTATTTGCAAAACTGCAAGCTAAAATAATAAAAATTTTAATATTACGCTTCCTCTTCCTCCCGCTGCTCCCTCCTCTCCCTCTTTTGTCTTCTCCTCCTTTCTTGTTGTTCCTTGACTTGTCTAGAATAAATGAAAACCATGAGCATTTACATAATATGGCAATTAGTATGGGAGAGTAAATGGGGAGGAGAGAAAGATCAGCTAGTTAGTTGAGAGCTTTACTCAGAGGCTGTTCATTTTCTGTTGGAGCCTTTGCCCACATTTTATATTTTTATTTGACATTTACTAATGTTAAGTGCCAGTTTATTGCATATTCACCAATTCAACAAGTTGTTTAAATTTTTTTGTAAAATTGTGCAATTGATATGATATTGTGCAGTGCTAACTTTGGTGGGGGGCGAGACATTACGATCTTCTCCGTCTTAATTTTCTTTCTGTAAATTTAATATCATTACACATAAGTTGGGTTGTTTCTGGTAACAAGTTTTATTTGTACAACATAAATCAACGGTTTCAAATAATTATAATAATGTAATGTTAAAGACTTAATTCCTGCACAATGATGCATATCTGATAAAGCAACATATTGAACCAAAATTGATGCTCATGATCGTTTGGTTCAATTTGAAGTGTTAAATGGCGCTGAGGGAATTTTAAATAATAATAATATTGTTGATGCTTCAAATTTGAAAGCCCTAATATGTTACATAATCTTTAAAATGGGGTTGTGAAGTTTATGTAATGGAAATTTCAAAGTTTTATCTATCCGTATAATCATACAAAAACAAATGAGATTATTTCTCACAAGAATATTTTTATTTGCAAAACTGCAAGCTAAAATAATAAAATCTTACTTTTTAATATTACGCTTCCTCTTCCTCCCGCTGCTCCCTCCTCTCCCTCTTTTGTCTTCTCCTCCTTTCTCTTTGTTCCTTGACTTGTCTAGAATAAATGAAAACCATGAGCATTTACATAATATGGCAATTAGTATGGGAGAGTCAATGGGGAGGAGAGAAAGATCAGCTAGTTAGTTGAGAGCTTTACTCAGAGGCTGTTAATTTTCTGTTGGAGCCTTTGCCCACATTTTAAGTAGAAGGTGTTATTTCATGTCATCTTGGTTGAATATATTTTAATGGCCAGTGGTAAAAGATACGGATGAAATGGTATCTCAATTATACGGCCAGTTTGAGAGTGAAATTTGTAACCGGTGTGGTTTGATCTATGACTTGTCACAATGCAACAAGGACTAAAACAACATTAGTTGGACATAATAATTACCTCTCTTCTACCTCCATCTGCTCCCTCCTCTCCCTCCTTCTCTTTTTCCTCTCCTCCTTTTCTTGTTGTCTAGAATAAATGAAAAACATGAGCATTTACATAATATGGCAATTAGTGTGGGAGAGTAAATGGGCAGGAGAGAAAGAGTGACCTTCAGCTTGTTAGTTGAGAGCTTTACTCAGAGGCTGTTAATTTTCTGTTGGAGCCTTTGCCCACATTTTATATTTATATTTGACATTTACCAATGTTAAGTGCCAGTTTATTGCATATACACCAATTAAACAAGTTGTTTAATTTTTTTTTGTAAAATTGTGCAATTGATATGATATTGTGCAGTGCTAACTTTGGTGGGGGGCGAGACATTACGATCTTCTCCGTCTTAATTTTCTTTCTGTAAATTTAATATCATTACACATAAGTTGGGTTGTTTCTGGTAACAAGTTTTATTTGTACAACATAAATCAACGGTTTCAAATAATTATAATAATGTAATGTGAAAGACTTAATTCCTGCACCATGATGCATATCTGATAAAGCAACATATTGAACCAAAATTGATGCTAATGATCGTTTGGTTCAATTTGAAGTGTTAAATGGCGCTGAGGGAATTTTAAATAATAATAATATTGTTGATGCTTCAAATTTGAAAGCCCTAATATGTTACATAATCTTTAAAATGGGGTTGTGAAGTTTATGTAATGGAAATTTCAAAGTTTTATCCATCCGTATAATAATACAAAAGCAAATGAGATTATTTCTCACAACAATATTTTTATTTGCAAAACTGCAAGCTAAAATAATAAAATCTTACTTTTTAATATTACGCTTCCTCTTCCCGCTGCTCCCTCCTCTCCCTCTTTTCTCTTCTCCTCCTTTCTCTATTTTCCGTGTCTTGCCTAGAATAAAAGAAAACCATGAGCATTTACATAATATGGCAATTAGTGTGGGAGAGTAAATGGGGAGGAGAGAAAGATCAGCTAGTTAGTTGAGAGCTTTACTCAGAGGCTGTTCATTTTCTGTTGGAGCCTTTGCCCACATTTTAAGTAGAAGGTGTTATTTCATGTTATCTTGGTTGAACATATTTTAATGGCCAATGGTAAAAGATACGGATGAAATGATATCTCAATTAACGGCCAGTTTGAGAGTGAAATTTGTAACCGGTGTGGTTTGATCTATGACTTGTCACAATGCAACAAGGACTAAAACAACATTAGTTGGACATAATAATTACCTCTCTTCCTCTTCGATCTCCTCTCTCCTCTCCCTCCTATATCTCCTTTGCCTCCTCCTCTCCTCCTTTTCCTTGGCTTTTCTAGAATAAAAGAAAACCATGAGCATTTACATAATATGGCAATTAGTGTGGCAGAGTAAATGGGGAGGAGAGAAAGATCAGCTTGTTAGTTGAGAGCTTTACCCAGAGGCTGTTAATTTTCTGTTGGAGCCTTTGCCCACATTTTATATTTATATTTGACATTTACTAATGTTGAGTGCCAGTTTATTGCATATACACCAATTAAACAAGTTGTTTAAATTTTTTTGTAAAATTGTGCAATTGATATGATATTGTGCAGTGCTAACTTTGGTGGGGGGCGAGACATTACGATCTTCTCCCTTTTAATTTTCTTTCTGTAAATTTAATATCATTACACATAAGTTGGGTTGTTTCTGGTAACAAGTTTTATTTGTACAACATAAATCAACGGTTTCAAATAATTATAATAATGTAATGTGAAAGACTTAATTCCTGCACCATGATGCATATCTGATAAAGCAACATATTGAACCAAAATTGATGCTAATGATCGTTAGGTTCAATTTGAAGTGTTAAATGGCGCTGAGGGAATTTTAAATAATAATAATATTGTTGATGCTTCAAATTTGAAAGCCCTTATATGTTACATAATCTTTAAAATGGGGTTGTGAAGTTTATGTAATGGAAATTTCAAAGTTTTATCCATCCGTATAATAATACAAAAACAAATGAGATTATTTCTCACAACAATATTTTTATTTGCAAAACTGCAAGCTAAAATAATAAAATCTTACTTTTTAATATTACGCTTCCTCTTCCTCCCGCTGCTCCCTCCTCTCCCTCTTTTGTCTTCTCCTCCTTTCTTGTTGTTCCTTGACTTGTCTAGAGTAAATGAAAACCATGAGCATTTACATAATATGGCAATTAGTATGGGAGAGTAAATGGGGAGGAGAGAAAGATCAGCTAGTTAGTTGAGAGCTTTACTCAGAGGCTGTTCATTTTCTGTTGGAGCCTTTTAAGTAGAAGGTGTTATTTCATGTCACCTTGGTTGAATATATTTTAATGGCCAATGGTAAAAGATACGGATGAAATGGTATCTCAATTATACGGCCAGTTTGAGAGTGAAATTTGTTACCGTTGGTTTGATCTATGACTTGTCACAATGCAACAAGGACTAAAACAACATTAGTTGGACATAATAATTACCTCTCTTCTTCCTCCATCTCTTGCATCTCCTCCCTCCTCTCTATTCTCCTCCTTTCTGTGTTTTCCGTGTCTTTTCTAGAATAAAAGAAAAACATGAGCATTTACGTAATATGGCAATTAGTGTGGCAGAGTAAATGGGGAGGAGAGAAAGATCAGCTAGTTAGTTGAGAGCTTTACTCAGAGGCTGTTAATTTTCTGTTGGAGCCTTCGCCCACATTTTAAGTAGAAGGTGTTATTTCATGTCATCTTGGTTGAATATATTTTAATGGCCAGTGGTAAAAGATACGGATGAAATGGTATCTCAATTATACGGCCAGTTTGAGAGTGAAATTTGTAACCGGTGTGGTTTGATCTATGACTTGTCACAATGCAACAAGGACTAAAACAACATTAGTTGGACATAATAATTACCTCTCTTCTACCTCCATCTGCTCCCTCCTCTCCCTCCTTCTCTTTTTCCTCTCCTCCTTTTCTTGTTGTCTAGAATAAATGAAAAACATGAGCATTTACATAATATGGCAATAAGTGTGGGAGAGTAAATGGGGAGGAGAGAAAGAGTGACCTTCAGCTTCTTAGTTGAGAGCTTTACTCAGAGGCTGTTAATTTTCTGTTGTAGCCTTTGCCCACATTTTATATTTATATTTGACATTTACCAATGTTAAGTGCCAGTTTATTGCATATACACCAATTAAACAAGTTGTTTAATTTTTTTTGTAAAATTGTGCAATTGATATGATATTGTGCAGTGCTAACTTTGGTGGGGGGCGAGACATTACGATCTTCTCCGTCTTAATTTTCTTTCTGTAAATTTAATATCATTACACATAAGTTGGGTTGTTTCTGGTAACAAGTTTTATTTGTAAAACATAAATCAACGGTTTCAAATAATTATAATAATGAAATGTGAAAGACCTAATTCCTGCACCATGATGCATATCTGATAAAGCAACATATTGAACCAAAATTGATGCTAATGATCGTTTGGTTCAATTTGAAGTGTTAAATGGCGCTGAGGGAATTTTAAATAATAATAATATTGTTGATGCTTCAAATTTGAAAGCCCTAATATGTTACATAATCTTTAAAATGGGGTTGTGAAGTTTATGTAATGGAAATTTCAAAGTTTTATCTATCCGTATAATAATACAAAAACAAATGAGATTATTTCTCACAACAATATTTTTATTTGCAAAACTGCAAGCTAAAATAATAAAATCTTACTTTTTAATATTACGCTTCCTCTTCCTCCCGCTGCTCCCTCCTCTCCCTCTTTTGTCTTCTCCTCCTTTCTTGTTGTTCCTTGACTTGTCTAGAATATATGAAAACCATGAGCATTTACATAATATGGCAATTAGTATGGGAGAGTAAATGGGGAGGAGAGAAAGATCAGCTAGTTAGTTGAGAGCTTTACTCAGAGGCTGTTCATTTTCTGTTGGAGCCTTTTAAGTAGAAGGTGTTATTTCATGTCACCTTGGTTGAATATATTTTAATGGCCAATGGTAAAAGATACGGATGAAATGGTATCTCAATTAACGGCCAGTTTGAGAGTGAAATTTGTAACCGGTGTGGTTTGATCTATGACTGTCACAATGCAACAAGGACTAAAACAACATTACTTGGACATAATAATTACCTCTCTTCTACCTCCATCTGCTCCCTCCTCTCCCTCCTTCTCTTTTTCCTCTCCTCCTTTTCTTGTTGTCTAGAATAAATGAAAAACATGAGCATTTACATAATATGGCAATTAGTGTGGGAGAGTAAATAGGGAGGAGAGAAAGAGTGACCTTCAGCTTGTTAGTTGAGAGCTTTACTCAGAGGCTGTTCATTTTCTGTTGGAGCCTTTGCCCACATTTTAAGTAGAAGGTGTTATTTCATGTCATCTTGGTTGAATATATTTTAATGGCCAATGGTAAAAGATACGGATGAAATGGTATCTCAATTAACGGCCAGTTTGAGAGTGAAATTTGTAACCGGTGTGGTTTGATCTATGACTGTCACAATGCAACAAGGACTAAAACAACATTACTTGGACATAATAATTACCTCTCTTCTACCTCCATCTGCTCCCTCCTCTCCCTCCTTCTCTTTTTCCTCTCCTCCTTTTCTTGTTGTCTAGAATAAATGAAAAACATGAGCATTTACATAATATGGCAATTAGTGTGGGAGAGTAAATAGGGAGGAGAGAAAGAGTGACCTTCAGCTTGTTAGTTGAGAGCTTTACTCAGAGGCTGTTAATTTTCTGTTGGAGCCTTTTAAGTAGAAGGGGTAATTTCATGTCACCTTGGTTGAATATATTTTAATGGCCAATGGTAAAAGATACGGATGAAATGGTATCTCAATTATACGGCCAGTTTGAGAGTGAAATTTGTAACCGGTGTGGTTTGATCTATGACTTGTCACAATGCAACAAGGACTAAAACAACATTAGTTGGACATAATAATTACCTCTCCTCCTCTTCGATCTCCTCTCTCCTCTCCCTCCTATATCTCCTTTGCCTCCTCCTCTCCTCCCTTTCCTTGGCTTTTCTAGAATAAAAGAAAACCATGAGCATTTACATAATATGGCAATTAGTGTGGCAGAGTAAATGGGGAGGAGAGAAAGATCAGCTTGTTAGTTGAGAGCTTTACCCAGAGGCTGTTAATTTGCTTTTTTTTTTTTTATTTTTTTTTTTTATTGTTATTAAGTTTAATTGATAATGCCTTCAGAGGGCGAAACAGCTGTCACGCGTAATAATAATTACACAGCAGAACTTGTTTAAAAATAAACTGTTTTTATAAACCCAATAATAATATTATTGTATATATAAAAAATAAAAAAATGTTAATTTTCTGTTGGAGCCTTTGCCCACATTTTATATTTATATTTGACATTAACTAATGTTAAGTGCCAGTTTATTGCATATACACCAATTAAACAAGTTGTTTAAATTTTTTTGTAAAATTGTGCAATTGATATGATATTGTGCAGTGCTAACTTTGGTGGGGGGCGAGACATTACGATCTTCTCCGTCTTAATTTTCTTTCTGTAAATTTAATATCATTACACATAAGTTTGGTTGTTTCTGGTAACAAGTTTTATTTGTACAACATAAATCAACGGTTTCAAATAATTATAATAATGTAATGTGAAAGACTTAATTCCTGCACCATGATGCATATCTGATAAAGCAACATATTGAACCAAAATTGATGCTAATGATCGTTTGGTTCAATTTGAAGTGTTAAATGGCGCTGAGGGAATTTTAAATAATAATAATATTGTTGATGCTTCAAATTTGAAAGCCCTAATATGTTACATAATCTTTAAAATGGGGTTGTGAAGTTTATGTAATGGAAATTTCAAAGTTTTATCTATCCGTATAATAATACAAAAACAAATGATATTATTTCTCACAGCAATATTTTTATTTGCAAAACTGCAAGCTAAAATAATAAAATCTTACTTTTTAATATTACGCTTCCTCTTCCTCCCGCTGCTCCCTCCTCTCCCTCTTTTGTCTTCTCCTCCTTTCTTGTTGTTCCTTGACTTGTTTAGAATAAATGAAAACCATGAGCATTTACATAATATGGCAATTAGTGTGGGAGAGTAAATGGGGAGGAGAGAAAGATCAGCTAGTTAGTTGAGAGCTTTACTCAGAGGCTGTTCATTTTCTGTTGGAGCCTTTGCCCACATTTTAAGTAGAAGGTGTTATTTCATGTCATCTTGGTTGAATATATTTTAATGGCCAATGGTAAAAGATACGGATGAAATGGTATCTCAATTATACGGCCAGTTTGAGAGTGAAATTTGTAACCGGTGTGGTTTGATCTATGACTTGTCACAATGCAACAAGGACTAAAACAACATTAGTTGGACATAATAATTACCTCTCTTCCTCTTCGATCTCCTCTCTCCTCTCCCTCCTATATCTCCTTTGCCTCCTCCTCTCCTCCTTTTCCTTGGCTTTTCTTGAATAAAAGAAAACCATGAGCATTTACATAATATGGCAATTAGTGTGGGAGAGTAAATGGGGAGGAGAGAAAGATCAGCTAGTTAGTTGAGAGCTTTACTCAGAGGCTGTTCATTTTCTGTTGGAGCCTTTTAAGTAGAAGGGGTAATTTCATGTCACCTTGGTTGAATATATTTTAATGGCCAATGGTAAAAGATACGGATGAAATGGTATCTCAATTATACGGCCAGTTTGAGAGTGAAATTTGTAACAGTTGGTTTGATCTATGACTTGTCACAATGCAACAAGGACTAAAACAACATTAGTTGGACATAATAATTACCTGTCTTCCTCTTCGATCTCCTCTCTCCTCTCCCTCCTATATCTCCTTTGCCTCCTCCTCTCCTCCTTTTCCTTGGCTTTTCTAGAATAAAAGAAAACCATGAGCATTTACATAATATGGCAATTAGTGTGGGAGAGTAAATGGGGAGGAGAGAAAGATCAGCTAGTTAGTTGAGAGCTTTACTCAGAGGCTGTTCATTTTCTGTTGGAGCCTTTGCCCACATTTTAAGTAGAAGGTGTTATTTCATGTCATCTTGGTTGAATATATTTTAATGGCCAATGGTAAAAGATACGGATGAAATGGTATCTCAATTATACGGCCAGTTTGAGAGTGAAATTTGTAACAGTTGGTTTGATCTATGACTTGTCACAATGCAACAAGGACTAAAACAACATTAGTTGGACATAATAATTACCTCTCTTCCTCTTCGATCTCCTCTCTCCTCTCCCTCCTATATCTCCTTTGCCTCCTCCTCTCCTCCTTTTCCTTGGCTTTTCTAGAATAAAAGAAAACCATGAGCATTTACATAATATGGCAATTAGTGTGGGAGAGTAAATGGGGAGGAGAGAAAGATCAGCTAGTTAGTTGAGAGCTTTACTCAGAGGCTGTTCATTTTCTGTTGGAGCCTTTGCCCACATTTTAAGTAGAAGGTGTTATTTCATGTCATCTTGGTTGAATATATTTTAATGGCCAGTGGTAAAAGATACGGATGAAATGGTATCTCAATTATACGGCCAGTTTGAGAGTGAAATTTGTAACCGGTGTGGTTTGATCTTTGACTTGTCACAATGCAACAAGGACTAAAACAACATTAGTTGGACATAATAATTACCTCTCTTCTACCTCCATCTGCTCCCTCCTCTCCCTCCTTCTCTTTTTCCTCTCCTCCTTTTCTTGTTGTCTAGAATAAATGAAAAACATGAGCATTTACATAATATGGCAATAAGTGTGGGAGAGTAAATGGGGAGGAGAGAAAGAGTGACCTTCAGCTTGTTAGTTGAGAGCTTTACTCAGAGGCTGTTAATTTTCTGTTGGAGCCTTTGCCCACATTTTATATTTATATTTGACATTTACCAATGTTAAGTGCCAGTTTATTGCATATACACCAATTAAACAAGTTGTTTAATTTTTTTTGTAAAATTGTGCAATTGATATGATATTGTGCAGTGCTAACTTTGGTGGGGGGCGAGACATTACGATCTTCTCCGTCTTAATTTTCTTTCTGTAAATTTAATATCATTACACATAAGTTGGGTTGTTTCTGGTAACAAGTTTTATTTGTACAACATAAATCAACGGTTTCAAATAATTATAATAATGTAATGTGAAAGACTTAATTCCTGCACCATGATGCATATCTGATAAAGCAACATATTGAACCAAAATTGATGCTAATGATCGTTTGGTTCAATTTGAAGTGTTAAATGGCGCTGAGGGAATTTTAAATAATAATAATATTGTTGATGCTTCAAATTTGAAAGCCCTAATATGTTACATAATCTTTAAAATGGGGTTGTGAAGTTTATGTAATGGAAATTTCAAAGTTTTATCTATCCGTATAATAATACAAAAACAAATGAGATTATTTCTCACAACAATATTTTTATTTGCAAAACTGCAAGCTAAAATAATAAAATCTTACTTTTTAATATTACGCTTCCTCTTCCTCCCGCTGCTCCCTCCTCTCCCTCTTTTGTCTTCTCCTCCTTTCTTGTTGTTCCTTGACTTGTCTAGAATAAATGAAAACCATGAGCATTTACATAATATGGCAATTAGTATGGGAGAGTAAATGGGGAGGAGAGAAAGATCAGCTAGTTAGTTGAGAGCTTTACTCAGAGGCTGTTCATTTTCTGTTGGAGCCTTTGCCCACATTTTATATTTTTATTTGACATTTACTAATGTTAAGTGCCAGTTTATTGCATATTCACCAATTCAACAAGTTGTTTAAATTTTTTTGTAAAATTGTGCAATTGATATGATATTGTGCAGTGCTAACTTTGGTGGGGGGCGAGACATTACGATCTTCTCCGTCTTAATTTTCTTTCTGTAAATTTAATATCATTACACATAAGTTGGGTTGTTTCTGGTAACAAGTTTTATTTGTACAACATAAATCAACGGTTTCAAATAATTATAATAATGTAATGTTAAAGACTTAATTCCTGCACAATGATGCATATCTGATAAAGCAACATATTGAACCAAAATTGATGCTAATGATCGTTTGGTTCAATTTGAAGTGTTAAATGGCGCTGAGGGAATTTTAAATAATAATAATATTGTTGATGCTTCAAATTTGAAAGCCCTAATATGTTACATAATCTTTAAAATGGGGTTGTGAAGTTTATGTAATGGAAATTTCAAAGTTTTATCTATCCGTATAATCATACAAAAACAAATGAGATTATTTCTCACAAGAATATTTTTATTTGCAAAACTGCAAGCTAAAATAATAAAATCTTACTTTTTAATATTACGCTTCCTCTTCCTCCCGCTGCTCCCTCCTCTCCCTCTTTTGTCTTCTCCTCCTTTCTCTTTGTTCCTTGACTTGTCTAGAATAAATGAAAACCATGAGCATTTACATAATATGGCAATTAGTATGGGAGAGTCAATGGGGAGGAGAGAAAGATCAGCTAGTTAGTTGAGAGCTTTACTCAGAGGCTGTTAATTTTCTGTTGGAGCCTTTGCCCACATTTTAAGTAGAAGGTGTTATTTCATGTCATCTTGGTTGAATATATTTTAATGGCCAGTGGTAAAAGATACGGATGAAATGGTATCTCAATTATACGGCCAGTTTGAGAGTGAAATTTGTAACCGGTGTGGTTTGATCTATGACTTGTCACAATGCAACAAGGACTAAAACAACATTAGTTGGACATAATAATTACCTCTCTTCTACCTCCATCTGCTCCCTCCTCTCCCTCCTTCTCTTTTTCCTCTCCTCCTTTTCTTGTTGTCTAGAATAAATGAAAAACATGAGCATTTACATAATATGGCAATTAGTGTGGGAGAGTAAATGGGCAGGAGAGAAAGAGTGACCTTCAGCTTGTTAGTTGAGAGCTTTACTCAGAGGCTGTTAATTTTCTGTTGGAGCCTTTGCCCACATTTTATATTTATATTTGACATTTACCAATGTTAAGTGCCAGTTTATTGCATATACACCAATTAAACAAGTTGTTTAATTTTTTTTTGTAAAATTGTGCAATTGATATGATATTGTGCAGTGCTAACTTTGGTGGGGGGCGAGACATTACGATCTTCTCCGTCTTAATTTTCTTTCTGTAAATTTAATATCATTACACATAAGTTGGGTTGTTTCTGGTAACAAGTTTTATTTGTACAACATAAATCAACGGTTTCAAATAATTATAATAATGTAATGTGAAAGACTTAATTCCTGCACCATGATGCATATCTGATAAAGCAACATATTGAACCAAAATTGATGCTAATGATCGTTTGGTTCAATTTGAAGTGTTAAATGGCGCTGAGGGAATTTTAAATAATAATAATATTGTTGATGCTTCAAATTTGAAAGCCCTAATATGTTACATAATCTTTAAAATGGGGTTGTGAAGTTTATGTAATGGAAATTTCAAAGTTTTATCCATCCGTATAATAATACAAAAACAAATGAGATTATTTCTCACAACAATATTTTTATTTGCAAAACTGCAAGCTAAAATAATAAAATCTTACTTTTTAATATTACGCTTCCTCTTCCCGCTGCTCCCTCCTCTCCCTCTTTTCTCTTCTCCTCCTTTCTCTATTTTCCGTGTCTTGCCTAGAATAAAAGAAAACCATGAGCATTTACATAATATGGCAATTAGTGTGGGAGAGTAAATGGGGAGGAGAGAAAGATCAGCTAGTTAGTTGAGAGCTTTACTCAGAGGCTGTTCATTTTCTGTTGGAGCCTTTGCCCACATTTTAAGTAGAAGGTGTTATTTCATGTTATCTTGGTTGAACATATTTTAATGGCCAATGGTAAAAGATACGGATGAAATGATATCTCAATTAACGGCCAGTTTGAGAGTGAAATTTGTAACCGGTGTGGTTTGATCTATGACTTGTCACAATGCAACAAGGACTAAAACAACATTAGTTGGACATAATAATTACCTCTCTTCCTCTTCGATCTCCTCTCTCCTCTCCCTCCTATATCTCCTTTGCCTCCTCCTCTCCTCCTTTTCCTTGGCTTTTCTAGAATAAAAGAAAACCATGAGCATTTACATAATATGGCAATTAGTGTGGCAGAGTAAATGGGGAGGAGAGAAAGATCAGCTTGTTAGTTGAGAGCTTTACCCAGAGGCTGTTAATTTTCTGTTGGAGCCTTTGCCCACATTTTATATTTATATTTGACATTTACTAATGTTGAGTGCCAGTTTATTGCATATACACCAATTAAACAAGTTGTTTAAATTTTTTTGTAAAATTGTGCAATTGATATGATATTGTGCAGTGCTAACTTTGGTGGGGGGCGAGACATTACGATCTTCTCCGTCTTAATTTTCTTTCTGTAAATTTAATATCATTACACATAAGTTGGGTTGTTTCTGGTAACAAGTTTTATTTGTACAACATAAATCAACGGTTTCAAATAATTATAATAATGTAATGTGAAAGACTTAATTCCTGCACCATGATGCATATCTGATAAAGCAACATATTGAACCAAAATTGATGCTAATGATCGTTAAGTTCAATTTGAAGTGTTAAATGGCGCTGAGGGAATTTTAAATAATAATAATATTGTTGATGCTTCAAATTTGAAAGCCCTAATATGTTACATAATCTTTAAAATGGGGTTGTGAAGTTTATGTAATGGAAATTTCAAAGTTTTATCCATCCGTATAATAATACAAAAACAAATGAGATTATTTCTCACAACAATATTTTTATTTGCAAAACTGCAAGCTAAAATAATAAAATCTTACTTTTTAATATTACGCTTCCTCTTCCCGCTGCTCCCTCCTCTCCCTCTTTTCTCTTCTCCTCCTTTCTCTATTTTCCGTGTCTTGCCTAGAATAAAAGAAAACCATGAGCATTTACATAATATGGCAATTAGTGTGGGAGAGTAAATGGGGAGGAGAGAAAGATCAGCTAGTTAGTTGAGAGCTTTACTCAGAGGCTGTTCATTTTCTGTTGGAGCCTTTGCCCACATTTTAAGTAGAAGGTGTTATTTCATGTCATCTTGGTTGAATATATTTTAATGGCCAATGGTAAAAGATACGGATGAAATGGTATCTCAATTATACGGCCAGTTTGAGAGTGAAATTTGTAACCGGTGTGGTTTGATCTATGACTTGTCACAATGCAACAAGGACTAAAACAACATTAGTTGGACATAATAATTACCTCTCTTCCTCTTCGATCTCCTCTCTCCTCTCCCTCCTATATCTCCTTTGCCTCCTCCTCTCCTCCTTTTCCTTGGCTTTTCTAGAATAAAAGAAAACCATGAGCATTTACATAATATGGCAATTAGTGTGGGAGAGTAAATGGGGAGGAGAGAAAGATCAGCTAGTTAGTTGAGAGCTTTACTCAGAGGCTGTTCATTTTCTGTTGGAGCCTTTGCCCACATTTTATATTTATATTTGACATTTACCAATGTTAAGTGCCAGTTTATTGCATATACACCAATTAAACAAGTTGCTTAATTTTTTTTGTAAAATTGTGCAATTGATATGATATTGTGCAGTGCTAACTTTGGTGGGGGGCGAGACATTACGATCTTCTCCGTCTTAATTTTCTTTCTGTAAATTTAATATCATTACACATAAGTTGGGTTGTTTCTGGTAACAAGTTTTATTTGTACAACATAAATCAACGGTTTCAAATAATTATAATAATGTAATGTGAAAGACTTAATTCCTGCACCATGATGCATATCTGATAAAGCAACATATTGAACCAAAATTGATGCTAATGATCGTTAAGTTCAATTTGAAGTGTTAAATGGCGCTGAGGGAATTTTAAATAATAATAATATTGTTGATGCTTCAAATTTGAAAGCCCTAATATGTTACATAATCTTTAAAATGGGGTTGTGAAGTTTATGTAATGGAAATTTCAAAGTTTTATCTATCCGTATAATAATACAAAAACAAATGAGATTATTTCTCACAACAATATTTTTATTTGCAAAACTGCAAGCTAAAATAATAAAATCTTACTTTTTAATATTACGCTTCCTCTTCCTCCCGCTGCTCCCTCCTCTCCCTCTTTTGTCTTCTCCTCCTTTCTTGTTGTTCCTTGACTTGTCTAGAATAAATGAAAACCATGAGCATTTACATAATATGGCAATTAGTGTGGGAGAGTAAATGGGGAGGAGAGAAAGATCAGCTAGTTAGTTGAGAGCTTTACTCAGAGGCTGTTCATTTTCTGTTGGAGCCTTTGCCCACATTTTAAGTAGAAGGTGTTATTTCATGTCATCTTGGTTGAATATATTTTAATGGCCAATGGTAAAAGATACGGATGAAATGGTATCTCAATTATACGGCCAGTTTGAGAGTGAAATTTGTAACCGGTGTGGTTTGATCTATGACTTGTCACAATGCAACAAGGACTAAAACAACATTAGTTGGACATAATAATTACCTCTCTTCCTCTTCGATCTCCTCTCTCCTCTCCCTCCTATATCTCCTTTGCCTCCTCCTCTCCTCCTTTTCCTTGGCTTTTCTAGAATAAAAGAAAACCATGAGCATTTACATAATATGGCAATTAGTGTGGGAGAGTAAATGGGGAGGAGAGAAAGATCAGCTAGTTAGTTGAGAGCTTTACTCAGAGGCTGTTCATTTTCTGTTGGAGCCTTTGCCCACATTTTATATTTATATTTGACATTTACCAATGTTAAGTGCCAGTTTATTGCATATACACCAATAAAACAAGTTGTTTAATTTTTTTTGTAAAATTGTGCAATTGATATGATATTGTGCAGTGCTAACTTTGGTGGGGGGCGAGACATTACGATCTTCTCCGTCTTAATTTTCTTTCTGTAAATTTAATATCATTACACATAAGTTGGGTTGTTTCTGGTAACAAGTTTTATTTGTACAACATAAATCAACGGTTTCAAATAATTATAATAATGTAATGTGAAAGACTTAATTCCTGCACCATGATGCATATCTGATAAAGCAACATATTGAACCAAAATTGATGCTAATGATCGTTTGGTTCAATTTGAAGTGTTAAATGGCGCTGAGGGAATTTTAAATAATAATAATATTGTTGATGCTTCAAATTTGAAAGCCCTAATATGTTACATAATCTTTAAAATGGGGTTGTGAAGTTTATGTAATGGAAATTTCAAAGTTTTATCTATCCGTATAATAATACAAAAACAAATGAGATTATTTCTCATAACAATATTTTTATTTGCAAAACTGCAAGCTAAAATAATAAAATCTTACTTTTTAATATTACGCTTCCTCTTCCTCCCGCTGCTCCCTCCTCTCCCTCTTTTGTCTTCTCCTCCTTTCTTGTTGTTCCTTGACTTGTCTAGAATAAATGAAAACCATGAGCATTTACATAATATGGCAATTAGTGTGGGAGAGTAAATGGGGAGGAGAGAAAGATCAGCTAGTTAGTTGAGAGCTTTACTCAGAGGCTGTTCATTTTCTGTTGGAGCCTTTGCCCACATTTTAAGTAGAAGGTGTTATTTCATGTCATCTTGGTTGAATATATTTTAATGGCCAATGGTAAAAGATACGGATGAAATGGTATCTCAATTAACGGCCAGTTTGAGAGTGAAATTTGTAACCGGTGTGGTTTGATCTATGACTTGTCACAATGCAACAAGGACTAAAACAACATTAGTTGGACATAATAATTACCTCTCTTCCTCTTCGATCTCCTCTCTCCTCTCCCTCCTATATCTCCTTTGCCTCCTCCTCTCCTCCTTTTCCTTGGCTTTTCTAGAATAAAAGAAAACCATGAGCATTTACATAATATGGCAATTAGTGTGGGAGAGTAAATGGGGAGGAGAGAAAGATCAGCTAGTTAGTTGAGAGCTTTACTCAGAGGCTGTTCATTTTCTGTTGGAGCCTTTGCCCACATTTTATATTTTTATTTGACATTTACTAATGTTAAGTGCCAGTTTATTGCATATTCACCAATTCAACAAGTTGTTTAAATTTTTTTGTAAAATTGTGCAATTGATATGATATTGTGCAGTGCTAACTTTGGTGGGGGGCGAGACATTACGATCTTCTCCGTCTTAATTTTCTTTCTGTAAATTTAATATCATTACACATAAGTTGGGTTGTTTCTGGTAACAAGTTTTATTTGTACAACATAAATCAACGGTTTCAAATAATTATAATAATGTAATGTTAAAGACTTAATTCCTGCACAATGATGCATATCTGATAAAGCAACATATTGAACCAAAATTGATGCTAATGATCGTTTGGTTCAATTTGAAGTGTTAAATGGCGCTGAGGGAATTTTAAATAATAATAATATTGTTGATGCTTCAAATTTGAAAGCCCTAATATGTTACATAATCTTTAAAATGGGGTTGTGAAGTTTATGTAATGGAAATTTCAAAGTTTTATCTATCCGTATAATAATACAAAAACAAATGAGATTATTTCTCATAACAATATTTTTATTTGCAAAACTGCAAGCTAAAATAATAAAATCTTACTTTTTAATATTACGCTTCCTCTTCCTCCCGCTGCTCCCTCCTCTCCCTCTTTTGTCTTCTCCTCCTTTCTCTTTGTTCCTTGACTTGTCTAGAATAAATGAAAACCATGAGCATTTACATAATATGGCAATTAGTATGGGAGAGTCAATGGGGAGGAGAGAAAGATCAGCTAGTTAGTTGAGAGCTTTACTCAGAGGCTGTTAATTTTCTGTTGGAGCCTTTGCCCACATTTTAAGTAGAAGGTGTTATTTCATGTCATCTTGGTTGAATATATTTTAATGGCCAGTGGTAAAAGATACGGATGAAATGGTATCTCAATTATACGGCCAGTTTGAGAGTGAAATTTGTAACCGGTGTGGTTTGATCTATGACTTGTCACAATGCAACAAGGACTAAAACAACATTAGTTGGACATAATAATTACCTCTCTTCTACCTCCATCTGCTCCCTCCTCTCCCTCCTTCTCTTTTTCCTCTCCTCCTTTTCTTGTTGTCTAGAATAAATGAAAAACATGAGCATTTACATAATATGGCAATTAGTGTGGGAGAGTAAATGGGCAGGAGAGAAAGAGTGACCTTCAGCTTGTTAGTTGAGAGCTTTACTCAGAGGCTGTTAATTTTCTGTTGGAGCCTTTGCCCACATTTTATATTTATATTTGACATTTACCAATGTTAAGTGCCAGTTTATTGCATATACACCAATTAAACAAGTTGTTTAATTTTTTTTTGTAAAATTGTGCAATTGATATGATATTGTGCAGTGCTAACTTCGGTGGGGGGCGAGACATTACGATCTTCTCCGTCTTAATTTTCTTTCTGTAAATTTAATATCATTACACATAAGTTGGGTTGTTTCTGGTAACAAGTTTTATTTGTACAACATAAATCAACGGTTTCAAATAATTATAATAATGTAATGTTAAAGACTTAATTCCTGCACAATGATGCATATCTGATAAAGCAACATATTGAACCAAAATTGATGCTAATGATCGTTTGGTTCAATTTGAAGTGTTAAATGGCGCTGAGGGAATTTTAAATAATAATAATATTGTTGATGCTTCAAATTTGAAAGCCCTAATATGTTACATAATCTTTAAAATGGGGTTGTGAAGTTTATGTAATGGAAATTTCAAAGTTTTATCCATCCGTATAATAATACAAAAACAAATGAGATTATTTCTCACAACAATATTTTTATTTGCAAAACTGCAAGCTAAAATAATAAAATCTTACTTTTTAATATTACGCTTCCTCTTCCCGCTGCTCCCTCCTCTCCCTCTTTTCTCTTCTCCTCCTTTCTCTATTTTCCGTGTCTTGCCTAGAATAAAAGAAAACCATGAGCATTTACATAATATGGCAATTAGTGTGGGAGAGTAAATGGGGAGGAGAGAAAGATCAGCTAGTTAGTTGAGAGCTTTACTCAGAGGCTGTTCATTTTCTGTTGGAGCCTTTGCCCACATTTTAAGTAGAAGGTGTTATTTCATGTTATCTTGGTTGAACATATTTTAATGGCCAATGGTAAAAGATACGGATGAAATGATATCTCAATTAACGGCCAGTTTGAGAGTGAAATTTGTAACCGGTGTGGTTTGATCTATGACTTGTCACAATGCAACAAGGACTAAAACAACATTAGTTGGACATAATAATTACCTCTCTTCCTCTTCGATCTCCTCTCTCCTCTCCCTCCTATATCTCCTTTGCCTCCTCCTCTCCTCCTTTTCCTTGGCTTTTCTAGAATAAAAGAAAACCATGAGCATTTACATAATATGGCAATTAGTGTGGCAGAGTAAATGGGGAGGAGAGAAAGATCAGCTTGTTAGTTGAGAGCTTTACCCAGAGGCTGTTAATTTTCTGTTGGAGCCTTTGCCCACATTTTATATTTATATTTGACATTTACTAATGTTGAGTGCCAGTTTATTGCATATACACCAATTAAACAAGTTGTTTAAATTTTTTTGTAAAATTGTGCAATTGATATGATATTGTGCAGTGCTAACTTTGGTGGGGGGCGAGACATTACGATCTTCTCCGTCTTAATTTTCTTTCTGTAAATTTAATATCATTACACATAAGTTGGGTTGTTTCTGGTAACAAGTTTTATTTGTACAACATAAATCAACGGTTTCAAATAATTATAATAATGTAATGTTAAAGACTTAATTCCTGCACAATGATGCATATCTGATAAAGCAACATATTGAACCAAAATTGATGCTAATGATCGTTTGGTTCAATTTGAAGTGTTAAATGGCGCTGAGGGAATTTTAAATAATAATAATATTGTTGATGCTTCAAATTTGAAAGCCCTAATATGTTACATAATCTTTAAAATGGGGTTGTGAAGTTTATGTAATGGAAATTTCAAAGTTTTATCTATCCGTATAATCATACAAAAACAAATGAGATTATTTCTCACAAGAATATTTTTATTTGCAAAACTGCAAGCTAAAATAATAAAATCTTACTTTTTAATATTACGCTTCCTCTTCCTCCCGCTGCTCCCTCCTCTCCCTCTTTTGTCTTCTCCTCCTTTCTCTTTGTTCCTTGACTTGTCTAGAATAAATGAAAACCATGAGCATTTACATAATATGGCAATTAGTATGGGAGAGTCAATGGGGAGGAGAGAAAGATCAGCTAGTTAGTTGAGAGCTTTACTCAGAGGCTGTTAATTTTCTGTTGGAGCCTTTGCCCACATTTTAAGTAGAAGGTGTTATTTCATGTCATCTTGGTTGAATATATTTTAATGGCCAGTGGTAAAAGATACGGATGAAATGGTATCTCAATTATACGGCCAGTTTGAGAGTGAAATTTGTAACCGGTGTGGTTTGATCTATGACTTGTCACAATGCAACAAGGACTAAAACAACATTAGTTGGACATAATAATTACCTCTCTTCTACCTCCATCTGCTCCCTCCTCTCCCTCCTTCTCTTTTTCCTCTCCTCCTTTTCTTGTTGTCTAGAATAAATGAAAAACATGAGCATTTACATAATATGGCAATTAGTGTGGGAGAGTAAATGGGCAGGAGAGAAAGAGTGACCTTCAGCTTGTTAGTTGAGAGCTTTACTCAGAGGCTGTTAATTTTCTGTTGGAGCCTTTGCCCACATTTTATATTTATATTTGACATTTACCAATGTTAAGTGCCAGTTTATTGCATATACACCAATTAAACAAGTTGTTTAATTTTTTTTTGTAAAATTGTGCAATTGATATGATATTGTGCAGTGCTAACTTTGGTGGGGGGCGAGACATTACGATCTTCTCCGTCTTAATTTTCTTTCTGTAAATTTAATATCATTACACATAAGTTGGGTTGTTTCTGGTAACAAGTTTTATTTGTACAACATAAATCAACGGTTTCAAATAATTATAATAATGTAATGTGAAAGACTTAATTCCTGCACCATGATGCATATCTGATAAAGCAACATATTGAACCAAAATTGATGCTAATGATCGTTTGGTTCAATTTGAAGTGTTAAATGGCGCTGAGGGAATTTTAAATAATAATAATATTGTTGATGCTTCAAATTTGAAAGCCCTAATATGTTACATAATCTTTAAAATGGGGTTGTGAAGTTTATGTAATGGAAATTTCAAAGTTTTATCCATCCGTATAATAATACAAAAACAAATGAGATTATTTCTCACAACAATATTTTTATTTGCAAAACTGCAAGCTAAAATAATAAAATCTTACTTTTTAATATTACGCTTCCTCTTCCCGCTGCTCCCTCCTCTCCCTCTTTTCTCTTCTCCTCCTTTCTCTATTTTCCGTGTCTTGCCTAGAATAAAAGAAAACCATGAGCATTTACATAATATGGCAATTAGTGTGGGAGAGTAAATGGGGAGGAGAGAAAGATCAGCTAGTTAGTTGAGAGCTTTACTCAGAGGCTGTTCATTTTCTGTTGGAGCCTTTGCCCACATTTTAAGTAGAAGGTGTTATTTCATGTTATCTTGGTTGAACATATTTTAATGGCCAATGGTAAAAGATACGGATGAAATGATATCTCAATTAACGGCCAGTTTGAGAGTGAAATTTGTAACCGGTGTGGTTTGATCTATGACTTGTCACAATGCAACAAGGACTAAAACAACATTAGTTGGACATAATAATTACCTCTCTTCTACCTCCATCTGCTCCCTCCTCTCCCTCCTTCTCTTTTTCCTCTCCTCCTTTTCTTGTTGTCTAGAATAAATGAAAAACATGAGCATTTACATAATATGGCAATTAGTGTGGGAGAGTAAATGGGCAGGAGAGAAAGAGTGACCTTCAGCTTGTTAGTTGAGAGCTTTACTCAGAGGCTGTTAATTTTCTGTTGGAGCCTTTGCCCACATTTTATATTTATATTTGACATTTACCAATGTTAAGTGCCAGTTTATTGCATATACACCAATTAAACAAGTTGTTTAATTTTTTTTTGTAAAATTGTGCAATTGATATGATATTGTGCAGTGCTAACTTCGGTGGGGGGCGAGACATTACGATCTTCTCCGTCTTAATTTTCTTTCTGTAAATTTAATATCATTACACATAAGTTGGGTTGTTTCTGGTAACAAGTTTTATTTGTACAACATAAATCAACGGTTTCAAATAATTATAATAATGTAATGTTAAAGACTTAATTCCTGCACAATGATGCATATCTGATAAAGCAACATATTGAACCAAAATTGATGCTAATGATCGTTTGGTTCAATTTGAAGTGTTAAATGGCGCTGAGGGAATTTTAAATAATAATAATATTGTTGATGCTTCAAATTTGAAAGCCCTAATATGTTACATAATCTTTAAAATGGGGTTGTGAAGTTTATGTAATGGAAATTTCAAAGTTTTATCCATCCGTATAATAATACAAAAACAAATGAGATTATTTCTCACAACAATATTTTTATTTGCAAAACTGCAAGCTAAAATAATAAAATCTTACTTTTTAATATTACGCTTCCTCTTCCCGCTGCTCCCTCCTCTCCCTCTTTTCTCTTCTCCTCCTTTCTCTATTTTCCGTGTCTTGCCTAGAATAAAAGAAAACCATGAGCATTTACATAATATGGCAATTAGTGTGGGAGAGTAAATGGGGAGGAGAGAAAGATCAGCTAGTTAGTTGAGAGCTTTACTCAGAGGCTGTTCATTTTCTGTTGGAGCCTTTGCCCACATTTTAAGTAGAAGGTGTTATTTCATGTTATCTTGGTTGAACATATTTTAATGGCCAATGGTAAAAGATACGGATGAAATGATATCTCAATTAACGGCCAGTTTGAGAGTGAAATTTGTAACCGGTGTGGTTTGATCTATGACTTGTCACAATGCAACAAGGACTAAAACAACATTAGTTGGACATAATAATTACCTCTCTTCCTCTTCGATCTCCTCTCTCCTCTCCCTCCTATATCTCCTTTGCCTCCTCCTCTCCTCCTTTTCCTTGGCTTTTCTAGAATAAAAGAAAACCATGAGCATTTACATAATATGGCAATTAGTGTGGCAGAGTAAATGGGGAGGAGAGAAAGATCAGCTTGTTAGTTGAGAGCTTTACCCAGAGGCTGTTAATTTTCTGTTGGAGCCTTTGCCCACATTTTATATTTATATTTGACATTTACTAATGTTGAGTGCCAGTTTATTGCATATACACCAATTAAACAAGTTGTTTAAATTTTTTTGTAAAATTGTGCAATTGATATGATATTGTGCAGTGCTAACTTTGGTGGGGGGCGAGACATTACGATCTTCTCCGTCTTAATTTTCTTTCTGTAAATTTAATATCATTACACATAAGTTGGGTTGTTTCTGGTAACAAGTTTTATTTGTACAACATAAATCAACGGTTTCAAATAATTATAATAATGTAATGTTAAAGACTTAATTCCTGCACAATGATGCATATCTGATAAAGCAACATATTGAACCAAAATTGATGCTAATGATCGTTTGGTTCAATTTGAAGTGTTAAATGGCGCTGAGGGAATTTTAAATAATAATAATATTGTTGATGCTTCAAATTTGAAAGCCCTAATATGTTACATAATCTTTAAAATGGGGTTGTGAAGTTTATGTAATGGAAATTTCAAAGTTTTATCTATCCGTATAATCATACAAAAACAAATGAGATTATTTCTCACAAGAATATTTTTATTTGCAAAACTGCAAGCTAAAATAATAAAATCTTACTTTTTAATATTACGCTTCCTCTTCCTCCCGCTGCTCCCTCCTCTCCCTCTTTTGTCTTCTCCTCCTTTCTCTTTGTTCCTTGACTTGTCTAGAATAAATGAAAACCATGAGCATTTACATAATATGGCAATTAGTATGGGAGAGTCAATGGGGAGGAGAGAAAGATCAGCTAGTTAGTTGAGAGCTTTACTCAGAGGCTGTTAATTTTCTGTTGGAGCCTTTGCCCACATTTTAAGTAGAAGGTGTTATTTCATGTCATCTTGGTTGAATATATTTTAATGGCCAGTGGTAAAAGATACGGATGAAATGGTATCTCAATTATACGGCCAGTTTGAGAGTGAAATTTGTAACCGGTGTGGTTTGATCTATGACTTGTCACAATGCAACAAGGACTAAAACAACATTAGTTGGACATAATAATTACCTCTCTTCTACCTCCATCTGCTCCCTCCTCTCCCTCCTTCTCTTTTTCCTCTCCTCCTTTTCTTGTTGTCTAGAATAAATGAAAAACATGAGCATTTACATAATATGGCAATTAGTGTGGGAGAGTAAATGGGCAGGAGAGAAAGAGTGACCTTCAGCTTGTTAGTTGAGAGCTTTACTCAGAGGCTGTTAATTTTCTGTTGGAGCCTTTGCCCACATTTTATATTTATATTTGACATTTACCAATGTTAAGTGCCAGTTTATTGCATATACACCAATTAAACAAGTTGTTTAATTTTTTTTTGTAAAATTGTGCAATTGATATGATATTGTGCAGTGCTAACTTTGGTGGGGGGCGAGACATTACGATCTTCTCCGTCTTAATTTTCTTTCTGTAAATTTAATATCATTACACATAAGTTGGGTTGTTTCTGGTAACAAGTTTTATTTGTACAACATAAATCAACGGTTTCAAATAATTATAATAATGTAATGTGAAAGACTTAATTCCTGCACCATGATGCATATCTGATAAAGCAACATATTGAACCAAAATTGATGCTAATGATCGTTTGGTTCAATTTGAAGTGTTAAATGGCGCTGAGGGAATTTTAAATAATAATAATATTGTTGATGCTTCAAATTTGAAAGCCCTAATATGTTACATAATCTTTAAAATGGGGTTGTGAAGTTTATGTAATGGAAATTTCAAAGTTTTATCCATCCGTATAATAATACAAAAACAAATGAGATTATTTCTCACAACAATATTTTTATTTGCAAAACTGCAAGCTAAAATAATAAAATCTTACTTTTTAATATTACGCTTCCTCTTCCCGCTGCTCCCTCCTCTCCCTCTTTTCTCTTCTCCTCCTTTCTCTATTTTCCGTGTCTTGCCTAGAATAAAAGAAAACCATGAGCATTTACATAATATGGCAATTAGTGTGGGAGAGTAAATGGGGAGGAGAGAAAGATCAGCTAGTTAGTTGAGAGCTTTACTCAGAGGCTGTTCATTTTCTGTTGGAGCCTTTGCCCACATTTTAAGTAGAAGGTGTTATTTCATGTTATCTTGGTTGAACATATTTTAATGGCCAATGGTAAAAGATACGGATGAAATGATATCTCAATTAACGGCCAGTTTGAGAGTGAAATTTGTAACCGGTGTGGTTTGATCTATGACTTGTCACAATGCAACAAGGACTAAAACAACATTAGTTGGACATAATAATTACCTCTCTTCCTCTTCGATCTCCTCTCTCCTCTCCCTCCTATATCTCCTTTGCCTCCTCCTCTCCTCCTTTTCCTTGGCTTTTCTAGAATAAAAGAAAACCATGAGCATTTACATAATATGGCAATTAGTGTGGCAGAGTAAATGGGGAGGAGAGAAAGATCAGCTTGTTAGTTGAGAGCTTTACCCAGAGGCTGTTAATTTTCTGTTGGAGCCTTTGCCCACATTTTATATTTATATTTGACATTTACTAATGTTGAGTGCCAGTTTATTGCATATACACCAATTAAACAAGTTGTTTAAATTTTTTTGTAAAATTGTGCAATTGATATGATATTGTGCAGTGCTAACTTTGGTGGGGGGCGAGACATTACGATCTTCTCCGTCTTAATTTTCTTTCTGTAAATTTAATATCATTACACATAAGTTGGGTTGTTTCTGGTAACAAGTTTTATTTGTACAACATAAATCAACGGTTTCAAATAATTATAATAATGTAATGTGAAAGACTTAATTCCTGCACCATGATGCATATCTGATAAAGCAACATATTGAACCAAAATTGATGCTAATGATCGTTAGGTTCAATTTGAAGTGTTAAATGGCGCTGAGGGAATTTTAAATAATAATAATATTGTTGATGCTTCAAATTTGAAAGCCCTAATATGTTACATAATCTTTAAAATGGGGTTGTGAAGTTTATGTAATGGAAATTTCAAAGTTTTATCCATCCGTATAATAATACAAAAACAAATGAGATTATTTCTCACAACAATATTTTTATTTGCAAAACTGCAAGCTAAAATAATAAAATCTTACTTTTTAATATTACGCTTCCTCTTCCTCCCGCTGCTCCCTCCTCTCCCTCTTTTGTCTTCTCCTCCTTTCTTGTTGTTCCTTGACTTGTCTAGAATAAATGAAAACCATGAGCATTTACATAATATGGCAATTAGTGTGGGAGAGTAAATGGGGAGGAGAGAAAGATCAGCTAGTTAGTTGAGAGCTTTACTCAGAGGCTGTTCATTTTCTGTTGGAGCCTTTGCCCACATTTTAAGTAGAAGGTATTATTTCATGTCATCTTGGTTGAATATATTTTAATGGCCAATGGTAAAAGATACGGATGAAATGGTATCTCAATTATACGGCCAGTTTGAGAGTGAAATTTGTAACCGGTGTGGTTTGATCTATGACTTGTCACAATGCAACAAGGACTAAAACAACATTAGTTGGACATAATAATTACCTCTCTTCCTCTTCGATCTCCTCTCTCCTCTCCCTCCTATATCTCCTTTGCCTCCTCCTCTCCTCCTTTTCCTTGGCTTTTCTAGAATAAAAGAAAACCATGAGCATTTACATAATATGGCAATTAGTGTGGGAGAGTAAATGGGGAGGAGAGAAAGATCAGCTAGTTAGTTGAGAGCTTTACTCAGAGGCTGTTCATTTTCTGTTGGAGCCTTTGCCCACATTTTATATTTATATTTGACATTTACCAATGTTAAGTGCCAGTTTATTGCATATACACCAATAAAACAAGTTGTTTAATTTTTTTTGTAAAATTGTGCAATTGATATGATATTGTGCAGTGCTAACTTTGGTGGGGGGCGAGACATTACGATCTTCTCCGTCTTAATTTTCTTTCTGTAAATTTAATATCATTACACATAAGTTGGGTTGTTTCTGGTAACAAGTTTTATTTGTACAACATAAATCAACGGTTTCAAATAATTATAATAATGTAATGTGAAAGACTTAATTCCTGCACCATGATGCATATCTGATAAAGCAACATATTGAACCAAAATTGATGCTAATGATCGTTTGGTTCAATTTGAAGTGTTAAATGGCGCTGAGGGAATTTTAAATAATAATAATATTGTTGATGCTTCAAATTTGAAAGCCCTAATATGTTACATAATCTTTAAAATGGGGTTGTGAAGTTTATGTAATGGAAATTTCAAAGTTTTATCTATCCGTATAATAATACAAAAACAAATGAGATTATTTCTCATAACAATATTTTTATTTGCAAAACTGCAAGCTAAAATAATAAAATCTTACTTTTTAATATTACGCTTCCTCTTCCTCCCGCTGCTCCCTCCTCTCCCTCTTTTGTCTTCTCCTCCTTTCTTGTTGTTCCTTGACTTGTCTAGAATAAATGAAAACCATGAGCATTTACATAATATGGCAATTAGTGTGGGAGAGTAAATGGGGAGGAGAGAAAGATCAGCTAGTTAGTTGAGAGCTTTACTCAGAGGCTGTTCATTTTCTGTTGGAGCCTTTGCCCACATTTTAAGTAGAAGGTGTTATTTCATGTCATCTTGGTTGAATATATTTTAATGGCCAATGGTAAAAGATACGGATGAAATGGTATCTCAATTAACGGCCAGTTTGAGAGTGAAATTTGTAACCGGTGTGGTTTGATCTATGACTTGTCACAATGCAACAAGGACTAAAACAACATTAGTTGGACATAATAATTACCTCTCTTCCTCTTCGATCTCCTCTCTCCTCTCCCTCCTATATCTCCTTTGCCTCCTCCTCTCCTCCTTTTCCTTGGCTTTTCTAGAATAAAAGAAAACCATGAGCATTTACATAATATGGCAATTAGTGTGGCAGAGTAAATGGGGAGGAGAGAAAGATCAGCTTGTTAGTTGAGAGCTTTACCCAGAGGCTGTTAATTTTCTGTTGGAGCCTTTGCCCACATTTTATATTTATATTTGACATTAACTAATGTTAAGTGCCAGTTTATTGCATAAACACCAATTAAACAAGTTTAAATTTTTTTGTAAAATTGTGCAATTGATATGATATTGTGCAGTGCTAACTTTGGTGGGGGGCGAGACATTACGATCTTCTCCGTCTTAATTTTCTTTCTGTAAATTTAATATCATTACACATAAGTTGGGTTGTTTCTGGTAACAAGTTTTATTTGTACAACATAAATCAACGGTTTCAAATAATTATAGTAATGTAATGTGAAAGACTTAATTCCTGCACCATGATGCATATCTGATAAAGCAACATATTGAACCAAAATTGATGCTAATGATCGTTTGGTTCAATTCGAAGTGTTAAATGGCGCTGAGGGAATTTTAAATAATAATAATATTGTTGATGCTTCAAATTTGAAAGCCCTAATATGTTACATAATCTTTAAAATGGGGTTGTGAAGTTTATGTAATGGAAATTTCAAAGTTTTATCTATCCGTATAATAATACAAAAACAAATGAGATTATTTCTCACAACAATATTTTTATTTGCAAAACTGCAAGCTAAAATAATAAAATCTTACTTTTTAATATTACGCTTCCTCTTCCTCCCGCTGCTCCCTCCTCTCCCTCTTTTGTCTTCTCCTCCTTTCTTGTTGTTCCTTGACTTGTCTAGAATAAATGAAAACCATGAGCATTTACATAATATGGCAATTAGTGTGGGAGAGTAAATGGGGAGGAGAGAAAGATCAGCTAGTTAGTTGAGAGCTTTACTCAGAGGCTGTTCATTTTCTGTTGGAGCCTTTGCCCACATTTTAAGTAGAAGGTGTTATTTCATGTCATCTTGGTTGAATATATTTTAATGGCCAATGGTAAAAGATACGGATGAAATGGTATCTCAATTAACGGCCAGTTTGAGAGTGAAATTTGTAACCGGTGTGGTTTGATCTATGACTGTCACAATGCAACAAGGACTAAAACAACATTACTTGGACATAATAATTACCTCTCTTCTACCTCCATCTGCTCCCTCCTCTCCCTCCTTCTCTTTTTCCTCTCCTCCTTTTCTTGTTGTCTAGAATAAATGAAAAACATGAGCATTTACATAATATGGCAATTAGTGTGGGAGAGTAAATAGGGAGGAGAGAAAGAGTGACCTTCAGCTTGTTAGTTGAGAGCTTTACTCAGAGGCTGTTAATTTTCTGTTGGAGCCTTTGCCCACATTTTATATTTATATTTGACATTTTCTAATGTTAAGTGCCAGTTTATTGCATATACACCAATTAAACAAGTTGTTTAAATTTTTTTGTAAAATTGTGCAATTGATATGATATTGTGCAGTTCTAACTTTGGTGGGGGGCGAGACATTACGATCTTCTCCGTCTTAATTTTCTTTCTGTAAATTTAATATCATTGCACATAAGTTGGGTTGTTTCTGGTAACAAGTTTTATTTGTACAACATAAATCAACGGTTTCAAATAATTATAATAATGTAATGTGAAAGACTTAATTCCTGCACCATGATGCATATCTGACAAAGCAACATATTGAACCAAAATTGATGCTAATGATCGTTTGGTTCAATTTGAAGTGTTAAATGGCGCTGAGGGAATTTTAAATAATAATAATATTGTTGATGCTTCAAATTTGAAAGCCCTAATATGTTACATAATCTTTAAAATGGGGTTGTGAAGTTTATGTAATGGAAATTTCAAAGTTTTATCTATCCGTATAATAATACAAAAACAAATGAGATTATTTCTCACAACAATATTTTTATTTGCAAAACTGCAAGCTAAAATAATAAAATCTTACTTTTTAATATTACGCTTCCTCTTCCTCCCGCTGCTCCCTCCTCTCCCTCTTTTGTCTTCTCCTCCTTTCTTGTTGTTCCTTGACTTGTCTAGAATAAATGAAAACCATGAGCATTTACATAATATGGCAATTAGTATGGGAGAGTAAATGGGGAGGAGAGAAAGATCAGCTAGTTAGTTGAGAGCTTTACTCAGAGGCTGTTCATTTTCTGTTGGAGCCTTTTAAGTAGAAGGTGTTATTTCATGTCACCTTGGTTGAATATATTTTAATGGCCAATGGTAAAAGATACGGATGAAATGGTATCTCAATTATACGGCCAGTTTGAGAGTGAAATTTGTAACCGGTGTGGTTTGATCTATGACTTGTCACAATGCAACAAGGACTAAAACAACATTAGTTGGACATAATAATTACCTCTCCTCCTCTTCGATCTCCTCTCTCCTCTCCCTCCTATATCTCCTTTGCCTCCTCCTCTCCTCCCTTTCCTTGGCTTTTCTAGAATAAAAGAAAACCATGAGCATTTACATAATATGGCAATTAGTGTGGCAGAGTAAATGGGGAGGAGAGAAAGATCAGCTTGTTAGTTGAGAGCTTTACCCAGAGGCTGTTAATTTTCTGTTGGAGCCTTTGCCCACATTTTATATTTATATTTGACATTAACTAATGTTAAGTGCCAGTTTATTGCATATACACCAATTAAACAAGTTGTTTAAATTTTTTTGTAAAATTGTGCAATTGATATGATATTGTGCAGTGCTAACTTTGGTGGGGGGCGAGACATTACGATCTTCTCCGTCTTAATTTTCTTTCTGTAAATTTAATATCATTACACATAAGTTTGGTTGTTTCTGGTAACAAGTTTTATTTGTACAACATAAATCAACGGTTTCAAATTATTATAATAATGTAATGTGAAAGACTTAATTCCTGCACCATGATGCATATCTGATAAAGCAACATATTGAACCAAAATTGATGCTAATGATCGTTTGGTTCAATTTGAAGTGTTAAATGGCGCTGAGGGAATTTTAAATAATAATAATCATGTTGATGCTTCAAATTTGAAAGCCCTAATATGTTACATAATCTTTAAAATGGGGTTGTGAAGTTTATGTAATGGAAATTTCAAAGTTTTATCTATCCGTATAATAATACAAAAACAAATGATATTATTTCTCACAGCAATATTTTTATTTGCAAAACTGCAAGCTAAAATAATAAAATCTTACTTTTTAATATTACGCTTCCTCTTCCTCCCGCTGCTCCCTCCTCTCCCTCTTTTGTCTTCTCCTCCTTTCTTGTTGTTCCTTGACTTGTTTAGAATAAATGAAAACCATGAGCATTTACATAATATGGCAATTAGTGTGGGAGAGTAAATGGGGAGGAGAGAAAGATCAGCTAGTTAGTTGAGAGCTTTACTCAGAGGCTGTTCATTTTCTGTTGGAGCCTTTGCCCACATTTTAAGTAGAAGGTGTTATTTCATGTCATCTTGGTTGAATATATTTTAATGGCCAATGGTAAAAGATACGGATGAAATGGTATCTCAATTATACGGCCAGTTTGAGAGTGAAATTTGTAACCGGTGTGGTTTGATCTATGACTTGTCACAATGCAACAAGGACTAAAACAACATTAGTTGGACATAATAATTACCTCTCTTCCTCTTCGATCTCCTCTCTCCTCTCCCTCCTATATCTCCTTTGCCTCCTCCTCTCCTCCTTTTCCTTGGCTTTTCTTGAATAAAAGAAAACCATGAGCATTTACATAATATGGCAATTAGTGTGGGAGAGTAAATGGGGAGGAGAGAAAGATCAGCTAGTTAGTTGAGAGCTTTACTCAGAGGCTGTTCATTTTCTGTTGGAGCCTTTTTAGTAGAAGGTGTAATTTCATGTCACCTTGGTTGAATATATTTTAATGGCCAATGGTAAAAGATACGGATGAAATGGTATCTCAATTATACGGCCAGTTTGAGAGTGAAATTTGTAACAGTTGGTTTGATCTATGACTTGTCACAATGCAACAAGGACTAAAACAACATTAGTTGGACATAATAATTACCTGTCTTCCTCTTCGATCTCCTCTCTCCTCTCCCTCCTATATCTCCTTTGCCTCCTCCTCTCCTCCTTTTCCTTGGCTTTTCTAGAATAAAAGAAAACCATGAGCATTTACATAATATGGCAATTAGTGTGGGAGAGTAAATGGGGAGGAGAGAAAGATCAGCTAGTTAGTTGAGAGCTTTACTCAGAGGCTGTTCATTTTCTGTTGGAGCCTTTGCCCACATTTTAAGTAGAAGGTGTTATTTCATGTCATCTTGGTTGAATATATTTTAATGGCCAATGGTAAAAGATACGGATGAAATGGTATCTCAATTATACGGCCAGTTTGAGAGTGAAATTTGTAACAGTTGGTTTGATCTATGACTTGTCACAATGCAACAAGGACTAAAACAACATTAGTTGGACATAATAATTACCTCTCTTCCTCTTCGATCTCCTCTCTCCTCTCCCTCCTATATCTCCTTTGCCTCCTCCTCTCCTCCTTTTCCTTGGCTTTTCTAGAATAAAAGAAAACCATGAGCATTTACATAATATGGCAATTAGTGTGGGAGAGTAAATGGGGAGGAGAGAAAGATCAGCTAGTTAGTTGAGAGCTTTACTCAGAGGCTGTTCATTTTCTGTTGGAGCCTTTGCCCACATTTTAAGTAGAAGGTGTTATTTCATGTCATCTTGGTTGAATATATTTTAATGGCCAGTGGTAAAAGATACGGATGAAATGGTATCTCAATTATACGGCCAGTTTGAGAGTGAAATTTGTAACCGGTGTGGTTTGATCTTTGACTTGTCACAATGCAACAAGGACTAAAACAACATTAGTTGGACATAATAATTACCTCTCTTCTACCTCCATCTGCTCCCTCCTCTCCCTCCTTCTCTTTTTCCTCTCCTCCTTTTCTTGTTGTCTAGAATAAATGAAAAACATGAGCATTTACATAATATGGCAATAAGTGTGGGAGAGTAAATGGGGAGGAGAGAAAGAGTGACCTTCAGCTTGTTAGTTGAGAGCTTTACTCAGAGGCTGTTAATTTTCTGTTGGAGCCTTTGCCCACATTTTATATTTATATTTGACATTTACCAATGTTAAGTGCCAGTTTATTGCATATACACCAATTAAACAAGTTGTTTAATTTTTTTTGTAAAATTGTGCAATTGATATGATATTGTGCAGTGCTAACTTTGGTGGGGGGCGAGACATTACGATCTTCTCCGTCTTAATTTTCTTTCTGTAAATTTAATATCATTACACATAAGTTGGGTTGTTTCTGGTAACAAGTTTTATTTGTACAACATAAATCAACGGTTTCAAATAATTATAATAATGTAATGTGAAAGACTTAATTCCTGCACCATGATGCATATCTGATAAAGCAACATATTGAACCAAAATTGATGCTAATGATCGTTTGGTTCAATTTGAAGTGTTAAATGGCGCTGAGGGAATTTTAAATAATAATAATATTGTTGATGCTTCAAATTTGAAAGCCCTAATATGTTACATAATCTTTAAAATGGGGTTGTGAAGTTTATGTAATGGAAATTTCAAAGTTTTATCTATCCGTATAATAATACAAAAACAAATGAGATTATTTCTCACAACAATATTTTTATTTGCAAAACTGCAAGCTAAAATAATAAAATTTTTAATATTACGCTTCCTCTTCCTCCCGCTGCTCCCTCCTCTCCCTCTTTTGTCTTCTCCTCCTTTCTTGTTGTTCCTTGACTTGTCTAGAATAAATGAAAACCATGAGCATTTACATAATATGGCAATTAGTATGGGAGAGTAAATGGGGAGGAGAGAAAGATCAGCTAGTTAGTTGAGAGCTTTACTCAGAGGCTGTTCATTTTCTGTTGGAGCCTTTGCCCACATTTTATATTTTTATTTGACATTTACTAATGTTAAGTGCCAGTTTATTGCATATTCACCAATTCAACAAGTTGTTTAAATTTTTTTGTAAAATTGTGCAATTGATATGATATTGTGCAGTGCTAACTTTGGTGGGGGGCGAGACATTACGATCTTCTCCGTCTTAATTTTCTTTCTGTAAATTTAATATCATTACACATAAGTTGGGTTGTTTCTGGTAACAAGTTTTATTTGTACAACATAAATCAACGGTTTCAAATAATTATAATAATGTAATGTTAAAGACTTAATTCCTGCACAATGATGCATATCTGATAAAGCAACATATTGAACCAAAATTGATGCTCATGATCGTTTGGTTCAATTTGAAGTGTTAAATGGCGCTGAGGGAATTTTAAATAATAATAATATTGTTGATGCTTCAAATTTGAAAGCCCTAATATGTTACATAATCTTTAAAATGGGGTTGTGAAGTTTATGTAATGGAAATTTCAAAGTTTTATCTATCCGTATAATCATACAAAAACAAATGAGATTATTTCTCACAAGAATATTTTTATTTGCAAAACTGCAAGCTAAAATAATAAAATCTTACTTTTTAATATTACGCTTCCTCTTCCTCCCGCTGCTCCCTCCTCTCCCTCTTTTGTCTTCTCCTCCTTTCTCTTTGTTCCTTGACTTGTCTAGAATAAATGAAAACCATGAGCATTTACATAATATGGCAATTAGTATGGGAGAGTCAATGGGGAGGAGAGAAAGATCAGCTAGTTAGTTGAGAGCTTTACTCAGAGGCTGTTAATTTTCTGTTGGAGCCTTTGCCCACATTTTAAGTAGAAGGTGTTATTTCATGTCATCTTGGTTGAATATATTTTAATGGCCAGTGGTAAAAGATACGGATGAAATGGTATCTCAATTATACGGCCAGTTTGAGAGTGAAATTTGTAACCGGTGTGGTTTGATCTATGACTTGTCACAATGCAACAAGGACTAAAACAACATTAGTTGGACATAATAATTACCTCTCTTCTACCTCCATCTGCTCCCTCCTCTCCCTCCTTCTCTTTTTCCTCTCCTCCTTTTCTTGTTGTCTAGAATAAATGAAAAACATGAGCATTTACATAATATGGCAATTAGTGTGGGAGAGTAAATGGGCAGGAGAGAAAGAGTGACCTTCAGCTTGTTAGTTGAGAGCTTTACTCAGAGGCTGTTAATTTTCTGTTGGAGCCTTTGCCCACATTTTATATTTATATTTGACATTTACCAATGTTAAGTGCCAGTTTATTGCATATACACCAATTAAACAAGTTGTTTAATTTTTTTTTGTAAAATTGTGCAATTGATATGATATTGTGCAGTGCTAACTTTGGTGGGGGGCGAGACATTACGATCTTCTCCGTCTTAATTTTCTTTCTGTAAATTTAATATCATTACACATAAGTTGGGTTGTTTCTGGTAACAAGTTTTATTTGTACAACATAAATCAACGGTTTCAAATAATTATAATAATGTAATGTGAAAGACTTAATTCCTGCACCATGATGCATATCTGATAAAGCAACATATTGAACCAAAATTGATGCTAATGATCGTTTGGTTCAATTTGAAGTGTTAAATGGCGCTGAGGGAATTTTAAATAATAATAATATTGTTGATGCTTCAAATTTGAAAGCCCTAATATGTTACATAATCTTTAAAATGGGGTTGTGAAGTTTATGTAATGGAAATTTCAAAGTTTTATCCATCCGTATAATAATACAAAAGCAAATGAGATTATTTCTCACAACAATATTTTTATTTGCAAAACTGCAAGCTAAAATAATAAAATCTTACTTTTTAATATTACGCTTCCTCTTCCCGCTGCTCCCTCCTCTCCCTCTTTTCTCTTCTCCTCCTTTCTCTATTTTCCGTGTCTTGCCTAGAATAAAAGAAAACCATGAGCATTTACATAATATGGCAATTAGTGTGGGAGAGTAAATGGGGAGGAGAGAAAGATCAGCTAGTTAGTTGAGAGCTTTACTCAGAGGCTGTTCATTTTCTGTTGGAGCCTTTGCCCACATTTTAAGTAGAAGGTGTTATTTCATGTTATCTTGGTTGAACATATTTTAATGGCCAATGGTAAAAGATACGGATGAAATGATATCTCAATTAACGGCCAGTTTGAGAGTGAAATTTGTAACCGGTGTGGTTTGATCTATGACTTGTCACAATGCAACAAGGACTAAAACAACATTAGTTGGACATAATAATTACCTCTCTTCCTCTTCGATCTCCTCTCTCCTCTCCCTCCTATATCTCCTTTGCCTCCTCCTCTCCTCCTTTTCCTTGGCTTTTCTAGAATAAAAGAAAACCATGAGCATTTACATAATATGGCAATTAGTGTGGCAGAGTAAATGGGGAGGAGAGAAAGATCAGCTTGTTAGTTGAGAGCTTTACCCAGAGGCTGTTAATTTTCTGTTGGAGCCTTTGCCCACATTTTATATTTATATTTGACATTTACTAATGTTGAGTGCCAGTTTATTGCATATACACCAATTAAACAAGTTGTTTAAATTTTTTTGTAAAATTGTGCAATTGATATGATATTGTGCAGTGCTAACTTTGGTGGGGGGCGAGACATTACGATCTTCTCCCTTTTAATTTTCTTTCTGTAAATTTAATATCATTACACATAAGTTGGGTTGTTTCTGGTAACAAGTTTTATTTGTACAACATAAATCAACGGTTTCAAATAATTATAATAATGTAATGTGAAAGACTTAATTCCTGCACCATGATGCATATCTGATAAAGCAACATATTGAACCAAAATTGATGCTAATGATCGTTAGGTTCAATTTGAAGTGTTAAATGGCGCTGAGGGAATTTTAAATAATAATAATATTGTTGATGCTTCAAATTTGAAAGCCCTTATATGTTACATAATCTTTAAAATGGGGTTGTGAAGTTTATGTAATGGAAATTTCAAAGTTTTATCCATCCGTATAATAATACAAAAACAAATGAGATTATTTCTCACAACAATATTTTTATTTGCAAAACTGCAAGCTAAAATAATAAAATCTTACTTTTTAATATTACGCTTCCTCTTCCTCCCGCTGCTCCCTCCTCTCCCTCTTTTGTCTTCTCCTCCTTTCTTGTTGTTCCTTGACTTGTCTAGAGTAAATGAAAACCATGAGCATTTACATAATATGGCAATTAGTATGGGAGAGTAAATGGGGAGGAGAGAAAGATCAGCTAGTTAGTTGAGAGCTTTACTCAGAGGCTGTTCATTTTCTGTTGGAGCCTTTTAAGTAGAAGGTGTTATTTCATGTCACCTTGGTTGAATATATTTTAATGGCCAATGGTAAAAGATACGGATGAAATGGTATCTCAATTATACGGCCAGTTTGAGAGTGAAATTTGTTACCGTTGGTTTGATCTATGACTTGTCACAATGCAACAAGGACTAAAACAACATTAGTTGGACATAATAATTACCTCTCTTCTTCCTCCATCTCTTGCATCTCCTCCCTCCTCTCTATTCTCCTCCTTTCTGTGTTTTCCGTGTCTTTTCTAGAATAAAAGAAAAACATGAGCATTTACGTAATATGGCAATTAGTGTGGCAGAGTAAATGGGGAGGAGAGAAAGATCAGCTAGTTAGTTGAGAGCTTTACTCAGAGGCTGTTAATTTTCTGTTGGAGCCTTCGCCCACATTTTAAGTAGAAGGTGTTATTTCATGTCATCTTGGTTGAATATATTTTAATGGCCAGTGGTAAAAGATACGGATGAAATGGTATCTCAATTATACGGCCAGTTTGAGAGTGAAATTTGTAACCGGTGTGGTTTGATCTATGACTTGTCACAATGCAACAAGGACTAAAACAACATTAGTTGGACATAATAATTACCTCTCTTCTACCTCCATCTGCTCCCTCCTCTCCCTCCTTCTCTTTTTCCTCTCCTCCTTTTCTTGTTGTCTAGAATAAATGAAAAACATGAGCATTTACATAATATGGCAATAAGTGTGGGAGAGTAAATGGGGAGGAGAGAAAGAGTGACCTTCAGCTTCTTAGTTGAGAGCTTTACTCAGAGGCTGTTAATTTTCTGTTGTAGCCTTTGCCCACATTTTATATTTATATTTGACATTTACCAATGTTAAGTGCCAGTTTATTGCATATACACCAATTAAACAAGTTGTTTAATTTTTTTTGTAAAATTGTGCAATTGATATGATATTGTGCAGTGCTAACTTTGGTGGGGGGCGAGACATTACGATCTTCTCCGTCTTAATTTTCTTTCTGTAAATTTAATATCATTACACATAAGTTGGGTTGTTTCTGGTAACAAGTTTTATTTGTAAAACATAAATCAACGGTTTCAAATAATTATAATAATGAAATGTGAAAGACCTAATTCCTGCACCATGATGCATATCTGATAAAGCAACATATTGAACCAAAATTGATGCTAATGATCGTTTGGTTCAATTTGAAGTGTTAAATGGCGCTGAGGGAATTTTAAATAATAATAATATTGTTGATGCTTCAAATTTGAAAGCCCTAATATGTTACATAATCTTTAAAATGGGGTTGTGAAGTTTATGTAATGGAAATTTCAAAGTTTTATCTATCCGTATAATAATACAAAAACAAATGAGATTATTTCTCACAACAATATTTTTATTTGCAAAACTGCAAGCTAAAATAATAAAATCTTACTTTTTAATATTACGCTTCCTCTTCCTCCCGCTGCTCCCTCCTCTCCCTCTTTTGTCTTCTCCTCCTTTCTTGTTGTTCCTTGACTTGTCTAGAATATATGAAAACCATGAGCATTTACATAATATGGCAATTAGTATGGGAGAGTAAATGGGGAGGAGAGAAAGATCAGCTAGTTAGTTGAGAGCTTTACTCAGAGGCTGTTCATTTTCTGTTGGAGCCTTTTAAGTAGAAGGTGTTATTTCATGTCACCTTGGTTGAATATATTTTAATGGCCAATGGTAAAAGATACGGATGAAATGGTATCTCAATTATACGGCCAGTTTGATAGTGAAATTTGTAACCGGTGTGGTTTGATCTATGACTTGTCACAATGCAACAAGGACTAAAACAACATTAGTTGGACATAATAATTACCTCTCCTCCTCTTCGATCTCCTCTCTCCTCTCCCTCCTATATCTCCTTTGCCTCCTCCTCTCCTCCCTTTCCTTGGCTTTTCTAGAATAAAAGAAAACCATGAGCATTTACATAATATGGCAATTAGTGTGGCAGAGTAAATGGGGAGGAGAGAAAGATCAGCTTGTTAGTTGAGAGCTTTACCCAGAGGCTGTTAATTTTCTGTTGGAGCCTTTGCCCACATTTTATATTTATATTTGACATTAACTAATGTTAAGTGCCAGTTTATTGCATATACACCAATTAAACAAGTTGTTTAAATTTTTTTGTAAAATTGTGCAATTGATATGATATTGTGCAGTGCTAACTTTGGTGGGGGGCGAGACATTACGATCTTCTCCGTCTTAATTTTCTTTCTGTAAATTTAATATCATTACACATAAGTTTGGTTGTTTCTGGTAACAAGTTTTATTTGTACAACATAAATCAACGGTTTCAAATTATTATAATAATGTAATGTGAAAGACTTAATTCCTGCACCATGATGCATATCTGATAAAGCAACATATTGAACCAAAATTGATGCTAATGATCGTTTGGTTCAATTTGAAGTGTTAAATGGCGCTGAGGGAATTTTAAATAATAATAATATTGTTGATGCTTCAAATTTGAAAGCCCTAATATGTTACATAATCTTTAAAATGGGGTTGTGAAGTTTATGTAATGGAAATTTCAAAGTTTTATCTATCCGTATAATAATACAAAAACAAATGATATTATTTCTCACAGCAATATTTTTATTTGCAAAACTGCAAGCTAAAATAATAAAATCTTACTTTTTAATATTACGCTTCCTCTTCCTCCCGCTGCTCCCTCCTCTCCCTCTTTTGTCTTCTCCTCCTTTCTTGTTGTTCCTTGACTTGTTTAGAATAAATGAAAACCATGAGCATTTACATAATATGGCAATTAGTGTGGGAGAGTAAATGGGGAGGAGAGAAAGATCAGCTAGTTAGTTGAGAGCTTTACTCAGAGGCTGTTCATTTTCTGTTGGAGCCTTTGCCCACATTTTAAGTAGAAGGTGTTATTTCATGTCATCTTGGTTGAATATATTTTAATGGCCAATGGTAAAAGATACGGATGAAATGGTATCTCAATTATACGGCCAGTTTGAGAGTGAAATTTGTAACCGGTGTGGTTTGATCTATGACTTGTCACAATGCAACAAGGACTAAAACAACATTAGTTGGACATAATAATTACCTCTCTTCCTCTTCGATCTCCTCTCTCCTCTCCCTCCTATATCTCCTTTGCCTCCTCCTCTCCTCCTTTTCCTTGGCTTTTCTTGAATAAAAGAAAACCATGAGCATTTACATAATATGGCAATTAGTGTGGGAGAGTAAATGGGGAGGAGAGAAAGATCAGCTAGTTAGTTGAGAGCTTTACTCAGAGGCTGTTCATTTTCTGTTGGAGCCTTTTTAGTAGAAGGTGTAATTTCATGTCACCTTGGTTGAATATATTTTAATGGCCAATGGTAAAAGATACGGATGAAATGGTATCTCAATTATACGGCCAGTTTGAGAGTGAAATTTGTAACAGTTGGTTTGATCTATGACTTGTCACAATGCAACAAGGACTAAAACAACATTAGTTGGACATAATAATTACCTGTCTTCCTCTTCGATCTCCTCTCTCCTCTCCCTCCTATATCTCCTTTGCCTCCTCCTCTCCTCCTTTTCCTTGGCTTTTCTAGAATAAAAGAAAACCATGAGCATTTACATAATATGGCAATTAGTGTGGGAGAGTAAATGGGGAGGAGAGAAAGATCAGCTAGTTAGTTGAGAGCTTTACTCAGAGGCTGTTCATTTTCTGTTGGAGCCTTTGCCCACATTTTAAGTAGAAGGTGTTATTTCATGTCATCTTGGTTGAATATATTTTAATGGCCAATGGTAAAAGATACGGATGAAATGGTATCTCAATTATACGGCCAGTTTGAGAGTGAAATTTGTAACAGTTGGTTTGATCTATGACTTGTCACAATGCAACAAGGACTAAAACAACATTAGTTGGACATAATAATTACCTCTCTTCCTCTTCGATCTCCTCTCTCCTCTCCCTCCTATATCTCCTTTGCCTCCTCCTCTCCTCCTTTTCCTTGGCTTTTCTAGAATAAAAGAAAACCATGAGCATTTACATAATATGGCAATTAGTGTGGGAGAGTAAATGGGGAGGAGAGAAAGATCAGCTAGTTAGTTGAGAGCTTTACTCAGAGGCTGTTCATTTTCTGTTGGAGCCTTTGCCCACATTTTAAGTAGAAGGTGTTATTTCATGTCATCTTGGTTGAATATATTTTAATGGCCAGTGGTAAAAGATACGGATGAAATGGTATCTCAATTATACGGCCAGTTTGAGAGTGAAATTTGTAACCGGTGTGGTTTGATCTTTGACTTGTCACAATGCAACAAGGACTAAAACAACATTAGTTGGACATAATAATTACCTCTCTTCTACCTCCATCTGCTCCCTCCTCTCCCTCCTTCTCTTTTTCCTCTCCTCCTTTTCTTGTTGTCTAGAATAAATGAAAAACATGAGCATTTACATAATATGGCAATAAGTGTGGGAGAGTAAATGGGGAGGAGAGAAAGAGTGACCTTCAGCTTGTTAGTTGAGAGCTTTACTCAGAGGCTGTTAATTTTCTGTTGGAGCCTTTGCCCACATTTTATATTTATATTTGACATTTACCAATGTTAAGTGCCAGTTTATTGCATATACACCAATTAAACAAGTTGTTTAATTTTTTTTGTAAAATTGTGCAATTGATATGATATTGTGCAGTGCTAACTTTGGTGGGGGGCGAGACATTACGATCTTCTCCGTCTTAATTTTCTTTCTGTAAATTTAATATCATTACACATAAGTTGGGTTGTTTCTGGTAACAAGTTTTATTTGTACAACATAAATCAACGGTTTCAAATAATTATAATAATGTAATGTGAAAGACTTAATTCCTGCACCATGATGCATATCTGATAAAGCAACATATTGAACCAAAATTGATGCTAATGATCGTTTGGTTCAATTTGAAGTGTTAAATGGCGCTGAGGGAATTTTAAATAATAATAATATTGTTGATGCTTCAAATTTGAAAGCCCTAATATGTTACATAATCTTTAAAATGGGGTTGTGAAGTTTATGTAATGGAAATTTCAAAGTTTTATCTATCCGTATAATAATACAAAAACAAATGAGATTATTTCTCACAACAATATTTTTATTTGCAAAACTGCAAGCTAAAATAATAAAATTTTTAATATTACGCTTCCTCTTCCTCCCGCTGCTCCCTCCTCTCCCTCTTTTGTCTTCTCCTCCTTTCTTGTTGTTCCTTGACTTGTCTAGAATAAATGAAAACCATGAGCATTTACATAATATGGCAATTAGTATGGGAGAGTAAATGGGGAGGAGAGAAAGATCAGCTAGTTAGTTGAGAGCTTTACTCAGAGGCTGTTCATTTTCTGTTGGAGCCTTTGCCCACATTTTATATTTTTATTTGACATTTACTAATGTTAAGTGCCAGTTTATTGCATATTCACCAATTCAACAAGTTGTTTAAATTTTTTTGTAAAATTGTGCAATTGATATGATATTGTGCAGTGCTAACTTTGGTGGGGGGCGAGACATTACGATCTTCTCCGTCTTAATTTTCTTTCTGTAAATTTAATATCATTACACATAAGTTGGGTTGTTTCTGGTAACAAGTTTTATTTGTACAACATAAATCAACGGTTTCAAATAATTATAATAATGTAATGTTAAAGACTTAATTCCTGCACAATGATGCATATCTGATAAAGCAACATATTGAACCAAAATTGATGCTCATGATCGTTTGGTTCAATTTGAAGTGTTAAATGGCGCTGAGGGAATTTTAAATAATAATAATATTGTTGATGCTTCAAATTTGAAAGCCCTAATATGTTACATAATCTTTAAAATGGGGTTGTGAAGTTTATGTAATGGAAATTTCAAAGTTTTATCTATCCGTATAATCATACAAAAACAAATGAGATTATTTCTCACAAGAATATTTTTATTTGCAAAACTGCAAGCTAAAATAATAAAATCTTACTTTTTAATATTACGCTTCCTCTTCCTCCCGCTGCTCCCTCCTCTCCCTCTTTTGTCTTCTCCTCCTTTCTCTTTGTTCCTTGACTTGTCTAGAATAAATGAAAACCATGAGCATTTACATAATATGGCAATTAGTATGGGAGAGTCAATGGGGAGGAGAGAAAGATCAGCTAGTTAGTTGAGAGCTTTACTCAGAGGCTGTTAATTTTCTGTTGGAGCCTTTGCCCACATTTTAAGTAGAAGGTGTTATTTCATGTCATCTTGGTTGAATATATTTTAATGGCCAGTGGTAAAAGATACGGATGAAATGGTATCTCAATTATACGGCCAGTTTGAGAGTGAAATTTGTAACCGGTGTGGTTTGATCTATGACTTGTCACAATGCAACAAGGACTAAAACAACATTAGTTGGACATAATAATTACCTCTCTTCTACCTCCATCTGCTCCCTCCTCTCCCTCCTTCTCTTTTTCCTCTCCTCCTTTTCTTGTTGTCTAGAATAAATGAAAAACATGAGCATTTACATAATATGGCAATTAGTGTGGGAGAGTAAATGGGCAGGAGAGAAAGAGTGACCTTCAGCTTGTTAGTTGAGAGCTTTACTCAGAGGCTGTTAATTTTCTGTTGGAGCCTTTGCCCACATTTTATATTTATATTTGACATTTACCAATGTTAAGTGCCAGTTTATTGCATATACACCAATTAAACAAGTTGTTTAATTTTTTTTTGTAAAATTGTGCAATTGATATGATATTGTGCAGTGCTAACTTTGGTGGGGGGCGAGACATTACGATCTTCTCCGTCTTAATTTTCTTTCTGTAAATTTAATATCATTACACATAAGTTGGGTTGTTTCTGGTAACAAGTTTTATTTGTACAACATAAATCAACGGTTTCAAATAATTATAATAATGTAATGTGAAAGACTTAATTCCTGCACCATGATGCATATCTGATAAAGCAACATATTGAACCAAAATTGATGCTAATGATCGTTTGGTTCAATTTGAAGTGTTAAATGGCGCTGAGGGAATTTTAAATAATAATAATATTGTTGATGCTTCAAATTTGAAAGCCCTAATATGTTACATAATCTTTAAAATGGGGTTGTGAAGTTTATGTAATGGAAATTTCAAAGTTTTATCCATCCGTATAATAATACAAAAGCAAATGAGATTATTTCTCACAACAATATTTTTATTTGCAAAACTGCAAGCTAAAATAATAAAATCTTACTTTTTAATATTACGCTTCCTCTTCCCGCTGCTCCCTCCTCTCCCTCTTTTCTCTTCTCCTCCTTTCTCTATTTTCCGTGTCTTGCCTAGAATAAAAGAAAACCATGAGCATTTACATAATATGGCAATTAGTGTGGGAGAGTAAATGGGGAGGAGAGAAAGATCAGCTAGTTAGTTGAGAGCTTTACTCAGAGGCTGTTCATTTTCTGTTGGAGCCTTTGCCCACATTTTAAGTAGAAGGTGTTATTTCATGTTATCTTGGTTGAACATATTTTAATGGCCAATGGTAAAAGATACGGATGAAATGATATCTCAATTAACGGCCAGTTTGAGAGTGAAATTTGTAACCGGTGTGGTTTGATCTATGACTTGTCACAATGCAACAAGGACTAAAACAACATTAGTTGGACATAATAATTACCTCTCTTCCTCTTCGATCTCCTCTCTCCTCTCCCTCCTATATCTCCTTTGCCTCCTCCTCTCCTCCTTTTCCTTGGCTTTTCTAGAATAAAAGAAAACCATGAGCATTTACATAATATGGCAATTAGTGTGGCAGAGTAAATGGGGAGGAGAGAAAGATCAGCTTGTTAGTTGAGAGCTTTACCCAGAGGCTGTTAATTTTCTGTTGGAGCCTTTGCCCACATTTTATATTTATATTTGACATTTACTAATGTTGAGTGCCAGTTTATTGCATATACACCAATTAAACAAGTTGTTTAAATTTTTTTGTAAAATTGTGCAATTGATATGATATTGTGCAGTGCTAACTTTGGTGGGGGGCGAGACATTACGATCTTCTCCCTTTTAATTTTCTTTCTGTAAATTTAATATCATTACACATAAGTTGGGTTGTTTCTGGTAACAAGTTTTATTTGTACAACATAAATCAACGGTTTCAAATAATTATAATAATGTAATGTGAAAGACTTAATTCCTGCACCATGATGCATATCTGATAAAGCAACATATTGAACCAAAATTGATGCTAATGATCGTTAGGTTCAATTTGAAGTGTTAAATGGCGCTGAGGGAATTTTAAATAATAATAATATTGTTGATGCTTCAAATTTGAAAGCCCTTATATGTTACATAATCTTTAAAATGGGGTTGTGAAGTTTATGTAATGGAAATTTCAAAGTTTTATCCATCCGTATAATAATACAAAAACAAATGAGATTATTTCTCACAACAATATTTTTATTTGCAAAACTGCAAGCTAAAATAATAAAATCTTACTTTTTAATATTACGCTTCCTCTTCCTCCCGCTGCTCCCTCCTCTCCCTCTTTTGTCTTCTCCTCCTTTCTTGTTGTTCCTTGACTTGTCTAGAGTAAATGAAAACCATGAGCATTTACATAATATGGCAATTAGTATGGGAGAGTAAATGGGGAGGAGAGAAAGATCAGCTAGTTAGTTGAGAGCTTTACTCAGAGGCTGTTCATTTTCTGTTGGAGCCTTTTAAGTAGAAGGTGTTATTTCATGTCACCTTGGTTGAATATATTTTAATGGCCAATGGTAAAAGATACGGATGAAATGGTATCTCAATTATACGGCCAGTTTGAGAGTGAAATTTGTTACCGTTGGTTTGATCTATGACTTGTCACAATGCAACAAGGACTAAAACAACATTAGTTGGACATAATAATTACCTCTCTTCTTCCTCCATCTCTTGCATCTCCTCCCTCCTCTCTATTCTCCTCCTTTCTGTGTTTTCCGTGTCTTTTCTAGAATAAAAGAAAAACATGAGCATTTACGTAATATGGCAATTAGTGTGGCAGAGTAAATGGGGAGGAGAGAAAGATCAGCTAGTTAGTTGAGAGCTTTACTCAGAGGCTGTTAATTTTCTGTTGGAGCCTTCGCCCACATTTTAAGTAGAAGGTGTTATTTCATGTCATCTTGGTTGAATATATTTTAATGGCCAGTGGTAAAAGATACGGATGAAATGGTATCTCAATTATACGGCCAGTTTGAGAGTGAAATTTGTAACCGGTGTGGTTTGATCTATGACTTGTCACAATGCAACAAGGACTAAAACAACATTAGTTGGACATAATAATTACCTCTCTTCTACCTCCATCTGCTCCCTCCTCTCCCTCCTTCTCTTTTTCCTCTCCTCCTTTTCTTGTTGTCTAGAATAAATGAAAAACATGAGCATTTACATAATATGGCAATAAGTGTGGGTGAGTAAATGGGGAGGAGAGAAAGAGTGACCTTCAGCTTCTTAGTTGAGAGCTTTACTCAGAGGCTGTTAATTTTCTGTTGTAGCCTTTGCCCACATTTTATATTTATATTTGACATTTACCAATGTTAAGTGCCAGTTTATTGCATATACACCAATTAAACAAGTTGTTTAATTTTTTTTGTAAAATTGTGCAATTGATATGATATTGTGCAGTGCTAACTTTGGTGGGGGGCGAGACATTACGATCTTCTCCGTCTTAATTTTCTTTCTGTAAATTTAATATCATTACACATAAGTTGGGTTGTTTCTGGTAACAAGTTTTATTTGTAAAACATAAATCAACGGTTTCAAATAATTATAATAATGAAATGTGAAAGACCTAATTCCTGCACCATGATGCATATCTGATAAAGCAACATATTGAACCAAAATTGATGCTAATGATCGTTTGGTTCAATTTGAAGTGTTAAATGGCGCTGAGGGAATTTTAAATAATAATAATATTGTTGATGCTTCAAATTTGAAAGCCCTAATATGTTACATAATCTTTAAAATGGGGTTGTGAAGTTTATGTAATGGAAATTTCAAAGTTTTATCTATCCGTATAATAATACAAAAACAAATGAGATTATTTCTCACAACAATATTTTTATTTGCAAAACTGCAAGCTAAAATAATAAAATCTTACTTTTTAATATTACGCTTCCTCTTCCTCCCGCTGCTCCCTCCTCTCCCTCTTTTGTCTTCTCCTCCTTTCTTGTTGTTCCTTGACTTGTCTAGAATATATGAAAACCATGAGCATTTACATAATATGGCAATTAGTATGGGAGAGTAAATGGGGAGGAGAGAAAGATCAGCTAGTTAGTTGAGAGCTTTACTCAGAGGCTGTTCATTTTCTGTTGGAGCCTTTTAAGTAGAAGGTGTTATTTCATGTCACCTTGGTTGAATATATTTTAATGGCCAATGGTAAAAGATACGGATGAAATGGTATCTCAATTATACGGCCAGTTTGATAGTGAAATTTGTAACCGGTGTGGTTTGATCTATGACTTGTCACAATGCAACAAGGACTAAAACAACATTAGTTGGACATAATAATTACCTCTCCTCCTCTTCGATCTCCTCTCTCCTCTCCCTCCTATATCTCCTTTGCCTCCTCCTCTCCTCCCTTTCCTTGGCTTTTCTAGAATAAAAGAAAACCATGAGCATTTACATAATATGGCAATTAGTGTGGCAGAGTAAATGGGGAGGAGAGAAAGATCAGCTTGTTAGTTGAGAGCTTTACCCAGAGGCTGTTAATTTTCTGTTGGAGCCTTTGCCCACATTTTATATTTATATTTGACATTAACTAATGTTAAGTGCCAGTTTATTGCATATACACCAATTAAACAAGTTGTTTAAATTTTTTTGTAAAATTGTGCAATTGATATGATATTGTGCAGTGCTAACTTTGGTGGGGGGCGAGACATTACGATCTTCTCCGTCTTAATTTTCTTTCTGTAAATTTAATATCATTACACATAAGTTTGGTTGTTTCTGGTAACAAGTTTTATTTGTACAACATAAATCAACGGTTTCAAATAATTATAATAATGTAATGTGAAAGACTTAATTCCTGCACCATGATGCATATCTGATAAAGCAACATATTGAACCAAAATTGATGCTAATGATCGTTTGGTTCAATTTGAAGTGTTAAATGGCGCTGAGGGAATTTTAAATAATAATAATATTGTTGATGCTTCAAATTTGAAAGCCCTAATATGTTACATAATCTTTAAAATGGGGTTGTGAAGTTTATGTAATGGAAATTTCAAAGTTTTATCTATCCGTATAATAATACAAAAACAAATGAGATTATTTCTCACAACAATATTTTTATTTGCAAAACTGCAAGCTAAAATAATAAAAATTTTAATATTACGCTTCCTCTTCCTCCCGCTGCTCCCTCCTCTCCCTCTTTTGTCTTCTCCTCCTTTCTTGTTGTTCCTTGACTTGTCTAGAGTAAATGAAAACCATGAGCATTTACATAATATGGCAATTAGTATGGGAGAGTAAATGGGGAGGAGAGAAAGATCAGCTAGTTAGTTGAGAGCTTTACTCAGAGGCTGTTCATTTTCTGTTGGAGCCTTTTAAGTAGAAGGTGTTATTTCATGTCACCTTGGTTGAATATATTTTAATGGCCAATGGTAAAAGATACGGATGAAATGGTATCTCAATTATACGGCCAGTTTGAGAGTGAAATTTGTTACCGTTGGTTTGATCTATGACTTGTCACAATGCAACAAGGACTAAAACAACATTAGTTGGACATAATAATTACCTCTCTTCTTCCTCCATCTCTTGCATCTCCTCCCTCCTCTCTATTCTCCTCCTTTCTGTGTTTTCCGTGTCTTTTCTAGAATAAAAGAAAAACATGAGCATTTACGTAATATGGCAATTAGTGTGGCAGAGTAAATGGGGAGGAGAGAAAGATCAGCTAGTTAGTTGAGAGCTTTACTCAGAGGCTGTTAATTTTCTGTTGGAGCCTTCGCCCACATTTTAAGTAGAAGGTGTTATTTCATGTCATCTTGGTTGAATATATTTTAATGGCCAGTGGTAAAAGATACGGATGAAATGGTATCTCAATTATACGGCCAGTTTGAGAGTGAAATTTGTAACCGGTGTGGTTTGATCTATGACTTGTCACAATGCAACAAGGACTAAAACAACATTAGTTGGACATAATAATTACCTCTCTTCTACCTCCATCTGCTCCCTCCTCTCCCTCCTTCTCTTTTTCCTCTCCTCCTTTTCTTGTTGTCTAGAATAAATGAAAAACATGAGCATTTACATAATATGGCAATAAGTGTGGGAGAGTAAATGGGGAGGAGAGAAAGAGTGACCTTCAGCTTCTTAGTTGAGAGCTTTACTCAGAGGCTGTTAATTTTCTGTTGTAGCCTTTGCCCACATTTTATATTTATATTTGACATTTACCAATGTTAAGTGCCAGTTTATTGCATATACACCAATTAAACAAGTTGTTTAATTTTTTTTGTAAAATTGTGCAATTGATATGATATTGTGCAGTGCTAACTTTGGTGGGGGGCGAGACATTACGATCTTCTCCGTCTTAATTTTCTTTCTGTAAATTTAATATCATTACACATAAGTTGGGTTGTTTCTGGTAACAAGTTTTATTTGTAAAACATAAATCAACGGTTTCAAATAATTATAATAATGAAATGTGAAAGACCTAATTCCTGCACCATGATGCATATCTGATAAAGCAACATATTGAACCAAAATTGATGCTAATGATCGTTTGGTTCAATTTGAAGTGTTAAATGGCGCTGAGGGAATTTTAAATAATAATAATATTGTTGATGCTTCAAATTTGAAAGCCCTAATATGTTACATAATCTTTAAAATGGGGTTGTGAAGTTTATGTAATGGAAATTTCAAAGTTTTATCTATCCGTATAATAATACAAAAACAAATGAGATTATTTCTCACAACAATATTTTTATTTGCAAAACTGCAAGCTAAAATAATAAAATCTTACTTTTTAATATTACGCTTCCTCTTCCTCCCGCTGCTCCCTCCTCTCCCTCTTTTGTCTTCTCCTCCTTTCTTGTTGTTCCTTGACTTGTCTAGAATAAATGAAAACCATGAGCATTTACATAATATGGCAATTAGTATGGGAGAGTAAATGGGGAGGAGAGAAAGATCAGCTAGTTAGTTGAGAGCTTTACTCAGAGGCTGTTCATTTTCTGTTGGAGCCTTTTAAGTAGAAGGTGTTATTTCATGTCACCTTGGTTGAATATATTTTAATGGCCAATGGTAAAAGATACGGATGAAATGGTATCTCAATTATACGGCCAGTTTGATAGTGAAATTTGTAACCGGTGTGGTTTGATCTATGACTTGTCACAATGCAACAAGGACTAAAACAACATTAGTTGGACATAATAATTACCTCTCCTCCTCTTCGATCTCCTCTCTCCTCTCCCTCCTATATCTCCTTTGCCTCCTCCTCTCCTCCCTTTCCTTGGCTTTTCTAGAATAAAAGAAAACCATGAGCATTTACATAATATGGCAATTAGTGTGGCAGAGTAAATGGGGAGGAGAGAAAGATCAGCTTGTTAGTTGAGAGCTTTACCCAGAGGCTGTTAATTTTCTGTTGGAGCCTTTGCCCACATTTTATATTTATATTTGACATTAACTAATGTTAAGTGCCAGTTTATTGCATATACACCAATTAAACAAGTTGTTTAAATTTTTTTGTAAAATTGTGCAATTGATATGATATTGTGCAGTGCTAACTTTGGTGGGGGGCGAGACATTACGATCTTCTCCGTCTTAATTTTCTTTCTGTAAATTTAATATCATTACACATAAGTTTGGTTGTTTCTGGTAACAAGTTTTATTTGTACAACATAAATCAACGGTTTCAAATAATTATAATAATGTAATGTGAAAGACTTAATTCCTGCACCATGATGCATATCTGATAAAGCAACATATTGAACCAAAATTGATGCTAATGATCGTTTGGTTCAATTTGAAGTGTTAAATGGCGCTGAGGGAATTTTAAATAATAATAATATTGTTGATGCTTCAAATTTGAAAGCCCTAATATGTTACATAATCTTTAAAATGGGGTTGTGAAGTTTATGTAATGGAAATTTCAAAGTTTTATCTATCCGTATAATAATACAAAAACAAATGAGATTATTTCTCACAACAATATTTTTATTTGCAAAACTGCAAGCTAAAATAATAAAAATTTTAATATTACGCTTCCTCTTCCTCCCGCTGCTCCCTCCTCTCCCTCTTTTGTCTTCTCCTCCTTTCTTGTTGTTCCTTGACTTGTCTAGAATAAATGAAAACCATGAGCATTTACATAATATGGCAATTAGTATGGGAGAGTAAATGGGGAGGAGAGAAAGATCAGCTAGTTAGTTGAGAGCTTTACTCAGAGGCTGTTCATTTTCTGTTGGAGCCTTTTAAGTAGAAGGTGTTATTTCATGTCACCTTGGTTGAATATATTTTAATGGCCAATGGTAAAAGATACGGATGAAATGGTATCTCAATTATACGGCCAGTTTGAGAGTGAAATTTGTAACCGTTGGTTTGATCTATGACTTGTCACAATGCAACAAGGACTAAAACAACATTAGTTGGACATAATAATTACCTCTTTTCCTCTTCGATCTCCTCTCTCCTCTCCCTCCTATATCTCCTTTGCCTCCTCCTCTCCTCCTTTTCCTTGGCTTCTCTAGAATAAAAGAAAACCATGAGCATTTACATAATATGGCATTTAGTGTGGGAGAGTAAATGGGGACGAGAGAACGATCAGCTAGTTAGTTGAGAGCTTTACTCAGAGGCTGTTCATTTTCTGTTGGAGCCTTTGCCCACATTTTAAGTAGAAGGTGTTATTTCATGTCATCTTGGTTGAATATATTTTAATGGCCAATGGTAAAAGATACGGATGAAATGGTATCTCAATTATACGGCCAGTTTGAGAGTGAAATTTGTAATAGTTGGTTTGATCTATGACTTGTCACAATGCAACAAGGACTAAAACAACATTAGTTGGACATAATAATTACCTCTCTTCCTCTTCGATCTCCTCTCTCCTCTCCCTCCTATATCTCCTTTGCCTCCTCCTCTCCTCCTTTTCCTTGGCTTTTCTAGAATAAAACAAAACCTTGAGCATTTACATAATATGGCAATTAGTGTGGGAGAGTAAATGGGGAGGAGAGAAAGATCAGCTAGTTAGTTGAGAGCTTTACTCAGAGGCTGTTCATTTTCTGTTGGAGCCTTTGCCCACATTTTAAGTAGAAGGTGTTATTTCATGTCATCTTGGTTGAATATATTTTAATGGCCAATGGTAAAAGATACGGATGAAATGGTATCTCAATTATACGGCCAGTTTGAGAGTGAAATTTGTAACCGGTGTGGTTTGATCTATGACTTGTCACAATGCAACAAGGACTAAAACAACATTAGTTGGACATAATAATTACCTCTCTTCTACCCCCATCTGCTCCCTCCTCTCCCTCCTTCTCTTTTTCCTCTCCTCCTTTTCTTGTTGTCTAGAATAAATGAAAAACATGAGCATTTACATAATATGGCAATTAGTGTGGGAGAGTAAATGGGGAGGAGAGAAAGAGTGACCTTCAGCTTGTTAGTTGAGAGCTTTACTTAAAATATATATATATTTAGTTTGGTCAAGTATTCTAACTGCAGATCCAAATAAGTTTTGTATGAAGAAGACTACTTTACCAATTTGGAGGATTTCAATCAATTTACCTCCATTGTAATTTCATTGGGCTGGAGCAATTGCTCAGCGTCTTTTAACATATCCTCCATGTTTCTGGACTTCCTTATATCCTTTATAAGCTGGCCCCAGGCAATTTTGCATACTGGGGCCGTGTATTTCCCGAAAGCAATCTATTAAATAGAAAATGTTAATAAAAACGTATGTATGTTATTAATGTATATGATACGGTGCGGTGTGAATAGAATGCAATTTCATACCATATCCCATGGAAGATGGGTCGCCCTCCATTTGTGAGTCCTTTTATCCTCTGATGGAATATGTTTAGATATCCTCCGCAGCATTTTTTTTAGATTTCTTTTTTCTTCAGAACTTGCGGTGGCACCCATCTTGACCTGTTTGATCTTGAATTTTCCAAACAAAAGCATACAGTTTATTGTTCGAAATTTAAAATCTTTTTCTTGCAAGGCGATTGGAGATAAGTCGGTACTGGAAAAATAACATAGTTCCTGCATAGTTATGCATTGGTAGAGTGGGGCGTCTCTGTAGCCGCTGTAGAGCTGGTCCGATCGCTTGTCGCTAGTTCTTGTAGCTGATCCCGGGTCTGGTCCGAAGGGGTAAGCAAGTCCGTGGTCCAGGGTGAGGCGGGGGTCAAAGTAAAAGAAGGCGAGCAGAGGCAGAAGTCGGAGCGAGGTAGAGGGCAGAGCAGAGAGAGAGGTGTAGAGCTGGTGGTGGTTGCTGGCTAACTCTGCTTTCTGCCCGCACCTCCCGCGACACGATAAGCGGCGCGTTGTCTTGGCCGATTAGCAGCCTCGGCTTCACTGATCGACGGCCGGCCACTGTTTGTCGCGGAAGGTTCAAGTCTGTAACGGTGTGGGCCGTCACCGTGAACTCGCTTCCGTCGCCGCGCACCGACAGCTTCACCCGCCGGGACGTAGCGTCGGACGAGCACATCCCGTTAGTGCCCTAAACTAAAAAGGTCAGCAATACTTTGAGTGTCTTTGGCCTTTTTACCTGCATATTCCAAGTTGGCAACTACATAAGTAGTTTAGCAGGTTTGAATGTTAATAAATAAATAAAAATAAAAAATAATAATTACCTTGCTTCTCCCGGGGGCCGCCGGCCACTCATTATGTCGGAAAGTTCTCGGTGGAGGGCGGCCTCCTCCTCGGGAGCAGCATCCAACATCTTCCTGCTTATCTCTTTAATCCGTTCCCGAGAACATAATTGATACCAAACTAGTTTAAAACATGACAATGTACTATTATTTGGAATTAATATGTGAAAAGGAAAAAGCAAATAACCCATATTTAAGAAATGAAAAGTCGTCAAACAACATTATATTTCAAAACATTGTTCTTATTGTCTATATTACCCTCCACACAGCATCCCCAAAGATGACATAGGCCCTGAGGGAAATTATTTTCTTCAGGGCCTCCTGTGTGGAGTTAATATTAAAAAAATATATATATATAATGAAGAAAAAAATGTTAATAATGCAAATTTTAAAATCTTATCAATTATATGGAGCCATTTTAATAAAACGGCAAGGTTGGTGGAAATCGACTGACGTTTATTTAGTTTATAGATACATCATAGATGGAGCTAGTCACACATATTAATTTTGTTATATAATTCTAACACATTTGAGTAAAAGCCATTTGTACGAAACAATATACTGTCCGTACAATAACTGTAGATACGAAGGTAGCTGGGTACACTTTTAGGCGTTTTCAGTCTTGGTAGAGCCTTTGTGGTGGAGTTTAATGTCAGGATCAGAGAGGAATTTATTCCAGATCTGAACTGACGAAAGGAATTTAATACTGGCAAAAACTGAATTTACTACTGAATAAAACACTTGAAAATATTTCTTGAGACTTTTGAGACTTGGAGATGGTTTCTTCAGGAGAGAGGATTCTCTTTCAGAGGTAGTTGTTGAACTGACTTTGTATGGGATTTGATTCTCTATTTATAGAACGTTTTCAAATCGAGGTCTGGATACGTATGATACAAGCGTTATGTATAAAATGTATCTGTTGATCTATTAATAATATTAGTTAAATGGCTAATAAATGTAAGTTTTGAGTTGAAAATAATACCTAGAACATTTATTGTTTCTACTGAGTTTAATATAATTTTGTCAAGATTGTATTCATAAATTGTCGGTTTCTTTATTTTATAAAATCTGCTAGTGCTAACTTTGGTGGTAATCCATCTTCTCTGTCTCTGTTTTCTTTTTTTTAATATTCTACTTCCTCTTCCCGCTGCTCCCTCTTTTCTTGTCTCCTCCTCCCATTCAGTTGTCCGTGGCTTGTCTCTCCTCCTCTTCAATCTCCTCCAGCTCCTCCCTCCTCTCCCTTCTTCTCTCTCTTCTCGCCTCCTTGCTGTCTTGTCTGGCTTCCTCCTGAAGCTGCTCCCTCCTCTCCCTCCTGTCCGTTCTCCTGTCCTCCGTGTCTTGTTGTTTTGCTTTTTCCGGGGACTGCTTGCCATTCACTAGATAAAAAATCTCTTTCAGCCGTTCCTTTACATCCTGTCGGGGATGCTGAGTCGACTTCTCAGCATCCTCGACCAACTCTCTTAGAGTTCTGTATTTACGACAATTTGTTCTTATCCCTGCCCACACACTTTTACACACTTCGGGTGTATAACCGCTGAATGCCACCAAATTCCACGGCACACGCGCCTCCCTCCACTTGTGTGCGTGGTTATCCAATGATGGGGCATACTTTTTGATGCGTCGAAGCATTTTTTTATAAATAATTATACAATTTTTCATATTGGGTTTGAAGTTAAATATCTTTGGTTTGAACATTTTCCAAAGAGAAACAAATATATTTAGATATAATTTTTCATGTTATTGGTAAAAAAGTAATTGGTAATTACTAAAAAAATAATCTTTTTTACTATGCAAGTACCTATAGTGAAATAAATTATATGAATTGTTAAAAAAACTATAGCTATATAGCTATTTCCGTTTAAAAAATATATATATATTTAGTTTGGTCAAGTATTCTAACTGCAGATCCAAATAAGTTTTGTATGAAGAAGACTACTTTACCAATTTGGAGGATTTCAATCAATTTACCTCCATTGTAATTTCATTGGGCTGGAGCAATTGCTCAGCGTCTTTTAACATATCCTCCATGTTTCTGGACTTCCTTATATCCTTTATAAGCTGGCCCCAGGCAATTTTGCATACTGGGGCCGTGTATTTCCCGAAAGCAATCTATTAAATAGAAAATGTTAATAAAAACGTATGTATGTTATTAATGTATATGATACGGTGCGGTGTGAATAGAATGCAATTTCATACCATATCCCATGGAAGATGGGTCGCCCTCCATTTGTGAGTCCTTTTATCCTCTGATGGAATATGTTTAGATATCCTCCGCAGCATTTTTTTTAGATTTCTTTTTTCTTCAGAACTTGCGGTGGCACCCATCTTGACCTGTTTGATCTTGAATTTTCCAAACAAAAGCATACAGTTTATTGTTCGAAATTTAAAATCTTTTTCTTGCAAGGCGATTGGAGATAAGTCGGTACTGGAAAAATAACATAGTTCCTGCATAGTTATGCATTGGTAGAGTGGGGCGTCTCTGTAGCCGCTGTAGAGCTGGTCCGATCGCTTGTCGCTAGTTCTTGTAGCTGATCCCGGGTCTGGTCCGAAGGGGTAAGCAAGTCCGTGGTCCAGGGTGAGGCGGGGGTCAAAGTAAAAGAAGGCGAGCAGAGGCAGAAGTCGGAGCGAGGTAGAGGGCAGAGCAGAGAGAGAGGTGTAGAGCTGGTGGTGGTTGCTGGCTAACTCTGCTTTCTGCCCGCACCTCCCGCGACACGATAAGCGGCGCGTTGTCTTGGCCGATTAGCAGCCTCGGCTTCACTGATCGACGGCCGGCCACTGTTTGTCGCGGAAGGTTCAAGTCTGTAACGGTGTGGGCCGTCACCGTGAACTCGCTTCCGTCGCCGCGCACCGACAGCTTCACCCGCCGGGACGTAGCGTCGGACGAGCACATCCCGTTAGTGCCCTAAACTAAAAAGGTCAGCAATACTTTGAGTGTCTTTGGCCTTTTTACCTGCATATTCCAAGTTGGCAACTACATAAGTAGTTTAGCAGGTTTGAATGTTAATAAATAAATAAAAAAAAAAAATAATAATTACCTTGCTTCTCCCGGGGGCCGCCGGCCACTCATTATGTCGGAAAGTTCTCGGTGGAGGGCGGCCTCCTCCTCGGGAGCAGCATCCAACATCTTCCTGCTTATCTCTTTAATCCGTTCCTGAGAACATAATTGATACCAAACTAGTTTAAAACATGACAATGTACTATTATTTGGAATTAATATGTGAAAAGGAAAAAGCAAATAACCCATGAAATGAAAAGTCGTCAAACAACAACTCTCCATCGAATTCCGCCGCCTCGCTTAGAAAGCCTAGATAATATAAACACGTGTTCCATACAATATAAAACACAGCACAACGTTATTCCTAAAATCTCATCATGTAGTTTGTTCATTTGTCAGCCAATAGAGACAGCGTACGTCACAAATATGGAGATGAACTTAACAACCCAACTCTGTTTAAACTCCTTGTACAAGCGTTCAAACTCGTAAGCGAAGCCAAGGAACAGCGTTCATTTTGTTACCGAGGTGTTGTTGTAATTTGAATACAAAGTCACCATACTAACATTTTTTTGTTAAACCAGGTCTGAATCAGGTAAAGGACTAATAAATAACACAAAATGATTATTATTTTCAGATTTTATGTTTTGGACTCTGTGCACTACATATTGAACCAAAGCGGGAAACGTACACATATTTACTATTGAGTAGAAGTTTTATGAATTTACAAAATTATTTATATAAAATAGTATATAATTATCAAAGAAAGCTTTTACTTTGTGGCTTGACACTTTAATCAAATGAAAAGTTATTTTGTTTTTAACCGCTTTGTTTATAAGACAGCATTATAAAAAACTAGTCTAGGTACAAACATGAATAAGTTATAAAATATAATATTAAAATAAAGCGAGAGAAATCATATTAGACGAGGACAGAGCTTCATAGAGGGTGTGGTGGGGTGGGACAAGGGAGGGTGGGGGTTACATGGTAATAATATCAATTTATTTATGCCCATTAAATAAGCTTTTACATTTTTTATACATTGTGTTTGTCTCCTTTTTTTTTAATATAAGCACAACTTTACATATCTACGAAAAAAAATATGATTGTACCTTCCTTCCCAAGGATTGGAGTGAACCGCGCCAACAACCTTGCCAAATTCATGCCGATCGGACCGACATTTATTTAGTATATTAACTGCTGTAATGTCATACGATTTCAGAGAAATGCCTATTCGGTTTATTTTTGTAGTGCCGTTTTTGTGAAATATATAGATGGTCCTTAACCCTAGAATACTAAACATATTTTTTAGCCCATTAATGCTAAACTTCGCCTGTGAGGCGACTTTTATAAAAAAAAACATATTTTACTTAAAAAAAATACAACATATTAAAACAAAAACAAAAACACTTTTATTACATATTGGGTAACAAAAAAAAAATAACACAATTCATTTTTTAAATACATTAAATATATTAAAAGCTTATTTTAAGATCATATATTTTGTTTCGTGGTATACAGAGATCTTTTACAAAAAAAAAAAATCAAAAAAATTCACAATTGGAAATAAAAAAAAAAACTTCTGGGTCTTATAGACCTGAGATGTACTAAGTCTATAAAAATATATTTCACAGCTTACAACTTAAAAATATTCATTGAGACCAAAATAAAGTTTCGGTTTTTTCCACCTACTTTTTTTTGTCGCATTTGCAACAGTTTGGAGACCGGTGTTCTAAGCAGTATGTTAACTTGCATTTTGCGCAGAAATAAATACTCATACGCCTCAATTTCGGGGGGCAGAAGTCACACATTGATCTTTTTCCCTTTTTTATGCATGGTTCATCTGAATCAGTGTCAGTATTATGACCAACCACGTCATGAATTGCAGAACGGACTCTTTTCTGCATACGTGGCCTTTCTTCCAAACGGATGGCGCACCAGTCGCTGCATAGGTTCTTGCTTAATATCTTGAGAAATTCTCTTCTTGACATTGGCTTTATTTTCAAAGCTTCGCAATTGGATACATAAATTACAAAGCTATTGAGTAGAGCCATATTCAACATTCCATAGAACATGCAAAGTGGCCAACGCCTAGTTTTACGGCTACAGCTTGAGTGACCACACATCTGGTCAAAAGTATCCACAGCACCTTTTGTTTCGTTATAAGAATGAATTATTGTCGGCTTACCGGAAACGGAGTCAACAGAAGGCTTGTCGTGCATCGTAGAGAGCAAAAGAACGGTCTTTTGAGGTTTTGGCTTGTAGCTAACAAGAGTGAGCTTTTCGTGGAATCCAAAAAGAGATGTCCCAACAGGGCGTGATGAATTATGTTTGAACTCTGGTGGAATTTCTTGCTTATTATTTCGAATTGTTCCAATAAGAGTAAGGTTGTATGGTGGTCGAAGCAATTGCTCAGCTAGCGGTATAGAAGTAAACCAGTTATCGGCAGTTAAATTACGATTTGTGCCATGTATAGTCTTTGTAAGCAGCTTACAATAGTAAGAGCCTAATGGTTCGTTTATAGCTGTACCGAGGTTTTTTCCCAAATACGGTGAGGCATCAAACATATATTTTGATCTAACATCGCACACTAAAACAATCTTTATTCCGTATTTGGCCGGCTTATTAGGAATATACATACGGAATGGACATCGTCCCCTGAATGCCAAAAGTTGTTCATCTATTGTCACGTATGAGCTTGGTTTATACAGATCTCTACATTGCTTGATAAAAATTTCCCAAATATTTCGGATAGGCGCAAACTTATCAGTTTTTTTTCTGTCGTCTCGAGTGTTACGATCATCGAAACGCAGACACTTTACAAGGAACTCAAACCGTTCACAGCTCATTGCAGCTAAATTTTGGGATCCACAAATCGTAGGATCAAACAGCTCATTTGTTGTCAAGTGATTATTTTTCAACGCTCCGCTCAAGATAAATATGCCAAGAAGCGCACGAAGCTCTTCTATTCTGACCTGTGATGTAGTAGTATTCTGAATTTTATACTTGGTAGCTGTTTGTATAATATATTCATTAGTCCGCAAAAGTACTTCGTCCATCAACTCCGAAGTAAAAAACAGTTCAAAACATTTCATGGGATCAACAATGCCCTTGGCGCCTTCTTTTGGGCCTGGCACAATATGGACTATGTTTCTCGAAGGAGTTCTGTTCGATTTTTGTTGTGACGAAGAAGGTTCTGAGGACCAAATATATTTGTTCTTTCCCCTCATAATCGATGCCGATGGCGTAATTATCCGATTCTCACAAGCCGGCTGCTCCCTATTTTGCGCCGTGGCTAAAGCTTCCTGAACATGAGTCGGTGTGGATTGTACATCGACATGAATTTGATTTGATACATGAATATTCTGCAAGTCATCGTCTAACTCAGTGACGTAATTGGGGTCATCCACACTGTCATCTGAATCAAAATCCGCTCCTAAATCGTCGTCCTCTTCACTTCCATCTACCGATATTTCCTCCAGCCATTTAAGTAGCTGCGCTTCAGACGTTGCCATTTCATAAAACTATAAAAATTATACTCAAACTTTAATTTTTAGCAAAAAATCAAAAAAAAACCACAAACATATATGTACAAAAAAATTACCTTTAATGCTAAACTTCGCCTCACAGGCGCCACACGTGTCTGTATCTCAACAACGCAGCCGAGCAAATCCAAAAAACGTCTGTGCGCTAGCTCGTACAACACTCAACTGAGTTGGCGCGAGCGCATGCTTTGATACGAGTGAGCGATCAGGAGATATCACTCCAAAAAAAAATTGCTTCGCCTCACAGGCGATGTTTAGCATTCTAGGGTTAATCAAAGCTAGATAATAACAACCAGTAATTTTTTTTTTATTTATTTTTTATTTATTTTTTTTATTTTTTTTTTATTGAAAATTTTTTTGATACAAATATATACAGGTACATACATAATAACAAAGATAAAAGAGAGTAACAAAAAAATCCCACAAAGGCGAGGCCTGTGCGTGGGCATTATTATTTGTATGTGGATATTTAAAACAGTGGTTTAAATAAAAATAAAATATTGTACATGATTTTACCGTAATTTCAGTTACTTTTTACTAAAATTCCAAAAATATTTAAGTGCTCAATGAATATTAATTGGTACAACAAGTATTAATTGATACAACAAACACATAGCAGACTTTATTATATATCTACTCTTAAAGCTAATTAGTTGTAAGTATAATTAATGGCTTTGTTAATAACTTATAAGAAAAAAATATCTATTTTGGCTGTTTTGAGCCAAGTTTTGATATATTTTTTATATGAATGAAGATTTTGACGAGTGGTCTCTTTAAGGGTTGAACATACTGAATTATAGATTTTTGGAGCAATAAAACTAATATGTCTCTGGGCCTGTCTAGTTTTACAGTGGGGTACAACATACTCACAGGCGCCACGTCTTCGACTGGAACGATTAGAGTTTTTAATAAAATTGTTTGGGTGCTTGTAGATAAATTTAAGACATTGAAAACTATAGGTTTGTCTAAGGTCCAAAATATCGGTTTCCCTAAACAATTGTTTGGAGGGATAAGATTTACTTTTCTGGTACATAATCTTAATTATTGATTTTTGGGCAATTTCTAATGGTTTGAGATGATTATTGTAACTTCCTCCCAATTAAAATAACCTTTCTCAGATTAAGCAACATAACCTAATTTGTGGGTATATTACATTCTCTCCTCCACACAGCATGCTCAAAGATTATAAAGGACCTGAGGGAAATTGCAGTCTAAACGTTTGGGATGAAAATGATTTGAGCACACATGGTTTCCTGATGATGGTACGGTCAACGTGTTCCGATATCGTGATAATTAATGTATTCGAAATTTACTAACAATTTAACAGGAAACCTGTTAATTCATTCGTTAAGGGCCTGCAATCCCTTTTTTAAATAAATTAGAAAAACTCTGTTCCGACATCGTGATAATGAATGTATTCGAAATTGACTAAAATTTCAACCAGAAACCTGTTCATTCGTTAGTTAAAGGCCTGCAATCCGCTTTTTTAAATAAATTAGCAAATACTCTTTTTTCCGTATTTTTAAATACATATACAATATATATAATAAATATTACCCAGTTATTTTCACAAAATTGAATCCGGATTGCTTATATCCATTTCTCAATTTTTTCTCGGTTTGTGGGGAAACCTAAGCGAAAATTAGACATTTTAAGAATAATTATCGGAATGTATATAGAAAATATTTATTCCTGTACGTAACATTTTAAGCCTACATGAACGTTCCTTTTCATGTAACATATCTTCCACCACCTTCATCACCTCTACAGCAATAGTTATAATAAAAAAGGTAAGTATAATATATATATATAAATATATATTATAACTAACAATATAAATACAATTAAATTAAACAATTTGCACACCTAGTTTATCCAAAAATTCATAATGTTTTGTGGAACCCAAACATTTGGTGAACAAATCAGCAGGCATTTCAGCTGTTGGCAAATACTTAACATTTACAATATTATTTGCTACACATTCTCTACAAAAATGATATTTAATATCAATATGTTTGGTGCGCTTATGAAAAACTGGATTTGCTGTTAACTTTTGCGCACTCTGATTGTCATTAAAAATATCAATAGTATACATTTTTTGAGTTATTTCATATTGTAAATTTCTCAAATAAATTGCTTCTTTGCAGGCTTCGGTGATGGCCATATATTCAGCCTCACTACTAGATAGTGCAACAGTATTCTGTTTTTTTGTTTCCCAAGATATAACACAACCAGATAAAGTAAAACAAATTCCAGTGTATGACCTCCTATCTATAATGTTTCCGCCCCAATCAGCATCTACAAACCCTTTTAATATTGAGCTTCCACTAGCGGAATACTTTAAACCATAATCTTTAGTACATTTTAGGTATCTCAATAACCTTTTTACATAAGAACAATGTTCTTTGGAATAACAATTATTAAATTGGCTTAAAAAACCAACCGTATATGCAATGTCCGGTCTGGTTAGAACCGCTAAATACATAAGACATCCAATTATTTGTTGATATGGAAAATTACCAACACAATGTTCATTTTTTGACACATTTAACTTTGTTTCCATTGGAGTCTGTGCAGGTTTACTTTGGCTCATATTAAACTTATGCAACAGCTGATCAATATAATCTTTCTGACTTAATATTATTGTTTGCTTAAATTTGTTAACAGTTATGTTAACACCCAGACATTTCTTTATTTCTCCTAAATCTTTTATTTTGAAATGACTTGTTAAGACATCCTTTAAATGCTTAGTTTCATTAGTATCATTTGAAAAAACAAAAAAAATCATCTACAAACAATGCGACAATAGTTTTAAACTGATCTTTCATTTTTGTATACATACATGGTTCTATTTTAGATCTAATATAACCTATGCTTAACAAACATTCATCTACTTTTTTATACCAAGCTCTTGAGGATTGTTTAAGCCCGTAAATGGCCTTTTTTAATTTAAGTACTTGACCATTTTGTGTTTTTTCAGAAAAACCTTTTGGTATTTGCATGTAAACAGTTTCCTCAAGTGTACCATTCAAGAAAGCCGTTGTTACATCAAGATGTGTTGTTTTCAAATTTAGTTGTACTGACAATGCAAAAAGTAATCTTAATGTAGTATGTCTCACTACAGGAGAAAATGTTTCTGTAAAGTCCACACCTTCAACTTGTGAAAAACCTTTTGCCACTAAACGTGCACGAAAGCGGACTTTATTTTCACTATCATACTTTTTACGAAGCACCCACTTGCACTGTACAACTCTTCCATGTTTTGGAGCATCACTTAACTCCCACGCATCATTGTCTTTGAAACACTGCAACTCTTCTGTTATAGCCAACTCCCACTGTTCTTTTTCTGGTCCATTTAAAGCGTCATGCAGAGACAAACCAGCCGCATTATCATATGTTTCACTGTCAACGCACAGATTTGATAACCCATACCTCTCTGGAATCTTCCTCTCCCGATTAGGTCGGCACTGCGGGCTTTCTTTCTCACTGTCTGCATCTTCATAATCACTGGGAACATATGTTTCATCATTATCTATAAAACTGTCCATGAAACTTGAGTGTTCTTGACTAGACACAGGTTCAATTTCACATTGTTCTGTATCATCAAGTTCCTTACTATCCCCCACTGAATCAACATTCTGACCACATTGTTCTGTATCATCAAGTTCCTTACTATCCCCCACTGAATCAATATTCTGACCTTGCACTTCCATTAAATTTTCAGATTTTGATTCCTTCTCAATGATGATCACATCTCTACTAGTCGTTACATTCCTTGTTTCTGGATTGAAGACCCTATATCCTTTTATATTATCTGGATATCCTATGAGAATACATTTGGTTGTTTTCTTATCCCACTTCTTTCGCTTTTCTTTAGCTACATGGACCATCACAGTGCTACCGAAAACTCTGATATGACTTATATCCGGTTTGGAGCCAGTCCACAACTCATATGGAGTTTTATTTTCCAATGCCGCTGCCACAATCCGATTCTGCAGGTACACTGCCGTATTGGTGGCCTCACCCCAGAACTCTTTGCCTAAGTTTGCATCAAAAAGTAGACATCTTGCTTTTTCAACTATTGTGCGATTAAATCGTTCACACAATCCATTCTGTTGTGGGGTGTAAGGGTTGCTTTTCTGATGAATCACACCGGCACTATTCAGGAAATCATCAAATTCTTTATTGCAATACTCCAGTCCGTTGTCACTCCTTAATACTTTGATTGTTTTTTTGTTTGATTTTCCACCTGAGCTTTAAAAATCTTGAAATACTTCAAAGCCTGATTTTTGTGTTTTAAGAAATAAACAAATGTCATCCTACTATGATCATCAACAAATAACAAGAAGTATCTCGAGCCGCCCATAGACACATTCTCCATAGGCCCACATATGTCTGTGTGCACAATATCTAGGAGATTACTGCTTCGTTGGCCACTGCTCTTAAAAGGTAACCGGCATTGTTTGCCTTCACAACATGTTGTGCATGAAGATTTGCTTATGTCAACTTTTTTATCAAGTGACATACCATGCACAGCTTTTTCCATCTGATTCAAATAATCTTTGTTTATGTGTCCTAACCTTCGATGCCAAGTCATTCCTGACACAACTGATGCTGCTAAACAGTCTTGTTTTAGCAAATTCACTTTATATACTCCATTGACCAACACTGCCGTAGCAACCAACTCGTTATTTTTATTATAAACTGAACAACCATTTCCAGTGAAAGATACACGGTTGCCTTTCATAATCAGTTGGCTAACAGATAATAAATTCGTTGTTAGACTTGGTACACAATATACGTTTTTCACCATGATGTCATACTCATGATTATCTGTTTTAGTCATGATTTTTACATCGCCAGAACACAATACTGACACCTTTTCACTGTTTGCGACAACAATTATTTTTTCTTGTTCATACTGCGCATTTATAATCCAACTTTCATTTGCTGTCAGATGTACACTCGCGCCCGAGTCGATATACCAATCGTCTTTGTTAAAATTTCCACTCAGGAACACTGCGCTAAACGCATTAGACTGCATTCGATCCTTATTTATCTGATTTGACAGGTTATTTTCTGTATTTGTACACTGGTTCTTGTAATGCCCGATTTGTTTACATCTGTAGCACTTTATATGCTTGTTGACGTTTGACTTTGACAAGCCAGTGCTGCCAACATAACTTTTGCTGGCCATAGACATATTCGTATTATTTTTTCCTTTGTACTTTGAAGTTGAACGAATTGCTAAAGCTCCGCTAACTTCACTCCCGTCATGACTTGCTGAATCCATATCTAACAATTTTGTTTTTATGGAGTCTGTCGTTATAGGAATTCCTGAATGTTCTAATGCCATAACCATCGGCGAGAAACGATCTGGCAAACCAGCGAGTAGCAATGATGCTGTCCATGTGTCATTAATTTCGAATCCCGTTCCTGAAAGCTTCTGTGCTGTATCGATAATCTGCGTCACATAAGACGTCATCGAACTGCAATTCTCTCGGCGAATCGAAATTAAATTTCTCAGCAAACTTATTCTCCGTGAAAATCCGTTGTCGTCGAATAATTTTTTTAATTTATCCCATAACTCTTTACTGGATGTAGCATCTTTTACGTGAACATATAAAGACGAGTCGATTGTCATAATCAATTTTGCTTTGGTTTTTGCATCATCTGCAGGTTTTATTTCAATCTCGACTTCTGGCTGCACACAATGCTTCATGCCTTCGAGGATTAAAAAATTCTGTGCCGCAAAACACCATATGTCGTAATTATCACGTCCCGTTAGCTTGGGTACGTTGACAAGATAGTTCGCCGACATTTTTAAACTGCGATATACTAAAGTTGTACACTTTTATTATAACAATCCGTCACGACACAGTTCAATCGCGTTTTGTAATCGTGTTTTTTATACTGGTCAAACAACAAAAAAACAACAAAATCGCGAAGATTTATAAGCGAACGGCCCATAACCTATAATGAAACGCTGTTTGATCAAAGATGGAGAATAGACTATCATTTATTTCATATAAGTTTACATATTAAATACATAGATGGCAGCACTAGTCTTATATTGTTGTTATCATTTCAACACTTTGTAATATAAATTTTTTTAATGAAAAGAAAAATGTAATTAAAATAGTTAACTCAAAATAAATTACTCAACGACGCGATTTTTTCATATAATTTAACACACACATAATTGTGGACTTAATACAACCCTGAATAGAGACAAGACTAAAAAATAACCCATACTTCTGAAGTTTTTTGCGCGTATCAAGTAAAAACGCTTGATTTTAACCAACACATCAATAATTATCATGTGGCATGCTCGTGTCATGTAGTATTGTTTATATGTATTCGTTAAAAGCGTATAACACACTGCATGACGTCAGGAATGTGACTAGTTTGAAAAATGACGTCAGAAAATTTACTTGTCGTTAGTGAAATTCTATTAATTTCTGATATTTGTTGATGCGCTGCCTTCAATCTATCGGTAAGGTATTTATATTTTTTTGTATTCAGATAGCTGATTACATTTCCTAAAATAAAGTCCGCGATAGGTGCAATCTAAAATATTTGGAACTGGGTTATTTTTGTGATTGAAAAAATGAACTTGCCCAGCATAGCTGATAAGCAAAATAGTTTAACTCTAGACCAACAAAAGGTAAAACGCAATGCACAGTTGCAATTTCGCATTGCGACACAATGCGTGCGCCTTTTCATAAATGTGCACGTGAACCAAAACAAAATTGAGTTGGTGTTATTTTTCACTGGTTACACCTAGTCTAGTTGTATTTAGTCTATGAGTAAAAGCCATTGGTAAAAAAGTAATTGGTAATTACTAAAAAAATAATTATTTCAATCAATTTACCTTCACCTTCCGTTTGGGTTGCTGAGACGCTTTCTCAGCGTCTTTGATGATTTCCCTCAGAGTTCTATAACCGCGCTGTTTTTTACGTATTTTTGACCACGCATCTTTGCATACGGCGGCCGTGTATATGTCAAAGGCAACCTATTAAATAGAAAATGTTAATAAAAACGTATGTATTGCTACGGGCAATGGAAAGTTTTCTAAATTCGTTGTAGGTAATATGAGATATGGTACATAGATGCAATCAATTTGCACAGTGAACATTTCCTTTGATGGAAACTTGGACGCCAAACTATGCCACTGAAGACAGACAAAGTAAGCTGAACAGTGTGGTAGAGTATGAGAACTATACTATAATATCTGTGGACCAATTATACACCTGAGCTATCTATCTAGTACCTAAGATCACTCGATGCGACGATTCGGGTTCCTGGAAACGGGATGGAGACTCCACGGGCCTGAGGAGCCCTCTATCTCCCTCCTCATGGCATCAGCGTCTGGTCTTGTAGCTCTTTCCCCCCTCTGGCTGGTGTGCGCGTGGACCCTCGACATGAGGTCGGTGGAATCCCCAAATTCCACAAATAAGCCGACACGAAGATACGGTAATGCGATGTGACGTTTATTCCTCCGCTGTGCAGCTCGAACATGGTCGGATGACTTAAATATCCCGCGGATATGAATGTTACAAAGACGGTATCACCGCCCGCCATTATAACCGGAATTCCGTACTTGAATTTCCCGATAAGACAAATAAATCAGCGCGGTCGCTCCTCGACCGGCTGTAAACTTAACGATAACATAATACTACTAAATTGCACACCGATCCGTTACACTTTATTAATAAATAATCCACATTTTTGTGACCAGTCGGTAGCCTGTCGGCGCGTTCCCAAAAAGTCACTCGAACGACCAATAACCCTCTGTAGATCAAATCTTAAACTATTCCCGGAGAAAAGATGAAACTATACGTAGCCAGTCGATTATAATGAACTGACTGCAATTTACCCGGGGTAATATGAAACATTACTAACTTTACTTAGGAAAATAATTATATATAAAACCAAAGTAATTATTTTCATAACAGTATGTTATTAATGTATATGATACGGTATAGAATGCAACATCATACCAAATCCCATGGGATATGCGCCGCTCTCCACTGATGCGTGCGATTATCGCTGTCGGGCGCATATTGTTTCATCCTCCTTAGTATTTTTGAAATGTCCTTTGATAATTCTTTGCTTACTGTCGAGCCCATTTTGGCTTGATTAAATTTTGATCTAGAATTTTCCAAACAAAAGCATACAGTTTATTGTTTGAAATTTAAAATCTTTTTCTTGCAAGGCGATTGGAGATAAGTCGGTACTGGAAAAATAACGTAGTTCCTGCATAGTTATGCATTGTCGTTTCAAAACCAAACAGCTTATAAACATTAAATTATAAGTTAGAGGCACTATTATAAAAATAAAGTAGAATATCGTATATCCTCCAAATATCCGGGCCGTATATCCTCCAAATGCAATCTATTAAATAGAAAATGTTAATAAAAACGTATGTATGTTATTAATGTATATGATACGGTGCGGTGTGTATAGAATGCAATATCATACCAAATCCCAGGGGAGATGGGACGCTCTCCATTGATGAGTACGATTATCTTCCATTGGTACATGTTGCCTCATCCGGCGCAGCATTTTGCTGAGGTCGCTGTTACATTTCGTGCTAGTTCCGGCTCCCATCTTGGCTCGTTTAGTGGGATGAGCTCTGAAATAATTTTATCCAGCAAATAATAAAATGATTCAGTATTTAGATTAATATCGCCTTCTTTAATAATAATAATAATAATAATAATAATAATAAATAATAAATTCTTTATTCCAGGATGTGGGGAGGTTAGTGCAATCCCACACATCCCATAGATGAGATAAGTACAAATAATATTTACATAGAGTAACATAAATAAAATAAATAAAAAAGAGATTAAAAAATTAAAAATGAAATTAAGTTAAAGAAAAGACCAATCTTCCTTGTGGAGACGATCATTTATGTCCCGATAGTTCGCATTTTTAAAGTTATACGTAGGATGGGATATTGATGGGTTTAAAATTAAATTTTCAAATGAGCGATTTCCGTTTAAAAAAATAATTATATTTAGTTTGGTCAAGTATTTTAACGGCAAATCCAAATTTAAGTTTTGTATGAAGAAGACTACTTTACCAATTTGGAGGATTTCAATCAATTTACCTGCATATTCGGACCAGCTGGCTGGAGCAATTGCTCAGCATGTCTTATAATTTCTCTTAAAAGGGTAGCAGAGATAACGATTTTGTCGAAATTTACTAAAATAGTTAAAAAATTGGTCGACTGTGTCGCCTTCGTCGTATTTTGTAGACAATTCCGCCAAAAGCTACTGAACAAGTGGTTAGATCGTACTATCCCGGCATAAACACCCGAGGTCTCCCGATCGACAACAACGAACATTCCCGATGACAAATTAAAAATAGCGTGTTTTATCTTGGCTGTTTATGTAGTAGCTGGCTTTCAATTTTTCCCTACAATGTGGGAATTTTCCCTTGAGATTCCCTAATGTGTTGATAAACATTATATGAACGGCGTTTTAAAAACTGGCGGATATCCACGATTAAAATAATTTGATTTTATAAGTAAACTATGAGCTTTTTACTGGGTTTAACCACTATTATTTATGCTTATTTTAGTTTCCAAATACATAAATGTCGAAAGAGATCTCCAAGTTTTATGTAAATCTGCATCTTCTCCATATGAAATAATTATTAGAGAGGTATTGATTTAATTAACATGTAAACTAAAATTCCCTATAAAATTGTAAGAATTTAGGAAAAAATATTTTTTCCCCAAATATTGGATATATTTCATTTCGATGAAAACACTCGCCAGCGGCCGACTTGCGACTGCTGCTAGGGCTGTTACAACATTGAAATATAAAACACCGTTGAGAATACTTTTATTTATTTAAAAGTTTAGGTTTTTACAGTGAGTAGGCTGTCACAACATTGAAATATAAAACAAAGTTGAGAATACATTTATTTAATTAAAAGTTTTGGTTTTTACAGTGAGTAGGCATATAAAAAAACAGTGTTGTTCCAACAATTATGTTGATTCCGTTTATAATTTCAGTAGGTAAAATATTTAAAGAACTAGAAATCTTGTAATTGAATGTTCTTTATTCACATTTATGTGTATGCTGAATTGCTAAGGTACAAGTGATTTGAGCTCTTTCGTGTATAGAATTAATTCGTGTTATTTCACAAATAGATACACGCATTTTTCATATGAACATAAAACTCAGTTCAGTAGTACATTTACCGTACTTTCCACAGTGAAATGTACTTTCCACCAAAAAAAACGATACTTAAAATTGCTTTAGCCGTGTTTGATGAACTGATGTAAATAGCTAAGTAATTCCCCACTTTACTCAATAAAATAATACTATACGATACGATGCATGAATGTAAGTGAAGCTCTCAAGATATGAAATAAACTGTGTACAGTTAGTGTAGGGTTTTCCAATTTCAATAGAAACAACAGTTTTTTTCATAAGGAACATAATACAACATAATTTACAGAATGATGATATACCACGTGATGCATACGGTTGTAACTGGTGGCGACAAGTTGAAGAATTTTGTTTTTTATTTGAAAACATGTCAGCGGGTGGCAAAATGAACACTACATTTTTAATGTAAAATAATCTCAAGAATTTCTGGGTAAAGTCTTAGGTCTTGATATGGTATTTATTAATAACAGTAGTCTTAATATATTTAAAGTAGTTATATTATAAAGATATTAAAAAAATCATACTTTTTCTTCTTTCTGTTGAGCTGACGGAAAGTTTTGGAATGCCATTTGTTTCCCATATTTATACACTGAAAAAAAATTAGTAAGCTAATTTTCATTTCTTCAAAAATGGCAAATTCTAAATTAAATTAACAAATATATTCAAAGAATAACTAGGGTTAGATATAATTTAACAATATTTTTCACCTCTAATTAATTTTTCAAGAGAACTTAATTTAACTAAGCAAATCATAAATAATAATAATGGTTATAGACAAAAAATTATTGTCAACACTTAAAACAGTCATATATTTATTTACCCTTTACAAAAAAAATATATACATATATTATATTATATAATTATATTTTATTTTCATTTGTTCAATTCACGAAGAACTATAATAGCCAAATTAAATAATCAAATTATTATTATAATTAAACATATATTTGCACAGCCCTATAACACTAGTCACATGAAATACGATACGTCTGTTGTTCTATACTGCTGGAAGCAATTATAATACTGCTGTCTCGTTCGTACATATCCACAGCGGGCGCTGGCAAAGATGAGATGAGTTACAATAACTAAGACCTGCTACATATTGTTCAGCTGAAAGGTAGTATATGATAAGGTACAATCATCTCAACAACGTTCGCCTCCACGCTATTCACATTCCTGTTCACCTTTGACACGCTCCCTTCCAATTACATGGACAAATTCTACGTTTTGATTTTATGTCTACAATATATACGTATATCGAAAATAAACTAATACACTTACGTTTTTTAATACTACTTCACAGAAAACAGCGTCGCGAGACAACCTCTTGTGGCGAACGATGTTCGCGTTATGATTGAATATGACTTTTGACTTTTGATTTACTTTATTTTACAGAGTTCCTAAACATGAGTTTACTGACTCTAACATAATTATAAATTGATTATCTTTAGATACTTTACTGTTATTTTTATTATTATAGTGGTGTGAAAAAGAGCTTAAAAACTATACTGCGGCTGTAGGCAGGTTTTTATTCCTTCCGGAGGACTATCTTGGGTTTTTTAAATTTAAATTTATCGTTTTCGCTATATTTCGAAAGTGAATTTATTGTTGGATTAGTGTGGCTGGAAAGGCCGGCATAAAATTTGGTTGCTTGGGAAACAATTAAGTCTTTTATCAACGGAATGTTGGTGTCTTTATGGATAGAAGAAATTCTAATCCATTTGGGTGCATTTAAAGCAAGTTTAATGGCTTTATTTTGAAATAGTTGAATCTTTTGTATTAGACTTGGAGCGGCGTGCCCCCAAATGGGGCATCCGTAAGTGAAACCTGGTCTTATTGTTGTTTTATAAAGAAGTAATTTATTATCCGTTGATAAACGACTTTTCTTTCCCATCATTGGATAAAGTGATGCTAGACATTTATTTGCTGCTGTTATTTTACTAGTTATATGTTTCTTCCAGGTGAGCTTGGAGTCAAGCGTTACACCTAGGTATTTAATTGACTTTTCCCATGGAACATTTTCCCCAAACAGTTTAATGAAAGGGGGCCGTTTTGGCCGTCTCTTTGAGAAAACGGTCGCGGCGCTTTTAGTAGGGTTTATTGAAATTCTCCACTTTTTGCACCACTCTTCAGTTAGAGTGGCCTGTCTCTGAACACGCTTTGTGGCGATGCTCTCGACTGTTGAACTAGATATGATGTTAGTGTCATCCGCAAATTGAGTGATTTGAATGTTATGGTCAATGGGTTTAGGAATGTCACTAGAGTAGATGTTATACAAGGATGGAGAGAGTTGACTGCCTTGAGGGACCCCAGCTGATAAGGGGCGGGTTGTGGAGAAGACGTTTTCTGACTTGACTTTAAAGCATCTATCTCTCAGGTAGCTAGCTATCAATTGCGTAAGTCTCAAAGGATACCCGAGAGCGTTCATTTTATATAAAAGGCCGTTGTGCCAGACTTTATCGAAGGCTTTACTTACGTCGAGTGAGAGGATTACTGTTTTTTTCCTAGTATTAAATCCCTCCGTGATGTGTTCCACAACACGCAGGAGTTGGTGAGAGGTGGAATGACCTGCTCTGAAACCATGTTGGAAGTCTGGCAAGAATTTACTGTCCTGAGTGAATGAGTTTAATCTTGATAGTATAACTTTTTCCAGGATTTTACCTAGGCAAGGAAGGAGGCTAATGGGCCGATGATTCTCCGTTAATAGTGGGTCCTTGCCTGGTTTGGGAATTAAAATTACGTCAGCTTCTTTAAAATCCTTTGGAAAGCAACGTAATCTCAGCGACGCGTTGCAGATGGCTGTTATAGCGCAGATGCCTTTCTTTGGCAGATATTTTAAGATTTTATTTGAGATGCCGTCAGGACCGGCTGCTTTTTTTTCTTTAATTTTTTAATTATGTTATTTATTTCCTTAGGAGTTGTGAACCTGATTGGAGGGTCTTCAGGATCTAAACTTAAGATTGATTCTACTTTTGAATCCACCTTTGCTACGAAGGCTGGGTCGTCGTAGTCTGTATTGGGAGAGAATTGACTTTGAAGGCTATCTGCGAAGGCTTCAGCCTTGTCTGCAGCGGAGTATACTAATCCGTTGGGGCCTTTAATCGGAGAGATTTTAGTTTTTGGGCGTCTGAGTGCTTTAGAGAGCTTCCAGTACGCTGCTCTATCGTCTTCGAGAGTTGAAATGAAGTCGTGCCATCGCTCGTTGCGGAATTTGCTGAGGGCCTCACGTACTTCTCTGTTAAGTCTATTAAAATGATGCTTTACTATTGGATTGCAAGATCTCTGCCACTCTTTCCTAACAAGATTTTTTTCCCTAATAAGATCTTTGATCTATTCGGGTATTCCATGTCGTGTGGTGTCGGTAGGAATCTCAACGGACGCCTCGTTGATGCACGATTTTAATGTTTTAATTAAGACGGAGGTAGCAGCGTTAAGAGTGGCTTCGTCGGGAATTGATGTGGGAATTGTTATGTTTTTATTCATTAGTTCGTTAAGTTTATTCCATTTAATTTTAGTTGGTAGAGGATTAACGGGGACCAGAGGGTTAGAGCCTCCTGTTAGAGAGAGGAGAACTGGATCGTGGTCAGATGAAAGTTCGTTAAGTACTCGGAGGGAGTGCAGATGGCTGGTATTTTTAAGAATGACGATGTCAATCACGTCCGGATTACTGTTATGGTGATGAATCGTTGGTCTATCTGGAGCATCGACTACGATAGGATGGGTACTCGCGTAATTTGCGAGTACGTTACCTTTGGTGTTACTTTTTAGGCTGTGCCACGATCCGTGCTTTGCGTTCATGTCCCCAGCTATTATAGTGGGGACATTTTCAGACAAGAGATTGTCTAATTCTGCTGGAATTAATTTTCGGGTAGGGGGTGAGTAGACAGAAATAAATTTAAGTGGTCCTGAAGAGGTATTGATTATTACCGAGGTGGATTCAATGTTACTACTAGAGAATGAATGTGCTAGACGGTGATCAATATTATTTTTAACCAAGATGGCGGTTCCGCCTCCTCTGTTGGCTAGTCTGTCGTCACGGTAAGTTATGTAATTAGGTATTCTGAATGTCCTGGAAGGCTTGAGCCAGGTCTCGTTTATGAGGAATACTTCAATACTATAATCGTGAAGGAATTCAATTATTTCCTCCTTGTGAGCTAGGATTGAGCCATTGGCGTTCCAAAAGGCCGTCTGTAGGTTGATTAAATTAACATTTTGTCTAGACATTGTGATTTCTTATCAGGGCTTGAATTTTTGCCAGCTCTTTGGTGGCATGTTGTATAGTAAACTGAAGAGCCGTGGCTTGTTCAATAAGTGCCTGGACATGTACGGGGTCCAGGAGTCGTGGAGGAGAGTCGGGAGAGGGGTCTTGGGGAGTTGGTTTTGGATCGGGCTGGCGCTCTAACCTGTGTTGTTGGCTGCTGCCCTGTGTGATGGGCGCCCTTTGTTCCCTCTGGGAATTTCGGGGATTGTAATAGTGTGGCTCGGGCCACCTGCGGTGAGAGGGAGGTAGGGGAGGGAAAGCAGCTAGCGAGGCTGCGGGAACAATGGGAGTTTGAGTTGGATTTATCTGAGTTTCATTTAACTGATTCCGCTTTTGCGGCTGACTTTGATGGCCCTGTCTCTCTTGGCGGTTGATATTTGCTTTATTTACATTGTAGTTGCGATTATAATTGTTATTTTTATTTCTATTGAAGTTATCATTTCTTTGGGGCCTGGCGGGGCACCCACCGTAATTTGCCGTATGCGCTCCGTCGCACAGGGTACATTTAGCCGGGATATCCCTCGGCTTCTTACAGTCTGAGGACCTGTGAGGTCCTCCACATTTAACGCATCTTTCACTGCCATGGCAGCAAGTAGCCGAATGGCCGTGAGCCTGGCAGCGGTAACACTGCCCTATCCTTCCCTTGTTGCGAAGGGACTCAATCTGAATTCTTAACCTGAATAGGGACGTTAGATTATTAAAAATGTCTTTGCCCGCTTCGTTCTTGGTAAGCGTGACAAGTACAAGTGGGATGGGTTTTTTTGTGCGCCCGTCCTTCATCCTATGGACGGCAATAATAGGATATTTTCTTGAGAGTTCCTCCTTGATCTCCTCGGAGGAAATGTCCTCCGGAATGCCTCTGAGGACGACCCTCAGCGGCTTTTCTTCGGGGAGTCTAAAAGTGTGGAATTCAATGTTCCTAGCTAATAGATTTCTCGTGACGGCGTGATGGTCACGCGGCGATTTCGTCAAGATATGGAGACCAGTCCCCATATTCTTCGCCGAGAAATCTATCCCTTTATCTTCAAGTGAGCGAAGAAGGGATGTTGTTTCGCTTTTCTTATGCAAAACTATCGGGGGAATACGCGCGAATTTGCGTGGCGCTGTCACTACTTCAGATGTCCCAGTTTGTTGGGTAGCTGACGTAGGGGTCGGGGACGGCGATCTTAAAACTTCAAATTTGTTTTTTATGTTATTAATAGCCGCTTCGGCTCTAGGCGACTGAAAGTCAGTTTTTTTCTTAGGGAGTGGGGATGAGCGAGGGGAATTGACAGGAGTCAGTGACCCGCTAGAGTTGGTGTGCGATCTTTTTCGCCTGGTTACGAGTTCGAAGGCTGATTCATCTGACGATGAAGCGCAGTCCTCCATCTCAACAAGATTGTGGTGTTCCCAACCACGAGAACAACTCGGTTGAGATGGGGTTAGCTGTCTGGGAGAGGCTTCAACGGCCTCCTCTAGATAATTTTTTAAAACAATGCTGGCGAGGTGATCTTTCTCCTCCGAAGAAAGATCACGCCCCAGGCGGTTTGCCAAAAAAGACTTGACGTCGGTCTCGAAGGGACCTTGGTGGGAAGACATAATTGGGTTTGTTTGATTTATTTGATTTTAATTGAACGAAAAAATATTTACTTTGTATGCGCTTGGTTACTAAGTGGTGCTGAAGGCTAATTGATATTTAATGTAAAAATTCTGGGAAATGAAAGCGGTTCGGTGCGCGGCTAATTGTTTTTTAATGAGTTTGGTTGCCGAGCAGGCGGATTCTAAGAATTGGGTAAGTTGACGGCTGTTGCTAGCTGATTATGAATTATTCGGAATGAGTCACTGGAAAAAACGCGGCAATTGGCCGTAAAAATATTTGCAAATGTTGTACTTTAAAATAAAAGCAGGATTTTATCTAAATACGGGCGAAAAAAAAAAACTCTGTAACATACGAATTAAATAAATGAAGGAATCACTGAGCGTATATAAAAATGAAAAGACTTACGGGACCTTAGAGGGCCGACGTGAGCACTGAATGCACGTAAAAAACTTGAAACTTCACCACAAACAAACAAAAAAATATTTGCAAATGCTGTACTTTAAAATAGAAAGCAGGATTTTATCTTAGAACTGGCAAAAACTCTGTAACGAATTGAATAAATGAATGAATCACTGAGCGGATATTAAAACGAACAACTTACGGGTCCCTAGAGGGCCGCCGTGAAGCGCTGAGTACGCTTAAAAACTTTAAATTTCACCACAGACACACTGACACACACTGATCACTGAGTATTTACGACAACAGACTAGCTGGAAGTAGACAAACGCTGTTTTGGCAATCGTGAACGATAATAAACTGTACATAGGACAGGAGATGTTATCGCTACCGATGGCAGAAGCAGAATCTTTTTGTATGATTGAATATGTAAAATGCCATCGTTTATATGTGTTTGGGTTTAAATGAATATAGAATATTACCAATTAAATCCTTAAATTAATTTATCAATTAAGATAGTATAAATACTGCTTAATTATACGGTATTTTTTTTTTGTTCAAATTGCTGTTTTTTAATACATAAAATTGACTTCAAAGTAAGTTGATTTACATAGTTTTTCCAAATAATATCACACAGTTATTTAGCTATTATATAAAAATATAAAAATTGGGTCCTATGGGTTGAGATATGTTCTATTACAAAATATTTTTTATATATTTTTGTCATGTTGTATGTAGTAGCAGATGAAAGTAATCTTGAGGTCGATTGGCGATTTATTGAAAACTACTATTTTATAAACTGCTGTAAAGTAAGAAAAATATTTTTTTAGATTATTTATTTTTGACGGGTTGTATATAACATACATGTATCTAAAAAACATACACGATAAATATTTTTTTGAATATGCTGTTACGGACACAAGTGACTTCGAAAATTCGAAAAAAACCGCAAAAATAGAAAAAGCCCTCTTGGACTGTTAATAAACGGTATTTCCTCGTTTTTTTAAGTAGCTGGCCCCACGCGAGTTTGCGCACTGGGGCCGTATATCCTCCAAATGCAATCTATTAAATAGAAAATGTTAATAAAAACGTATGTTTGTTATTAATGTATATGATACGGTGCGGTGTGTATAGAATGCAATATCATACCAAATCCCAGGGGAGATGGGACGCTCTCCATTTATGAGTACGATTATCTTCCATTGGTACATGTTGCCTCATCCGGCGCAGCATTTTGCTGAGGTCGCTGTTACATATAAATAATAATATAATAAATAAAAAATAAAAAAATAATAATTACCTTGCTTCTGCCGGGGGCCGCCGGCCACTCATGATATCGGTAAGCTCTCGGAGGAGGGCGGCCGCCACCTCGGGGGTGGCTCCGATCATGATTTCGCCAATCTCTTTAATCCGTTCCTGAGAACATAATTGATACCAAACTAGTTTAAAAAATGACAATGTACTATTATTTGGAATTAATATGTGAAAAGGAAAAACAAATAACCCATATTTAAGAAATGAAAAGTCGTCAAACAACATTATATTTCAAAACATTGTTCTTATTGTCTATATTACCCTCCACACAGCATCCCCAAAGATGACATAGGCCCTGAGGGAAATTATTTTCTTCAGGGCCTCCTGTGTGGAGTTAATATTAAAAAAAATATATATATAATGAATAAAAAAGTGTTAATAATGCAAATTTTAAAATCTTATCTATTATATGGAGCCATTTGAGTAAAAGCCATTTGGGTAAAAGCCATTGGTAAAAAAGTAATTGGTAATTACTAAAAAAATAATTGTAAAAGATACGGATGAAATGGTATCTCAATTATACGGCCAGTTTGAGAGTGAAATTTGTAACCGGTGGTTTGATCTTTGCATCCATGAGATTATTTCTCACAACAATATTTTTATTTGCAAAACTGCAAGCTAAAATAATAAAATCTTACTTTTTTAAATTAATTACTCTCCTAGCTGCTCCCTCCTTTCCCTGTTCACCATCCTTTCTCGTCTCCTCAAATCCTTTCGTCCGTGTCTTGTCTAGAATAAAAGAAAAACATGAGCATTAACATAATATGGCAATTAGTGTGGCAGAGTAAATGGGGAGGAGAGAAAGAGTGACCTTCAGCTTGTTAGTTGAGAGCTTTACTCAGAGGCTGTTAATTTTCTGTTGGAGCCTTTTAAGTAGAAGGTGTTATTTCATGTCACCTTGGTTGAATATATTTTATTGGCCAATGGTAAAAGATACGGATGAAATGGTATCTCAATTATACGGCCAGTTTGAGAGTGAAATTTGTAACAGTTGGTTTGATCTTTGCATCCACGTAGTAAGGGTCGACATGAGTCCGCCGATCGTTAGGTATTTGGTACTTGATAAATAAACTTTTATTTCGGTGGACAAATACTAGCGACGTTACTTGACCTGGACACGCGCGGGACTTAACACGCCTACAATTCTCAAAATAAGGATATTACAGATTTAATTAATTAAATCTTTTTTATATTAAATTAAAATGTAACTTATGTATATACTTTTATAAAATGAATATATATTTAAAAATTTCTCCTATAAAATTAAACCAATTTTTTTCAGAAATGAATTAAGGTTTTTCTTGTAAGATTTATGCATAAATATATTAAACCTACTTTTCTATACATAACAAACACTTATATTATGTATGCTTATAATAATTATATATCATAAAGATAATTTTTATTGTTTTAAGCTTTTTTATATCAATAGGGTTTGAACTCCCTAGAGTTTAATTTACAAGTCTTTAGGAGGAACCTATTCCTCCTAAAGACTTGTAAAACAGAAGACTTTTTTAATCTGGAGTCGGTGAATTATTTTCCCATTTGATCTCTAGTGAGTTGACGTGTTGTTCTTGTATTGTTTTGAATTTATTTTGCTTATATAATGCACTTGCATAATGTCGATTGACTAGATGATCATTTGTGGAAAAGTGTGTGGAAGGGTTTAGTTTTTTCTGTGGGGAAGATTTAACCCGGACATAAAATCGGAAATTTACAAAAAGAATAAAATTGTGAACTACAATCTACCATATCTTTACCCAAAATATAAATGTAAACTACTAAAAAATGTATTTATTCAATAAAAAATGTATGAACGTACAAATGAAAAAATACCATATTATGGTCAAGATTATCTCTGACAGTTTCCATTGATTAACTTTTTTGCCTTATAATTTTTTTTATAAAATAAAAAAATACCACTTTTGCGCATTAAATCGAGCGTTTCTTGACTCCGTATTCGTCAAGAAATACTATCTGTATTCGTTAAGAAATAAGGCATACCAAGAATATACATATTTTTGGCTTGTAGCTTCCTCTTAAGAACTATAACATTTTTCGTTGCGATAGAAACTCACTTAGCGTATCTTGTGCAGCTCATCCCACTACATACTACAAATTCTCCTGCACGGCCTCCCCATGCGGTTATTGCAATGCAATTTATGCAAGTCTTCCCAGATAACAAATTGCAATCCGTTTTCATCGCTGCGGCAAGATTTAATATGATTAGCGTTACAAAACTTCTCCAAATCTTTTGCCAATAATCGCTGCCGCACCCGAGAGGGCTGTATAATTTGATCTATAGGATCGTTTCGACCAACACCCATCCGCGATCACATCTATCATTGCTACTCCGTCCTTCATACAACCTTCTCCCGTTCCGCTGCGGCTTCCATGGCGAGTAATGCACATTTCTCCCACTCTCTTGACACGGACACATTGGTCTATCATATATTGTTTGAGACATCGGGGCTATATTGACAGCCGTCAGAAATTCAGAGAGTTGAGCAAGACCAATTCCTGCAGGAGTCATCCCCGATACTTCTGCTACATTGATTTCCATGGTATTTTTAGGGTTTGGGTCAAACGTATGAACTGTAAATTTGGCGCGACACATGTTACATTCAAAGAATATTTTTGACATTAGGCCAACTCTTTGCTCTGACTTGACAGTAAGGTTTCCAAATCCGCAACCAAAAGGAGAATGATCAGATATGGTTTGCAGTTGTTTGATAAAAAAGAAAATTTCGACGATGCGTCTTTCTTCTCCTCCTTCGACTGCATTATTTTTATCCAACCTAGAAATGTTTTGAATGTTTTTTTTTTAAATTAAATGAAATTATAATTTTACAAGGAAATATGGAAATTTTATAAATTTATACGTAAGAGTTAAATTTATTATTAATATTTTAAAAAACTGCTTGACTCATTAAATAAATAATCGTCCCACAGTTTAAGATTCCTCAACTCCCCGGTGCAAAAACCACTAGAGAAAAAACCTATGTGAAAGCTCGCTTAGTAACGGGTCGCAAAATTCTAGACGTTGCATAATTTTGTGATTTGACATTCTGACGGCGAAAAGTATCGTCGGGATATATTTTAGGGTATTACGCCGTGTTGCGCTTGTGCTTACATTTCGGACAGTTTAGCATTGTCCATCGTCAGGGCAGATGTGTAGATTGTGGTGAATTTTGTGTTTTTGTATACAGAAAGTTACCCCAAAAAGAAATCACGATAATTATTTTTGCTTGTATAATATTCCTCAACAAACTAACTTACTAACCATCACGCCGTTTCCCCGCAGGGGTAGGCAGAGAGGACGGACCGCCAAACAACTCGGTCTTGGCACACACTTCTTGCCTCATTTACATTCATACATCGTCTCATACATGCTCTTCTATTATTCTGACTCTTTCTATTATTCTGATTCACTTGGTCGTGCCATGTCTTCCTCGGGCGTCCCCGACTTCTGCTACCATTCACATTTTCATCGTCTATTCTCCTTACACTCCTTTCTTCGCTCATTTCCTCTACATGCCCAAACCATCATTCCTCAACAATAAAAATCGCAATATTCCTCAACAATAAAAACTAAATAAAAAAACTTACCCGGCAATTCCAGTTTCCAATGCATTTGAATTAGAAATATCTCCCAATGTATGTACTCTGAAATAATAAAATAGGTGTAATTTTTACTACACAATTACTAGTAAATATTTCAAATACTTATTTTCAATATAATAATAAATATATGATGTAGCATAAACTGAAATTGGTTTCTTCTTACCGTTTAGGCTGGCCGCATACACACGTTTTCCGTATTCGATTTCCGAATTCGTTTTCCGTATTTGGAATTCCGTGAGACTAGCGCAAACGTTCGTTTTTCTTCATTCGGAATGTATAAACGTCAGTACCAGTGTTGCCAACAAGGGCGATATATCGCCATTTAGGCTACTCAGAGCGAGAATCGGCGCCGAAAAAATAAAAAAAGGCGACTGGTCGCCAATTAAGCTACTTCAAAAACATCAATTTTAAACATGTCCCACCTAACAGCAAATTCGGCTACTTTACGCTACCTTATGTATGAGAAACGGCGATATTAGGTCAAGATCCGTTGGCAACACTGAATTACTTAATTTCCGAACGTTTGCGTCGGCACAAACAAAATGTATGCAAGAGCTGCGTTCCACATGACGTCATTAGATTTTTTCCATTCGGTTTCTCCGAACGCGCCGGCTTGCATTCGGAACGTGCGTAAGGAATTTGTTCCGTTCGGAACTAAAACGAACGTGTGCGGCAGTTAATGTATTTTCTACTGATTCCGTGCATTCTGATGTCCGAATACGGAAAACGAATTCGGAAATCGAATACGGAAAACGTATGTATGCGGCCAGCCTAAGGCTGGCCGCATACATACGCATACGTTGTGAAAATACTTTATGAAACACGACTCAATTGAAATAAAGCAAAAATCTCTCTACAATGTCTTTAGTTGCATTTAAACATACACTCTGAATTTTTTCGTGCCTATAACATATTAATAATAATAATAATAATTGGATAATTTGTAGAGCGCCGTTTTTGTGAAAAATCACCTCAAGGGCGCTGTACAATTTATTTCCTAGGATCTACATTTGTTATTTAGAAATGATACCAAAACATACTTACCTGGCAAGTCACTTCCAACAAACACACTTATATTAAAAAGTTTATGCTTATAAAAGATAGAACTGCACGCAGAGGACACTATATCAAAAAACACTGATCGTCGCATGATCTTAACCCAATGCCTGCCCAAGCAATATACTCTGTCAACTATCACACGCCAAGCTATTTCAGCCTTTTTTAAGTTCTCAATTAAATTAATCTTTACGGCATTCCCATTGCCATTGAGGGCTTTGTTTATACTAGATGCTCATTACTGATATCTTTGGTACATACTTGATAAGATATTTGAATCCTCGAGTGTGTCCCGTTATGTATTTTCGACATAAATAATAAACACCGACAGAATAATTGAGTGCGGTGAACCGCCATAGTGCTGACTCACTAACACAAATAAACAAAGAGATATAAGATAAACACTCACATGTCATTATGGATTGTATCGAGTCGGCAACGATTCTCCAACTTTTTTCACATTTTATATTTGATATTGCACTAAATTGTACTACATTTATTTACACAATGTTTTTAAGATTTAAAATTAATATTCTTTTTTCTCGTGGAATATTGTTGAGCATGGCCAAACACATAACGGTACGTTACATTCGCCACACATGTACTTCGTCGCTTTTCTTGTTTTTGGTCTAAGTTTAGTGTTAGAACAAACATAACAGTTTTTATAAGGTTTTTGGGTTTTTTCCTTTGGGGGTATAGGTATCGGCATATGTTTTACTAGCATTTTGGCAGATAACCGTAATGGCACATCTTGTGACGTACATGGACCAACTTCAGGGTGCGATGTAGTATGATATTTTTCTAATAATTGTCTTATCACATATAATTGGAAATCAGGAAAAGTAATGTTTTTGGAAGTAACGGTTTTGTGCATAATGTACGAATTCAGTAAAAATAAATCGATTAAATGAAAGAAAACTTTTTTGTACCACTTAATTGATTTTCTAAGCGAATTTACACTAGTTATCATCATATCCGCTTTATCTACTAAGCCCATGTTTTTATTATAATCTTGAATACAATTTGGCTTCGAAACTACTTCTCCAGTTCTAAAATTTATTTTCCCAGTTGGAGAAACTTTATCATCATGAAGCGTCGTTAACATGTGAATTTCTCTTTTGTCGTGCCATTTTAATGCCATCAGTGAATCGGAATACTGAGAAGTAATTTCCCCTTTCTTCAATTTGTTGAATTTTGGCATGTTTTTACGGTTTTTTCGCACCGTTCCACATGCGTTAGTTTGGTGGTCATGCAAAAATTTAAATAATATTGGACTAGTGTACCAATTATCTACATATAATTTGTGGCCTTTACCGAGGTAGTCATTTAACATAGTGGTGACAACAGCTCCTGAAGCCCCAAGACATTGATTGTCAGTGACATCCGTCCCATCTCCACAGTAAATAATTATATCTAAAATATAACCTGTCTTCGAGTCGCACAAAATAAACATTTTTATTCCAAACCGATGGCGTTTGGATGGAATATATTGTTTAAACTTAAGACGTCCTTTGAACTCTATAATACTCTCGTCAATGCAAAGATTTTCGTATGGCACCATTGTTTCTTTGAACATTTTTCGAGTGTGATTGACCAGAAGTTTAATTTTATTTAATTTGTCACCAGCAATTTGAGAATCAGGGTCTGACATATGCAGCATACTCAGCAATATCTGGTAACGATTTCTTGCCATCGTCTTGCCAAATATATTACTTGTCAGAAGGGGATCTTTTGACCAGTGCTCTTCTATCGTGTGGTGCTTATTTCTGGTCATTAGCATTGTCACTGCAATAAATATGTAAAGTTCATTAACTGATGTATCTTTCCACCTGCGAAGCCGTGAATGTTCAGAAATAACTTTATTTCTAATAGTCGCTTGATAATATTTGTTTGTCTCCTTGACAATTTCGGCCATTATATTTGTATTTAGAAAGTGTTCAAAAAAATTTATTTCCGGGGAATTTTCTGATAATAATGGGGTCGCGATTATTCCAGATGGAAAATCATTAAATTGATGGATGATTGGTTTAAAATTTCCGGAATTCACAGTCCAATTTCCTGACGAAGTTCTTTGGGTAACTTCAGTCTCCATAGGCTCATCTTCATTGTCACTAAGTTGCGTTATAATATCTGAGTCATCATCACTTTCCTCAATTTCAGAGTCAATATCGAGGACGAATTCTCTTATCTCTTCTTCATTGAGATCGCGTCTTGACATATTTAGGGATATTAAAAATAAAGTTTCAAAAATGATTTTATAAAAGTACACACGAAAAGAAATATCGAACTAAATTAAAAAAAAATACGCAAACTAAATTCTCAATTCGGGAATAAAAAACTCAAGTCCACATTTCCGCCGAATATTAAAAAAACTTTTAGAACCACACCACAGAGAACGTAATAAGAACCACGTGATATCCACACACACGACGCTGCGATGGCGGGAGATTCAAACGACTGCGTCAAGAAATCTGTTGACCTTTTTTGGATGTTGTTTTTCGTAGTATAAACAATTAAAATTATCATATTTTACCAGAGATGTCGCAAAGAAACAGTTCATAATATTTTACAAAATAATATTTAGCCCCATCTACCGTTAGAACTTAGAAATATCATCTTCGAAACATTCATACTGGCGATTTACGTGATACGGCGTAGATGGCAGTTGTGGCACGGATCGTTCGTACGCCGATACGCGTAAATGGCAGCGATTGGGTTAAGTCTGCTATAGTTTTTTTTTATTTTAATTTAAATGTATTTTAACTGTCTTAAAAGCCTACAAATTGTTATCATTTTTATTTATTTATTTTTAATTATTATTTTTATTTATTTTATTTTATTTTTAGTATTTTTTACATTTTGTTAATTTAAATTTAAATTGCCGTCAACTGTGAAAGTTTAGGTTTCTGAAATTATGGATACGACTGTCTGAAAAGGTGCGTTTTAAGTTTAGACCTAAATTCTGTCGAGTCTGCGATCATTCTCAAATCATGTGGCAGTCCATTCCAGGCTTTAGGTCCTGACACGGCAAAAGCACGCTCACCGAACTTAGTATCTGGTGTGCGCTTTGGTTCCTTCAACCTTCCGATAGCTGATGACGTTGCTGACCTAAGGGTTGACTGTCGGGAGTTGGAATCTTCTGGAATACACAATTCTGATAAATAAGCCGGAGCCATTCCGTTAAGTGACTTAAATACCATCCAGCATACCTTGAACTGGATTCTTTCAGGACATTTGAGCCAGTGCAGATTTTTGAGATGCTCTGAAATGTGGGAGTATTTAGATACTCCGGTGATAAGCCTTGCCGCGGCGTTGAAAACGGATTGTAATTTGTTGATTTGACATTTAGGGAGACTTGCATATATTCCGTTGCAATAATCTAGACGTGAAACAACATAGGAATTGACTAGCAATTTAGTCGCCTCTGTTGGCAGGTTTCTCCGCACTGCTTTAATTTGCCTTAATTGAAAGAACCCCGTGCTTACAGTTCTGTTCACCTGTGTTTTAAGGGAAAAATTAGCATCCAGATTGACACCCAGTAATTTGATGCACGTTTTTGGAGTGATGTCACTTCCGGAAATGGTTATTGGGGAGTTTTCAATGTTATGCTGACGTCTGCTTGTAGCAGTCCACAGAAACTCAGTCTTTGTGGGATTCAGTTTCAATCTATTTGAGGTCATCCAGCGAGTAATTGCTTCTATACACTCAGTTATACGAATTTTTAGACTGTTTATTTCTTCTGGTAAGCAGTAAAAATAAACTTGCTGGTCATCAGCGTAGCAGTGAGATAGAAGGCCGAATGATTCTATTATTTTAGCGACATCATTTGTGAAGAGGATGAAGAGTAGTGGGCCCAGAACGGACCCTTGGGGTACTCCAGATGAAAGGGTTGCATAATTTGATTGGTTTTTTCCTACTTTTACGGCTTGTAAACGGTTGGCCAGGTACGATGTCAGCCAGGTCTTAACATCACAGTTTAAACCAAATGATTCATCTAATCGTTTAATAAGAAAGTCATGGTCAATCGTGTCAAATGCAGCACTCATGTCCAAGACTGAAAGAAGTGCCAGTTTACCCGACTCAATGGCAGTAGTTATGTCCGACAAAACACGTAGTAACCCGGTTTCTGTGGAGTGGAACCGTCTGTATGCAGATTGGTATTTAGTTAATAATTCATTTGAATTTAAGTGACATATGACCTGTGAGGCAGCGATTTTTTCTAATATTTTTGATATAAAAGGCAGATTTGAAACGGGTCGGTAATTTGAAAGATCTTCAGCGTCCAGTTGTGGTTTTTTTAATAATGGAGTTACGATAGCTGATTTAAGGGATTTTGGAAAGTCACCCGTGCTAAGTGACTTATTGAAAAGATGAACTAAAAAGGGAGCAATTTCATTGCAACACTTTTTCAGTAGCCACGTTGGAATAGGGTCGAGCGAACACTGCTTGTTCGGTGAAGTAAGAATTAATTTCCTTACTTCTTCTAGGGATGTAGGTTTGAAGGCAGAAAGGTTTTCTCTATTGCATTTAGTAAAATACGGTGGTGGAGCGTAGGTTGTTAGGGCTCGTATTGACTCAATTTTGTCAAGGAAAAACTTGGAGAAGATTTCCGGAGCTATGTCGATTGTATTTGGTGCATGGACATCAGCAATGACTGTCTTAACCGAGTTCCAAAGACTACGTGGATTTTGACGCTCTGAAGTGATCCTGTTTGTCCAATATTCAGACCTTTTTGAACGGATTAAGATCGTGTACTCTTTTTGAGCCTGTATCCAATCGTTCCGTGATGTAACCCCCGAGTGTCTGTAGGACCTCTCCAATTTACGCATCAATCTCTTCTGGCTCCGACATTCTTCGTCAAACCAGGCATCAACAGAACAAAACGTATTTTTAATAATTTTCGGAGCTTACTTTGCGATTTTTTTCTATCGAGGGAATTTCAAATAATTAACGTTTCGGCAAAACAAATGTATGGATATTATCTTGGATTTCATGGATATTATCAAAAACAACTTTTTTTTTTGGAACTCCAAGACTTAAGGAGTTAGCGAGAAACTTGTTATAAAATCGGTAGAAATTGAAAATGCCGGGGCTTAAGTAAGCGATGGAAAGTTGCGTATTCCCACCACATTTCCTTCTAAAAAAATGTCTGTTGTCCAAAACGGTATTTGTATAACCTTGCATCCAACCAGTGTTGTGTAGTATCTACATACATTTATCTAGATACGTGTATCTGTATCTAGCTATATTTCTATAACTGTATCTGTATCTAGATACATTTTTACTAGTATCTGACACCTCGGATACTTTCAGATACTTTATTTTCGAAGTGAACTTTTAGCGATTTTCTCTAGTTAGTTTTAAAGTTTTCTCACAAATTCAGCTAGTGGGTACCTTTGTCCATCTAGTGTATAATATTTTATAGCAGTTTATATACATGCATTTTAGGGGTCCTAACCTGAGTAACCGAGTACCCGGGTACCCGCCTATATAAAAAAAAAAGAATGAATGATTTCATTTTTTTTTAATTTTCCATCAGAACCCAAAGTAATCAAGTTGCACATAGTTCACGTATTTTTTTATTTATCCAAGGGGCGTCGGGTACCTGGGTAGTAATATGCTACCCGGGTACTCGCGAGGACCCCTGATGCATTTATGTTATCACCGCTTGCAGGCCAATTTGCCAATATCTTTTTGGGCAACGAATAAAACAAGCAAGTGTAAATATGTAAAATAATCACAAGCGTTTACGTCTGCCGTCTTTAAGAAATTAAAGTAATCGCTGTATTCGATAATGTATATATTTTTTTAAGTTTTCCCCCAAAAAAGAAGAAATGTATCTGAGTATCTGTGAGATACTTTTAAAAAGTATATGTATCTAAATACAGATACAATTTTACAATGTATCTTGTATCTGTATCTAGCTACAAATGTTGCCAAGTATCTGTATCTGTATCTGACACAACACTGCATCTAACTATAGTGAAAACATTAAAATAATGTTATAAAGTGATTGCCCATGTAGGGATAAGAAACCTTCGTTTTTGCTCTTTCTGCAATTTGAGGTGGAACAGGAAATTCTGGAAAATATTTTATTTGTTTCACACTCATCATTGCGGGACAACCAGGCTTCTTGGAGTCCAAAACCCGGAACCTCTTCTTCTTATGGTTTGGGTGATCAGCCTGAAAGAACAATTCAAGGTATAGGGTCTAATAGGCTTATACGTATAAGACGCCTATTATTTGTGCGGCAAATAAATTGCCCATGGTTAACTTATTTGTCGCAGATGATTAACTTTCACAAAAGTTGTTAGGGCCTATGCAATGTTGACATTAGTATAAAATTACAAGTGTGGTTATAATCCAGTGTGATATGAATTAAAATTGTGAAATGAGATATAGCGGCAGGGGCTTTAATTAATTTGGCACTTTGAGCACGGTCTTCTTTAGACTAACACGACATGAGGATGTGTTACGAGCCACGGCACACTTTTTAACACACAAAGATGAATTGTGATTGGTGTGATTGTCGTGTTAATCTAAATGAGACGGAGCTCCAACTGCCATATTAGGAAGGCCCCTGGTGTAATCTAGTCCTAGCTTACCTAGGCCCAGGCCCATCGCTTATATTTTTATTTTAAACACATCACCGACGATACGGTGATCATTTTGGGGTTATAGACCTTAATCTTGGACCACCGAGTCCTCGGTGCTCTGTCAATGCCACTATTGAAAGACGAGGGGGAGTAGGCCTAGCTGATGTGGTTCTAGAGTGTATTAACATACCAACTCAACTCTCTCCTTGCTGTTATTTGGGCGGTGTAGTCGGGGGCCTTGGGCGCACTCTCTGTACGCATTCATACCGAATGTAAATGGCATCCCAAAGAACTCCACTGTAGGCGGGCAGAACGTGTATACTGCATCTGAAAGATTGGAAATGTTAATTTCGAATAACTCGTAAATATCAGCAGCTGCCTATGAACTGAAGAAATGGGAAGGCTACCCTAGACCTAGGTCCTAAGGTTTAGAACTTACCTCCCAACTTCTTTTTCATACTGTCTCTCGTTGAAAAAGAGTGCCCCAACTCGTTCACAGAACACAGAAATGCTTCATAATTTGCTTCATTGTCAATGTATCCACTGATAACACCCGTCTCTGAATTCTTTTTTAAATTACTTAACGAAACTTCTAAAAGACGGTCTAAACCGGCACTCAAAGACGCCATTTCTGATGATTTCTGACGTTTCGTTTCACCGCCCACCGCGTTTCACTGATTTTGCATCACAGGCAGTGGGAAACAATTTACTCGGAACAGCTCGGATATGTTGGCCACGCCCCCTGTCGATTAGTCACTGTGCATATAGCGACTCCCCTAGAATGTTTGCATCTTATATCACCACGAATAGAGGCGACAATTCCTTGACCAGCGGAGTCTGGATATATTTGACGTAAGCGCCAAAGTGAGTTTTATTTATTTGTTGAATATTTTTATATGAATGAAAAAAAGTTAGTCAATAATAATTATAAAAAATAATCTTAGCCATAAAACGGTATTTTTTAAAGGTGTTTCTTATATGAGTTCTTAGTTACCTCAAGAAAAAACAAAATTATCAGTGGTTTACGTTTATATTTTTTGTAACGCAACCAATAATTTTATTTTAATTCCGATCTATAATAAAGAAAGAAAAAGCTTCAATTTATGCATAGTATATTTTTTGGTATTCATAATGTATACCGATTCGTAGCAAAGATTAATTTAAATAGTGATTTAGCATTTACCTTCCTCTTAACTGCGTTCCGGGCCCATGGGCGCCAACGGAACGGAGCGTCATGGAACTAACTTTACAATATCAAACGTACTTTAATTACCATAGAGTTTTGTAATGTAACACTACTCTAACAGTTTCTTCTAATTAAGTTTGAAATTTCCCGCCAATATTGCGTATTACAAGTATTGTATGCTTACCTAACCTATTTGCTTACCATCTCCTTCGACTCCCCACTCCCTTCAGCCTCACAACATAACTCATTTGGGGATGCCGTAGTCCCACTGGCTCCAGACAGTTGTGTCTCTTGTGCGGTATTCACATAAAATAAATAGAGTTACAAGAGAGTGTAAAATATTCTTCAGTGTGTGTATTAATGTGCTCATTTTATGACATTTAAAAATAATAATAATTCAGTAATTTTACAGATCGACATACTCATGCAGTTGGGGACATTTTGTAAATACAAAAAAATGTATTTGTAGATTTCACAAATAGTTTTGCTTGTTCAACCTTTGGCTGCACAGATAAACATGTCAAGATGTACCTGTAATTTTATGTTGATATAATTTTTTGTTTTCAAATTTCTATGAAATAATAAAATGTTAGCTTAATATTTCAGCATTCTGTGAATATTAATCATTGTTATGTCATTTGGTTTCTTATTTAAGTAAACAAGAATATTAATAATTGTACAGTAAAATGTACTGTTATGTCATTTGGTTTCTTATTTAAGTAAGCAAGAATATTAATAATTGTACAGTAAAATGTACTGTTAGGTCATTTGGTTTCTTATTTAAGTAAACAAGAATATTAATAATTGTACAGTAAAATGTATTGTTAGGTCATTTGGTTTCTTATTTAAGTAAACAAGAATATTAATAATTGTACAGTAAAATGTATTGTTAGGTCATTTGGTTTGTTGTTTCAGTAAACGAGAATGTTAATAATTGTACAGTAAAATGTATTGTTAGGTTATTGGTCATTTGGTATGTTATTTCAGTAAACGAGAATGTTAATAATTGTACAGTAAAATGTATTGTTAGGTCATTTGGTTTGTTGTTTCGGTAAACGAGAATGTTAATAATTGTATAGTAAAATGTACTGTTAGATCATTTGGTTTCTTATTTAAGTAAACAAGAATATTAATAATAAAATTATACAGTAAAATGTATTGTGAGGTCATTTGGTTTCTTATTTTGGTAAACATGAATATTAATAATTGTACAGTAAAATGTATTGTTAGGTCATTTGGTTTCTTATTTAAGTAAACAAGAATATTAATAATTGTACAGTAAAATGTATTGTTAGGTCATTTGGTTTCTTATTTAAGTAAACAAGAATATTAATAATTGTACAGTAAAATGTATTGTTAGGTCATTTGGTTTGTTGTTTCAGTAAACGAGAATGTTAATAATTGTACAGTAAAATGTATTGTTAGGTTATTGGTCATTTGGTATGTTATTTCAGTAAACGAGAATGTTAATAATTGTACAGTAAAATGTATTGTTAGGTCATTTGGTTTGTTGTTTCGGTAAACGAGAATGTTAATAATTGTATAGTAAAATGTACTGTTAGATCATTTGGTTTCTTATTTAAGTAAACAAGAATATTAATAATTATACAGTAAAATGTATTGTGAGGTCATTTGGTTTCTTATTTTGGTAAACATGAATATTAATAATTATACAGTAAAATGTATTGTGAGGTCATTTGGTTTCTTATTTTGGTAAACATGAATATTAATAATTATACAGTAAAATGTATTGTGAGGTCATTTGGTTTCTTATTTTGGTAAACATGAATATTAATAATTATACAGTAAAATGTATTGTGAGGTCATTTGGTTTCTTATTTAAGTAAACAAGAATATTTCATTGCCACTGATATTTTTTATGAAAATTAATAATATTAAATGTTATTTTCTTAAACAATCTGTTGTTATTTTTTTATTGCTTGCCTTACAGAGATTTGAAAAACTATCCATGTTTCTTGTCTTCTTGTGTCCTATCCTATCAGAGGTTGTCTATCATCAGAGAATTCTTCACCCTGAGGGTCGGAGCCTGGAACAACTCAACAGAAATGCAAAGGCATGTATAGAATTTACAGCCTGTTTGCTTCGCCTTTGGAAAACTTCACCATTCACGTTAATCATAATTTTTAACATGTTGACTGCCAACTACAAGATAACTCGTAGGTTGCGTTCTTTGCTAGGACGCCGACTACGAGATAACTCGTAGTGTGTTTGCTTGCCATATTCGCTAAAATATGACAAAATTCGTAGTATATCAGTGGTAATATGGATAGATGGCTTCTGAGAAGAGAACAAAAAATCAATGCTGGCTTACAGAACAGAAAATCAATGCTGGCTTACAGAACAGAAAATTTACCAATAAATAGAACAATAAATATGAACAGAAAATATAATTATAGACAATTTATTCAAAATCAAGTAGTAAAATGGTGCAATCTGCAATCACTTATGGCATAATAGGATGGGGTGGTGCACCTGATACATTTATTAAGCCTCTACAAATAATTCAAAAACACATAATTAAAGTCATATATAACAAAAATAAAACATTCTCGACCGAACTATTATACAAGGAATCTAAATTATTTAACATTCGTAAGTTATTTATATTACAAACTATGAAATATTTATTTAAAAACAAAAATAATTTCAAAATAAATGAAAATAGAATGAGCAAAAGAACAAATAATATATTTTACACCCCCCAAACCAATACTAAATTAATGCAGACACATAGCAGTTTTATTGGTCCTCGTACATTTAACCTTCTACCACTACAAACTCAAATGATAAATAAAAAGATAGAATATATTAAAGAGGTAAAATTATGGCTGAATGACGCAGATATTGAAACGCTTTTACTATAAATTTATTGATCCTCTCTACAACTCACTTGCTGAAACATTATAAACTATTATACATAATGTTTTTCTCTTTACTTTTTATAATAACTATAAACAACAAAAAAACTTTTTCTACTAATGTATATTATACTTTAGGTTCTTGAAATAAAGTAATCGTTTTATATTACCCACACTCAGGCAGTGCCTTAGTTGGTTTTCATTTCTTGTGTATACTATTTGGTATTATATATTATGTTATTATATACTATCTATAATACAAACACATAAATTTGTTTTTGACCACGATAGTTTTATTTTCACTCTACCGGTTTCGGAAGATCCCTTCCTTCGTCAGGAGAATATTTAAAACTAATCTACTACACAAAATATTGACACATAAATACAAAAATGTTAAGTGTTTGAGAGAGATGTCGACAAAGTGGAAGGGGTAATTACGGGAATTCCAGGAAGAACAGAGCGGTTAACTGGAAATATGTCAAGAATAGGACTATAAGACAGATTAATTTGGTTATTTATTATACTGGAGTTATTATTGATGGCTTTTCTGATTTCAAGTGCTTCTAAATTATCTAATTTTTTGCCTTTATTACTACGGTGAAGAATTTTAACCCCTGTATCTTTACTAAAAGTATGATCGGTGGAAATGATATGATTGGCAAACTCCGAAAAATTATTGTTATTTAAACATCTTAAATGTTCGGTGATTCTAATATTTATATTTCTAGTTGTCTTACCTATGTAGAACGATTGACAATCATTGCAACATAGTTGGTAAATGCCTGAGTGGCTAAATTTGTGATCTTTATCTTTAGTATTTTTAAGTAATTTTCCCAAGTTGTTATCAGTATAGAACGCGGGTTTAATGTGGGTAGGCAAATTTTTTGTACTAAGTGAAGAAAAATTGGATATGTATAAGATTTTACGCCATTGAAAGGGATTTATGATTTTATTATTAGTTTCAGGTGTACCAAATAAAAATGTATTCGTCGAAATGAGTTTAAGTTTCTTATTCAGGATTTTATCAATTAAGTGTGTCGAGTAACCATTATTTAGAGCAATTTGTTTTATTTTTGACAGTTCAATTTCGAAATTAACAGCTGATAGTGGGATTTTTACTAAGCGGTGTACCATTGAATGATAGGCAGAATGTTTGTGTGATATCGGGTGGTTTGACGTGTTATGTATAGTTATATCCGTGAATGTCGGTTTACGATAGATGTTAAATTCAATTGTATTATTTATTGAAGTTAGTGTTAAATCTAGAAAATTAATCGATGCATTACTGCCTACCTCTACAGTAAATTGAATTTTTTTATGAAATGAATTTATAAGAAGAAGGAATTTAGTTAGTTGCCGCTCTGTTCCCGTCCAGATACAAAAAATATCGTCTACATATCGTTTCCAAGTGAGAACATTATTTAAGAGTGATGACTTACAATTAAAAATCTTATTTTCTAAGTTATTCATAAAAATATCTGCCAAAAGTGGGCTAGTAGGAGCTCCCATAGGTAGCCCTTGGCTCTGTTGGAAGACGCAGTTGTTGTACTGGAAATAATTTTGATTAAGGCACATATTGAATAAACGAGACAGGTCATCAATCATATCTTTATCTAAATTAGAGGATTTTAACATATCTACAATTATTTGTTCGCAATCAGTAGTTGGAACATTTGGAAATAAGTTAATTACATCAAACGAAATTAGCTTAGCATTATTGGGAATGAACAAGTCCTTAACTGAATTTATTAAATCAAATGAGTTTTTAATGGTATATTTGGGTGAAAACACATTAAAATTGTTGAAGACATTAGTGATATGAGAAGCTATTATGAAATTCGGGGAAGCACAGCATGACACGACAGGACGAATAGGTTAATTGATTTTATGTATTTTTAAAAACCCGTACAACTTGGGAATTTTAGGATTAGACTGCAAGAATTTATTCTGGTTAGGATAATCATCTTTAAAGATTTGGGATTTGCATGCATTTATTGAATTTTTTATATCTATTTGAAATTTATTAGTCGGATCTTTTTTTATAATAACGAAGTCGTCACTTTTTACGAAGTCTTCCATTTTTTAGTGGTAGGCCATTTTGTTCATTATGATCACAGTGTTTCCTTTGTCTGCCCTAGTAAGCACTAAATCCTTTTCAGCCAACGTTTTGCGAATTTTATTGGTGCATAAAATTTCTGGATGTATGACCTTTTTAATTTTATCTTTTGTTATTAGATTTTTAATTGTCTCAGCACTTTTGTACAGAAACGGTCTAGGTTGGTACGATAGAGCCGTTTCAATGTCCACTGCCACATTTTCAATAGCACTTTGTATGTTATTTTTATTGTAATTTAAATTATATTTTAGTCCTTTAGATAGTAAATTCATCTCTTCCGGGAGGAACACGCGGGAAGAGAAGATTCTTCACTCGATCAAAAAATGTATGTTCTGGTTTATCTGGACACTGGTTACTGATGTTAGGTTTACAAAGATTTTGAAGTTTTTTATTTAATTTCCCTTGTTTTTTGAACGCCTTTTCCGAGGTATACTTTTTTTTTTTTTTTTTTTTTTTTTTTTTTTTTTTTTATTTTAGTTTATTTAGGAAACATACAGTTTTACAAAAAAAATAATTGAACATAAAATATAGAACATGATTTAAACCAGTTAAGTTCCATTTATAATAAAGCTAGAAATTAAGTACATATAATAAAGCAAGTAATAAAGTACATAGTGTGTGTGAAAAATGATTAAAAAGAGAATACTAAACAATACGGAAGTAATATTTTTAACTTAGGTACATAGTAAGGTTAATTTGATTTTAAACGATTTAAGGGTACTGTGGAAAATGTCAATATCGCTTAAGGCGTTATAAGATTTGCAGATACGCCCGAGCAAGGAGTTTTGTGCGTATTTCGATTTGAAATGTTGTATATAAAATAAGGTATTTGATCTGGTATTGCGTTCAGGACAATGAAATGCAATCCTTTCTAACAGGGCTGGGGAGTCAATAAGGCCGTTCACAATTTTGTACAGAAACAGTACGTCAAATGTTTTTCTTCGTTTGTAAAGAGTAATAGGATTACATTGATGATTTTCAAAACGATACGACAGGTGTTTCAGGAATTTTTTTTGAATATTTTCAATTCGGTTAATATACGTTTGGTATTGTGGATTCCAAATGACAGATGCAAATTCGAGATGAGATCTTACGTATGCCATATAAAGTAGTTCAAGTGTAAAAGGTTTATTGAATGGTTTTGTGATTCGCAGAATGAAGCCCATTTGTTTGTAGGCTTTTTCTAAAATGTTTTCAATATGATGCTTAAAAAGTAATTTAGAGTCAAGTAATACTCCAAGGTCTCTGATTTTTTCTACTCGTTGGAGAGGGTCATGGTTTAGATGGTAAGTATGGATGATTGGGTGACATTTACGTGAAAATATTATTGAATTACATTTATCTATGTTTAGGAATAATTGGTTTTCTTTGCAATATTCATTAATTCCATTCATATCTTCTTGCAATTTATTGCAATCATCTGTTGAGCTTATGCATTTGTATATTTTCATATCGTCAGCGTAAAGAATGAAATCAGAATATCTGATGACATGTTTGATGTCATTAATATACAAAATAAAGAGTAGGGGCCCTAAATGAGAACCTTGAGGCACTCCTGAGGGAATAAATATTATTTGTGACATGTAACCTTTTAGCGCAACAGCTTGACTTCTATTTTTAATGTAAGATGAGAACCATCTGAGAAGATTCCCGCTTATACCAATTTTTTCTAGTTTATTTAAGAGTGTGTCATGATTCACCTTGTCGAAAGCCTTGGAAAAATCAGTATAGATAGAATCAACCTGCTTTTTTTTGTCCATTGAATTAAGAACAAAATCGGTGAACTGTCCCAAGTTTGAGTCAACAGATCTACCTTGAAAAAAACCGTGTTGTTGGGGGTTGATAATAGTGTTTTTACATAAATTAAATAGTTGGTCATAAACGATTTTTTCCATGATTTTACTTAAAATGCATAACTTTGATATAGGTCTATAATTTTCAATATTGTGTTTATCCCCCTTTTTAAAAACAGGTGTCACAAAAGCTTTTTTCCAAATAGTGGGAAATACGCCTTCTTTGATAGAAAGTGTGAACAGTAATGTCACAGGAGTAACAAGTTGTTCAGCACAATTAAAAATGAAAATTGGGTGTAATTTATCGCATCCAGCGCTTTTTTTTGTGTTGATATTTTTTAGATATCTTAATACTAAAGTTGTATTAATATTAATCGAATTCAAATGTATTGAATTTGCATTATTATTATTGGTTCTATCTACCTTATTCGTGGAAATGTTTTTTGATTGCGAGGGGATAAAAACAGATTGAAAATAATTGTTAAAAAGATTGCAAATTTGTTGCCCGTCACTTGAAGAAAGGTTTCCGTGGAACACGTTATTAGGTATATCAGAGGAGATTTGTTTGGATTTCACGAAAGTCCAGAAATATTTCACATTATTCTTTATATTGAACTCAGCATTATTTATATAGTTTGTATAATATTCTTTTTCAAGTTTCTTTTGGCGAGTTCTAAGTAAAGAGAATGTGTGGTAATCAGATGGTTGTGAGTATTTTTTAAATTTACGGTGAAACTTTAATTTTTCTTTAATGATTTTTATTAAGCAAGAGGTTGTTACCGGCCATATTTTATATTAAATGCCATCCCGAACTTTGCAGATTTTCTGCGCGCCAATACTCGGCCCTCGAGTAATGTTCGGGATGGGCAGAGCATGAAACTGTCGCCAAGGCATGGGCACACAAAGGATTACAGGTTCTACTGATTGTAGTGAAATGAAAGCAGTAGTTTTGTTTTTGCACATTATAAAACATGGAGAATATATTTAAGTAAACATGTTACATATTATGACTCGGCACTTACCCCCAGGGATCAAAAATTGGTTCTTAATTCTATCTAAAACTGATTAACCACTTAATTACGGAAAGTGAGCGGGGAGCTTCCATACGGCCGGCGGTGGTCTGTCCCAGACAGATCGAGCTGGCACCATCAGGGCTTTGGTCCAGGAGACGGGTCCAGCGTCTCCGACAAGGTGGCTGATAAGCGGTTCTGGAGCGTATCGGGTCTATCGTTTATGTAACATTAATGGAGCGAATCCATCCATTGAGCTGATCGGCAGATTACTTGAGCGGGTGCCGTCCGGGCTTGTGATTTTATTATCCGTATCTTATTAAGAAAAATACGGCTTGTATCGCGCCACTTGAGGTGAATGCTTCATTTCCCGGAGTCCGCGGAATAACGATTTGCAAGGGATCGCGTATATAAACTTCAGTAGAACATTATTTGTGATCTTCACGAACACACACACGGTCATCCATTATACGGACGTTTATTTAATAGAGCCTGCACCGACTTGGTTTTTGTAAAAAAGAACCGAATAACCCGCATCAGGAATACTGATGTACACTTTTTTAATACGATCGCCCATCCAGGGTAAAAATGAATTATAATCTAATTGACTGTGCGATCATTACACGGCCGTCCCGCTCGTGTAACAATTCCAGAGTACCCAGCGAAAGGAAACGGAAACCAACAATAGACTGCCCGGCGGTCTATTTGTTGCCAGACCGTGCTCTCTATAATTTTAATCAAAATTAATGCTATGAATGGTACTTGTTCTGAAGAGGTGTTTTAAATAATTACTTTTAAATAAGACTTAACACCGCTTCATAACATTACCCCCCGCGCCACACAAATGTTTGTCCCCAAACATTAATACAACTCTAAAAAAAACTACAACTGCAATAACTAAGCTTGAAAAGATCCTCTGGGTTTCTAAAAAAAACAATCAACAATTATACATGAGCATCATAATTTGTAAGATAAGTAAGGAATAAGACAAAATCTACGATTTGGATAGCAAAACTTATGATGAATGGGTGTGCCGCAGCTTCAATCGCACCCATCGAGCGTGCAGCCGGATGGTTGAGCCTGCGATTCATCCATTCTAGAACTTAAAGATAACTTAAGATTAATGTAACTTAATTACAAATTTTAGAAGATATTACGTGAACGGAGTCTGCAAGCACCCACAGTATCGGAATACCGGGTGATGATAAATTGACGATTGTCGAAGACTGCCGTTAGCGTTACATCTGTGACGGAAAATATTCTTAAACAAAATTGTAGGTAAACCTGTAGGTATATAAAAAAATATTATTGTTCTTCTCAACACATCTAAACAACTTAAGCGTTAAAGCTTCACTGGCCCTTTAATAGGGCGATAAGCCACTCAGGCAACACTTTTTTTTTAGGGAGGTAAACCAACCCTCACTTTTCACTGAGTCTACTTCTCCGTTGGAGATAAAACACACTTCGAAGAAATTCTATCTACTCTACCTGACCTGGTTATTGGGTAAGTCTTTCGAAGAGAATTTATACAATAAGACAAAATAATCATCCTTGGAAAGCATTATTTCGTAATAGTAGAAAAAACTTTTAACCTTTACACACACGCAGGTGTGTAAGGTGGTTTAATCGAGTGGAACTGTCAACAACCAATCTTATAGATGTGGTGCAATTAGTAGTAGTATACATCCATTGTTGTAAATGGAGTCATTGGTCGAAGATTGTATACATCCATTGTTGTAAATGGTGCAATTGGTAGAAAATTGTATTATTGTACTAATTTATAGATAAAACTTACTTTTACTAAATATAACTAAAGTTATAGAAGGAATTTAAGGAAAAGACATATGCTGAACCAGCTCTTATAATTGTATCATTAATTACTATGAAATTATTAAACAAAATATCAAGAGTACTAACATAAGTATACCATTTCCAAACATGACAAGATAATTATAATAAAGTAAACAAAAATATATTTGGTAAAATTCAATTCTTAATAATAAAATTTTTAAAACTGCTTAGAAAACAAAGATGTACTGGACCGGTACATCTTCACTTTCTAAGTAACGGGCGAACGTATACAATATGCACATAAGTATATATTAAGAAACCTAGAATATACGGGGATAGTGGGAAAGTATCACCGTGCATTCCAAGATTTGGGCAGTTTATATATCCCATGCTACCTAACTTTCACTTGTTTAGTCAAAGCCATATTTCACGTCGTTTTTTTTTTTTTTTTTTTTAATTATTGTCTTATAAGCTTATCTGAACAACATCATTGTCGTGTAACAAACTCGAGTAGGATACTAGAGTGTTATACTAAATTTATTATGTTTCTTTCTATTATTTACCGATTATACTAACCATTTTACGAAATTTCTATATTTTCTAAAAGAAAATTAACTAGGACAGGACTAAGGACTGTCATAATGCTGGGTCGCTCCAACTCGGGTGATCAAGCCGCTTTGTGCTCCCGTGCATTGAAAAATATTTGAAATATTAATTAATTGAGAGTACTTGGTAGGGTGGCCAGACCCACCAAAGCACTATCAGAAACATATTAATCCGGTATATTTTCTGACTTGACGATGTCTTTCACGTGAAAGTTACCAGTTTCCTTACCTTTGAGGTCTGCTAATGTATAGATTAAGTCTGATTTTTTCTTCACGACTATATTTTGCACAAAGCGTGGAGCTAGTTTCTGTGCAAAGTAATTTAAAGCGTTTGATTGGACGAAATTTCTACGCCAAACCCTGTCTCCGACTTGAAAACTAACATGTTTTCTCCGCAGGTTATAATGGTTTGCTCCTTTTTGATAAGCTTTTAGTAAAGCATCTGAGACTTGCTCATAAACTGATGACAGTTCTTCTAATTTTTGTGCGTAGATTCTCTGACTAGTATAATTTTGTGAATTAGATTCCGTATCAGCTATAGGGTTACGATGCAAATCACCGTCTAATATTTGCTCCCGACCATGCATTAGAAAATAAGGTGTAAAACCCGTAGCGCAATTTACGGAATTGTTCATAGCTGATTGTATTTGTGGTAAAAATTTTGACCAATTACGGTGGTCTGATTCAACTAATATCGATAATGCGGTGCCCAAAGTTTGGTTATATCTCTCTACCACATTATTTTGAGGGGTATAATAAGAGTTATAAAACGGAGGAGGTATATTATAATTATTTAATAAGTCCTTAAATTCTTTGGATACAAACTGACGGCCGTTATCACAAACAATGGTGCGCGGTACGCCATGTACAAGAAAGATACTTTCTTCTAAACTCTTCACAATGCTTCGCGCGGTACCTTTGCGCAACGGGAACAGCCAGGTAAACTTTGAAAAAACATCGACACAGGATAAAATAACGGTAAAACCAGAGTAACTTCTCGGTAATGGACCTACCAAATCCAACGATAACATTTGCATTGGACGTGTAACTTTTTTTGGATGTGATGAAATACCGTTAGGTGAGGCCGTACTGATTTTGTGGGCCTTACAGACCGTACAGCGATTTACAAATTGTTTAATGTCTCTGTACATATTTGGCCAAAAATACCGTAATTGTGCTTTTTTATAAGTTTTAAAAACGCCGGGGTGACAAGATCGAATAGACTCGTGAACACTACTTAAAATGTCTAATCTTTTTTCTTGAGGAATTACTTTTTTCCACGCAGTGTCTTCACACAGTGCTAAACGAGTTTTCGTGTGACGAAATAGTTCGTTTTCCCGAATTTGGAAGTTCTGAAAACGTTGGGGAAATTCTTGACAACCCTTCCAAATATTTTGATACCACTCATCTTGAATATTTCCTGAATCTATAATGGAGATTTCGGCAAGATCCATTCGCGAAAGGACATCTGGGACTATGTGTTGAGTACCTTTACGATGGATTACATCAAACGAGAATTGGGATAGGCGTGAACTCCAACGCGCGAGACGACCGCTGGGGTTGGACAGAGAACCTAACCATTTTAGGCTTGAGTGGTCGGTTACAACTGTAAAATGAGTTCCTTCAATGTATGGTCTAAAGTGTGTAACGGAGTCTAGTACGGCTAAAAGTTCGCGCTCAGTTATTCCATAATTACGTTCATGAACGTTTAAGCATCTCGAAAAATAAGCAATAGGGTGCTCCTGTCCATCTATAGTTTGAATTAATACCCCCCCAATGCCTACGGAGCTTGCGTCACAGTGTATAGCGAAGGGTTTCGAAAAATCTGGACAACTTAAGACTGGGGCAGAAGTAAGTGCTTGCTTTAGTGCAATAAATGCGGATTCAGCTTCCGGTGACCATTTAAAATTACTAATTCCCTTATTTGAACCAGTAATACTTGTTAAAGGAGCTGCAATGCTTGAAAATCCCTTGATAAACCGTCTAAAGTAACCGCACAGGCCAACAAATGCCCGAATTTGTTTAGCATTTTTCGGTATAGGAAAATCTTTAATACTATCTATCTTACTTGGATCAGTGCGAAGTCCCTGGGAATCCACCATATAGCCCAAGTATTTAAGCTCGGCTTTACAAAATTCTGACTTTTTTAAGTTAATGGTGAGACCCGCGTCTCGTAGACGTTCGTACACCCGATTTAACAAGTTTAAATGTGACTTCAAGTCTTCCGATACTAATATAAGGTCATCTAAATAGCAAAAAACATTATCATCGAAATCAGGTCCAAACAATGCATCCGCTAGTCTTTGTAATTCGCTAGGAGCATTTTTCAAACCAAACGGCATGCGAGTGAACTCAAAGAGGCCCCGCCCAGGAACAACAAATGCTGTCTTTTCACATGATTTTTTGTCCAAGGCTATTTGCCAAAATGCCTTGGAGAGGTCAATCGAGGAAACATATCTGGCACCGCCCAGTTTATCTAGGATACGCGCAATATAGGGAAGAGGGTAACTATCACGTACCGTGACGTTATTAATTTTTCGAGAATCAAGGCAGAATCTAGCTGTTCCGTCTTTTTTTGTTACAATTATTACTGGACTGGACCATGGTGAACGAGAAGGTTGAATAACCCCTAATTTTAGCATTTCATCAACTTCTGTTTCTAATTGTTTCTGCCGTGCGGGTGAAAGAGGGTAATACCGCTGTTTGATGGGTGGTCCTGTTGTAATTATTTTGTGTTTAACTAAGTGTGTTAGACCTAACCCCTTTTTTTCAAAAGAAATTGACTCGAATTTTTTAACTATTTTAGAGAGTTCCCTGTTCTCTTCAATAGTTAGGGATGAGGCTGGCCGAATAGCCCGCAACCCACTAATATTTCCTTCCGAAACAGGAAGAGTAGCTTTCGAAAACAGTTCCGGTGCGATGTGGAACTCCTTCCAAAAGTTAACTCCTAGAATAATTGAAGGCGACAATGTCGGGATGACGTAGAAAAGAATTTCCTTTGTGGATGATTTATACGTGACCGGCAATGACATTGTCCCTAAGACTGGTTGGTTTGAACCGTCCGCTGTATAAACACTAAACTTAACTTTAACTAACTTAATACCTAATTCCTTAAAAATTTTATAACTATTGCCTCCTAGACATGACAATGAAGCGCCGCTGTCTAGCATTCCACTGTAGAAATTATTTATAATATGTACATAAGTATAAGGACGGTTATCATTTTCAATAGCCATCTCCCGTGGCAGCGGGCCCACTGTTCCGGTTGATGGGGATGAAAGAAATTTATCAACTATTCGGAGCCAACTCTCCCACTCGCTTTTCCTCTGCGCCAAGGACGGCTTGTAGCAAGAGAGACTCCGACCTAGTTTTTTGACTTTTTATGAGCTTTGTCATTGATAGCTCCCACTTTAGGATTGTTAGACCTTGAATTTTTCTTCCTGCAATCTTCTATAACGTGTCCCGATAGTTTACAATATGAACAGAATGGTTTATTGTAAAACGTTCTAGAATTTTCGTGTGCAGTTTTTGTATATGTGTTAGAAGTAGAAGAAGACGGTTTATTGTATTTATAATTATTATCTCTGTTTCCAAGACTAACTTTAGTATAGTTGTTGGAATAATTGTTGTTATTTGGTTTTCTGTACTGATTTTGGTTATAACCTTGGTGTCTATGCATATTATTATTATTAAAATTAGGTGTTTGTCTAGCAGTACTATCAAATTTCTCCGGTTTATTAGTGACAGGTAAGTCTACTTTTGGTTGAGAAATGTTGAAAGATACGAAATCATCCGACAGTGATGCATAAGATTCCAAGTTGCCTGCATGAGTAGTCAATTGCTCGAATGTCGATATATCTCTTGAGACTAGTAAATTTGTATACATAGGCAATAAAGCTTTTTTTGCCAACCGCAAAAGTTCTAATTCCGGTAGTTTAGCTTCAAGCATATTGTTTAATGATTTCATTCTGAGAGTGAATTCTAGCACTGACATACCTTTAGGTTGTGTCATGTTAAATAGTTTTACCTTAAGATCTGTTTGAAGGTCGTTTGCTTCAAATTGTCTTATCAAAAGTTTTGAAAGATCGTCCCATTTCAAATCCTGAGTGTAAATAGACCTGAACCACAGGAGTGCTAAACCTTCTAAAAGATCAGGAAAAACGCGTACAAGATGATCCTGGTTAAAATTTTTTGTCCTACATTTCTCCTCAATTAATAGTAAGAATTCCCTTACACTACTTTTTCCGTCATATTTCAGTTTCCAACCGTCTACGTTATTTGAGTGTGAGTCCCTATAAATAATCTTCGTTTGTTTAATTATGTGGGCTTTCTTAATGGTTGTGTCGTCTAATTCAGAATCCGATGATTCAGAATTCACTTCACTTATAGCAGGTATTTTAATCTCTTTATTATAAGCGCGCGCCTGTAAACGTAACTCATGAGAAGTCGACGATGGATCAATATTCCTGTCTTTAAGTTCTTTAATGAGAACCTCCTTCGAAGCCCCATTGATATTTGGTATTGGTATTGGTGAAGACATGATTACGTTCTTTGATGTTCAGATAGAAAGAAAGAAGTAAAAGAAGAGAAAAATAAATATTTAATTTTTTTTGTTTATAAAACAAAAGAAACTCTTCATTGACGGCTGTAGTATCATAAGACGTAATATTAGCTCAACTTCTATTGTACAATTGTGAAAAAAAACAAAAAAAAATTGTTAAAAAAAATATGCTCCACCCTAATGAGAATTGCGAAAAATGGACCACCCTATTATATTGTGAAACGTTATTAAACGTCGGCCTAATGTAATTGTCAATCAAAGATATCATTTAATTTGGGCGAAAAAAAATGACGTAGGTATGTATATAAATAATATTGAGTGTTTGTTGACTTACGAGTAATTAAAACGCATATCGATTGTAATGTGGACTTACAATTTGTATTGTAGAACGCCGACATAAATGTTTTTAATATTATGTATATTAGCGTAAAAATCTAATAATATTATAAAACGCAAATATGCCTTGATCAAACAAGTGAATGACATCGTAAAATAATCGTAAATAATTATGAATTAGACAGTTTGACATAACCTCCCATATAATCATCTTGTTTACCAATTAGTGTTGACATAAAATTTGACAGCTACAAAAGCATAGATAAATCATAGATTTCATGAAAGATGAAAGTTTACGCAAGATTTTACCATAGAATAACGCAAATTATGAATTATCGTTACAAGAATACTGAGTGTATTTGAGGTTATGAAACAATATTCAAATCACTTGACATATGTGATACAATATTATGTCAATTAATCATGAAACATTTCACCAAAATCAGCACAACATGCAATCACCACGAGCCAAAACACGTTGAGGCGCCAATTGTTACCGGCCATATTTTATATTAAATGCCATCCCGAACTTTGCAGATTTTCTGCGCGCCAATACTCGGCCCTCGAGTAATGTTCGGGATGGGCAGAGCATGAAACTGTCGCCAAGGCATGGGCACACAAAGGATTACAGGTTCTACTGATTGTAGTGAAATGAAAGCAGTAGTTTTGTTTTTGCACATTATAAAACATGGAGAATATATTTAAGTAAACATGTTACATATTATGACTCGGCACTTACCCCCAGGGATCAAAAATTGGTTCTTAATTCTATCTAAAACTGATTAACCACTTAATTACGGAAAGTGAGCGGGGAGCTTCCATACGGCCGGCGGTGGTCTGTCCCAGACAGATCGAGCTGGCACCATCAGGGCTTTGGTCCAGGAGACGGGTCCAGCGTCTCCGACAAGGTGGCTGATAAGCGGTTCTGGAGCGTATCGGGTCTATCGTTTATGTAACATTAATGGAGCGAATCCATCCATTGAGCTGATCGGCAGATTACTTGAGCGGGTGCCGTCCGGGCTTGTGATTTTATTATCCGTATCTTATTAAGAAAAATACGGCTTGTATCGCGCCACTTGAGGTGAATGCTTCATTTCCCGGAGTCCGCGGAATAACGATTTGCAAGGGATCGCGTATATAAACTTCAGTAGAACATTATTTGTGATCTTCACGAACACACACACGGTCATCCATTATACGGACGTTTATTTAATAGAGCCTGCACCGACTTGGTTTTTGTAAAAAAGAACCGAATAACCCGCATCAGGAATACTGATGTACACTTTTTTAATACGATCGCCCATCCAGGGTAAAAATGAATTATAATCTAATTGACTGTGCGATCATTACACGGCCGTCCCGCTCGTGTAACAATTCCAGAGTACCCAGCGAAAGGAAACGGAAACCAACAATAGACTGCCCGGCGGTCTATTTGTTGCCAGACCGTGCTCTCTATAATTTTAATCAAAATTAATGCTATGAATGGTACTTGTTCTGAAGAGGTGTTTTAAATAATTACTTTTAAATAAGACTTAACACCGCTTCATAACAAGGTATACCAAATGGGATATTTTGGAGACAGCTTAAGGTTTCGCGACGGAACGTAACGGTCGATAGCTTCGTAGATAATCTCATAGAATTTGTTAGTAGCTTCTTCCATGCACATATTACTGAGAATATGTGACCAGTTAAATTCTTCTAGAAATTTATTAATCTTAGTATAATCAGCCGAGTTAAACAATAACACTTGCCGTGATAAAGGTTTTAAACTGGGGTCCTTTTGAAGTTTTATTTCGATTTGTAATGATTTGTGATGTGAATCTTCGGTAATAAAAGGAGGAAAGCAGGGCAATAATGCACAGTTCAAATTACTTATTACTAGATCAAGAATACGTTTGTTTATGTTTAATACGTTGTTATATTGATGGAAGTCACATAGTGAGAGAAAATCTATCGCATACGTACTCGCTTCGTCGGTGGCTGGTTGTGGAGTCATTTGTTTTAAATTAACATTTGGAATCCAGACAAGTTTTGAAATATTATAGTCTCCTATAAGTATGAAGTCATCATCGGGATTATTTAGCCGGAGATGACTAGTGATTTCAAAATGGTTTATGAGACTGCTAGTATGTGTGGTGCCATGGGGGTGGTAAGAACAACAAATATTTAGTCTTTTGTTAGGGGTAGTTAAGATAATGCTTACCCATATCTCTTCAGTTTCTTGGGTTGACCAAGTTGTCTGGTGAATGACATTATATTTGGATTGAACGGCAATAAGAACTCCCCCTCCAAGTGTTTGGCCTGTGAGACTATAATTTCTATCCCGTCTAAAAACATTATATCTGTCATCGAAAATTTCCTGGTTACTTATATTATCAAGGAGCCATGTTTCTGTAATGCATACAATATCAAAGTCATTATTTATAACGGATCTTAGAAAATCATGTGTCTTTGTTCGCAAACCTCTCACATTCTGGTAGTATATATTTAGGGACGCCATTAATAAGTGATAATTAAATAATATATACTAATATCAATATAAGGTGAACGCAATACTAGATCGACCCCTAATAACCATTTCAAATAGCAAAAACAATACATTTCAGAACTAAGAAATGACATTTCTTGGTAGGGGGTGGGATGTATTATGAAAATAGTAATTTTATAAAGTATGTAGTATAGTACCTTTAAATTTTGATAAATGTGATGTAATAAAATCTGAGATGGATGTATTGTGAATATCGTAATTTTATATAATATGTATAGTACCTTTAAATTTTGATAAATATAATAGTATATAAGTTTAGAGAAAAAAATGTAAAAATATAGTAAAAGGTGATAATGATAGTAGTAATGATAATAAAATAGTAAGAAGTATTGAGAAACAATTTTAAAAAGAATATGTCAAGAGATTTTTTTGAGATCTGCCTCGGAAGAAATCCGTATCACGGGGGAACCATCATTTTTTCTTAAAAATATGTTGCAGTTTTTTGTCCATAAATATTGGAAGTGGTTTTGAGTCTTCAGATCTCTTGATTTCTTCAGTAGAAGTTTATTAGAAGGTGTGAGGTGGTCATTGAGGAAAATGCGGCTTGCCACTCCTGGAAGGCCGATGTCTGCTGTGGTCAGGGTCCGGTGGCGACGGGCAGCTGTCAACAAAGCATCCTTGCAATCCCGCCGAAGAAGACGTACGATAATATTGGAAGTAGTTGTGGATGTTGGTACAACTTTTGGAGTTGTAGTTGGCCATGGTCGCACTCTTTGGATAAAATCAATGTCATCTTTTTGTATTTGGAATCCAATCTTCTGGGATATATTTTCCACGATATTAAGAAGGTTTTCACTTTTAGAAGTTGGCACTCCGTGAATCTCAATATTACTCAGTCTATCAAATTGTTCTCGTTGATTATTTTTGGTATTTATTTCCTTAATAATCTCCTTTAAAGTAATAATTTCACATTCGAGAGGGTCAATTTTAGCGATTTTACTGGTTAAAGTTAGTACTTTGCCGTTTAATGTTTCAACTTGCGTAGATAAGAATTCCACTGATTTTATAATGGGTTCTAATTGTTCCGTAAATTCCTTTAATTTTGTGTCAAGTCTACACATAATGTTTTTTTCTAACTCCTTAAATTTTTCATCGATGGTTTTTGTAAGTTGGTTTACGATTTCATTTAATTGTGAAGGCTCTTCAGCGCTTTTGTTTGCCCTCGTATTCTTCATTTTGGAATGTCAAGTTTATATTAAATTTATTATAATTATATGGAAATATTATTGTTATACCTCTAAGAATTATTGAAAGATGGAGCTAAAAAATATTATTATTATCAGCTTTGTGTTTGTGCTAAGAGGTGTCACTGTAGAACTGTTTTTAAAAGAGTTATTGAATTTTATTAATTTAGAATTTAAATAAATTGTTCGTTTTAATTGTAGTAATTTAGCAAATTTTTGTTATATAATTAGAGTTTTTATTTTTTCTTGATTACAGTTCACATTCAGTTCATTTGGTGTTTTTTTTTTTTTTTTTTTAATGTTATGATCACTTAATCTCACAAAATGTCGCAATGGTACGGCGTGATTTAATAATTGTTATGGTTTATTATGGTTTAGTTTAAATTTAAATTGTTTTAATTACAGTTAACTTTTGTTGCTGTTGTTATTATTATTGCTCTTGGATTGACAACTAACATAACCTCGAAAAATATAACAGAGTGTAGGCGATTAGCACAAAGTTTTGTTTATTTTAGTTTTATCACTTTTGTTCACTGTATCGGGATAATGTATATTGTTGAATTTAATATTTTAATTCGAGTTTCACAAATATCACACTTTACATATAGTTAACTAGATTTTTGTAGGAGCGAAATTTCTGCTTGTTCACAAATTTGTGGGTAGATTTTGAAATTATAAAGCTTTTCAAAAAATTCATCACCTAAAATGATCAAAAACACGCCACTAATAAACGAATGTATAATTCATATATTCTTTATTTCGTAGAATTGATTCGCAATAAATAACAATTAAAAACAACAACTTGACAATTTTATTCTTTTGCCTTGTATATATAATTACGTTTGCTTGTTTTGGTTAATCAGTGTTTACATACAATACATCCTTATTTTATCGTCGAATAAAACCCACTCGACTGGATGTAAATCGTGTACTAGTTCAGTGTGTAGTAGCATGATTTTAAGTTTAATTTCGTTTCTCTGTTTAAAAGCACCTTTCAAATCTTCTTTTAACCAAGCGACTTTAGCTCGGTAAGCAGAACTATTTGAAGTTGGAGAAGGACCGCACATTTTATTGAATTTATTATTAATATATTCGGAAACACTTTACACTTTATACATTCAAACACTTAAAATTTTTGTATTTATGTGTCAATATTTTGTGTAGTAGATTAGTTTTAAATATTATCCTGACGAAGGAAGGGATCTTCCGAAACCGGTAGAGTGAAAATAAAACTATCGTGGTCAAAAACAAATTTATGTGTTTTTATTATAAATTATGATGAGCCACAAAGTGAATGCTTTTTACAATTACGTATATACTATCTATTAATATGTAAAAAAATGAAAATAAATAAAGTAAAAAAAAAAAAAAGAATATTTAAATTGGCTTTTTAGACCGGAATTCTGAAAATTGCCATGGCAGTCAACGTGTTAATGTTTACTCTTTTTCTATAGAGGTCAGTGGCGGATTAACCCTAAGGCAAAGTAGGCACGTGCCTAGGGGCGCCAGTTACAAAGGGGCGCCGGCGGGCGCCCCTAGAATTAAAAAAAAAATATATATATATAAACTTAATTTTGTAAGTAAGTATGCACCTGCTTACACAATATAAAAGATTATTTACTTCTGTAGAGATGCAGAGCTTCCAAAGCATACTCGCCTTCTTGATTATTCCTCCATGCCTTCAGTGGATTGAAGTATGCAATAACAATATTGCATACTTCAAAGGTATGTGTATAATATTATTTTTCTGTACATTTTGTTAGTTTTGGTACTGACGCGCTAGTGATGTGCATGCCTGTCGTAATAATATTATTCATTCATATTGTAAATATTAATTTCGAATCCAATCATTTTGTAAACAGATATTTCTTTTAATTCCACTGTTTTTCTTATGTAATCGTAACTTTTAATTTATTATACCTACTTATTTCATGGAAAATAATAATTAAGTTTTTTAGTGTCGTTATGTTTCATAAAGCCGTTTCCAATGATACATTGGTCTTTCGTGATGTTTATACCAATAATATTAATAAAAACATGCATTTAATGATATGACCTCCGAACTTTTATTAATCAAAATGTATACTTTCACAATACATAATGGGGTTGGCCACGCAAAGCTAATTGTAGATGTCGGCCATTGGTGAAGAGTGTCAACCAAATGTCATATACAAAATTATCTATGCTTTTTCCATACATTTTGGTAGGTAGGTATTGTATTATTTTCTTAAACTGTTTATTATAATTTGCATTTTGTTTGGTAGAGCGGTACCTACTTTTGAAACACTGTATTCCTTTTAAAATATGTTTATAGGTTTTATGAAAAGTTATATTCCTATGTTTAATTTTCACACACCAACACTTTTTATTATGTTTGAATCATTTAAATAAATATGTACTTGTACATCAGAATAATTTTTTATTAAATTAAACAAATAAGTGATTTGTTTTATTTGTATGCACATCCCTATTCCCCATGTGAAGGTTGTGCACTTAGATCTGCCAGAGCCCCTGAGTTGGCACTTAGAGCATTAAATAAAATTCTTATTGTGGAGCTTCACCGTAACCGTCGTTGTCCGTTTTAAACTTTTATTTTGTAGAAATGCAAAATTAATTTATGCTTTTAAATTATGGAAGCCGTCGAGATTGTTCTATACTACTAAGTAACATTTTTACAAAGGGTAGGCCACATATAATTTTATTAGACAAATCAGTATTTTGTTACAGCAAGCAGTTCTAGTTTTTGGCACTTAGCGCTTTAATTAATACATGTATTCATATGTTGGGCGCGCGTTTGGTGTGTTTCCCGACTATGCACCGGTGCCGAGGGGATCAATGATGCTAGTTCCTTGGAGCATCTTCCATTGAAATACCGGTTAATAAATATTTTCCGTGTTTGATGTTTTTTCCTTAGAGAATTCTGAATTTTAGTAAAAACGTCCGTAGTTGTTATGGCGGTGTGTTTTCTTGCAAGTTTCAAATCATCAGGAATATCAAATAAATGTTCATCGGGTGACTCGATTGAAGTTATGCAGTTCACACCGGTTTTTCCACCCAATGCTGCTAACACTGTAAATGTGAATCGTAACTTTTCCATTTTTCTTCACTAAAAATATCGTTTTATAAGACAAATAAAACAATGGGGTGAAATGCAGATCACGCCAAACTCTGGGAATTGAATAAAAATGCACTTTCTAGATGAGAAAAGTATGTAGAAACTCATTAAAAAAAGAATTAAGGCGCGGAAGAATAAATTGAGGGAGATACAGTCGATCAAAGTTTAATAAAATTGCACTTCGCGATCTGAGGGTAAAATTCGGTTTATGGGAGTATAACCGAAATTGAACTTGATTTAGACTAATTTAGGGCTGGGGAATCCGAATCTGAAAGAATTAGGTGGGGGTCGGCACTATTAACTGAGTTATAGGGTTTTGAAACTTCGTACGCGATACATAGAAACCATGTTTTATTTATCAATTATGACTTAAGAAAATCAAATTAACAACTATTTACTTTTGAAATTTCAGTAGTGCCAACCAAAAAAAGAAAAGTGTTGCCATATAATAATAATATTTTTTTACAAAATAGGTTAGGTTTTTAGTTTGGGTTAGAGTAGGCAGAAGAACATGGGAAAAAGGTATTAGAATTAAATCACAAACCAGTCTATACAAACCTAGCGTAGCCCACAAACTACTTGAAAACTGGGATATAACTCTAAAGGGGACGCGAGTGGGCGTTATTAAAGGGGCAATTTTGTGTAACAGGAAATAACATGGAAAAAAGGTATTAGTATTAAATCACAAACCGTCTATACAAACCTAGCGTAGCCCACAAACTACTTGAAAACTGGGATAAAACTCTAAAGGGGACGCGAGTGGGCGTTATTAAAGGGCCATTTTTTTTGTTATAGAAAATCACAGTTAGGTTAGGTTATATATATACATAAATTAAGTATTTACAAGATTTTAAATAATAAACTACCAATCTGGCAAATGATATTTAATTTTCAGAATTTTCCATGCATTGATATTATTATATGGCAACACTTTTTTATTTTTTGGATGGCACTACTGAAATTTCAAAAGTATTAAAAGTTTTTAATTTGATTTTCGTGACAAAATATGGCGGCGGACTGTCCGAATATGGTGATAATATCAGATCGCGAAGTGCAATTTATTAAACTTTGATCGGCTGTATCTCCCTCAATTTATTCTTCCGCGCCTTAATTCTTTTTTTAATGAATTTCTACACACTTTTTTCATCTAGAAAGTGCATTTTTATTCAATTCCCGAGTTTGGCGTGACCTGCATTCCTCCCAAACAATGCGTTGCTCTGAAGTACAAAGAAACGACATTTAAAGTTTATTTGTCGTCCTTTTTTATATTAAAAAATTACATTCTTTTTATTAGTCACTCAGTCAGCCACATAGCGAGTACACAATGCTGTTCATAAATAAATGCTGTTTAAGTGTAACCAAGACAACACATAAGTGAAATTTGAAAAGTGCATAAAATAAAATTCGTAATTTAAACACAAAGGGATCCTAGGCATTTCTAGGTAGGTACTTATTAGTGAGTACTTATTCCTTTACATAAATAATTGATCATTTAAATTTTTTATGTTTTATTAATTTTCCCTATTAATATTATAACTGCGAAAGTGTATATGTGTGTGTTTGTATAGGTATATGTTACTTCTTCATGCAAAAAAACTACTGAACCGATTGTGATGAAACTTGGTATGTAAAAAAAAGATAGCTGGCAGTGTTGCCAACGAGGGCGATATATCGCCATTTAGGCTACTCAGAACGAGAATCGGCGCTGAAAAAATCTAAAAGGCGACTGGTCGGGCTACTTCAGAGTCAAGTTAAAAACATAATTTTCACGTAAAAACATCAATTTTAAACAATTCTCTAGCCCCCCCCCCCATGAATTTTTTTTTCACGTAAAACCCACCTAACTACAAATTCGGCTACTTTAGGTACTTGTTAAAATTTATAATATGTGGTCGCTAGAGGGGCGCCGATGAGGTGCTTGCCTAGGGCGCTCTCAACAGTTAATCCGCCTCTGATAGAGGTCTTCAATTTTTAGAACTTAAATAGTGAAATTGCAAAGGGTTATTTATTTCTGTCTCTGATACAATTTTACAGGACAGCAAAAACAAAGTTTTGAAATGGTTTGACCCTTGGATAGGACTATAGATATATACTTGAGTACCTATAGAACCCATTTCTATGGAGTTATTCTGGGGAAAGTACTTATAATAATAATAATTGGATAATTTGTACAGTGGAATTTTTGTGAAAAATTACCCCAAGGGTGCTGTACAATTTATTACGAGTTTCTAGGCTCTACCTAATTTTTTTTATTTACAGACATAGAAAACATTCTTACCGGGCAGGTCAGTTCAGATAAACACACTTTATTTGAAAGTTTATGCTTGGAGAAGATACGACTGCACAAAGCGGACACTATATTTATTTATTTCATTTTATTAACGCCTAGAAGGCTTTTACATATACATGTTATGGGTTTTGTTGTTCAGTAGCATTATAAAATATTTTAATTACATATCATAATAAATTGAGTATGAACTTACATAACAATGTGTAGGGTTATTGTTATGGTGTTATTATTTTATAAACATAAGCAAGCAAAGTTTATTGTACAAAGTACGTCGGTTGAATATTTTACAGAACATAGGTTAAACTAATACATAAACTTGAGAAAAATATAACAGATATAATAGGTAGGTAGTTAAGTAGATACAATTCAAGTATATAGTTACGGTGTTATTGGAATTTGGACAATGAGTTCGATAAGTTTATATAAATATAGTGTAGTTACAAGAGTACAATAATGTAAGTAGGTAATACACACAAGACAAGTAAGTTTGTTATTATTATTATAAAGATAAACACTACAGTTTGTTGTAAACCATCTTTGTAATCATCAATCTTTATTTTGCCCGATTGGGAATTTTACAAAACAAAGCTTAGTTAATGAAACAATAAAATATGCGTTTGAAAAAAAATTATGAATCTGTTACAAACATTCTAGTATACTGTATTTTAGTTTGTATACTGATTGGTGATGATAAACATCAATTGAGCTATACTTATTACCGAGTATGTGAAGTCTTTGAATAGGTGAGTTTTGAAAATAATTGTTAGCAGATATGGGAACATTATATAGAGCGGTCTGTCGAGTGTCGCGCGTAGGTACACGGAGAAAAAAATTATTATTATTAAAAACACTGGACATTACATTTGCTATTTTGCCGTTGAGCGTTTGTAACACCCGTTTATTTATACGTGGCCAGCAATAGGGCGCAATTAGCAGCCTAGCAGAAATATAAGGCGAGGAAGGCTTTCCGTTTGCAATGGTAACACTTCTTCCGTCTATCCATCGAGGAAGTAAACATGTAATATACCGAACTGTTAGTTACGTCAACTTGTGCTTGAGTCATCAATAAACAGTTATGTACAGATTTACGGAATATTATTTGTCATTATTGGTAATTTATTAGAAGATTAGTGTGGAGAATTTAGAGTTGATATTATGTAGCATAGGCTTCATTTAAAACCTATAAAGTGAGATAAACATTACCATTTTGCAGCCAAATCGACGTTTCTTACCAATTCCGTGTGTAATTCTTAGTTTAAATCTCCCGCCAACGTCACCTGCTAGTCCCAAATGCATCCGCCAGGCGGCGCCAGTAGTAGGGACGCCACCAGTGACGCTATAATTTCATGCTTCATTAGCATTTATTTTGCGAAAGTCAAACACGTTTGGTTTGTTTACAAACATCAAATACCGTAAAATAACCTTATTTTCAGTGTTTGCGAATTAACAGTGTTATTGTTCGAAACCCGAAAATTGCGATTTATTAGAGTTTCGTGTGTTTTTGTGGTTTCTCTGTGTTTTCGTGATTATGTCGGATTCCGAAAGTTCCGAGAGCGGGGAAGCCGAATTTTCGCGACGGATACGTCCGAGACGCCTTACGAAAGATTCCGCCCACATCGGAATACCTCTTCGACCCGAACTTCCTGTCGGCGCACCTGGATAGGTTGGGGGGAGTGAAGAAGTGCCGCACTCCTCAGCCTAGCACGTCCCGACCAGCTTCACCCGTTAAACCTGTGACAGTGCAGAACTCGCAGCCCTTTCGTCCCAGAGTACAGCAGGGGAGGACCATCGCGAGAAAGCAGCACCCTAAGAGTCGAGGTCCGGAACCAGCCCGTAGGGCCGCTAACGCCCTCCCTCCCCGAGGTAGGTTCTGGTCTAGGGCAAGAGCAGGGAAGCCAGACCGTAAGAGGTTTTAACAGCGGGCCCTATTTTCAAGGGGGTCAGTTGCGCTCATTCGCAGGTAAGTGGAGGAACCTTTACGCCCCTACTATCATCCTTAAGATGTTAGATGGCTACCGAATTCCATTTTCATCAAAACCTCCGCCAAATAATAATATTGATTTATTTAACTCCCCTTTCGCCACTGAGACTTCCGTGGCAATGACAGAACAAATAGAAAAACTCAAAGCCCTTAAAGTTTTAGAGTCGGCACCTGCCACTCCCTCATTTATTTCTAACATGTTTCTGGTCCCCAAATCAGATGGCTCAAAGAAGCCGGTCTTTAACTTAAAGTATTTAAACAACTTTCTGACTATCAGTAAATTTCGTCTGGTAAACGTTATCGAGTTCCTACTTTTCTACAACCGTATGAATGGATGGTTAAAGAGGACCTCACACGTGCTTACTTTCATGTACCTGTGAGTGAGCAGCATAGATGTTTACTTATTTTCCTATCTATAGGAATGAACTTTTGCAGATGACATCCCTCCCCTTTGGCTTGGCCACCTCACCTAAGGCATTCGCAACCTTCACTAACTGGGTAGCGCAGGAACTGCGGAAGAGAGGGATGAGAATTCTAGTGTATCTGGATGATTTTTTTATTAGTAAACCAATGCCTGCCTACTAAAACACCAGTCTATTGAAATGGTGGAGTTTTTGCAAGGATTGGGATGGCATATACAATTTGATAAGTCAATATTAGAACCATCACAACAAGTTCAATTTCTTGGTATCAGCTGGAATACTGTTACTAACGAAAAGTCTCTCCCTCAGAACAAGGTTTCAGCCCTATCTTATTTGTTAAAGGGTTTGATTCAGACAGGTAGGTGGTCACTAGATAAAGGGCGCAGCCTCTTGGGCTCTTTAAACTTTGCTAGTTTTGCAGTTCCAAGAGGCAGGCTCAACAGCCGGTACATACAGAAAGGGTGCTTAGGACTCTAGACACTACCACCCTTGGGAGTCATCACCAATTCCGGCAGCTACCGCTCTGGAATTGAGATGGTGGGTTCGATCGCTCACCCTGACGTCACCTATACATCTGCCGCTGTTTGAGCATTACCTAACAACCGATGTCTCGGATCAGGGCTGGGGTGCCCAGCTGGATGAAAAGCTTTTCAGCGGTGTGTGGGCTGAAGACCAGCTGTATGTTCACTCCAATGTAAAGGAGATGCTCGCCGTGGTAGCTGTCTTGTCTCCTCACAAGCTTGAGCTATCTGGCTTGGGTCTTCTGATCCAGTCGGATAACAGGTCTGTCGTATTTTATCTCTGCAAGGAGGGTGGTACCAGGTGTGTGGGCTGAAGACCAACTGAATCTTCACTCCAATGTAATGGAGATGCTCGCCGTGTTGGCTGCCCTGTCTCCTCACAAACTTGAGCTATCTGGCTCGGGTCTTCTGATCCAGTCGGATAACAGGTCTGTCGTATTTTACCTCTGCAAGGAGGGTGGTACCAGGTGTGTGGGCTGAAGACCAGCTGAATCTTCACTCCAATGTAAAGGAGATGCTCGCCGTGTTGGCTGCCTTGTCTCCTCACAAGCTTGAGCTATCTGGCTCGGGTCTTCTGATCCAGTCGGATAACAGGTCTGTCGTATCATACCTCCGCAAGGAGGGTGGTACCAGGTCAACACAACTCCTGAGCTGTACTCGACTAGTGCTAGATGTTTTGGATAAACACTGCGTCTCCATGACAGCACAATACTTACCCGGCCGTTTCAATGAAGTAGCGGACTGTCTATCTCGTCATCGTGCTGTACCCGAATGTCACTTGCTACCCTCTTCTACAGAGGTGGCATTCAGAAAATGGGGACGACCCGAGATAGACCTATTTGGCTCTAGGACAGCGCATGTGGTTCAAAGGTATGTTTCTCTTGATTTTCAGGACGACAAGGCAGACTACCACAACGCTTGGAGCAAGGACTAGGACTATCCGCTGGCTTGGATCTTCCCTCCCCGTGCCTCATGCCAAGGGTTCTTTGTCACCTGAACAGAGCAAGGGGATTATACTTGTTAGTGGCTCCTCGTTGGGAAAGGGCATTTTGGAGAGCGGATCTGAAGTGTCGGGCCTTGGGTCTACCTCTTACGATTCACAATCTATGAGAATCTACTGATAGACACCAGGACCAACAACCCCCCTCCTCAAGTAGAGTCCCTCACTCTGGAGATTTGGCTTTGTGGGGGTGGGAAAAAAACCTAACAAGATGGTCAAGGAACTTCTTAGATCTGGGTGGAGAAGTTCCACCCTTCGCACTTATGCTCTGGCATGGCGGAGGTGGCAGCGCTGAGCGTCAGAGAATCAGCTCGATGCCACGCGTCCCAAAGTTGAAGACTTAGCCAGGTTCCTAGCCGATCTACACGTCAAAGGAAAGCTATCGCTGAATACCATTTTTCATTCATAATTTTTGCATTCTATGTTTCAAAAGTGACTAAAAACAGCGTTGCAGTACACAAATTGTCAGAGAACACTGTGCAATTAGCTACTAATACTCTAGTTCTGTGATTTAATACATCATAAGTTTATAAACCTGAAACAGTGAAACAGTGTTGTGACTCCTTACATATAAACAGTGTGAAAAATATAAACAAAATGAGCTGTGAAGGCTGTCTTATCACGCTATCCAAAAACGACAATGCACTCACCTGTGCCAACTGTAACATCTCATTCCACAATCACTGCGTCAACATCTCGGACTCAAATTTCAAACGAATGGCAGTTAAAAATAAATTATCTTGGAACTGTCCGAAATGCAAAAGTCGACCGAACTCACCCTCTTCATTTTCCGGTACAGATACTGATGTATTATTTGAACGAATCACCAAACATTTTGACAGAAAAATAACTGAAATGAAAAAAATGTTTGAAGAAGAGATAAGCGAATTAAAGAGAAGTAGTGAATTCATCGGTAACCAATATGAAGACCTAGTCTCAAGCTTCAAACAAATGCAGGATCTTCACAAAGAAACTAAGTTCTTACGGGAGGAGAATGACAAGAAAAACATAAAAATCTCGAGCCTTGAATCCAGACTTGCAGAACTTGAACAGGATAACTTGTCCGACAGTGTGGAGATGGCGGGTGTGGGGCTGCAGCCGGGCGAACATCCTAAGGAAGCTGTACTTCGGGTAGCCAGCTCGCTGGGACTGTCCCTACCACAACAGGACATTCGTCTGGTGACCAGGACTCAAGACCGCAGGAGGAATACCCCGGATAAATTGCACATCTCTTTTAACAATCCAAAATCTAGGGAGTCAATTCTCTCACTAAAAAATGCGGCTAAAACACAAAACTCGAACTCGCCAATATATATTAGTGAAGTGCTCACACCCTATTATAAAGAACTATTGTGGAAAACAAAGCAAACAGCAAAAAAATGCTCTACCAATTTGTGTGGTTCAAAGCCAACAGACTACTTGTACGCAAAGGACCCGGAGAAAAAACAATCCAAATTAAACATGAAAACGATCTAAAAAAAATAGAGACACATTCGTAAATCACTAAACCTTCAAATTTACATTTACATTAACTATACAAAATTAAATTAAATTAAAAATGGCTAGACTGATTTTAGATAATGAAACAGTATTTTCTGATAAAATTAATAATTATGTATCTTCAGATATAAAATTCTGTAATTTACTAATGAAAGACTACACGAACCTAAAAATTTTTCACCATAATGTTCGATCCATAAATAAAAATTGGGAAGAAATTCTCTCATTACTGAATAATCTAAAGGTTAAATTTGATATAATTATTCTATCAGAATGTTGGATTAACGAACTATATGTACCAAAACACCTTCCTGATTATACTCACTTCTCCACAGAAACCCATCACAACCAGAACGATGGCATTATTATATACGTAAATAATTTACTGAATGTTCAGACTTTGGAATTAATAATCCCGGGTGCAAATTGTCTACAAATATCGTACGGTGACACATGCATACTAGCAATGTATAGATCTCCATCCTACCACAATATAACCTTGTTCATACAAAACCTAAATGAAAAATTATCACAAATTGCGCACAAAAAACACATAATTTTAGTCGGAGACATTAATATTAACATTTTACCAAATAATTCACACCCACAATGCCAAGATTACCTAAACCTACTTAGCTACCATGGATATATCTACGATAAATCACCCAACTAGGGTCACCAAAGAATCCAGTTCTTGTGTTGACCACATCATGATAAAAACGAACTATCCATATAAAACACTTGTTTTTGAATCTACCATTACTGACCACTATGCAACTATGATTTCATTAAACATACCATCTAAAAATACAAAAATGAAACACAATTATTGCATAAAACGAGTTGATCATGAGAATCTAAAAAAATCCTTTTCCAGTAATTATTGGCACAACTTAATACACATACCCAACGCTGATGATGCATGGACATACTTCATAGACAAACTACAAACTGAAATAAATAATAACACTAATTCTATATTAAAAAAAATCCCTCACAAATTTAAACCTCCCTGGATAAATCACACCATTATAAATTGTATAAGAAAAAGAAACTTACTCCATAAAAAAACTTCATTGAATCCTTCTGACACTATACTTAACAACTTTTACAAAAGATACAGAAACATATGTACAAAAGTCATCAGAAATGCTAAGGAATTGTATTATAGACATAAAATAGAAGAAAGCAAAGGTAATCCAAAAGAAATGTGGAACATTCTACGCGAAGCTACTCATATTAAGCCTAACTTAAACACTGACCTAAAACAACTCATTATTGATGGACAGACCGTCGACTTCTCAAGGAATCCGGAAAAAATCCTAAACCATGCCAATGACTTTTTCACTAATGTCGGGAAAAAATTAGCAAACAAAATGTCCTCCCCAAATTCTAATACAAAATTACAGGAAAAAACACATATACCCTTTTCTAAACAATTTAAATTTCAAACGGTTACACATGACGATGTTAAGAATACAATTAACTCATTGAAAGACACAAAGTCCGCCGGTATGGATGGCATCACCGTAAACTTACTCAAGACACTTGTTCATGAACTATTGGAACCTCTCACTTACATAATTAACCTCAGCATAACACAGGGAATTTTCCCTAAACAATTAAAGCAAGGGCTCGTCATACCCATATACAAAAGTGGTCTAAAAGTGGACATTAACAATTACAGGCCCATAACAATACTTAACTCACTCTCGAAAGTAGTTGAAAAAATAATGAACAAACAACTGAAATCATTTTTGGAAAGCAAGCAGCTACTCTCCGAAAATCAATTTGGTTTTCGGTCAAATAAGAGCACTGCCGATGCTATTATTGCTGTTACAGACTTTCTTGTTTCAAATTTAGATAAGGGTAAAAAATGCATTTCTATCTTCCTAGACCTCTCAAAAGCTTTTGATACTATCTCCCTTGACCATCTTATTAATAAACTAAATGCCATTGGTATAAGAGGGAAAGACCTAGAATTTCTTCAAAGTTACTTAACTAATCGAACCCAAAGTGTCAAAATCGAAAACAAATTCAGCCAACCCCTCCCTATAACCTACGGAGTTCCCCAAGGAAGCGTCTTAGGCCCTACTTTATTTCTCATCTACATAAACGATCTTTGTAACCTAATGATAGATGGACAAATTGTAAGTTTTGCTGACGATACTGTGCTACTCATTCAATCAGACACTTGGTTAAACGCATACAAAATGGCTGAGAAATCAATTAACTCTGTTAAAAAATGGCTAGATATTAACTCTCTTGCACTAAATACTTCCAAAACAAAATACATAACTTTTAGTATGAATATCGTTGGCCAACCTAATCAACATGTTGAAATAAAAGTACATGAATGTTCTTGTACTCACGATACATTCTGTCAATGTCCTTGCCTAGATCGAACGGACCATATCAAATACCTTGGTCTTACATTTGATCAATATCTTAAGTGGAATACACATTGCCTACTTATCACAAATAAACTTAGAAAACATATTTATTTCTTCAAAAACATTAGAAACATACTAGACTCCAAATCTATGAAAATTGTTTATTACTCTTTTTTTTTTTTTTTTTTTTTATTGAATAAATAGTTAATACATGATATCAACAAACAAGTCCTGCTAAGCCGATTGAATTGGCTTGTCAACAGGTGCTTAAAGTTAGTTTCAAATACATTTTTTAAAGTTATAATTTACATCTTATATCTACAGAATTAACAATTTTTTCATACAATTTTTCATACATATTAAAATAAATATTTTTTTTCCGATAGCCAATTTTTCACCATATATTTAACCTTATTCATAGACTGACATTGCTTTATAGTGTTAGGTAATAAATTAAATATCTTCGGTATGTTGTATTCAAACGTTCTCTGTCCGTATTTATTATTAAATTTCGGAACTATTAACCCGTCATTGCGCGTGAATCTAGTACTGTATTTATGTTCCAATTTATCTTTATGCTGCGGGGTAAATATATAGTGAATTATGATTTTTTGCCATAGTATAGCCTTAACAGGTAAAATTTTGGCACTCTGAAACAGCAACGGTGTATTATGTCTCTATTTAAAAATATTTAAAAATATTATTTTAAAATATTATCTCTTTGTCAATCTATCATTGAGTATGGAATAATCGCATGGGGAGGTGCAACACTATCAGCTATAGATTCATTATCGAAGGCACAAAAATTAATTATGAAAGTTATTCTTAAAGTTCCCTTAGAAACAAGTACTGCAGATATATTCTACAAATTCCATGTATTAGATATTCGACAAATTTACACAAAAACTATCTTAACTCATCTGTTTAAAAATAAAACACATCCATTTTATGAAAATACCCAAAATATTGTAAACACGAGGCACAAAACCAAAGAACTTATACAAACACCTAAAACAAACACAACATTTGGTCAAAGAAATTTCAAATACATTGCATCTAAAATATACAATAACCTACCTGAAAAAATAAGAAAATCGAATAATATTAACAAATACAAAATCCTTATCAAACAATGGATCATCGAAAAAGGTCGTGCAATAATTAGTCACCTCACCCAAATATAATCCTCTATCTCATTATTGTTACCACTACCTACGAACCTGAAAATTTTTGTCAAATATTTTTGCTTTATTGAAAAATGTACTACATTTTAATATTATAAAATATTTGTAAACTAGTCTGTCTCGGCACAGGATTTCATAGTGAGACAGGCAAAGTAAAAAAAAAAATATGTAAACATTTTTATATAGATGCACATAATAAATAAAAAAATAAAAAAAATATTTAGTTCGCAAGTCAGTTGTGTGAACCTTAAAGCCCAGTACACTACTCGCGAAGTTGATCGAAGTTGACCTAATACGATAGTGTGGGCACGAACTTCGCTTCGCTTCGAGCATCTTCGCTTCGCTTCGCCCGACTTCCGATTGTTGTCGGTAAATGCGCCCGAGTCAAAGGACTCGATGCGTCACGGCATAAATAAACCAATCACTGACTGGTTGGACTGAGTTACTCGCGAAGTTGCGAAGTGTGTGGGCACGCACTTCGAACTTCGTCGAGGACTTCGTCGAAGCGTCGAAGCGAGTAGTGTAGCGGCCGCTTTAGGCTCTCCCGAAGACAATAGAAAGCTGAACTCCAATCCGATAGTATATATGCACTTACATAATATGTTAATATATATTAACATATTTTTTTTTACATATTTATTATGAATATTCTTTTTACAAAAACCTTAAAAATTAAAACTAAAACTTATAAATAATAAAAACTTTCTTCTTCAACACATAAATACTGGTCACACCTATACATAACCACGTAAACACCTCAGCACAGGTTCTCCTAGTGAGGTGTTCACGAAACATACAATATTACTCACATACAGTATCACATTCTCAAACCTACCTTACACACAACATATTTTAGTTATAAGTTTGAAATATACCAAATACAAATATAAATAATTATGTGAAACTGTAAATTATATATAGAAATAAATAAATAAAAATAGTGAAGAAGATATTAAAAGGGATATCTTTAGCTAGACTAAAGCCTTCGAAGCCCCCCATTTGGGACCCGAGGGTTGTATCATCATGGCTGGAGACGAATTTGCCTCAACATATTACTCTCTTTGAAGCATCAAGGAGAGCAGCCACCATCGTGCTTTTGGCATCAGGGCGCAGAGTCCACGATCTCACTTTGCTCCATTACACAGCTGAAAGATTGTCAATGGACAGTGAAGGCATCTCCATTTGGCCAGTGTTTGATGCCAAGACGGATTCGGCAGACTGGCAATCAGGGTGGAGACTGGCTCGCTCGGAGTCTAGGAACATAGACCTGTCTATTGGACGGAGAAGGTCATAGAACTGTCAAAGGAACGGAGAGCGCAGGCGATACTACCTAGTCTATTTATTACAACGGGACGGTGAAGGCGGCCTCCAGGGCAGTAATTGCAGGTTGGATTAGGGCAGTCCTCAGGGATGCTGGTGTAGAGGATCCACCTGGCAGCATCCGTTCAGCAGTGGCATCTCTGAACTGGCTGCAGAATTATAAGCTGGACGATATACTGTCGCGTGGTAACTGGAGAAGTCCCAATACCTTTGCCAGGTTCTATAGAAGGGAAATTGCAGAATCGGTTGGCCGAGTCAACACCGACCCATTTGTTGCTGACCTTTTTGAACCTTTGTTAGCTGATTTCTGGAAATCTTGCCCCTATTTTTAGCAAATACATACATTTAAATAATATGTTTGGTTCACATTAGCATAATGTCATCAGGCGATAACAAACAATATCTCACTTTATATGTGAGATATTGTTTTAAATAAAGCCTATGCTACATAATGAAAAAGTTTTACCTCACAATAAAACTTATATTATGTACTTAGCTTTATTTAAAACCTAGGCAAGGGCTGCCTGATGAGATCTAATGAAACATGAAATTATAGCGTCACTGGTGGCGTCCCTACTACTGGCGCCGCCCGACGGATGCATTTGGGACTAGCAGGTGACATTGGCGGGAGATTTAAACTAAATGTTTAATTTTGTAAATGATAAGTTCTTAATAATTCTGGATACAGTCGCCATCTATGGATTGTTTGAATAATTGATTATTAGAAATGGTGTGAATCTACACTAACGTTCTAGAGCTCTAACCCTGTCGATAAACAGTTGCTTCTTTTTCATTGTGTACCACGAATCTGTCAATGGCTTAGTATTTTAACCTATAAAGGGACTGTTCCCAGTCAAAAAGTGTTCTTTCCTTCAGAAATTTATTACAGTAAACAGTGTTTATATGTACAAGGGTCGGGCCCGTTATCAGTAAATTGTTATTGTCAACAACGTTGATATTATAAAGAGCATGTTTTGTGATTCAAAATAAAAAAAGTTAAAATACGCTCCAGGTGTTTCCAGTAAAGTCCATAAACCAGAAAAATATACATGGTCCTTACGAACCGCATTATAACCAAAGGATTATAAAAAACAAGAACCAGCTGCCAGGATACAAATCAGATTGGAAGCCAGACTGGAAGCAATAAGAGGATGATCATTGAAATCGAGACTTCGCTTCAGGTCACGTAAGATAAGTGCCTCCTATATCATATTCCAGCTCCTTTCAAAATTTAGTCAAGCTTCATGTATTGAAAACATGTTATTTTATTGTTTTTGAATATTAGAATCAGTGTTCAAAAAATAATTCACTACCCACAGGATAAAAGGTGCGATTGATAGTTAAATAGCAATTTCATGAACAAATTTTGAATATTGTCATTGTTGTATCTTTAAAACGGCTTAGTCAAATTAATTTAATACGCACTCACGGAAATAATTTTTTGCGTCGCAAATAAATAATATTATTGTCGTGCGGAAACAAGAGACATGGAGAAATTAAAGCTGTTAGTGTCTAAAAGGGGCGTGATTAAGGGGAAATTGACGCGGTTTGCAGAGTCGATAAATACATTATCAGCAACTGAAATCAAATTACGATATGACCGGATAAAATCGCTCTGGGATGACTTCGAAACAATTCAGGAACAGATAGAATCATCACCAGAAACAAACGAACTCGACAACGCCAACCAGAGGGAAGCGTTTGAGAATCAATATTTCGCGGTATTAGCAACGGCTAAGGGGGCGATGGATTCGGTAGAGCAAAGCAAGGTGGAAATAAAATTGCCACATTTACAATTGCGCGGATTCAATGGCGATCAAAAAGATTGGGTTAACTTCGTCGAAAACTTTAAAGCCTTGGTTCATAACAAACAGTTCTTTGAGCAACGTGCAGAAATTCTTTTATTTGCAATCCACACTCAAGGGAAATGCATTGAAGGTTTTTGCCAATTTAAAAATCTCCGAATTAAATTATTCTTCGGCTTGGGAATTGTTACAGGAGAGATATTCAAATTTAAGAGCTACCTTTCATAAACATATCCATATGCTGTTTTAATTAAAAGAAATGAAACAGGAGGACCCGGTCGCGTTGAGGTATTTAATAGACGAAACGAATGTTAATCTGAAAGCGTTACAAAACATCGGAGTCAAGGTAGACCAGTGGGACGCATTGATCATCTATATAATTTCATCCAAATTAGACACGGTTTCCCGAAAAACTTGGGAACCATGTACGTTGGAAGGTGAGCTACCTACGTTAAAAGAATTGTTGAAGTTTTTGACCACTAGAGCCCAGGTGTTAGAATTAATAAATACTTCCGAGAAAAAAAAATGCCAACCTTCATCCAAGGCAAATAGGCAAGAACTACAATAAAAAAGATTCATCGGTATTTTTAGCTGTAAAACCGAATGGCTGCGTTTTTTGTAAGGAAAAAGGGCACCAAATATATTACTGCAAGAAATTCCACATATTAAAAATTCAGGATAGGATCGAAGCAGTCAAATCAATCCAAGCATGTTTTTAATGTTTAAAATTAGGTCATCTTGCACAGAGTTGTAAGGTAACATTTACTTGCAGGCATTGTGACAAAGGAAGTCACAATACTTTGCTACACAAAGAAGATCATCCGAGGGATGCTTCAAATTTAAATTCTGATGCCGAGGTGTCAGTCTCGAATCATTCTGCAGCCAGAATAGCAGAAAATTTGATATTATTGTCAACCGCCATGATAGGAGTGGTAGGTCGTGACAATAAAATTTTTAAAGCACGAGTCCTGATTGATTCAGGGGCGCAATCTAACTTCATGACAAAAGATTTCGCAAATAAATTAAAATTAAAATGTGAAGTGATAAACAAACCCATATCTGGAATTCATAATAACATCACACACATTAAGGAAAGAGTTTCAGTGAACATGAATTCGCTTAATACTGAATATAAACGTAAAATATCTTAAATAATAAAAAGGAAAACACTTTGTTTAAAGTCACTTTATTGTAATTTTTAAAGTCTACCGGTTTCGATATTTATACTTTATAAGTATATACTTTATAAGTATTTTTATAACAGTCCTGATGATGGTACGGAGGTACCGAAACCGGTAGACTTTAAAAATTACAATAAAGTGACTTTAAACAAAGTGTTTTCCTTTTTATTATTTAAAATGTCAAGTCACAATGTATTTGCTTCTTTTGAAAAAAGTAAAATATCTTGTCTAATATTGCAGGAAATTACGACAAACCTTCCACAAGTGACCCTGGCTAAAAAGGAATTCAAGCTGCCGTCGGGATTGGAGCTAGCGGACCCGAAGTTTCATATAGCCGCCCCTATCGACATACTTTAGGGCGCAGAGTGCTTCTGGGAAATCCTGACCCACTACAGCCTAAAACTTGAATCTGGGCCTACGCTTCAACGCACACAACTGGGATGGATTGTATCAGAGCCAATCAGCATGAACCCTAAGCAAAGGCCTGTATCAGATTTTTGTAGTTTATCTATAAACAAGATAAGTAATCAAATAGAAAAATTTTGGAGACTAGAGGAAATTAATCCTATTAAGATTCAAAATCATGAGGAAAAGGCTTGCGAAGCCAGCTTCGCTAACACTCATACTAGAGAAGCGGACGGTAGATACATGGTACAATTACCGCGCCGAGCATGCATTGATCAGCAGGGGAGCTCACTGGCCACTGCGGAAAAAAGATTTAAAAATATGGAAAAGAAATTTTTGTCAAATACCGAATTGTGTTCACAATATATACAATTCATGAGTGAATATGATAAACTAGGCCATATGGAAGTATGTGACCAATTAAAAGAGGATTGTAACTCCTATTTCTTACCACATTACGCTGTAATAAAATAATCAAGTACCACCACTAAGGTGAGGGTCGTTTTCGACGGATCAGCTAAAACATCTACTGGGATTTCACTCAATGACACCTCGATGATAGGACCGGTTAAACAAAAGGATTTATATACCCAACTGTTACATTTCAGGAAACATCAAGTCGTCATAACAGCTGACATCGAGAAGATGTACCGCCAAATCAACGTATGTGAAGCTGACCGCAATCTGCAGAAGATACTTTGGCGCCAGTCGCCGCAGGAGGATCTCAAGCATTACCGACTGAGGACAGTGACGTATGGGTTAGGACCTTCCTCCTTCTTAGCCACAAGGTGTCTACAGCAAATCAGTATGGATAACCATATTAACTTTCCTAGAGCTAGTCATGTCATAGAAAATGACTTCTATATGGACGACTTGCTAACCGGAGGAGAAGATGTGGAATACTGTAGGAGACTGAAGGAGCAGTTAGTCAGTATATTGTTGTCTGCAGGTATGACCTTACGAAAATGGAGATCCAACGCTTTGGAGTTGTCAGCCGAGTCGAGTCAAGCGGAAATTGCTGAGTCAAGCAATCCTGGAAAAATCATTACTGACAGTCCAAAGAATGACAAAATATTAGGCTTAACCTGGAATAACGAGGGTGACTATTTTTCTTATGTAATAACAAGCCCATTATGGAGGTTAAGGACGTCGGGTATTTAATACTTACCTGTGCTACAGATAACGTCACCATCCAAGTATATTTTGACTCCAATAAACACGATTATATTTCAGAAGGATAATTTTATTTTAACAGATTTAAAAGATTACAATTTTACATTAAACTAGAAAGGCTTTAATGTGGAGAATGACAAACGTATGACAGGACTAGTCAGAACGGCTATTAAACTCGGAATGATCTATGGTTATCTTTACGCCGTTCAGTTCTCTGCGATTAGGGATTACACATCTAAAAATTAACTTATAAGGTTGATAAGTGATTCTCCACACGCCTCCCCTCCAGTTATAAAGTTATAACGACATAAAAAGAAATCTTAATATTTAAAATTGGTTCTTTATACCTAGGACTACAATACTGTTTGAAAACATATGTCTGTGACTTTATTAAATTACTGTATGTATCATGAACAATTTTGAATGCAATAAAAATTATGATTTTAAGATTATGTGCATTATTGTATATCACCTATATCACTAGTTGTATAAAAATATTCCATGAGCTTAAAAAGTAAATCTATAACTAGTGAGGCTTCAACAACATTTGGTTTGGAGCTTGGCTAAAAATGGGCAAAATTATTTCAAGCTATTGGCTGAATGATGGCATGAATGTCGTGTAAAGGTAGCCTAGAAACATCTTGTGTGTTTATACTAGAAGCTGTACAATTATTATTCATATAAAGTAAATTTTCTATTACTGAAATATGATAAAGTACATTATTAAAACTATTTATAATATAAAGTACAAGTTATAAATGCATGAACCTGAAAATTCAGTTTAGGGAGTACATAGTATATATTAAAAAATATTTGCTTTTTATGAACATATAATAATAGCTCGTCAACTGTTTACAAGTGTAGTCTATTTATATACTAGGTTTGAATACCTGAACTTGTGATAAATTTGCTTATACCATTGTAAACACTTAAGGGCCATCTCAAAACATTTTTCGAAACTTTACGCCGATAGATGGTGTTATTTTCAATATCGTCTAATAAAACACTTTTAACACGTTATGCTTTATAATATTGAGATGAATTATTGGTTTGCGAACGTATATAAGTAATATTAATCTGTATAAATTTTTTATGGTACCTATAATTACATAATCGTAGAAAACGGCTGAAAAATACACAATTTCATTGCAAAAAATACGTACAAAAGACATTTCACGCAGCTCCGCGCGCGTTGGTACGGGAAATTTTTATTTACCCAACCAAAACCATTTGCGAAAAAGACTCCATTTCAAAAAATTTACGATGTTTCGCATGAGTATGAAAGAGACACGAGATAGAGGTTTGTTCAATTCACTAAACTAAATCAATGCCTGGGAAGATTAAATAATTTATAAAAGGAGCCGGCTAGGAACAACGTTATGTGTGCCGGGAGCTGGCGTTAACTGGACCTTTTTTTTAAAGGCCGCTTTTGCTAAATGGACATAATCATACCAAGCGATGTAGGTATATACCTACATAGTAACCATGTATTCGCGCGGTTGCTTGCTCACAAATATTTCGCAAATAAGTCAAAAGGTTACACTTTTTCTTACATTTCTATGGGGCGATTTCATCAAACCAACAAAGTGGTTAGAATTGCCAGACGGAGAAACAAATTTGTCATATGCACAAGTCAGAAAGGGCTCTCGTAACATCATCTCGCATATAAATAATATAGGCATTGTTTTGAAATCAGCTCGCCACGTGCGTCGTAATATATGAGTGTCCACAAAGACGATGCCTACAGTGTGCATATGAAGTCGCCTTTTCACATTAAAAAACTTTTTGTATTTTGTAAATGGGTATATTTTATTTTCACAAATGACAAACATGTCATGTTAATAATAGTAAATCCTTTATAGGGCAGAAAGGTGATTGAAAAAAAAAACTTTTTGTACAAATATCTTATACACGGTGTCCATAAACTAGTTGTAAAACTGCCATCACAGTAAGCGGAAAGCGTTGCCTGGGTCGTGATGGAGGAATTAGCCAGCTGTGGAATTGAACTCACGATGCCTGGCGGGAACGACGATAGTAAAAGATTTTTTATTTACTTATTTATTTATTTTTTATTCTTTTCACATATTCTGTCCATATTTCTTTTTTTTGTAAGATCCTTTTTCTTTCAATGTTTGTTTTAATATTTTGTCCGATAGCTTGAATTGGTCTACTTTGTCCAATTAATTCATCATCTTTCTCACAGAGAAGCAGTCCTGGATTTATCAATAGGCCTTATAGGCCGCGGCCTAGGGGCGGTAGAGTTCAGGGGGCGGCACTCGCTCGCTTTGGTAAGCCGTGTATGCGATTATAAACAAAAAAAGTCCCTGTGGATAGACAGAGTTTTATAACTATTAGACGATAAATATTATTTTTTAGGGGCGCTAATTCTTAGTACTTTAGTTAGATAGTTACTTATATTTATGCTACTGCCCGGGCGGCAAGGGTAAAGGGTGGCGGTGGATCGGGGGTGGGTGATGTAACAGTCACCCCCGCTACCCGCCCGTACGAACACATAATATACCGTATCACGCGCGCGCCGGGCCGGCCGGCAGTGCAAAGCGGCAGTTTCGTGTGTATACTTGTGTCAATTTCGGAAACATCGCACTTGTCGCAACTCGAAACGTTTTCTTCGATTTGATATCCTACCAGATTGTAACGAGTCCGAATACATTTTACTTCTTGTACATTGTTTGTTGCAAATTTTAAGTTAAGTGGAAGTGCGTTCTTGATTACGCTCCAGTTTCTGTTCACAGGGGTGTGAAAGGTGAGTATGTTAACACAATAATAAATAATACTATAACATATTCTGGTTCTGCTGGGCTAGATAGATAACACTAAATAAATGATTTCGGCTCGCTAACAAAAAAAAGATTACTCAAGTTACAAGTTTCAAAAACATTAAAATTCAGAGTGTCTATGACCTTTATTACAGCGTCATCTAGTCCAGAACCTTTAAAAGTCGGCATTTTACATATATTTTTTTCTTTTAACAGATTTTTCAAAAAACTTCATATTCATACTGACGAAAAATGAGTGATGGAAGGAAGCGACTGAGTGGTGCTGAGTACAGAAAGATATCAAAATTAAAAAAGATGAACAACAACATGCTTTTCAGAAAATCAGGAAAATAGAAACTTTTTTAAAAAGTGAAAACAGCAACGATTCATTAAATATTTCACAAGAGAACTCGGGGAGTTTGAGTAGTAGTAATAAGGAAGATCAAGGTACTGGTATTCCAATTGAGCTCCGTATTCTGCGGACCCTGTTTGGCATTTGGATCTATTGAGAACAGGACCCAATTTGACCAGCAAGGTTTCAATGATTGGAAAAATGCAGAAATTCGAGTAGCTCAACACGAAAACTCTCCAAATCATAAGTCCTGTATTCTCGCTTTAAGATCTAGAGGTTTGATTCACGGTTGTATTCAATCTTCACTAACTGCCCAACTAAACGAGGAAATTGCTTATTGGAAGAACATTTTAAAGAGGGTCGTTGCTGTAATGAAAGGATTGGCATTAAGAGGTCTCGTTTTCAGAGGAAGTAATGAAAAATTCGGTGACCCGCACAGTGGGAATTACATTATGCTACTTGAACTAATAGCAGAGTTTGATCCATTTTTAGTCAAGTATATTGAAAGACAGACATCAGGGCGACAAGAGTAAGAGGAACCCTAAGAGAAAAAACTTCATAGATGAAGCATCAAATGAGGAAATTGAAACAACCTCCAGAGACTCTTTCAGAGTCAACACCTTTTTGGTAATTCTGGACAGACTGAGACCTGAATTAGAGAGAAGACATGGTGCATATGTAATCTTTAAAGAAAATTTTTCATTTTTAACAAGAATGAGTGAACTTTCAACACAAAGAGTCTCAGAAAAAGCTCAGTCTCTTGTGCAATATTACTGTAATGATTTAGAAGACGATTTAGTTCAGGAATGTGTACACTTTTGTAGTCACATTTCCTCCAATAAGACGGCAGAGAAACCTGAATCGACATCATTACTGAATCTTTTTAAGTTTTTGAGGAAACAATTTCTGTGTAATGTTTATCCAAACTTGGATATAGCTCTCCGCATTGCACTTTGCACCCCGGCCACAAATTGTTCTGGAGAAAGGAGTTTTTCCTGTTTAACCACTGAAAAGAAATCGGTCCGTTTTTGGACCGATTTTATTTTTCTAGGTTTGAAATCGGTCCATTTTTGGACCGATTTTCCTACCATTCGTAGAACATTTTTTTTAATTTTTTCAAATATTCCCGCGTTCCACAGTTAGCTTTGTTTGAAAAATGAAAGTATAGTTCTCATTACGGTCAAGAGATGTCACTGTTCCTATTTGTATTTAATAAATGATTTTGATTTTAAAACAGTTTGGAGAAATTTTATTGGTGAAATGTCAGCTGTCAAAGTCTTGCCGTTTTAAAATGTTGAATTTACGTGTTTTTGTTGGTTTTTCTAATATATTTGTATACCAGTGTAATAATGATTGAAATATCAATGCTTTTAATGTATTTACTTGTCCAAATATTCAAAACTCAAGTTAATGTGATCAAATTAGTGATTAGTTGACGGTAACTGCGTAAATGACAGATCGAAATGGTGCGCTATTTGTTTCCTTTTGTCTTCTTCTCGTTAATGGCATTTAAGATTTGTGGTGGATCTAGGCAAATGTATCCTGCGGTATATCTGCCTAACACCAACTCCGGCAGGACGCAACTTCGGTAGAAGGAGATTAGTTTCTGCATCATGACATCGATGAAAGGCTCGTCTGCTTCTACTTCTACCACACAGATGTCCTCTGAGGCTTCAGATTGCGCCACATAGTAGCACTTATGAAAACGTGTTACGCGTAATTGTCCTTGAACCTGTTGGTTGAATATGTCATTGTAACAGAAAATAATAAAGAAGTTAATCGTATTATTGATTTAGTCATTTATATTGCAGACTGCACAGTACGCACCTGATAATAGTGATGGTGTTTTTTATTAAGTCGAAGAGTACCCATTTCATCCAACTTTATTGGAAAATCCTTCTTCTCTCTGATAGCGTGCTGCATGATATTAGAGGATATTTTACATTTTTCCGCCCATCTCTTTAATGATGGAAAACATTTTATTTCTACCAGTGAAGATTCTCCCTGCACTACGCCTGAAATAATAATGATAAAATAACACATAAAATAATACAACAATACGCCCCTTCCATGATCATGGTACATATAAGATAAAATAAAATAAAAATGTTAAAATAATAATATGATTATTTTTTTTTAATAATAATACCATATTTTTATATAAAATATAATAATACCATCAGGACTTGCTGCTAAAAAGCCGTATTCCTGGTCAATGAAAAGGCCCGATTTCCTAACTTCCTTGCCGATTTTTTTTTCAAATAAATTTCTAATCACCGGCTCTTGCTTTTTCCCTTCAATGGTATCTTTTGTCGCAAAATCACGACCGTACAAAATGGTTTTAACGTGATTGTGGCATGGTGTTGTTGGTTTTCTTTTACATATCTGTAAGAATTAGAAATTCACCAGTGAAATATTACTTATATAATACGTAGATTATATTATATATACTTGAAAATAATGATCAAATGACCCTAAGTTAGCTACCATTCCAAATAGTGAAGCTGTAAGACGATTCGACCGCAGTGTTTTGTAAAGTTCACTGTCGAATTGCTCTCTTGTATTTGATTCGACAGAAAGTATTTCTTCTGCACTTAGCTGAAAAAAAATTATATATATATATATATATAAAAGTAAATTTATAATTTGAGCAACAAACCCCTTATCTCGGACCATCATTTTTACGTGTGCTTTTTTTGAAAATATAATAATGGGATAAAACGTATGTTTATTATAATGATAAAATACTTCCAGACCTAGTTTTGACCAAATTTAATGATTTACTAGTGCTAAATACCCGGAAATAAAATAAATAAATAATAGTAATAATTACCCGGAATGTATTCAACTTTGCTTCGCACTCTTCTTTTAATTCTGCCTCGTTCATTTGAGGAGGAGGGTTTGTCGCTTTTGGACCGTAATCCTTGTCAGCATTTGCAACAGGTTTTTTAAATAACCTTCGACGAACATAGCCTTTCTGCCGAATTTGAGATTTTTCTAACCGCGGCAGATGTTTTTTAAAATTTAAACCAGGACTACGTAAGGTGGCTTTTTTCCAAGCCTGTGTTTGCCACTTGCTTCCGCAGGATTGCGCAAGGCCTGTAATAATAAAGTGAACTATTTAGTAATAACATGTTTGCAATGGATTTTCATTTATAAAGATACAAGTGCATAAATACCTGCAAGTTGAGCTCTGCGTTGGAAAGATCCGCTTTTCGTCAAACAAATTCTCTTCCCACAATTGAATTTCGCCAGCAGACTCGGCAGAATTTTCGGCAACGTTAGTTGTTTCGGTCGATAGCCTATCCGATTTCATTATTATGGCCTCATTGGCTGCGCAAATTTGACTCCAGACTACGGCCTCTTTTTTTATCACCGGCAAAAGATTTGTGTCTTCCATGATACTTGCAGTATTGCCCTCTTCCTTTGCCTTTTGCCACCTACAGTAATAAGAAGCACAGTCACTATGTTCGCCAAAGATGTGAACAACACCATTTCTGAGATCTTTTCGCATCATTTGCGGGTTTTGGTGATTCTTTATTATGATCTTTCTTGCTAACATACTTAACTTACAAAGCCGAGGTTTCAATAATTTCCTTCCCGTTAATGGAAGTTTAGTATTAGCTAGAATCTAAAAAGAAAAACACATTATTATTCAAATTATTATATCGTAATAGAAATGGGTCTCGAAATTATCTTTGTGGTTTTTAGTTACCTTGTACAGAGCCTTTGTATAGTTCTTCACCACATGATTTTTACATTCATTTTTTTTTATTTTATCGCCGTAAGATACATTTTTACGCAGATTTGCATATACAGAGGAATCACCATCCCCAATATATGACAAATATTGCACACCATGCAATTCTTGACTGCGCCGGAAGCCTTCGACAACTATGTCGGTTTCCATTGCGGTAGAAGCCCCCGAGTAGTTACGGTAACAGTCGTGCTCTTTTGGAGTGATATTTTTTTGTCATAGTAATGACACATGGAACAGTATTTATTTCTTATACCTAAGTAAAGGCAATTTTTTGTCTCCTTCCCGATGATACACGCCTGTAAAAAGTTAAAAGCAATCATTTCACGCAAGTAAATAAGTAGTGATAGGTTGATAGGTAATATTATGTATCGAAATTACAGAAAAATGTAATGCTCACCATTCCGGATGCAGCATTATAGTTATGGCCATACGACCTTTTGGACCAGCCTCCATCAACGTACACTGTGATGGATGGTATCCCGTCTGCATTGAAATTTCCTTTTTTAATAGCAATTTCCTTCTCCATTTTGCCAGCTTCACGCATTTGTTCTGCGAGATGCCCCTCCCATAATTTGCCCAAATTTCTCTCTATTTTACTAAATGTGTACCCGGACATTACTGGGACATCCATGGCACTAAGAATTTGAGCAGCTTGGGTGTAATAGCTGCCACTTGTAAGCGTACCCCACACAAAAGACTTATTGATAAGTTTTTCCGGTTCGGGTTCTGAGGTTTGCTTCCATGTGGTGTCACACATATTACATTGAAAAAAAAAATAGAATGAAACCCAGTACGCAATTCTTTCACCAATTCAATTTTGGAGAACGTGCATTTCAAGTAATGCTGTGACATAGCGAACGCCCACTTCAGGACGTGCTGAATGTCCACAATTCTATTGCCTTTTATTGAATGTTCATTATCATCACTGTACGCCATCACCTCTTTAATAAGATTATGGTTTTCTAAATCGGGGTCCAGAGCAGGCCAGTTTACATCTATCGTGGCCGCTGTTTCGATTGTGGTATTTGGCTGGTCGGATATACTCGTAGATGGAAATGTAGCTTCAACACGCAACAGTTTTGAACAGCTTTTATACGTTTTCACTCCACCTTCCCCAGACGTAATGTTCGAGGATGGGATTTCTCCACAAAAATTAATTTTAGGGGTCTCGTCATTCGAACACTTGTTTTCTTTATTTCCGCGCCAGTGTTTGTGGGAACTAAAAGATATAATATAAAGGCATTAAAGGAGTATAATTTTTGAGCAACATTAAATATGAATCACCCTATACCAAACGAGCGACATGGGTCATAAAATAACAAGCGTGATGGTTAGTTAGTTAGGTAGGTACCGAGAAAATATTTAAAAAATAATAAAATATTTTGAAATAATTTCATAATACTTACCTGTATTCCGATTCGCCGTGCTGACGTTTCATCCCGTTCGCACTTAGTCTTGGATTCACTCTTTTCCCGGAATACTGATGATTCTTATAAAGGGCACGCCTCATTTTTATGGAATAACAATGCTGTACAAAATCGAAAAAAGTCACTTCAAACCGCGGCAGACAATGACTGTTGAATGAATGAATGAGAGAATGTTAATTGGCGGGCGTCTAGCTAGTGATAGTTACAGATTTAAGAAAGTTCTAAATAATTACAACCGCTCTCACTATAATTATTATACAGTTAATTTTGCCTTTTTTACTGCGTGCCAAAACCGCAAATGTTCCTTGCGACGAGTAATACTGGAACATTCGTAAAAAAGCAAAACGAACATTCTATCAGAATAACAAATCAAGCCGCGCAAATTGACATTTTTACTACAAATTTACTGACCACTTTAACACCGTAGGAATGGGCTAATAGCGTGCACGTGAAACATATGGCTCGCACATATGTTTGTCTCCTTCTAACACGGATTCGGGCATTTCGGCTGGCGGTGCCCGCATAAAATAATTACTTTTGTTAATTTAATTACTTGGTTATTATAAGTGATAGAACAGTGAAATTTTCGTTCGCGATAAACTCATTACGAGTATTATTTTTCGGTACTAAAATAAATAAAATATTATCTGTAGTTTTCAAATGTGGCTGAAAAATAGATTGTATGGGAATTGTCACATCTGTTTCACCTTAAGGAGTAATATTTAGATAAAATAGTTTTTTTAACAACACATTCTATCAGGTGTGATGCAGGTTACCTGCATCACACTTGAGAGGATGCGGTTAAAATATTACAAGGTTATAAACAATTACATTTCATTAAAAGAAATGGTATAAAATAATATTATATCATATAAATGAGAAAATTTCAACAACATGTTCAATTCCTTTAGAATACATAATGTACTGTAAAACTAAGTACATAGGTTTGTTAAAAGTTGTTAAAAGTACATGTAAAATTTTGCATAACAAGATTTACATAAAAATGCTTAAAAAATATATATATTTTTTTTTATATGAAACTTCAACGCGTATAGCGGAATGGTTTTGAACTTGGATATGTTTATTATATAGGTATACATTAATATCTTTACATGATAAATGTTAAATATTGAGTCCGTTTTACATATATAAGTTATCTAAAGTACATGTTATATGTTATGGTAAGACATATGTTATATTAATGCGTGATATACATAGACTAAATACAACTAGACTAGGTGTAACCAGTGAAAAATAACACCAACTCAATTTTGTTTTGGTTCACGTGCACATTTATGAAAAGGCGCACGCATTGTGTCGCAATGCGAAATTGCAACTGTGCATTGCGTTTTACCTTTTGTTGGTCTAGAGTGAAGCTATTTTGCTTGTCAGCTATGCTGGGCAAGTTCATTTTTTCAATCACAAAAATAACCCAGTTCCAAATATTTTAGATTGCACCCATCGCGGACTTTATTTTAGGAAATGTAATCAGCTATCTGAATACAAAAATATATCAGTACCTTACAGATCGATTGAGGGCAGCGTATTAACAAATGTGAAAAATTCAACGAGATTAGATTTATTTCCGGCAAATTTGTGACGTCACATGCATAACACACCTCCAAGTGATTCGACCAATAGGGTGATTCAAGTTAATTATTATCACATGGTGAGCATACGAAAATCACGCAACCAACGCGTGATACTTATGGATGTATTAGTCGTCTAGCGTTGACACGCATTGAGAGGCGCGACAACTCATGTGTATGTGTGATTTATTTGGTCCGTGCATTTTGCTAATCAGGGTTGTATTAAGTCGTCATTGCCTTTCGGGCTTCGCCTTTTCGATTTTTTGCAGAAGAATTGATAGAAATAAAATTGCGTCATTTAATAACTTCATTTATTTTTTGTGTATTTTCGCTTAGGTTTCCACATAAACCGGAAAAAAATGGAGAAATGGTTAGAAGCAATCCGCATTCAATTATGTGACAATAACTGGGTACCATCAGCAGGAAACCGCGTTTGCTCTAATAATTTTCACGCCAAACATATTTATTCAACTGCAAGCGGCTTCCGACGTGTAGACTGAAAAGCTTTGCCTGTTATTCCGGTAATTATTTGGTTTGATTTTCGTGTGAAAACTTAAGCAAGTTTATTATGTATTGATTGGTTTTAATTTTTAAGTTTTTTTTTTAAACAGGTTTTAATTGATAATGTCGTTGTTTATTGGACAGTTGCTGTCCACCATGGCCACAGGTCCTGCGAAAGGAGATACCGTCATTGTTTCTTCTCGAACAGGACTGGTTCTGGATCCTGCTGAAACTTCTTCTGTAATCGACAAGCCGGTTGTTCCTCTACCAGAATTGCAACAACCGATGTGCGTGAATGCCGTAAATAACACGTAAAATTCTATTTAACGGGCGTAAATAAATAAATAAGTATGTATTGTAATCATGTAACCTTCACCCCCTCCCCCCTTACCCCTCTCCCATACGATCCCTGAAGCTCTGTCCTCATCATTGCTGCTTATTCATTTGCGAACCGGAACGCGAGCCGAGCTACGAATTATGGGAAAGGAACGAAGCAATCTTATATTTCTTAATAAGTCGTGGTTCAGCTCGCTTGTGAACACGCAACATTATATGATTTATCTCTCTCTTTATGTTAATCTTACATTATGTTTAATGAAAAGTCGTTTAGTACTTAGGTTAGTTTTCAATAATGCTATCTTGAAGAAGGTTGATAAACTATTTGACACAATGTCTCAATTCTAACAAAGTGGTTGAAGAAAAAATAACTTTTAATTGAATGATAGTGGTATAATTATTTAATGCTACATAGTGTTGTTCTAGTCTCTATAATTTTTATGTTACTGTTAAACGTTTTACTAATATTATTTTATATTCATCAGCTTTAATTATTTTGTATAATTTTCGATAGCTTACTAGATATATTCTGTATTAAAATGCATGCAAAAGCCCGACTGGGAATAAAACCAAAGAAAATAAAATGATGTCAAGTCACAAAGTAATTGCTTTCTTCAATATTTATATACCATTCTATATAAAAACTATGGTAAATTTAAAAAAAACCTATGCACAGTAATAAAAATATAAACGTTTTTGGTTCTATAGGACCTGTATAAAATTCAAAAACACAAATAAAATAAATTAAAATCATTTTGTGTTTTTTATCAATTCTTTTCCTGATTCAGCCCTTATTCAGCACATAAAATTTGCTGTAAGTGTTAGTTTCTTTTTGGTTTTATGTCCATATTACAACACCTCTGACAACAAATTCTCCGTGGTTTCGCTTACGAGTTTGAACGGTTGTACAAAGAGTTTAAACAGAGTTGGGTTGTTAAGTTCATCTCCATATTTGTGACGTACGCGCTATGTGGGGTCATTTTTAAAATGGATTTAATATAGACAGGGCCAATCTAGTATAATACATCAATGGTGATATATTATGCTTGATACATTAATTGTAAAACATATTAAAGTGTTCGCTATCTTAGCTGGTTGTAAGATAATATCTTAGACATTGATGTTGTATCGTGTAATATACGATTTTAAAGTTTACTTAAAACTAGTTACATGTTATTTACATGATTTTAAGAATGAAAAATTTTCATTTGTTACAAGAATTATGATAGTTTGAATACTAAAGCTCAAAATTTCATCAAGTTTTTGTAGACTTTTAGTATTTTTGCTCGGTAAATTTAAAATATATATATATATATACTTTGAAATTCCAACGAGTTTGGTTATGTATTTTATATAGATTACTATAAAATTTTGTTTTGTATGAATCAACTTATACTTGATATGAGTTTGTATGAATGTTAATAAGGAAATGAATTTATATTGCCATAGTTCCATTCATTTGCGTACTGATTGGTATCTATCAGGAAAATGAATTCTGCGACCAGATCTTGTTCTTGTAATGTTTTCTGGGAGTGGTTCCTGGACAGATGTTGAAATAGGTACATTATCCTCTACTGGTACAAAGGCAGGTTTTAGTCGGTCTATCGAGACGCGTTTTGGTTGTCCTTTAACAGTAATGACGAATGTTTTTTCATTACGCTCTTCAACTTTGAATGGGCCTTCGTAGGGGTTCTGAAGTGGTTGTCTTCCCCCATCGGTTCTAAGGAACACATGTGTAGAAGTAGGTAGGTCCTTATGAACAAAAAATTTTCTTGTACCGTGGACGCTGGCAGGAGTTGATTTGATGTTCTCGAACTTCCGCTGGAGTCGTCCTATATACGTATCTGGTTCCTCGCGTGGAGTTGCTGCGAAGAAATCGCAAGGTAATTTTAGAGTTCTACCGTAAGTTAGTTCTGCTGGTGAACACTTCAAATCTTCACGTACTGTTGCTCTAAGGCCAAGTAAAATGAGTGGTAGATTTTCAACCCAATTCTGGTCTCCACATGCCATAAGAGATGATTTTAACGTACGGTGCCATCTCTCAATCATACTTGGCTTGTGGGTGATACGCAGTTGTTCTCTGGTGCTTGATGCCAAACTTCTCTGTAAGTTTTTTGAAGAGGCAACTTTCAAATTGACGCCCCTGGTCGGTTACTATGCTGTCAGGAGTTCCATGACGGGCAATCCAATGGGTCGTCAATGCCATGGCGACCGTTTCTGCTGTCATATTTTTTTAGAGGAATTGCCTCAGGCCATCGGGTAAATCTGTCTACCATTGTCAGTATGTACTGGTACTCGTTACATATTGGGAGAGGTCCAACTAGATCGATATGTATATTTCGGAATCGATCCTCAGGTAATATATATGTTGCTAATGGTGCAACAGTATGTCGGGAGACCTTAGCTTTTTGACAGGCTACACATTGCTTGACAAAGTTTTTTATGTCTGTAGCCATGTTATTCCATACAAATCTTTGTTTAATTGTTTTTGTCGTTCCCAGGATGCCAGGGTGGCAAATATTATGTACACTTTCAATGACTTGTTTTCGCATGCAAGCCGGTACAAATGGTCTGATGTGACCTGTTGATATGTCACACCATATTGAAGTTTCGGTGCCAGGTATCACCATTTGACGTAAGGCGAGGGCAGTGTCATCTTTTGCCTTCATAAGTTCGTCGTCTTGACACTGCGCTATTCCCATCTGCCTATAGTCAATAGAAGTAGGACTATTAATCTCCTCTTTTCGAGATAGTGCGTCAGCTACTACGTTATGTTCTCCGGAAACATGTCTAATGTCCGTTGAAAACTGCGCTATATAATCCAGCTGCCTTTCTTGACGTGGTGAGCTAGAGGCTCGCTTCTTATTAAAGGCGAAGATAATTGGTTTATGGTCCGTATATATTGTGAAATTTCTACCTTCAATGCGGTTCCGGAAATATTTTACAGTTTCGTAAATGGCGGTAAGTTCTCGATCAAAAGTGCTGTACTTCTTCTGAGCTGGTGTAAATTTTTTCGAGAAAAATCCTAGAGGTTCCCAAGAGTTGTCGTTGAACTGTTGTAGTGAGGCTCCCATGGCTATGTCGCTAGCGTCGACCATTATAGAAAATGCGCGAGTAAAGCTGCATTTGCTAATTGCTGTTTACTTTCCTCAAACGCTTCTGTCAGTTCTTGATTCCATGTAAGTATCCTTTTGTCGTTCTTTTTGTAACCGCTGATGCTGTTGAATAGCTTAGTCTGTGTGTTGATAGAATTTGGAAGGAATCGGCGATAGTAATTTAGCTTTCCCAAAAATCTTCGTAAGTCTTTTGCTGTTTTTGGTGTTGGAAACTCTGTGACTGCTGTTACTTTTTTCTTTAATTGGCGACATTCCTTTTTGGGTGATTGTGTGACCCAAGAAGTTAACTGTATGCACACCAAATTGGCACTTGTTTATATTAATTACCAGATCATATTCGGCAAGACGATTTAGCAGTAAGTCTAGATGTTTTTTGTGTTCTTCTTCGTTTTTGGAAGCGATTAGTATGTCGTCCAAATAAACGAAACAAAAATCTAAGGGCGAGTTGTTTCGGAAAAAATCACGTGTGAGAAAGTCATCACAACGTCAATCCACTCAATTTTCCATAAATTGGGTTGTTTCATCGTCTGTCAAGAGAAAATTCAACGAAATATTCATAAAATGTGATCACCCGAAATCGGCCGGTTAACGCGATCCGCCATTTTGATATAGATTGACGCATGCGCAAACGTCACAATTGCGATCTGACATATCGTATGTGCCAATTACTGGTGATAACGACCCTCACTATTTTGGCAAATAACGCAAAGAAAACCCAACGATTAAAATTTATGAAGTTAAAGGTTTTGTGGGAAGAAGTTTAGATACCTTTTCTACATAAAATATTGTCGAAATTCTTTTTTATATCGTTGGTTTCCGTGATTTAAAATGACGAAAAAACTGGTAAAAATATTGAAAAACTACAAGTTTGTTTCTTTTGTCGACCAATATTTCACAAATTATGACCAACATAGTAGCCAGGTGGCCTGGAGATACCCATATTTTTAATAGTAGCAGCATCAAAGTAAGGTTGGAATGCGGTGAGTTTGGAGATGAAGTGATTGTTGGAGATGGTGGTTATGGAATAAAGCCATATTTACTAACACCCTTAAGGAATTCCGTTTCTCGAGAACAACATTTATATAAAGAAAGTCAGATCAGGACCAGAAATGTTGTTGAAAGAACTTTTGGAGTTGTTAAAAGATGGCTTCCAGTCCTTTCTTCATAAATTAAAATGCAGGTAGGTGCAAGGGATCATTGTAATAAGATCAACCATGGTTAACGATGTACTGGTGCAAGCACCAATCTTTAACAGGGGAGATGACCACTTTCGTCAAACCCTCATTAACTCATATTTTGCCAGATTGATGGACTAATAAATAGTAAAATACTACCCAGCACAAAAAGCCCTATCTTACCTCTTTCTGTACCATTAAGCCTGTCGTCCCACGTGTCGGTAAGGAATCCACATAAGCCGAGTGCTGTAAAACCCTGCATTGCAAGAGAGGTTCCACAGTAGACCGCCTTATAAACTGTTTTCTTACTTTACTTCTCTGTGCAGAACTCTGTTTATATTGATTCTTTACCAACCCATGGGGCAACACTTTCTGTAACATCTTCCGCCTGGAGACTCGAACACATGTGTACAATCTCTTGGTACATGAGCGAAGATAATAAAAGTCTTTTGAATTTCAAAACAATAATGTCTTTATTCAAAAATAGCTGTACCTCGCCACGTGTTGCTGTGGCTCAGTCTGTTTTAACTGTAACAGGTGTCATCTAAATAATGTAGGTATATAAAAACACACGCATATTTGAATGCAACATTGTGTCTAAATTTCAAAGCAATCAGTGAAGAGATTTTCAACAAACGACCATTTACATATATTCAGAGATAGATAGTTAACATGTACAAAATAATTAATGTAACGATAAATCTTCTATTTATTTTATACTTTAATGTTTATAAACTTAGTAAATTACTTTGTTTAATAATAGAGAATACATACTATTAGAAATGTTTTGAACAACTATCTCACATATACATATATTATGTAATATGCATTGGATCGTTATTGAATGTGAATAACTTAAGTGTAACTGCATACTCCTACCTAATTTCATAAAATAAATAGAGTACCAAGATGTAGTATATTCTTTTATTTGTATTTTACATAAATGAGGAACAAAATATATCAAAATAATATAACAAATTAAAATAAAAGATAAAATAAGTAAGGCACCTACCTACACTGTAGAAATTGAAAAAAAAAAGATAAATGGACAAATAGAAAAAAAATGAATAAATCGGAAGGTTGCGGGTTCAATTTCCATCAGCCGCATTTATTTTTTCTCAGAGTTTATTTATTTTTAAATATGTATGGGTGTTTCAGACTAATATTTATTGATTATAATAATTTGTTAATATAAATTCAGTTAAAAATAAGAAAATAAAGGTTTAAAATAATATTTATGGTATTTTCCAATTATGTTCTAAATCCTGTATTAACAATTAGTTAATGTTAATTAAGTATTAATCTTAAGTGTACCGTACCATACCGTCTACAGTACCATACTTATCTACCAGGTAACTATGGTACTGTATATTATCTCCATATATAGTTAGTAATAACATAGATCATTCTAGAAATGTATTACATAGTAAATCACATCAAGGTCGCTGTAGCGACTTGATTAGCGATTGTGATATTTATTTTTTATTAATGCCCTGAAAAGAGTAAAATTATACCAGAATACTCTCTCGGAAGAAAGAATAATTTACAGCAAAAATACATACTTATACAATGGGAAAGAAACATTTAAGAACATAATATAATGGACTAGATAATTGTGTGCGAATGCATTCATTCATCTTGTTCTAACAATATTTGACAATAATTGAAAAACATTAGAAAGAACACAAAAGATTATACGGCCCATAAAGTAAAGGTCACACAGCATTAAAAATATGCATAATATAAACACCTGGACATGCCGTGCATAATATTGCATAAAATGCATTTTTTTAAATTTACAGTTTTAAAAGGAAAGAAAAGAAAAATGCGGTCTTACTGGAGTACCCCGTCGTAAGTACACAATGTACATTTGTTAGTATTATCATGTAACATAATGTAGGTAATTGTGAAGCCAGAAAATACTTCATAAGAATTGTGTACATAAAAAAGAGAAAAATTATTAAAACTAATATTAGTACATTAAAGAATTCACCCAGTAGATAGTGAACAGAGGGGAATAAACTGCTTTCATCTCAGTTTAGTTTTAGCATGACTCCGATATTACTTGTTCTTGTCTCAATAATCCAATTTTTTTATAAACCGGAAATCGGTATGTATAATAATAATAGGGGGCGCTTCTGTCAAAAGGGTTGGATTTGGATGCTTCAACAACATGAGAATACATTAACTAATCAGATTATTATCTTAAATAAAGCAACGAAAGTGAAATACAAATATTTTGTACTATAATCTACTAATAGTTTGTTTGAAAACTTGTATTAAGTCAGTCAACAAATTCGTTTACATTTAAAGGAGATGAAATTGCTCTTAGGATTGAGGTTTCTGGGGCGCTGCTATCAAAACGGTTGGATTTGGATGCATTAACAACATAATAATACATTAATTAATCAGATTAATTTCTTAAATAAAGCAACGATAATGTAAAAAAATTGCTTTACACTACACTCTACTAACATCTTATATAAAATCATTCGACAAATTCGCTTACATTTAAAAGGAGAGGAAATAGGTTTTTAGATCGTTGGTTCTGGGGCGCTGCTGTCAAAGGGGTAGGAGTTGGAAGCTTAAAAAAATGTGAAAATGCATTAATTAACCAGATTATCTTAAATGAAGAACTAATATAAAACTAGGAAACATTGTAGTAGTAGTTAGTAAACTGCAGTCAACACCATAATAAACCGCAGCTGTGGCGCTAACCAAACTCCCACCTTCTTCCACCACCAGCTAGCTCCTGCAGCACCAAAGTGCTGATGTCATCGTCAAACACGCTAGGGAATCCGTCAATCGAAGTAGCCACTATGCTCCGCATAAAATTTGTGTCCACCGCCAGTCCTCTCCTGAATTTCTCTGCTACCGTCCTTGAAGCATTATTAAAAGTCAATTAATAAACATATATACCTGCATGAATTAAACAAAGCATCAGGGCAACCAATTACTAAATATAACAGTTCATTTAACAGCATTATGGCGTTAAGATTAATACCAATTAAGAAATGTATTCCAACCTGCCTTGCCCGATGCTTCATATTTTCAAACCGAGCTCGGAGCTGTTTGACAGAATCCATCGCCATTGAAATCGGATATAAGAGTAAGCCATGTCGCCTCTCGTTGTTTGAAGATGACTGCGTCGGTCTTTTTATTGGTGAGAATATGGCTATACTTCCTCACCAACATTGCATTGTTTCCTGAAAACACATTTCATATTTATAAGTAACAAGATCGTACAAGGAATTGCTGATATAAAATTAAAGGTAATTTTTGGATAGGGCCTGACACGCTTATTACGAATATTTTTTAGAAAAAAACTTTATATTCGCCTTAATTACTATAAAAGAAAACTTTTTGCATTTCGGGCGGCGGAAAATTATGAATTTAAATTTTCAATTGCGTTAACCAAAATTCACTTCGCGAATCGATGCGGCGGCAATCAGCTGCCATTAGGTACGTCACTGTTATGTTGGTATCCCTGATACATTGATTTGTATCACAAACCATGTTACACAAACCTAGCGTAGCCGGTAAACTAGTTGAAAACTGGGATGTTTTTCTTGCCTTGACGCGAGCAGGCGTTATTAAGGGGCACTTTCCTTTGTATCACAAACCATATTACACAAACCTCGGCATCCCACGAAGATAGCAACGGTCGTATTTAGCTCTTGTTAATGCATCAGTGATACCAACATAACAGTGCGTTCCTAATGGCGTCGCGTTGTCGCCACATCGATTCGCGAAGTGAATTTTGGTTTTATGCAATTGAAAATCAAAATGCATAATTTTCCGCCGCCCGAAATGCAAAAAGTTTTCTTTTATAGTAATTAAGGCGAATATAAAGTTTTTTCTAAAAATTATTCGTAATAAGCGTGTCAGGCCCTATCCAAAATTTACCAAATTAAATATGCACTTGAAATATTATATTTAATAGGTCAAAATACACAAATCCATCTTCACGTTTCTTAAGGATATTTTTTTGAACGTTATTTATAATATTCCTCGGTAACACATTATTAAAGTGTGGCGGAATGCAACATAATATATAAAAATAAACCGCCATAATTCATTATATGGCGGAACAATCCAGAAGGGATAAAACGCGATGCTTTTAGAGAGTTCCACCTGTCTCATTCCACAGAAACACCGGGTAATATTACAAGCGATAATTATATAGAGGTATCGCAAATGTTTTCATTATGATCGTTTGTTGTTTAGAAGACGAAACTCTACATAATATTATCAAGCTTTACATTGGGATTTAGGAAAACAAAATGCCTCACGTACCTATACGGTTACAAACATGTGTATTATTAATTCATAAAGTTCATATTTATTATGGAAAAAGGGTATAATTTACAATACTTACAGTAAGTTTGGATCCATTTTAAGTTTTCAACAATTGAGGCAATAAACAATCACAAAATACAGGCAGTCCAACAACGCGACGGCGGGAAAAAGTTTTGACCATAAATGAACCACTCACTAGATTAATATCTTCGGGTTTTTAGTACTGAGCCCTGCCATAGATAAAAGTCTGCAACTGAAAAATATACGTCACTACTACACATACTCACCATCGACTAGGATAGAAACTATAAAAAAGGCGTAACCATAGACAATATAATTCTCATTCGGAGCCAACCCATTGGCTAGCCTAAAATCGGCCAATGACAGCGGCCTATAAACATGCATGAAGTTCGTACTGGAATGTGGAAAATATACGTCACAAGTCACCCATAGAGATTACCGTGTCTTTTTTTTCTGACCCACTTTTTTCTCGGAGTTATACCCCCCTGGTTTTGACAGATTGATAAAAATACGAGGTGTTGCCAGCGTAAAAATAATTCCTGTCTCGCAAAAAAATTATTCTCTGCAATAATTGCCCGATTCGGCGGGGAACACTGGAACGGATTATTCAAATATAACGGAAGCTTTTTCGGAGTTGAAACAACCCAATTTGTATTTGAATAAAATCGACGTGAAGATTTTATTACATTTGAATAGAACTCGGGAATCTGAATAATTGTTCAGCTTTTCCGAAACAACTCGCCCTAAGTCTTTGGTTACAGCATGCATAAATCACTGGAAGCTTTGTGCTGCATTTGTTAGTCCAAATTGCATACGTGTAAATTCAAATAACCCAAATGGGGTAATGATCGCTGTCTTTGGTATGTCCGCTGGTTCCACTGGTATCTGGTGGTAGGCACGCGTCATGTCTATGGTGCTGAATATAGTAGCGTCTGATAATTTGTGTGCGAAATCCTGCAGTTGAGATATAAGATATTTGTCTACGATTGTTTTTGCGTTTAATCTGCGGTAGTCCCCGCACGGACGCCATTCACCATTTGGCTTCTTGACCATGTGCAAGGGGCTGGCCCAATTACTTTTTGATGGCCTGCAAATCCCCTGCTCCATTAAGAACTTAAATTCCTTTTTGGCTGCTTCGAGTAGAGCTGGTGCCAGCCTACGAGCACGCTCAGTGACAGGAGGTCCCTTCGTCTCTATACAATGGGTTACTGAATGTTTTTGTTTATCAGGAATTTTCATATTAGGTCTTGTTAAGTTAGGATATTTGTTCAGGATGTCCCGATATTTTTGCGATGTAGAAATGGTAGAGACTCCAGAAGTTGGTCCTTTGTAAGTTGTTCCCTTGATTAGTAAACCTGTAGACTGGTCTGCGATAATTGCTTTTTTGAGGTTAACCGTTAAGTTGTAATTGTGTAGAAAATCTGCGCCTAGTATCAGTCTTGAAACATCGGCAACAATGAATCGCCATTTTAATGCCCGTCGTAGGCCAAAATTGAGTTCGACGGTCCTTGTACCATAGGTTTTAATGGGATTTCCATTCGCTCCATACAGCGTAGTGGGATACTTGTCAGAAGTTAAACTGTTCTTGTTATAAGATGGATTTCTCGGTATGACAGAAACATCTGCACCAGTATCCACAAGGAATTTCTATCGTGTTTGCAAGTCATACACGAAGAGACGACAAGTTTTGTTGTTGGGAATCTCACATGTCTCTACTGCAAGGTTTCGCTGTCGTTTCCCGAAGTTTTTTTAGTAAAAGAGCATGGTTGATAGCACTTGTGAGCCTTTTCCCCAAATCGCATGTGGTAATAGCAAAAATCATTGTTCTTCTCAGCTGGTCTATCACGAGACCTAGACCTGCTTCTTCTTGTGTAGTTATGTTGTGGTGCATTATGATATGAGAAGTTCCTACGAGGACTTTTAGTTCTTCTTCCTCGAAAATCTGTAGAGCGATTCGTCTGGGTAAGTTTTAACTTGGATACTTCGTGTGTGAGAGCTGAAACTTGTTTCTGAAGTTGTAGCAATATGGATGTTTCGGTTGGTTCCGCTCTTGATGAACTCTGCTTATTCTTGTGATCCACCGCACTGCATTCAGTTGTTTGGTATATGTCAATTATTTTATCTGCTGCTGACGCCAGTTAGTAGATATTATTTTCCGAGAGTGCTGAGAGTATTGCTTGCGCGTGTTGTGGTAGGCGCTGCATCCATAATGTTCGCACTATTTCACTTTCCGCTAAAGCGGGTCCGGCCAATTCAAGCATATTACGTAGGAGTTCTGTGGGTTTCCTATCTTCTAGCTGAATCCCTGTGAGAAGACGTGTCAGACGCTTCTCCGCTGAATCTTGGAGACGATCAATAAGTGCTGTCGAGAGTTGCATATTTTTCAGCTGTTGGCGGCTTCGTGACAATGTCACTCACGCTTTGTAGAATTTGCGAATCTAGGGCTGCGACGATGATATTGTATTTTGTAAAATCGTCTTTTATTCGTGAATTTGCAAATTGTGCCTCTGTCTGCACAAACCATAATGAAATGTTGTCCTTCCAGCAAGGTGGAAGCCTTACTGAGACATGCTGGAGGTCTTGATTTGTGTTGGTAGATTCCATGTTGTTACTTTGTTGATTACACGTTGAACTCGTTCCGGAGGTTTGTTCGGAGAAGAATTTATTGAGGTTAATGTCTTGGCTGACAGGTGTGGTCATTTCGCATTTAGTTCGAGATTAGCATATTTTTTGAAAAATCAATGGAATTTACTTTTTTAAAGGAACCATCTATGTATTTTTTTCGAAACTAATATAGAATCATAAATTGTTGGAATATTTTGGTAATATTATCCGAGATTCGAACCTTTAATTTATAGATTGATATTTGTATATATTTTTCAAGATTAAAAATTTGCTTAATTTATTTTAATAAGTAGGTAGTTTATCCAATTATAGAATTGCTGATTAAAATTGTTCCCATTTAAAATTTGCCAGTATTTAGTTGTAACATATTGTTTTAATAACACATTTTGCGAAGTCATGTAGGTACTTAAATTAGTGAAAATTTTAAAACTTTACGATTGTATCGGTTCTTTTGTCTCCAACGGCGTTCTATGCTGCTTGCTGTGGCTTGCAGAATCTCGTGGGGATGGAGTACTGGTAGCATGAAGAGATTTGGTTGCTATTCTCTGCAATGATGTACGTCACCGTTGGAACTCTATATTGCTGCTCTGCTTGCACCCGTGTAGAGATGATTTGGAATTCTCACTGAAAAAGATTTTATACGCAAGCTTAATTCTTAAAAGAATAAGAGACATTTTTATCATTAGTTGGAGAAAATAAATCATTAAAATCAGGATGTCTTTAAAAATCACAGTATGGGGTTTTGCATTCTCGTATATCTGAAATTGTCGTAACAATCACAGGAAGTATGTATATACTTCATAATTTTATATTTACTGAGGAGCATTTAATATTCCAGGACAAAGTGTAAATTAAAATTTTTGAAAATAATTGTAAGAATGAACTCACCGTGTAATTCCTCAGGATTCCGGTCCAATAGTCGTTCTGATCGTCTGATTGTCATTTATCGAAGAGAGAGAAATATTCAAGATTACCACGTGAAATCGTCGGGGTTGTGATGAACTTGCCCTGGGATAATTTTTTTTTATTATTGATTTATTATGGTGGGAAAGAAATTTTCAGTTGATCTCACGACATAAGGAATTATCAGATGTTGGACAACTGATTTTAAAACAAGTGCTTAGATTTATTATGGTACTAGAGAAAAAAAATAGGAACATGCACTGTATTGTCAGAGACCTCCGTGATGGTGGTTTGAATTCTTAGATTTTATTCAGTGGAGTAGCGGATTTGCCAGTGTAGGGGGCGGATAGAAAAAAACCCTAACAAGATCAATAAGAAACAATTCAACTAGGTTGAGCAATGCTACTAAGTGACTTTCTAAGTAGGAAATACGCCGTTAATATAGTTACGTAATTTTTCTAAAGATTTAGACGAATTATAATTATGAATAGCGAGGTAAATAACATTTTAACAGGACGAGTTTGGAATTTGCCTAAGTAAATTAAAATCCTGCAAGAAGATTTAAAAATAAAACTTATAAATAAAAGATATTTAATACATCCTAGACCGTGTTGATAATTGTAAGCCGAGCTAAAATGCTGGTAGGCCGACACGCCACTGGACTGGAAGGGTCAAGTTTCATCCTTTGAACAAAGAATTGGACAGTTTACTTGAGAAGTAACAATTTATTGGTTTTGAAACGATTTAAATTAATGTGACGGGTTCTAGAGCTCATAATTGATGGGGTCTTTTAGTGCGTTTCTGTCCTTGAATACACGAAATTTCGAGAATTCAAAAAGACATAAATTAGATATCGCATATGGCGAAAGGCGGGGTTGGTTTGGGAAGGGAGCCTGGATTTGAAGGCGCGGGGAGACGGTCGAGGGTCAGCGTGGAAAAGCAGGGGAAGATAGTCTAGATTGGGGAGAGCTAAGAGACGGTCGAGGGTGAAAAAAGCGGTTCAAGATAGTCAGTTTGAAAGCGTTGGGAGACGGTCAAATAGAGTCAAGGGGGTCAGAGATTCAAGGTCTGGGAGACGGTCAGGAATAATCAGGATCGGTCAGCGTTTTAAGATAGTCGAGTCAGTAAAACCTAGGAAGCGCGTCAACAAGAATTAATCGTCGGGGCGCGAACACGGCTAAAGTCATTTAGTGTAGAAGGTGTGATTTTCTAACAGCATGAGTATTTTACTGCATGTGACTGTGATTGTTTCTTGTAATTATTTGGGATTGCACTAAGATGTATCGGTAAGTCTTGTTATAATCTAATTATTAACCCTTATTTTCCTTTATGTAAACCAAATAATTCAATTGTATTTTGAAGTAAGAGTATTTAACTTGAGTACTATAGGTAATTATGTTAAAATCTTGAACGGAAGAACTTGTGACAATAGTCCGGACCCGTTAGCAAAGGAGGCCATAAATTACGAGACTTGGCCATTACAAAAAGGACGAAGAGCGGTTACCCTGAAACCGCTTTAGATCATTCAACAATAGGCATTATTTATGAGTTAGACTATTTTTCACAATTTAAAATGATTTAATAATTCTCCAGTAGTTATATTTAGCGTCAAAATTTATAAAATATAAACCATTGTAATTATGCGATGTTTTTATAATTCGGCGAACGGTTATTAGTCGAAACAATCAGATACCTATAGGCGGAGTGGTAACGAATGGAACGGTTAATTATATGCTTCAATGCCTGTTATTTGACAATGAGTTATCGTATCCTCCTTGGGAATTCAACTTATTCTTCACGGAATTCATAGAATATATTTAATTAAATATAACTTATTCAAACATCACTCTCACTTAGCCGTGTGCCGCGAGCGCACCATTATTTCAACTATTAGAGCCACGTGCGTATGCCTACGTACCACTAATACCTCTTCTAAGTCCGTTTTACGAACTTTGTGAAGGCTACGGTGTATTGTAGTTATTACAGGGGTTTCTCTGTTAGCATATAATTTTCATTCATTTTTGAATCGGGATAACGCAGCGGATTGAAGCTAGCCGCCGAGAGAATGCATCTGTCTGGCATTCCTATTCTATCAAGTGAGATTTTCATACACATAAGTTAGGCGGGGACGGAGTGTACGAATTTTCCGCAGGCTGTCCTATCTTACCAAAGCTACAAAAGCGAAGGGAACGAAATTTGTAATTGGCTTGCCTAATAGGGACTTTTGTGTTAGCAAAGTCGATAACCCTGGGTACCGAGATAACGTCTATTTCAGTAGAGCAGCGCCGGCTTTTCCCCTGCTCAGGTGTGGTTGAGTTATTCCCATAAAAGCATCGGTTTCTGTCGAAGGTGTTGGAGGACCAGCCTGAGATAGTTACCCTGAATAGACCCCTGTTTCGAGTATTTTCAGCTGGTGAGAGGACGCTTTCACGGAGTTCTAATCGAAGGGAACGAAGATTGCTAATGGGCTTTCCTACTTGAGTTAGCTTGGTAGACGAAGGAACAAAGCGGATAAGGGCTATGCTATTCTTGTCTGGCGTATGGGGGGGATTTTCTCGCTGACAGAACGAAGGGATCGTGACGAATATGAAGTTGTTTCGGCGATTTCTGACGTCTTTCCTGTCAAATTCAATAAATACTTACCCCACTATAGGAGGAGAAGTCATCCAGAATTAGGTTCGGAATTGACTCCGACTAAAACCGTTTGAGCTGACGGAGATCGGATGATTTCAGATTCACGACCTGATGATTCCAGTATCCCTGATCCTTAGTGCCGGAAGTCGAGGATATCATTTTCTACCATTCTTTGATATTTGAAGCGAACGGAGGGTAACAAACGATAGAGCGAATGACCATGACTTTGAAGTGGGGTAAAATCTCCCGTCTCGGAAACATTCGTTATGTCGGATGGACGCCCTCATTCAAATTAAATATTGAAATGACTATTTTGAGTGTGGACGAAAGGCTTGAAGTATGTTCTGTATTGTACATATGATAAATATGTGTCATTACCTCTACTGGAACGAGAAGCTGTATAGACTGGAGCCAGGAGCTATTTGGAGTAACGTGACTGCAGAGGCGAAGACGAACAAACTGAAGCTGAATTCATCATTATTCTTACGAGCGTAAACCAGAGGGGTGTTCACGGGACTCCCGAACTCCTGACGTTGCTGATGCAAACCACTTCAGTATATGTTTATGTTTGAGGTTAGTAGAGTGGACTCCTAACTTTCGGCATACTGGCGAAGCTTAACTCATCATTGATTTGGGGGAGGTTGACGCGACCTAAACCTCGCGCTACCCACGTGACCCAAATGGTTCCTGACATCGGACTATCATGCCACTGGACCGAAGCAGCTCCTTATACCTAACGGTATAAGATGAATCTTCATCAATCATCATCATCATCAACATCATCATTTACCACCAAGGACCCACATCCCACTTTCATCACCCTCCGGCAGGAGGCAAAACATGTCATTATTTCATCTGTCGCTGAGCGATATTCAATTAATTTCTGGAGGTGTTGGGATTGGACCATCAACTTGGCTGCTCTCGAGCTGGTCACGTTGATGGATGGGATTTGGACGGAGACCAATCGAAAGCAACACATGTTTTGTCTCTAGCTATTCCCGAAAATACCTACTCATAGAAATAACTCACAAAACTAACAATCCATAGTCAAATCATTAACTTAGAATTTTGTGCATCTTGAATTGAATTGTCTATAGCGAATCTCATGTACTTGTAATTAATTGTCTCATTATATTAGCACATTATCGACTGCAGCAACCGGAAACGTTTGGGCGAGCAAACAAGGTAGGAAAAGGTAGTTAAAATCAGGGTAGTCGGTCATTGTCTTATTTTCAAACCATACAGAATGTAACACGCCTCATCTAAAAAGAACCAAAGTTACCACAACCAATTAAAAGGATCCTTCAATGAATTAATCACTGTCGAAACAAAAAATGACACAACGTGACATATTAATTCGTTAAGATTGAAGGGTTGATGTACCGCGAGAAGTTGCAAATCAAACGTAACAAAATATTAATTCGTTAAGATGGTAGGGCAGACGGTTAAAAACATTACAGGGTCACCATTTATGGAGGTTAAGGACGTCGGGTATTTAATACTTACCTGTGCTACAAATAACGTCACCATCCAAGTATATTTTGACTCCAATAAACACGATTATATTTCAGAAGGATAATTTTATTTTAACAGATTTAAAAGATTACAATTTTACATTAAACTAGAAAGGCTTTAATGTGGAGAATGACAAACGTATGACAGGACTAGTCAGAACGGCTATTAAACTCGGAATGATCTATGGTTATCTTTACTTTCAGTTCTCTGCGATTAGGGATTATACATCTAAAAATTAACTTATAAGGTTGATAAGTGATTCTCCACACCATCAAGTCAAACCGAGAGCAAACGTCAGATATTGGCATGCATCTCCTCATCCTTCGATCCGCTAGGCCTTCTAGGACCCATTATAGTCGTAGCAAAATTGATAATGCAAAAACTATGGCAGTCTAAAGCAACGTGGGATGACCCATTGCCTAATGAAATACTAGCAACCTGGAGGACCTACTTGCAAGAATTAATTCAATTGAATGTATTGAAAATTCCAAGGAAAATTATTTGAAGGCAGTCTCGGGATCTGCAACTGCATGGTTTCTGCGATGCACCTGAAAAGGCTTATGGAGCCTGCGCTTACATTGTGTCAATGGACTATAATGGTAAGCGACATTCGCATTTAATAACATCCAAATCACGAGTGGCTCCATTGAAGTGCATATCATTGCTTAAGCTAGAGCTGTGTAGTGCTGTACTACTAGCGAAATTAATAAAAAATGTAAAACAGGCGCTAAATTTAGTAGAGATTGACACATATTACTGGTGTGACTCTACTATAGCGCTGTGTTGGTTGAAAGGTCAACCTACTCGTTGGAACACCTTCGTAGCAAACCGTGTAGCTGATATTCAAGAACTCAGTGATTCGGACCGATGGAGACACGTATCATCATCCGACAACGCAGCGGATATACTGTCAAGAGGAACTACCGCTGATAAATTAATAGATTCTTCAATATGGTGGGATGGACCAAGTTGGTTGACCAAGGAAGTCAACGCTTGGCCTAAATCAAATTTTTCTTGCCTAAACCCTCCTGAACTCAAGAGCAAAAATGTTCTATTATCCACTGAAACTCAGGAATGGGATGTATTCAATTTTTTTTCTTCATTTACGAAATTGAAGAGAGTTACCGCATATGTATTATGGTTTGTAAATAATTGCCGAAATCTCAAAGGAATAAGTTCGGGCAATTTGAGTGTGGCTGAACTGGAATCAGCTTTGAAATGCCTATTGCGTGCATCTCAAGAACAAGTCTTTCAAAAGGAGTTGAAAGAATTGAAAAATCACGGCACAGTAAATAAAAATAGTAATTTAAAGGCGCTTCACCCCTTCTTATGTGAAGGTCTGATACATGTGGGAGGTAGACTAAATTTAGCTACGCACCTATCGTACCAGCAAAAACATCCCATTATCTTACATGCAAAACATGAGCTGACGGAATTAATTATACGCCACTTCCATTATGTAAATTTACACGCAGGACCTCAAGCCCTATTAGCAGAAATACGGTTAAAATTTTGGCCCATATTTGGGAAAAATACTGTCAAAAGGATACTACATAAATGTATTGTGGGTTTTAGATGCCGTCCTCGAACTGGTCATCAAATTATGGATGATCTGCCAATCGAGAAGATCACTCCGAGCCGACCATTTGCAACCACAGGAATCGACTATGCAGGGCCGATAGCTATTAAAACACTAATAAAGGGCCGATAGCTATTAAAACACTAAAAAGGGACACTAAGAAAGGCTTTCCACAAAGGCGATTCATTTAGAGTTAGTTTCAGATTTGACTAGCGATGCTTTTTTAAACTGTTTAAAAAGATTTATTTCCCGTAGGGGGCAGCCTAAAAAGATATTGTCCGACAATGCCTCAACATTCAAAGGTGCTTGCAACAAGCTCAAGGAGCTTTATGCCAGTTTAAGGGAAAACAATGACAAGATTCAAAATTACTTAGCAAATAGAAGTATCGAGTTGAAATTTATACCCCCCCGAGCCCCAAATCACGGCGGGTTGTGGGAAGCTGAGGTAAAGTCCGCAAAGTTTCATTTGTATAGAGTCACTAACAATTCTACATTAACTTTTGAATTTTTATACACTCTAATTTGTCAAATTGAGGCTTGTCTGAACTCCCGTCCCCTAACGTCATTGTCCGACGATGTCCATGACTACCAACCACTCACACCTAACCATTTCCTTATAGACACTGCATCTTCCGTCATACCTGAGAGCGACGTCCAGACGATACCGGTTAACAGGCTAACCCAATATCAAAAGATCAATTCTCTAATTCAATCCTTTTGGTCCAGATGGAAACGGGACTACCTGATGGAGTTACAAAAAAGGACTAAATGGCAGACCAGCAGTCAACGGGCGCTGAAAAAAGACGACCTGGTTATACTGAAGGAAGACGATTTGGCTCCTACTATGTGGAAAATGGCTCGGATCCTGTCTACTCATCCTGGCGCTGATGGTGTAGTTAGAGTGGTCACTCTAAAAACCTCTCAAGGAACTTTCGTGAGGCCCATCACCAAAATATGTTTGATGCCCATGGACTCGGATCCAGAACCCGAAACTGTCCGGCCCAACCTCCCGGACTGCCTGGAAATTCCGGATTCTCCCGAAGTGTAAAAAAAAATCTCTCACTCATTTAGATGATTTCAGGAACAACTGATACGCTGATGAGTAGTACAATGATGACTCCATTTAACTCTATAATCAACTTCAAGATGTCCAGGAATTTTTATGAGTTTTACTATGCAACTTCCTGAGAAGCCCATAAAAACATCAAGAGGAGGGATCAAGCAGAGGCCAGAGAAAATGAGAAAATTAACAATTGTGTTGTTTAGTGTAAATAACAATGAGTGTCTTCTGATATGAACTACGGAAATATTTTAAAGGATTATGCTGTATCTATCTAAAATTTGTATTAAGTTAATTTGTGAATAATTCTTAAATGTCTTTTTTTTTGATAATTGCGAGTAGATTAATGGAATTAGATTATATTGCCTTTTGAGTAAAGACTCAGATTCAGAGGTAGAAATTCATTAATTTGATATTTTTTTGTGATTTATTATTTTCTTGTGCTTGGTCTGTGGATCAAGTATTATTTTTTTATTATTATTAGTTACTATCTTTAGGAATTTCATAAATCATTTTTTTAATTGATTTCCTCACCCCCGGCCCGCCTGCATGTTTGATTTTGTAAATGATAAGTTCTTAATAATTCTGGATACAGTCGCCATCTATGGATTGTTTGAATAATTGATTATTAGAAATGGAGTGAATCTGCACTAACGTTCTAGAGCTCTAACCCTGTCGATAAACAGTTGCTTCTTTTTCATTGTGTACCACGAATCTGTCAATGGCTTGGTATTTTAACCTATAAAGGGACTGTTCCCAGTCAAAAAGTGTTCTTTCCTTCAGAAATTTATTACAGTAAACAGTGTATATCTGTACAAGGGTCGGGCCCGTTATCAATAAATTGTTATTGTCAACGTTGATATTATAAAAAGCATGTTTTGTGATTCAAAATAAAAAAAGTTAAAATACGCTCCAAGTGTTTCCAGTAAAGTCCATAAACCAGAAAAATATACACTAAGAATTACACACGAAATAATAATATCTTTATTTTGATAAATTTTCAAACTATAACTATAGAAATACATGAAAGACTGTTTTGTGTACATTGGTTTATAAATTAGATGAGTATATAATTTTTTCAACGGAAAGTAATATTTTTTATTATTTTTTTTATTTTTTTATTTTTTCTTAGGTTTGTCAACAGTGATTCATATCAAAGCTCTCGAAATTCAATTACATTAATTAAACTTGGTTGATACTATCACTAATTACAGACAAACACAACATTGATGAACACAACACTATAAGTAAAGAATAATGTACATGTATGCACCTACATGCATACATGTATACACAAATACATACACTTACATATACATTTCATAACAGCAACAGTAATTATTTTATAGATCAACACGATAGGTAAATTTAAGTCTTGTTTACGTTTGATTTGAAGGTGGCCAGTGATGACATTGACAAATCAATGGGATGACTTTTATATGTCTCGTTAAAATAACGGCACATTCTTGGTAAAGGTGAATCATACCCCAGCTTAGTTTTATATTTTTTAATATGTAACGGAATATAATGTATGAGTCGGGAACCAATTCTAGGAACGTTGAACATAATTTGATAGAGAAAAAAAGGGCAGTTTATTAGAGCATTAACAATTTTGAAAAGAAAATTTAAATCAATATTATCAAGTTACCTACCTACTGAGTCTAGTGTTGACATATTCTTACGTCTGCTATAATTTAATAAAAATCAACATAAAATTGAAGTGTACTAAACTCAAAGATCTAAAATATTAGAAATCAAAGACCGCGCTTCAAATCAGTGCATTTATATCTTGTGAAGTGCTATTTTTTCATGTTTTTTTGTCTTCACAAAGAAACTGCATGTTAACTGTCAAAAAAAAAAACCAAATAATAAAAATAAATCTGTCATTCTGTACTAAAACGAGCTAGCTGTTAAAAAATTCAAAAGTGCCTAAACTGTGTTGAAACTATCAATATTAAACATCATTCAATCAATTGTATTCACGGCGAAATCAATTTATTTCAACATGAATACACTGTGCATCGTTTGCGACAAAAATATTGACAGTCCAGCCGAATTCATATCTTGTGTTGTCTGTGATAATGGCTATCATCTTGTTTGTGCAGAGATTGGTGAAAACATACGTGGTGCTCGTAATTCTCAGTGGAAATGTAAAAAATGCTCTAAAGCTTTTTCTAAAAAAAAGACCAGAAATATGAATTATTATGATGAAAAAATCGATCAAGAACCATCTACCGGCAAACCTACCAAACATCTAACTCAACAGTCAACAGACGCAGAGAAATTTCCTTCATCAACCATAGATGGCGCAAGCGGCATTCTTACGTCAGAAAAGTTTATTTGAGAATTAAACAATTTCAAAAAAACAATAATGGATTTTGTGGAACAAAAATATGATTCGATTATCGCACAAAACAAAGAAATCCTTGATTCATTTAATTTTTTAGCGGATCAGCAAGACCTTCTAAAAAAACGTTTAACTGTCATTGAATCCTCGCAAGAAAGGTTCATTACTGATATGCTAGAATTAAAAAAACAAAACGCTGTATTAGAAAATACTACTTCTCATCAGGACGACAAAATTGACCGGCTGGAGTACATTACACAGATGTGCAATATCGACATCAGAGGCATCCCTGAAGCAAACAATGAAAATATTATGGAAACTCTTAAAAAGATATCAAAAATCATAAATTACGGAGATACCTCGATACCTTTACAATCTGAAATCAATAAAATGTACAGACTAGGACCAAAACTGTCCGAAAAAAATCCCAGGTCTGTAATAGTGTCGTTCAATAGTATTAAATCTCGAGATGACTTCCTACTCAAAATCAAAGACTATAAAAAATCCTCTACCTCCAGTTCAAGCAAACTCAATACAGCAGATCTAGGGCTATCTCAAGAAGCAAAACGGATTTACGTGTCAGATCATCTAACTCAAAAAGGAAAATTCTTACTCTCCCAAACTAAAAAATTCGCCAGAGAAAATAACTATAAATACTCTTGGTCATCTTTGGGGCGCATTCTACTAAGACATACGGATACATCCAAAATTATTACGATTAAAAACATCACTGATCTTGATCGAGAAAAACGCCAACAACTATGACAGATGATAAAAAGTACCTCAACATTTACTGCACTGCTAAACAAAAATAATCCGGATAATATCATATTCATCGCAAGTTTTCTCATGAGTTATTTCTTTGTCTTTATAAATAATAATGTTTTAATTGAAAATAATGCATTCCTACTCTTTTTAGGAGTTCTTTCATGTAGCAACATTATCAGTGTGAAAATTGTTTATATCAGCATTCACTATTTTTATTATACTTTACCTCCTTTGACTGTATCTCACGTTTCGTTAGCTCTCTCTAAAAAAAAATTATATATCTCCATAAATAATACTTTCACTACAAGTTTTTATTTGAATATTACCGCTATATACTTTTCACACACCCTAAGCATAATACCTAATTTTTATCAAAATAATTCTGTCTTACTTTCATTAGTAGCTTTCCCTAGTAACATCAAAATTATTATAAAAATTGCGAATCTTACAATTAAAAATTCTAACCATACTCTTCCTCTAAGCAACAAAAACCACGCTGTTTTAGTATTCTTTAAAATATCTGTTTACTGGGTAAATATTATTCTTCCTTCATGTTCTCGTAGGAATCAGAGTAGTAATATCTTATTTACTCACTATATGATGCTCTTATTTTCTTCAATAATCTTTTTATTTTGGCTAACTTTTATTATATTCACTTGTATTTACAGAATTTACATTAACTACAAATGCTCGAGCTCTGTCAAAATAATGTTTTTGTATTTCTCAAAAACCTTTACTACTGTTTTATTTACATATTTTATTCGCACATTTTTAATCATACTTTTGCATTTTTCACATGTTACTAAATTTAATTATTGTCCTTTATCACACCTAACAATTACAATCAGAAGCATTATACACTATAGTATGCACTTTACAGTTAAAATATATTTTAAGTGGGAATACTATGTATCAACATTATCATTCATGTTATATAATGTTCTCTCATTATCTCATAATAATGCACTCTCTCTATTCCCTCTCTCTGTGCTTCAATCAAACTCATATGTACGTATCACAAGCAGCGAGAGTCTTTGTAAGATTATGTTCCCAACAAATCTATGTAAATCTGGAAAAAATCTTAATTTACATAAATATGTCCTAGTATTGGTTCTTCTTTGCATTTTTCGCATGTTATGGTATTTAATTATTGTTTTTTGGCATTTTTTTTCGCATCAACTCCTCTACAGAATCAGCACATACTTTGCATTTGGCCATTTTATTGATTTTATTGTTTTCATATTTTTTGTATTTGCAGCCTTCATGACAGATATCTACATAATCATCAACTGCTTAGATTGCTCTATACGAAACATACCAACACCATCATCTTTTATAACATCTTTTACATCTAATATAATTAGTGGATTCAACTTTCATCTCGAAGTAAAATACGCATCACACTCGAATAATCAGAACTCACATTCTACTATACAATATATTAATAAAACACCGATTAACAACACAGTAATTTACACTTTCGTTTTTAACTTTTTGTTTGCAGACTTTTCGCAAAAGAACTACGGGTTCACCACCACACATCATAGTAAATTTAATCATAATTATGTTTCAGTTACCTTCGGATAATTACAATGATTCTGTAATTAGCATTAATATGAATATAATTCGAGATCTGGAGAATTTAAACAACTATAACTGGGACTCATATAGTCTAAAAATCATACACCAGAATATTAGAAGCATATCAAATCTAGATGACTTTACAATTTTTCTTGATCAATTTAATTCATCTTTCGATGTTATAATATTAACCGAATGCTGGTTAAATAAATACTACACCGTAAAATCAATCCACAATTACTCTGAATATCACACCACAACCAACCTCAACAAATCCAGTGGAATTGTTATCTACATCAAGGACGGAATTAAAGCTCATGTAGAGGAAATTACTTTAGCACAATCAAACTGTATGAAAATAGTATTGAATAATAACATATGCATATTTGCCATTTACAGATCTCCTTCCTTCATCAATATTGACCCCTTCCTTTCTTCATTGCAAGAAATTTTAAACAATGCGAAAAAATTTGAACAGCAAATTATAATGGGAGATTTAAACATTAACACTATCCCTGACTACCACCGTCAATCAATCGATTATTTATGTCTACTCGCGGAAAATGGTTTCACACAGACTATTAACAGCTTTACTCGTGAACAGGGCTCGAGTAAATCCTGTCTTGATCACATCAATGTAAAAAATATTAACTTTATTGACACTTTTGTTATACACTCAACTATTTCAGACCACTATACAACATCTCTTTGTCTTAAAAACAAGCCTCCCACTTCTTCGAAAATTAAATACGTTGCTAAAACTAATTTCAACAAGTTAATTGAGGACTTGAGCGCAGAAAACTGGCTAAATGTTCTAGATAAATCAGATACTGACTTAGCAATGAAAGAATTTATTATCAAACTACACGAGTATATATCAAAACACACAAGTAATATAACCGTATCTAATAAACAAATTAAATTCACACCATGGATCACCCTGGGGCTAGTTAAATCGATTCACAGAAGAAATCATCTTCATGAAAAGGCAAAAATATATCCTGAGAATTTGGTATTACAATTTTATTATAAAAAATATAGGAATTTGTGTAAGAAATTAATTACATCGGCGAAAGAAAATTATTATAAAAAACTCATTTACGAAAACAACTGCAATCCAAAACGTTTTTGGGATACCTTTCGCAACATAACCAAATCCAAAATCAATAAATCTTCTGAAATAAAATCGCTATACATTAACACATCAAACTCTGAAGTCCCCAAAGATATGGCAAACTTTGCAAATAGTTACTTTTCATCTGTGGGTGACACACTTGCGAAAAAAATTCTCGATAAGTGTAAGAAATCAGAAACCGCTCTCGCCAATTTAACTATCCCTAGGATCGGTCACAAAATAGACTCAATCACAACTTCAACTTACGAAGTCATGAAGATAATTGACGACCTTAAATCATCAAAAGCATGTGGTCCCGATAAGATTTCATCAAATCTTCTAAAAATCATTAAAGTATACATAGCCATACCGATTGCGTTCATTGCGAATCTAAGCTTTAATTCAGGGAAATTCCCTAACCATTTAAAACAGTCAATCGTCATTTTACTACATAAAAGTGGGGACAAATCACTGATACATAATTACCGGCCTGTTTCCTTGCTCAACTCTGTCTCTAAAATTATGGAGAAAATTGTAAAGAACCGTCTCATCCTTTATCTCGAAAATAACAACATCCTTTCTAGTAGACAATTCGGCTTTCGCAAAGGTTTAAGCACTGAAAACGCCATCGCTAATTTGACAAAAATCATCTCTAACAATCTAGATAAAGGTAGTAAATGCATTGCACTTTTTTTAGATCTAGCTAAAGCGTTCGACACTATCTCGCACAAAATTCTGCTGAATAAACTACAGCGAATTGGGATACAGGGTCAAATTTTCAAGTGGTTTGTTAGTTACCTAGAAAACAGGAGCCAAAGAGTGGATATTAACGGTACTCTAAGTGATCCAGCCAATATTAAATATGGCGTACCGCAAGGAAGTACACTAGGTCCCATATTGTTTAATGTTTATATAAATGACTTATGTAATACTTCATTTGCAGACCACATTATTACATTTGCTGACGATACAGTACTTTTATTCGAAGGCAAAACCTGGAATGAGTCTTGCATTAAAGCTGAATTTGGCATAAACAAAGTTAAACAGTGGCTAGATAGTAATCTCCTCACTCTAAACTCGGATAAAACGAAATTCATCTGCTTCAGTTCAACTCAAGCGGGTCAACCACAATAAATTATTAACATTAGAATACACCATTGTTACGACACTATTACATGTAAATGCAATACCTTAGAATGTGTGGACAATATAAGATACCTAGGAATTATCATTGATAAATTTCTGAGATGGGACAAACACATAGCCTTTACTTCCACAAAGGTCAGGAAACTTACACATCTGTTTATAGCAATAAGAAATATTCTATGTCTAAATGATTTGAAACGAATTTACTTTGCAATGTGCAATTCCATACTAGACTATGCTTCCTTAGGTTGGGGAGGTTGTGCCAAAACCATACTCGATCCCTTAGCTAAATCCCAGAAATCGCTTATAAGAGTCATACTGAAAAAACCTTTCAGGTACCCCAGCGATTCATTGTTCGCAGAGTTTCGTGTTCTTGATGTAAGACAATTATACATGAGGAAAATCATTTTACATACTCAAAAACAGAGGCACTACTTAGCTTCCGTAAACCACTGTCATAATACAAGACATGCAAAAAAAAACCCAACAGTTCCGCCCACCACTTCCTCATCTTTAGCACAGAGACAATTCTCATACTTAGGCCCTAAACTGCTCAATCTCATACCTGATGCATGGAAGGCAAAGAGTACTAATATTCTGCGTATGCAGGTAAACAATTGGCTTCTGGTCTTGGGGAGAGTTGAATGCGAGAATATGCTAAAAAACAGTAATTAAATTGTAAATTTTGTTTTTCTTTACATTCTTCTTTACATTTTAACTTATATTGGTATTATATTAGCATTACAGGAACTGTATTTTTACATAAAGAAAGTTCGAAAATTGTTCAATTCTTCGTGATATTTTTCCTTAAAGGAAAAGTTCCTTCTTTACTTTCATTTTTTATTTTTTGTTATTTTTCATTTCCTTGTTTTATATATTAATATTTCTTTAGTTTAATATATCAGCTAAACAATAGTAAAAAAAAAAAAATGAATATACATTTGTATTACCTTACCAACAGAATTTCTTCAATTCAGTTTCATTTTCAAATTCATTTTCTTGTTTTTATCTATTAATTCAGCTTATGTTATGTTAATTCAGTTATTATGTCAGCTAAATAATAGTAAAATATGTCGTGATATAACTGGAAGTATTCTAGAATATGAATATACATATGTATTTTTTTTTTTAACAACAGAATAGTCAACACTATAATGTACCATATATTACATGTAAAAACTTTATCATACTGGAATGTCCTAAAACGGGCAATCGCCTAGTTGGACATTTTAAGTTCATTAATTGTATTATGTAATATTTACAAACAAACAATAAATAAATAAATATTAAGGACGGGTTGTTTCGGAGAATTTGAACAATTCATCAAATTTCAACGTTCATTTACGGGTTCTGTGAAAGTCCTATTCAAATTCTGTTATTATATCATTATAGGCTAGTTGCTTGACAGAACTGAAATAAAAACAGAACTTGAAAAAATCTTTCACAGAACCTGAAAATGAACGTTGAAATTTGATGAATTGTTCAAATTCTCCGACACAACTCGTCCTTAGTCTTCTCTGTTCAAGGGTGCGTACATTGTAGAAATTTAGTCTATGGGTGTAGTGAGGAAGTGATCGAGCTCGCTTATCACAATACGCTAGGTGGTACATAAAATGTTTTTCGACCCACTCTATTCGCTGAATATGAACTTTGTAGGTTGGACTCCATATAGAACTTGCGTACTCCAACACGTTGCGGGTGAAGGAATTGTACAGCGTTATTTTTGATTTGGGATTCTGAAAATTTTTACTATTTCGTTTGATAAATCCTAGCATTTTCAGGGATCTAGAAATAATGCTGTCGATATGAGGTGTGAAAGTTAGTTTTTTTATCAAATATTACGCCTAGGTCCCGAATGGTTGTGACTTCCTGGAGTTTAGTACCGTCGATAAAATATTGAGTTGAGATTGAGTTGCGTTTACGTGTAAAAGTTATGTGGACACATTTTAAAGAATTCAGAAACATTCTATTGTCAGTGCACCACTTAGAAACTCTGTTGATATCATTTTGAAGGAGTATTGAATCAAGTAATGTGTGGATAATTTTAAAAATCTTACAATCATCGGCGAACAATAAAATTTTAGAATCCAAAATAACATCGCACAAGTCATTTATAAAAACAAGGAACAAGATCGGGCCCAAATGGGATCCTTGAGGTACTCCAGACGGCACATCTAATCCTCTTGACTCATAACCATCAAATACTACTCTTTGTTCACGGTCAGTTAGATAGGAGTGAAACCAGTTTAGCAAGGTACCATGAACACCCATGCGTTTTAGTTTATGTATTAATAATCTGTGATTTACCTTATCAAAGGCCTTGCTAAAGTCAATGTAGATGCTGTCTATCTGTTGACCTTTATCGACAGCTTCGGTTAAGGTAGTGACATAGCAAAGTAAATTGGAGGATGTTGATTTCTGGGAGAGAAATCCATGCTGTTTTGGAGTAATAAGATTTTTGAGATGATAATTCAGACTTGGACAAATTATTTTTTCGAAAATTTTAGCAAATGAACAGAGAATGGAAATGGGTCTATAGTTTGTGACGTCGTGAAGGTCGCCACTTTTAGGTATAGGTACAATATTTGCTTGTTTCCATCTTGTTGGGAAAACGGATGAAGACAACGATTTCCTGTAAATGATAGTCAGAGGGAGTGCGAGACTGTGTGCACACTTTTTAATTAGGATAGGTGGAATTTTGTCGGAACCCGGACCTTTGCTCTGGTCGAGGTTAAGCATTGCTATTTTTACATCGTGCACACTAATATTTACTGTGTGCAGAACGCCGTTTGATTGATCAATTGAAACGGGATGAGGTTGAGTCTCTTCGTTGCCTCTTATGTTGTCTTTCTCATATACTGATGAAAAGTGTTGGGCAAAAAGTTCACTGCTTTCCTCGCCATTGGATGACTTTTTTTCTCCATACGTCATATTTTGGGGGATAGTACTTGTTATAAATTGGGGTCCTTAGAATAATAACTCAGATTCTTGAAAGTTAAACTGAATCACTTTTTATTTGACAATAAACATCCACTTTCACAGGTATGACTAAGCACTTTTTAATAACTACTCTGGGTACAGGTACTAGTTCCCGTAGTTATTTCGGAGAAGTGAAACCTTTGATTGTTTTCGTATAAGAGCGCGTTTTTAAGCAAAGACCACCTTTTTATAACCTGACAAAAGACTGTTGACACATTCAAATCCAACAGGCCGCAAAACAGAGATCGTCTTTGCTGACAGAATTTAATCAAGCAATTAGCAGAGGCGAGAACCTTTCATAAATAATATAATTTAGCTTTCATAGATGTCACTAGTGGTACATAATTACCCTTAAAATTATACATGCACCCCCCCGAAAGAAACTTAATTCACCAATTAAGGTTCTTTCTAATAAAAGAAAAATTATATAACTACATAATATAAACATTAATATTAACCAAAATAAAAAATTTAAATTCTAAAATCATTGAAAGAAAAAACAAAATACATATAAAATATAAAGGATTCAGTTTTTAACAACACAACACAAATCTTGATTGGCTTCATCTTCTAATTCCATCTGGATGGGTTCCTTGTTATGATTTCCATGAGAATAACCTTGTGCACGAGGGGTCATCAGTTTTGCACGAGGATTCATCAATTTGAGCCAGGGTCATCAATTTGGTTACATCAGTTTGTGGCGTGCAACGAAAAAACATAAATTGCACGATCGTGGTGTTTCTTCATATCGCCCTTTGTTGAACGAAGCAGTCATTGGCGTTCAAGGTTGTCCTCTACGGGTAGCAGACAGATTTTTGTAATTGGTCGCACGAACGTCCCTTGTGATGTCCGGAGGGTGACTACCCTTGTGATTCCATCAGCTCCAGGATGGCAGGATAGTATACGAGCCATTTTCCATAGAGTGGGGGGTAAGTTATCTTCCTTCAAAATAACTAGATCATTTTCCTGGAGGGACCTCTGATTGCTGGTTTGCCATTTGTTCCTCCGTTGAAGCTCTCCCAGATAATCCTTTTTCCACCTGAACCAAAAGGATTGAATTAGTTCTGTCATTTTTTGATACTGATTTAGTCTGTTGTATGGTACATCTCGGACATCTTCTTCTGGAATAACAGATGCATTTGTGCCCATAAGGAAATGGTTAGGAGTCAGAGGATTTAAATCATTAGGATCGTTAGACAGTGGTGTTAAGGGTCTGGAGTTGAGACAGGCTTCGACTTGACATAGTACAGTATAAAAAAGCTCAAAAGTTAAAGATGAACAATTAGTAATTCTATACAAGTGATATTTGGCAGATTTGACTGCGGCCTCCCACAGACCTCCTTGCGTTGGTGCGCGTGGAGCGATAAAATGCCATTCTATTGACCTATTTGCTAAATACTCCTGAATTTTGACATCATTTTTTCTCAAACTGGCATAAAGTTCCTCCAGTTTATTACATGCTCCTTTGAAAGTAGAAGCATTGTCGGAATATATTTTCTTGGGTTGACCTCTGCGAGATATAAACCGTTTCAAACAATTTAAAAAAGTTTCGCTAGATAAATCTGTTACTAGCTCTAAATGGACAGCCTTAGTAACAAGACAAACAAAAATGCATAGATACGATTTAATTAGAGGAGCTCTCTTCAGAACTCCACTTTTGATTTGGAGCGGACCCGCGTAGTCCAAACCGGTTACAGAGAAAGGCCTGCAAGGGGTTATTCGGTCCATAGGTAAATTACCCATAATTTGCTGGCCTACGACGGGGCGGCATCTAAAACATATTACATATACAGTTATGTAATATTCGTTTCACTGTGTTTTTACCGAATATCGGCCAAAATGTTAACCTTATTTCGGCTAGTAACGCTTGTGCTCCTGCATGTAAATTCGCATAATGATAGTGACGTATTATTAATTCTGTCAACTTATGCCTTGCAGGTGAAATAATAGGATGCTTTTGTTGAAAAGTTAAATGTGTTGCTGTGGACAATCTCCCACCGACTCGTATTAATTGGTCATGTAAAAACGGGTTGAGAGCCTTTAAAGAACTATTTTTATTTACACTTCCATTTTTTATTAAGGCTTCTCGTTCTGCCTGAAAACTGTATTTTTGTGATGAAACAATTAAATATTTCAAAGCTAATTCAAGTTCTTCAACGTTTAAATTTCCTGATATTTTGGTCTTTAACTTATCACAATTATTTATAAATCTTAATACATAAGCAGTTACACGTTTTAGTTTAGTTAAAGAAGAGAATTTCTTAAAGATGTCCCATTCTTCCGGATTAGTTACAATTAAAACATTTTTTCCTTTAATTTCCGGAGGGTTTGAACAAGATATTTTCGATAGCGGCCAAGTGTTGTTTTCTCTAGTCAACCACTCTGGCCCATGCCACCATATTGAGGAATTCACTAGTTGATCAGCAGTAGCTCCTCTTGATAATATATCTGCTGCATTGTCAGAAGATGGCACATGACGCCATTGTTCTGGGTTACTAAATTCTTGAATTTCAGCGACTCGATTCGCTACGAATGTGTTCCAACGTGCTGGTTGACCTTTTATCCAACATAACGCTATTGTGGAATCACTCCAATAATATGTATCTACTTCCATCATACCTAATGCTTGTTTGACATTTTTTATTAGTTTTGCTAGTAATACAGCGCTACATAGTTGCAGCTTGGGTAATGATATGCATTTTAATGGTGCTACTCTGGATTTGGATGTTATTAAATGAGAATGTTGCTTGCCATTGTGATCCATTGATGTGATATAAATGCAGGCTCCATAAGCCTTTTCAGAGGAATCACAAAATCCATGTAATTTAATATTACTAGCGTGCTTGCATACAATTTTCCTTTCAATCTTCAATTCATTCAATTGGTTTAATTCATTTATATAACTTCTCCATGGCATCAGTATTTCATTTGGTAATACTTCATCCCAGGAAGCCTTGGATTGCCATAACCTTTGCATTATTAATTTCGCCACAACAATAACTGGTCCAAGTAACCCCAATGGGTCGAATGTTGATGCTATGCTTGACAATATTTGGCGTTTATTTTCACTATGCTTTGATGGTTTTGTTATAACATAAGAAAAATAATCTCTTAAAAATAACTGATTATTCCAGATTAAGCCCAGAATTTTTTCATTCTTGGGTTTGTCAGATAGAATTTTTTCACAATTGTTCTGTCCGGCAATTTCAGCTTGGCCCGACTCGGATGACAAATCCAAGATATTAGATCTCCATTTTCTTAACCTCATGCCTGCAGACAGCAATATGTCAATTAATTGACCTTTTAAATTTCTACAGGATTCCAAATTATCGTCTCCGGTCAATAGGTCATCCATGTAAAAATTGTTTTTTATGACTTGACTAGCTTTAGGAAAAGTAATTTGGTTATCCATACCAACTTGTTGTAGGCATCTTGTAGCTAGGAAAGAGGAAGGACTTAACCCGTACGTTACAGTTTTCAGCTTGTAATGCTGAATCTCATCTTCCGGTGATTCGCGCCAGACTATTTTATGCAAGTTGCGGTCAGCTGCACTCACGTTTATCTGCCGATACATCTTCTCGATGTCAGCTGTCATGACATATTGGTATTTTCTGAAAAGTAACAATTGGGTATATAAATCATTTTGAATGACAGGTCCTACCATCAAGGCGTCATTCAGGGAAATTCCTTTGGAAGTTTTGGCTGATCCGTCAAAAACAACCCTCACCTTCGTGGTGGAGCTCGATTCCTTAATGACGGCGTGATATGGTAAAAAATAGGAGTTATGATCTCCTTCTAGTTTATCACATACCTCCATGTGACCTAGTTCCTGGTATTCTCGCATAAATTGTACATATTGCGATTTTAATTCTATATTTGAAGATAATTTTCTTTCTAAGTTTTGGAATCTTTTCTCCGCTGTTGTCAATGAGTTTCCTAATTGATCAATACAAGGACGGCGTGGTAAAGTTACTGTAAATCTACCGTCTTCTTCTCTTGCATGAGTAGCTATGAAATTAGCCTCGCAAGCTTTCTCCTCATGATTTTGATATTTCATGGGGTTGACTTCTTCAAGATTCCAAAATTTTTCAATTTGATTGCTTAGTTTATTTATGGATAAGCTACAGAATTGTGATACTGGCCTTTGGTTGGGATATACGTTGGTCGGTCCTGAGACGATCCATCCTAGTTGTGTTCGTTGAAGTGTGGGACCGGTATCCAACTTCATTCTATCATTGGTCAGGATGTCCCAAAAACCTTCAGCCCCCAACAAGATGTCGATAGGCGCTGCGATGTTGAAATTCGGGTCTGCCAATTCTAATCCATGAGGCAACTTAATCTGGTTTCTTGGTATTGATGTTTGCGGCAGACTTGTCGTTATTTCCTGTAATATCAGACAAGATATTGTATTTTTATAGTTGGTTCTTAAAGAATTAAAGTCTACCGACACACTTTTCCTTATGTGTGTAACATTATTGTATAGGCCCGATACCGGCTTATTTATGTGATTAAATTTTAAATTTAATTTTTTTGCAAAATCCTCTCTCATAAAATTGGATTGTGCTCCAGAGTCTATTAGTACTCTTGCCTTATATAAATTATTGTCGCTACCCACGATACCTACTATCGCCGTAGACAACAATACTAAATTTTCTGCCTTACCTACAGCAGAATGATTGTTAACTGAGACATCTTCTGCCTCAGTTCTTAAATTTGGAGATTCTACACGGAATCCCTCTTTATGAAGCAACGTATTGTGATCATTACTGTCACATCGTTTGCATTTAAAGGTGATCCTGCAATCCTGTGCAAGATGACCCGGCTTCAAACATTTGAAGCATGCTCGGCTCTTTTTCAAGGCTTCTATCCTTTCCGATATTTTTAATTTTAGAAATTTTTTGCAGTAAAAGATTGGATGATCCTCTCCGCAGAATGTGCATTTTCCCTTTTTTACAGATAATAACACAGTTGATTCCCTATTATTAGGGGTACGTAAATTTCGCAAATAAAAAATCGTGATTTCGCATTTAAAAAAACTCAAAATAGAAAATTTCGCATTTATTTCGCAAAAAAAATACAGTGTTAAAAACTCAATTAAAGGCTAGCATTGTTGTAATTTCTACATTTTCATCTTTCATTGTTTGCCTGCGATCAGTAACGACAATGTTGTAGATACTAAAGTACCTCTCGGCATCAACACTATTGACAGGGCAATTGAGACATTGAATAGCTGCTTTTGCAAATCCAGGGTAGCAAGATTTTGATGTAACTAAAACTTGCATTACATCCACAGGAGCTTCTTGGCCGACCAATCGAAGTAATTGTCTGTGAAAATGAGAGTACCCGTCAATTAGTTCTTCTTGTGGTACACTTTTAAAAAACGGAATTTTTGCGAAGCTTTCCACTATGGAATTTGAATTGACAGAAGAAGAGGGCACATTTGCTGCTTCCGATGGACAAAATAATCTGCCAATGTGCTTGTAGCACTCATTTGTTGGATTCGGCCCCCCATGTGTACCAACAATTTATCCAAGCTCTTTTGAGCTGCTGTCTTCAACATCATGCTGTGATCGATAGAATTTTCGGTTGATAAAATAGCCGTCTCTGTCTGTTTTGAACAGAGTTGTAATAATTGTTAGCGCGTCTGATCAACATTTGAAAGCACGTAACGTATAAAAAGGTGCGAAAGTATTTAATTTTCAAATTTCGCTTTTATCGCAAATAAAATGCAGATTTCGCTTTTATCGCATCTATTTCGTAAAAACGAAATTTACGTACCCCTACCTATTATTAATCCCTAAATGTGATTTAATTTGGCTGTGCGGTTTTTTGTCCGTAGTTTGCATAAGTTCTAAAGTTTGAGCTCGTAAAGCTAAACATTTCAAGAACTCTTTCAGTGTTGGCAACTTCCCTTCAATTGGGCTTTGTTCCCAATGTTTTCTAGTAATCACGTCTAATTTGTTTGAAATTATGTAAATAATTAAAGCATCTAATTGATTTACTTGAACTCCTAAGTTGTGTAAAGCCTTTAAGTTAACGTTAGTTCCATCTATCAATCGCCGCAATGCGACTGCATCTTCCTGCTTCATTTCCTTCATTTGGAATATGAATTGAATATGCTTATGTACAGTTGCCCTTAAATTAGAATATCTCTCATGTAATAGTTCCCATGCTCCTTGATATCCAGAATCAGAGATTTCTAAATTCGAAATGATTTTAATTGCTTCTCCCTTTAAGCAAGATTGCAAATAATAAAATTTCTGTACATTATTTATCGAATTATTATTGTGAACCAGTCTTAAAAGTTTCTACAAAGGTGTTCCAATTTTTCTGATCTCCGTGGAATTCTTGTAACTTTAGGTCAGGTAATTTTATTTCTACCCTCGATTGTTCTACGGATTCTAATGCACCTTTGGCCGTTGCCATTAATGAATAATATTGATTTTTAAATGATTCTCTCTGAGAAGCATTTTCGCTTTCATTTACATCTGAGATTTCCTCAATTTCATCCTGAATAACTTCAAATTCATCAATTATAGATTTAATTCTGTCATATCTTAGTTTTATTTCGTGAGCTGAAAGAGTATTCAATGCATCATTGAATCTGGTTAATTTTCCCCTTAAAACTCCGCGTTTGTTCACTAATCCTTTCAATTTCTCCATCGTATTATGAATCGCGACAATAAATTTCTGATAATTAAATGATCACTACAATAATTAAACTAAAACTGGTAAATTATTCGCATATTAATACTCCAATTTGAAAGAAATGATGTCAAAATCCTTACAATGTTTACTATTTTCGATAAATCTGCACATAAAACACGTAGGTAATATTGTTATTGTGAAATTTCATCCAAAATTAAGTTATGACTTGCAATTTTTATGATGTTGACAAACAGTAAATCGGAATATCTTGTAACAAATTATTTCTAATATTATTATTTGAATAAAATAATAAAGATATTTTGGGGATTCTAGATGTGATAGGAGTTGGATTTGGAAGGATTGGACTTATCTGTCTGATGCGATGGCGTGTTTCCAGGTTCTCAGACTTCCAGCTACTTCCAGCTTGATCTCTCAAGGATCTCTTCAATATTTTTGGCCGCTTGGTTTTTGTTTAAATTTCTGTAATCTCGCTTGGATTACAATATCCGGATCGCTAGGACCATGTTATAAATTGGAGTCCTTAGAATAATAACTCAGATTCTTGAGAGTTAAACTGAATCACTTTTTATTTGACAATAAACATCCACTTTCACAGGTATGACTGAGCACTTTTTAATAACTACTCTGGGTACAGGTATAGGTAACGCAACGAAAGAAGGAAGCAATAAAAATGCTTAGAATTGATGTATTGGTCTATCTGTGTGAACGTCAAGCGCCGCCCACTAACGCGATAAGGCTCTCTGTCTTGCTTACGCTCACTTATTGTAACTAGTTAGAAGAGAGGCAAGTTTTAACAATACCGTTACGGGGTATACTTACGGGGTGTCCTATTCATTCAGTTCGTAATTTGATTTAAACATACGTGCACCTACATATCGCAAGTGAAATAATTACCAATTTTTGAATTTGAAATAATAAATAGTTTTCATCATTTTAAATTCGAATTAGTAGATTTACAGAGTGTTTTTAAAGTGTGCAAGTGAATATTTATTACGACATCATGGAGTCCTGTTACAAAACGGGACGTGGCAAATCACTGAATGGACAAAGTCGTGAAATTTTATTCCGCGTGTTTAATTATTTTATGCATAATATAAAAAACGGTGGTCAATTTTTAAGCATGACTGACTTATATGATTTGACGTCTAAGGCAACTGGAGTATCGCAGACTAGTATTCGACGTATCGTAACTGGAGTGGCAAAGGAAGCAGAAACACAACCGTCATCATCGTCAACTCAACGACCAACCTTCAGCACACCAGGGAAGAAACGACGCAGACTATCAACCAAATCAGATGTAGATGATTTCGATAAGGAAGTTATTAGAAGATGTGTGTATGATTTTCATTTAGTTCATAAGTCTTTGCCAACGATGAAAAAGATTCATAGAGTTCTGAAAGGGGACATCGACTACGCAGGGTGTATAACTACGTTAAGGAAAGTTGTTCACAATTTGGGGTTTCGATGGAGAAAAACAGAAACAAACCGAAAGTTGCTTATTGAAAAAAATGATATCCGACTTAAACGTACCACATATCTCACTAAATTAGAAGAATATAGGAATGACGGACGTCCAATTGTGTATTCTGATGAAACATACATTCATAGTACACATACAACACCGCGTGCGTGGACTGACAACTCCAATAAAGGAGCTAAAGTTCCTGTGTCTAAAGGCAAACGTCTAATAATACTTCATGCATGCAGTGAAAATGGTTTTGTACCCAACGCACTGTTAACATTTAAATCTGATCAGAGGACTGGCGACTACCATGGTGCTATGAATTCTGCCAATTACAGAAAATGGATCACGGAAAAGGTTTTGCCAAATCTGGAACCAAAATCTGTGCTTGTTATAGACAATGCGTCATACCACAATGAAGAATGCGAAAGGATCCCGACATCAAGTTCAAGAAAAGGAGTTATGCTGACCTGGTTGGAAAAGCATGGAATACCGTATCCGATTAAAAACACAATACCAATATTGTATGATATTATTAAGCTCCACAAGATACGAGTCAAGAAATACATTCTGGACCAATTGCTGGAAAAGCATGGTCACTCAGTATTGCGTCTGCCACCATACCACCCGGAGCTGAACCCAATCGAACTCTGTTGGGGAATAATAAAAGGACGCGTAGCTGCCAGGAATGTTACTTTTACGATGGATTCCGTCCAGACTTTACTTGGGGAAGAAGTTGTCACAATTAATGCCTAGACATTCAAAGACATTTTTAGAAAGGTCAAGGAACAAGAGGATAAATACGAAAAATTAAAACCCAAGATCGATACTTACACTGATGAATTCACAATACATCTTGGGGAATCAGATGAAGATACCTCCGTTGGATCATCTTTGGGATCTTCAATCAGTGGGGAAATAAGTGGTATAGGTGAACTTTTAGATGATTCTGACTAATGTGCTAAAGGTCCAGTGGGATAGTTTTTATCGTAAATTATTGATATTATCTCACTGTTCTTAAAAATTTTGTTGCTTATATTTTCATTTCATTTATATACTTTTTATCTCCATCATAACTTTATTTATACTATTTTTTTCTCATGTTAAAGTATTTTATCATGTTAATATGTACTGCCTTTATTATTTATATAAAAGCCCTCTGGGCGCAAAACAAAATAAATAAAGAAACAACTAACAAATTAATGTTCTCCAAAACGAGCTTGAAAAAAAATCATTTGTCATATACTTGGTTTATAAATGTGTAAAATCTACTACTTAAGAAATTCTAAAAATTATAGTACTTTATTCAAAATTAAATATCTAGTCATATAAACATTGGGAACTCATATGTCATAAATATATTGGTTTATGAATGTGTACATTCTAATTATACAATTATAAATGTTCTCTAAAAAATGGTATGGAAAGAATCTCCTACTTATGATCTCACTGAAGAAACCACTCATTCACTCTGAATGCAATTATTGATGTTTTCCGAAATGACCCTGTAAAAAAAATCACATCTTTGCGATTCTTTCAAAGACATAAAGAAACCATCCCTTCGTTAAAATAGATAAATAAATATTCTAGGAAACGATAAAATTTTGGAAATGTGGGTTAATTATACTTCTAGGAAATATATCAAATTAACATTAAACATGCTTTGTAAAATAAATATTTCTGGTCAGAATAATAATTATTCCCCGAAAAACAATTAGGTATAAATTCCAATTGCCGTAATTTCCGTGAATTAGGGTCATTATCGATGGAAGTTTGTTATGTACAACATTCTTACATAAATGACTAAGAATTGTTAGCAATACCATTGTCTTTTTTAAGAATACCTACCCATTTGAATTCAATCCTGAAAATTATCACATTAGTTTAGAAAAAAAAATGATAAACTTCAATATTTCAATAACGATGTCGTAAAACAAAATAAGTTTTATGTGACCGACTTCAACACGCTTTGGCTTAGAGTTCTCAATTGTGAAATAATCATCAATTGTTTTTTTTTTCAATCTTAAATCGAAACACGCTGTATGTAAGTTTTGCATCTGTGTGAGTACTGTGATGAAGCCAACTTAACTTGCGAGACCTATACTAGTTCCCGTAGTTATTTCGGAGAGGTGAAACCTTTGATTGTTTTCGTATAAGAGCGCGTTTTTAAGCAAAGACCACCTTTTTATAACCTGACAAAAGACTGTTGACACATTCAAATCCAACAGGCCGCAAAACAGAGATCGTCTTTGCTGACAGAATTTAATCAAGCAATTAGCAGAGGCGAGAACCTTTCATAAATAATATAATTTAGCTTTCATAGATGTCACTAGTGGTACATAATTACCCTTAAAATTATACAGTACTGTTATTTTTTTTCTTTTGTTTGATAAATCTCCAAAAAGTTTTAACGCTATTATGATTAACCAGACACGATTCGATTTGTTGATATATTTAAAGTAGCAATTACTAATGAGTTTGGAACAACGGGTGCGTAAGAGTTCGTAAGAATTTCTATCACGAGGATTTTTATATTTTTTATAGAGAATTCGAAATTTATTTTTTTCCTTAATAAGTTTAACTAAGTCTGGTGAGTACCAGTGGGGATACTGCTTATTACAATTTACAATTTTGGTTACGCATTTCTCAATTATACGATTCAGATGAGTGTAAAATATAGACACCATATTGTCTACCGACATGAATTCAGGTAAAAGTAATGCCCAATTTAGTTCTTTTAATTCCCTATTGAATTGAATGTAATCATTTTTATTAAAATCATATTTAAGTAAGGTTTTATTTTTTAGCATTTTTGTTAATTTGAAATCAAAACTATAATCAATCTCTAAGGGTGGATGATGTACATCAATGCGACTTAAGATATCGGTACTTTGCCTGACTTGTAGTTCATGTGAATTGGATAAAACGAGATCTAAGATTATACCGTTACTGTTCACAATGTCATTGAATTGATTGAGGTTATTTAGGGCAAGAAAGTTCACAAGATGGTTGCCGATGTCATTATTATAATTTTCTGGAGATAAGAAATGAGTCTGGTTAGGCTCATTGCGGGTCCAACGAATACCTGCCAGGTTGAAATCTCCTATAATTAACAAATTTGATTCACCAACGCCTTCCATAACATTGCTAATTTTTTTAAAAAGGTATTCAAAATTATCAACAAGCAACGGGGGGGGGTTTATAAAGAGCACAGATATAGAGACATCTCGTTAATTTGGGGTGCGCCTGTTCTCACATTGCCGGAGGATTGGGGGCGGAGCTACGAAATCCGAACTTCACTTCATATCTGCCCGGCAAATTTAAACCTGTGACAATGAGAACTTGGCTTTCTTGGTTGGTTGTTATTTCTCCATAAGACTGCATAACAATTACATCGAAGAAGGCACTTTGTCATAAAAATACAAGTAGTGCATTCAAGTTTAAATGATCTTAAGAGTTACTAGTGAAGTAGGCCTATCGTAAAGGAATATCATGATAGGTCACGGATTAAACACAAATTTCTTCTACTTTGTGATTTTATTCGGAAAACCTAGAATATATAAGATTAAATAACAATTGTGAGGTCAGGCTTCTGGCAGAAAGCTTAAATAATACAAACATAACCTTCAAATATCAATACAAACTACCAGAGCTAGGTAAGTTGGAGGTTAGTAATAAAAAGTACAATAACCTATCCTAGTAATGGTTTCGTAACCAGGAAGTAGAAGGTTAGGTTAGGTTAGGTTAGGTTAGGTTAGGTTAAAAAAAAATGTTTCTCTCCATGTTTCGTTTCTTTCAACTCAAAATCTCCCTCATACTTGAGAGATTTTCGAACGTCAAACCACAGTCAAACTTCAAGACTTCAAACAAATTATTCAAAATCAAGTTGATTGTTGCCAGCCTTCGTGTACACTCGGCAAACTTCGTAGTTCCGAGCCGCTTTGAGCCTTCGTGTTCACTCGGCAAACTTCGTAGCTCCGCCCCCAATCCTCCGGCAATGTGAGAACAGGCGCACCCGTTAATTTGTTCTGGCTGAATTTGATAGTCACCCATACGTCTTCCAAGGTACTTTCCCAATGCTTGCAGCGGTTAGTTTGGTACTCTTGTAAAACGGCTATCAATACACCTCCTCCGTCACTTTTATGGCTAGAAGAACTGTTTCGGTCCCTTCTGAAAACATTATAACGCGAGCCAAAAATTTATGCATCAGATATAGAGTCGTTCAACCATGTTTCAGTTAGAATAATAATATCAAAATTGTTATTAAGTATTTCTAGAAAAACTTCACTAAGTTTAGTTCTTAAACCCCTGCAATTCTGGTAATAAATTCTTAGGTTGTCCATGTCAGTATACATAATTCACAGATAATATACCAATTGAAATTAAACAAAATAGGAATCAGGCAAGCGAAGCTAACGAGTCCTGGTTGCGAATCACCACTACATGCGCTGAGTTTTCATCTTTACGTACAAATATTTTACCATTACGCATCCACACGAATTTATAATTAGCTTCTTTCGCTTTAATCCTCGTGTTGAGGCAGCTATCTACCAATTTTTATTTATAGTACTATAACGTACCTACAATTATATAACAATACGAACACTCAATAGTTAGGTAGCATCAATATCAATACAACATTTACCAAGTTCGTTTATAGTGCTGATAATATACCTACAATTATATAAAAATACATACAATAATTAGGTTGCATCAATAGCTGCGAATTTGGATGAGTGCACCGGTAAAGGCCCTATCATTACTTTTGATCCAAATTTTTACGCTATCTTTGAAATTTTTTTGTGAATGACATGTTTTTATTTTATCAGAAAGAACGTTGTAAAGTCTTGTCGCAAGATATCTAAAGTTTCGTTGTCCAAAAGTAGTGTGCGTTACAGGAATTTGAAGTAAGTCTTTGTTATTGCTTCGAGTACAGCGAGTATTAGATCTTTTTTCGTAGTATGTATGTTTATTTGTGTATAGGTGAGTGAGTATTGTTTTTGCGTATGTCTGCCGAACATCAAACACGTTCATAATATTAAAGATTGAGTTCGAGTCAGTTATTAGAGGAAGCCTAAAAATTATTTTTATAATAGTTTTCTGTGCCTTTGTTGGTAAGAAACGGTAATAAATTGGTAAGAAACGTCGATTTGGCTGCAAAATGGTAATGTTTATCTCACTTTATAGGTTTTAAATAAAGCTAAGTACATAATATAAGTTTTATTGTAAGGTAAAACTTTTTCATTTACATGTTTTGAAAGACTGGAGAATTTAGGAATCTTTTAGAATTTTTATAAAATGACTAATATTTTTCCAATCGAGCCTTAAATTTCTATTCAAATTCAAATGGGATGGAGATCTACAATGTCAGACAAGTTTTACTGAGACAGAGTGCTGGGCTAATGGGTTAAATGAAACATTAGTTTACATTCAAAGATTTTTACAAAAATACAGGTATGAATATATGTGTATTACATATTATGTAACTGGCAGAGAAAGGATGTAAGTAGAATACTGTAGGAATTAATCTGTGAGGCGTATGTGATATAAAACTGTAGTGTATGGATGGTAACACTGTCAAGCCCTCAGAACTGCTCGGGAACGCCGAGCATTTCCGATCGGTTTACGCGGACGGCAGTATAGCTTGGCCGCCGCCAGACGAGAAATAACCCCACTAGCGAACTGACGTCATCATCCTCTATTAGTCTATTGTACAAGCTCGGTTGTAGTAATCATTTATCGTAAACAAATCTGTAATGAACCTTTGAGAGTTTTAATAATATAACGAGCCGTGAGTTTCATTTAAAGTCCTGGAAACAATAACAGTAATAATTACCGACAACAGAACATCACAGTGGCGCAGCCATCGGATACAGATTTTATTTCTACAAGAGCAGAGGGAACTAAGTCACACCGACTTTGTTGGCTACCTACAGCCGAGGACAAAAGGAACAATTTTTCTGTCACCGTGAAAGGACGGTGCAGCAGAAATAAAATACCGAAATCCAAGATAACCGAGGAAAGGGTTATCGTAAACAACAAGAATCTTCCAGATAGCCGAGGAAAGGGTTATCGGAAACAAAAATCTTTGCAGCGGCGTGCACAACGGAGATTATCCCTGGAGCCAAGGTCAGGAGACATTGGTCGTTTTTGGGCTGGAAACAACAGCTATCCACGGAAGTCAGGCCCCGTGCACAGCGTCGGAGATTATCCCTGGAGCCAAGGTCAGGAGACATTGGTCGTTTTTGGGCTGGAACAACAGCTATCCACGGAAGTCAGGCCCCGTGCACAGCGTCGGAGATTATCGCTGGAGCCAAGTCAGGAGACATTGGTCGTTTTTGGGCTGGAACAACAGCTATCCACGGAAGTCAGGCCCCGTGCACAGCGTCGGAGATTATCCCTGGAGCCAAGTCAGGAGACATTGGTCGTTTTGGGCTGTGAACCGCAGCTATCCAAGGAAATCAGGATCCGGATAGTCGAGAAAAGGACTATCAGAAGGCAAAGATAAGTCATTTGTATTTTTCTTGTGGAGGAAGCGTCGGATAATTTATTATTGTTGTAACGGGGAATTGAAATTTCGCCCGTAGTATTGTGGTATTCAGTGTGAATATTTTCTTTCCGTCTCGTCAGAATGGAGTTGGGTGGTTGTGGTTCAGAGGGAAGTCCGTGCTGACCTGGGTGCCTTCCTCCCTGCCTCCGACTTCCTGACGCTTTTCTCCCCTAGGGTCTTTAGGGTCAATCCCTATCATCAGAGGCGGATTTACAGTCTTGGCCGCCCTAGGCCCCAGACCATGTAGCCGCCCCTTTCTCAGTACCCATCATAGGTGTGGCGAGGGCGGCTGCGGGGCATGGGGGCGCGCTGTGTGCTGTGTGTGAACACGCTCTTGCATATCGCTATGTCGTACGTAGAATATTTAGGTACTTAGGAAGAAATTTCTTGTTATCATCTGTGTCTTTTTTGTCACGATTGGCCGCCCCTAATATCTGGCCGCCCTAGGCCCGGGCCTACATAGGCCTAAGGGCAAATCCGCCTCTGCCTATCATCCATACACTTTCTTCTGGGCACCACCACGAGGTCGGCTTAGGGGAGCGGCACTTGGACCTGCATTTGTCTTCCCAACCACCACCAATCCATCCTCGGGACTGCCAGCTGCGAGGCATTGAACCACTTTTATCTTGTGTTTTCTTTTTCTTTTGCTTACAGCTCACCTGAATTCGGTGACCACACGATATTCGCGATGGTTACTGATCATGTCTCTTTTTCTTTTCTTTTTCTTCTTATTTACCATGTACTTCTCATCTCTTTTCTTTACATTAGGTTGCTGATACTTTGGTACAATATGTTCCTTTTTCTTTTTTCTCCCTTTTTTGTTCTCGCAAATAGACTGTGAATTCTACGCTTTCTAACTTTGTCCTGATTTTCTATGTTTATTTGTTCTTGTTTTAAATTTTTGAGAAGTATTCATTGATCATAACACCCATTGTAGTCACTCATCTGTAAGCGCTTGCATACCGCTTCCTAACACTGTATGCGGGGACATTGAAGGTCTAACTTCACTTTAAATTGTAGAGCCGTTTATTCAAAAAAATTAGATTCTTGCGAGAACTCCGAAGGGGTGACCATAAGTCACCTATACCGGGGTGGGAAAGCGGTGGGTAACTTCAATGTAATAGAACACGCTACACCTCGGATGAGGAACTCTTTTTACAAAAAGCAACTAAAAACTTATTTCTTATTGGAAATCTAAACATCAACATTCTACATAACGCTCATCCCCAAAAAAATGAATATCTACAGACAAAAGCCTAATAAATGAACCCACTCGAATAGTTAACAATTCCAAAACCTGTATTGACCATATTATGAGTAAAACTAAAAAAACATACCCAATCTGTCATTTACGAATCAACAATAACTGATAATTTTACAACAATCCTAGCTATAAACCAAAAAAAGAAAGAAAAACTTGAAATAGACCGACGACAATAGAAAAATCTGAAACAAACTGGAATGCCGCTAAACAAAACTTGCAATGTACTGATTGGAATAAATTACATAATAGTGACAACCCAAACGATGCGTCGGATAGCTTCATTGATATTATCAAACATAACATAGTGTCCAATACCAAAAAAACTGTAAAGAAAATTTCACATAAGAATATACACATCAAGCCTTGGATCTCACAGAATATTATAAACTGTATAAGAAAAAGAGACGAATTACATAAAAAACTTAAGCAAAATCCTTATGATATACCTACACAAACTACGATAGTACAAAAGATATAGAAACATTTTCAAAAATATCATTAACACCACAAAAGAATCCTACTATAAAAATAAAATAGAAGCATGTAACGATAATCCCAGAAAAAATGTGGCAAATTTTAAATGAAGCGACCAATTCTATAAATTTTGATCCAATGGTTGTGAAAAAATTATTAACGTGATCAAGAATTTTGTCAGGGTTTTCAGCAAGTAGAGTGGGAACCTGGTTTATGTTCATTTCATAGATTTTTGATGTATTACTGGTGGATGTTAATTTGTTTGAACAAAAAATGAAATGACCACTCTTGGAGAAAATACCAACAAAGAAAAAACCAGTGAATCAAGTACGACAAACCTCATTGTAATTCCTAAAGAAGACATTAGCACGCGCAATATGGAACAATCAAGCGGATCGGCGTCGGATGTACTTATTAGGGAAAGGAAGGAGAGGAAGTATGATGGATGGTTAGGAATCTGGGGGTAAAAGTGTGCCGGAGTGACAAACGTATAAATCCATCCCTCCCACTGCAGGGCAAGAGTCTCCCATCCAGAGAGTATAGTTGGAGAAGTCAAAAGGTCTCAGTATCTCTCAATCTGGCATGCCACACAGTAGGTGGGCACCCCTGCTAAGTCACCAAACGTAGCACACCACTTGGGGTGACCTATGGCAGGGTTGGTAGTTATCCAATAAATGGTTCCCGAGGCGGCAGTACCTATACCCGCCTCCCAAATTGTTCCGTTCCCTTTCACCTTTCTAATTTACACGTCTGACTCAACGTCATATAAGATGTATATGACAACACAATTGATAATAGTGAAATTCCTTTTTTTTCATCTAACATCAATTTACAAATTTCTAACATTCACATCGATATAAATGAAATTAAAACCCATATTAACAAATTAGATATAAAAAAAAGTTCGGGTCCTGACAAAATACCACCAATTCTATTGAAACACTGTATACATGTGCCTTGTCGTATCCCCTCTATTTAATTTTTAATATTTCATTGTCATCGGGATATTTTCCAATTGCATGGAAAAATAGTTACATCACACCCATATTTAAAAAAGGTGACAAATGCGATATACGCAATTATAGACCTGTGTGTATACAGTCAACTATTCCAAAACTATTTGAAAAAATTATTTTGGATAAAATTAGTTTTAAATTAAATGGGATTATAACAAGGTTTCAACACGGTTTCATGAAGAATAGATCAACTCTTACAAATCTACTAATATATGAAAACTTTATAGCGAATGCCTTTGCAGATAAATGTCAAGTAGATTCGATATATACTGACTTCAGCAAGGCGTTCGATAAAGTTTGTCATAAAATATTGATAAATAAATTAAGGAGTATGGGTATAACCGGGAACTTTCTTAAATGGGTAGAGAGTTATTTAACAAATAGGAAACTTTTTGTAAAGTTAAATGACGTAATATCTGATGCCTTTTCTGCCACTAGTGGTGTGCCACAGGTCTCCCATTTAGGACCAATACTGTTTATTTTATTTATTAATGACATTGTAGACGTTTTTTCCGATGTTGATATCCTGTTATTTGCTGATGATTTAAAATTATATAAAAAATTTAAAATATTTCTGATTGCTTAATTTTACAAAAAAATTTAAACAACTTGTTTAATTGGTGTATATGCAATAAACTGGCACTTAACATAAGTAAATGTCAAATAATAAGATTTTATAAAATAAAGAAACCGACAATTTATGAATACAATCTTGATAAAATTATATTAAACTCATAAACAATAAATGATCTAGGTATTATTTTTAACTCAAAACTTACATTTATTAGCCATATAACTAATATTATTAATAGATCAATGAAGATTTTAGGATTTATTATTAGGTCTTCTATCCTGTTTAAAATCGATCAAAGCAAAACGAACTGTAGACAAAATTCTTGCCTAAACAGAATATGTAATAATTACAATAACATATTATTCAATATCGACATCTTCAATTGCGAATTTACTAAATATAAAATGACCTTAAAAGAGTATTTCACTGATGTTTCTTGAATTGATGTTTCTGATGTTTATGTTTCTAGCATTTATATATTTATAATCCTGTTATGGTATGATTTATATGCACAACATTGTCTTCTTATGGTTATGGTTATGATACGATTTATATGCACAATATTGTTTGTATTCTTATGGTTACCAATGTATCGATAATCTTTTATTTTATATAAATTTTAGTTTTTTTTCCCCTTTATTTTTGTTGTATTATTTTGTTCTATTATTTTATACAATTCTTTTATTTTATATAATTATAACTTCACATTTCTCATAAATTTAATTATTTCTTCTAATGCTGTCTTACGTAAAGTCACAAGGAGGAAATCCGTAATTGGTTTTATTTTGGCTATTTTACTTATGTACAATCTGTAAAAATGTAAACTGTTGATTTTCCCAAAAATGAATAAATAAATAAATAAATAACCAAACAATTTTGTAATATTGATACTATTCGCATTTTATACATAACGCTAGTTAGAAGCATTTTGGAATATAACTATACGATTTGGGCTCCACATTACAATATTCATATTCAAGCGATTGAAAAAGTCCAGCATAGATTCCTTAGGTATATTAATTTTAAATTAGGTATTCCAAGAGAATCCGTGGACTATAATTTGTTATTGAACTGGACTAATCTCGTAAATTTATCAGATCGCAGAAAAATCTGTGATCTATTAATATTATATAAAATAATTCACTTGGTCCTGGATACCCCTGATTTAATAATAGATAATAGAACTAATACGATTTCATTGCCCTGGTCGCGCTAACAATAGACTGACTCTACCGTTCTACTATAATAACACACATACATTATCACATTATTACTCACCAATCAGTCGATTACACATTTTGGGAAATGAACATGCCAACATCGGCGACATTTATTTCTTAAAATTAGAGCAATATAAACATGTACTCAAAAATTATTTTTCCATAATGTAACTTTATATACGCAATATGGACATGTTGAAATGAAATGATGATATTTCTCATTGTTCTTTTTTTGTTATTTTTGGTTGTGATACACAAAATAATTGTATGTTATTTTTAAGTTTAAAACTACTATAATGTAATGATAATATTTTTCATACTTTGTACTCTATTATATGTTTATTTATAAAAGGCAGTATAGCCGTTTATGTATTTAAAAAAAAAATAATAAAAAATAAAAATAAAAAAATAAAAACATTCCACCTCTTCTAAGTATGAAATGTTACGAAGACATCCATAGTAAAAAGCGTTGCGTAGTAACAGTGGCGGCGTAAAGGGGGGGGGGGCCAAATAAGACCTGCGTCACACACAGCTATAAAAGCGCAAGCAGATATCTTTTGATCCGCGAGCGCTTATCTTTCCTACTGTCACACGACGCTATAAAATATTTCTTCCTATGGTAGGGGAAGGAGTCAGACGAATTAGAGAGCTGCCACGAAATTCCATTTCTTTGTACTGAATTGACAGCTGTCATCCGCCCGTTTAGGCAGCTCCGTAATTAAAATGACCCCCTCCCCTGTTCACCGCGGAGTGGGGGGTGCATAACTTTTCATATATACTACCTCAGGAGCGGTTACGGCGTAACGGTCTATCGGAGAGGTTAATTTTGAAGGTCTACCTGCGTAGGTCAACCGTACGTCGGTAGCGTGTATGGGGACGTTCCGGTGTACCGGAGCGGTCTTCAGTTCATTCTCGATGGCATCGATTGCAGACGATGACGGGTTGGCGTTGATAGGCCTTGTACCTGTCAGGGGCGGACTCCTCTGGCACCCACCCGGGTGCCTACCCTGGTGCGGCCCCTGGCGTGCCTCCTGCCGCCTACCCTGGTGCGGCCCCTGGCGTGCCTCCTGCCGCCTACCCTGGTGCGGCCCCTGGCGCGCCTCCCGCCGCCTACCCTGGTGCGCCTCCTGCCGCCTACCTCGGTGCGCCTCCTACCGCCTACCCTGGTGCGGCCCCTGGTGCGCCTCCTGCCGCCTACCCTGGTGCACCCCCTTGTGCGCCTCTGCCGCCTACCTTGGTGCACCCCCTGGTGCGCCTCCTGTCGCCTACCCTGGTGCGCCCCCTGGCGCGCCTCCTGCCGCCTACCCTGTTGAGCCCCCTGGCGCGCCCCCTGGTGCGCTTCCCGTTGCCTACCCTGGCGAGCACCCTGGCGCGCCCCCTGTTGCGCATCCCGCTGCCTACCCTGCCGTGCACCCTGGTGGGCCCACTGCTGCGCCCGCTGCTGCGCATCTTGGTGCTTACCCTGGCGAGCACCCTGGCGCACCTCCTACCGGTTACCCTGGCGCCTCATCCCAGAGTTTCTCGCCGCTGTTTCCCCCGCAGCCGACCGCCGATGAGATTGCCCATCACACCAGCGAGTGGGTCCGACAAGGCGCCGACCCGTTCCTGGCACAGCTGGGCACCCTGCTGGCTGACGCCATCCGCTCCACGCGCGCCCAGGACAGCCCTCGTCCCTCAGTGGAGGAGGACCTTCGGATGACCGCCCTCATCGCCCGGCAGTCCACCACCAAGGACCTCCCCACATTCTCAGGCGACCCCCTCGAATGGCCGGCCTGGATTGCGCAGTATGAGCAATCTACCTCGACCTGCAAGCTCACGCTGAGCGAGAACCTGATACGGTTGCAGCGTGCGCTCAAGGGGAAGGCGAGGGACAGTGTTTATTCGCTCCTGCTAAATCCAGACCGCGTGCCAGAAATCATCGCGACCCTGGAGGAGCGGTACGGCGGATCCGGTTCAATCGCCAACCTCATGCTGGACAAGGTGAGGAAGTTGCCCTTCCTGTCTGCCGAAGCCACCTTGGAGGAGATCGCAGACTTCTCCGGGACCATCCAGAACCTGGTGGCTTCCCTGCGGGACTTGAGGACGGGAGGCTACCTCACCAACCCCGCCCTGCTGGCCGACATCACCGCCAAGATGCCGTGCATGTTGAGGATGGCCTGGCTGCTGGAGCTGCGGATGCTGGGGCAAACAACCCAGTCCACCATCCTCCAGCTGGCAGCCTTCCTGAAGGCCAACCGCCCACCACCGCCTGTAGTGAAAAAAGCGAACAAAGTGAAAAGTGCGTGCGCTCAGTGCGGTGAGCTACACAAAACCCGGGAGTGTCGCGAGTTCATTTCTAAATCGCTCTCCCTCCGGTGGGAGACAGTGCGCACCAACAATTTGTGCCGCAAGTGCCTGGAGCCGCACCACTCCAGGGACTGCAAGGAGACAGTGTGGTGTGGTGTGGGTGAGTGCCGCTACCCGCATCATTGGCTGCTCCACCGGGAGACGGTCGCGGAGGTGAATCTTTGACGCCAGGCAGTGGACAGCCGCGTGCTGTTAAAAATAGTGCCGGTTGTGTTGCGGGGGCCCACGGACGGGGAAGTGTCGACGTTCGCTCTCCTGGATGAGGGATCCACCATCACCCTCATCGACGCCGACACCGCAACGCAGATCAGTGCACACGGCCCAGTACACAGTCTGCGGCTGCACGGGGCGAAGGGGATGTGCACCTCCGACGCCCGCTCCCAACGCGTGAAGCTGACGATCCGGGGCGCTGGACTGGAACCCACCTTCACCATAACCGCCCACACAGTAGCTGACCTGAGCCTGCCGGAGCAGCGCGTTCCTGGAAGACGCGTCACCCCAAAACTCTTGATCGGACAGGATAATACCCACCTTATTGTATCTAGAGAGGTCCGTGAGAATAGCACTACCCGATAGTGTCACGGACCGCTTTGGAGTGGATCGCCCACGGAGGCTCGAGCCTCAGCAATGACGGGCCAGCTACCACACTGGCCCTCCAGTCGGAGACCGCTGCAGATGCCCGCCTGAGGGAGTTGGTAACATCCAACTTTGCCGTCGACTCCCTCGGCGTCACGTCTGCGGCCAGAGTCAATGCCATGGACACAAAGGCCATGGCATTAATGGCAAAAACCACTCGCCCCCTACCTTCTGGGCGGTGGGAAACTGGCCTCCTGTGGAGACACCCTGACGCCACACTACCCGACAACCGGCAGTGTGCGCTGAAGCGGATCCAGTCCCTCGAGAAGAAGCTCGCGACGGACGCAACCCTGGCAGCGGCGTTCAACGACAAGATGACACAGCTTGTCGCCAAAGGCTACGCCAGACGCCTCTCCCCCAATGAGGCGTCGCTCCCTGCCCCGCGGAAGTGGTATCTTCCCCACTTCACCGTCACCAACCTGAACAAGCCAGAGAAGATAAAGGTTGTGTTCGACGCCGCCAGCCGATGCCGAGAGACATCATTAAACGATAAACTGCTCACTGGCCCTGACCTGCTGTCCTCTCTCCTGGGGAACATCCTCCGGTTCCGGGAAGGCGGTACAGCCATCGCCGCCGACATCCAGGAGATGTTCCTGAGAATCCAAATCAGGAAAGAGGACCAGTCTTCCCAACTCTACCTATGGAGGTCACCAGACCAGCAACAGCCGGACACCTACCAGCTGGCGTCCATGATGTTTGGGGCTACCTGCTCGCCCAGCAGTGCCCAGTACGTGCGGGACAGGGTGGCCGGTCAGTACGAGCACCAGTACCCCGCCGCCGCAGCAGCCATTCGTTCACGGTTCTACATGGACGACTACCTGGACGCAGTGGACAACCCTGACGAAGCTGCTGCCCTAGTCCGAGACGTAAGGGCCCTCCTTGCAAAGGGAGGGTTTCACCTTACGAACTGGGCCTCAAACAGCCTGAACGCCATCACCGATGTACCCCCTGAAGACCGCGCCACCTCCACGGTAGCAATCATCAGCGGGAGCAGCGAGACCGAGAGGGTCCTGGGACTGGACCCATCTACCGACCGCTTCATCTACACTTTCCTGGAAGCGGCCAGTCCAGAAAAAGCCACACGGCCTACAAAGCGGCAGCTCCTCTCCATCGTGATGAAGATCTTCGACCCGGTGGGCTTCGTCTCCTGCCTCACCATACGGTCGAAGATCCTACTGCAAGCCGTGTGGCGTTCAAGCGTTGGATGGGACGACCACATCACCTCGGAGCACGCCGAACGCTGGAGGGACTGGATGAGCCTGCTCCAGGAAAGCAGCGTCTCCATCCCACGACGGTCGCTCCAACAGAGGACAAGCAGCGTGACCCTACACCTCTTTTGCGACGCCTCGGAGCAAGCTTACTGTGCCATCGCCTACTTCGTGGAGGAAGTGCAGGGCACCCTAAAAGCCACCTTCATCGCCAGCAAATGCAAGGTGGCACCTCTCAAGCCGCTATCGATACCCCGCCTTGAGCTGCAGTCCGCACTCATGGCGGCTAGATTGGCCAGAACCATCCGGTTGGAGATCCAAGCGAGGATAGCTTCAACCATCTTCTGGACGGACTCGACCACAGTGCTGTGCTGGTTACGCACCGATCCGCGCACGTACTCTGCGTTCGTGTCCAACAGGTTGGGTGAAATAGATGAACTCACCTCCATAGCCAATTGGAGGTGGGTTCCCACCAAGCAGAACCCGGTCGATATCGGCACCCGGGACTTGGAGCTGCCCGACCTGTTTCTCCAAAGAAGATGGTTCAACGGCCCCGCTTTCCTCACCACACCGGAGAGCGACTGGTCAAAGGAGCGCACCCTCAGCACGACCAGACCCTCGAGACCCGGCCCCGACACTACATCGGGCACATCGCCACAGCCGGAGAGGCCCTACCTCTGGTTGAGAGGTTCTCTTCATGGCACCGGCTGATCCGGGCTACAGCGTGGATGCTACGCTTCATCAGGCGCTGTCGGACGGGCCTAAGCCGACCCCCTGAAGGCTCTTTACGAGCAGACGAGCTGACGGAGGCGGAACGCAGATGGGTGAGAAGGTCCCAAGAAGACGCCTTCTCCACTGACCTGCACACCATTTGTCTTAGCCAGGGGCTACCTGCCGCCAGTCGTCTCGTCAGTTTGGCCCCCTTCCTCGGACCTGATGACGTTTTGCGGATGGGCTCACGGCTGAGGGAGCTCACCGGAAGAACGAGCGTGGCGAAGACCCCCGTGATCTTGGATGGCACCGATCCATACACCCGACTGCTGATCCGCCACTACCACGAAAAGGTACCACGTCCGCCCTTTTACACACTTTGGACTGGACTACTTCGGGCCAATGGAGGTCACCGTTGGCAGACATCGGGAGAAGCGCTATGGAGCCTTATTCACCTGCTAGCGGTCTCGCTGTCTGCCGACTCGGCGATTATGGCCTTACAACGGATGACCGCCCGAAGAGGTCAGCCCAAGGTGTTGTACTCGGACAGTGGGACAAACTTCCGTGGTGCGGACGCGGAAATTCGGGATGCCACGGCAGCCCTGCAGCAGGATGACAGGATGACGGACGCCATGACTACCAAGGGCATCGAGTGGCGCTTCTTAACCCCGTCAGTCCCCACATGGGGGGAGCCTGGGAAAGGTTGGTGCGCTCGGTGAAACGAGCCCTAAGCGCCACCTTAAAGGAGAGGGCGCCAAGGGAGGAAACCCTGCGCACAACATTGGCAGAGGCTGAGTTTGTGGTCAAAAATCGGCCACTGACTCATGTCTCTGTCGACCCGCGGGACGAAGAGCCCCTCACCCCAAATCACTTCCTCATGGGGTCTGCCGGGAACCGCCCACATCTGTCGCTCTACGACAGCAAGGAGGAAGAGGTTTGTCTCCGTCGCCAGTGGCGTATCAGCCAACAACTCGCCGATATGTTCTGGAGGCGGTGGCTCCGTGAGTACCTCCCCACCCTGGGCGCCCGACAGAAGTGGCACCACCCGACTGACCCCCTCAAAACTGGTGACTTGGTGGTCATCCTAGACCCCGCGCTACCACGCAACAGCTGGCCGCGCGGACGTATCGTCGAAGCCATCCCAGCTGCCGACGGCCAAGTGAGGACAGCCCGGGTCCAAACAGCCACAGGGACGTACACCCGCCCTGCTGTAAAACTCGCCATCATCCTCCCCGCACCAGCACCAGCGCCCGCACCGGCACCATCACTAGCGCCCGCACTGGCACCAGCACCAGCGCCTCTCGCGCAACCCTCGACAGCACCCGGACCACGGATGCCGCATGGGAGCCATAACCCCCAGCGGCCCAGCGGAACCGGACGTCGAGGACGCCGCCGACCTACACGTCTGGACCGCTAGGCGCAGCCGTGACTGCACCGGGGGGGGAATTGTACCGGACGTTGTACCTCGACCGACTTTAAATTAATTTGCATAAATTTGAATTTATGCAGAGGTAGTTCCTTTACAAACTTACCTCAGCGCATCTTCGAATTTATGCAACAAATTCCTTCTCTAAACTTGTATAAACTGTAAAAATTGATTAATAAATAAAACCACGGGGTCAAGCAGTCATCATTATAGACAAAACACAAAGGCTTGACCCCCCAAATACCCTCTTATAATTAAAATACCTGAATGTTCAAAATTTGTACAAAAATATGGATGACTTGCATGAAGTTTGAATTTGTGCAAACGTATTTTCCTTTACAAAACTCGCCGTTTGCACAAAATCGAAATTTATGCAAAGCTTCCCTTTAAAATATCTATATGTAAATGTCTATTTGTGCAAACTCACAAAATATCTGAAAATAAAATATGACCCGGGCAGGCGGATTGAGGAAACAGTCAAGGGACCCAGGCAATTTTGTCCGCTAGCGCGTTGCCCAACAACGGCGCGTTCATCGCTCTGCCCTATGAAGATTCCGGGAACTCGAAATAATTCTCAGAATCTCTCGCAAACAAAGGCAGGGCAGGGCCCGTTGGCCCTTTAAAAGGCGGACAAATTGCACAATTCCTCAGAGATCCAGAAACCATCGCCTCGACAACATCTCTCCTGGACTGCCCCTGACTGCCTCTTCAAGCCTCTTCTCTGCCCTGGGACCTTCACTTCAACCTGGCCTTCTTCTTTCTCCTGGCTCCCTGGTGCTCACCAAGAAGAAGCATTTTGAAATAGTCGAAACGTCCTTTGTCAGGGCGCAGGTTCTCCCCTACCTTCCTCCCCCCTGCCTTATACCTTTCTCCCATAATTTCCCACATTTTCCCCATTTCTCCCTTTCCTCATATTTCCCCATATTTTCCCCATTTATCCCTTTCCTTATATGTTTCCCCATTTCCCCACATTTTCCCCTTTCCTCATATTTTTCCCCATTTTTTCCTTTTCCCACATTCTTCCTCCTTTTTCCCGACTTTTCTTCCTAGGCGTCGAAGCGGCCAGCCGGCCATTCCCGCTACATCGTCTGTGCGGCCCGTACAGTCTCTATAAATAAAGTAAAATAAAGTCTCGTAAGCAGGTTTAGTATTTGGTGTCTTATTTTAAGTAGGGGTGCTCAATCCAAAACCGCCCCGGGTGCCAATCTACCCTACGCCGCCACTGCGTAGTAAGTGAATGTGTTGTCGGCAAAGTGGTTGGTTTAGGGACTGAACATTGCTGACAAATTCTCAGTTATGTATGTGTGTTTTAGTTTGTGTGCACTTTCCCAGGAGAAAACACAGAGGCCTTCAAATCATTCTGCAGCCAAGCCATTGAACTCTTTGTACAAGAACGATTTGTGTACAAATGTTGAGGGCGCGCGTTAGGCGTGCTTCCTAGTCCCTCTGAAAACTTCTTAAGAGAGTATTTGTAATCCAACTTTGTTGAAGGGTCAACTTGTACGTGCCAAAAAAACAATTATACTCATAGGAGATCTCATGTACTGTTTAAGTTTCGAAAGTGCACTAATAAACAGAACAATTAAACTGTTTAAGGATGCTGCATTTTCAATTGACATTTTTAACACAAACAGTTTAGCGACTATCTTTTGATGCAAGCCATTAAATAGTCGCAAAGCTATCCCCATGACCCTTATATACTTCTGTGGAAGGGGCGCTACTACCACCAACACATTATACATTGATCTCTTCCACAGTGTGCCAGGGTGATAGGGCTGGTGTTTCGGTCGCAGGGGCGCTACTACCATCAACACATTATACATTGATCTCTTCCACAGGGTGATAGGGCTGGTGTTTCGGTCGCAGGGGCGCTACTACCATCAACACATTATACATTGATCTCTTCCACAGTGTGCCAGGGTGATGGGGCTGGTGTTTCGGTCGCAGGGGCGTTACTACCATCAACACATTATACATTGATCTCTTCCACAGTGTGCCAGGGTGATAGGCAGAGGCGGTCCCTGCCTTAGTGCATTTGTGCACTGCACTGCCAAACATCGATATACGTTAGAAATGTAAATTCGTATATCCACTCACCAAGAATTCACGCCAGATCATTATAATCTTCTTACCAATCAAAGTTTGTACTAGACTCCCGCGCATGCGAAAAACAGTGTAATTTATCAACCCGTGCATTTTCGGCTTTGCCCGAGACATGTCATGTACCTTCTATAGGCACTGTCTCTAGAGGTCGGAACCGTGAAATGAACGAGACAGGTAGAGACCCATAACGGCTGTTGATGTGTTAGAGCAGTGGAGATAGAAGCTGGTCTGTGCATTATCGGCGCATGCGCCGAAACATCCTGATATATATCAAAAACCTTAAACATGCGTAAAACGTTTGGAATGCATTAGTTAGGATTGACAGATTTCGAACTAATTTACAATGTTATAATATTCTAGCGTTACCGGCGCGATCTACATATCTGCAAACTTGACAATATTCATTATTGGCGATTGACGCGACGTTTTAACGGTTTTTACGAGTTTTGCTCGGCAAAAAGCTTTTTAAAAATGAGTGCTAATGAAAACATTGCGGTTAACATTGATTTTATCAAAAGCAACCGAAGTTCATTTTATCCCAACAAACTAGAGATGATTTCGCGAATGCTGACGGAGCAATATCAATTTTACAATTATTTTACAAGTGTAACTTGGTGGAGTGTTTTAGTGAAATAGTGAAACTGTTAAAAATAATTTGTACTATTCCGATGACAACTATCGAGTGCGAAAGGTGTTTTTCTACGTTGAAACGTGTAAAAACATTTCTGAGGAATACTATGTCCCAAGATCGTCTCAATGCTTTATCAATGATGAGCATCGAAAAAAGTTTGATCTCGTCTATACCAGACTTTAATAATCTTGTAATTGAAGAATTTTCTCAAATGAAAGAGCGACGAATGGATTTTCTCTACAAATGAATTATTTGTACTGGGTTTGTAGTTCCCTTTAAATCACTTTATTTTCCTATTTTACATGTTACCATTATTTGTGAAATGCACTGCTGGCAAATTCTGTCACGAGCCGCCTCTGGTGATAGGGATGGTGTTTCGGTCGCAGGGGCGCTACTACCATCAACACATTATACATTGATCTCTTCCATAGTGTGCCAGGGTGATAGGGCTGGTGTTTCGGTCGCAGGGGGGCTACTACCATCAACACATTATACATTGATCTCTTCCACAGTGTGCCAGGGTGATAGGGCTGGTGTTTCGGTCGCAGGGGGGCTACTACCATCAACACATTATACATTGATCTCTTCCACAGTGTGCCAGGATGATAGGGCTGGTGTTTCGGTCACAGGGGCGTTACTACCATCAACACATTATACATTGATCTCTTCCACAGTGTGCCAGGGTGATAGGGCTGGTGTTTCGGTCGCAGGGGCGTTACTACCATCAATACATTATACATTGATCTCTTCCACAATGTGCCAGGGTGATAGGGCTGGTGTTTCGGTCGCAGGGGCGCTACTACCATCAACACATTATACATTGATCTCTTCCACAGTGTGCCAGGGTGATAGGGCTGGTGTTTCGGTCGCAGGGGCGTTACTATCATCAACACATTATACATTGATCTCTTCCACAGTGTGCCAGGGTGATAGGGCTGGTATTTCGGTCGCAGGGGGGCTACTACCATCAACACATTATACATTGATCTCTTCCACAGTGTGCCAGGGTGATAGGGCTGGTGTTTCGGTCGCAGGGGGGCTACTACCATCAACACATTATACATTGATCTCTTCCACAGTGTGCCAGGGTGATAGGGCTGGTGTTTCGGTCTCAGGGGCGCTACTACCATCAACACATTATACATTGATCTCTTCCACAGTGTGCCAGGGTGATAGGGCTGGTGTTTCGGTCGCAGGGGCGCTACTACCACCAACACATTATACATTGATCTCTTCCACAGTGTGACAGGGTGATAGGGCTGGTGTTTCGGTCGCAGGGGCGCTACTACCATCATCACATTATATATTGATCTCTTCCACAGTGTGCCAGGGTGATAGGGCTGGTGTTTCGGTCGCAGGGGCGCTACTACCATCATCACATTATATATTGATCTCTTCCACAGTGTGCCAGGGTGATAGGGCTGGTGTTTCGGTCGCAGGGGCGCTACTACCACCAACACATTATACATTGATCTCTTCCACAGTGTGCCAGGGTGATAGGGCTGGTGTTTCGGTCGCAGGGGCGCTACTACCATCATCACATTATATATTGATCTCTTCCACAGTGTGCCAGGGTGATAGGGCTGGTGTTTCGGTCGCAGGGGCGCTACTACCACCAACACATTATACATTGATCTCTTCCACAGTGTGCCAGGGTGATAGGGCTGGTGTTTCGGTCGCAGGGGCGCTACTACCATCATCACATTATATATTGATCTCTTCCACAGTGTGCCAGGGTGATAGGGCTGGTGTTTCGGTCGCAGGGGCGCTACTACCACCAACACATTATACATTGATCTCTTCCACAGTGTGCCAGGGTGATAGGGCTGGTGTTTCGGTCGCAGGGGCGCTACTACCATCATCACATTATATATTGATCTCTTCCACAGTGTGCCAGGGTGATAGGGCTGGTGTTTTGGTCGCAGGGGCGCTACTACCATCAACACATTATACATTGATCTCTTCCACAGTGTGCCAGGGTGATAGGGCTGGTGTTTCGGTCGCAGGGGCGCTACTACCTGCGCGGCTTGGTGAGCAACTCGCCCAAGGTGTTAATCAGCAACCAGGAGTGCAGCCCGACATCAACGCGCACCAGGAATGGCTGCGAGCTAAGATCCTAGAGACGTCTGGTGCGATATGTTTTTTTTTCTTTTAAAGCAGAGGGTGAGGAACTTGCAGGCTTGCATGAAAATGGTTCTATTTTTTACAGCAAACAGTCTGCATCTTGGATTAAAATCTTAATACAAGATTGATTATGATTTTTACAACTTTATTCTTGGATTAAGATTAAAGATGGGGTGATTTTAATTTTATATAGTTATAAAATTTAACATTTTATATCTTGTGTACATCTATTCTAAAACTACTTTAATAATGTTCTATTACCTACGTACTAATATTTGGACTTCACAACATTGAGACAACCCATGAAAAACTAACAGAATTTTGGCTTCCTTAACATTTATAACATGTCCTTTTCCCTTATGTGATATTATTTGTTCTGCAAAGTATGATTTTGTTATTCTTACATAATTTTTTTTTTTTTTTTTAATTTTTTTAATTTTCTTTATTCATAAAAATATATTAGGATACAGGTTTTTTACATGCTTTTCGACTACCACACTAGACACATGTCCGTATTATGGTAGTCGAAATTTGTTTATAATTATATACATGTAATACATGATTCATTTAGTAGTAAAATAGGTATAGGTTAAATAGGTTTAACTGAAAATAAGAAAGCGATGAAAATAAAAGATAAATTAAATAATTATTTCAAAAAGAAATTTTAAACAGAATTGAAATGAAAAAAAAAGAATAATAAAGCAAATGAACTTATTTAATGATGTCAGGTATTCTTTAAAATAGTTCTTTCCCTTCATAAATAACCAATACTGAATATAAAATATTATGTACATGATCACATACAGGAAAGGAATTGGAGTAGGTGAATCTTGTAAACATAAAGATAAAAATAAAGATAAGGTAGGATACAAATAAAAATAATAGATAATGCTTGGGATAATAGAAAATAAAAATAATCGCATCAGCGTAATATAAATTTTTTGTTGAAAGTTAAATTAGAGATAAAATTTTTACTCGAAAAATAAGAACACTATTAAGTTGTAAGGCATTCTTTATAATATTTCCTTCCTTGAGCAAATAACCAGTTCTGTACACTAATGGCATAAAGATCATCAGTTTTCTATGTCTTAATATCAATACTCAGTAAGTTGAACATTTTAGGCGCTATATAAGAGAACTGTCGCTGGGCGAAGGCTGTTTTTGTTGGAGGAATTTTACATTTTTGGTGTGTTGAGTAGCGGGTGCAAATATTGTGTTGAGTTTTGAGTGTTAAATCATTTTTCCTTATGTGTATAAGAATTGTCTTAACGTATAATTGTCTAATGTCTAGGATTGCGAATTTTTTAAAAAGTGGGTCTGAAGGGTAAGATGGGTGACATTTCAATATAATCCTTAGTGGCAGTTTTTGAATTAGGATCATGGGATTAATAATTGAAGCTGCACAGCCTCTCCATCCCACGATACCGTATGTAGCTATTGATTGGAAAAGTGCAAAATATATACATCTCATTGTTTGAAGGTTCAGGATTGATCTGAGAGAGAGAAATATATAGCACAATTTGCGGAGTCTTTTTGTTGTGAAATTGACATGATCCTCCCAACGTAGTTGATCATCTATAACAACCCCTAGATATTTAATTTGGTCGGATTTTTTTAGGTTTGTGCATGAGCAATTATTGAGGAGAGGCGTAGGGGTAATATGGTTTTGTGGGCATGAGTGAATGATAAGATTAGGACAGTTTTGAGGAGTAGTAACTTTGCGTATGGAGAAAAGTAAGTATTTTGTTTTGTCAATATTAAGAGTCAGAAGGTTGTCGTGTAACCAATGTTTTACTTTATTTAGGCCCTTATTTGCTTTTTCCATAGTTGAGTTCCAATTATCAGATTCAAAGATGATTATCGTATCATCAGCAAAAGAAATTATAGTTCCATCAATTGCCAAGTTACATAAAGTGTTTATATATATTAGAAAGAGAAGTGGGCCTAATACACTGCCTTGAGGCACACTGTACGTGATTGGTAAACTTGTACTTCTATATTCTTTAGCAGAATTTATAAATCATGTATATATTCATACCAGCATTTTGTTTTGAATTATTTTTACCATGATTTTCATTAAAAAGATTGTACAAGAGTATGTGACATGTGGGTACTTTCAAATCAATTTTGTTTAATCAATTCGGGCAGTCAGTAAAGTTTATTACGAATTTGTATATTGTCTAAATATTCTCAATGCATCAATTTAGAAAAGTGAATAACATTTGGCTGTCATCAGTTGTTTTGTTTTGCTCTATCTAAAATTAATTTTTTACCATTCTTTTTTGTTTTCTGGCAAAAAAAAGTGTAGTGTGTTGTGTCTTGAGGTTTCTTCTTCAGGAGTCACTTTTCGCTGCTGATTTCCAGATATTTATAAACTTTTTTTACTTCTGTCATTTTCCATACTATTATTGTAGTTGTTCACTGTTGTGAATAATGGAGGAAGATTTCCCTCCTGGACCCCCTACAAAGCCCCCAGATCACTCTCCAGACCCCCCAGACGGGGAAAATGGAGAAATTTCTGACAGTGATTCTGTCATTTTGACTTATACTAAAAAAAGGAAATTTACTCCTTCTTCCCCAATAAAACTTGACTCTCCTTCGACTTCACAGTCGCCACCAGCACTTTCTCAACTTCCTCCAACAAACTTTTATTCTCCTCATTCCCGTGGCCCATTCATAGCATACGCCCAAAAAACTGAGCAAGGAAAAACCATCCACCCTCTTGAATTTGGCAAATTCCTATCAAATAGCAAGAATCTTTCAATCAAACCTGGAGGTGTAAAAGCCGAGGGTCGCTTCCGAATCTCCTTCGAATTCCTCTCAGGGCCAGCTGCCAACAGTTTCATCAAAAATATCTTCATTTCATCTAATTCAAAGTTCAAGGCATATATCCCTACTTTCAATGTCACTCGCATGGGCCTGGTCAGAGGTATCTCGACCGATCTGTCCATTGAAGAAATTCTGTCTTCACTTTCAACCCCCCAACACATTGGCAATCCCATAAAAGCCAGGAGGCTAAATTACAAGGACTCCTCTGAGGGTATTATTTCCTGGAAGCCCTCCCAATCTGTCGTTATCACCTTTGAAGGTCAATCTCTTCCCTCCCATATATATTTATTCTTGAACTCATTACCAGTTGAAATGTATACTTATCCCACCACTCAATGTTTCAATTGCTGCCGTTTTGGTCATACCAAAGCTGCATGCAGATCTCAACCCAGATGTTTTAAATGTGGAGAAAACCACGCAGCTGACCAATGTCCTTCTTCCTACTCACCCAAATGTTTTAACTGCTCAGGCTCACACACAGCTATCAACACTTCTTGCCCAAAACAATCTCGCCAAAAAAATATTAAAATTTCTATGGCCTCTCAGAACTTGTCTTTTCTGCAGGCTTCTAAACTATTCCCGCCTGTCAAAAAATCATTTGCTGAGGCTTTATCCAGCAACTTCTCATCCAACCCTCTTCCTTCTTCTAGAACAACTTCTTCTCGTTCAAACTAAATTCACATACAAAAACGCTATCTCTAAACCGGCTCCTGGATACGATCAGCAACAACACAACTCACTGCTCTTAAATCCCAATGGTTCACCTCTTTCAAATGCCACAAATGGGTGTGCAAATAATTATAATCCGTCCTCAATGAACTCTCTAAAACTTTCTGAAAAACTCTCCCAAGACAATTCTTCATTTATCCAAACTCTTATTATGCTTCTAATTGACCTTATTTCTTCTCAAACTAATCTACCGTCCAACGCTGCTACTATTATTTCCACATTAAAATCATTTATTCAAAATGACTCTTCAAGATGTCAAAATACTTCAGTGGAATAGCCGAAGTGCTATTTCTAACAAATCTGATCTCCTTAACCTATTAAATTCCAACTTTATTTCTTTGGCTGCTATCTCGGAGACTTGGCTTACTCCATCCACCCACTTTAATGTGGGAGGGTATTCCTGTCTCCGCGACGACCGCCCGGAAGGTTCGGGCGGCGGTGCTGCCCTTTTTATTAAAAAATCCATATCATTTTCCCCAATAAATAATATCAAACCCCCCAATGCTGACTTCCAAATGGTTGCAGCTAAAATAAAGGACACATCCTTTATTTCAGTCTATCTTCCCCCAACAGCCCACTTCAATAAACAAACTTGGTTGCAAATTGTAAGTCAACTAAGCCCTCCTTTCTTTATATTAGGCGATTTTAATGCCCATTCCCCCGTCTGGGGTTCTGCTTTCTCCGACCGAGATGGTCGAAGTGTGATGGATTTCCTAGATCAATCCGACCTTTTCCTTTTGAATGACGGATCTCCTACTAGGATCTCACGCCCCAGCACAAACCCCAGTGCAGTGGATCTCTCGATATGTTCTACTAGTCTGGCTTCTCTCTCCTCGTGGGTGGTGTCCCCCGACCCTTGCTCCAGTGATCATTTCCCGATCACCATTACTTATCAAACTTCTTTCCAATCGGACAAGTCTCATATTTCGACAAAGATTAAAACGAAACACACCAAATGGGATGAATTTAACTCTCATATGGACAAGTTCCTACTAAATTTACCCGCCACCGATACATTTTCCGTCAAAGATGACTATAATAACTTCAAATCAATGCTCATAACTGCAATAAATAAATCAAATCCTCCCCTTAAAACTAAATCTCTTTTAAAAAAACTCCCTCCAGAGACTGCGAAAGCACGGCCTATCGATCCTTTCGTATAAAGAGTTTTTAGCGAGAGGTGCCAGAAAAGTTACCACAGGGATAACTGGCTTGTGGCGGCCAAGCGTTCATAGCGACGCCGCTTTTTGATCCTTCGATGTCGGCTCTTCCTATCATTGCGAAGCAGAATTCGCCAAGCGTTGGATTGTTCACCCATCAAAAGGGAACGTGAGCTGGGTTTAGACCGTCGTGAGACAGGTTAGTTTTACCCTACTGATGACCGATCATTGCGATAGTAATACTGCTCAGTACGAGAGGAACGGCAGTTTTGGACATTTGGTTCACGCACTCGGTCAACCGGCCGGTGGTGCGATGCTACCATCCACAGGATTAGGCCTGAACGCCTCTAAGGCCGTATCCCGCCTAGGCAAATCGGGCGGTGATACATGATGTGAGTTCCGCGAGTCGAAAGGCTCTCTAAACAATGTGACATCTATCAGGCGGCCCCCGTCCGCGGGGGCCTCCGTCGAAGCCCGACGAGGCGAGGCGAGCACTGCGCAACGTGGTTAAATGTCCCGGCGCGATGGCGCCCCGCCTCTGACCAAGCCTAAGTTCGACGTCGGAACTCGGAATCGTCCGCAGACGACCTTCGTACCTGGCAGGGTGTTGTGCCCGGTAGAGCAGCGTCATGTTGCGATCCGTTGAGACTCAGCCCTACGCCAAGAGATTCGGGATGGGATGAGGAATGTTCCAAAGTAGTAAGAATTCGGAAAGCTAAATCTCTTTCCTATCGTTACAATATGACTATGGAGAACTATCTTATATACAAAAACGCTGAATCCAATGCCAAAAGGGTATTGAGGTAAAAAAAAGATTTGGGTGGTACAACTTCTGCAGTTCAGTATCTCCGAACACTCCAATTTCGGAAGTTTGGTCTATGATCCGAAGATTTAGATCCTCCTTCAGTTCACCATCTCCTCGAGCGTCTTATTCTAAATGGATAGATGAATTCTTGTACAAAATTGCCCCCCCTTCTGTACCTAACTTAGATGAAATAACGCCTATCTATAATACTCCTATGTCTAATCATTGGCTAGACTCTCCATTCACCTTAATTGAGCTAAAAAATGTTTATCAATAGTCAAGGACTCATCTCCAGGCAGAGATGGTATACCTTACAGCATAATCAAAAATAGTAATGATAATGTTCTAAACCACTTCTTAAGCATCTTAAACAAAATCTTACAGACTGGTATAATGCCTGATGACTGGAGTTGTCAAATAATCATCCCTATTTTAAAAACAAACAAATCACCAAATTCTGGATCCAACTACAGGCCAATCGCTCTTTCATCCACCCTCAGTAAACTTTATGAAAAATTAATTAAAAACCGATTATAATTTTTTGTCGAGAGTAAACAGCTTCTCTCTCCATCTCAATTTGGATTTAGGAAAAAAAAATCCACTCAGGATAACCTTGCGATCATCAGCACTGATATTAATTTATCAATTTCTAAACAGGAAGTTTGTCTTGCCGTCTTTATAGATATAGAAGGCGCCTTTGACAATGTTTCCATCCCAATCCTGAAAAAAAAACTTCTAGGCCTTGGCCTTCCCCCCATGTTTGTCCAATCTATTATTAATCTATTTTTAGATAGAAAATTTTTCATTGATCTTACAGATATATCTCCTCAAAGTAGGTCTGTTTGGAAGGGTTTACCACAAGGCGATGTATTGTCCCCCTTACTGTATAATATATACACATATGATATGCATGTCACTATTCCCCCACAAGTAAATGTTATTGAGTTCGCAGATGACATAGCTTTCTTCTTATCATCCAAAATCATCCCTCTCGCCGTCAAATATCTTAACGAAGCCATGAATGCCCTTTGCACATGGCTCACGTTAAATGGTCTTGAACTTTCAATCCAAAAGACTCAGTGTGTCACCTTCTCAAACCGCCATAAAAACCCCCCCGTTCAAATTTTATTTAAAAATTCTCCAATCCCCAACGCTTCTGAAGTAAAATTTTTGGGAGTAACATTTGATAGGAAACTTAAATGGTCTTCCCATATTAATAATTTAGTTACTAAATGCGAAAAAAATTTAAATATCATCAGATCATTGGCGTTTGGTGGGGAGCTCACCCTACTTGCATTAAGTTGCTTTACAACGCACTTATTCGAAGCCATCTCGATTATGCCTGCCCACTTTTTAGTACTGCCTCAAAAAATGTACTTGATAAATTAGACAAAATTCAATCTAAATCTTTGCGAATTATAACTGGAGCGATGCAATTGTCACCCATCAATTCCCTTCAAGTAGAATGTTCTGATCCTCCTCTTTATTTAAGGCGTCAACTATACGCTGACAAATTTGTTCTTAAATGTTTAAATTCTAAATGTCATCAGGTTATCCAGAGCGTCTCGTTGTTCATTGACTCAACCCATTCATCTACAATCAGAGCTTCAACTAAACCTCTTCCTGACATCTTGTAGCGGTAGGAACTGTCCGCTTACATAGCAAAACTTCTAGACACGCGTTGGCATCAAATTTCAGCCGCCACTCGTTGAATTCAAGTAGCTGAGCGTTGAATTCCAGAGAAGCCGGGACAGGGGCATTTCTCTCAGCTTTGGCCTTGAAACTCATTTGAAACCGCCACGCCCACCTCAAAATTCTTATAGAAAACGAATAATATGGCTAAAAGCTCAGATCTCATTGGTGAGAGCAGAAGGATTGGTTTGATCTCTCGCTCTCTACCATAATGACTCGTTTAACAGAAAGAGATGGCGGAATTTTGCCGTTTGACAGTTTTCAAATCATTCAAACAAAATTAAAGTGGTTTATTTATCCACGCGGGTTGTCATTTGCTGCCGAAATACTATCATTTCCGTTAAAAATATTGCGTGTTAAAGTTGTTCGTGATAAAAATACAATATAAGCCAGAATGGTGTTAGCGAGTTACAAACATATATTCAACCTACCTACGTAAGTTCAAGTTTAAAGTTTTTTCATACATTTGTTACTAAAATTTTGTTTTTTTTGTCTACCGGTCTCGAAACGTCCGTGTCATAAACTTTTCTTTTTTGGTTTAAATTTAATTTAATGTTGTTATTATTTTAAATTTACATATATGTATTTTTTTAAATGATATTATTGTAAAGCTGCACATCTTGATACAGGAATGCCCTAGTGAGATGTGCAGAGTATGCTTTTTTATGTAAAAACTGTTTTTTGAATGAAATAAATAAATAAATAAAGTGAATTGACAGTTTTTAGGTTATTCGTTCGGTTTTTTGAACAATGCTTCATACTTGGCATATGTCTTCCTCCACAACGTATAAATGTTATTTATTATATCGATAAACTTATTCATGTTATTGATTAGTGTTATACTGTATTATCTTATTGTTTTGGTGAAATTAAAGATTTTTAAACATATGTAACCATGAGTTCATGGGGCTGAAAAATGTCGGAATTCTTCGTCGTACTATCGGACAATCATGTTTTGGAAATTTTCTTCAGTGTTTTTGCAAATTTCTTGTCATTTTGGGTTTCTTCTTCCAGATTAACAAGTTTCATCTTAAGGAAATGCACTGTAAAAGTTTATTTTCTTAGTCAGATGAACCTTGCCCTTGGAAAACATTTCGACATTTTTCTGCTTCAAGGACATTTTTATTTTTAAAATATTTTTTTGGGCTAGTGAATGAATGGAGTAGGCCGAGAGCAATTATATTGTCTATGGTTGCATCTTATTTTTAGATGACCTTGAGTTTTTTCTATCTTGTCTACTGCTCTTTTCCGCACGGTAAGTACTGCTTGTATATCTGTGGTTAAGTACTGTATAATTCTGTTCGATACAAAAAGCCCGAAGATATCGATCTAGAGAGTGGTATGTTTATGAGCCGGGAGCAGTGTTACCGAAGCTCCCGATTTTTCGGGAGATCTACCGATTTTTCACTTCATCTCCCGATCTACCGAAATGGCACCAAAATCTACCGATTTTTCGGTGTTCTCAGCGATTTATCGTTTCTCGTCGATTCTTTGTTTATGGTCCGCACAACAGGCAAATAATAGTCTATGGTTAAAAAAAAAAAACTAAAAAATTCCCCGGATTCGGGAATTGACCAGAATATTTACAAAATACTGCAATCTAAGCAAATCTCTATTATACGCGGTTCACACGGGGCGACTTTTGTCGGTCAACTTTTGTTGGTTGGACAATTGAAAGCTAATCGCCACGTGTGAACACTCTGTCAACAAAGTTATCAACTTTTTTTGTTGCCTAGCAAAAGTTGAAAGCCCGTCTACTTTTGACGTTCGAGTACGACCATCGCCATTTTGGTTTTACTTGTCGTTCGAGTTTTTCACCGAATCGCCCCGTGTGAACACATGTTTCAACTCGCTTGTCTTTTTTAGTTACTCGCGGGAAAAAGTAAAATTTGAAACGGACCTCCTTCGGCGAGGAGTATTTTTATTGTAATTAAATTTAATCTAATAAAATATAACAGGAGGAACAAATTGAAAGAAGCTATGAACGTTATTAATTAGGCATTTATTCTATAGTTCCGATTAGAATGGGTTAATTAATTAATTTAATTAATTATAATTTTCAGTTGACGCCATTTTGAATGTCAAAATCGCTTCAACTTAAATCGATACGTGTGAACCAAATCTTGTTAAACTTTTTTCGTAAAATAAAAGTCGGCCAACAAAAGTCGAAACGTCAGAACGCGCCATTATAGACCAATACGAACCGATCAATTACGAGTTACGAGCTGTGCTGTGATTTATAATTTATTACGTAACGCCAACTCCTCTTGCCTCTCCGTTTGCGTTTTTCAGTGCTTTGTTCTACGAACGTTTTTCTTTAATTATGACGAGCTCAGACTCTGATGCAGGCGAAGGTACGAGTAGGAGCATTGCTAAAAAAAAGAAATATTCCCAATTATATAAAAAGGAGTGGGAAATTTTTCCCGATTAATATTTTAAATTAAAATATAATTTTTTTCGTTTCATTTAATTGTACACATCCCGATGACGAAGGTCGTTACTTGTATGAATGTCGCTCACTTTTAAAAGTAAGTAGGTATTACATGATTGTTGACGTCTCGCAAAGTGACAGGTGACAGTCCAAGGTCGATGTTTCACAAAAATTTGCGCCGAGTTGCCAGACATAAAATAAGTCCCCGTTAAACGTTAGGGCAAATTGCGTTATTCCACGGGCAACATCTACAATAATCATATTGACGGCGCTGCTTATGGGTTTTTTCGTTAGTTGTTAAGGTTATGCTTCGGAATAATAAAAGGGATTCGTATTATTGACAAAGGAGAAATTTTGTTAAAATAATTCTAGTGATCTCCCGATTTCTAAGAAAATCTCCCGATTTCTCACGATTTCTCCCGATTTTTAGGCGTAAATTCTTCCGATTTTGAATTTTTGAGTTCGGGAACACTGGCCGGGAGTTGGTTTTCGAGCAGGGGCGTATAACTCTCGCATAACCTTGTAACCCTGATGGGAGGAGTTATCCTCAACCCAAATTCTTATAGACAAAGCTGTTGTGGCTGAAAGCTCAGATCTCATTGGCTCAGAGCAAAAATTGTATCTTGATCTCTCGCTCTCTACCGTAGCGACTCGTGTAACAGAAAGAGAAGCTAAACATGTGTTATGCTCCGATAAAAAATAACGGTAATTTCCAAGACGTCATTTCGCAGATTGAAGTCAGTTGAAAGTTTTAGCGTAAATATTTTGAATTTTCTTTCACCCATCTAAAAATAATGTTGCGTGCTAGAATTCTTCAAGGTGATAAATTAATGCCGTGTTGTGTTAAAGGTTGCTCAAATGGATTCGATAATCCAGTGCTAGGAAGAAGCAGCAAGAAATACGTTTGTTTGTGTGTGCCATTTCGCGATTGAAATCAAAAATACGGTACTTTTGGGATTAAAAAATAATGCGTTGCCAACGCTTAATCTTCCAATCATCATAAAATATCCGGTCTATCTCCACCAATTGAAAGAAGGACTCGATCACGTTGTTAAATACAGGTACTAACCTCTCGTTCTTTGATACAATGTTCATGATTCCTGAATGTACTTCATTGGCTAATAATTTGATTAATTTTCCTTTTCAGACCTATCCGTATTCCGACGCGATCTTATACCACGTATTAGGAGACTAAAATTGCTAAACAAAGCCACGATTACATCAAACAAGTTCATTTAAACCTCTCCAGAATTACATCATGTAAGTACCAGTATTTTCAATGATGTTTGCTGACGACAAAGCTGTGAAAATTATATGAAACCCTTGCAGGAGAACTTGAATAACTTCTAGTGCTATTTTGTGTTTATATTCTTGTATTTTTGTGCAAGGTCAAATTAAATCCTATTAAGTTGTTGCAGTAAGACAGAAATCCTCGGTTCGATTCCTAGTTGAGACTGTTACTTTTTATTTTTTTGTGTCTTGTTCTGTTTCATGTTTTGTTTAGATATATTAGTATTATCTTCTACTTCAATGATAAATCAATGCTCAATACATCGGTTGTACTGACCCTGTTTTGTATTACTGTCCATTGTCTTTTTGAAAATAAAAAATATTTTGATGTGTGCATAGCTGTGGGTTATTTTTATTTTCCTTTTCCTGCATTCCATTCTAATTTTTTTGGGCTAGTGAATGAACGATGTTAGCTGGGTGCAGGTATATTGTCTATGTTTGCTCTTTTTTTAAATGACCTTGAGATTTCTTTATGGTCCACCATATATTTACCTGTCTGGACCAAACGACCGTTTTATCTGTGGTTAAGGGGGTGACAAAATGGCGCCATACAAAAAGCCCGAAGATATCGATCTAGAGAGTGGTTTATTTATGTTTTCGAGGCAGGAGGGAAGCACATCGCAGGACGGGTTGTTTGAATGTCGGAGATTTAATACACGCACGTGAGACAATTTTATTAATCCACATGAATTAGACACATAATCTCTTAGATATCACCATGATTATAAATTCGTTTAGAAGAGTTTTCTAGACTGGCGCTCAGTGGTGATGTCTTATTTTTTTAGCTTTATAGTCAATATAATCATACAAGTTAATGTCATGGCCGAATTCAATTTACGTTGTGCTATCTAATAGCCAACCACCCCTGATATTCTAAATTTAAGCATTGCTCTTGTATTCAAGTTTAACTCAAATATACTTAATGTTGTTTTATCACAATTAATATTGCTGTCATCATTTCATTCCCCTTATTGCTGCAAGCTATGGTGGAGCAAATAACCGGTATACGGTAAGTTTTTGGTAATATATGTGGTGACAGATACGTTACAAATGGTGTGTCTAATTCATGTGGATTAATAAAATTTTAAGTCTCTCTCAGAGCTTCACATCATCCAAAATGATCTACTTCCCTTATACAAATTAAAATATAGTCACGTCACCCTATCCCCAACAATATTTGAAGGGATCGGAATCCTTAAAAGTCATTCCAATCTCCCGGCCCGAACTGTCAATAATATGTTCAATGACATTATTTCATCTAAATGGCCCAACTTTTCTCTTTTATTTACTGATGGATCCAAATCTCCCGACTCTCCTAACTGTGGTATAGGTATTAACGTTTACCACAATAATTCTAATGACAGAATATTTCATTCAATTTCAAATCAATTTTCAATATTTTCAGCCGAGTGCATTGCAATAATAGAATCTCTCAAATATATAATCAAAAATAATTTTGAAAATTCCCTCGTTCTCTCCGACTCTCTCAGTTCCCTCCAAAAACTTAAATCCAGTCCTCTTCTTCATCCTGATGATCACTTTGTATGCCTTATTCGAGAGATGATAGCCTCCATTCAAAGCTCAGGTAAAACTGTAACTCTGATTTGGATTCCTGGACATGTTGGTATCATGGGTAATGATATTTCGGATCCCTTTGCAAAACATTCCCCTATCTGACATTTTTTCCATCATCAAAGATAGATCCCGCAATGTTTGGTCGGAGTATTGGCACATTGCTAGTCAATCCAAGGGAGCCTGCTATGCCTCAATACAAAGGACTATTCCATCAAAACCGTGGTTTCAGCAATTCCCTCATTTTTCCAAAAAATAAATTTCTTCACTCATTCGAATGAGGATCGGACATTGTTCCGTTCCTTCCCATCTTTTTAAAATTCACGTTGTTGACTCCCCAGATTGTACATTCTGTGGTCTAGAAGTGGGAACTTTAGATCACATATTTTTTGGTTGTCCCTCTCTAAACAAATATCCTCTCTTCTATCAAGCCTTATCTAAAATTGCCTCCCCTCCATTCAACATCTCATCTCTTCTAAGTCTGAACTCGACTCAAATTTTCATTATAATTTTGAAATTTGCCTATTTAAATAAAATTAATATTTAAATTCACCTTTCATTTCTCAATAATTTTAAATGATGGCCAAGAAACACCCTTGAAGGGTGAAAGCCAAAAATAATGGAAAAAATTTAGAAAAGTACAGTTCATCAGATAATTATTAAATCTACAATAAAAACATTAAATTTGTTTATATTGTAAATTATGACGAGCCACAAAATCAATGCTTATTACAAATATGTAATTATTAAATCGATTGTGCGGTTTGTAAGAAATGTATTTTTTCTGAATCAATTCAATTTGTATTTGGGGTATTATGCCGTGTTGCGCTAACTCCTTCTTTAGCCAACGTTTCGGACAGCATTGCAGTGTCCATAATCAGGGCAGATGTGTAACTTGAGGTTGTGTTAAAATGTGAGCTTATGTATGGGGTTGTGATACCGTGTTGCCAGCTCCAACCCTCTGAGCTAACATTAACGTATCATTTTTTAATTAAAGTGGTTTTCTTCGTTTAGCTCTGGTGTATCCGTCAATTACCGGATACCAAGAACTATTAAGCTTAGCTCCATCGTCTCTATTAATGTTTACGGGATTTTTATGAATTTCAATGGCCTCCGTAATCAGCCGTGCTCTATAAGTTTTCGGTCTCCCCAGGATTTCAGGAACAAATCCAAAGTAATGCCCGGTGTCAATCAAATGCTCGGCAATTGCCGATTTGTCAGGGTGGCCGAGTTTACAAGCTCTGAAGTGTTCTGAAATCCTTTTGGAGATAGTCCGCTCTGTCTGGCCTACATAGACCTTGTCACATCCGGAACAGCTGAGTTTATACACTCCATCTGTTTCCAGAGGAAACTTAGTCTTTGCAGACCTCAGTAAGTCCTGTATCTTTGTTGTGGTTCCGAAGACAGTCTTGATATTTTCCTTTCTCAATAGCCTGGCAATTTTGTCTGTCACATTGTGCACATAAGGCAGGAAGGCACAGCCTTTCGACTCTTGTTCAATTCTGTCTTCGTTTGGTGCAGATTTGGCTCTTATGATTTGCCTTGTCTGACTTGCTGGGTAGCCGTTACGCTCCAGTGCATCGGTCAGCTTCGTAAGTTCCGCTCCAATTTTATGTTCTTCACATATTCTGGTCGCTCGGGTCACCAATGTATGGATAAGTCCTCTCTTCTGCGCTGGGTGGTGGTGCGAATCAGCGTGTAAGTACCGATTCGTATGAGTTGGTTTCCTATATACAGTATGCCCTAGGCTACCATCGTGTTTCCGCATCACCTCCACATCTAGAAAGGGCAGGATTTTATCTTTGTTTTCCAGTTCCATTGTGAATTTAATTTTGCTGTGGAGAGAATTAAGATGGTCCATAGTTCCAGACTGCATAGTTATTTAAAGATCTTGTGAAGATAGTATTGTTTCGGTCTGGAGTACAATTTGTATTGTATTGAAATTGTCGTGGGTTGTACTGGATATCCCAAGATTTCTCTTTTAGACTATTCCGCCTTCGTTGATAATGATATTAATAAATAATGGAGTCTTCATCATCATACAATGATAGACAAAGTGTTTTTATTTATTCTATGTTTAAACAATCTAAGAGAATGACTGAAACCGTAAACTTGAGCAGTGTCGTGAGAGGAGCTCGGTCGTCAAGCAGTTGGCAACCTGCTCTGTGTTTCGGTTTCTTCGTGAGCCAAGTGCCTTACCATGCCCTGTGGCCTATGCCTTGTTCCCTTAGATTTTATTAGAATTCATATGTAGTTATAATATTTTAGTACGTACATAAACTCTGTCTTGCAACATATAAATAAAATAAAACGCTGTAACTAAATTTAATCTACTTAATTGTTTTTATTGTATTATCTCTTTATATGACTATTTTATTTTTGATTTATATTTTAATTTTATGTTTAGGTACCTGCCTAATATATATATATATATTTTATTTTTATTTTTTTCTCTTTGTTTTATCTTATTTTCATTTTTATAATTTTTTACTTTATTTTATTGTTTCCCTGTTTTACTGCATTTCGTGTAATATGGCAGACTGGTATTGCACTATCCTCCCAGTCCTGCTGGATTAAAACTTAAATAAATAAATAAAAATAAATAAACCAAAAAGACAAAACTTTGTTTGAATAATTTTATTTTGATTTTTTAAACTAACCACATTCGGAGCAAACACATAAGGTCAAAAATTAACTTAAATAATTAAATACCTACAAATAACATAGCAATTAGAGGTGATGCAAACAACACATCCTTATTGTGTGTGTGTCTTGTTTGGTGTATATACATTCACGTCCGTTATTGTTTTTGATGACAACACATGGGTATCTTAATGGAATTTTAATATTTAAAGTGTGTAACACTTCCAATAAGCAATTGTGCTGTACTTTAGATCAACTCTGATTGCGATACTTATAATACGTATCGATACGTCGTATAAATTTCATCTTGTCTTCATTTATGAATCATTTTCCTTACATTTACATAACAAGCAATATATTACCGCTGTTTCAATTAGAAGTTACAATGCATTCATAAAATATCTTTGCGTCCTGTTCTTGCAACCACAATCCAGGCAGGTCCTAATTATAATCAATATAACAAAAAAAAATTCAAATGGGCCAAATTTTTGGCTGAAAATTGATAAAAAAAGGTAAAAATCAAATTTACACAAAATTTTTTATAGAATAAATCAATCAATAAATTGATATAAAAATACATAATATTTGAGACATGAACTTGTTGTAGATTGTTCAAAATAATATCTTGGCTATAAAATTACCACAAATTTATATTATTATTGTACATATTTGATCTGTTTGAATTCACTAGGTTAGAAGAGATGGTAAGGCTAAATCGAAAGGATATTGAACTAGGGAGGCTAGCAGCCTACAAGGGAGGGTTGATACCAACCCTGATGCATGGCAGTGAGGCATATAAGAGGTAGGATGAAAGTAGACTGAATGATATTGAAATTAGTGAATAATATTCAGGTAGGGACCATTAGACATGTAGAGCAGATGAGCAAAGAAAGGAGAATACATGAGGCGGAAGTAAATGGAAGAAGTCGGACACAGCCAAGTGAATGGCGTCATGCCAAGACTCAGAATAACAGAAGAGTATGGTATGAGATGATTCATGAATGTGAATAAAGGAGAATGTACCAATACATACAGAGTAACGTGACGAACCTCCTCTCTTCCTACTTAGTTAGTCAAATCCGTGAGTATACTACATACTGTGTTTTGTCTTAGTAAGTGTCAACATTAACAAGTTGCTTGTAAAAACAAACTGATTATAATAATAATGTATGTATATATTATTATGATTGGTAGGATAATGATAATTTCTTTAAGGGCTGCTCTAATGGTAAATGGAAGATATTATGTTATTTTTAAAAGAAAGAAACATTCCTAGGTTGCAATAACCTTACAATATGTGAATTCTCTCTATGTGAGGTTGAATGCATTAGGAACCCGTGGCTTTGGCCTGACCCACCAACTGTAACGACCATGCAACTGATGTTTAGTATGAAAGGACTATAAGAGTGTGCTAATAACGGCTGTCCACTGTCTCTTCTTCATCACCTGTTACTCGAGATAATACATAGTCTTTTGACTATTATTCCGCCATCCTAATTATAAGACGTTACACATACATAAATCATAACAGCGAACATTGCGTCTTATAAATGCACCCAAAGCAGAGCAACCCTATTCTATGCCGAAGCAATCAATTTTATTATTCTACAGTCAAATGAAATCACAAATGAGCTAAAACAACACACAATACAATGTGTTGGGTTCACATGTTGTCACAAACAAATCAGATCGTGTTCACATGTTGTCAGATATGCTCGCCGCGTTTGGTCAAGTGCACTGGACACTGTCACATTGTGTTCACACCGTGCCACGTCAACGTAACGCACTCACACATAGTCAGTTACTGCGACCGTAGAGGTGCAAAACTTGCCAGTTACTGTTATTGTGGTCAGTCAGGTCCAATGCGTTCACACGTTGTCAGTTATTGTTACTGTGACCATTCAATAGTATCTTGTTAGTTACCATTACTGTGGCCATTTAAGAGTATCTTGTTCATAGTGTTGTCAGTTACTGTTACTGTGGCGCCATTCAAGAGTATCTTGTTCATAGTGTTGTCAGTTACTGTTACTGCGGCCATTCAAGAGTATCTTGTTCGTAATGTTGTCAGTTACTGTTACTGTGGCCATTTAGGTGCAGCATGTTCATAAGTTATCAGAAATTATGACCATTCAGTTGTAAAGCGTTCACAAGTTGTAAATAACTGATACCTCGGTGATTCAAATGTTGTCAGTAACTGATCATCTAGACGGAATACATAGACAGGTTATAAGTAATTGTGACCATTCTGGTGTAAAGTTTTCACAAGTTGTCATAGCTGTTACTGCAGCCATTGAAGAGCAACTTGTTCATAATAATTTTGTCAGTTACTGTTACTGTAGTCATTGAAGAACAGCAGGTGTTAGTTACTGTTACTGTCTGCATTTAGGTGTTTTGTGTTCTCAAGTAACTGGCTAATTAGGAGTGACGTATTCACATAATGTCAGTAACTGGCAATCTAGGTGCAAAGCATTCACAGGTTCTCAATAAGTGGCCATCCAAGAGGCGTTCACAGGTTGTCAAGCACGCTGGACACCTCGGTCATGGGGGTGGCGGCAAGCTCAACGTCGGAATGCGGCTGGCCCGGTCAGTGACAGTGTTCCGTCACGTCCACGATGACAGACTTCTTCCAGCCGAAAAGGAAGTTCCCGCATGCGGCTCCCGCCACCACCGCCAGGCACAGCCACGTGTTGTAGGTCATGAACACCAGCATGAGCAGGTACGACACGCTCACCTGCACGGCGTGTAGGCACGTCTGCCACGCGTGCGTACGACTGCACATTGAAGGTCTGCAAAAGATGCAATAACACATTATTAATCCATTTGTGAAATCTTAGATTATAGTTAGAGGTGTAATGTAGAACTGGAGGTAATTTAGAGATTGCTATTCAAGGTTGTCAGTTCAGTATTATTCCTACCGCCTTCTAATTTAGGACACTGGCCAACTGACTGTCCAAGCTCCAATTATAATTATCTCTAAATAGTATTAAATAAAGTCGCTATTCACGTCTGTCTGTTTGTGCGCTTAGTTCTTCTAAAATACACAACGGATTTCAATAGGGTTTACACTATCATTTATAAAATATTTTCCGGAAGGTTTATATATATAATGCATGCATAATATATTAAAAGAAAGTAGAGAAATGCCTTGGAGCACGCCGGAACACGTCAGCTAGTCACAAATAAAAGTCCATGGTGTTTTGCTGATCCCAGAGATTTTATTAAAGAGCCATCAGACACAGAGAGCGGAAACACGTTTAATAGTTGAGATTAAGAAAGGGACGCTTAGATGGCTTGGGCATGTACAGCGGATGAAAGAAGAGAATATATTAGTGGATTGTAGAAGAACCCAGTGACGCCTGAGGAAGACAATTTGGTAAGTCAAGAGTCAGAATAACAGAGGAGCGTGGACGATTTATGAATGTGAATGAAGCAAGGAGTATGTGCCAAGATATAGTCGTGTGGCGGTCTCTCTCTGTCTTGCCCTGTCAGTTATTTAGCTAGTATTAGTATTTTGATTGCCTCAACAGTGGAAACGACCCCACTGGAGTAGGCAGGTTGAGAAAGCGGTGGATGGATTGCGTTGAAGAGGATTGGAGCAGGATGTAAAGGATTGAGAATTGGAGGCAAATGTATTTCTGACCCTTCCTCCTCCTCATCACATTCCCTTTCCCACTGCTTTCCGCCTCTAACATACCCCATGTGGGGATTCCTTAGTCTGAATGGCTATGGACAGTTGAGAGCAGTTTGGCCTCTTGTGTGGTGTACAGTATTTACATAATGCATGCACATAAGTAGTTAGCAAAAAGGCATAAAAAATCAACCCCTAAAAACTAGTTTTTTTACTATAATACATCTATTTTAAAATTAGTAGCCAATTTCAAAGCTTTTTTTTTTAAATTTGACTGAGGATTTAACCTTTCTCCCCAGGGACTGTGTGCTGTGGACTTTTAAAATGTCTTGTAAACTTAAAAAAAGTATATCTACTTTCATCTGGTTTATACCCAATTATAATTTAGATACACTAAAAGTGTTTGAAAAATCACCCGAACCAAAATGGTTGTATTAAATTTGAATAGTAATATTATTGTTTTGATCAGTTTGGAGTAACGTTTTCATTTGGCATTATTAATATTATTGGGAAAATCGACGCTTATTACGACAAAACCATCAAAAAGCTTTGAAATCATTGTTGCAGTGGCGAAAACGTGTTTAAGGCAGTTAGTTTTTGTGGCATTCTGTTTTCTTTTATAATGAGGTTGTTAGGTTTTGTTTGGCATAAATACGATTAATTAAAAATTGTTATTCCAAAATGTTTTTTATTGCTATCCAAACACTTACATTAAAACATGCATTTTTTAAAATTATGTCCATTATCTGAGTTTGCAAATGTTAATGCCAAAGAAGCTTATGTAACAAAAAAAGTATTAAATGCCATCTTTTTCCAAAAAAAGTAATAAGCGCCAACTTTTTCTAAAAAAAGTATTATGTGCTATCTTTTTCCAAAAAAAGTATTAAGTGCCATCGTTTTCCAAAAAAGTATTTAATGCCATCTTTATCCATTTATATATATGCCAAAGGGGTTTAAACACCACCTTTTTGGAAACCAATAGATATATTATTCCAAATAAAACCTCGATTTAAAAAAATTTGTTTTGTTCAGAAAATAATTGACCATAATAAAGAATTTTTTTTTATTTTTTTAAATTTGTTGAAAAGAATGTGACCTTACTGGGGTTCCCCGTTTTAAGGTCACATAAATTACTTAAAAACTTTTTTAAATCCGCCTCAATTAATAGAATGCATTGTCATCGACAACGAGTTTTTCTGCCGAGTTTCAGCTCGATCGAATGTCGGAAAGTGGGTTAGTTTCCACTTAGTAGGTTCCATTTTATTAATTTATTCATTCAATCAAGAAAACAAAATCGAAATTGAAATAGATGTATTTAAAAAAGCGAGGCTTAAATTCCAAGATTGCTAATATTATTTCTTCAAAAATGTAATAATTCATTGGCCAGTCAGTGGTGGGATTTCTACAGCGGGGTTCTACAGGAAAACAACAGTAATAAAAGTGCAGTGCATACAACTAAATGTAATAATTCATTGGCCAGTCAATGGTGGGATTTCTACAGAAGGGTTCTACAGGAAAACAACAGTAATAAAAGTGCAGTGCATACAACTAAATGTAATAATTCATTGGCCAGTCAGTGGTGGGATTTCTACAGAGGGGTTCTACAGGAAAACAACAGTAATAAAAGTGCAGTGCATACAAATAAATGTAATAATTCATTGGCCAGTCAGTGGTGGGATTTCTACAGCGGGGTTCTACAGGAAAACAACAGTAATAAAAGTGCAGTGCATACAACTAAATATAATAATTCATTGGCCAGTCAATGGTGGGATTTCTACAGCGGGGTTTTTTTTTTTTTTTTATAGTGAATACCTTACAAGAGTCCCAACTGCTCCCATCTGGAGCCAGTGAGACTATGGCATCCCCAATTGGGGGATGTTGTGAGGCTGAAGGTAAGTGGGGAAGGGAAAGAGGAAGGTGGGGAAGTACCTGGCTATTCAGATCTAGTCACTAAACACGGCTAAAGCCATTTGGAGCAACGTTTCAATTCTGAATGGTGGTCTTACACCAGGGCGATACTGGTAGTATCTTCCACTCTGGAACGTGCTACAAATATACTATATATTATTTTAATTAATTAATTGTGAAATAACACAAATTAATCAAATAAAATTTATCTACAGGAAAACAACAGTAATAAAAGTGCAGTGCATACAACTAAATGTAATAATTCATTGGCCAGTCAGTGGTGGGATTTCTACAGAAGGGTTCTACAGGAAAAAAAAAGTAATAAAAGTGCAGTGCATACAAATAAAATAATGTCCGGGGGTAAAATGCAATCACAGGAGGCGATTCTACGTGACAGTAAAAGTAGTATAAAATATTAATTATTTGTTCGAGATTCTTACATTGTAAGGTAAAAATTCAGTTCATTAATTCAGAGTCAAATTGTGCAATATCGAATTCTAGTCAACAATTTTTTTTCAATAAATTATCACCTTCTAACATAAATATCAGTAGGTATTATATACAAGTATACATATTTTTTAATACAAATGTCACTTTCACATTTAAAATAATTGTTAAATTTTTTAATTTTTAAAGCCCGCCAAACTGGCGTGTTTTGGGTGACGTCATACGTACCTTTGTTTTGTCAGTTAATAGTAAAGCCAATGCCAATTTGCAAGAGTTAAATCATGAATACATTTGAATAATTTGTATACTGCAGTGGTGACCCATGTGCGAGTACATGCAGCGCGACGTCGCGCAACGTTACCCTCATTCTTAATGTACACGGCCAACGGACACATGGGGGAGTGGTCTCAGTTCTGTCAACTAGTCGACCAATCACAGGGCGTTTAAGTCTCTCTTGGTTTTAAATGATAAATATTTTTCATTTAAGTTCCCATTTATTTAAATGTCAAAAAATCTCATTGTTTGTGTGCGGTTTCCGTGGCTACAGATCTGACATAGATGTGCAATGTTGCCATTCTTTAAGGTTTATTTATCAGGTAACTTCGACTTTACACTGTAGATTTTTGGAAAGTATGACTTTTTTTAAGAGAAAAAAAAATGGAATTTCGAAGGAAGTTATTTATTTTTTTTCACTTTTACCATCATGTTAGAATCACCTCGAAGTTACACTTTGGACACCTTGTTCAGAGAAAAACATGCAGAAATTATATTATTGCAGAGACTTACGGTTGCTTTCGGAACACCTCTCCCACCATACTGCGAAAACACAGACAGGGCATTAGAGCTACATTCTCAAGCAATTTCTTTAACAATCAATAAGGCATATTTTTGCAAACCTGGCAAATCATTCAATTCGGTTTCTTTTGGGTACCCCCTCGGATATAAAATGTAGTTATGATAACACAGATGATATTATGGGAGTGAGGCGCATGGAAGGACCAAAGTAGAATGAATGCAGTAAAAATGATATCTATATATGATTAATCAAATTAAAAATGATGAAATCTATAAATAATGCAAGGCTGATGAAGACCTATTGAACATGATGCATGAAGGGTTCCTGTAGACCAGCTGATTCCTACTTGTTTCTAGCTGTTATTTTCCAAACAAGAACAAAGTTGGAAAGAGACTCTGATAAAATACCCTTTTTGTAGTTTTAGATCAGAGAATGGAACGCCATAGGGCTCGCGTCTTAAACCACTCTTGTTCAGAGTTTTCCGTATTGTGTACCAAAGTGTGCCTGCTCGCTGCCATTGGCGCTAGTGTATATGTAGAGGTTTGATACACTTCCGTATTCCCTCCGACAGTAACTTATTTGTTATTCTTGAGTGGAGAACGGAATACCAAAGGGTCCCTATCTTGAACCACTCTTGTTCTGAGATTTATGTATGTCAGAGTGTGTCCGCTAGCTACCATTGGCATTAGAACATACAGAGAGGTTGTGGTACTCACTGTACGACACGCGCCTGGTCTGCAGGCGTGGCCTTCTCCTCAGGTGGCTGTACGGAGCGGTACTGAAGGTTGTTGTAAGTACGCCAAAACAGGTGCTCCCTGTAGTATTTAAGTCTGCAAATATAACACGCATTGTTGTTACACAACTTCATAATGAGAAAATCCATTATAATTATGTATTTTATTCAATATTCACTGAATAATTTCAATTCAAGTATCATAACTAAACTCATAATACGTGAGTGTAAGGTACTAAGGACAGGTTGTTTTGGAATATTTGAACAATTCTTCACATTTCAAAGTTAATTTTGAAGTTCTTTGAAAGATTTTTTCAAGTTCTGTTATTATTTCAGTTCTGTCAATCAAATAGCCTATAATGATATAATAACAGAACTTGAATAAGACTCTCACAGAACTCGAAAAAGAACGTTTAAATTTGATGAATTGTTAAAATTCTGTGAAACAACCCATCCTAAGAGTATCAACCCGGTGAAATACCTTCAGAATCAAAACTTTGCTTGAAATGACCAGAACCGTGTTTAGTGACCAGATCTTATTACCAATTTGGGAGGCATGTATAGTTGCGGCCATCCCGGAAACCATTCATTGGATAATCAACACCTCTGTAATAGGTCACCCCAAGTGGTTAGCTGATTTATCAGGAGTGAAGTTTGTTCAACATAAGCACACACCTTACCACAATATACCCTGGTGTTCTTTACAATTGACACTGTTACATTGTCTGAAAAGTTGGCTAAAGAAGGAGGAAGCTTAACAATTACGATAAAACAAGCGTTATATAAAAGAAGGCTCACCCTTCATAGAGCACGGCCATGACGAAGATGGCCACGATGGAGCCAAAAAGGCCACCGGCCGAGTTGAAGTTCCACCACTCAAACAGCACCGTCTCGCTGTAACCCCCGTGGAACTGCAAATTCAAATGCACTTTACAAACACAGTTTAAAAATAATTCTTCTTTAGTTATTTCCTAATTGCTGAGAATTGTTACACCCCACCAATTTCCCTGGTGGGCAAGGCTCTTGTACTCCTCGCGGTCCTGCACTGCCTGGAGAACAAACATATGCGATACTTGGTCACTCCAAATCAGTGAACTTCCTCGGTTTCTCCTGCCAAGCACTTTGCCAGTGACCATGACTTTCTTTGGGTTTAAGTTGGCAGTTTGGCGAGCAACGCATCCAAAGTATCTTAGGATACGCTGTAGTACAATTGTAGACAATTGACAGCCTATTTTGGATGCCAGAACGGATAGATAAATGGGCCGCCTAACTATGTAATCCTGCTTATATAAACAAATACATAAACAGGTTATGAAAGAATTAGTGGTTTAAAGCACTTCACATTTAAATACTGGTAGAATAAACGCAACATTTCCACATTACATCTATTGTAACGTTTGTATTTCAATTATGTTAAATCAAACCACGTAGGTCGCCATTGTAACGCAATTAAAAATAGCTAAAATTAATAAGACACGTTGGTCACCATTGTAACATAATTGGATTGCTATCAGTAAGGATTGCTTTGATATTGAATAAAAGAAAGATGAAGTTAACAACATTTATTTTAAAACAAATAGAAACATGAGACACAGAGTTTCACAGATGGGCACCATACAGCTCTTGGTAAAAGAGAAAAGAACTGTAAAATTTATAAAGGTTAACATGATGACCAGCGATTACTACAGCTAGCTAATCAGCCATCAAAATCTCCCGTAAAGTTTGTCGTCTGGAGGAGTTGCTCGAATCCTTCCCGTTGACCCGTCTTCGCTCCAAGGCTGCCCGTTTGGTACTGGTTCTCCCGTAAAGTTCCTCCATCTCTGCGATCAACCATAGGCCGCGAGTCCCATAGAGGAAAGCGGTCTTCAGATAGAGTTGTGTAAAGAATTCCATAAAAGTAGCGGGGCGAAAGTGAACTGCTACACTATGCTTAAACGATTGCAATACCGAAACTAATTTTTTTATGAATAAAGGAAAATTATACAAATTTATTATGAAGAGTAGCTGACGTGTACCCGGCCTTGCTGGGAGTTATCCTTAGGAGATAGACATATATGTACCATCGCGAACTTTTCTTTTTTAAGGTATACAGTTCCCAAGTACATTATTTTGATGTCTCAGAAGGTTTAGCCAGCGTCAGCAATGTAAACTCCCGAAAATATTTTTATTAAGACTTGATTACAAAACATTGACTTTTCTCTACTCTCCATAATTATAATATGCATGTATTGATGTATTATATGTAAATAAACTTATATATATATAAACCTTCTGGAAGCATTTAGAGAATTTCTTCCAGAAGGTTTATATACAGGGTGAAAGTGCAGTAACTTCGGGAGGTGATTCTACATGATGGTAGAAGTAAAATAGATAAATAACTTTTTTTGAAATTTCAACTTTTAGATGTAATTTTCGCCTACAAACAAAAAATTGCGCCGGCGTGTGCGTACTGAATTATTATTGCTTTTGGATCATTTGAAATAGTGGACAGTAGTGGAGCCGGCATCACGGTATCGCACAGACGTACTTACTATTTAATTTTTTTGTGTATTACAGACTGTGTGTCCATTTACAATACACATGTAACATTAACTACATATAGATAATACGAAACAATGAAAGAAAAAATAATAGAAATAAAAAGTTATAAATAGTGGTTTTTGGCATTGACATGCCTCTTGAATTCTTCAAGGCTACTATTAAAAATATCGATAGTCTTGGAGGCGTTGTTTAACAGCGCCATACCTCGTGTCATGCTATGCCGAGCCAGTACGTCCGTTCTGCCACGTGGGATACATAGCAGATCATGGTGCCGTCCCTGGCTGTAGTTGTTCGGTACGAACAACTTATAGCATTCCAGAAAGTATGGGCTATCTATTAAATTATTAAGAATTTTGTACGCCGTTACTGCAAGGGCCCCACCCCTCCTCGAGTGGAGACTTTGGTAGCGCGTTTCGGCAAGCAAATCTTCGTGATGCATGAATCGCGGGTACTCTCTGTGCATTCTCAAATACATGTATCTCCAAAACTACTATCAATTACACATCTGCCCTGATGATGGACACTGTAACGTTGTCCGAAAAGTTGGCTAAAGAAGGAGTTAGTGCAACTCGGCATAACACCCCAAAAACAAATAGCAAAAATATTTAGAGATAATTTATTTGTCTTTTAAAGGCATCAAATTTAGATGAATTAATAGTGATGATAAGTTATTAAGACAGTGCGCATGGTTTCACAGAACTACGTCTAGTGGACATTCTTTAGCGGCCGTTAATGTAGCTATTTCATGTGTACACACATATTCTTTGAATTCTATCCTTTTTATAAGCGGTTTTTGTTCGATTAGTATGAATATAATCATTATAATCATTTTGAACACCTCTAAAGAACAGCAACATTCTTTGTTTAGAATTTATCATATTCAACAAAATAGATTACGTTCAACGCAGGTCTGTCCAACAATATTGTTTCAGCAATGAAAATATTAAATAATGACACTCCTGCCATCTGTGTTTAATGTTTTTAGCAATAACAATAGAACAATGGTTATTGTAGAATAACTTCACCAATCAAAACTTGGCTAACTCTAAGGTAAGTCAAAATTACACTGGGGTCTTTTGAGGCTTTGTCGTCAAGTTACTAGATCGGTCAGATTCATGATTTATTTAGAAATATTCCCGTATAACAATAATTTTCAAATAGATTGGTTGTTTTGAAACATATCCCAAAATTAAAGACTTTTTCACATTTTAATTATTTTACAAATGAAATAGAGGATTTTTTATCACTTTTTAACCCATTGGCCTCAAACAACGCCGTCCCGGAGTGTACGGCGATGTGTCTTAAAATCAAACGACGCCGTCCCGGCGGGTCTGATATCTGTCGGCTTAAAAACGAAAAAGGGATACATTATTGACATCTGTGTTTAAAATTTTTAATGCTAATCGCTCTGTATATAATTAAGCATTCATTTCGTAGTAATTGGCAGGACTCCGTTGGTACAGTTTTTTCCTGATATTTACGATTGAAATTTTGTTATATTTCAGTGTCATTGAATTTTTTCAAAATGGCGTGTGGTTCAGATATTGACAAACTTGTTCGTAAAATGCGTGGTGGGCGGCTAACATCAGCCCAAATTGAAAAAATATATATTATGGTAATAAGTATGATTAGTGTAAAACTTTTCTTAATCCAATTATAAAAAAATGAAAAAAAAATTGGTTTTATAAATATTTTTATAAAACCAATTTATTATGTGAAAAATATATTTTTATATCCTCGTTTATTCATATTGTTATTATTAATTTAAAAACTACATATATTTTTTACATACCTTAATTCAATGCACAAGTAAATTAAAAAAAATTGTTTCGTTTGCATGTTTAGTTTAAAATTTATGTAAGATTTAATACACCACTGCAGATTTAAAACTTTGGTACAAAATTAATTCGGATGTGAAGGACAATTTTTTAGCTAAACAATTCAGAGGCCAATGGGTTAAGAGTGTGTTGAATTTGCCACTGTCCTGAATTGGCCAGTTACAATCACGGAGATTACAGACACTTCACGACTTTACAATTCGACGGCTTAAGCCCCACTATTGCGAATTGGCTTAAGCCCCAGTATTGCGAATTGGCTTAAGCCCCAGTATTGCGAATTGGCTTAAGCCCCAGTATTGCGAATTGGCTTAAGCCCCAGTATTGCGAATTGGCTTAAGCCCCAGTATTGCCAATTTCTACCGATTTATAATATTTTTCTCTTGAACACGTTTTAAGTTCCCTTAATAATATCTATACATTTGTAAAGCCGAAACGGTAATTATATGAAATAAGTATGATCCAAAAATTATTTAAAACACATTTTGTTCTGTTATTTAATATGTTATAGATATGAAATTATTGACAGTACATCTTTAAAGGCCACTTAGGAATTTCTTGAGAGATTTTTGCTGTATTGTAAACAAGTCGTGTTTTATTAAGTGTTTTCATAATTTTCGCTTAATTATTATCGTTCTATTTGTGTGCTCCCTATAACGTTCGCATTTACATATATCCCTTCAAACCACCTTCTTCGTCTTTTTGAACTCTTAATACAGATCCTTAAAGTTAATTATCGGAACCTATGTCTTCTACGTCTAAAACCTAGAATTATTTGTCTGTTTATTGTGGATAACGTTGTCTGTCTTTAAGCCCTCGATTTCTGAGTAAAATTAAAACACAGACACCTTGGTGAAAATTACATTATTTGATTGAGTCAAATTTAAACTTAGCAGTCACACAGATTGGTCGATAAAATTGAGCACGCTAGAATTTTTGATAAACAGAGGTGGTGACATTTGACAATATTTCATTTTATTTTATTTATTTTGTAAGAAACAAACAGCTTTTATATAAAATACAATGAAAGATATAAATATACAAGTTAACTGAAGTCAAGCCACAGAAGTTTCTTATGTTAAAGTTCATTGGAATTGAAGTGTTAATATCTTAAAATTAATTTGGTGTTAAAGGAAGGGGAGAGGAAGAGGAAAATAGGAAGAGGATAGGAGATGCTCCCGATACATTCCACACTCTCATATTAATAATCGATCGTACGCATTACTTCATATCGATATTTCTTTAGGTTATTACCAAAAATGTCAATGCTGTAAAATTTTGTATTATATTGTGCACATATACGAGGAATTGGGGAATATTTTCGAATGTTTGTTCTACACGAGGGTAGATAAAATAAATCAGATTGTCAGGTTGATCTAAACGGAATATGAAGATTTATTAAATTGGTAAGTTCTGGTGAGTCCAGACCATTATTTAAGATTTGGTCAAAAATTAGACGTTGTGTTTGGAGGGAGTTAAAATTATGAAATTTAATGGATTCGGTATAATTTGAGAAGTGTAAGTTTAGTTTATAATTTATGAGTTTAAAATTTTTTTTTGAATTCTTTCTATTCTTTCGATATGGGCTTGGTATAAAGGAGTCCAGATCGGTGTACAGTGTTCCAGGTGCGAGCGAATATATGAGGTGTAAAGGGAATATAGAGTGTTTATGTTGTGGAAGGGTTTTGCTATGCGAATTATAAATCCCAGCATTTTATTGGCTTTGTTAATGATGTAGCGGGGACATCATAACAATATGTAGTGGGGACATCATAACAGCCTTACCGTCATAGACATGGCGTGTCCCCCCACTGTGTGTCCGGTGTCCCTCGCATGGCCCTCTGCCTGCAATCACAATAACAACAACAATATATTAAATTATAATCAATAGCAGAAACGACCATCATGTGGTGGAAAGGCGTGCACGTAAATTTCATAAATTAATATGTAATACATTTGCGACATGTTTCAGGGTGGAAGATACTCTCAGTATCTCCCTGGTGAAAGACCGCCATTCAGAATGGAAATGTTCAAAATGCTTTATTGCTTTGTTTGGTTACCAGATCTGAATAGTCGGGTACTTCCCACTAGCTCCGTACAGAGGGGAGCAATGTATTCAGATAAAAAATATTATAAACCAATTTATGAATTGTGCGACCTATAGAAAAACAAGCTAGTGGAGGAAACACATTTATAAAAAATATCATTAAACTGTGCTTCATAAAATAATGTGCTTTCCTGTTGTGATTAAACAAATCAAAATAAAACACAAAACAGTATTATGTATCTTCAAGACCAGAGATGTGCAAAATGGGTACCCAAAACCATTTGAAATGCAAAATGGAAATGGGTCAAAACTTTTCCATTTGAAAATGCAAAATGCAAAATGGTTTTTAGAAAAGCATTTCAAATGCAAAATGCAAAATACCTATTTTCAAAATGCATTGAAAATGCAAAATGGTTTCTCAGGTCAAACAATTAAAATAATTATAGAATTTTTAAACAATTTTGTCATTTAATAATGGACATCAATGTAAAACAAACATATTACATGATGGTAAATCCAAAAACACCACGACTAGAGATTATGAAACCACAAAAAATTTGCGCGGGACTAATGTTGCCAACGTAAAAAACATAGAAACTGCTATCTAACATTTAATATTACAGCGTCATGGCCCCATGTTCAGTATTTGAATCAGTATTTTTTGTAATGGTATCACTCAATTGCCAGGGCTCCTACCAGGGAGCAACTTGACAAATGTAAATTATCTCTCATAGCGAGGTTGAGGACCGACTGATATTTGGGGCTTATGAAAAAAAGATGAGTGGAGATAGTAGGAAGAATGTTGCAAAAAAGCATTTAAAATGGAAAATGCATTGAGAAAAGCATAAATGCAAAATGCAAAACGGTTTTTAGAAAAGCATTTAAAATGCAAAATGGAAAATACCCATTTTGCATTTTGCATTTCCATTTGAAATAAAGTACATCGGTGCGGGCCAAAACTGTTGGTAAATTTTGCCAACATTCGCGGCCTGCACACAAATTTAAATTCCGTCCATCACCATCTTTTGTCCCAACGTCCCAACCTTCTTTTCCTATCCGAAACTCAGATAGCCGAGCCGCCAGACTCCTCCTATCTGGACTGCCCGGGCTTTACCCTCGCAAGCAAATTCCGACTCAAAGGAGGAGTCTGCCTCTATAGTCGAGCTGACGTCAACTGTGTACGACTATTGAGTCTGGAAAACTCCAGATTCGACGTAATGTGGGTGCGCGTCAATCTTGCCAGTACGGCAAGATTCTACGCATGTCTATACCGCTCACCGAACCATAGCGAATCAGACACTTCCGAGCTCTTCAAACATTTGAGCGATACTATTGATGATCTCTTGCCCCGCTACCCTTCGGCCGAGTTTGTTGTTCTGGGGGACTTCAATGTTCATAACGAACCATGGTTGAAGTTCTCAGGCCCAACGGACTCGGCTGGCCGACAGGCGGAATCTTTTGCCATTTGCTACGGATTAGAGCAATTAGTTCAGGAGCCTACAAGGGTTCCTGGTGTCCAGACTCACCGCTCCAATCTGTTAGACCTATTCTAACTACTGTGCCACACGGTTATAAGATTGACGTCACAGCGCCTCTGGGATCATCTGACCACTGCCTAGTGACGACATCAATCCCCGTTAGCCTCAGACCAACCAATGAGAGACTGAGGAGAAAAGTGTGGCACTATAGGTCAGCAGATTGGTTCGGTATGCGGGCCCATTTCAACGCTTTTCCGTGGTCAGCTGTTTGTTTTCGGACTTCGGACCCTTCAAGATGTGCCCAGGAGATTGGTGAAGTCATCAAATCGGCGATGGATGGCTTCATACAATCGACTACTAAAGAAACTGGTGTGGGCTCAAAGACGTGGTTCAGTCGACAATGCTCCGAAGCAGTTCGACGAAAAAACGCGGCTTACCGAGCCTACAACACATCTCGAACGCCCGAAAGCAGATCAGCATACAACAAATCGGCAAAGGAATGCAAGAGAATCATTAATAGGTCAAAATTTGAACACGACCTGCAGATCAGCAAAAAGCTGGCTGCCTGCCCGCATGGCAGCAGAGCATTCTGGTCGCTTGCGGGCTCAATAGGTCGAAATTTTTGCAAACCCAGTTTGCCACCTCTTACCAGACCTGACGGCTCACTAGCAAACACCGCCACCGAAAAGGCTAACCTATTAGGGAAAATGTTTGCGGAAAACTCGACCCTCGACGACGGGGGTGCTGTTCCGCCGTCGGTTCCTCACTGCGGCTTCTATATGAAAAAGCTGAGGATCCGGCATCGGGATGTACTCCATGTCATACGGGGGCTCGATGTTAACAAAGCTAGTGGACCTGATGGAATACCTGCCCTGGTATTTCAGAGGTGTGCTGCGGAAATAGTTCCAGTTTTGACAAAGCTCTTCAAAATGTCACTGAAGTGTGGCACTGTGTCCTCTGGTTGGAAAAAAGCGGTAATTCACCCTATTCCCAAGAAAGGTGACCGCTCCAACCCGGCCAACTACCGCCCCATAGCGATCACATCAGTTCTGTCCAAAGTGATGGAACGTGTGATCAACGACAAACTGCTCACATACCTCGAGAAGAACAAAATTATCAACGACCGTCAATACGGATTCCGGCGGAACCGCTCGTGCGGTGATCTTCTCGCGTATGTGACGCATGTTTGGGGGCGGTGCCTGGAACGTCACGGTGAGACCCAAACGGTCGCACTAGACATATCCAAGGCCTTTGACCGGGTCTGGCACCGAGGACTTGTCAACAAATTGCATTCTTACGGACTTCCCGCATCCCTGTGTACGTGGATTGCTGACTTTTTAAGGGATAGGTCGATTCAGGCGGTTGCTGACGGTTTCACCTCTTCCTCGCACTCCATAAATGCTGGCGTCCCACAGGGATCGGTTCTGTCTCCGACTTTGTTTTTGTTGCACATCAATGACCTTTTGACATGTGCACCGATTCATTGTTACGCGGATGACAGTACAGTTCATGATAGCTTTTTGTTTGATAAGCCCCCAAAGGGCACACAAACTCCAACGGCTCGGAGGGCTTTGAAGCAGAGAATGGACGGTTATCTCGAGAGTATTTCCTCTTGGGGTAAAAATAATCTCGTCGAATTTAATGTTTCAAAGACCCAATCCTGTCTGATTACGTCTAAAAGGGATCCAACTGATAATCTAGTCTCCTTCAACGGAAGCAATCTTCCGAACAGGCCTTCCATTGATATGCTTGGTGTAACTATAAGTGACCAGCTCAGGTACGGGGGCTCCATCGAAGCCCGAGTAAAGTTGGCCTCTCAGAAGCTGGGCGTACTGTACAGGGCCCGCAGATACTTTAATAGTACACAACTGCTCACCCTGTACAAATCGCAAGTGCGCCCTACTGTCGAATTTGGCAGCCATCTCTGGTCTGGAGCCCCAAAATACCTGAAAAAAACCCTTGACTCTGTGCAGAAACGGGCGGTCCGTTTGATAAATTCCCCAATCTTAACAAACGGACTGCAATCTTTAGAGCACAGGCGTCAGGTAGGTATGCTGTGTCCTTGTTCTATCGGTATTACAATGGAAGATGCTCTGAGGAACTAGCGTCATTGATCCCTTCGGCACCGGTGCGTAGTCGGGATACACGCCAAACGCGCGCCCAACATTTGTACACAGTTGACACTTGTCACATGAGAACGGGTCGCTTCTACGATTCGTTATTTAGTTTAACAGCTCGGCTGTGGAACGAACTGCCGGCCTCTGTGTTTCCTCCCTCCTACAACATGGGACTCTTCAAGACCCATGTTCACTCCTTCCTCTCCACAAAAAGACCCTCCACACAGCATCCCCATAGATGACATAGGCCCTGAGGGAAATTATTTTCTTCAGGGCCTCCTGTGTGGAGTAAATATATAAAAAAAAAAAAAAATCTTTGTTCAAGACAAACATTTAAAAAAGACTCAGACTCAAGAGATATTAATCAAATAACTTGACTCAAATAAACGTATTGATTACTCATTTAAAATTGTAAATATTATTCGATCAACTCAAATACTTAAAACATTATCGTAATTTGGGAGGCGGTTATGGGTACTGCCGCCCCAGGAACCAATTGTTGGATAACTAACACCCCTGCCATCGGTCACCCCAAGTGGTTTTCTACGTTGAGTGACTTAGCAGGGGTGCCTGTTGCGTTGCGGGTCGGATCAGGAGAGGCCGGTTGACCTCTCATCAATAGATTCACAAGTCCATCACTTCTGGACACACCGACCTCCATATTCCTATCCACCTCTTATACCCTTTTCCATTCCAGAACTTCTTTTACTTAAAAAGACCCTCCACACAGCTTCCCAAAAGAGTATTATCTTATTTCGACAGCATTCAATATACTTTCATCCTTGCTCAGAGTCTGCTAGGTCCATGCCTCACTGCCATATACAGGGTTTTCCAATAAGAGGTGTTATTTTGAATAGCCCACTATTTCGGTAGATGTTACTTTTGAAGCTGTCATTTTTTGACATTTGACAAGTAGAAACTAAGCCATTAATAAAAATGGAACGATACACGCTTCAACAATGCATTGAAATTATTAAAATTCACTATTATTAATTATTAGAATTCCATTGAAAAATCATCTTGAGTGATGAGGCCCATTTCCACTTCGGTGGCTTCGTCAACAAGCAAAATTGTCGCATCTGGGGCTCGGAAAACCCAAGAGTTATTGTTGAAAAGCCTCTCTATCCTCAACGTGTGACAGTTTGGCGCGGTTTATGGTCCGGCGGAGTCATTGGACCTCACTTTTTAGAAAATGAGGCTGGAGCAACAGTTACGGTGAATGGATTGCGCTATCGAGAGATGATTAATGATTTTTTATGACCGGAATTGGATGGTCAACGGTTACTTTCAACGAGACGGCGCTACGTGCCAAACAAGCAACGAAACCATTGATCTTTTACGGGAAAAGTTTCTTTGAATATCAAAATAACACCTCTTATTGGAAAACCCTGTATATCAGGGCTGATATTAGCATCCATTATAAATCAATGATCCAAGAAAAACTTACGTGTCCATGTGCATGACCAGTGGATGAAACAAAGTTGACAGCAGCCTCGGTGACAGCCCCTATCACATCCTGCACAGGCGACCCGTGATTCCCATGCATGTCATGACCTGCATGCATGTCGTGACCTGCATGCATGTCATGACCTGTGTGCATATCGTGACCAGAATGCGAATCATGATCCGAGTGATCCATCGCCAAAACTTTAGAAGGCTAGAAGCAATCTGGAACGAAAGAAAATATAATATATTAACACACTTCCATCGTGAAGGGTTATTCTTTCTTTTACGTCGGTCCTACTTGAATAGCAGGAATGATATTGCTATACGATAATTTTAAATGAATATTTTATACCAATCTCTTTATTAGGGTCCCAACTGTATATAAGAATATAAGTATAAAAAAATGTGAAACAAGTCTTCGCCGTCTTTTTATCGTTTGTGTGGAAGAATATTTCACCGAAACAAAACTATATTAGACCCGTAGAAAGGCTACACTTATGGCACTGGAAATTGTTGGTTTTTTGTAATGATTTGTGAATTTTAATTAAAGTGGTCAATAACAAATTTATGTGTTTTTATTGTAAATTATGATGAGCCACAAAGTTAATGCTTTTTACAAATATGTAATATATATCATGCTAAAAATTTATATAAACTAGTTTTGCATGTTAGCAAAGAATCATGAAAAATTTCGAAATGTAGTAATTTTTTGTAGTTTGTATATGTTTGTGTTAGCGTGAGTAATTGGTGAGTTATTTGTTGCATTCGTAATGCATAAGTAATGTAATAAAATACATATGTTTTACACATAAAACATCACTAAATGGCTCAACGCTGATTTTAACTCAGGGCTTAGGTAATCTTTGGGGATGCTGTGGGGAGGATCTTTTTAAGGAAAGAAAGGAGAGGAAGTTCTGGGAAGAAAAAAGGTATGAATCTAGGGATCAGTGTGTCTGACGGACGAATGATCTATCCTTCCCGCTGCGGTGCAAAGCGAAGGTCAGTTAGAGAGGTCAAAGGGTCTCCCCAAACCAACCTCTCCTGATCCGGGACGCCACACAGCTGCTGGGCAGGCGAAACCTGAACACACGCCACCTGAAAAACACGGGCACCCCTGCTAAGTCACCAAACGTAGCGAACCATTAGGGTGACCTATGGCAGAGGTGATGGTTATCCAATAAATGGTTCCCAGGGCGGCGGTACCCGAACCCGCCTCCCAAATTGTTGTTGGGTTTAGTATTGTGTAAAAATGCCAATTCAAATATATCTATTTTCAAAGAAATATCCGCTTAAAACAAAATCTATTTTCTCGAACGGGACTATATTTTATAATATTTCTTCATAGACGTGAGACATAAATGTTCAAGTGTTTTTGTATGAGATTATTAATATGATAAAACGGACAGCAGACAGGGTTGGACCTATAATATTTTCCAAAAGTAGATATAAATGGCTTTATTTACCTGTATACTAAGGCGAAGCACTGCCTGAAATGAACGACCTTCAAATTCGACCTTACTCTCAGTATCGCCCTGGTCAAAGGGTTCCATGACAAATCAGAACACTTTTGAAAGTGATATAAATTCAAATATTGAAGACAATATTAGTGATTCTTAAACGAAAATCTGAAACAGAAAAATCAGAAAAGGAAACAGTCACATCTGGGACTCGAACCCAGGACCCTTGTCTTTCCGGGACAATGCTCTACCAACTGCGCTAATGGGACCCTATCCTACTCGGTCACTTTTTAACTGTATCATACTTCGAATAAGAACTACCAACATTGTCTTCATTTTTTCACCGCACATTTTTATTGGCAACTATCTTTATGTATGATCGCAAGATTCAACCCGAACTAAATGCAATCCAGACAGCGTCTTTTAGATAAACCTATCTTATTTTTTTATTTTTAATGTGCGACATCTGTTGACTTCTCTGCAAGTCTAGAATGAATATTAAGTTTTTTCGGAATAACTTTATTGAGTAAAACCTCAAATTGTAAATCTTCTAATCAACTAATATTGTCTTCAATATTTAAATATTACAATTTGAGGTTTTACTCAATAAAGTTATTCCGAAAAAACTTAATATTCATTCTAGACTTGCAGAGAAGTCAACAGATGTCGCACATTAAAAATAAAAAAATAAGATAGGTTTATCTGAAGAGACTATGGCATCACAAATCGGGGTATGTTGTGACGCTGAAGGCAATGGGGAGGGGGAGGAGATGGGTAAGAGGAAGGTGGGGAGTACCTGGCTATTCAGATCTGGTCACCAATACGGCTAAAGGCGTTTCAAGCAACTTTTCAATTCTGAATAGAATAGAACACAAATTCATCAGATAAAATTTTCTTGCACCCGCCGGAATGTGAACCCGCGACCCGGATTGCTAGTCGAGCTATTACCCCTCGACCACGGAGTATACGAATGCTTTATACGAACCACACAAAAATAAGAAAGTTATGATAATTTAATGAATAATCAATTACCCCCCCAAAAGTTTCACGGTATGAGTGTAGAACATGTATTATGTATAATATTATTAAAAAATATGTTTTTTTACGATTTCCTTCCTGGCATGATAAAGTCTTATCTTTATCAGATAAAATATAATTGTATCTATGTATCATACAAGCGGGATAACAGTTGATAAAGCAATTAATTAGTATATCTTTGATAATATAAGATAAACAAAAATAACGATTCTACGTTTATTAAAAGGAAGCTTGCACAAATAAATGAGCAAACATTATTTTCAAACAGATAACTAATTTGATATATTTGGCCAAAAGCAATATAGTGATTGATTTTTGGGTTTAAATAATCTCGGTATCCGGTTCTTGAAGGTTATACCGGTACTAAATAGGTATTGCTTTGCTTAAATATGTTTTTCAACTAATAAACGGTCACTTATCTAATAATGAGATACTGGCCCAGTTAAATTTTTTTGTACCAGAGTCTCACTATCGAGGACGTCATCACAATCTTCTATATAGTAGAGCAAGCCGCACTAATTTATTTATGAACTCACCTGTGGGGAGAGCTACGTGCTTTTTGAATGCGGTAGATAAAAAAATAGATTTATTTTTTGTGTCCTATAGCGCATTTGCGAGATTTTTGGCATTGCATATACACTGCATGAATGGTACAATTATAACGTCTTAGGCTATATTACCTGTAATTGTTATAAATAAATGTACAAATTGTATATAAATAAATAAACATTATTTCAAAATACTGGCCATAAGAGTATTGACTAACGCAATACGGTATCACTTCTACGCATAATCTACACATCTCCCTAAAATCAATCTCAATCACGAAGATAATTCAATTGCCCTGTCTGAGGGGTCTAACAGTCGAAAGGTATTTTGTAAAATAGCGACATCAGTTTTCTTTAAAATATTACGCTAACTTATTGTTATTGTAACAAATAGACAATAATATGGAAACATTAATCGCATTTGAATATATGTACTTATTCGACTTTCTTCTGAATTTCATTTTCTGAAATCAAATAGCACATTTGAAACGTGCTTTAAGGTAGAAAGAAACACACTGGGTCGACGTACTAATACTATATTACCGTTTTAAAGTTTGTATAGTTAAGCGCACTTGAAGTGAAAATATGTTGTTTTTAACACTATATGGTCGGGCATTTTACCGCCAAATTGGGGACGAAGCGCGGGTGTTTTTTTAAATTTTAGCGCCAAAATTAGACTTTCCGCAAAATATTCATATCTTATGATATTTTTCGATGAAACTTTCAGTGTTTTACTTTAAAAAGATGTCTCTATTTATTTACTTAGCAATGTATGTGTAATTCCTTTTTTTATGAACAAAAACTTTATTTTTTAATAATAATAATAATAATAATAATTGAACAATTTTTATAGCGCCGCTTTTGTGAGTTATCACCTGAGGGCCGCAGATTCTTGGGAATCATAGAAAAAACAGTATTTCACAATCGAAATAACATATCGAAATTTTTTCATACAAAATTACAAGATTATTTAGAAATTTTCAATACATATAAAAAAAACTATAACCTAATAGTGCTTCAATGTGTGATAGCGTTCGAAACACTTTCCTTTATGCAGGGGCACATTGTAAAAATTGCACATGTACCGCGTTTCACTGCGTAGTTTGTGAGCGGAACATACGCGACAACGATTTTATTTTTTTGTTGTGTTTCAAACTCATTGTATTGACAGGTAGATAGATCGGGTACCGCCGACAATAGAAAACACATGACCCCGCACCCATTTAGAACCCCTTGTTTACAAGTTTCCCACTCCTTACCGCTTTGCGCAACAAAACGAGTAAACTCTTCTCCCGCGTCTTACTGTAAAAGTGACAAATGACGAGTTTTCTCGTTTCCCGCAAAGAATGTGTTTAGATAATATCTATACATTTTTAGTGTTGAAACGCTAATTATATGAAATTCCCCCAATAGAAAAAAATCGCAAAGAATGCTACGAAAATTACACAAAAACGGCGATAAATCATGTGTATCTAATTACAGACCTGTGGCAATTCTTTCGGCACCGGCCAAATTATTTGAACTCGTAATACAAAAACGTATATACTAAACGGTCTACTACATCTAACCTGGTCCTATTTGTCAACTATTTGCACAGCAATATGGACGAAAGGGTACAGGTCGATGCTATGTACACCGATTTTTCAAAGGCCTTCGACCGCGTTATTCACTCAATTCTTTTAAATAAACTTACTCGTCTTGGAATACACGGTGACTTATTTAGATGGATTAAGTCATACATTAGTAATCGTAGTCAAGTTATCTCAATAAATGGTGTCTTATCCAAAATAATCAACGCAACCTCGGGCGTTCCTCAGGGTTCTCACCTTGGTCCGCTTTTCTTTAACATATACTTAAACGACATAGGCTCATGTTTCCAACACTCAAAATTTTTAATGTTTGCAGATGATATGAAAATTTATAAAACGGTCATCTCTCTATCGGACTGTAGAGAGCTACAAAGTGACTTAGACAGGCTCTGCAACTATTGCACAGCTAATTATTTGGACCTCAATGTTTCAAAATGCCACACCATGTCCTTCACCAGAAACAAGCATATAATTAACTTTCCCTATTCACTCCGCGATGAACCCGTGATCTCAAAAAGCGAATGTAAGGACCTTGGAGTCTACGTAGACAGTAAACTTATATTTAATACGCACATTTCTTCAATCACTACCAGATCTTACAAAATGTTAGGTTTCGTACTGCGTCTGAGTAAATTATTTAAAAATCCACGTACCCTAGTAATGCTTTATTCCTCACTAGTCAGAAGTACACTGGAATATGCATCGCCTGTCTGGAATCCCAAATACACTTACTATGTCAATAATATAGAGCGCATACAAAATACATTCATTAAGTACCTAGGTTATAAATACAACAATAATTACATCTGCACTCTCCAATCCCTGAAATCCAGGCGAACGGTAGCTGACATGACATTTCTCCATAAAATAATACACAACGAAATAGACTGCTCAGAACTTCTATCCCAAATAAATTTTAACACCCCATCTAAAAGAACTCGACACACCAACCTTTTTTACACAACTAGTAATAATACAAACGCTGCAGCCAATTCCCCTATTTCTCGCATCCTTCAAACATTCAACTCAATTCAAATAAGCACAAATACCGATATATTTTTTGATTCTCTCCCTCTATTTAAGAAAAACTTTTTTAGCACACTGAATTCGCCCACATAACACATACAACCACACACAGACACACATGCACACGTACACACACACACACTCAAACACACCTCTCTCCTTCCCCAGCACACTAATTTAACTTAACTTAAAAATGTAACTTAACCGTAAAATGTATAATATACCTCATATGCATATATGTCAGCGACATGTCATTGGTACCAATTATTGTACTAACTTTTATAATTTTGTAACTATTGTCATCTATGTAATTATGTACTGTTTGTTTCTGCAATAAACAAAATATAAATATAAATATAAATATAAATAAAGTAGAACCATTTCTCATAAACCAGCAGCATGGGTTTAGAGAGGGCAGGTCTACAACGACCAACTTAATGGTATTTACGGATTACGTCTCAAATATATTGGACAACAACGAACAAGTAGATGTCTCATATAATGATTTTGCGAAAGCTTTTGACAAAGTAGATCACCTCATATTACTGAATAAACTTGAAAGCTTCGGCTTCTCATACATGCTGCTTTTGTTCTTTCATAATTATTTGTCTAACAGAAAACAATACGTTGTTTACGGGCAGTTCACATCGAAACTCTACGCCACAAATTCTGGGGTCCCTCAAGGGTCTAATTTAGGACCACTATTATTTTTATTGTTTATTAATGACATAGGGATGTTTATAAGATTTGTAAAATTTTTGTTATTTGCGAATGACATTAAACTATACACCTGTATAATGACAAATGAAGACTCCATTCGTCTACAAATCGATATCGACGGTATAGTAGAGTGGAGTCATCAAAATAAACTTCATTTTAACAGTAGCAAGTGTACAATTATGTGCATTACAAGGGCAAAGCGTACTTTATATTTAACTATAAAATGTCTGGTACCTCTCTAAAACATATTTCGATAACGAAGGATTTAGGAATCACTTTTGACACGCGTCTGACTTTTCGAACTCATATCGATTCGGTGTGCAACTCTGCAATGCGAATGCTGGGTTTTGTTATATGTAATTCGAAATCTTTTACGAATACGGCAGTCATAAAAATGCTTTATTTTACTCTGGTTCGCAGCATTCTTGAGAATGGATCGATAATATGGGGACCCGAAAATGCCCTTTACTCAAATGATGTAGAAAAGGTGCAAAAAAAGTTTATGCGATACCTCTACATGCAAGAGTTCGGATATTACCCTTTATTGTATCCCTCTGATTTTCTTACCGGAATGCTGGGGATAGAACGTCTAGACGTTAGGAGAAATATTTCAATGGTGTTAGTGGCGCACAAGCTGCTAAATGGGCACATTTGCAATCCAGATATTCTGGAACGAATTTCTTTTTATGTCCCTGATAATTTCATCAGAGGTAGACAGCACAGATTATTTATTTTTCCAAGGGGCAGGACCAACCTACCAATGATCATGCCTTTGGGGAGAATAACTACTTTGTTAAATCACATTTCTTCTGTGATTGACATTTTCAATTTGAACCAAAGAGAATTTAAGATGGCAATAAGCATACTATTTAACAAATCTGGTTAGTCAGATAGTATTGATGTACTTACCCATGCAAATAAATGTATGTACTTACTTATTATAAACTGTTATTTGTGAAATGTAAATGGATTATACTGTTTTTCACAATAAATCAATAAAATAAAAAATTATTAAAAACACATTCTGTCCAGGTATTTAATATGTTAGAGGCATGAAAAAATTCACGGTGTATCTTTAAATGCAAATTTAGACATTTGTCGAGAGATTTTTGCTGTATTGTAAACGAGTCGTTTTTTATTAAATATTTTCAGTTTTCGCTTAATTATTGTCGTATTTTAATATCAGCGCGCTCCCTCTAACATTCGTATTTACATATCTCCCTTTCGGTTCCATGATATTTCATCAAAATTAAACACACATTTAAAAAGTGATATAGAGTCATGAAAAGTGTAGGTAACTATTTAACCTAGTTTTTGTTTCATCACTTTTCATGACTTTATATCACTCTTTGTAAGTGTGTTGGATTGTCATTTTGATGAGATACCCGGTCACCCTCCCTTTCAAACCATCTTCTTCTTCTTTTTGAAAGCTTACTACGGAACCTTAACTATTGTTGCAAAACATTTATTTTTGTATTATACTATGTGTACAATGACCTTGAAGTAATATTTGACGAAAATGGCGCTAAACACATATCAATTGTTATCATTATGTGTGTTTACGGTAAACTCAGATAAGAGAATGACTCGGGCAATGAAACAAAAATACGGGTTTAACCGCTGTACGAGTATTTGTATTTTGTAGTTTTCTAACATAATAGTATTGGCGTAGGCATCGTTTGGTAGTAGCGGTTAGTAGCCGAGATTACTAGTGCGCCGGGTTCCCATAGCGGTGTCGCGCGTTAATCCCCCCATAGACAGTGTCGTGAAACTCATAGTACAAACGGTAAACTGGTGAATCTACATCACATCGATTGCATGTTTCTACTTTTTTGTTTTGAGCTTTCGTTTTCAAGTAAATTGGGTCCAAAGATGGAATTTTTAAGGTCAAGTTCGTCAAAAAAATCGTTCGCAAGGGGGTTAATATCAGCTCTTTAATGTCTTAAATGCGTTGAAGTGTAGACCCAGCCCCAAAAGATTTTTTAACCCCTTAGTTGCCGAAATAAATCGAAAAAAGTATTAAAAAAATTAAATGCTCAGATCGATTTTTTGTTGTTTTGTTTTCAATTTTTTTTCCAAAGCAATTTGACGGCAGGTCAAAATATATATATGTATATATTCCTTATGTTACATAGATTCAGCGGTTCCCGCTTGTACTAAGAGTTTGTGGATATTTATTTATTTATTAATTTTTGGGAAATCGACAGTTTACATTTAATCAGTTTGTACATAAGTGTTATTTAGTAAAATAAAACCAATTATGGATTTCCTCCTTGTGACTTTAACTGAGACAGCATAATTTAAATTTGTGAGGAAGGAATATGAATGAAAAAAATTATACAAAACAAAATATTATATAAAACGAAAAATTTACAAAACAATACATTTATAGCCATGGAGAGAGGTTGTAGATATAAACCAAATCATAATAGAGATATAAAACATAGAGACATAAACATTATTCACAAACCATCAGAGAAATATTATTTTGGTAACCGGATAAATCATCACACTGATAATTCAACCCATCTTTAAAAAGTTATATAAAGTCATGGAAAGTGACGAAACAAAAACTTTATTAACTGGGTTATGTAGGTTAGGTTAGGTTAAAAAAAATCATTTTTTCTTCGTTTCTAATAACTTTATATCACTTTTTAAAAGTTTGTTGAATTGTCACTGTGTTGAGTTATCATGGAACCATTATTTTATGGACCTCTTGTATTTGTTAATTTCGCAACTGAAAATATCAACCTTAGATAATACGCTATTGTAATTATTATATTATATATATATTTACCTTCTGGTAAAGAAGAAATCTGTAATCTATCTGGAGATATTATAATAACATAATATTACGTGTTTTAAATTATGTCGTAATATTTTTCGCTGCACAATCCGTGTAGCTGCATATTGCATACAATATGGCGTGTTAGCTGCTTAGTGTGATAATGAAGGGGAATTATAGCCAAGTAAGTAATGATAAAGATGTTATCATTCTGTAAACAACTAGTATGGACTCTTCCTACTATTTATACATTGTGCTCCTCTGGCCATATGTTGAACTGGCGTTTTTTAAAAGTATACAATATAGAATTACTCGCAAACTGAAGCTCGAAACAAAACAAAAAATACTATACATACCTACTACAAAATCGACTGCAATGTAATTTAGATTTTTACCAGTTTACCTCTAGTATCATGAGTTTCCGGACACTGTGTGTCTACATCGAGGAAATAAAATAATAATAAATATACTCGTATTAATATCAATTCGAAAATCCCGCGTTTTTTTCAATTGCAACACTGCTGCCGCCACCCGAAAACACTGCGATGTTAGGGTACGTATACATTTGCGAACCGTACCACGAATTACAAGTTGAGATTCAGTTCGGCTCGCGGATGTATACGTAGCATAATATTGTGTTGTATCATTACTGCGGTATGCGTTGTTTCTATCGGGAGTGGTGTCGTATTGCCAACAGCTCAATTATCCACTTGTTTTGTTATTAGTTATTATTTAACTGATCGTCTCAATTACATGCTCCATTATTTCATCTGCTCCTCGCAGCCGCGCTGTGATTCATATAATATGGTCTCTTGTTGTATTCTGCTGGGATGCAACCATACAACTCACCCGATTTGATGATAACGATGATGATGTTATGTGTCGGGGGCCAGAGGGGCTCTGGCATCCATGACATCATGGGGTATGATGGGGGGCTGAAAGGAGTGGGGAAGAGTAGGAAATAGAAGGAATCAGATCTGGTCACAAAACACCGCTAAATCCATTTCAAGTAACAACGTTTGGATTCTGATTTCATGAGGGCAACTAATACTGATACAATTGACCGGTCGGTGGCTGAGTTGACATCGCGTTTGGGTCCCACCCAGGCCTAGTGTGTTCAATTCCTCGGCTGGCTAAGTCATCCATCACAACAACATTTTCCGCTTAATGTGGTGGTAGTAGGAGATTTTCAAATATTGTCAGGTTATTCGTAACCCAGGAATCTTTGGGTCACTTTTTTTTAAATAAAAAAAATGATGTTGTAGAAAATCAAAAAGATATTATAATTTTTTAAAACATGTCCAAACAGGGGACCCCGAGGTATTTCTGGTCAAAAGAAATATATCTAAACGTTAAAGCATACTAAATTCTCTCGTATATAGATAGATTAATTGTAGTATTTGTTCATTCTAATACGTCTTGTTTTCGTAATGTTTTTGGCATCTGAATTCCCTGTAAAACATTGGTGTACAACTAAAAATAAAGGATGATTCAAGTACCTACGTGACTAGTACAAGTAAAAGAGCATTGAAGATGAAGATAGCTGAAGAGCTGAAACCTGCAGGATGAAGACAGCCATGATAAGAAAATAAAGGAAGATTCAAGTACCTATGTGACTAGTACAAGTAAAAGAGCATTGAAGATGAAGATAGCTGAAGAGCTGAAACCTGCAGGATGAAGACAGCCATGATAAGAAAATAAAGGAAGATTCAAGTACCTACGTGACTAGTACAAGTAAAAGAGCATTGAAGATGAAGATAGCTGAAGAGCTGAAACCTGCAGGATGAAGACAGTCATGATAAGAAAATAATAATATAAGAATTACGTAATTTGATAGTTATAATAATTAAGAATTTTAAAACCGAAATTAGATCTAGTTTCAATCAAACATTTTTCAAGATTGGCAGAAAACAGAGTAATATGCTTTTCGTAACGCCATCGGTTCACGCTAGCTCCGTTCTTTTCTTCGCCAATTACAAAGCACTCAAACCTTTACTTGGGTCTGCGCATTGTTGTAGGCAGCAATAAGTCTGCAAAGGGCTTTAGCCTTATCACGACGTGATAATTCAATGAGAAGAAAGTTCTGTATCAGTAACTATTAATATAATCTGCCGTGAACACTGTGGAAAACCAGTGTTGATCGCCGTGTGCTTGTACAGTGATTAGTGATTTGTGATTCGATTTTTAAAATCGTCGAAGTGCAGGCCCCACTTACATTCACACATCAACATAACCAAAGTTGGGGAGTACAACAGTGCGTAATATATTGTATTTTGGATCGGGACAGTACGATCCTGCAGGGATAACAGGTTTTCATATGGCAGAGAGAGGATCCAATCCTTTCCTCTGACCCGTACGTGGCGCGATCTAACGCGATACGAGATACTTTCAGAATCTGGTACAGGAGCGCTTTAATCGATCAATCTGAGTGAAAACAAATTACTCAAATTATGGGGCTATCCTTGAAATAATAGATCCAATAAGTCATCTTCTGACTGTCTTTCAATAAGTATAATTACAAGACTTATACTATGGTTGACCCAGATCTATACAATTGACAACTACTCAATGCGTTTTCATTAAGATGGCCGATAGTAAATAGGCAAATCACGGCAGCAAAATAACTCAAGTATTTCAATGTCAATATGTTGAAAGGGCATTCATTTTTATTCACAACAGTCACAAGCCATACATTTTTAGACTGGACAACACAAAAAATTGATGTCTACAAAAAAGATCAATTCCTAAGTTATTTGTTATTGTGAAACAAGCTGGCTTGTTCCCGGCGTTGCTTGGGGTTATCCTTAGTAGATGGATACAAACCATCATAGATTTTTCTGTAGGCTTTTTTAAGATATACAATTCCGTGGTACATTATTTTGATGTATCTCATAAGGTTTAGACAGCGTTAGCAGTGTAGTGCTCGAAAATATATTTTTACGACTTTGTAATAAAATATCGAATTTTCTCTAATTTCTATAAATATAATATCAACGTAATATATATGAAGGCCTTCCAGAAGAAATTCTCTGAATGATAATGAAAACCATATAAAAATCCGATGAATAACTTAGTTTAGAATAACTAAAACATAAATAAGCGCACAAAAAGACAGACGCGGATAGCAACATTATTTTATACTACAGGGTTTTCCAATAAGAGGTATTATTTTGAATAGCCCGCTATTTCGGTAGATGTTACTTTTGAAGCTGTCATTTTTTAACATTTGCAAAGTAGAAACTACGCCATTAATAAAAATGTAACGATACACGCTTCAACAACGCATTGAAATTATTAAAATTCACTATTATTAATTATTAGAATTCCATCGAAAAATCATCTGGAGTGATGAGGCCCATTCCCACCTCGGTGGCTTCGTCAACAAGCAAAATTGTCGCATCTGGGGCTCGAAAAGTCTGTCCAGACCTTTTGTCATCAATCAATATTAGATTCCAAGTAAGAAAACTAGAGACAAATCATTGTTTCATATCGAAATTGCTTCAACGAGCCTCAGGCAAAATTCTTTCTTACTAAGAACTTGCAATCATTATAATAAAACTTATTTTGATGCTGATATCCTGTCGTGTACCTTAGGAGCTTTTAAAAAAATTGTTAACAGAGTATTGTAATAATTAACCCTTTTCTAAATTTAATACATTACATTCATCATTTATTCATTATCACTCTTACATATTATTTGTATTTAATATCAAATGTACGTGTGTGTATGTATGTATGTATGCATGCATGTATGCGTATGTATGTATGCAACTATGTATATGTATGTGTGTACGTATGTATTTATATGTGTATATGCATGTGTATGTATATATATGTATGTATGTGTTTATACGTGTATATATATATATATATATATACATTTTCTCTTATTATTTCCTTGTTTTTAACATTTCTTTGTTTTTAACCTTTCTTTGGTTTCTTTGTTTGTTTATTGCTTTTTAACTTTCTTTATCTTTATTGCATGATGTGAACATTGGTTATTGGGTTGTAACCTAATTCTTTTACTTATTTTTTCTCTCTCTCTATGCATGTTATGTTATAAACCTGTTAATGTTCCTAATAAAATAAAATAAAATAAAAATAAAATAAAAACCCAAGAGTTATTGTTGAAAAGCCTCTCTATCTTCAACGTGTGACTGTTTGGTGCGGTTTATGGTCCGGCGGAGTCATTACTTTTTCGAAAATTAGGCTGGAGCAACAGTTACGGTGAATGGATTGCGCTATCGAGAGATGATCAATGATTTTTTATGGCCGGAATTGGATGGTATTGATCTGGACAACGTTTACTTTCAACAAGACGGCGCTACGTGCCACACAAGCAACGAAACCATTGATCTTTTACGGGAAAAGTTTCTTTGAATATCAAAATAACACATCTTATTGGAAAACCCTGTATTTAGAGATTTGCACAAGAATGGTCGAAGACAATAAGGAAGTTGAGTGAAAAATATTTTGACTTATAAAAAATATGTTCATGTAGATCAAAAAATATCGATTCTAAATATATAAATATATTTCTATATTATTATTCTTAGAATTAGTTAAACGTTCTTGAAAAGCATTCAATAGCAATAGACTGTATACGCTCCACGATTGGTCGAAAGAATTCTGACGTCACATGTGTCGTGACTTGTACGTACAACGGATCACCTATGGTGCATCTCTTTCTATTACATGAGAGATGGTCGGTTTAGATGAGAGAGGTGTATAGGCCAAAGGTTTATTTGGGTTTGTCAAATATATGTACGTATTTGTTGTTATTATTATATGAAATGGATTTATAAAGATACATATTCGTATAGTGCTTTATAATAATATGTTGTTTATTGCATAACTTAGAAGTTTTTATTATTATACATGTCACATAGCATGTGATACACTTCAGGCCGCCGGCCGCCCAGAAAAGTCTCACAGTGAACTGGGCTGTAAACCGTTATTTTACTTTCGGTCTTTACTTTTCTGCGCGGTGGTCCTGAATTCGCGCGGGGAACGTCAACAAGTAGCGACGGCAATACCGTACAAGTACCGTACCGGGCGAGAAAAGCAAATATTCTAACTTAAAATATTAATTTAACTATGAAATCTTAATCAATTTTCTTTTTTTTAATAACATCAATTCTAATAGACGGTTAACATTGGTAAAAAAATTACTGGAATTCCTAGTTGAAGAATTAAAAAATTTTCCATACAAAATGCTTAAGCGACGTGGTTTTCACAGTTCGAATGACGTCACACCACACCCCGCCTCTTACCGCTCGTTTTGGCGGGCTTAGTAAAAGTTAAACTTTGAGAATTAATTTAATTATGAAAACAAACTTTAAAAAAAATAAAAAATACCAGTATTTAAGTTTGAATGCGAACATTGATAAAAAAAAATAAAAAAATGGACTCAACTTCCTTATTGGCATTCCCAAATGGGTTATGTTGTAAACCTGAAGGGAGTGTGAAAGGAAAGGCGATGAGGAAGAGAAAGGTTGGAAAATATCTGGGGTTTCAGATCTGGTCACCAGACAAGACTACTGACTCGTCAAACAATTGAAACACGTTGAAAATAACCATAGATCACTTAAAAGTATCTGTCATTGGCCTTTGCAATACCAAACAGTAATAATACTCGTTCGCAATCAGCAATAAACATAATATATTACAATAAATTTATCATTTTTTTTAAATATAAAACAAAATAAGCATGCAAAAACCGTGGATGTCCAAATAATATAGTTTAGTAAAAAGATGACAAATAATTAGTTAGCGTAAAATGCCAAATAGTTAGAGTAAAATGCCAATTAGTTAGCGTAAAATGCCAAATAGTTAGAGTAAAATGCCAATTAGTTGACGCAATGCGCTGACTCGTCCCGATTTTATTTATCAATATTCAATTTTATATAATGTAACTCATTTGTACGTATGATTTTATATGTCAGACAGAGTACTGCACTCACCGCTCTGTTCAGCAGAATTAAACAAACATTTGTATTATTATTTTGTAAAAACACACCTTTGCGGTTTAAAAACGTGATAATGAATATAATAATGTAGGTTGGGAAACCGTTCACTTCACCATTGACTTCCGTCGCCTCCCTCTATACAGCCCCTCACCTTCCCCTTCTTCGTGCCAGCTGGCGTTATTATACTTCCTAGAAATGCCCGGAATTCCACTAACCGCATTCCAGCGATTCCACAAAACCAATCATGTTTCGCAATGAATTATTTCTATTGACCGAATTATGACTAAGATCGGAAAACAATAATGCGATTTTTCAAGAACTATCGACTCCTGGGCCCCAGAGAGGCCAATGAAGTTGATTATCTGCTTAATAATTTCGAAACTACTCGAAAATGATAATGATCTGATATATCTAAAGTATGTACCTGTAGTCGTGATTTACTTGATGTAAGCCTAACGAGTAAGATTAAGAAAGGGACGCTTAGATGATTTGGGCATGTATAGCAAATTAACGAAGAAAGAACAGTAAGGATAATGTATGGTACGAATGTGAATGGTTGAAGTCTGGGACGCCAGAGGAAGGCATGGCGAGATATACCAGATACGTTTATGTATGAATGTAAATGAGGCAAGGAGTGTGTGCCAAGAACGAGTTGTTTTGCGATCTGTCATCTCTGCCTACCCCTGCGGGAAACAGCGTTATGTTTAGTTTGTTACTTTATTTAATGTTTGGGTTATTATACCGTGTTGCGTTTCCTTCTTTTGCCAATGTTTCGGCCAGCGTTACAGTGTCCATCATCAGGGTTCTTGAGAAGATTGTGATGAAGTGTATGTAGAAATGAAACCGTGTCCGCAAAACAATGCAAAATCACGTATTTTTGGCCTCTGTTAGAATCAAATACTGCGAGTGACACATCTTGGTCTTTGCTAAAATTAAATGCTGCGAGTGACACATCTTGGTCTTTGCTAAAATTAAATGGTGCGAGTAACACATCTTGGTCTTTGATGGAATTAAATACTGCGAGTAACCCATCTTGGTCTTTGCTAGAATTAAATACTGCGAGTAACACATATTGGTCTTTGATGGAATTAAATACTGCGAGTAACCCATCTTGGTCTTTGCTAGAATTAAATACTGTGAGTAACACATCTTGGTCTTTACTAAAATTAAATGCTGCGAGTAACATATCTTGGTCTTTGATGGAATTAAATACTGCGAGTAACCCATCTTGGTCTTTGCTAGAATTAAATACTGCGAGTAACCCATCTTGGTCTTTGCTAGAATTAAATACTGCGAGTAACCCATCTTGGTCTTTGCTAGAATTAAATACTGCGAGTAACACATCTTGGTCTTTGATGGAATTAAATACTGCGAGTAACACATCTTGGCCTTTGCTAGAATTAAATACTGCGAGTAACCCATCTTGGTCTTTGCTAGAATTAAATACTGCGAGTAACACATCTTGGTCTTTGATGGAATTAAATACTGCGAGTAACACATCTTGGCCTTTGCTAGAATTAAATACTGCGAGTAACACATCTTGGCCTTTGCTAGAATTAAATACTGCGAGTAACACATCTTGGCCTTTGCTAGAATTAAATACTGCGAGTAACCCATCTTGGTCTTTGCTAGAATTAAATACTGCGAGTAACACCTGAACAAATCTCCGTACTAGCTGAGAATGATGATTTTGGATCACCCATGTTGTCGCTTATATCATAATTCCTTGTGGAAGCTCTGTTTCGATACAATCCTTATTTACTTACTGCGCATGCACTTATTTACTTCTAAAATAACTTTTGGTTATTTATTATTATGTTACTTATTATTATTATTATCTACTTAATTATCGTATTAATATTTACTTTAATTATTGTCTAGCTAAAATATTTACTTACTTACTTTTTATTATAATATTATCTACTTACCTATCGGTTATTATTTACCTTTTTTTATCTAGTTATTTTTTATTTTTTCTTATTTCTTTATCTTATCAGCAGAAGCGGCCCGTGACTGTAATTACCAGCAGTGCATTTCACTTTTAAAATATACCTAGTCTGTAATTTAGGTGGAGCAAATTAATGAATGGGAACACCTACTGCAATTCATTCTATCTTCTAAGTCATATTTGTAAAATAACTGATTAAATAATACAAAATTATCTCGAAAATAAAGGACTCTCAATTCATCGTTGAAAATATAGCGAAACCGTTTGATTTCACCGCGAACGAGTTCCAATGTGTTAATGTTGTTGCGTTAACATTGAACATTAGTATTTCTAAGCGAATCCATTCCAAACGCATTGGATTACGCATGATCAAAGTGATGCAAAATTCACTCGCCGTCAAAACACTTCGATAATGCACGGATGGGTTATGTATCTGCACTGCTCTAACACGTAATTTGACGTTAAGAGTGTAATCTGTCTCGCTCATGTCACCGTTTCGGCTACTTCGGGCTGTCTCGATACTGCCCGACGCTGTTTTAGTAGTATGGTAAAAGTTGGTTTTGTGCATATCTGGGTATGCACGACCGCTTGCTCTTGGACGGGATTTTTTTACTAGAAGATAATTCAAATAATAACCTGACGGGAATTACGAATTTCTTACATCGATCACTGGGGCACAGATGTCGTTGTAATTTGTTATGTGGAGATTGAAGACAAGCAGTGCAATGCACAAATGCACGTACCAAGGAACCGCCTCTGCTTATCAGTATGGTTTCCTATGCCTGTGTCTGATAAGCCAGCACAGGTACCTTGTACTTTAGTTAACAGAAGAATATTATTGTTGCCAACTTACTTAATAATGCTTCTTTTCTTTTCTTTTCTTTTGTTGACTTTTTTGTTTTTTGTTTTTATTTTTTTCATACATTTCTTACTAAAATTTTGTTTATTTTTGTCTACCGGTCTCGAAACGTCCGTGTCGTAAACTTTTTTTTTTTTGTTTAAATTTAATTTAATGTTGTTATTATTTTAAATTTACATATATGTATTTTTTAAATGATATTATTGTAAAGCTGCACATCTTGATACAGGAATGCCCTAGTGAGATGTGCAGAGTATGCTTTTTATGTAAAAACTGTTTTTTGAATTAAATAAATAAATAAATTAAATTAAAATAAATTAAATTAAACACATCTTGGTCTTTGATGGAATTAAATACTACGAGTAACACATCTTGGCCTTTGCTAGAATTAAATACTGCGAGTAACACATCTTGGTCTTTGCTAGAATTAAATACTGCGAGTAACACGTCTTGGCCTTTGCTAGAATTAAATATTGCGGGTAACATATGTTGGCTTTTGCTTAAATTGAGCACTTTTTTCAATTTATAAGCCTCGAAAAAAAAATAAAGCGTCAGGCCCATAAAAAATGCTTTGAAGTGCAAAATCTCCTGATTATGAACCGCTTTTCTGATACAGTTTTATTGTATAATGCGGCAAATTAAGTTCTTTGGATTGTGATCGAAAGATAACATAAAATAAAAAAATGTTTTTTTTGCATAAATCAAACAGGCGGCAGAAATTTCAAACTTATTCAGAATGTTCTATTTGAATAATATGGCATTTAGTTTAATTGTATATACACAAAACTCCTCCGACTACCATCATTATAACGGGAAAATGTTGATTGTGCAATGGATGGAGAAGTTAGATAGCAGAGGAAATCCAAAGTAATTGTCCTCTCCCCTACCAACCAAATGATCGCTGTATAAACATGTATTTGCCATTTCTTCGATTGCAATGAAGAATTAGAAATGTATAAGCCTTTGATATGTTTGAGAAGTTGTGGTGTTTCTACCTGGTACGTGATATAATGCACAAGACGATAAATAATGACTCATGGAACTAGAAATGAAAATCTCCAAGTATATTCATTATTCATTTATTATTATTTGTTGTGGAACATTCATAACGTGAATTTATGTCTCTTTCATTTTTCGGTACCCTTTCCCGTTTCGGAACATCAAATTGATTGAGACCAAAAGATCTTGAGTACCTAATTATCGGTTAGGGATTACGGTAAGGCAATTCCCTCGGGGCTTATTACTATGGGGAATGCTGTGTGGAGGGTCGTTTTATGGGTCATTTTAATTTCGGATAGTATAGTTTTTAAAAATTTATTATTGGCAATTCTTAAAATTGAAATGTGATGACTTTTTAAAAGTAATATTATTATACCTTCAAAATGGAACATTCAAAACGCAATCACCTTTTAAGGCGAAGCTTAATGCCAAATCACTATTTTGATTAATCTTTATAACGAATTGGTGTACATTATGAATACAAAAAAATATGCTTTAGATAAATTGAAGGATTTCCTATCGCTTCGCTTGAGTAGAATACAAATAAAAATATAAATTACTCAATAAAAAATATAAATTCAAACTACTAAAAAATATTTTTTTTCAATAGAATTGTATGAACGCATAAAGGAAACAACTTTTAAAAAATACAGTATTATAGCTAAGATTATCTGTGACAGTTTCACTTGATTAACTTTTTTGCTTTCTTATAAAAATATTTAAAAAAAAATAAAAACAAGTTTTTTGCTTGAAATCGAACATTTCCAGACTCCTCATTTGATTATCAAGATTATCTGTGACAGTTTCACTTGATTAACTTTTTTGCTTTCTTATAAAAATATTAAAAAAAAAAAAAAAAAACAAGTTTTTTGCTTGAAATCGAACATTTCCAGACTACTCATTTGCTTTCTTATAAAAATATTTAAAAAAAAATAAAAACAAGTTTTTTGCTTGAAATCGAACATTTCCAGACTCCGATTAGCAAGTCAAGCGATTTTAATGCCTATTACCTACGATATAAGGTATACCAAGAAAACACACATTTTTGGCTTGTAGCTTCCTCTTAAACAGTGATTTCCTTGCCAAATGTCACTGATAAACAGCCTTTGCCTTGCTTTCTCCTGATCTGGAGTACCTACCTTGGGGTTAGGGAAATTTCCCTCGGAACGTATGTCTTTGGGGATGCTGTGTAGAGGAAACACAGGGGAAAAAATTCAAAACAGTTTTTAAAAAAAATGTTATAATGTATTTTATTTAGGTATAAATTTTACATTTTATATCTAGTTTATTTTTATTCTAAAACTACAATAATAATATCACCTACGTACTGATATGTGAACTTCACAACATTGACACATAATGCACGAAAAGCTGTAAGACTTTTAGCTTCCTTAACATTTACGGGGAGTTCCGCTGTGGCGAATGTCAAACGCATACAAATGTTGGGCGCCATTTTGGCGGGTTTTGCGACTGTGCACCGGTGCCGAAGGGATCAATTATCGGAGTATCTTGGATTGAAATACCGGTTGAGTAAAAACAGCATTCCCATCTGACTGCAATCCGTTAGGATAGGGGAATCTTTATATCGTCAATGCACCAACCTCCTAGAGGAGTTTTGGTCAAACTCTACATATTGCGTCACATATTGAGTAAATATTTATAAGAGTAGAGGTCACAAGTCACGATATTATCATTAAAGTTGCATCAGCCGGTATAACAGGCAACAGTAATCATTATGCAAATAAGTCAGTCACGTTTTGAGTCCAGTTTTGAGTTAGAGTTTTGGCAAGTGTCCAAAACAACGACTGAAATACGAACTGCATGCCTGGGACACTCACGTGCGTTAGATTTAGTGATGTTTGTAAGTGACAAGTGAGCAAAGTGCCCATAACATTTTTTACTCCAAATGTGCTAAGGAATAGCTGGTTAAAGTTTGTCGGGTACGTGCCGATACACCCTGTATATTTATTATGAGTAAGATGGAAAGAGTGTTTTTGTTTGCGGCACGTTCCAGTAGTGGAAAATACTCAAAGTATCGCCCTGGTGAAAAACCGCCATTCAGAATTGAAAAATTGCGTTGCTTGAAATAGCTCTAGCCGTGTTTGGTGACCAGATCTAATTTTAGTACTTTCCCACGTTCCTCTTACCATCTCCTTCCCATCCCCACTACATTCAGCTAACATATCCCAATTGGCGATGCCATAGTCACACTGGCTCCAGACGCTTGGGAGCAGTTGGGACTCTTGAATTCACGTAATTTTTTTTTTACTTATTTTTAAAGTACATACCCAAGTCTTCAAAAGCACCGCTTTAAACTTTAAAAATAAAAGTCTCAAATTTATAAAAAAAAGACGACACTTCGATCACAATATAAATTTAATAATTTCTTTAAAATCACGGATGCACTATTTATTAAAAAATATAATCAACACACAATTAAAATATTGTTTATAACAGAGAAGTCATTATTTAAGTTCAGTATGAGAGATGTTAGAAATTATGTTTAAATAAATAAATAAATAAACGATAGTATTACTGAACGACCGTTCCCTTCTAGCGTTAGCTAGCGACTGTCGAGAACTACCTGAAGGACAAGTATTTTATACGTAGATTGTATTATATTGAAATAACATAATACATGTATTGTATTTAGTTGGCCTAGCTTAGGACACCTGTGGCTGTTAACACTTAGAAAGTAAGATATTATGTTTATGATAGAGTTTTGGGTATGGAATTTAACCCTAAAATGGTGTTGAGAGATTTTTATGTAACTATTACGCCCACGTCTCTCGGACCTAGAGAAAAAAATATCAATATTATCAGATAAATAACCCGGGGGTAGATAAATATACATGAAAACTTTCGACAGTGCTCTTTGAATATAAGAGATGGCAGCACTTCCGTTTGTAGTTCGCATGGAGCAAGTGGGTTCGACCGACATTAACGTAATAATATATTAGAGGTTGACATTGAATTTCAAATAGATTTGAATGTATCCCAAATGAAAAACTGTTTTGAAAGCAGTTGAAAAACTATTGCAGATTTTGATTGAATAAATGGACACTTGCAATTAAAAAATATTAAAATTTGTAACACAAACATAGCTAAAGTTTTTAAAATCGCCTACCGATGTTTTTTTTATAAACTTTATTTACCATTTTATAATTAACCTAAAAAACATTAAATGTTAATAATCACTTCAATTTTTTTTTTCGTTTTATATAAAAATAGTATATGACAAACTCGATGAACTTTTAGACGATTTTTTTTAATTATACGGGATTGTCCGTGGTAAACTTTTAAATGCAAAAGCGAAATCTCTTTCTAAATCTGTTTATATTATATGTGTAACCATAATAGAAAAGGAGAGTTTTATAAGGACGTCCATTTGGTGACAGATATAGAACTACGTGGTAAGTATAAGTTAATTACACAAGTAAAGTAACATGCAGGTAAAAAGTAAGTAAACATGTTAAATAAGTCTATTATCAATGAAAGGTCAGTAGTACTTGCGCAGTTAATATCTGAGTGAGTGAGCCATGGGTTCAGTTCTGTGGCCTAGCAAAGTCCTCCACCATTTCACAAGCAATATTAGCGCTTACAGCTTAGATCCTTAGATGGTAGAAGGAGCGGTCTTTCAGTCTCGCTCTGGTCAAATACCACGATCCTTGTTGCTTGAAATAGCTTTAGCCGTGTTTGGTGACCAGATCTCAACAGTCAGGTACTTGCCCACCTTCATCTTTCCATTTCCCTACCTTCCCCCCTATCTTTAGCTTCACAACATATATCATATGCATATTTTTTTTAATTTTTTTTATAGTGAATACCTCACGAGAGTCCCAACTGCTCCCGTCTGGAGCCAGTGAGACTATGGCATCCCCAATTGGGGGATGTTGTGAGGCTGAAGGTAAGTGGGGAAGGGAAAGAGGAAGGTGGGGAAGTACCTGGCTATTCAGATCTAGTCACTAAACACGGCTAAAGCCATTTGGAGCAACGTTTCAATTCTGAATGGTGGTCTTACACCAGGGCGATACTGGTAGTATATGAGGATGCAATAATGTCACTGGCTCCACACGGTCCCGGGCGGTATTTTTATTTGGCTCGTGAAAACCCGGACGTTACCCACTACCTATATTCGCTGACACATTTGGGGTTAACACTAGAAGGCCACATATAGCCGGTAAAAGGATATTATACCACCGATAGTACAACGTAATAACTCACATAACAAAGTTCAATATAAAATCAACAATTCCTAGAAATTAATCAACAAAAATAATGATGTATTACAACTAGTTTCGAGACACGTGCATTGTGTAATGCTATACACTTTCGAGCCGAACCACGAATTATGGGAAAGGAATGAAACAAACGCAAGCTGCAGATTGCGCCGTTTGCGATTGATTCGTTACTTTCCCATGATTCGTGGTTCCGCATTAGGACTGTTATTATATAGGTACCTACTCCTCTTGTCCTATTCGGCTGGCCATCGTCTCCAGGCAGACCAGGTCAGTGGTGTGATTGATGTCTAGGGAAATTTCAAACTCGGCAAAGTAACTAGCTACTTCAAAAAAATATTATTTTTACTTTACGTACATAATACAGTTTAGGATTCCCAATTACCTTAAATAATGTTAAATAAATCGTAAATCCAGCAGCGTTTTTTTAATACAACACAAAATAATATTCCATCTTACTCATAATAGATAATACTGGAAGGTAATAACAAGTTAGTAAAAAACTTTACATGTAATCACGCGCATGCGTACTGCGTATACCGGCCGTAATACCGCAGTATTCTGACATATTTTTAAACCGTTCAACCTCCCGGATTATTACGGGATGTATTACTATGGGATTAAGACGGAGATCCGCAATCGGTTGATTTCACAAATATTGATCAGTCGCGCAATAAAAATGTTGAAAAGCGGTAATACCCATTGGCAGTAACTATCAGAGGAATATTTAAAATGGACTTATCGATTCAAATCAAATACGGAACGCATAATCAAATTGGCCAAATTTCGAAGCAATTCAAAGCAGACCGGGTCAATGACATCGCAAATGTTATCAGAAGAAATGTGAAGCTAGCGACTAAACGCGAAATGCAAAAATTACCGTGTTTTTGAGGATTGCGACAAAGTGGTGCCAGTATAAAAAAATCTTGCGTGGGTAAATATTTTAACCCGAGCAGTTTACGGCCCTCCTCACCGTTTAGCTATACCAGCGTTGCTCCGACGTTTTAGGGAATATTTATAAATAAGACTGATGATGTTTGGAGGAGAAATGGAGAAAGGTTTGGAGAAATTATTTACAATTTATTATGGATCTAAAAATAAAACCATTTACGGGAATTAATAACGGGAAAATAATATCTATTTCGTGACACGGAAATGTAAATAATTAACTATTATAGCCAAACCACCTGTCTGTATGAAATGTACTGTTTATGTTTGAAAATATTTAAATTTGATTGATAGACGTAATACAGCAACATTACAGGTCATGTAACATGTAATGGCAAAAACCGAAACTTATCGTAATGCAGCAAGTTATGGGACGTCTCCAAGTGTGAGACAGATGCGGTAAATTATAATTAATAATTAAATGATCGACTGCTTACAATATAATACATGTACCACAAAGGAATAACCCCTCACTGGCTAAGGTGGTATCCCAGGAATCTCCTCGCACATCCTTGTAGTCTTGTCCGTAAAATCCTTCTATCCGATATTTTAAGCATATTTATACCATTTCAAGAGTATTGTATGTAGTTCAACTAAATTGCTGGAATACCCATTTTAAAACTTAGGAATCAGCTCATCACTAATTTTCGATAATATTCACTTTCTTCTATTCGCCGACGAGCTAAAGATGTTTAAATCGATCGGTAATTCTTCTAATTGTTGAACTCTACAAATGAACTTAAATACACTTTATGAATGGTGCATCGTAAACAAATTACATCTTAATATCAACAAATGCCCAACGATCAGTTTCCATAGATCTAAAACCCCTTTATTATTCGACTACTCAATTAACAATGCCAATCTAAAAAGAGTTTTTGAATTCAATGACCTTGGAGTTATCTTTGACTCCAAATTACGCTTCTTGAATCACATTAAATAGCATTACCAGTAAGGGATTACAAATGCATGGATTTATTCTCAGAATCGTTAAGACTTTAATAACATAAAAACTATAAAATTACTATACACGTCTCTGGTTAGAAGTCAGGTTGAATACAATTCAAACAAATTGAAAAAATTCAAAATAATTTTTTCAAAATAATAACGTTTTATTAACTTCAAAATTGGTATTCCTATTATTGAAATCAATTATGTCAATTTACGCAGTAAACTTAACTTATCGAAATTATCTGAAAGGCGAAAAATATTTGATCTCCTTTTATTATATAAAATTGTTCATTCAAGGTTAGACTGCCCTGACACTATAAACTTGCTATCTTTACATATACCTCCAAAATATACTAGACGGAATATTTTATTCAACAATAACTTCGCTACGAATTCTGTGTTAGAAAGAATAGTTGGGCAATGAACTAAGTGATGTCGCTGACATATTTAATTTAAACTTCAATACATTTAAAGCCAAATTAGTCCACTACTTTTTAAATGTAAATAATGTACGAGAAATAATTATATTTTATTTCGATTTTCTATTGTTTGTTTTATACTGTTGTCAAAAATGAAATTTGTAATTGTTGTGTACTTAAGCCCAATAGGGCGTCAATAAATAAATAAAGCACTCATAATTTGTCTATGGTATTCTTATGTCTTTAGACAGGGGCATATAACTCCGGTCTGGCCTTGATGGGCATTTCTCAAGTCAGCTGATCGCAACGACATTCGTTCAACGACAATAATTCTCGGTCAGTTGGAGGTAAAAAAGAGGAAACTATTTTTTCGCTTCATGTCTCATTTAAATATAATACATCAATGATTGGACCTTACTTTCTTACTTTGCGTGTTTATGTATTTCGGCTTCTAAGAACTCTTAAGATAAGCACAACGGAATTCTGTTAGCAAATCAACACGTTAAACACGCAAATCGCATTGGAATATCCCATAAATATTAAACATTTCCTGATTTTGCAAAATTGCATCATTATGTTTATAGATTTGTCAATACTGCATAAAATTACATCTGCTTTGGTATTTCAGATTTATATTAACGTAAACAACCAACGAATATTCGAACAGCTACAAGTCTGCTGTGGGCGAATCTGTGTACCAGAAGTGACCTTAATCTTATCTTGTTCGGTTCCTGCACAGTGAAGTAGTTTCCCAAACTGCTCCCAGCTGTAGGAATGAAGACGGAAAGGAGATGGTGATGAGGGAGGTTGGGAAGTACCTGGCTATTCAGATCTGGTCACTCAACACGGTTAAAGTTATTAAAAATATCTAAGCATCCCTTTCTTCATTTAGATTTGCATTCAAGACAAAAAAATCAACTCAATCAACTTCAATATACAGGGTGTATCGGCACGTACCCGACAAACTTTAACCAGCTATTCCTTAGCACATTTGGAGTAATAAATGTTATGGGCACTTTGCTGTCCGGTAACATTTGTTTTTAATAAAAAAATTTCATTCATATTTTCACCACATGTCACCACTGTTTTATCCTTTGTCAAAGTTTGAAAACCCACCTGGCAATATTTTATTCGAGTTTCGTTGAATAATATACGTACGTACCTACATTAGCGCGCTTTTACGATCACAACGAAATGGCATGGCACCATTCGTCTCATTTTTAGCTATTATTATTTAGTGTGTATGAAAGAGCGAACACGCTTTTTGACACACTTGCTAATAACAGCTGTTGAACACGAGAAACAATCCAATGACAGTGACGGAGTGTGGATTTTTTTATCATTTTTTGTTTTTAGTTGAAAAAAAATGTTACCGGACAGCAAAGTGCCCATAACATTTTTTACTCCAATTATCTATTTTTTTTAATAAATGTATTCTTTGTTTGACTGAGTATTGAACCTTCCTTCTTAAGGACTGGAGTCAACCACGCTAAAAAATGAGCCAAATCCCGATTGGGTAGAACTGACATTTATTTCGTATATTAACTGTAATGTCATTCAATTTCAGAGAAATGCGTTTATATCCACGTGTGTATGCGTGATTGCCACCAAAAGATGATATAATCCATTGTAATCGATAACGAGTCTATATGTCGAGTTTCAGCTCTATCGGATATCGGCAAGTGGGTTAATTTCCACTTCCAAGATTTGCATTAATTAATTGACAAAATTCAAATTGTTTTAAAATAAGTGGTTTTTGATTTCTTAATAAACACGTAATGATGATAGTGTTTGATATTTTATTGATTATTTTGTAATTTTTGATAGGGTCAAGAAACCGAAATTATACAGGGTGTATCGGCACTAACCCGACAAACTTTAACCAGCTATTCCTTAGCACATTTGGAGTAAAAAATGTTATGGGCACTTTGCTGTCCGGTAGCATTTTTTTTTCAATTAAAAACAATAAAAAATAAAATTTCCACACTACATCACTGTCATTGGCATTGCGATTCGTGTTCAACAGCTGTTATAAGCAAGTATGTCAAAAAGCGTCTTCGCTCTTTCGCACACACTAAATAATAATAGTTAAAAATGAGACGAATGGTGCCGTGCTATTTCGTTGTGACTGTAAACGTGCGCCAATATAGGTACACACGTGCATTATTCAACGGAATTCGAATAAAATATTTGCCAGATGGGTTTTCAAATTTTGTCAAAGGATAAAACAGTGGTGACATGTGGTGAAAATATGAATAGTAATTTTTTTATTAAAAAAAACGTTACCGGGCAGCAAAGTGCACATAAGATTTTTACTCCAAATATGCTAAGGAATAGCTGGTTAAAGTTTGTCGGGTACGTGCCGATACACCCTGTATATTAGAATTAATATTGACACGCGGTCAACAGATCGGCTGGCATTTTTAGTATTCGTTAATGCATCAATATTTTTATTACGTGTTTCTTTACAGCATTACGAATTGATAGCGAAATTGATTTAATAATTATTATTATAGTATATATTATTATACGGTACATGCTTATATTATTAATTATTACTTTATGGAGCGTTATTTAAATAATTTCACTATTAAAATCATTAAAAATATACAGAGTGTCCGGGGTGAAAGTGCACTAACTTCGAGATGATTCTACATTATGGTAGAAGTACAAATAATAATAACTTTTTTTGATATTTCAACTTTTAGATGTACTTTTCAGCTACAAACGAAATGGAAATGGTAGCAGAAGTCGGGGACGCTCGAGAAAGACATGGCACGATCAAGTGAATCAGGTCGAGTCGGGCCATGTCAAGAGTCAGAATAATAGAAGAGTATATGTATGAGACGATGTATAAATGTGAATGAGGCAAGAAGTGTGTGCCAAGACCGAGTTGTTTGGCGGTCTGTCCTCTCTGCCTACCCCTGCGGGGAAACTTCGTGGTGGTTAGTTAGTTAGTAAAACCTGTGACAGACCACGCTATATTTTCGTGGCTTGACCTATTTCATCATATCGATACACATTCCCGTGCGATATGCTGAAATAGGCCAAGCCATGATGCGTATACAATGCTTGTGCGAACTCTGGCGCAGTAAAAATGTACCATCCAACACGACTTCTGTCTAGACAGATTTGACCGTACACGGAACATTCCATCAATTTTACAGACAGACGAAATAATGCAAAGCGCTCGAATTAAGGTTATACTTAACCCTTAAATGCATACTGTTGCAAAACTGCAACATACCGTTCAAACCGCCTTTAACTCTTTGGTATATAATTAATGCATGCCGTTTTAGAATTATCAAGTTTTCGGTAATATATTTTATCGAGTGGCGTCACCTTTTTTTTCTTTCGCGAATGTCAAATGTCACTTTTTCTTTAACAAAGTGAAGATACTCGAAAATTGGTTGGAGGTTAGAATTACAGTTTTGTTTTGATGTTATTATTTTGATTTTCTTAGGTAAGTAGATACGATAATACAATACTTATATGTAATAACTCGTATTTTTCCGGTACACTTATTAGTTTTGAGAATTTTTTTCAGGTTTTTTTTTTTTTTCATACGTAAATTGTTCATATTAATTTTTTTTAAATACATTGTGTTGTAAACCTGCACCAATTTTCTTTTAATCAAATATCATTAAAAAATTACAAAAAAAATAAAATTCTTTATATTTCCTTGCATATGCATGTAAATATCTACAAAATATATTTTTTCCAGAAAAATAAATAAATCATGCATTTAAGGGTTAAAATAATTCATTATCTGCTATTTCATATATGGCGCTAATTTAATTATATTCGGTGTATAGTTATGCTTTAACCCTTCAGGTTTTTAAATATTTTTACCAACAAGTCTTTACATTAACATTTTCTTAGAATTTCGGAATTCTCCCGAAGTATCTAAAATGTACTAAATATTACTTTTTTTAAGTTGTCGTTAAAAAGAAATAATATTTTAGAAACTAGATAAAATTATCTTTGAAATATTTGCATGTGAAAAAAACATAGATCTTTCTAAATAATAAAATTTTAATATCAAACGTGAAAATATTAACAAAAAAACTTACCAGGACATTTTGATTCGATCAACGTCCATAATTTTAAAATAATTCGATATTTTTAAAACATATTCCTTTTGTGTAGGTAATTAGTAATAAAACTGTCACTTTACATTTTATACCGTTCATACAATAAAAAAAGTATAAATATTGTCAATGAAAAAATGCCGAAATTCGTAATCATACACTTAGACAATTTTATAAAATTTTATCCATGTAATAAAATATGAATATTTGATACAAACTGTAAAGAATAATTATTTATCTTTCAAATGACGAATATATCACATATCTACGCATTATAGAAAAATAGATAAAAACACTTTTATAATGTATTGACGCCCCGGTCAGATCTGTCCTTTAGAGGCTATAATGGAATATGATGTTTGTGGCTAGTAATGTCCTTCCGAGGCCTGGAGGGTTTAAAACAGAGGTTCCCAAAGTGGTCTATATGGACCCCCAGGGGTCGATATCGGCATGCTGGGGGTCTATGTCAGCGAGAAAAAAATTTGGGGGTCCACGTGATTCAAATGGGGGTACATACGAGCGGACCCCCATTTACCTCAAGTCAACATTTAGGAGTTCCGTAAATGACACAATACACCTAACACAAATATAATAGACTGAGAAATTACTTATTTGATATTTGTATTTTTATATTTCGTAAAGTTGTTAATTGAGGTATATAAATAGAGTCTACGTTCCTTTTCTAGTCAGAATTAATATATTCAAGCAAAACATTGCACATTGGAAACCGCGAATTTTCCTAGTTCCCCAACTTGTGTTTGAAAAATGTCCAGGGTAATAATGACGTTCAACATTTAAATGCACTTCACACAGACTTCAAAACTAGGACGGGTTGTTTCGGAGAATTTGAATAATTCATCAAATTTCAACGTTCATTTTCAAGCTCTGTGAAAGATTTTTTCAAGTTCTGTTTTTATTTCAGTTTTGTCAAGCAACTAGCCTACAATGATATAGTAACAGAACTTGAATAGGACTTTCACAGAACCCGAAAATGAACGTTGAAATTTGATGAATTGTTCAAATTCTCCGAAACAACCCGTCCTAAGTTTGAGGACATTTTGACTATGGAAATGGAACGTTGAAGAATCGGATATCATGTGACAATACCTCACAAGGGTGCCCCTGTATACCGCCACCCGGTTGTTGGACAGGCAAGGGAAGGGAATATTTTTACCAAAAAAATAAATGATTATCACATAGTTTTAGGAAAATTCAATATTCGGCAGGCAGGGGGAAAAAAATTGGCAAGTGGTCTACGGGGCAAAAAAGTTTGGGAACCTCTGGTTTAAAACATTAAGATGGATGATAGGTATGTTTGCGCCAATTAATATGAAATTGAATGAATAGTTTTGTACTTATAAAAGGTCAATTATTTCAATAAAGTCATACCGATACAATATTGTATTAAATTTGTTTTCATTTCTTGAAAGAATTGAGTTCATATTACATGGTATAGATGAACAAATTAAATTTATTGGTACGTGCTATAATCCACTATTTGCACATGGATATAATAGTCATCAAGTCAATAATAAATATATATTTTAATAGAATCTATATTTTGTAGTACCTATAGTAAGATGAGATTTTTTACCAATGTTTTTTTTTGTTATCACGTACACGATATTATTAGCATTTTTTTGAATGACAACCGCAAAATAAGCAACAAATTATAATTTATCCAAAGTCACTGAACTTTTAATCGTGGTAAATTACAGTACCGTCAATTTCACGACAAATTATTATTGTGGTCTAATTTCAGATTACCATTTATACAAAATATACTAGGGACGCCCTCTGCCAAAAACTATATGTAATTTTAAAACAATACATACAGATTTCAAGGTTAACATAGATAAATGAGTATCACAGAAAGTTAAAATAATAAAAAAATAACAAAGTTATACAAAACTAAAATTTGGATTTCAGGCCAAAATACACAACAAAACTAAATAATTATTTTTTAATCAAAAGGTATAGCAAATATCTAGTACGGATAAGTGCTATTTTATTTAATTATGATATATGTGCCACTAAATTTTTCTGATTTTAGAGGCAACTTTGGTATTTTTCTGATTTTAGAGGCTACTTTTGTATTTTTGGAGGACTGAACGCAGTTGGCGTTAACAAAAAATTGTCCAAAGAGGCGAAGCTAGCAATCCACAATGGAGTGCTGGTACCTACCCTGACGTATGGAAGTGAGGCATGGAGCTGGCAGAGAAAGGATGAAAGTTGACTTAATGCTGTAGAAATGAGATCCCTGAGGCGTATGTGTGATAAAACCATGTATGATCTGATCGTGTGAGAAATGTGTAGATCCGCAAAGAGTGCAAGGCTGATGTAAGCGCAATGAGTAAGATTAAGAAATGGACGCTTAGATGGTTTGGGTATGTAAAGCGAATGAGCTATGAAAGGGTGTAAGGAGATTATACGACGCAAATTTGAATTGTAGCAGAAGTCGGGGAAGCCCGAGGAAGACATGGCACGATCGAGTGAATTAGATACTTGAGTCGGACCATGTAAACAGTTAGAATAACAGAAGAGTATGAGACGGTGTATGAATGTGAATGAGGCAAGGAGTGTGTGCCAATACCGAGCTGTTTGGCGGTCCGTGCTCCCTGCCTACCCCTGCGAGGAAACGGTGTGATGGGGTAAATTATAGGAAGTTTACATCTCCCGAAAATAATGACAACATTACTTTTATCCACATTCTTGTGAGGCTGGTATCACTATGAACCTGCGCGCGATACCTCGCGCGGCAAATAATTCATTCTATCTCCAGTGGTCTAGCCGTCGGTTTAGCCCTAAATCTCCTCTAACGCACGCGATCTGTTTTGTTCATAAAATTATTGGAACGTGAGTTTTGTTAAAATAAAAACTAAAATTGAAGATATCCGAATTCTCATTAATACACACCGAGAGTAATCACGCAACCTTGGATTCTACGGATTGGAGAACCACGGAACTATTCAGTCAACAACCCATTTAAATTGAAGATATCCGAATTCTCATTAATACACACCGAGAGTAATCACGCAACCTTGGATTCTGCGGATTGGAGAACCACGGAACTATTCAGTCAACAACCCATTTAAATTGAAGATATCCGAATTCTCATTAATACACACCGAGAGTAATCACGCAACCTTGGATTCTGCGGATTGGAGAACCACGGAACTATTCAGTCAACAACCCATTTAAATTGAAGATATCCGAATTCTCATTAATACACACCGAGAGTAATCACGCAACCTTGGATTCTGCGGATTGGAGAACCACGGAACTATTCAATCAACAACCCATTTAAATTGAAGATATCTGAATTCTCATTAATACACACCGAGAGTAATCACGCAACCGTGGATTCTGCGGATTGGAGAACAACAGAATCATTCGGCCAACAACCCATTTAAATTATCACAATCCTCCAAAGTTAGTTAGTTATAAAATGAAAAGTAAAACATAAAAAAAAAACATTTTTACCCAAAAAAGCGTTTTTTTTAGTAGAAATGAAATTCATATACTGTAATGGCACTACTCCCCAATTAAAACACGAGAAACGTTTTGCTCTATGGAATTGGGTAGTTACGTTTACGAAAATATTTTATTGTAATTAGTTTTTAGAACCATATGTTTTTCTTCTATGTAAATCTGTCATATGTATGTATTTCAAATAAATAAATAAAATTAAAAATGTTCCAAAGTAAATCGGTCGTTTGTAATTTTAATTTACGCACATCAAAATGCTTTTTTCAACCAAATTTATTTTATTTTATATTTCATCAAATTTATTTAGTAGAGTAATATTTTTAAAGTAATTACTAATTATAATTAACTGACAAGTAATTGCCAAAGTTGCCTCAAAAATCATGAAAAATCGAATTCTGGCCTGTATTAATTGTGTATTTTATAATTTAAACACACAAATAAATAAAATAGCACATATCCGTACATGTGCTATACCCTATACCTTCTATTTATCAGATTTTTTTTATTTTATGTATGGTATACCTTATATTTATCTTTATTTTATATTCTATATATGGTATACCTTCCATTTATCTTTATTTTGTATTTCAAATGGTATACCTTCTATTTATCTTTATTTTATATTTTATATATGGTAAACCTTCTATTTATCTTTACTTTATATAAGATATACCTACTATTTATCTTTATTTTATATTTCATATATGGTATACCTTCTATTTATCTTTATTTTATATATGGTAAACCTTATATTTATCTTTATTTTATATTTTATATATGGTAAACCTTATATTTATCTTTATTTTATATTTTATATATGGTATATTTTCTATTTATCTTTATTTTATATTTTATAAATGGTATACCTTCTATTTATCAATTATATATGCTATGTCTTCTATTTATCTTTATTTTATCTTTTAATTTGGTTGGGTATTTTAACCTTAAGGCTGCGTAGTAAGCTTTCAAAGATGGTTTGAAAAGGAGATATGTAAATATGAATGTTAGAGAGAGCGCTCTAATATTTAAAAAAAACCGATAATAATTAAGCGAAAGTGGTGAAAATATTTAATAAAACACGACTCGTTTGAAATAAAGCAATAATCTCTCGAAAATACTTTAGCTGCATTTAAAGATACACTGTGATTTTTTTTTCATGCCTACAACATTCTACATAACAGAACAAAACATGTTTTAAATAATTTTCGGAGCTTACTTTGCGATTTTTTTTCTATTTCATATAATTAACGTTTCGGCATTAGAAATGTATGTTTATTATCTTAAAAAATAACATATATTTTTGGCCCTAAAAAACTTAAAGAGAAACTTGTAATAAATCGGTAGAAATTGAGTATGCGCGGGCTTAAATCCAAATTTAAGTTTTTATGAAAAAGGCCGCGCAGTTGACTACTCAATAAAGGTCATATTGAAGCTGCAAACACCAATCTTGTGTGCGTAACTCCAATGCTTTGATTATACATGGCATCTTTAAATCCCCGATATCTGTCTGTCGTCATTCCAATGAAAGAAAAAACTTCAATGCTCGTCCGGATTATATCCAATTTAATTCAGAGTTGTCGGTAGCTCGGTTGAAACAAAACCGTTCTTAAACACTGACAAGATAGCTTGACGAAACACAATCATTATTTTATTATTTCTGAGTGGGGAGAGGAAGGATAAAGGGAATAGGGTAAGGTGGGTAAGTACCCTGTCGATTGCGCCAATTTAAATTACACACCTTTCAACTCCTAGGCCCCAGACAGGACAATTAAATTGATTACACGTTCAGCCAAAGTAATAATTTGGATTTTTTTTTTCATAAATTTATCAAGAATTTAGATAACTTTTCGCTTACTTTGGGAACACGCGCATACAACACTTCTGTAGATATATAATCTTCAGTGGATACAACTTTCAATAGGTATCACAGACAGAGTTGACACGAACTCAGCAGGTACTCAATCAGATGCATCACTTGCGTACAGCACGTTTTAAACTTATTTTACTGTAAAACTATTCGTATATTCAAATTCGATGAACTCATTCATACCATGGAGGATATATATAGTTTGCATTATTTGTTGTCCCTTTTCGCATAATAACAATATGCAGGAGAAAGCAAGGCAAAGGCTGTTTATCAGTGACATTTGGCAAGGAAATCACTGTTTAAGAGGAAGCTACAAGCCAAAAATGTGTATATTCTTGGTAAACCTTATATTGTAGGTAATAATAGCATTAAAATCGCTTGACAAACGGAGTCTAGAAACGTTCGAGTTCAAGCACAAAACTGGTTTTTATTTATTTTCTAAATAATTTTATAAGAAAGCAAAAAAGTTAATCAAGTGAAACTGTCATAGATAATCTTATCTATAATAATGTATTTTTTTAAAGTTGTTTCCTTTACGCGTTCATACAACTCTATTGAAAAAATATTTTTTTAGTAGCTTACATTTATATTTTTTTATGGAGTAATTTATTTTTTTTATTTGTATTCTACTTAAGCAAAACGATAGAAAAACCTTCAATTTATCTTAAACATATTTTTTGGTATTTATAATGTACACCAATTCGTAGTAATGCAAAATCATGTGTTTTTGGTTTAAAATTTGGTCGCCTACAAATGTTTCAGATGCTTTAATTAAATACTGCGAGCAGAATACATCTTTGCCTTTGAAATAATCGAGTCTTTTTATAAGCCCAGAACAAAATAATGTATAAGGCCTATGAAAACTGCTTTAAAGTTCAAAATCTCCTATTTACGAATCCATTTTCCGTTATGATTTTATTGTATAATGTGGCAAATTAAGTTATTTATAAAATGATCGGAAAAAATTTAAACATTTATGCCTGAACATCCACAAAATAAAATAAAAGTCACTTTTTGGCCATGTTTTTGTTCTTGCATAAATCAAAACAGACGGATGGTGTTAAGCGGGAATTTAAACCTTATCGCCATCTACGTAAGGGGTGTTATTGATAGCGGCTCGATTTAAAATATTACACGACATAGTGCATCGCCTTAAGGGGGTGATTTTATATATTTTGTATCTTGAGAACGATAACTCCACACAGGAGGATCGGAGGTAAATTTTTATCTACGAAATCTTTGGGGATGCTTTGTGGAGGGTCTCTTTGAAGAACCTATACTGAAATTGTTGAAATTCAGAATTTCAAAAAAAAAATGTTTGACTAAGTTTTAAATAGTAAATTCTTGCCCGCGGGTAAAATAGGTTTGCCATGCCTAGTCCGACATGAAAGTATGTACCCGTCGCCGTTGGTAAACCAGAGCACCACGTGCTGCGCTGTGATTGGTAGAATTATAAGCCATTAGCCATCAAGTTAGCCTTGGAAGATATTAAACACGATAAATAATATTATTTAACGAGTAACGAACAACTAACGCAATATGAATAAAATACTTGTGGCGTGTCTGTAACTCCGGTTCTATGAACTCTTTAACTGGGATTCGCTTTGATTTTCAAAATTGGAACTGATTTTCAGAATGATTCAGACAAGTTATAAAGTAGGTTGAAATTATTTTATATCAATTAATTAATTAATGATTCTGTACCTGCTGACGTGTACCCGGTGTTGCTAGGGTTATCATTAGGAGATATACATTTTTTATGACTTGATTACAAAACATCGACTTTTCTCTACTTTCTATAAATATAATATGCATTTACTGCACAGACATAGGAATTAATAGACGAGAAGATAATGGCGAGGGGTAAAATCAACTGTTGAAGAACGAAGGGCGTAAGGCTGACTGTGATTCGTCAATAAATCAATCTGACAGTAAATAGGCATCTCGCATTATAATATCACCATTTAGTTATTAAAAGTAAAATCTGCTTTTGAATGAATAGACATTTTTACATGGGAGCGCAAATTACTCGCCACGTTATGAACAAATTTGCGAAGTCCAAATTCGGCAAAAAAATTCGGTTCTATTTTCAGAGTCGAATATTTCTTTTAAGTATTTAGTTAAGACACTTTTATAAATGTTCATAATTTACTTCCCAGCAACCAACCAGCTTTGTGTTTCGCGTCCAGACGTTTCTCGATGTGATAGTAACAACTGATCCATATTATACGATGTGAATATGCTTAAAATAAAGTAAAATAATGCTTATATATGGAATGTAATACGACAATTGGGTTTATTCTCTTTTTCACATCTATTTTTACAAGTTTTCATAGTACAAGTCAACATTTTGCCGTGTTATTTCGTAAAATGAACCGATGATGCCTCGACCATAGTTCGCACAAGAATGATGACGTCACGTTTTCAAATTTCACTTGAGGCCATACGCGAGCACAGCCGGCTCCAATGGAACCGGTATGGGGAGTGGGGATAATACGCTTTTAATCACTTAGGGCAGGTCTACTAATATTCATATGTCTATGATGTACTGTGTAACTTTAAGGAAGAAATTTTATAAATGATAGTGAAAACCCTATCAAAATCCGTTGCATAGTTTAGAAGAACTAGGCGCACAAACAGACGCGGATAGCGACTTTACTTGAAATTTGTATTTATTTAGTTAAAATTTTTGAGAGATGTTATAATTTTTCAAGTTAAGTAACGGTGTTCATTCGAAAGTTAAATTTCTGATCGTCTTTTGAAAGGCAATGATCCTGAGGCAAATATTTTTTTTATAAATACCTACTTTCATCTTCACAAATCCTACAATTATAATATAAATAGATAGAGCCTAGGAACTCGTAATAGATTGTACAGTGCCCTTGACGTGATTTTTCACAAAACGGCGCTATACAACTTATCCAATTATTATTACTATCCCGTGATTTTTCGCCGGTCCACGCCAATAATAATATGTTACCACTTTATTTCAAACGTTTCAATGTGTTTTAAGACAAATCTACATTTTAATATTGTAATTATGACAATGATTCTGAATTTATCTCATTGACTTTTTGTATCGGAAAGAATTTTTACTTTCTATTTCGTAAACTGGGGCAGAAATAATAACAAAAAATTGCCTTGTTTCGCACAATAGGTACTCAGACGGATATTGTAGCTATTGAATTTAATATGTTACTTTTTATTGCGGCAGCAAAAACATTTTGATTCCTAGGCCCCGGGCAGGACAGTTAAATTGATTATTTTTTGATCATTTTCATCATTAGTAAAAAAAAAACTCGAGTTTACTTTGGCCGCACAGACCCACAGACACACAACACGCATTTCTATCTGTTTGTCTCTTCATTGATTACACTAAATTTCAGATACTGTACAGAGGACTTTTTTTTGCAAAATAGTTATGGATGTTCATGGAAATTTGCAGGTTTTATGGAAATGCATGGGTATTTATAGAAATATGCGAGTTTTTTTGGAAATTTGTGGGTTTTATGAAAATTCATGGATACTTATGGGGTTTTATGGAAATTAATTGATATTTATGGAAATATGTGAATTTTATGGAGATACATTGATATTTAATGGATATTTATGGAAATATGTGAATTTTATGGAGATACATTGATATTTAATGGATATTTATGGACATTTTGAATTTAATGGAAATTCATTGATATCTATGGCTCGTTATGGATATTTATGGAAATTCATTAATATTATGGCTATTTATGGACACTTGTGAGTTTAATGGAAATTCATTGATATCTATGGATATTTATGGAAATTCATCAATATTTAATGGCTATTTATAAATATTTGTAAGTTTAATGGAAATTAAATGATATATATGGCTATTAATTGACATTTATAAACATTTACGGACATTTGAGAATATAATGGAAATTATTTATATTTAATGGCTATTTATAAACATTTGTAAGTTTAATGGAAATTCAATGATATTGATATATATATGCTTTTAATGGACATTTGTAAACATTTATGGACATTTGAGAGTTTAATGGAAATTACTGATATTTAATTGCTATTTATAAACATTTGTGAGTTTAACGGAAATTCATTAATATTTAATGGCGATTTTTTGAAATTTTGTGAGTTTTGTGGAAATTCATTGATATTTAATGGCTATTTATGGACATTTGTGAGTTTAATGGAAATTCATTGATATATTTATGGGTTTCCATCAATTAAATTTCAATTAATTAAACAGCCAGTTCACTCGAAGGTATTAAAGAAGTTAGTCCTTTGGATTTGGATCACCCTCAACAAATACAGAATTATCACCCGAAAGACTCCACTCCATTAGTTAAGATTGGAATCTATACTGATTTTTTTGCATTTTCAAATGGAAAAGTTTTGACATTTCTGTGCTCGTTTCTATGGAAATCCGCGGTTTGGATCATGAATCTTATCACGAAAATAAACAGTACAGTGGAATTGGTTAATGTGTTCATGAATTTTAATTTCAGAAGTGGAAAAGTAGTTTGAATACAAATTTGAAGTTTGCTGTACGCAGATAATGCATCTGTGTGAGAACCTACTGTGTTCAGGTCAACCCTGGTTGTGCTATCCATATGGTTGTGCTAGCTATTTTAAACATTACATAACATTATTTTGTATTCATTTTTAAACACAAACAAACTCATTCAAAAAGAACAATGGTTTATTATAATAAAAGATTGATTTTAAAACTCGTTGAAAAACGTCATGCGTTTATTTTCATGTATTATTATTACATGCAATATAAACACATACATTTATTTTAGACCACTACAATTAATTATTATTATTACATGTTTTTGATTGCATTCTGTTTTGACAAACCTGGCTAGAGGTTTGTGCATTAATTGAAAAAATTATGTAAATACCGTACAAGAGTCACAACTGCTCCCAACCGTCTTCGGCCAGTGGTACTATGGTATCCCGAACTAGGTGTGTTGTGAGGGAGTGGGGAAGAGGAGGGAAGGTTGGGTATTGGGAAGTACCTGGCTATTCGAATCTGGTCACTAAATACTTTAGCTAAAGCCATTTCAAGCAACGTTTCGGTTCTGAATGGAAGTCTTTTACCAGAGCGATACATAGAGTATCATAAAATTTGCAATAGTTATATCACAAAAGGTTCACAATTCATCAGAAATTACACCGCGCATGATAGAAGAAATCGGGGAAGCCTAAAGGAAGATACGACACGACCATGCGGATCAAATACTTGAGTCGGATCATGTCAAGGATCAGAATAACAGAAGAGTATGGAGATAAAACAAAATAATAATTAAAATGTTGGAGTTAAGTGAAAATATAATAACCTCAAAGGCAGAACATCTAAATCGATCCAAAGAGCCCATAGAAGCAACCAACGGTAAATAAACTCATTCATATCATTGGCGAAGTTCTAGTTCCGCCTTAAGATATTAATCGATCTGAGATTTGCACAAAATTTGTCTCCTTGGTATATGATTGCCCCAATAAATTACACGCTGATTCGCTGCAGGGGTGGTAGGCAGAGGACGGACCGCCACACAACACCATCTTTGCACACACTCATTGCTTCGTTCACATTCATACATTGTCTCAAAGGTACATACTGTTCCGTTATTCTGATTCTTGAAATGGACTGACTCTGTCATACATTCTGTCATACACTTCTTCTGTCATACATTCTTCAGCATCATATATTCTCCTGACTTTGCTTTGTCTGTTAATCCGCTCTACATGTCCAAACAATGTAAGAGTCCCTTTCTTAATCGTGTTCTATGCTTACATGGTGCATTCCTTCTCCACAGGCACTCATTTCTACAGCATTCAGTCTACTTTCATCCCTCCTCTGCAAGTGTTGGTATTAACAAACAACTATGAACTGCTAGCCCTGGTTCTTTTGACAACTTTTTATTGGTATCCACCACATTTAGAATAAAAAAACTACACTTATTAAATAATAATATGACAGAAGATAACATATGTTGCATGTCAAGATTCAAAATGAAAGAGCTGTCTTTTGAAATTAATTGTGTATTAAAAAAAGACATCTTATATGTTTAATACTCAAATAGAATACATTGAAAATAAATAATCAACTCACCGATTCTGTAGCAGTTTTCTCGCGAAGGTTTAGCGAGTTATATAATGACGATTTTAGCCTTGAAGTATAAAGAATTAACAATGAATATTTCACAAAAGAGTCACAATTCACCAGGTTTAGAGCACATTGCGGCACGGAGCGGGGTTATTCAATGAATGGAAATTAGAGCAGGGAACCTTTCACTTTGCTCTGACGGAAAGTGACAGCGCGACCGCCATAGAAGAGAAATTGAACTAGATACACAGATAAAGTGACAGAAGTAGATTGGGCGCTCTGTTGAAATGTTTAGAAATCCTTTTCCATTTGTACATAGAGTGCACTATACCAGAGGTGTATGATTCGATTCCTTATGAAACGGCAACTACCACCGCCATCTTTAGTAATACAGGCCGTACTGTAGAAAATTAAATGACTGGTAAAGAGGGGAGCTTAATCTGTATCTTTCGATTTCACAAACGAATAAATTTCCCTTTGGCTAAACATGATATGTCCCTAGGTATTTACGTAACTTGAATTCACAGAACGACCAAATTGAAGACGTTCGCCCGCACATGTTCTTCGTAATTTTACACGTAGATGGAGGCGGCAGTTCGTATTATTAGACCTTAAATATTTTGTGTATAGATTGGCCGGCAACCGTTATAAAAAATTAGGAAGTCAACCTAGGGTTACACCTATTAGTCCGCAGATTTAGCTGTAGAGTAGGAGCGGAAAATGTTAAGCCAGCGACCCAAGGGCAATGAAAACCTTCACCCAAGGCGCTAGGCTATATTGCAATAATTTGAAGGTCGTATTGGACGAAATGTAATTTTAAAATATTTAACAATAATAATAAATCTAGCGGTGAGAATAGCGATGCCAGCGCCATGGACCCGAACAACGTACCGAATTGGTGTAAAGCGGAACCACTATAGTTCCAGCACCCCACCACAGGCGTTCTACGGTCGCCGGATCGCGCTGCTGAAGACAAATGATTCAGCCCTCTCAACAGTCACCATCTCGCCTCAGGAGCAGGAGATTCCTCACCCGCCGAGGAACCTCCCGCCCTCCCCCTTGGAGCGGTCTCCGAGGCTCTTCCGCCCAGGAAGCTGCCCTCTCAGGAGTTATCATCCCGCCCCCCCTTGGAGTGGTCGCCGAGGCTCTTCCGCCCAGGAAGCTGCCCTCTCGGCAGTTACCATCTCCCCCCTTGGAGCGGTCGCCGAGGCTTTTCCGCCCAGGAAGCTGCCCTCTCAGGAGTTACCATCTCGCCTCCACCGAGAAACCTCCTGCCCTCCCCCTTGGAGCGGTCGCCGAGGCTCTACCGCCCAGGAAGCTGCCCTCTCAGAAGTCGCTGCCTGCCAACTCCGCTCTTCTGAGCCTTGGCCCAGGCTGAACTGATTCCGCCCTTCGGAACCAGCCCAAGTTGCCGCTTGTGTTATCAGTGATAAGTGCGAATGTGGAGATCCGCGAATTCAGAATCATCTTAAATGAAATTCCTGAACAATTTTGGTATATTTATTTCGTAACGCGAAACAAATTTTTAAAGACATTAAATGAACAATAAATTAGAATTAAGGAAACGGACAGTTAATTTTAAGAATTAGAATTAATAATAGTATTAAGCCTAGATTTAAACTTACACTCAACCTAATACACTTATTTTTAATAAATGTTTAAAAAAAATTGTAACTACGTAACTTCTTTATTTTTTAATCGTTCTTCCTTTTCTTTTACATGCATTGTGTTAATATTAAACTCCCTTAAGTATAGTTATGACAAACTTATCACATCGGACTAAAACGGTACTCCATCATAACTCTATGCAGAAATGTCAAGATTGTCTATTGACATATTTATTAGCGCGCCGCAGATTTATAATAATCAGTGTTTTATTATCTTTTTTTTTGTGTAACAAATTTAATTATTAAATTCAAATTATGGCCGTGCCGTGACCAGTGTTGCCAACGAAGGCGATTTATCGCCATTTGGGCTACTCAGAACGAGAATCGGCGACGAAAAAATCTAAAAGGCTACTTCAGAGACAAGTTATTTGAATCAGCCAAATCACAAATAATAATTATAAAAACAACAAAACCATAACAAAAACCTGCTACCCCCCCCCATGGATTTCGAAAAATTGATGTGGGGAATCACATATGATGTTTTTGGATGTGCGGAATTTTTTTTTCAGCGAAGTTCCGTAACAACCTTTATTGATTTTTCTGTTTCAGATTTTCGTTTAGAAATCGCTAATATTGTCTTCAATAATTAAATATTACAATTTGAGGTTTTACTCAATAAAGTTATTCCAAAAAATAAATATTCATCCCAGACTTGCAGAAAAGTCAATAGATGTCGCACATAAAAAAAAAAAAAAATAAGATAGGTTTATCTAAAAAGACGCTGTCTAGATTGCATTTAGTTCGGGTTGAATCTTGCAATCATACATAAAGATAGTTGCCAATAAAAAAATGTGCTGTGAAAAAATGAAGACAATGTTGGTAGTTCTTATTCGAAGTATGATACAGTTAAATGTGACCGAAGGGGATAGGGTCCCATTAGCTCAGTGGTAAAGAGCGGTGCCCCGGCAAGCCAAGAGTCCTGGGTTCGAGTCCTAGATGTGACCATATCCTTTTTTGATTTTTCTATTTCAGATTTTCGTTTAGAAATCGCTAATATTGTCTTCAATAATTATTTATTACTTAAATTATTACGACGAACCGTTTTATGCTTCAATTTCAAAAACCTAACTGTGTTTCATCATTATGAAATTCAAGTGTAAGTGTAAGAAAGATAGAGCATGTGCTAAATGGGTTAGAACCAAAAGGTACCAAGTCAAGTGGCGACAATGGTTTCCATTCAAATCTACATGGAATGCATTTTTACAGTTCTTCTATTCTATGACGATAATGATATATTAATTTCATATTTGTAATAGTTTTAATATTCTCCTGACGAAGGAAAGATGCTTCTGAAACCGGTAGAGTGTAATTAAAATTAAAGTGGTCTAAAAAAAATTTATATACTTTTATTGTGATATATTATTTATTTAAATTGGCCTTAGACTACGCTTGTATGCCAGTATAATATTCGTGTTAATGTATTCATTCCTCGATACGGGGTGATGGAGGTATGAAATATTACATAAAATATATGTAATTATTGAAGACAATATTAGCGATTTATAAAAAAAAATATATATATATATATGTATTTGACATTATAGTATTTGTAGAGAACATCCTTTCCGGAGACCAGTATGGCTTTAGAAGAGGTGTAGGAACCAGAGAAGCAATATTGTCGCTACGAATACTACTAGAAAAAAGAATAAAAAGAAACCAAAACACATTCATCGCATTCATAGACCTGAAGAGATAGACAAAATGCAAAATGCAAAATGGGTATTTTCCATTTTGCATTTTAAATGCTTTTCTAAAAACCATTTTGCATTTTGCATTTTAAATGCTTTTCTCAATGCATTTTCATTTTAAATGCTTTTTTGCAACATTCTTCCTACTATCTCAACTCATATTTTTTTCATAAGCCCCAAATATCAGTCGGTCCTCAACCTCGCTATGAGAGATAATTTACATTTATCAAGTTGCTCCCTGGTAGGAGCCCTGGCAATTGAGTGATACCATTACAAAAAATACTGATTCAAATACTGAACAGGGGCCATGACGCTGTAATATTAAATGTTAGATAGCAGTTTCTATGTTTTTACATTGGCAACATTATTCCCGCGCAAATTTGTTGTGGTTTCATAATCTGTAGTCGTGGTGTTTTTGGATTTACCATCATGCAATATGTTGGTTCTACATTGATTTCCATTATTAAATGACAAAATTGTTTAAAAATTCTATAATTATTTTAATTGTTTGACCTGAGAAACCATTTTGCACTTTCAATGCATTTTGAAAATAGGTATTTTGCATTTTGCATTTGAAATGCTTTTCTAAAAACCATTTTGCATTTTCAAATGGAAAAATTTTGACCCATTTCCATTTTGCATTTCAAATGGTTTTGGGTACCCATTTTGCACATCTCTGCAAATGAGGAGGTTCTCCAAAGAATCGAAGGAGGAAGGTACCTGCTCAGAACCTTGTCCGAAAGGCGTGCAAGATGGATCGGCCATGTTATACGACAAGAAGGCCTCTCGCATGTCATAATGGAGGGTATGACCGAGGGGACCAACTCTAGGGGACGCCCACGCCGAGAGTACCTGGAGGACCTGCTGGTGGACGTGCGCTGCTCATCATATGCACAAGTCAAAAGAGCCGCACAAGACAGGGAAGAATGGAAGAGGAGATTAGATGAAATTGCTGCAAACCAATCCCAGGATTGAAACCAGAGAGAGAGAGTATGTCATCTGAATATGACAAAGTTCCTTACCTAAGATCTAACAGAAATGAAAGAAATTGACAGTGTAAAAACATTTTTATTTGACAACATATATTTACATAGTAGTATAGGTACATATTTACATAATTGACTTGTAAATGGCAGATTGATATCATGAAAATGGCACTTTTAGCAATAATAAATGAATATTACACATATAAATATCCAGAGTATTACATTCAAACAATATATAATTTAAAAATGATGAGATACCTAATATTCCTTTATGCTTGTTATTTTTGCTGAAATTGTGGTAGATACTCTCAGTATCGCCCTGGTAGAAGACCACCATTCAGAATCAAAGGGTTGCTTGAAATGGCTTTAGTCAAGTTTAGTGACGAGATCTAAACAGCTCCATATACATATTTCTAACCCCTTTGAAAGTTAAATATTTGAAAATCTTTCAACAATTTAAGCAGAAAAGAAACTATTTTATATTTTCAGTGGACACTAGGTACATTGGAGTGCGTGGAAATATATCTTAATTTAGATACATTTCGAAAGGAACATTTTTATTAGGACATTATTATTTTTAAGTTACATAATAATATGTACAATCAATAGTTAATTGCAATATGTAATTTATTATTCCATACATAAAATACTTATTACTATCACATTACATAGGTTGCGCAAAACAAGAGTAGACCCAAACAACACACACTTGGTCACACTCCTGACAACTACAGTCCTTGCCAAAAGTCACTGAGAAACAGCCTTTTGTCGTGCTTACACCTGCTAATTGTTAGTGAGAAAGTGACAAAAATTGTATATGTTATTCCAAGTTGAATACTTGAAAAGATTTTGTAGTTTGAAAGATGCTGTATGCAAGCAATGCATCTGTGTGAGCGTGTAATGTGTTTGAATCAACTCTGATTGCAATACCTATAGTACTATCACCCTTCTTCATCACATTACATATTATACTAATAGGTGTTTTACAAGATGCTTTTTTTCATACTGATTCCCGTATGGAAACTATATTGTGACCTATATGAAAAAACTTTGCTTTACACAATCATTATTTTCATATACATAGATAGTTGCCATTAGAGAAAAAATAATAATTTTGGGACGGTGCCAGTGGCGATTTATGGTGTTTCTCACTGGGGGGTTCAATCCATAGACATTAAAATCAATAGATCAGCCAGCCAGGGAGAGGGAAACAAACTAAGTTGTGCAGAGCGCGGGGGGCGGCGTCTCCCTTTCTGTTATTTGTCAATAAATGAATCTGACAGTTTACATGCAACTTGCACTGTAATATCACTATACGGTTCTCGAATATAAAAACTGCTTACAAATTACTAGTCCTTTTTACAACAGCGCGCAAATTGCTTATTGGTTGCGTAATAAACTTAACTACAAATCCCATATGGGGTTAACAAAAGTTCGGGCTTGTTTCCAAAATTGAATATTTTGTTACACTATTTACTTTAGACACTCTTACAAATGTGTTATAATTTACCCACCTCACTCGTTTTTAACATCGCTTCGCCAGGCAGTTTGTTTAAAAACAATATTCAGATCCCGCATAGAAAAGTCCACAATGTACTGCGCTGTAAACCTTAGCCTTACTTTGGCAAACTTTACTTTTCTGCAGTGGGTCTGGTTATTTCAATGTGCGCTCTTCGGTGGTCAATGTCGTTGTTCATTCAAAGCATTCTGGAACCCTCCTGGTGCAAAAAATATGGTCACATGGTTTGGCTCAGGCTCGTCGAAATAATACCCATATTTCATGTCAAGGCAAGTCTTAACAATTTGGATGTCTACGGTTTAATCAGACTTTAAAAAAGGGAGAACAAATTTCCCTCAGATATATGAAAATCTCCTAAGTTGGTCTATACCAGAGGTTCCCAAAGTGGTCTATATGGACCCCTAGGGGTCGATATCGGCTTGCTGGGGGTCTTGTCAGCGAAAAAAAAATTTGGGGGTCCACGAGATTCAAATGGGGGTACATACGAGTGGACCCCCATTTACCTCAAGTCAACATTTAGGAGTTCCGTAAATGACACAACACACCTAACACAAATATAATAGACTGGAAATTACTTATTTGATATTTGTATTTTTATATTTCGTAAAGTTGTTAATTGAGGTATGTAAATAGAGTCTACGTTCCTTTTCGCGTCAGAATTAATATATTCAAGCGAAACATTGCACATTGGAAGCCACGAATTTTCCTAGTTCCCCAACTTGTTTTTGTAAAACGTCCAGGGTAATAATGACGTTCAACATTTAAATGCACTTCACACAGACTTCAAAACTAAGTTTGAGGACATTTTGACTATGGAAATGGAACGTTGAAGAATCAGATATCATGTGACAAGAAGAACTGACCGGAATAAGCACTGACAAAGAACTTAAGGGGCAGTTCTGTAGGGCCAGCTACAGAAAGAAATTCCCGTTGCTTATCCTGCTTCATTTTCATTTGGTGTAATACCTCACAAGGGTGCCCCTGTCTACACAATGTAAAAACAGAGGAACTATACCGCCACCTGGTTGTAGGGCAGGCAAGGGAAGGGAATTTTTTTACGAAAAAAATAAATGATCACACGGGACGTTAATAGTTTTAGGAAAATTCAATATTCGGCAGGCAGGGGGTCTACGGGAAAAAAAATTTTTGCAAGTGGTCTACGGGGCAAAAAAGTTTGGGAACCTCTGGTCTATACCATATTATTATATTTGTAGCAGCCGCGTCATCGCTGCTAGGATCATCATATCATAGATCAGACACTACGTGTAGAAAGGCAAAGAAAAGCTGAATCAATAATCAGACTACAATGTACTACGAAACATGAATTGAAATATCGACCTTTGATACCGCGATACGAAAACTGAGGATAAGACGAACGTTAAGGAATGCTCAAGGACGCTGTACAAATATATAATACACCTCTAGAATGATATTACCAACCATATATTCAGATAATATACAGCAACATACCTACCTGGTAGGTCACTTGAGATTAACACTGTTTCAAGAAACATTCCAGAAAAAGCAACCATTGTTCATATTATTATAAAAGCATCTTGTCATAATATAGAAACATGGCATAGTGTAAAACATCCATTACAATAAGTTGTAATTTGGTAAAACATGCATTATTGTAATTTGACTAAAATCATCACAAAATAGATTAAAATAATCATAAAACATACACAAACAAAAAAAATATAATTCAATATTGAAATTGTAGGAGGGAGGAAACATGTGCTTATTGTTCATATCATATATCTGAATAATTGAGTATAGTATAAACTAACTATCACACAGCTGTCTTGGCATATTTCTTGTTTCATTCGCATTCATACATTTAATTCATTTGATCGTACCAGCCAGTCACATCCCCTTCCCCTCCCCGCTTTCAGCAGCCTAAAATCTTACTCCAAATTACGGGTGTCATAGTCACACTGGCTCTGAGCAGTTGGGACTTCCTGTATGATCACATTAAATAAATCATCACCCATTGAAATACCAGTAAAACAGACACCACATTATTTACTTTAATGGTCTAAATACAGGTAGTCTCATCAAACGAATTAAGAGCAACTTTCATTGAAATACCGGTAAAACAGATGATGAAATCGCACATATCCTCTTTAATTCAACAGGGTCCATTGTCGATAGATGAGTTTCTCTTTGCTCTAAGAAGTAACTTCCGTTGAAATACCGGTAACACCGACAAAGGATGCCGGCATGCTGTAACCCAATCGCTGACAATAGTTTCGCAAAGCATCTTCCATTGAAATACCAGTAAATCATTTATTGCTCCAACAGGCTCACACTCCGATCTCCGAGGGGCTTATAGCTTATTTCTAGAGCAGCACCTTCCCTTGAAATACGGGCAAAACAGACGGAGCGGATAGTCCGGAGTGCACTCGAGCCACATGTTTCTTTAAGTTGGAGGTGTGGTTGCAACGGTAGCCGCACTGATCGCAGCAGTAGGGCCGCTCGTTAGTGTGTGTTCGTTTGTGCACTTTGAGCGAATTAATGAAGTTCGTTCTGAAATTATAAATAAAAAATTAAAAAGTAACTCAGTGAAGAGAAAGATTTTATCAGAGATGTGCAAAATGGGATCCAAAACCATTTGAAATGCAAAATGGAAATGGGTCAAAACTTTTCCATTTGAAAATGCAAAATGCAAAATGGGTTTTAGAAAAGCATTTCAAATGCAAAATGCAAAATACCTATTTTCAAAATGCATTGAAAATGCAAAATGGTTTCTCAGGTCAAACAATTAAAATAATTATAGAATTTAAAAAAAAATTGTCATTTAATATTGGACATCAATGTAGAACAAACATATTACATGATGGTAAATCCAAAAACACCACGACTACAGATTATTAAACTAATATTGCCAACGTAAAAACATAGAAACTGCTATCTAACATTTAATATTACAGAGTCATGGCCCCATGTTCAGTACCTATTTGAATCAGTATTTTTTGTAATGGTATCACTCAATTGCAAGGGCTCCTACCAGGGAGCAACTTGACAAATGTAAATTATCTCTCATAGCGAGGTTGAGGACCGACTGATATTTGGGGCTTATGAAAAAAAGATGAGTGGAGATAGTTGGAAGAATTTTGCAAAAAGCATTTAAAATGGAAAATGCATTGAGAAAAGCATTTAAAATGCAAAATGCAAAATGGTTTTTAGAAAAGCATTTAAAATGCAAAATGGAAAATACCCATTTTGCATTTTGCATTTCCATTTGAAATGGATTTATTTGAAATAAAGCACATCTCTGGATTTTATACATACAGTTTTTTAACCTTTTACACGCGCTACCGTAACAACAGTTGATACGGCAAGAAATCGGAATTGATAGTACTAACTATTGTATCAAATTATGACAAGCCATTGGAAATCACAACCAGATGCCATCAAAGTCCCACGGTATTGACGAAAAAACAACCTCAGTAACTACATTTTCAAAGCCGCGGCAAGGCTTATCACCGGAGTATCTAAATACTCCCACATTTCAGAGCATCTCAAAAATCTGCACTGGCTCAAATGTCCTGAAAGAATCCAGTTCATGGATGGTATTTAAGTCACTTAACGGAATGGCTCCGGCTTATTTATCAGAATTGTGTATTCCAGAAGATTCCAATTCCCGACAGTCAACCCTTAGGTCAGCAACGTCATCAGCTATCGGAAGGTTGAAGGAACCAAAGCGAACACCAGATACCAAGTTCGGTGAGCGTGCTTTCGCCGTGTCAGGACCTAAAGCCTGGAATGGACTGCCACATGATTTGAGAATGATCGCAGACTCGACAGAATTTAGGTCTAAACTTAAAACGCACCTTTTCAGACAGTCGTATCCATAATTTCAGAAACCTCCACTTTCACAGTTGACGGCAATTTAAATTAACAAAATGTAAAAAATACTAAATACAAAATAAAATAAATAAAAATAATAATTAAAAATAAATAAATAAAAATGATAACAACTAACAATTTGTAGGCTTTTTAAGACAGTTAAAATACATTTAAATTAAAATAAAAACTATAGCAGACTTAAGATCATGCGACGACCAGTGTTTTTTGATATAGTGTCCTCTGCGTGCAGTTCTATCTTTTATAAGCATAAACTTTTTAATATAAGCGTGTTTGTCGGAAGTGACTTGCCAGGTAAGTATGTTTTGGTATCTTTTCTAAATAACAAATGTAGATCCTAGGAAATAAATTGTACAGCGCCCTTGAGGTGATTTTTCACAAAAACGGCGCTTTACAAATTATCCAATTATTATTATTATTATTACATACATAATTCAACACAACGCAACACAGTCTGTGACTAAGCATTGTTTAAGGAGTCACAGCACAAAATAAAATAAAATAATTAAGGCTTAAAAGTTCATACTCAATGAACAATATTATGCGTAATTTGTAATAGTCTTTTGGTTGTCTACTAGACGTCTTCTTGGGTTTTACGATGTGATATGGCCAATAGGTAGCACCTAGTGTTAAACAATTCTACAGGTTTCAAGTAAAAAATATAGCTATGTCGATATAAACAATAACAGACCCAACTTTTACAGTACTTTCTCAGTAATCCGTCGCTCAATTACTATAATCGGCTGTTATTTTTGATAAGCACAAAGTCAAGCTCTATAATTTGCAAGTATTCGTACGTCAAATTCAGTGTCTAGACTAGAGCACCAAGCTTTGTGCACCGACGGGTTGTATTACCTTACTCTTACACAATCAGTTGCTATACCGCCGTCTAGCTAGGTAGCTACCTAGGCAACTGCCGCACGTGTTATAGATCATTTCGTTCTGTTTGAATAAGTTTTCAAAATGGAGTTTTCTCACTAGCGTAAATATGACACCTTAACTTAAAGCAAGAAAATCAAATTTTACGAAATACCTGTTTGTTTCCCAAAACACCTGTTTTAATTTTCAGCATACTAATTGGTCACTTGCCCGATTTATGTGGTGACAGATTAGTGAGAAAGTACTATATAATAATGATTGTTCGATATTATTTTGTTAATGTTTGCATCAAGGTCGGCGATTTTCCAACGGTTATAATTCAGTAGTTGACAGCGGGCAAAACACAAAACATGTATATTTTTCATTTTAAGCGACAGTTGTCAATATGTATGTCATTAAGTCAATTGCAATTTTATCATGAACGCAGTTAAAAAGTTGACAAACCTAAATTCGCAGGCATCGCAGAAGTAGGGTTTCTCCTCCGTATGAATGCGTTTGTGCTTCTTGAGGTTGGAAGAGATCTTGCATGCGTAGCGACAACCCTCGAAGTCACACGCGTACGGACTCTCGCCCGTGTGCACGCGGTGGTGCTTACGCAGATCGGCCATCAAGTAACACCTGCAACAATACCATTTCATTACTTCTAGACATAGGGCAATTATAATTCAATATATATTTTTCACAGGATGAATGTATGCCATTCCCACTTGAAACTTGCAAACGATCCAATAATTCATCACAAGGGGATTTAAAAGTCTGTCCCTGAGTTCCATGAGATTCACATACAAGTGGGCATGCACGGAAAAGCAAAATTTCTAGTATTGTGATGTCCTCTGCCTGCTCTGTGCGCGTGGCCTATAGGCAGTACCTCGAGCCCCTAAGCTCAAATTGTGTGTTATGTATATGCGTTAAAAGACTACAAGGACGGTCCATAGGAACTGTTCAAATTTCACGCTTAAAAACAAAACTTAAAACTAGACTAAGAATCACCTCAAAAATACTTTAGATCTATATGAAAGATTAGTGTACCCCACAATGCTTCGCTATTGCTAATGTCTTTCCAGGGCATCTCCAACTTCTTCCACCATTCACTACTGCATACCACAATGCTACTGTTAGAAAAATTACATCACAATGACTTCAATTTGACTCCGTATCTCATTCCAGTGCAGAGATATTGCATTAAGTATTCCTCAGGCGTCCCTGACTACTTCTACCATTTAAACCACCCTTTAAACACTCCTGGCACTAATAAGAATAATCTTTAAAATTTTAAGCGATATCTGTCGACTACTTTTCGAGTTTTGCGAGCACAAACTTACGCAGGATCAATTTTTATGCATGACTAGCTGAAGCGTACCTGGTATTGCTGTGGGTTATCTTTAGGAGATATACATATACCATTGTGGACTTTTTTGTAGGCCTTTTTAAACTGTACAATTCCGTAATACATTATTTTGATGTATCTCATAAGGTTTAGCCAGTGTTAGCAATGCAAGCGCCTGAAAATATTTGTTTTATGATTACAAAACATCGACTTTTTTCTAGTGTCTATAAATATAATATGTATGTTTATATATACAGGGTGTCCGGAAACTCGTAGTACAAGCGGGAAACTGGTGAATCTACATCACATTTGGAGTCGATTTTGTAGTATAATTTTTTTTTATTTGAGCTTTCGTTATCGAGTAAATCGAGTTTGAAGTTGATTTTTTTTTTTTTTTTTAATCAAATTCTTATAAATTATTACTGAAGATCAAAGTACCCAACTAATTAAAACTATTTGAAAGTAAAACAAATGAAGAAACTCGGATTTGAAGCATTATTTTGAAATCACCCTTCATTTAACCCGGTGTAATCATAAAATATTTCTGCTCTGCAGGGTTAAAACATCCGTTATTCAACCCTAAACACCAGAAAAAACTTTAACCCTAAAATACCCGAAAAATATTTTTTTTTGGTTTTTTTTTTTTTTTTTTTGAAAATGCTCAAATCAAAAAACTTTATGTTTTTTTGGGTTCCCCATGTGGTGTAGATTCTCCAGTTTCCCGCTTGTACTACGAGTTTCCGGACACCGTGTATATAAACCTTTCGGAAGAAATTCTCTAAAAGATAGTTAAAACCCAATCCAAATCCTTTACGTAGTTTAGAAGAACCAAGCGCACAAACAGACGCGGATAGCAACTTTATTTTATTGTGTATAGTATAGAAGATAAAATAGTCAAAGCCCATATAGACGGAGACTTGACTCAACTCACCCAGTCCTAAGTATATTTGCGTAACTCACTTGTAAGGGCATATCTCGCAGGCCAGCGACTTGCCCCCTCCGTGCTGCATCATCTTGTGGTGTTTGAGAGCCGCCTTCAGATGGGTGGTAAAGATGCAGGAGTCTGCCGCGTCACACTTCATGGGCTCGCCTGTCGGGTGGTACTGGAACCAGAAACAGATAAGATTATCCTATGAAATGTATGTAAGTTAGGTTATTGAAGGCAACAAGCGGACTGAGTACCAGCGAGGAAAGAGGCGGAAGCAAGTCTTGCGGGATCCAAGTCGGTTATAAGAGTGGCAGCCTGCCACACCAAACTACATACTGCGGAAGGGTGAGGAGTGGAGGATCCTTATTCACCAGGGAATTTGGAGTGGGGTCACAATCTCAGCAATGAGGAAACTAATAAAGAAGAGAAGAATACCTTCTTAGTGTGATACACCAGGCTATTGTTGTGTTTGGCCCGGAAGTCACAGCCGTTCATCTTGCAGGTGTATGGGATCTCCCCCGAATGCTGTCGATAGTGTTTCCTAAGTGAATAAACAAATCATTTATGTACCAACATAAGAATATCGTGATATATTTTTGAAGTACTATGCCGTGTTGAGTTCTTCCATCTTTACCCAACTTTTTCAGAGAGCGTTACAATGTCGTATCAATTCTCTCAGGGCCGGTATTTTAATATTAGTTAAATTATTATGGTTTTTGGCATTTAGTTTTGGTGTAGCCATCAAGTATAGGATCCCAAGAACTATCAAGGTTAGCCCCGTCGTCTCCATTAATATTAATGGGTATTTGTGGATTTCTATTGCCTCCGTAATTAAGTGTGCTCGATGCATTTTGGGTATTCCCAGGACTTCACGAACAAATGCAAAGTAGTGATCGGCAATTGCAGATTTGTCAGGATGGCTGAGTGTCCTTTGAAACGTTGCCTAAAGAAGGAAGAAGTGCTACACGGCATAATACCCTAAAAATAACTCACTATATTACTTTTGACTGAAATCTCAAGTCACGTCCAACATAAACGGTCTTACTACAAAATGTGGTGAAAATTTTATTCAATTGATTAACGACCGTGTATGTGAAAACCTTACTAATTGAAACTGACCAAAAAATAGTTCATGAAGAGATATACATTGCCTATCCATTCAAAGGGGTTTGTTTCTCTGTTGTATAAACTTGAAATAACAATAATTTCTTTAATTTAATTTAATTTTTTCAAGGTATTTTAAATGTTCTATATATTTCTTCATTTTAAAGATGTCGTAAAAAAAAAATACTATTTTAGAAAGTAGATAAAATTACCTTTTAGATTTTTGTATTTGATATACTCTTAATGTTTAAAAATTGTAATATTTTGATTTCAAAAGTGAAAAAAGTTGAAAAAACTTTAGACAAACATTTTTAATAAAACATCGAAAAATTAAAAATTCAAAGAACACAGTCCTTTTTTTGAAGGGTTTTACAAGAAGACTGTAACTTCACTTTTTATATTGTTCATACAATTAAAAATTATAATATAACTTTGTAATGTAATAACTATTTAAACTTTGTATTTACCTACATATGCATTTATGTTATAAAAACAACATCATTTTATGGATTTTTTTAAATTCTCAGGGTAAAAGTCAATTAAAAATAATAACTAGGAAATAACCTTGCTTTTTCCGATAAGATGACACTATATTATTCACAATATGACATTATTAATGGATTCAAACTGACAAAAAATAGTAAATATATTGAATTATACCAATATAATAGTGAATTGGTCATTAAAATAGAAATTATTATTAAAAACATGATTCATGACAAATAAACACAGTCATTCGCTGGGAAACTGACATGCTTTCCTTATAGTAGCGCATGTGCGCAACACTGAAAAATGTAATGTTGTGAGACAATTTTCAGTAGTAATGAAAAGTGTACAGTCTTTGTACAAAGTGTAACAAAAACGTCCTGTAACTGTTGTGAAGTGATTTTTTATTAGTAAGACTGAAAGTTTTTAATCAACATATTGGTTATTAGTTAAATTTATAAGCGTGACAATGAGGAACGACAGTCCATTTTTTTTAATCAATAATAACATACTAACATAAATACCTGTTTATTTTTTTATTGTTATAGTTAGATTTAATGGTTAAAATAATTTTTAAAGTTTTAATTTTTCGGGTCCTTATTTTTATTAATGAATGCAGACAGATTTGAGCTTGGGGAAACGGAATTTCGACAGTTGTACATGATATCGGTAACGGGATGCCGGATTAGTGAGAGATTATCGTAGTTTAAAGTACCCACCTCAGATCTGAAGCGGTAGCCCCTCTATATATGCACTGATCACACTGGAAATCCTTTCTCCCTTTATGGTCGTTCTTTTTATGACTGTTTAATTCGGTCAACTCCGAACTAGTGAATTCGCAATTGGACCGATTGCAGGCGAAAGAACTGACCGAATTCTCCGTTGGTTCTTTCTTCCGTTTTTTTGAGGGCTTTGTTTTTGGGGAAGGCGGCCAATCGGGACTCGAACTTCGAACGGGTGAGGGAAATGAAGAAGAAAAGGGGGAATTAAATCCGTCTAGTTCAATTTTTTCCTCGTCGATTTCGTGTTTGATTTCGTTGCTGATGTTGTTTATAGCGGCTAGTTGTTTGTTTTGTCTTTTCTCACGTTTTTTTTCTCTTCTGTCACGGCGTTCTTGGATCTTTTCTTTAGAGGTTCTCTTGATCTTGGAGGAGAGAAGTGCAGGAGATGGAGGAGAGTGGCATACTGTCATGAGAGGGTCTTGCATGCTCTGGAAAAGAAAAGACAATAAAATGTATAATATGCCTACAATGTAACCTGGTGAACCAAATGGTGCAACCACCATTCAGAATCAAAATATTGCTTGGTACGGTTGTTTTTTTTTTTTAATATGACACATTGCAAGACCTACCCTGGCTTATTCTTCTACTTTGGTATGTTGGGTAGGTCAGAGGGGGACATATAGGTCTGCGAGCCAGTCTAGGGCCTTAGGAGTCGCCCTGTAGACCTCATCAATCCTGCCGGGAAATGAACGTTCAGTGGTCCGCATCGCATTCACACATCGCTGATTCTTTAAGACCCCACCTACGCATCATGCAAGCACATTGGCTGTGGGAGCACCTTATCCTTTTATGGAGGACCAGAGTTTAGGAGACAAACCCAGGCTGTCTCTCAGTGGGGTTGTGTACGAGTTGGGCATTTCAGACATCAGCCAATTGCCAGTCAAGTTTCCACCTATCTTCTGGAATTAGAGGAAACTCTCTCCTTCCATCCAGAAAGGTTGTTGGGGCTTCAGATGGCATGCAGGATGAGAGACAACATCATCGTGCAAAGGTATTGTGCTATTTTGCAGCGCCTTCTTGTATTCCTTTGCAGAACTGTGTAAAGCCAAGATAAACTGGGATATGTTTTATGGCAGAATACGGAAAAGGCCATGGGAAAGATTTGTAAATGGGGATCTTGAAGATTTGGGATTAAAAGAATGAGTAAACACAAAAGCTGGCAGCTTCTCACCTCATCGCTGCCGCTGGACACGTGCTGAATCTTCAGAAATCCCTTAGGTACAACCTCTACATATAGGACGTGCTTTGTGGCGGGCCCGCTGGCCTGTACGCTCTCCAGATATCGTGCCGGGGACCTTCTCCTCTGTCGCACTGACACACCCAACTGGAAACATGCAACAGTAGTTTTATTACTCAAGTAAAACGCACTTTTAGCCATTATAAGAATAAGTGAAAGATTTGGTAAGGAGACAATGAAAGATGTAAATTGTGAGGTCGCAGTGTTTATTTGAGACAGTAGCGCAGTTGTGTGAGATAACTCCGGACCGATGCTCACATAGTTAGTGGATGTAGATCGATGGTGATTTCCCCAGGCCGAAGATCGGCACCGCGTCGGTGGATATTGTCAGCGGTGAATCCACCATGTCGAAGATCACACCAGGTGTAAGCGGCGATGACGTTGGTGGAGTGGTCGAAGCGATTAAGTCGGTGGAGACCGGACTTGTGGATGTGTTCAGTTCTGGTGAAGACGTTGAGTCTTCCAGGTACACCAGTGTGAAGCGGGATAGCCGAAGGTATAATTGACCTGGTCGGCAGATGCATGGGAGGTGTAAGTCGGTGACGAAGACGCAGGGTCAAGGCGCAGACCGGCGAAGATGTCGCAGGGTCTAGGCGCGTGGGGAGCGCAGGCCAGGGATGACATCCAAGGCCAGAGTGTTAATTATAATCCCGCAGAGTTGATGATTATCCGTGGCCTCTCCTTTAAGGTTCATGCAATGCCGGGCATAGTAAGTACGTCCGTGGCCTATAGCGGTACGGTGAAGTGGCCAGCAGGTTGCTCACTTGTAGCTGATTGTTAACTGACTAAGAGAATAATCCAGCGAGTAGGTAGATGCGCCGTACCTACGATGCTTTTATTACCTCACTGACAGCCAAACAGTTGCTGCGTAGCCGTCATTTCTATGTTGTCTCATTCTTTGTTGACTGTTTTGTTCCTAGCATTGATTTTAAGAACACCCATTGTTACAAAATGTCTGAAACAAGTGATGCCATGTATAAAGTCTCAACGAAGTGAGTCGAAACAACTGACTGCGGGAGACTGGCGCCGCCGACGAGTTTACATAATGTCAGCAATGTGTGCCTGTTTACGAACCTCCAAGCAAATGAATGGCGGTAGTCAACAAGATACTTGAATCTACTAGTTTCGGATTCTTGCGTATCCCAATGGAAGAAGGGCCTAAGCATTATCTACAAACAACAATAACAGAAGTGCATGAATGCGAATAAAGCAAGGAGTCCATGCCAATAATAGTATATTATCTCATCATCGCTCTGGTGAAAGACCAACAGTCAGAATTGAAATGTTGCTTGAAATGAATTTAGTGACCAGACGCTACCCAACCTTCTTCTCTCCCATCTTTTTCTCTTCCTAACTTTTTGTCTTATCCCACATAATTTATGGGTATTCTTAATACCCATAAATTATTTAAAAAGCACTTGCTTTCAACTTAGAAAAAAAAAAAAAAAAAAAAAAAAAAAAAAAAAAAAAAAAAAAAAAAGTTTTTTTTAAAAGTTTTTTTTTTACTTAAAAAAAACTTACTTTCAGATAGCATAAGCAATAGATTCAAAACAAATGGCTTAATAGCCATTCCTATGCTTAGAACGACCACGGCTCAGCACCACTATTCGTATTTAGGTGTGAGATGGTACAATATATTATTGTCCAAAAATAAAATTAGTGTAACCGAAACTGTGAATTATGAACAATTCAAAAAGTTAATTAAGTCCCTAAAATTGGATAATGATATATTGTACCCCTAATTTTCTTACACTTACTCAATCTGTAAAAAATATATATTAATTTGATTGTCTTTAAAAAAAACTACTTTTCTAAATTTTTCTTGATATATTGTACCCTTAATTTCCTCACGCTTACTTAATCTGTAAAAAGATGAATTATTTTAATTATCTTAAAAAAAACAATTTTCTAATTTGTGTACCTATGTTAATATTATGTTTGTATTTATTTCAAAAGTTTTTGATTATTGTTTAAAAAATCATTAGAACTAAATGTAAAGACTCCTCCCATAAACACGAGCTCCTGGAGCTCAACTTATGGAGAAATAGAATAATAATGAACAAATTATTTATAAGTCTGCATATTGTTATCATTTATAATGTTAAATAATAAAAATAAAAAAAATAAAAAAATAAAATTACTATAAGAACCAACTATTTACATAGGGAGAGATGGGAAAAGATGCATTAAACTTTATTTTTTTTTTCAATCATAGTTTCCCATGTTTGATCTTATTAGTGTGACTTTGCCGAAAGGTTCTGCTTCAATCTAAATACGGACGAATTATAAATAACCCAGACCAAGAACCAAATAATTTCGGGCATGATTTTTCATCTTCCCAATGTAAATAGTTATTTATTGTAGTAATTAAGTTGAAACAAAGTGTTATTGCTGTATTTTGGACATATTTTGAGTACGGAAATTTTACCCCACTGGCTCCGAACAGTTGGGACTCTTGAGAAGTATTCAAATTTTATTATTGTATTAAAAGAAGATGCAAGGAACGTGCGCCAAGACAGAGTTGTGTGGCGGTCTATCCTCTCTGCCTACCCCTTCGGGAATAGACGTCATGTTTAGTTAGTTATAGCACTATTTTATTACGTAATGAGTTAGGAATATGCATTTTTATAATAAGGAAAAGCGTATAAGACCGCGTAACTGAAATAGATTCGTAAAGGTATTAGCTAAAAATATATTTTGTGCACACGGAACGTAGCCCAATACTAAATGGATGACTCAATGCGAACGCTATTTACTGAATGAAACAACAATAATAAAACCAAAAAGATATTAATGATCGACATTTAGAACTTACTAATATAAATAAATGGGTAAAAACTCACCGAATCCGCTTTCAGATCCATTTTGCACCAACTTTCAACCTACTAATTGACCAAACCAGGATATTTAAATTGAAAATTTTAAAAAGGAATTTCAACACTTGGTTTTAGCTGAGTTTATTCAAAATTGGAACGTTTTTACAAGGCATTACTAATTTCAAATTAGTAGATTTAGTTTTTTGAAAAAACAAACATTGTTTTGACATTTCGTGTATGTATTCGTTTTTTTAAATCATAGACAGTGGAGTAGATTCCGAATTCCATTTGACAGAAGATTTTTTTTTTCTAAAATCGAAAATCTATGCACTGTTGTCTACGGTATCTTCTCATTTAGCACTGTTCACACAATAACAATTATTAGCTAACGATCACAGTACTTCACAGGTAAATTGGTTATAAATCAGCGTAGATCAAACTTGTTCATAATCGACTCAAAAGAGAAAATTCGGTGAAATTGAATAAAAGTCAAATTTTAAAATCATAAAAAATAAACCGCAAAAACTTTTTGATCAAAGTGTACACTTTTTGCTTTTGCTTGACGTTGCTAATTTGATAAGTAGAAGTAAGCAAGACAAAGGCCATTTTAAGTGACGTTTAGCGAGGACATCACTGTGAAAGTACGTATCTACAATACACATAATCGATTGCGTTGTTGAGAATCGGTGCAATCTATTTAACAGTTTTTTTGACCTCATGTACCTTGTTGCGATAGCTTTTGGAATATACCGGAATATTAAATTTCCATCCGCGAGTTTCCTGTGTATAAAATATAGAGAGGGGAACGGAATGGAACTATGAGAGGAAGCCACCAAAATAATGAAAGTCCTATCTTTGGTCTTGGTGTCCTCAACGTTCCCTCTCTCTGCCAGCACGAAAAAACTTCACGGCGTATTGCACTTAACCCGGAATTACAATCTATTATCAGAGGCTCTGAAGAAATTGTACTGAAGGTACTTCCCGTCTCCTGGTGACAAAGTTATAGGACGGGAAGGTAGGGAGTAAATTATTAGAGATAAAAATGGCTATATGACCGAACGGTTCCATGATATTTCATCAAAATGAAAATTCAACACATCTTTAAAAAGTGATGTTTTAAAAGTCGTGATACAAAAACTAGGTTTAATAGTTACCTATTGTATTTGTAATCTATTTAACCTAGGTTTTGTTTCATCACTTTTCTTGACTTTATATCACTTTTTGGAGGTGTGTTGAATTTTAATTTTGATGACATAGGTACTCGGTCGCCATGCCGGAACACACACACTGAGATGAAAAAATACAATGTTTTCTTTTTTCTCTTCGTTTAGGTACCTACATAAATATTAATTTGTAGAAATATGAGGAATATGCACCCAACCTTTGCTTAACCCTTTGTGTAAAAGTTTTTTATTTGCAAGAAACCACCCGGTCGGATATTTTTGCTCCTAATGTGAACTGTGAACAGCGCTTAAATTTGCTCATGATTGTTTATCAACAAATCAACTATCATTCTACGTGATTGATTTATTTATGCATTCTACTTAAAAGTTTATCTATGCTAGAAACTGTCAAAGTCAAATCCAGGGGCATTTAACTAAGCTTTGGCCATGAAACTCATTTGAAACCGCCACGCCCACCTCAAAATACTTATAGAAAACGAATAATATGGCTAAAAGCTCAGATCTCATTGGTGAGAACAGAAGGATTGGTTTGATCTCTCGCTCTCTACCATAATGACTCGTGTAACAGAAAGAGATGACGAAATTATGCCGTTTGACAGTTTTCAAATCATTCAAACAAAATGACAGTGGTTTATTTATACACGCGGGTTGTCATTTGCTGCCGAAATACTATCATTTCCGTCGAAAATATTGCGTGTTAAAGTTGTTCGTGATAAAAATACAATATAAGCCAGTATAGTGTTAGCGAGTTATAAACATATTATATTCAACCTACCTACGTAAGTTCAAGTTTAAAGTGAATTAACAGTTTTAGGTTATTCGTTCGGTTTTTTGAACAATGCTTGATACTTGACATATGTCTTCCTCCACAACGTATAAATGTTATTTATTATATCGATAAACTTATTCATGTTATTGATTAGTGTTATCCTGTATTATCTTATTGTTTTGGTGAAATTAAAGATTTTTAAACATATGTAACCATGAGTTCATGAGGCTGAAAAATGTCGGAATTTTTCGTCGTACTGTCGGACAATCATGTTTTGGAAATTTTCTTCAGTGTTTTTGCAAATTTCTTGTCATTTTGGGTGTCTTCTTCTCAGATTAACAAGTTTCATCTTAAGGAAATGCACTGTAAAAGTTTATTTTCTTAGTCAGATGAACCTTGCCCTTGGAAAACATTTCGACATTTTCTGCTTCAAGGACATTTTTATAATAGTTTTTTTGGGCTAGTGAGTGAATAGAGTAGGCTGAGAGCAATTATGTTGTCTATGGTCGCATCTTTTTTTAAATGGCCTTGAGTTTCCTCTACCTTGTCTACTGCTCTGCTCCGCACGGTAGGTACTGCTTGTATATCTGTGGTTAAGTACTGTATAATTCTGTTGGATACAAAAAGCCGGAAGATATCGATCTAGAGAGTGGTATATTTATGGTCAAATCGCTGTCATATCTCTATATTCCATCTATCGTTATGCTATCCTTCACATTAAATCAGTGAAAAAATACACAAAAGTGCAATTTCTGTTAAAGATTTATTATTTTATGTCTTTGGTGTGAATATATCGTATATATTTGCTGTGCAATTGAAGAAATTGTTGGTTAATTTAATTAAATATGACAGAGTTTGTCGACGTTTTTCCCACGGAGCTAGAACTGACCAATACACCGGGAGACCTTGTCTGTCCCGAGGAAAATTGCAACAGCGTCTTTAAGAAGTCTCCTCACTTGACAATGCATCTCGTTAAGCATCACAAAATAGGCAAATTAGGCTTATTAACTAAGCAATGTATTTCAAGATTTTTCTGCCCCGTTGAGCGATGTATTTACAATAAAACCTCGGCAGCCTGCAAGAGTTTTTCGCAAAATCGTTTGTTGAAGCAGCATTATATGAAAGTGCATGGACAGAAGAAATACGAGTGCGTTAAATGCGAAACAAAGTTTTCAATTCAATCTATCTACAAAAGACATTTAAGTGAATGCGGTAACATGTTTTTCTGTGAAGCTTGTGGATGGGAGTATAACAACAAAGGTTCTTTAGTGTTACATCTATCTAGAAAACACCCTGATTTACACAGATTATACAAACAAAATAAGTATAAACTTTGTAACACTTCTGCCAGCAAAACTGATACTGTTGATTTAGACAGTAAAAAATTGCCTATTTGTCACAATGCTGAATCATCAGTTATACCTCAAACTTTTAATGTTATCAGTGATACCGGACAGAATAACTTCATGTTGAATCATGCTGAAGCCAGCGGGATGTGTTCTGAAGTAAGAATTGCTTTCCAAGAGTCTGGAGAATTTAGTGTTAAAACTAAAAAAGTGAAAAATGAAGTCATTCGTTTAAATGAATGTGAAAATGGCGATAGTTTAGCTTCGGGTGTTGTTGATTCCGCAAAAAAACAGATATGTTCGTATAATACTAGAAATGTTGGTTCGTTTCTAAATAGCAATGGAGTTTGCTCTATTAATGTTGATGAAAACATGATTAATACAGCATCTTCTGGTGTAATGAATTATATTTTGATTCCTACAGGAAGTTTTTATCCAAATTTCTCTTCTTTGTCAGATAATGAAGTCATTTCTAAGGAAAAAGTGACAAAAAAAGGCAGGAAAAAAGTAAAGCAAGGTATTAAGAAAACTTGTGTAGCTAAACGTAGTAAGAAATCATATAAAGTTAAAGAATCGAAGAAGAAACAGTTGATTGTTTTAGAATCTACAATGAGCACTGATGAATCCAGCGTTTCTTCGTTTAATCAGGACCGCTTTACTCAGACCACATTAAAAACAGTGATAAAAGCTAAGGATTGTGATACTCAAAAATTCAACGTGGAAACACAAACTTCAACAGCCGGAACTAAACCAAAACACAAAATCAAAATAGATAAATCAACTAATTTATCTTATGATAACAACAAGAGAACGTTTGCAACGCAAACACATAGAAGTATTCTTAATAAAATCAAAAAAGATCAACCCAATGATAAAGTGGCTAAAACTTGCAATAGAAGTGTCACAGAAAAACAACACAATAAAATTAAAGCGAAGGAATTTAACAGATTGTCTAAAGTCGCTCTCAAAAATGTCGATCTGTCTGTTAAAACCAATACTTTTACAAATAGTTTTAATGTGTCAATGCAGACAGATGGAAACGGTGAGAATATTTATGAAGCTAAGCATTTTAACATTGAGAAAAAGGATAGCCAAGTTCAAACCGTGATGCCGCCATGTTTAACAGAAAAAAACAGGACATCCATTGAAAAATCTGGTGCTTTTTGTGACCTTGGCGCAGTCAGTACTCCTACAAACTTTGATTCAACGGATATGTCTGCGCAATTTGCTTATAGAGATCTGATGGATGATAAATCCAATGCCGGAAACTCTACGACGATTGAAACGCAAACAGCGCTAGACGAATTACTATATTCAAATCGCTGGAAACACGAATCTATCTTGTTTTCTGAACTGATTTGTCTGTCGGACATACAAACACAAACAACTTGGCCTACGGACGGCAAAAACGTTAATAGCGGACTTAATTTCAATGATAATTGTATAAATCCTGAATTAATCGACGACATGCCGAAATATTCTGACTCTGAGAATGCTTTGATATCGACGGAAACACAAACTAATGAAAATATCTTCGATTTCCCTATTAAAATTCCATTGTACGAAGAAACTAGAAATGAATCTCCTGATTTTTCGTTTAAAGAGACGCAAACTTGTGATTGTTTCGCCGATTCAATCAATTTCGATTACGACTTCGGTAATTTGCATTCTGGTTCGTTTTCGTCAAATAATTCCCACTCGAAAAATTGTTGTAGAGGTCTTTTGAATAGAAAATCAGACGTGCTTTTGTCTTGTACATCGAGTGAAACCCAGACTTATAGTATGAAAGATTCAATTATAAGCAAAAATTTAAACAATGATAGCTCTTGACCGTGGTTTTTCTAACCATTTTCAAGTAAAAGTGGGAAAATTCTTGATAAATTGGGGTATTGAAGTTATTCGGTTAGTCGAGGGCATGGGAAGTCACTTGGTCCAGCACAGATGTGCCTCCGGGGAACTGACGAAGGGGACTTTCTTCGACGAATTCTTTCAAGCCCATTTACATCACTACGCACAGCTACTGAGACTGCACGTCTTCCGAGAGTGAACCCTGCTAGTTTTATAGAAATAATAATGTACCTCTACTATATTACGTACTACTTATTTTAAAATATGTAGGGATATGTATTAGCACATACTTTGTTGTATCTCAAACTGAATTGAAACTCTATTGTATGTAATAAAATTGCATCAACCGATTGGTGATGGAATGTATAATAAAATAAAATGATAATACGTTTCACTTTTTCTCTGTTTTATACTATTATATTTCTTTTACTGTTATTATGCTTGCTCACGCAATACATATATATGGGATTGGTAGGTATGCATTTGCACAGACTTGGTGGATAGGAAATCTCAAATTCTGCAATTGTCCTACCTACCCAATGTACCCATCCCAAAATGTCACCATGACTGGTTTAATTGTTGTAAGATGTCAATACAGTGACATTATGCTCATTTGGAACACTGCAGAATTCAGTGTAAAATAATATCTCAGAGAGGGGAGAATTGACATATAATTTAACCACAACTAAGGGTGGGCTGCCCCTTCAGCCAACGAAAAAACCCTGCCGCTTATGCAGCACCCAGCGTTTGGGGCGTACTGGGCAATCTCCACAGCCATACTCTCCTGCCCCATTGCCTTGAACCGCAGTCAGAAGAACGTACCCTTTATTTGGTGTATCTAGTTGCTTTACTCTCCAGCTCCCTACCCAACCTTTTTAACCTGATCCTTCCCAACTTCTCCTTAAATCCCCCAAACAAAAAAAAACAAAAAATTTATGAACTCGCACCAAAATAACATCAATTTCCATCTCTTCCTTCCTTGGAGTGCGGTCTGCTTTAGCTCAGAGGACCCTTCAATTTGTGCGTGCTAGGTGGGAGAGGTAATCACATCTGCAATGGATTGCTACATTCTCTTCTCCGTCAAATCCTTGGAAAGGTTGGCACATACCTTGAGAATAACAGCATCCTAAGCGATCGGCAATATGGATTCCGTCGAAACCGATTGCGTGGCTATCGTGGGGTATGTAATGTATATTTGGAACGTTTTGGAGAAACTCAAACAGTTGGGTTGGATAACTCCAAAGCCTTTGATAGGGTCTGGTACCGGGCGCTTGAAGGAAAGTTACCATCGTATGGGATCAATACAACCCTGCATAGTTGGATTGTGGACTTTTTCAAGGGCAGAACAATTCAAACATCAACGATATTGTTGAATGTGCACCGATTTATTGATACGCTGATGACAGCACCGTTCATGAGGGTTATCTTTTTGGCAAGCCCTATTCCACTCTTGATGTCCGTACAGCTCGGGTAGGTTTGAGACAAAAAGTTGACAACCACCTCGAGAAGGTTCGCGCCTGGGGTAAGGCCAACCTGGTCAGAGACTGTGGTGTAATTTGATGGCACTCTCCCTTCCAATCTGTCTTCCAAGAAACTGGGCGTCTTGTATAGGTCTACCAGATTCTTCAATAGTTACCAGCTGCCAACCCTAAACAAATAATTTGGGATTCAAGTACACCCAAAAATTGAATTTGGGAGCCACCTCTGGGCTGGAGCCAGTACAATACTTGATAAACCTACATGATTCTGTATAAAGGAGGGCAGTCCGTCTGATTGACAATCCATTGTTAACAGACCGATTGCCATCTCTAATACACTGATGCTCGACGTACACGAGCGGAACACCTGTTCACAGCTGATGTCGGCTCCATGAGAATGGGCCACTTCTTCGACTCGATTTTGTGTAAGACGGCTCGTATGTTACCGGCAACTGTTTTTCCTCCTTTATATAATACTGGCCTCATCAAGACCCGCATTAATAAATCCTTCTCTACAGCCCCTATCTTAAGCCGCCCCACAACTCTGTCCAACCGGGTGGCGACATGGCTCCTCTGGTCAGGGGCGCTTTTGTGAGGTGTCACATAAAAAAAATATTGTTTTTATATTATGTTATACAGAAGTATTACATTAAATTCACGGGCTATCTATTTTATAACTTTTTTTTACCATTTTTGAAACAGAGTATTTACCTATCGTCATTTGTTGCAAAATTATAGTATAATAATTTTTCCAAAACCGGATTTTAGCCAATGTACAGCTCGACATTTAAGTGTAGAAAACAAATGATGGCGCTGCAATCGTTTTCTAGGTTTTAAATGGCAACACCAAGATGGCTCATAGGACAATGAATGTATGTTAAAAAAAAACACTTCAGCCAAAATGCATATTTCATAACGTATTTGTATTTTCAAAAATTTTGCACAAAAAACTGTAATTTAAATGGAAGTAAAATAAAACAAAACAAGTCTTAAGTGGGCGTTTATTTCGCTATAAAAACGTAGGTACAAAAGGTATTTAAAAATCTGAGTCTATTAATTCAACACCTGACATGTAATTATTATCTTCGTCCTCATGCGATTCTTCTTCTTCCGTATCTTCATCTTCATCTAAACGTATTATCAGTTCATCGATATCATCATACAGAGTACTGCCTCGTGCATAATATTCTGCCTCAATTTTCATCACGTGTTTGCAACAATTTTTCCAATCATCAGCACTTATGCTATTAAAAGCATTTTCTGTCAGCTCTTTTATATTGACCGTGTTTCCAATATTCTGAGATGCAACTTTTCGTTTGGCCTGTGCCCAAATTAGCTCAATCGGGTTAAGGTCGCAGTGGTAAGGGGGAAGCCTTACAACCGTGTGACCATGCTCTCCTAATACTTCATCAATATCATATACAGGCTCTGGCTTATGCATTTTAACCAGAGCCAACAATGATGGTTTCCTTAATGAATTGTCAAAAACAATGTTGTTATGTAATAACCATGCTTTTATGTCATTAACTCTCGTTGAGGTTGTTGGTGCCTTGTTTCTCACAACACTGTGATAAGGCGCATTATCCATGACAATAATGGAGGGCTCTGCTATATTGGGTATGAGCTTCTCAACAACCCACTTTTTAAAATTATGTGCATTCATTTCAGAATGGTAATCCTCTTTTTTGTTTGTTCCATTAAAAATTAATAGGGCATTAGGGACAAAACCCATTTCACTTCCAGCGTGAACAATGATCCAGCGCTTACCTTTTGAAATATCGTGTTGAACTCCTGTCACATCCATAGATTGCCAGCATTTCTTTAGCTTGTAGGATGAATGGATATAACTTTCATCCAAGTAAATAATATTTTTTTGCAGTTCTTCAGGTAAATTTCGGTTATCCATGATAATTTTTAAGTAATGCTCTCTTTTCGCCGCAATATTTGTTTTTTCAATAAGAGCACTTCTGTTTGTTTTGCACTTTTTATAAACAAAGCCGATGGAATGCAAAATTCTTCTTAAATATTCCCGGCTACCATCAAATCCAATGTCTTCTTTGAGTACAGTTAGTAATGTTCTTAAAGTTGGGACTTCTTTTCGCACTATGTAAAAAAAATGAATTTTTTGTCGAATGGCACAAATATCAAAATCATCCAACTCTTTTTTAGGGCGTCCTATTTTCCGTTTTCCCGGGGTTTCAAATTTTCCGTCTGCCTTTTCCCCTTCCTTGACGATTCGTCTTACCGTTGATTCAGATTTTCCTGTGTGTGAAAAACATCATTAAAATTAGTATTATAGAAAAAAATTATAGTTAAAAAAAACACATACTAGATAATATTCATTTAGAAAGAAAGAAAGAAAGATAAAATTAAGAAAAAAGTTACTTTTCTATGAGTTTAAAGAAGTTGCAAATTTTTTTTTTAATTGAGTTATTCCCTTTTTCCTGTGGCCTCATATGAACTGTCAAAAGGAAATGTCAAATTCGGATTGTTAAGCATAACCTCAAATCAGATTGTAACGGTTATAATCGCTCGAAAATTGGCATAAATCTTCTAATACTAATGAAATTTATTAAAAAAACTATACTACGTACCAGTCATTTCTGCAGTTCGTTTGTAAACATCTTCTAAATTAGATAGGAGCATCTTCGCGCGATATTCGGCTAGGCAGCGTTGAAAAACGCTGTATATAACTTCTCTTGCACCACTACGTATCGGTTTGTTCATTTTAATTAAATTCAAACAATATACAGGCAAACAATGAAAAAATAATTATTAAATGAGCGGATCATACACGGATTTAAGACAGTAAATCGGAGCAACATGACCATAACATGACAGACATACGAAACGTCATAGACAAAGCAACTAATTCGGTGTTGCCATAGTAATGAAAAATTTAGTTCCAATTTAATACATTTCTAGACATGCTGGATTCACTGTAGCTCATACCTTTTAAAAATCGAAATCACTGTTTTTATCACTAGCAACACCAACATATTTTATCTATGACCTCTTATGTCAAAATAAAACTGACAGGAGATACTAAAAAAAAAATCGTCGGCTAAAATATTTTCGAAATAATAAAACACAATGCTGATAAAACCGTTAAGCATTTTGCCCTTTAAAAACGCTGGAATAAGATGTCTACAATCTTCAAATTTGCACCAAACGATAAATAATTATTTGCCATCAGCTCAAGAATTACCCAAGGATGAATCTTTCGAGCAAGAAGTTAAAACTAATTTCATTGAACTCAGCCAATTTCAAAAAGTGGCTTTATCTATTGGATCGGCAGCCATATCTTTAATGGATCCTTACAGAGGAGATATGATTGCTTGTCTAGGAGAAGTGACTGGACAATCTGCCTTGATTTACATGAGAGAACAGATGCTGAAGACAGAGGAAGGAGCTGATATCTTGAGGAATAAACCGCGCATAAACTCCAAGACTTTAGACTATGAAAGGTTGAGAAAACTTCCCGATGGAACCGTCGGGAAGATGTACAGCGATTTTCTCGTGGAAAATGGAGTTACAGCAGATTCGCGGTTGCCTGTGCAGTTTATTAAGGATGTGGAATTAGCTTATGTGATGCAGAGGTATAGGGAAGTTCATGACTTGGTGCATGCGTGTTTAGGGATGAAGACGACCATGCTAGGAGAGGTTACTATCAAATGGGTGGAGGGTTTACAGACCAGGCTGCCCATGTGTGTTGGCGGGGGTATATTCGGTGCGGTTCGCCTCAAACCGAAGCATCGTCAGTTATATATTCAGCATTATCTGCCGTGGGCGATAGAAACGGGGACCAATGCTAGCTTCTTGCAAGGAATATACTTTGAGAAACGTTGGGAACAACCGATTGAAGACTTTTACAGTGAAATGAATATTACTAAACTTCTAGTGTAAATGGTTACATTTCCGACAGCCACTGATGAGATAGACCAATAGAAATGTGATCACATTGCTAGGGATAACCTGTTCAGTGCAGATAACATAGTACATATACCATTAGGTTAGATATTGTAATATCTCCAACGTGAAAAATTTTGAAATTTTATAGGCGAGTTAAATATCTTTTTTTTAAACTGGAAAATGAATGGAGTCTGCCATTTCTTTTAATTTATTGTGTACATTAATAAATAAATATTATTTGGAGGTCTACCTTTGTTTTCCTGCTCCGAAATTGGTTTTTACATTTTACTGTAAAATACATCTCCACTTTGGAGGTATTACGCATCCGGCGACATTATGTAGTATTTTATTAGTGGATATAGAATTTTTAACTGTTATGTTTATAAATAAATTATGTTACTTATTCTCCTTTTATTGATATTTTGTATGTAGTCACTAAAAATCAATCCGTAAAAAACTTTGTTTTTTACTTCGATACATTTATTTTTAAATTAAAAAATGTATATATATATGTTATGGTTAAGGTTTTCACGGGTGTACGATGTAGAATGATGTTCTCCGTTTACCCGCGTAACGTAGTCCTTAAAAGGACTTTTTAATTCCTGACGTTTCGGACAGATCTCACTGTCCATCTTCAGAGGCCTTATGTCCTGAATTTTATCTCAAACTGAACGCTTTCGCGTGTCTGTTCGGTCCAGAAGTCAAGATACAAGTGGGTGCTTATCAATTCTTATGTCTAGGACGAAGTATGCGTGTTGAGAGTGATTTTATATGCCAAGTTTCGGCTTGATCGGATGTCGGGAAGTGGGTTAATTTCCACTTCCAAAGTTTGCATTCATTCATTCCCCAAAATAAAAGTGAAATTCAAACAGATGTATTTAAAAATCACTCCATTTCATCTCAAGGTAGGCAGAGAGGATTTAACACATCGCAACTTCGTCCTGGAACACCATCCTTCCTTCATCTATATTCCTTCGTTATTCCAACTCTTTACGCTTGTAATATTGTCAAGGTTGGTTTACTAAACGTTACAATTACATTCATACACACTCTGGGAAGTATCCTCACGAGAGACGGAAAGACATTTAAAGAAGGATGGAATGCAGGAACTGTATTTAGAGGACTGAACACCAACAGTCTACAATGGTGTTATGATATGAACCTAGATGTGTGGCAGAAGTATGAATACTGTACAAATAGTATATAATGGAGTATACAAACAAACAAAAAAAACAATTGAAGTGAGAATGTTTTATTTTTTTAAATATTAAATAATATATTTCACAAAAAATCAATGACAAACTGAGAAAGAAACTCTCCAATAATTAAGTACAATGCACAACAAAAACACCTTGGCGTCCAAGAAATCTTCACCACCAACAAAAAAATAAAAATCTGTAGACACAACACCTTTTGTGTCCGATCTTAGGAAACACTTCCTTGCAAATAGAGTAGTGGATGCATGGAACAAACTTCCACAACATATCATCATTGCTGCTAATACATATAAACCAATTTAATTTGGAGAAAAGAAATGCATAGTTTACTTATTCAATTATTGTTAAACTTATTGTGAAACCAGGTATGATCGTATCAGCAGAATTTTGCCTGCTCGTTTAATAATAATAAATAACAAACTAAAAAATAAATACAAATGTCTTAAATTAAATTAGAAATAATATGAATTATGTTAAAAATAATAATAAAAAATAGTCTACCATTTTCGGTAAGTGACAATGAAATACAATTTATAAATCTACAGATTAATTCACACATAAATTACTATTATTTTATTAAGGCGATGCACTACATCGTGTAATATTTTAAATTGAGCCGCTATCAATAACAACCCTTACGTAGATGGCGATAAGGTTTAAATTCCCGCTTAACACCATCCGCCTGTTTTGATTTATGCAAGAAAAAAACATGGCCAAAAAGTGCCTTTTATTTTATTTTGTGGATGTTCAGGCATAAATATTTAATTTTTTTTTAATCATTTTATAAATAACTTAATTTGCCACATTATACGATAAAAACATAACCGAAAATGGGTTCGTAAGTAGGAGATTTTGAACTTTAAAGCAGTTTTCATAGGCCTTATACATTATTTTTTTCTGGGCTTATAAAAAGACTTATCTAAAAAATACTCGATCGTTTCAAAGGCCAAGATGTATTCTACTCGCAGTATATAATTAAAGCATCTGAAATATTTCTAGGTGACCAAATTTTCAAACCAAAAACAGATGATTTTGCATTACTACGTATGGCATCGCTTTAAAAAGAATGACAAACATTCCCGGGTTACGAATGGCTGAACTGTTTGAATTCTACCCACTAGAATTTTTTTGCTTGTGCAATGATAGTGGACTTCTACCAGAAATTGAACCCGTGATGCTTGGTAACCTGGGACCCTGATCCTCGATATTTTTAGAGACAAACAGACCTAAATTATTCCTAAAAATGGGACGGCATTACAATATAAGTCAGTCAAAGTTTACTATTAATTATTACGTGTGAATTAACACAAGCAGTCATTCATATTACAACAAAACAATTTTTTCTCAATTCTGATTGAAGGCGAATTCGGAATTGGGCGAAATCACATACTCCTTACGCAGATGGCGAAAATTTTGAAATTAAAATTATTTATTATTAATTATTTGAAACAAGAAAACACTGATAAAATTCATGTTTTATTATAATTTCTGAAGTTCGGCACAAATAATAAAAAACATATCATAATTTAAAAAACTTAATTTGTCTCATTATGCGATAAAACCATATCCGAAAAGTCTGATATGCGAGCAGGAGATTTTACACCTGAAAGCATTTTTTGTAGGCCTGATATTTTATTCTTTTCTACGCACCAAAATTATTTCCAGGCGATCAAATTTTCAAACCAAAAACACATGATTTAGCATTACTTCAACACACATACGAAAATGAAATGATTCAAGTTATAAAACAAAACACAGCAGATACTAATAAAATTATGAGAAAATGCACAACTTAAAAACAGAGTACTAATTATTAACCTTTAAATAATTTTTCCGCAGGGGTAAGCATAGAAGACTGCCACACATTAAAATTCATACATACTCTTCAGTTATTCTGACCGCATTGTCCCAGACTACTACTGTCATTAAATTCCACATCATATATTCTCCTCACATGCCCAAATCATCTAAGTGTCCCTTTCTTAACCATTTCGCTTACATCTGCCTTGTATTCTTTCTGGATCTCATTTTTAAAACAGTCATACGAAGCTTTACCACACAAACCCCTCAGATATCTAATTTCTACCGCATTCAGTCTACTTTCATCCATTGTCTGCTAGTTCCATGCCTCACTGTTATACATCAGTTGGTACAGCACACCACTGTGGACAGCTAGCTTCGCTTCTTTGGAAAACTTTTTATTGGCGTCAATCGCGTTCTGTCCTCCATTAATGGAGTTTCCTGCATTCACCCTTCTTTCAATATCTCTATCAGCCATCCCATCTCTCATAAACATACTTCCCAAATACCTGCTCCTAGTATTCATTCATTCATTCACAGCCATATTGCACACTGTTTTTGTACTCTCTCTCTCAAACACCACACTTAACCATCCTCTGCTAGTTCCAAGCCTCACTGCCATACATCAGTTGGTACAGCAAGAACTTACTCCATTGTGGACTGGTAGCTTCGCTTCTTTGCCAATCGCACTAATACAAAGTTGTCCAATTAATGGAGTCCTCCAGTCCAGTCTGCTATTAATAAAGTTTCCTGCAATTGCCCTTCTTTCAATATCCCTATCAGCCTCACGCCATTTTGTCTTCCTTGATCATCCACAACTTCTTCCGCCTTACACTCCTTTATTTTTTCATCCACCCCATGTCCAAACCACCCAAGTATTTCTTATTCTTGCTTATTACACTTGACATCACAGATACAGATTTTTAGCCACAGAATAAAGAACGAAAGAAATGGGCTTGTCCATTAGGCGTATTTCGTGATTCAAAAGTCTGACCTTTCTTTGCTTAAATTTCATATGCAGAACTGTGTTTCACCATTATTAAATTGAAATTCAAATGGAATGGTTATGTACGATGTCAGTGGCGACAATCGAATCCATTAAAATTTGTATGAAAGGCGGCTCTAGTGTTCTTCTTTATTCTATGGTTTTAACACTTACGGAACTCATTTCTACAGCACTCTGTCCACTTTCATCCTTCACCTATAAATATACCACCATTGAACCCCCCTGAACGATTGAAATTGACATCTCATAACAATATATGAGACGTATCAATCGTCACGTCACTATCATAATAAATTTCACATACAAATAACATTCTTGATTGTTCTCACATTTTTGTGAAAAATGAAAGCTTAAGTATCGCCTCTGCCAGAAATGGTGAGATAAAACAATATTCTGGCTTTTAATTTGATATTACACAATAATAATTGTTAGATGTAAATTAAATCAATTTAAAAAAAAAAATTGTAAATGTAGGATGATTCAGTCAATTTTAAATGGCAAGAAAATAATATAAGTGATAATTTTTTTTACTTTATACTGTAATAAAGACTGATATAGAAGTAGATTAGTGATAAACTTGCTTTGGACACACAAACAAGTCCCCGTTACGCTTCTAACGGTTTTCCACTTCCACTTTTCACTTAGTTATCGGACCAATGTTTAACATTCTCGACAATTACGCTAGCTTTTTTCGGGGCAATTTCAACTTTCTCAGGGATTACAATTGGATCGGACTCCGAACCAGTCTTACTAACATTATAGCACGGTAAAATCTTTGTGTTTTTGGTGACAACCAACGTAGGCAAGTCCGCTAAGGGACTCCAGTTCGCTTTATCAGGGTTCTCCTTTTCTAAAACACTATTTTTATCAATCTTAATGCTTCTATCATTGGATTTAAGTACCAATTCTTTAGTGAGATTTGAGGTGTTGTTCGTTTCATTGATTTTTTTCGACGTTATATTCGTTGTAGCGTCTTTCACTGTTAAACTTTGTTGTTTTAAGTTGTTGATTTGATTGTTGACTCGTTGTTTTGTAGATGGGCTTTCTTGCAATGTATCGTCGAGGATATTTCTCGGAGGCAGCGACGTATTTGACTCTGTTCTCGGTGAATCTTCCGACCACGTAACGCTATCGCTGTACGCTTTCAATATCTCCTCCGATATGCTCTGATCGGACTTACCACTGTCGCCGAGTTTACTATTGATGAAATGCTTCATTATATTATCAACAGGCGGGGCTTCATCGTTTGAACCCGGTTTGCTTTTATTAGATTTATGTTTATCGCTTAAATATTTGCTGTACGAGTTCATATTAGATTTTTGACTATCGTTGGACTTGGAATTCTGTTCTTCGGAAGAATCGTTAGCAGCATTTTGCGATAGATCTGGAGTATCAGGTTTAATCGACGATTCCTCGGATCGTAGGTCACTTTCCGTTGAAACTTTTGAAGACATTTTTCCCGCTATTTCCGTAGATAACGAATCGTTAGATTCTGACGAATGATTTATATTCAATAGTGCATTGTTTTTATCATCATGGACAGAGCTTTCTGAATCAAAAGACAGATCGTAATGATCTGATCTTCCACTATTAACGAGGAATGTATTATTTTCAACTCCTGGAATTGGACTGCCCTCGCTTTCATTGAAAGATCTCTCATTTGAACCATCGATGATATTATTATCATTTGCGGCAATACCTGAGTTTGTACGAAGTTTATCTTTACTTCTAATTACGTTAAACAGCATCTGGATTAAATGTACTAGAACTGGAACATCATTATTAACACTGCTGGACAATTTTAAACCTTGCAAAAGATTGAGTCTTCCTTCGTACGAATACATTTTACCTTGTCCGGTTTCAGCCTTGAATACAGAGGCTGTCTGTACCAAATTACAAAATTCAACCAATTCCTGCACTAGAAGAAGGGTTAGTAAGCCATCACGGGTCGACAGAACGTCTTTAAGTCTTGAATTTTGATATTTCTGGTCGTTTTCGTTTTCTAGGGTCATGAAAATATTGGCTCGAAGTTGAGCTCTAATTTTGGCAAGGACTCCATTTTTTTCTAAAGCTTCTGTCACCAGCTCTTTCAGTTCAACGTCCTCATCTTGAGACATTTTGGGGTTTTATTTGTGAATTAATTAAGTTTTGATGTCGTTATTAGTTTGCTTGGTAAAGTTTTGTTTACGATATAGAATGTCACGCGTAAACATAAATAAACCACTCACTACGCAAACGTCACCGCTGTTGCTTACAAACTACCAATTGAAGAGTGTGAAGCAATAAAATGTATGTAAAAGTACCAACCTAGCAATATTTTTCCATACCAAATAATAGTTCCTACCGTCACATTTTGATCTATGTGATGATGTCTTGATAAATAAAAAACATATTTTCTAATAATTTTTAACTGTTTTTCTCGTACTTATATAGGAGAGACACTGTAGCAAATACCCCATTATATTAATAATACGTCAAACTAAATAAATAAAGTGAAATAGTGTAATTATTTAATTGTCTGTTGTAATTTATTTATTTATTTCTTGGATAATTTGGATAGCGCCGCTTTTGTGAGACATCACCTCAGGGGCGCTTTACAGTTGATGCAGGTATTACAAAAAATATAAATATTAAAAAAAAAGAAAGTGAAGTTAAGTTAAGTAAAATGAAGTACAGGAACGGGTAACACGAAGATAAAAGAAAAGATAGAGACTCTGCCGCAAGAATCCTAGGTGGGAAAGAAACTGGACCAGCTACTGCAGCAAGAGAGTCCACCGCGTCCACTAACAGCGCCAACACGAGGTTCGCCCGTCCAGGCATGTATCTGTTGCTAATAAAGAGCTGACACAATATCTCGCTTAGATACCAGACCTTGGCAGCACCGCTTTGAGGTTCGACGAAGATAGAAGATGGAGACTCTGCAGCAAGAATCCTAGGTGGTGAAGAAACTCTACCAGCTGCTGCAGCGAGAGAGTCTACCGCGTTTAACAACAGTGCCAGCGCAAGTTTCGTCATCCGTCCAGGTATGTGTCCGCTGCTAATAAAGCGATGACACAATACCCTCATATAGATAACAAACCTTGGCAGCACCGCTGTGATGTTCGGCGAATCCATCATTCATCTCCATATTATCCTGTGATTGTAGAAAAAGTGCATTATGCCCGCAAGAAAAAGCGACGGTCGGGATAATAAATTACCATATGTGGCTTGCCTATTTTTTTTTGATTTTTATAAACAAAGAATAAATCGAGCCATGATCGCCTAAAGATCGTAACCGACAAAAACTAAATTTTACAGGAGACGATTTTTTCTTCTCATTTTTTAAGTAATATACTTATGGTACCAAACTTTATAGCGAATGTAAGTTTTATTAATACCTTCCACCTTATATTATGGAAATAGTTAAGCCCCCGCATACCCAATTTCTACCGATTTGTAACAAGTCTTTAAGTTTTTATGTTAAAAAAAAATATTTTTGAAGATAATATCTATGCATTTAGTATGCCTATGTTAATTATATGAATTTTCCTTTCAAATTCAGAAAAAATCGCAAAGTAAGCTCCGAAAATTATTGAAAACACGTTTTTTTCTGCCATTTAATATGTTAAAGGCATGAAAAAAACCAAAGTGTATCTTTAAATACAACTAAACATAGACTAAATTAGACTAGACACGGCATATTCATATAAAAATAACCCCAACACAATTTTGGTTTGGTTCACATGCACATTTATGAAAAGGCCCACGCATTATGACGCAATGTGAAATGGGCACTGTGCATTGCGTTTTACCTTTTGTTGGTCTATTTTGGTTCTCAGCTATGCTGGGCAAGTTCATTTTTTCAATCACAAAAATAACCGAGTTCCAAATATTTAAATTTGAATTATGTCCATATTACAACACCTCTGACAACAAATTCTCCGTTGTTTCGCTTACGAGTTTGAACGCTTGTACAAGGAGTTTAAACAGAGTTGGTTTGTTAAGTTCATCTCCATATTTGTGACGTACGCTACGTGGCGTTATTTTTAAAATTAATTTAACTAGACAGGGCTAATCTAGTATAATACATCAATGCAACTAAAGCATAAGAGAGTTTTGCTCTATTTCAAACGAGTCGTACTTTATTAAATATTTTCACTTAATTATTATTATTATGTTTTTTTAATATAAGCGCGCTCCCTCTAATATTCGTAAAAGGCAATCTTTGTCGCTTACGATGTTTTGCATATCATACAAAACGGACCTACTATAAAAATATATATTTTTATTTCTCATTATCAATTCGTTGGTACACGTTCTGGTTACAATAAAAAGCTGGAAAGTATTATACGCACATGATTTATCATTATTCGATCTACAACTCAAACATGAAAACAGTTGGCAGGTATAAAACAATAAACCAATTTATTTAAACTAAATCTTTTGTCGATAAACTTTGCATTATAATTATCATGAAAGAAACAAACTTTATCATATTTATTTATTTTATTTTAGTAATTTGTACATTTAAGTTTACAAATGACTAGTTAATTTGTTACCTACATACAGGGTGTATCGGCACTAACCCGACAAACTTTAACCAGCTATTCCTTAGCACATTTGGAGTAAAAAATGTTATGTGCACTTTGCTGTCCGGTAACGTTTTTTTTTAATAAAAAATTAATTAAACATATTTTCACCACATGTCACCACTGTTTTATCCTTTGTCAAAATTTGAAAGCAACATCGCAACTCTCGCGTGTTGCTGCGAACGAAGCCCGTATTACATAATCCAGTACCAGAAAAGAAATATTTTATTTAACAATAATGATTATTCACATTTTTCGTATGCGAATCACTGATTGTCTTCTTGTATTGTACACATCAGTTTTATTTTTGTATCTAAATTGTTTCACCTCTGGAATGCTTTGGTTTCACCTCTTACGCGTTTCACGTATTAAATAGTCTAATTTTGAAACTAAGAAACTAATTAGTAGATTTCCTGAATTTATAATCGAAGTCCAATAATTCTGAGCACTTTTAAAAACAATTTTCCTCACTTAGGTACTTATCAATAATAATAATTGGATTATTTGAACAGCGCCGTTGTTTTTTAAATCACCGTAAGTGCTCTGTCAAAATGTTACTTGCTAGGCTATCCTACAACGTATATTTTTTAATAAATTTAGTTATTTACAACTTCGCGGAATGTGATTTATGAATATTATTGCTTATGTTAAAAGCCTTCCAGAATTACCGGAATATAACGAGCAGCTTGACACACTTAAGTTTATTTCCACTAATTTGAAGGTACAAAGAATGTATAGTTTTAAAAACAATCCCGATGAATCAAAAAACGGTTCATATAAAACTGCTGCGCAACACACTGAGACAAAGGAAAGCACTCACACAAACGTCATGACTGCATTGGATTGACCACCTGCAAATGAATGCTGCCAGATTGCTAATTTATTTAAACAATAATTATTAAATTTTATTTAAAATATCGCAATTTTTTTAAAAAATCGACAATAAATTACAACTATAATTTAAAAAAAATATTCTTAACCCCACGCTTTTTCGTAATTGATTAATTAATTCAGAATTTAAACGTTGCTTGAAATGACTAGCCGTATTTGGTGACCAGATCTGAATATCCAGGTTCAGAATTTAAACGTTGCTTGAAATGACTAGCCGTATTTGGTGACCAGATCTGAATATCCAGGTTTAGAATTTAAACGTTGCTTGAAATGACTAGCCGTATTTGGTGACCAGATCTGAATATCCAGGTTCAGAATTTAAACGTTGCTTGAAATGACTAGCCGTATTTGGTGACCAGATCTGAATATCCAGGTTTAGAATTTAAACGTTGCTTGAAATGACTAGCCGTATTTGGTGACCAGATCTGAATATCCAGGTTCAGAATTTAAACGTTGCTTGAAATGACTAGCCGTATTTGGTGACCAGATCTGAATATCCAGGTTTAGAATTTAAACGTTACTTGAAATGACTAGCCGTATTTGGTGACCAGATCTGAATATCCAGGTTCAGAATTTAAACGTTGCTTGAAATGACTAGCCGTATTTGGTGACCAGATCTGAATATCCAGGTTTAGAATTTAAACGTTGCTTGAAATGACTAGCCGTATTTGGTGACCAGATCTGAATATCCAGGTACTTCCTCACCTTCCACTCCTTCCCTTAGCCATAAAACTTACCCCAATTCAACATAAAAATTGTTTAAATTATCGGATGTAATGAAATGCATAATAATTAGACCCCAAAATACTTAATTATTCAGGGAAATAAACCCCTGAGTCATCAGTTGGAAATACCAACGACATTAAGTGAAATTAACAATGCAATAATCCTATTATTGCATTGTTTAAAATTTCACTTAATTATTAGCATTAGCAAATAATATTGGGATTAGCAAATAATAATTTACGACAATTTACTCGGAAATCAATAAAGCCAGAATAATAAAAAAAGAAAGTTATCACTTACGTCGTCTGTAAGTGGCTTTACCAAAGTTTGATAATGCCGTCAGAAGGTGAAACAGCTGTCACGCGTAATAATAATTACAACTAGCAGAACTTGTTTATAAACACACTGTTTTTATAAATTTTTTAATAAGACTGTTAAAATAAAAAAAATCTCTAAATTGAAATGGAGTTCTACAAACTAAACTTAAAATCAAATAAATTTATTGCGAAGGTTCAAAGTACTGTACTGTAATATTATATTAAATAATTTTTACGTGTTTAATTACTGTTTAAAGTCAGATTAAAGCGATTAAAAAACCCACCTGGCAATTCTTATTCGAGTTTCGTTGTTTTTACGTATTGGCGCGCTTACAAGCATCAGTCGTCTCATTTTTAACCATTAATATTTAGTGTGTAGGAAAGAGAGAAGACGCTTTTCGACACACTTGTCGAAAAACTTGTTGAATGCCGACGGGCATACTCTTCTACAGATTTTATTAAATATTGATATGTAGGTAATATTGATGTGTAAATGAATGACATTGTGAGAATTTTACCAATAAATAATAAATGAAAATGCGGACATGTAGTTTATGTTAATTTTTTTATTGGAGCATTTGTTCGAAGTGACTACCATTATTTTCGATGCAAGCGTGTAGTCTTGTTATATTTTGATTATTTAAGTTTGCAGGATTTGCTTTAATTTCTGCAGCGGCTTCCATCACTCGTTCGAGCAGTTGCTCTCTTGAGGCTATTGGCTTAGCATACACTTTTTCCTTGAGAGCCCCCCACAGGTAGTAATCCAGGGGGGTCAGGTCGGGTGATCTTGGTGGCCAAGCAATGGCCGGACTTCCACGGCCTATCCAACGACCAGGAAACTCGACATCCAAGTAGTTCCGCACGGCAATCGAATAGTGTGGTGGGGCTCCATCGTGCTGGAACCACATTCTCCGTAGTAATTCGAGGTTCACATCTTCCAGAATCTCGCCCAGTTGCACTTGTAAGAACTCCAAATACATCGGTCCATTTAGTCTGGGAGGCAACTCGATTGGACCGAGTATTTGATTTCCCAGGATTCCTGCCCACATGTTGATGGAAAATCTGTCCTGGCTCGACGACTCCCGAACAAGCTTGGGGTTTTGTTCAGCCCAATGGTGCAAGTTGTGCACATTTAGCACTCCTGTTTTAGTGAACTGTGCTTCGTCGGTAAACAATATGTTTTTCATGAAGTCTGCATCTCTTATGACATTATGCAGCATTCTTCTGCAGTACACGACTCTGGAAAAGTGGTCATTCTCCATGAGGCCTTGGCAGCGCCTATAGTGAAAAGGTTTGAGCCCGTGCTTCTTCAGAACTCTCCATACCGCCATGTGTTCCCTGTGTCCTATCATCAGAGCGACCCGACGCACGGACAGCGTGGGGTCTTCGGTAATTAAGTTCAGGATTCTCTCCTCAACTGCCACAGGAACGATGTTGTGTCCTCCGCCGGCGCCTTCAATCCGTCCGATGCCACAGTCACGCAATTGTTGATACATCTGAAACAAAACAACAAATAACAACTGCTTTTATTATTCAGCTCAGTAATAATGTCAAATAAACAATCGCGGGCTTTTTCACTCATTTTATTTTTAAAGAACACTTATTTTAGGCACATATCAGAAAACTTACGTTTTCTCTTCATTTATTTCATTTTTTTATAGTAAAATGTATAACAAAGTGTTTTAAATTATAATTTTCTTAACTAGGTACGGTTGATATCTTGGATTCACAGGGGTGAAATTGAATTCAAGTAATTTAAATAATCCCATGGTGAGAAAGGGAGTGAATTCAATTGCAGTGAATGATGCATTTATTAGAGATTAAAATTAATTAACTTTTTAAAACGCCGTTTAGTGACCACTGAACACAAATCACCTAAAGTACAATTTACATTTTTAAAGTTGGTGGCCCCTTGTTATGTTTTTAATGTTCCCAGTTTAAATTTCAAAAGCGCTTTTTGGCATTATCAATGAATGTAAATAGTTTCAATAAACAATTGATAGGGTACAAACCTGGACAAAGGTAGCATGGTGTGGGACGCGTCTTCCAGGAAACCTCATGCGATACTCCCTTACGGCTGCTCGTGAATTTCCATTGCAAAATCCATAAACAAAAACAATATCTGCTTGCTCGGCAGGTGGATAATTGAGGGGCATATTTCAACAGTAAAAACTTAGATAACAAAACAAAAACGAAACTAGAAACTTGATGACATGCGAACTCCCAAAACAGCACTGACCACTGATACGAGACGGGGTGGCGGGAACCACACGGGACTTGAGACAGAATATGTGTGAAAGAGATGACAGTAGCGCGGCGTTGCCAATTATTTTACCCCTATACTGTGGGCAGTAGCGGAGTGTGGAAATTTTATTTATTTTTTGTTTTTAAAAGAAAAAAAATGTTACCGGACAGCAAAGTGTACATAACATTTTTTACTCCAAATGTGCTAAGGAATAGCTGGTTAAAGTTTGTCGGGTTAGTGCCGATACACCCTGTATAAATATACTATATTTTTTCTTGCTTTATGTGGCTCCTACACAACATCTTTAATTTTCCAATTGGGGTAGACTTAAGGTTTTCCGGCAGCGCATTATGGTATTTCATCCCTTTATACAGGGTGGCCGGAAACTCGTAGTACAAGCGGGAAACTGGTGAATCTACATCACATTTGGAGTCGATTTTGTGGTATATTTTTTTTTGATTTGAGCTTTCGTTATCGAGTAAATCGAGTTAGAAGTTGATTTTTTTTTTAAAATCAAATTCTTATAAATTATTACTGAAGATCAAAGTACCCAACTAATCAAAACTATTTGAAAGTAAAACAAATGAAGAAACTCGGATTTGAAGCATTATTTTGAAATCACCCTTAATTTAATCCGGTGTAATCATAAAATATTTCTGCTCTGCAGGGTTAAAACATCTGTTGTTCAACCCTAAACACCAGAAAAAACTTTAACCCTAAAATAGCAGAAAAATATATTTTTTTTGTGAAAATGCTCAAATCAAAAAACTTTATGTTTATTTGGGTTCCCCATGTGGTGTAGATTCACCAGTTTCCCGCTTGTACTACGAGTTTCCGGACACCGTGTATAGTATACTATTCTGATTTCTGAGTATTCGCCTTGTCCTTTTTTGGTAGCCTGATTTCATTGCACGTCCTTGTTTTATGTTTGTGTATGTCCTTGTATACAATTTTATTTGAAAAATATTTGGGTAGTAGGTGGTTTACTATTTTGTGTACAAATATCATCGTGTTGAAGGTCAACATCTGTTTAACCGCTAGCCAATTTAGTTCCTTTAACATTTTATTTACTTTTGAATATCTATTTCGTCTTAGTATTGTTATTTGAGTATTGTTCTCATTGCCCTATTTTGGAGAATTTGAAATTTATTTTGCTCTCGGTCGTTACACAGGAAAAGGATAGTTGAGCAGTAGTTAAAATGTGTAGCAATAATGGAGTTATAAATGGTGATTGTAGTTTTTTCGGACAGTTTTTGGCGAATTCTTCCTAAAAAAGATATGTAAGTTTATATGTATTTCAATGCCTCATTTATAAAATTAAATATTAATCTATTGTCCTTTACAAATACCATTGTTAAAGCCTTGGAAGACAACACTCAGGTTGACGTACTCTATACTGATTTCTCCAAAGCCTTTGATAAAGTAAATCACTCGATTCTCATGGCCAAACTTTATGCTATAGGCATTAGAAACCCGTTGTTATCATTCTTTCGCTCTTACTTGAGCGATAGAAAACAAAGGGTTAAAATAAACAACTTTGAATCCTTTAACATTGACGTAACGTCCGGCGTTCCCCAAGGAGCTCATTTGGCCCCGCTTCTCTTCAACCTTTTTATTAACGATATCACCAAAGTTTTTTCTCATACACGCTTCTGGCTTTTTGCGGATGATAATAAGATTCTTCAGATAATTAAATCCTACCTTGACTGCTTACATTTTCAACGTGATATTGACTCGTTTAATAATTGGTGCAAAATAAACTGCATGGAACTTAATGTTGATAAATGTAAAATTTTGTCCTTTTATAGAACCAAAAAACCTATTCAGTTTGATTATAAATTAAACAATGTTTGTTTATCTACTGTAACATCTATCAAGGATCTTGGGGTCACTCTAGACTGCAAACTTTCTTTCCGTGAGCACATTAACAACATTGTTAACAAATCACTTAAACTACTTGGCTTCGTTCATAGAATAACCTCTGACTTTAAACATATAAGTACCCTTAAAACTCTTTACTGCTCGTTAGTTCGCCCTCACCTTGAATACGCTAGTGTTATTTGGTCTCCTTTCTATGCTGTCCACATCTGTCACATAGAATCCGTACAACATCGCTTCCTACGAGGAATCGCTTGGAGGTTGGGTCTTGAAAGAGGAGAGTACTCATATGATGAAGTTGAACAAACTTTAAACATTTCTTCTTTGGAGAAACGTAGAAGGGACACTGATCTGATTTGCATATTCAAGATTATCAATGGTATTACAGACTCACCTTCTTTGTTGCAACTTATCCAATTCAACATCCCTTCCCGTAGACTCCGAAATAATGAATTGCTGTTCGTCAATCAACATTCTACCAATTATGGATACCATTCTCCTTTGTCCAGAATGTCGAGACTTGTCAACTCACTGTCAAGTCAAAGCATTGAATTTTGTGGTATATGCCTAAATGACTTTCGACAGTCAATACGCAATGTCTAATTTCTAATGCCCTTTGAACCATCTTCATGCTTTGACTTATTATTATCTCCCATTCTTAATTTTATATTATTATTGTCATTGTTATTGTCTTCGCTCCTCATTTATATATGCTCTCCTTTCACTGTCATCTCTGTTTATAAAACTTATTCGTGTAATTAATATGTTGTTAATGGACTATTTGTCCGTAAATAAATAAATAAATAAATAAATAAATAAAATAAAGTATTACTAACTAACATCCATGTACCAAACGAATACATAACGAATACATTACGGTACAATTAAAAATTCTCACCTGAGAAAAAAAGTAAAATCCAACTGTCATCAAACTTTTGTATCATCCTTATCTGATTCCGTTATAATATCGACTATTTTAGTATCAAATGGGAGTGTCAAGAATTCCTGGCGAAATCTTGATGAAATTATGCAATTTTCAAATAAAATTTTTTTTGACACTTGAAGTCTTTCTTCGTACAGTTTTACTGTCATGGAATTAATAATTCTTTTTTTGTGAGATTTAATAATAGTCTGTATCGATGACATTTACCTTGCTCTCATAAAAACCCGTTTTTGAGATCGATGTTAGTCCAGCCCTGTTGAAATGAGGCACTTCTAAGTTCGTTAAATTTAATTTTATATTTTAAGCAAATAAGACACTGAAAAGGATTTCCAATCACGGAACTCGTCGTGTGTCATCAATGATAATTATCTGAAAATTTTGAGGATTAGTTCTCGTATTTGCAATCATTGTGGCCAATTCTGAAGGTGCCCAAAACACTTTTCGCCTTATAAAGCTTTTAATAGTCGCATGTAGAGAAGCAACGGACAGCATTTTATAACTAGGCAGTCAAAACAATATATTTAAAGCTTGTTTAAAGGTGACAGTTTTCATAAATTACGATATAATGGAAAGCACAGCTCTGTTCTGATTTTGACCGGCAAAACTATCACTTTACAGCAAAATATCGTTAAATTTCTTTTCTTTTTCTAAGGTGCGCAGCAAGTATTATGAAGTTTACTACAATTTTCGATGAACCCACGCTTTTCATCAGCTTCGCCTCAGAAATAACAATAACCAATATTTGTTCCGCTCTCATAAAAGCTTTTATTATAAAAAGCATACCTTTTCCTGTAATATCAATTCACACTATTCCAGCTTGGAGTGGTTAGCACCTTCTTCAGATCAATTCACACAATTCCAGCTTGGAGTGGTTAGCACCTTCTGCATATCAATTCACACAATTCCAGCTTGCAGTGGTTAGCACCTTCTGCAGATCAATTCACACAATTCCAGCTTGGAGTGGTTAGCACCTTCTGCAGATCAATTCACACAATTCCAGCTTGGAGTGGTTAGCACCTTCTGCAGATCAATTCACACAATTCCAGCTTGGAATGGTTAGCACCTTCTGCAGATCAATTCACACGATTCCAGCTTGCAGTGGTTAGCAACTTCTGCAGATCAATTCACACTATTCCAGCTTGCAGTGGTTAGCACCTTCTGCAGATCAAAGCTCACACACAGGGATAGAGGTTCTGCTTTACTTTTCAGTTGGTCAGTCAAAATTCTGTTGCGAAAACATGTTCCTCTCCTGTCATATTTTTTTTGCATTAAGTACATTAAATCTTTATGGAAGATGAAAACAACTCTAAAAACTTTATGTGATCCAATTAAAGATCCGCTATCCATGCATCAACGTAAAGTCTGTATAAATTGAAAATGTTTTAAATTCTATGGGACGATACTTTTTGTGCTTTTATTACGGGAGTAGTATGATGGGACAGCTGGCAGTTTTTATATGTATTTTTTCAGCAATCCTATTTTCTCCATACTGGTTTTATTAACTGCCTCTGAGTGTCCTCTCTTTCTAGCAGGGCAGTATTGGTACTTGTCGAATGCTTTTTTGTATATCGAAAAGTCATCTGAGCATTTTCAAGAGTTTTCAGAAGGAATTTCTGGCAACGTTGTGTGTTTCATTGCCTCACGTAATATAACAGCAATGAGTGATACTCCGCCTACTATAATATATTAGCAACAACCGTTGATGTACGAGTATTTGGGCGATGGCAACAACCCTTTATCTTTTCAATATCGTTGACGTTGGGTACTCGCCATGCCCCGATAGTTTATGAATAGCTCTACAATCTTCTTCAGAAAATTTGGTTGAACATTCATTTCTACATTTTTTACCATCACATGGAGATTTTACAGGCTTTTTATAGACCTGCACACTTCTCCAGTGTAGTTTTTTATGGTAACAGTTTTGATTTTTGCATTCCCTCTGTGCCTACTTTCCTGATGTATTGATCAATAATAGATACATCACTTGAACTATCCGTTATAAGTTTCCACGAATCGTCTGACAATTCTAAATCAATGTTTTCATCACTTGAAAAACGTGGATTAAGTTGTTATTCATTAAACGCAAAGGTGCTCGAACCGCACTCACGTAAAATATGTAATGTATATTATATCGTAAGCGACACACTATTATTTTACGATAATTTCAGAGATTCTTACGATATTTTGCCTGAACTAAATTTTTTATAACAGTTATATACGATGAAATGTATACGGCCATAACGTCCATTTGGCGCGTGCTTTTTGGTTCTAGAATATTCAATTTTAGCCAAACTATCGCTTACTATAAAAAACGCAATTTGAGCCAAACAATCGCTTACTATAAAAAACGCAATTTGAACCAAACTATCGCTTACTATAAAAAACGCAATTTGAACCAAACTATCGCTTACTATAAAAAACGCAATTTGAACCAAACAATCGCTTACTATAAAAAACGCAATTTGAACCAAACTATCGCTTACTATAAAAAACGCAATTTGAACCAAACTATCGCTTACTATAAAAAACGCAATTTGAACCAAACTATCGCTTACTATAAAAAACGCAATTTGAACCAAACTATCGCTTACTATAAAAAAACATAATTTGAGCCAAACTATCGCTTATGACAAAAAACGCAATTTGAGCCAAACTGTCGCTTACGATCTTTTGGCGATCATGGCTCGATATTATTAATTTCACATAAAATCCATTAAAAAGTGTGAGAGAAAACCAAAACCTCATGCCGCTAGGAAGCGCTGAGATAGCATGTTGCCATTAGAATGTATGGGAAATGTCATAAGTTGGAGGTATTATTAATATTAAAGGGTATTTACATGTATTTGACTATTGTGTCCATATCCATGGTAGTGTCCCTCAGATCACGAAAGCAGATTATTTTCAAAATTACGTTTCAAAAATACAAATGAAGGGAAAATAGCATTGATGTATTTATACTAGATTAGCCTTGTCTAGTTAAATCCATTTTAAAAATGACACCACATAGCGTACGTCACAAATACGGAGATGAACTTAACAACCCAACTCTGTTAAGCGAAACCAAGGAACAGCGTTTATTTTGTTACCGAGTTGTTGTAATTTTAATACAAAACCGTCACAAAAATAACATTTTTTGCTTAACCAGGTCTGAATCAGGTAAAGGACTAATAAATAACACAAAATGATTTTTATTTTCACATTTTAAGTTTTGAATTCTGTACACTACATATTGAACCAAAACGGGAAACGTACACATATTTACTATTGAGTAGAAGTTTTATGAATTTACAAAATTATTTAAATAAATATTTAAATAAGTGGCTTGACACTTTAATCAAATGAAAAGTTATTTTGTTTTTAACCGCTTCGTTAGGTTTATAAGACAGCATTATAAAAAACTAGTCTAGGTACTTATTAATAATGTATAAAATAAAATATCAAAATAAAGCGATAGAAATTATATTAGACGAGGACAGAGCTTCAGAGAGGGTGTGGTGGGGTGGGACAAGGGAGGGTGGGGGTTACATGGTAATAATATCAATTTATTTATGTCCATTAAATAAGCTTTTACATTTTTACATTGTGTTTGTCTCCTTTTTTAATATAGGCACAACTTTACATATCTACGGAAAAAAATATGATTGTACCTTCCTTCCAAAGGATTGGAGTGAACCGCGCCAAAAACCTTGCCAAATGCATGCCGATCGGACCGACATTTATTTCATATATTAACTGCTGTAATGTCATACGATTTCAGAGAAATGCCTATTCGGTTTATTTTTGTAGTACCATTTTTGTGAAATATATAGATGGTGCTTAATCAAAGCTAGACAATAACAACCAGTAATTAAAATAACCTTTCTCAGATTAAGCAACGATACCCAATTTGTGGGTATATTACATTCTCTCCTCCACACAGAATGCTCAAAGATTATAAAGGACCTGAAGGAAAATGCAGTCTAAACGTTTGGGATGAAAATGATTTGAGCACAAATGGCTTCCTGATGATGGTACGGTCAACGTGTTCCGATATCGTGATAATAAATGTATTCGAAATTTACTGACAATTTAACAGGAAACCTCTTTATTCATTCGTTAAGGGCCTGCAATCCCTTTTTTAAATAAATTAGTAAAACTCTGTTCCGACATCGTGATAATGAATGTATTCAAAATTTACTAAAAGTTCAACCAGAAACCTGCTCATTCGTTCGTTCAAGGCCTGCAATCCGCTTTTTAAAAATAAATTAGCAAACACTCTTTTTCCGTATTTGTAAATATTTATTTACTTATTTTGTAAGAAACAAACAGCTTTTATATAATATACAATGATAGATATAAATATACAAGTTAACTGAACTCAAGCCACAGAAGTTTCTTATGTTAAAGTTCATTAGAAATGAAGTTTTAATATCTTGTAATTAATTTGGTGTTAAAGGAAGGGGAGAGGAAGAGGATAGGAGATGCTTCCGATACATTCCATACTCTCATATTAATAATCGATCGTACGCATTACTTCATCTCGATATCTCTTTAGGTTTTTACCAAAAATGTCAATGCTGTAAAATTTTGTATTAGATTGTGCACATATACGAGGAATTAGGGAAGTTTTTCGAATGTTATATTTAATAAATATTACCTATTTATTTTCACAAAATTGAATCCAGATTGCTTATATCCATTTCTAAATTTTTTCTCGGTTTGGGGGGAAACCTAAGCGAAAATAAGACATTTTAAGAATAATTATCGGAATGTATATAGAAAATATTTATTCCTGTACGTAATATTTTAAGCCTACATGAACGTTCCTTTTCATGTAACATATCTTCCACCACCTTCATCACCTCTACAGCAATAGATGATGGACCAATTCTGTTTTTATTGTTTATAAATGACATTGTTAGTGTATTTAAAGATGTACAAGTTCTGCTCTTCGCTGATGATTTGAAAATATATAGAATGATACGTAGTATAGAGGATTGCCATATTTTACAATCTAATTTGGATAAATTGTATCATTGGTGTGTGATCAACTAATTATTTCTTAATATTCAAAAGTGCCAAGTTATTCGTTTTCGTAAAATCCAAAGTCATGTTACTTATGAAAACTTTTTAAATAATGTACTATTGACATCAGTCGCTCAGATCAGGGACTTAGGTGTTATATTTGATGAAAAGTTAACATTCACTCTGCATGTAAATGATATAACAAAGAGAGCTATAAAAATGCTTGGTTTCATATGCAGAACGGCGAGTGATTTCAAGTCACTTGAATGTTTGAAAACATTGTACACTTCTTTAGTAAGAAGCCAGGTAGAGTATAATTCGCCTATTTGGTCCCCATTGTATAAAACGCATTCTGACAATATTGAAAGGGTACAGCACAAATTTCTAAGATTTATTAACTTTAAACTGAATATTCCAATTCAAAATATTAACTATGTTCTTTTGATGAAACAACTTAACTTAATAACATTATCAGATAGGCGGATCATCTCTGACCTTGTACTTTTAAATATAATTATTAATAATTCCATTTACAACCCTGAAAAAAAAAAAAAAAAAATAAAAAAAAAAAAAAAAAAAAAAAAAAAAAAAAAATAAATAAAATAAAATAAAAAAATAATAATAACTCGCCAAAATAAAATTTTACGTACCGACTAGAAATACGAGGCAAAGTGCTACATTTTTCTGTGACAATTTTAAAACCAACTATGAAGCTCATACACCTATAAATAGACTACATCATTTTGGCAATAAATTTGGGAATATTGTAGACATGCTAAAAGATTCCGTAGATATTAGTTATAAAACGAAATCTTTTTAATCATTTTACTGAGATGTATGAATTCACAACTCCGTAGTGAATACACTTTTGTTTTTATATGTATATGTTCCTTAATACATATTAAGCTTTCCGTAATCCACACTATTAATTTGAATTTGCCTTAATTTAATCAAAAATCATAATTTATTGTTAACTATGTAACACAACTGTATTACTCGTTAACTACTTTTGTAAAAGCCCATTAGGGCGTAAATAAATAAATAGTTATAATAAAAAAGGTAAGTGTAATATATATAAATAAATACTTTGTAATATATATTTTTTCAATGAAAAGAAAAATGTAATTAAAATAGTAAACACAAAATAAATTACTCAACGACGCGATTTTTTCGTATAATTTAACACGCAAATAATTGTGCACTTAATACAACCCTGAATAGAGACAAGACAAAAAAATAACCAATACTTCTAAAATTTTTTGCGCCAATCAAGTAAAAACGCGTGATTTTAACCAACACATCAATAATTATCATGTATTGTGGCAAGCTCGTGCCATGTACTATTGTTTATATGTATTCGTTAAAAGCGTATAACACAGTGCATGACGTCATGATTGTGACTAGTTTGAAAGATGACGACAGAAAATTTACTTGTCGTTTGTGAAATTCTATTAATTTCTGATATTTGTTAATGCGTTGCCTTCAATCTATCGGTAAGGTACTTATATTTTTTTTATTCAGATAGCTGATTACATTTTCTAAAATAAAGTCCGCGATAGGTACAATCTAAAATATTTGGAACTGGGTTATTTTTGTGATTGAAAAAATGAACTTGCCCAGCATAGCTGAGAAGTAAAATAGCCTAACTCTAGACCAACAAAAGGTAAAACGCAATGCACAGTGCCCATTTCGCATTGCGACACAATGCGTGCGCCTTTTCATAAATGTGCACGTGAACCAAACCAAAATTGTGTTGAGGTTATTTTTCAATGGTGACACGGCTTGTCTAGTTGTATTTAGTCTATGGAAAATAGTTAATGTGTAATCTGCACCCGATATACAACTTAGCAAGGCAAAGGATTGGAACCGCGATGTCTTTTTCGGATCCCAAAGTTTGAACCACTCAATCATCTTACTAATCTTACGCATTATCCTTTAAAACTGCAAATAATAGTAATTTTATTTTATGCCATGTGGTCATTCATTATCGTTGATTATCGTGAATTGTGACTTTGAAACGTTCCAGCAAGTAACCTTACCACTTGTAAGCATATAGTTCAATAAGCCGCCGCTAGATGGAATGACTTCCGCGCGTAGTTCGTATTCGGATAATTCCTGCTTATATGTATAGTAACTGGAAAGTGACGTTCAAGTTAACTTTGCGCAGTGGCGATATCGTAACCAATGAGGTTTATCCGAGGTGCGATTATTGCTAGTTGAAAACTTTTACCAATACCCCGCCATGTGGACGTGAAATACCGTCCGCTACGGCAATTTTTGATAGCCCGTAACTGGGCTCCTTGAATATGCTATAGAGTTGAGGTGGGTTCTATTAGTGGTGGGCGTTTTTGTTCTTTTTAAAAAACGAAAACGAACTGTTATTTGTAAAACGTCAACTGTTTGCCCAAACTGTTGAAAAAAAACGAGCCGTTTTTGAGGTAATTTGTGTGAATTAGTAATGGGTTAGTAGCGTAACCGTAAGTTATAGTCCATAACAATAAAAGTAATAAAACCCTGCTATCTATAGGGGCGAGATAGCTAGGTATCATAATTAAGTTATATTCACAAAACCAAGAATTCGTCGTTCAGAAAATAAACAACTTTACACTATCAACACTCAGTATACGAGCCGTTTGGTGAGGTCTGTTCGTTTTTCTCGTTACTCTCGTTCTCGTTTTGTAATAATAAACAACTGAATGGAAAACAGCCCCTTATTTATGTGATTTCAATTTCAGCCCGTTTTAAAAATAACAGGATTGCCTTCTCACTCTTTGCCCGTAATGGGTGTTAAGTGTGAAACGTTAAGATAGTGTTTTTTCCTGGAAAAAACAGCTAAACAGGGTGCCTTACAGAAAACAGCCCTTACCTGTTAAGGATTGCCTTCTCGCTCTTTACCCGTAATGAGCCTTAAGTGTGAGACGTTAAGATAGTGTTTTTTCCCGGAAAAAACAGCTAAACAGGGTGCCTTACAGAAAACAGCCATTACCTGTTATGGATTGCCTTCTCGCTCGTTACCCGTAATGGGCCTTAAGTGTGAGACGTTAAGATAGTGTTTTTTCCCGGAAAAAACAGCTAAACAGGGTGCCTTACAGAAAACAGCCATTACCTGTTATGGATTGCCTTCTCGCTCTTTACCCGTAATGGGCCTTAAGTGTGAAACGTTAAGATAGTGTTTTTTCCCGGAATAACAGGTACTGTTTTTCGCCTGCAACAGACCTATCTCACTCCTACATATTATTACGACGTTAGTGCGAGAGAGTAAGATAATGTTATTCGTTTGGAATAGTTCTTTTTCATTCATACTCGTGCTTTCTTGATATAAGTTAGAAGAGTCGACAAAACGGACAAACTGTTTGTGCGGATTATAAATAACAGTTTGGGCATTTTTTAACTCCAAACATGTTGTGCAAACGTGTTTGTCGTTTTTGGACTCACCACTAGGTTCTATTAGTACTATAGGTGGGTCCTATAAGTACTTTTCGTTACTGGGTACAAGTATGAATAAATACCTAGTCCAAATACCTGTTCCCTAGTATTTCACTTGCTCATTACATGGGGGGGGGATTGTTAGAGAATTTCTAAAAAAGTAATTCCCGCAAAAAAATGTGATTCCCACAACGACTTTTCAAATCCATTATGGGGGGGGGGGGGTTGCTAGAGGATTTCAATTTCAATGGAGCAAAATAAAATAAATTTTTAAAACTTTATTTCTCTCCGAACGAACCGGTTTCGGAGATTCTCATCTTACATAACCTAATTAATTTGATAAATGAGTCTTAGCACGGAAAACTTGCTACCTAAATAAGAGGCCCCAAGAAGTTAAATTATTAAATGACTGTCATCCATACAACGAAAGCGAATTTTCATTTTATAATGAAAATTAGAATGTTCAAATTTAAATTTCCCAGATGCAGATTGCCTTTTATAGTAATTAAGGTGAAACAAAAGGACGACACAGTGCTACTAATAAACATGGACGGAAATAAACAACATGGCCAACACAGATACATCAATTCGTCAGTGTAACAAAGTCAATGACAGACGTCAAGTATAATTTTGCTCCGTATAAAATAGTGGAACAAAGCGCAAAAGTTTAATGTAAACATTATATAACTTGTGTATCTGTGCATCATAGTGCGGCGGAAATTCTGGAACTAATTTTATGTATGTACTGAACCTCATTCAAGAACTCATTACAAAAAAAATTAAAAACTGAGATTTTAACAAATTATTTGGATGTACTACCTACATATGGCATATTTACTCTACTAGTCAATAGATGTCAGTAAATACCTACATACATTAAAATTATAAAATAAATTGAGTTACGCCTACGAATCAATAGATGGCAATACTTGCAAACTTGTGAAGGAAAATATTTTTAATTCAACTATTGCCCAATAGATGGTAACAGTGTTTATAAACATCAAAATTATATTTATTTTTTTATAAATAATAGAAATCAAAGTTTTTAGTGCACATTGGATCATTTACTAACCCAATATAAAAGTGAATTTAGTTCAGTTGCGGGCAGCGGTCTTCACTACTACTCAACTTTACTTTCCCAATACAAACATCAGAACCAAAATTTATCACTCGTGTTACGAATTTTGCCTGCCAACAGGCGCAAGGACAACTTTACCACCTAACTAACCACATAACCACAACATGAATAATTGCAAAGCCTGTTCAGAACCCACTCTCTCCGACGAGTCCGTATTTACCTGCGCCGTGTGCAAGGGAATATTCCATTTGCACTGCAGCGGAGTGGCAGAGACCTCATACCGTCGACTCACCAAGGAGCGACGCGCCCAAATTAAATGCAAGAAATGCCTATCTGACACTCCGGCTTTCAATGTCACTGCCAGCGGTGCCTCAACTTTGGACAACGAACTACTATTAAAACAAAACGCAATACTCGACCAAAACACCCAAATTCTCGCCACAATCTCAGCAATGAGTAAACAATACGAGGATATTCTACTTCGAGTTCACGAACTCGAGAATATAAACAAAAAACTTGCAAAAAAAAACTGTGATCTTGAAGCGCGCTTAGAGCTAATAGAAGGACAATTTGAAAATTTAGACAGGGAAAACAGGTCGAAAAACGTAGAAATACGAGGAATCCCGGAAATAAGCGGAGAAGACTTAAAAAATGTTGTTTTCAATATCCAAAAAATTACAAATGCCGGAACAGAAGTGAAAAATGTGGAAGCAGCCTACCGTACTGGACAAAAAACCAACAAGGATTTACAACGGCCGATAATCCTCAGATTCAAAACAAACGATGACCGTGACATCTTCTTAAATGACATAAAAACATTTAACAAGCGATCTGCAAATCGGGAGGATAAACTAAACACAAATATCATAGGAATGGCAGGAAAGAGCTCTCAGATTTATATCAATGAACACTTGACATTTCGAGCTAAACATCATTGGTTTCTTGCACGTAAGGCTACACGAGACAATATTTTTAAGTTTGCCTGGACCAGAGGGGAACAAGTATATGTACGCAAAGACGTTGGGACGCCCGTTATACTTATCAATGAAAAAACCAAAAACCTTTTATCTCCCTCACCAAATAACTTATAATCAATTTTCATCCTTTGGTATACTTTTATTTTACTTGATTCTCCTGTATACTATTATATATTCATCTATATATTACTTGATACTCTCTGTTACAAAAAACATATTATTGGATTTTTCTAGCCCAAAGACATTTAACAAAAGCATGTACCCCATCATTGTTTTTAATCGATCAAATAACTTAATACAATCACCTCTTTCCAGTAATCTACTTTTCTTATCATGTAAAAAATGTGTTATTGTAATTGCATCAAAACCATTACAACTTACTATGCTTTATACAATTATATACATTGGTTATTTTGTTATTGCTTTTAATAACTGGCGAACTCTTTCTCGACTATTGCCAACAACAGAAACCAGTGGTACAACTTATTTTAATAATATTCTACATATTGATACGATTACCCTTAAATGCAATATTACTTTAATTACTAACAAGAATGAAATTAACTTTTTAAATTTTATTGTTTTTAGTTCTGCGAACAATAAGAATTTTCGGAAATATTTTTTTCTTACATTACTTAACCGTGCGTTATTTTTACCTACAAACAAGATTTTTATCTCAAAATCATTATTTCAAATCCCATGTATACCACATATTCATAATACCATTGCTTTCAATTCTCATTTCTATAATCTTCCTAATTTCAAAATGACCAAGTATAAATTATATCTTTATGTTACATCTTCACAACAAATCAATACCTATATTACTAATAAAGATATCACTGTCACTACATCTTTACTATTAATAATTAACGCAATGCAAAAAACCAAAAAATGGAAGACTTAGCAGATCTACTAGATAATACAACACCTATCCCATGTTCATCAACCAACGATTCTGAAGTTGTACGTCAATTATTATTAACTAATTCTACCCTTATGATATTTTCAATGAACATTAGAAGTATTAACAAAAATTTTGATGAATTATCCATTCTTCTTACTGACCTTGCCTTAGATTTCGATGTAATTGTCTTGACCGAATGCTGGATTCAAAAAAATTTCCTTCCTAAAACAATAAAAAACTACAATCACTATAACACACTACATAACCAAACTCAAAACGATGGCGTTATTGTATACATCAAAACTCACATCCCACACTCAGTCAAAGAGGTCAGAATTAAAAACGCCAACTGCCTTCAAATACAACTTGATAACCTCATAACAATCCTTACTATATACAGATCTCCGAATACTCATAATATAACCCCATTCTTATACTCACTACAAGAAATATTAACAAACATAAAACACTGCCAAAACACTTACATAATTGGTGACCTTAACATAAATATAATCAACAAAACGCATCCTCAAGCCAACGAATACCTAAATGCACTAACTTTATTAGGATATTTGTCAGCTGTCACCACTCCAACAAGAGAATCAGACATAAACAATAGTAGTTGTATAGATCATGTGTTCGTTAAGAGTAAACTAGACAACAAATCCATTGTATATCAATCAACTATAACAGACCACTATGCAATCATTACTTCCATTACCAAAAAAATTCACAAACCAACTCAAAATGCTCCACCCCAAGTAATGATTTCTTATGAAATTCTCCTAGATCATGTCTCGAAAGAAAATTGGGAACTCATCTATTCTTGTACTGATGCCAACTCTGCATGCGATTTATTTATAAATACTTTACATAACCACTTGGCCAAAGCAACATCATATTCAAAAACTAAAACAAACCGATCACAAACAAAAATTAAACCATGGATCACTGCTGGTATTCTCCACTGTATCAGAAAGCGTGATAAGATCCATCACTTCTGTAGGAAAAACCCTAGCGACTATGCATCTCTCATATTCTACAAACGTTATAGAAATAACTGCAAAAAAATAATTGACACTGTTAAAAGGGATTATTACAAAAAAAAAATCAGTGAAGCTACCGATGATAAAAAAAAAATTTGGAATATCATAAAAGATATAGCCAACATTAATAAAACCGACACACCTATTGTTAAAATTAATATCGAAGACAAAACAATACATGTAAATTCTGAACCTGAAAAAATATCCGACCATTTCAATCAATTTTTTTGCAATATCGGTCCCAACTTAGCAAAAAAAATTTTAGCCAGAAAAAACGTCTCAGAGAAAGATCTTGCAAATGGAATACCTATCAGTACTCTGACCTACAACCCGTTTCACTTCACTCCCACTACTGAATCAGAAATTATGGAAATAATAGCATCTCTCAAAAACAGTAACTCCACCGGAATAGATCACATCTCGGCAAAAATTATTAAACACCTCCAAAAATTTATCGCCCCCCCTCTTAAACACATAATCAACTCAAGCTTCAAAACTGGTACTTTTCCTAACTCCTTAAAACAGGCTACAATAATCCCAATCTTCAAAGCAGGTGACAAATTATCTGTAAATAACTACCGACCGATATCCTTACTAAGCACAATATCTAAAATTGTAGAAAAAGCTGTGAAACATAGACTCTGTAAGTTCCTCGAAGATAACAACATATTATCAGACAACCAATATGGCTTTCGCAAAGGTAGAAGTACATCTGATGCAATAGCTGCCCTCACGAAAATCGTTTCCTATAATCTTGACATTGGTCGCAAACCACTGGCTGTCTTTCTCGATCTTGCGAAAGCATTTGATACGGTCTCTCATTCCTTACTGCTAGAAAAACTACATCGGGTTGGAATAACAGGAGTAGCCTACACATGGTTTGAAAACTATCTAATGAATCGAACACAACAAACTCTCATCCACTCTGACAAAACACATATAAGCGAAAAATTACCTATGTCCTTTGGTGTACCTCAAGGCAGTATACTAGGACCAATTTTATTTCTTGTATACATAAACTCACTTTGTGCCATGAATATTGGAGGTAAAATATTATCATTTGCCGATGACACTGTTCTAATATTTGAAGATGTAACATGGGAATCAGTCACTAACAAAGCTAATAATGGTCTATTAAAAGTAAAACATTGGCTGGACACAAACCTCCTCACACTTAACATCGACAAAACCCAATATATGACATTTTCCATCCGCAAACATAATGTACCCAACAACTGCCCTAAACCTATTATTCACTCGTGTTCACTCAATTTACACACTCACGAAATCACACCTAATATAAATTGCACGTGTTCTACCCTTAAATCATCAAATGCAGTTAAATATTTGGGAATAATCATAGACAACCAACTACGGTGGGAAGCCCATATCAGTGACACAGTAAACAAACTTCGTAAACTCTGCCATGTATTCTGCTCCCTTAGGTCCATCCTTGATTTACAGACTTTAAGAAGCGTATACTTTGCCCTTTTCCAATCTATAGCAACGTATGGTATAGTGGGATGGGGTGGTTGTGCTGAATCCATTATTAATCCTATTATTAAAGTTCAAAAACTAATTTTGAGAATTATATTTAAATGCCAACCTACCCATCCCTCTAATGAACTCTTTGCTAAAATCAGGGTCTTAGATATACGACAGTTATTTACTAAGGTAAGCATTTGTTACATACGAAAAAATAACCTACTGTTGGCTCCACAACACCAAGCTCACACCCGCTTTTCATCAAACCTGGGTTGCGTGGTTCCTCAAACTAAAACCTCTTTCGCTCAACGGCAATTCAGGTTCATCGCGCCTAAAATATACAATGCATTGAGTACCGACTTAAAGTCTAGTAATTCTATATCCATATTTACTGCTCGTGTACATCAATGGATATTTGAAAGGGGACGACCTTTCTTCAAAGATTATATGAATTCACAAAAAAAAAATTAAAAACTTCTTTTCCAACTTGTCTCATATCACGAAAATTAAAATTAAGTGTTGAACATAAACATGTTGTCTTATAGATAATACCTAAGATATATAAACTTGCACACAAACAATTATATGCATTAAACAATCTACATTAATTATGTTTAAATTTTAATCTTAATGTTTAATATTTTTAATTTTTATTTGTATCTTTAAAAATAATTCACTCCAAGATATTTATAGTTGAATTGCACTGTTTTTTTAATTACTTTTTCGAGTTGTGAGAGTTGATTTTTATCTGGGTTTTCTATTATTTTAAAAGGTGCAGTTTTATTTAGACTATTTTCTTTGTAAATTTGTAAAATTACGTTATATAAAAATAATGCATTTAGTTTTCTGACTTTAAATTCTTTAAACAGAAGTTCTAATGAATTATGATTTTGATCAATTATGATTTATTATTTCCTATATGATTTAAGTGGAATTATTTTTTAATTATTATTTTTTTGAATCTATGATGTATCTTAGTTTCCTCACTCTGTCTTTGAGTACGTTAATGTGTGTGGACGATTTTATCCATTAATTTGTCTACTGTAATGTATAGGTATTTTATTTCTGTTTGGCTTTCTATCACTAAACACAAGATATTGCAGATATTATTATGTTGTTGTGTATTTGCTTAGAGTAGATTATAATTTATTTTTCTTTAGTGTTCCTTGTTTTTTATGCTGAATTGTGTATAATAATTTTTTTTAAACATAGTGTTAAGTAGTAAATTTATGTCAAACCACTTCTTTTAGTTCATTTTTTTTTATTTTTTATTTTTTATTATTTAATAAATGTTTACAAGTTATATGTTTAGACATTTTTTTTTAACTACCATACTAGGCTAATGCCCGTGTTGTGGTAGTTATACATGAAATAATAATAACAATGACATAAAAGAACTAAAAAAGTAAAATAAAAGTAACATAAGTATGTAAGTATAAATCATAATGAAGTAATAATAATAAAAATAACTTAGAAGAACTAAAAAATACTATTTTATAGAAACATAAGAAAGAATTAGAGAAGAAAAAAAAAGAAAAACAAATTTGATGATAAATAAAACTAAAAACAAGTATATTAAAATTAATAGTAAACTGAAAAATAAAGAAAAAGTATATGTATATTAATACATTATCAGAAAGTATTAGAAATAACAATAAACATTTTAAATACCACCTTAAAAATACACTGAAAATATAAACAGAATACTCATAGTAAAAATAACGAACATAATATTACACCCCCACATACACAAGCCAAGCTTTATTATGGTGGTGCATCTTAACAACAAAGATTTTAAATGCCAACAAAGAACACAGTGAAAATATTTTTTTATAAAGTCCTAATATTTTATTTCTAGATGGCGCCACTTTCGTTCACAGTTCGTACAAGATAGCTTCCAATTTTCGAAAGCGAGAAATAATACATTAGCCGTGCACTAATTATGTGCACTAGGTAGGAAGCGCCCGGCCGGACCTCGTCTCCGGCGATGCTTTTGTACTCTTGCTAAAACCTTTTTTAACTGGTGGACGCATATTGACAATACCAGTCGAGATCGCGCTGATCGCGATCTACTAAATTCAGTATCATATCCTTTCTCGCTTACTCACCTACATAAGAAGAGTGTTTCCCTAATATTCAAAGATTAGGGAAACACTCTTCTTATGTAAGCGAGTAACGAGATGCCTATACATATGCCCCGCCCTCGGTATGAATACGCGAGACGCGAGACGTGCAAGACTAGCAAGACGCGTAAGACGTCCAATACTCGCCAGACGTGCAATACTCGCAAGACTCGCAAGACGTCCAATACTCGCAAGACGTGCAATACTCGCAAGACGTACAATACTCGCAAGACGTGCAATACTCGCAAGACGCGCAAGACTCGCAAGACGCGTAATACTTAAGAACAAATACTAAGTACGAAAGTCTCTTTGAAATATCTGTTCCAAACATCTGTTCTAGTAAATACGCTTCACCTCTAGGTGGGTCCTATGAGTACTTTTCGTTACTGGGTACAATGAGTACAGGTACAAAAAAATACCTGGTAAAAATACCGATGGCAAAATACTCAAAAGTATTGATTCAGAATATGTAATTCTAATGAACTCGCATAAATTCTGCCCACATATTAGAGGTGAGTCCTGTGAGTACTTTCCGATATTGGGTACAACGAGTACACGTACAAAAAATAAAAGGTAAAAATACTCGGTACAAAATACTTCCAAATATTTTATACCTACTTTGATTATCTGGGTACTGGGGACGGAGAGTGACGGGGACACGAGGCGTGCGGAGGTACAAAATATTCTTAAATAATTTATACCTACCATGGGTATCTGGGGACGGCGAGTCATGGGGACCTTAGGCGTGCTGGGCACTGAGAAGGTAAGTTGAGGGGAAGGGAGGGGAGGTAGAGGTGAGGCGTATTTATCGTACCCAGTAAAAGTACCGGGTATTTCCATGCGATACTTTGTACTTGTGACAGATCTCTAAAATACCTGGTTCCAAAATACTCATGAGTATTTTATACCGGGACTAAATATTTTTAGTAGGTACTTTTACCAGGTATTTTTGGTAGGTATTTTTGACAAGTATGTTTAATAGGTATTTTTGATGTGTATTTTTAGTAGGTATTTTTGATGGGTATTTTCAGTAGGTATTTTTGATAGGTATTTTCGATGGGTATTTTTGATGGGTATTTTCAGTAGGTATTTTTGATAGGTATTTTGGATGGGTATTTTTGATGGGTATTTTTGATGGGTATTTTTGAGGGTATTTTTAGTAGGTATTTCTGATAGGTATTTTCGATGGATATTTTTGATGAGTATTTTTGTTGGGTATTTTTAGCAGGTTAATTTCTTGGGTAGTATTTGTGTCTGGTATTTGATCTGATAACAAAAATGGGAATTTTTAGAAACGGAATTCCGTAGCTACCCCCTCCCCATGGATTTAGAAAAATTATTGTGGGGAATCACATATGATGATTTTGCCTGAGCGGCAAATTCTCTAACAACCCCCCCCCCCATGGATTTCAAATATTTCGTGTGGAGTATACATTTTGAAATTTTTTTGTCGGGAATAATGTTTTTCACAAATTCTGTAACAACCCCCCCCCCACAGATTTCGAATAATAAAACGGATAATCAAGCTCCCGTAGAATATTTGTGGGGAATATGTGGGCAGAATTTATGCGAGTTCATTAGAATTACTTATTCCGAATCAATACTTTTGAGTATTTTGTCACCGGTATTTTTTTGTACCTGTACTCATTGTACCCAGTAACAAAAAGTACTCATAGGACCCACCTCTAAAGGGAGGAACAAGAAGGAATAATATTACTTACAGGTGTTCAAAATAAATAATGTTTGAGAGTTTTTTTATATGATTTTTATTTTTTGTACATTCGTACCGTAATGTTGTCAGGCGTATTACACTACCTAGAAATTATTTATTAAGCATGAAACAGTAACATCATTTTAACAAAACATATATTATATGGTCATGAAATTAAATTAACACGTTTTCCTACATTGCTGTCTGTAATATCATCTCTAAAAGTTAGTTAGCGCCCTTTGTGGCAGCTGGACGCGTCATGCCACTTCTAACCGCTTTGTTTTTTTTTTTTGTTTTTTTTTTTTTTTTTTTTTTTTTTTTTAGTATTTTCAAGGGAAACGAGGCAACATCCCTTTGAAATTATTTTAAAAATCAGTCAATCAACATTTTAAATTAACTTACCAATTAGTAATCAGAACTAACTAACTAGTAATATAGTAAGTGCCCAGTGTAATTTATTATGACAATACACCACTAACATAATCACCAGGAACACGTGTACAAGGAGATGGACTTGCCGAACGTCACAGCTGTGCGGCCAAGGTTTGTTATCTATGTGAGGATATTGTGTCAGCGCTCTATTAGCAGCAGACACCAGACACATACCTGGACGGATGACGAACCTCGTGCTGGCACTGTTGGTGGGCACGGTGCACTCTTTCACTGCAGCAGCTGGTCCAGTTTCCTCACCACCTAGGATTCTTGCTTCAGAGTCTCCATCCTCTACCTTCGTCGAATGTCACAGCGGTGCTGCCAAGGTCTGGAATCCATGAGAGGACATTGTGTCAGCGCTCTATTAGCAGCAGACACATACCTGGACGGATGACGAACCTCGTGCTGGCACTGTTGGTGGACGCGGTGCACTTTCTTGCTACAGCAGCTGGTCCAGTTTCCTCACCACATAGGATTCTTGCAGCAGATTCTCCATCTTCGTGTCACTTGTTTCTGTACTTCATTTTATTTAACTTAATTTCAATTTCAATTTGTAATATTTATATTTTTTTGTAATATCTGCATTAACTGTAAAGCGCCCCTGAGGTGATATCTCACAAAAGCGGCGCTATATAAATCATCCAATAAATAAATAAATAAATAAATAAATAAACTCAAAACCTGTTTAAAACGCCTCGACATCGGCAGCAGAATTTGGATTTTCTGGTTCATTCCAATCAACGCTAATACTCATTCCTATTCTTCCCGAAAGCATTAAAGCAGTTAATTAATATATTTATTGGTTTTGCCAATGTTTTCGTTTCAATTGATCGATTCATAACACTTTTTCAACACAGGCATTTGGCCGGTGACATTGTTAATGAATTACATGTAAAATAACAAGTTTTCTATTCTACTAACAATTCTGCGTTGCCCTGAATACATCTTCGTAAAGATGGTAGACCCTGGTGTGAGATTTGATCAGAGTATGTGCGCACAAGTAGTCAGCAATACCTAGGAAATTACCAGAACACATCATAACCTCAAAAAGATCTGTATTTTATTTTCAAGACATAAGATTCTTGTTATTGAATGTTTATGTTAATTTTTTACCTGATAAATTCAATGCAGAAGCCTTTCCGTCACCTCTACCGCCGTATTATTCCTGGAATACTACGGAAGGTTCATTAAAAATCAACTATTTCTTGACTTTATCTTCGAATGCGCTGAAAGCAAATTGTAATCTGCGAAGTATTTTTCAATAGTGGAGTTCGGCCACCCTCCACTATCTTGTAAAGGATGTGGAAGATCCCAGTGGTACAAAGCCATCTCGCTAATATCGGATAAACAATTTATTAAAATCTGCCAATAAAATCTCCACAACGGCGCAGTAACTACACAAAGTTCAAGATGTGAAAATGTCAAACACCATGCCATAGACACTCAGCTGTCAACAGTTTTTCCATAGACATTCACCATCAGACAATGGAGATTACCGTGGCTAAATACTCATAACTGTCCTTTTCCCTTGTACACCTTTCTAATAGGAACGAGCGAAAAGGCATCTGTATTTTACAGTGCCGAAAGCAAAAATATTTCTTTGTCCCTTTTCCTCATATAACTTTCTAACCGACGAGAGTGAGAAGTCAGTAATATTTTAAAGGACGAAGTACTTCAAGACCTGTGGTACAAATATTAAACCAAATATTTTTGAACCAGGTATTTTGGAGATTTGTCACAAGTACAAAGTATTTTTTTTTTAATTTTTTTTAATTTTTTTTATTGAATAAATAGTTAATACATAATATCAACAAACAAGTCCTGCTAAGCCGATTGAATTGGCTTGTCAACAGGTGCTTAAATTTAGTTTCAAATACATTTTTTAAAGTTATAATTTACATCTTATATCTACAGAATTAACAATTTTTCATACATAATTAAAATAAATATTTTTTTCCGATAGCCAATTTTTCACCATATATTTAACTTTATTCATAGATTTACATTGCTTTATAGTGTCAGGTAATAAATTAAATATCTTCGGTATGTTGTATTCAAACGTTCTCTGTCCGTATTTATTATTAAATTTCGGAACTATTAACCCGTCATTGCGCGTGAATCTAGTACTGTATTTATGTTCTAATTTTTCTTTATGCTGCGGGGTAAATATATACTGAATTATGATTTTTTGCCATAGTATAGCCTTAACAGGTAAAATTTTGGCACTCTTAAACAGCAACGGTGTATTATGTCTCTGTTTAAAAATATTAGGGACGACTAGTAATTTTACAATTGCGTTTTGTACAACTTGGACTTGTTTCAGATTGGTTATACTAGTATTTCCCCATATGGTTAATCCATATCTTATAATAGATTCTGCCATTGACATATATATTATTTTAAGTGTTTCAATTGATAGGAAAAAATTTAATGTGTACATTCTGCCAGCAATTGATCTGAGTCTTTTACAGGTTTTTTTAATATGTTTGTCCCATTTGAAAAAGCAATCTACTGTAACACCAAGATAGACATATTCTGTAACTAATTCTAAGCTTTCACATTTACAATTAGTCGGGATATTTTTATGGATGCAATTAAAACTATGAGAAATAATATTAGGATTAAATTGAAATCTGGCATTAGGTGATCTTATATGCATAACTTTGGGTTTTTTAGCATTTATTAATAGTCCTGCATCATGTGACCATTTAAAAAGTTGATTAAAGTCAATTTGCAGTACGGCATGAATATACCCGGTACTTTTACTGGGTACGATAAATACGCCTCTCCTCTACTATAGAGTTGAGGTGGGTGAGGTGGGTTAGGTGGGTTCTATTAGTACTAGAGGTGGGTCCTATGAGTACCTTTCGTTACTGGGTACAATGAGTACAGGTACAGAAAAATACCGGTGACAAAATACTCAAAAGTATTGATTCAGAATAAGTAATTCTAATGAACTCACATAAATACTGCCCACATATTCCCCACAAATATTCTACGGGAGCTTGATTCTTCAAATTCATTAATAATTTAATTGATTTGATAATTTTTCAAATTCCACGTGGGGGGGGGGGGCTAGCTACGGAATTCCATTTCGAAAAAATTCCCCACATTTTTCCCGTCGCTAAATATCAGATCAAATACTACCCATCAAGAAAATACCTATCATAAATACCTACTGAAAATACCCATCAAAAATACCTATCAAAAATACCCATCGAAAATACCTATCAAAAATACCTACTAAAAATACCCATCAAAAATACATATTAAAAATACTTGTCAAAAATACCTGGTAAAAACACCTATTAAAAATATTTAGTCCCGGTATAAAATACTTATGAGTATTTTGGAACCAGGTATTTTGGAGATCTGTCACAAGTACAAAGTATCGCATGGAAATACCCGGTAGTTTTACTGGGTACGATAAATACGCCTCACCTCTAAAAAATACCCGTGACAAAATGCTCAAAAGTATTTAATACCGACCTGAGGAATTTAGAGGTGGGTCTTATAGGTACTTTTCGTTACTGGGTACAATGAGTACAGGTACAAAGAAATACCTAGTAAAAATACCGGTGACAAAATACTCAAAAGTATTTAATACCGACCTGTGGATTGATTCAGAATAATTCATTTCTCAGTGTACTCACATACACTCAACCCACATATTCCCCACAAATTTTGTACGTAAACTTGATTCTCCAAATATCATAGAAATCCATGGGGGGGGGGGGTTGTTAGAGAATATCTGTGAACCGTAATTATAAGTAATGCAACGTTGTAACGTAAATAATAAGTAATTTCTAACTGTACTCACATTCCCCACAAATTTTCTACGTAAACTTGATTCCCCCAAATATTATCCAAATCCATGGGGGGGGGGGGGGGGTACTTTCGAGTAGTTTCGATAATTTCGAGTAGTACTGATATGAAAGTAAAGGTTAACTATTTTGCTAACTGCTTCAAAAGTATTTATGACGAAGATATACCAGACAATTAAATCCCACCTTCATTAATTAACGAGACCATACATATCACTGCCATACATATGAAAACATTAAAACTAAGACTAAAAAAACGTTAAAACTAAGATTAAATCTCTAGACAAAAAAAGAAGGCCAGACCCAATAATGTGCATCCCAGTATTCTTATAAATTATATTGCTTCACTGGCTGAGCCGATTTGCTTATTGTTAATCAATCCCTTGACAGAGGTTGCATCCCATTTGGAAACGTTGTTATCTGACACCTATATTCAAAAAGGGTAATAAATGTGATATAACTAACTATAGTTAATTTTGAAAGGCAAGATAGAGGGTCGCAGAGGGCCTGGTAGGAGACAAATGTCTTGGCTGCGAAACATACGAGAGTGGACCGGCATTAGAAGTGTGGAGGAGCTATTCCGGGCAGCGCAAGACAAAGAGACATTTTCAAGAGTGATCGCCAACGTCGGGGGGACCTGATACGGCACATAAAGAAGAAGAACTAACTATAGATAAATATTAAAGCTATCCGTCATACCAAAACTTTTTGAAAAACTATTACTAGATAAAATTTCCCCTTATATTAATCACCTTATTGTTTCGAATCAACATGGATTTTTGTCGGGCATTGACTTTGACAAATCTCTCATTATATGAAAACTACATATAAAACGCTTTAGCTAATAGAACTCAAGTCAATTCCATATATACGGACTTTATTAAGGCATTTGACAAAGTTTGCCATAAAATTCTCTTAGTTAAACTATGTACGCTCGGTATCGATGGAAAACTTTTACACTGGTTCGCTGGCTATCTAACTGATTGAGAGTTCTACTAGTAAAAATCAATTCGTTCCTATACAACCAATTTATAGCTCCAAGTGGTGTACCACAAGGGTCTCATTTAGGCCAAATTTTGTTTGAAGTGTTTATAAACGATATTATTAATATATTTGATAACGATATAAATCTATTACTTTTTGCAGACGATTTAAAAATATTAAAAAATATTTTATCTGTCTACAAGATAACTTAAACAGGAAAGCGAATTGCTGTACTGTTAATAAACTTTATCTTAATATAAATAAGTGTCATTCAATGAGATTTTACAATATAAATCATTTATTTATTCATATGCACTTAATAACGCAACCCTTACCTCTGTCGAAGAAATTAATGACCTGGGCATCATTTCGACTGTAAATTAAACTTTATATTTCAAATAAACGCATTTAATAACAAGGGAATGAAAATGCTTGGATTCATTCTTTGAAAATCCAGTGATTTCAGGTTTACATTTCAACCTTGAAAATTTTGTATATATCTTTGTAAGTCAAGTCGAATATAACTTCTCGATCTGGTCCCCCCATTATAAAATACATTCAGATTCAATAGAAAAAATTCAACACAAATTACTAAGATACGTTAATTTTAAACTCGGTATTCCCCTTGAAAGTATAAACTATAATTACTTAATGAAAAAATTAAATTACTTAAAACTCTAAGATCCAAGAATTGTATTTCCGACTTAATATTTATGTTCAAAATTGTAACTGGTTGTGTAGACAGCCTTGATTTAATTAACCACATTGATTTTCATGTACCCATTAGAGCTACTCGTTCCAAAACCCCGTCGGAAATGTAACAATTCCAGAACTGAGCATTTCAAACACTCGCTTGTACCTAGATTACATGAAGTTAGTAATAGGATTTATTGGATCTGTTTAACTGCACAAAAGCCAGGTACAAAAAGGCTATATACTATCATATCTTCTAAATCATTATTAATTGAACCTAAGTCTACCCATACTTGTTTATAATATTTTGTATGTTCTTGTATCTCCTTCTAGAGCTTGTATTAATTTTATACTTTCTGACGTCATTTTATGATCAAATGCCACAGCTAATGTTTATTTTTGTTTAAATTATTATTACTAGTGTTTGATTATGCTTTTATTCTATGACATGTAATTAATGTGCATGGTATATAAGTACTATATGGCTGTGCACAATCTACCATCAAACCTCTTCTAAAAGCCCAAAAATGGTAATACATGTCATTAACAAGCGACCGACAAGATACCTCTCCACTCGACTCCTCATAGAGTATAAGATTAAATTTTTGCTAATACATTTCCTGTTCAAATATAAAAACAAAACTCTCTTACAACACAACTACACCACCAGAACAATAACCAACGGTCATTTCAAAGTACCATCACTGCATACCACGTCAGCTCAAAGACAATTTTTCTTCCTAGCTTCTAAAATCTTTAACCTTATCCCTGAAAACCTAAAAACCTTGAGTCACCCCATTCCTTTAAAAAACAAATTACGAAATGGATCCTTACACACGGAATACATTACAACTACAATACCCATTCATTCTACACTCTATCAATTTAATCACCTTTCAGACAAAACATAATATATCCTTATTCCCTAACTTAGCGGTATAGTATGTACATAATTAATTAGTGTGATTTATTTATTAATAATTTTTCATCTTCTTATAATTCTCTAACTTCTCCATCCTCTTCTTGCAACCCATACTAGCTATGCATCATTTGTCTTTTGTATATTATAGTAATGTTTAGATTCTATGTCCGCAAACTGTAAAATTCACCCGCCATAACACACGGTCATCCCTAGCATGGAGGGAGAAATATCACAAAAAAACCACATGTACTCTCTAAATCATGTACGAGTATCAATAAAATAAATATATACCGTGGAAATTAAATAAATACTCGCAAGTCTCGCAACACTCTAAATATCTGTTCCAAACACCGGTTCTAGTATATACGCTTCACCTCTATGTCTCATCTAAATATAATACATCAATGCTTGCACCACTAGTTTCCGGACACCGTGTCGTAGGATAGCTTTTTGAATCTTCAAGGGGCCCATTTAGTATCACAATATCGACAAATCTACTTGCATTTTCCCTGTGGAGGAGTTCCGCAGGGATGAGAGAAGTTATGGCCAGACCCTGCAGTAGAAAGTACTTTGATTAATAATTTAAAACCTGGCGATATTTTGTTACTTGCCATTTGGCACAAAGCCACCGTTGGAAGCTAAGGTAAATATTATGGACATTGCCACCAGATTCGAGTACAATACATTACTCTCGCCGATGCCTTGCATATAGCACGGTTTATACTTGTTGTTATTCGACTTCAGAAAAGAAGTTAATTTTTAAATAATAAAAATAGCACCCGTTGACACTATTGAATGCAAGCTGACGTTAACCTGGCGTTGTCGTTTTAACACTATATGATCGGTCATTTTACCGCCATATTGGGGGAGAAGCGCGGGTGTTTTTTAAATTTTAGCGCCAAAATTAGACTTTCCGCAAAATATTCATATCTTATGATCTATTTGATATTTTTCGAAAACTTTCAGTGTTTTACTTTAAAAAGATGTCTCTATTTGTTTACTTAGCAATGTATATGTAATCCTTTTTTTTATGAACAAAAACTTTCTACTTTCTTGGGAATCATAGAAAAAACAGTATTTCACAATCGAAATAACATATCGAAATTTATTCATACAAAATTACAAGATTATTTAGAAATTTTCAATATATATAAAAAAAACTATATCCTAATAGTGCTTCAATGTGTGATAGCGTAAACACTTTCCTTTATGCAGGGGCACATTGCAAAACTTGCACATTTACCGCGTTTCACTGCGTAGTTTGTGAGCGGAACATACGCGACAACGATTTTTTTATTTTATTTTTTTGTTGTGTTTCAAACTCATTGTATTGACAGGTAGATAGATCGTGTACCGCCGACAATAGAAAACACATGACCCTGCACCCATTTAGAACCCATTGTTTACAAGTTTCCCGCTCCTTACCGCTTTGCGCAACAAAATGAGTAAACTCGTCTCCCGCGTCTTACTGTAAAAAGGCGTATGACGAGTTTTCTCGTTTCCCCCAAAGAATGTGTTAACATTGTGAATTCTAGTGTAACTGAAGGATGCGTTTTTAAGGTGGAAACAATATTATTGTAAAGAATTCAAAGGTTTATATTTTAAATGTATTCGTTTCACTTGGTCGTGCCATGTCCTCCTCGGACGACCTCGACTTATTCTTCTTATACCCATTTCTTTGTTCATCACGTGCGGCACATTTTACCACACGTCAGAATTTGATTCATTGGGCGGCTCCGACTTTTAATGCCATTCACTGCTGTATACCATATCGTTACTGTTAAAAATATCGACTTCAATTCGATTACGTATATCATTCCAGTGCAGATATCATGGATTAAGTCTTTCTCTGGCGTCCTCGACTTTTTGTACCATTCAGTACTGTATACCAGTGCTCCGCAACCGGTGTGCCGTGGCACACTGGTGTGCCGTGAGCCGGACACAGGTGTGCCGCGGTCAAATCTAATGTATTTGACACTTTACAATATATCATTACGTATTTAATACACAATGACAAAATATTTTTCATAATATTGTCTATTTTTGATTGTCTGTCGATACTGTTAAAAGACGTATTCACAATATATTAGGAACACTGATTAGAAAACTGTTATTGGCTGAAAGATTTGCGCTTCAGATCGAACTACCGGTGAAGAAATTAGTAACCGATGATTTCTTCAAAATATATAATATTAAATGGAGCAATTGCATTGCTGTTTGCACGGATGGCGCTGCGGCAATGACGTGTAGTAAAAAGGGTTTTGCCTCTTGTGTAAAACAAAAAATCCAACGTTACAATTTACACACTGCTGCATACATCGCGAAGCATTGATGGTCAAACATTTACCAGAGGAACTTTTGAACACGATGAATGAATGCATTAAAATCGTAAACATAATTAAATCAAGAGCCCTAAACTCGCGAATCTTTGGAATACTCTGTGCAGAAATGGGAGCCGAATATGAATCCTTATTGTTTTATACTGAAATTCGTTGGCTATCCCGAGGCAAAGTTTTGGCTAGATTGTTTGAGCTTCGTCACGAGGTGCGTGAGTTTCTTTTAAATCAAAATATGCCCGAACTATATCAGCACCTCGATGATAATTACTGGATAGCCAAACTTGCATACATGGCTGATATATTCGAGCATTTGAATGAACTTAATAACGAACTATGGCAGAAAGAGTTGCAAAAAGGATGTTTGGAAATGTACCAAAGGACCAACCATGGTATAATTTAAAACAAACAATTAACTGTGGATCTGGCCCAACAAAATTTAAGTATGCTTCAGCAGAAATTTGGTCAATATTTTTATTCCGTTAATACGAAACAATACGATTGGATTCGAAATCCTTTTGCAACCAATGCAATAAATTCTACAGAAGCACTGCCTCTGCAAATTCGAGAGGAATTTAAATAACAGATTTAAATAATGACATGACATTAAAACTTCACTTCTCCGAAGATCCATTACATGTTTTCTGGATTTGCGTTAAAAACGAATATCCTCGCATTTCCGTAAATGCGTCGATATGTATGTATGTACACTTTTCAAATTAAAAAAAACAAGAAATTATTGTAAAATTTGTGTATCAATTTAATACCTATATATTTTAGCTTTCGGTGTGCCGCGGAATTCTAGGAAGAAATTTGGTGTGTCGTAGGTGAGAAAAGGTTGCGGAGCACTGCTGTATACCACAGACTTTAATTCCATTCCGTATATCATTCCAGCGCATAGATAATGCGTTAAGTTTAAATTTTCAGGAAAATGAGGACATTGCTTTTTTATTTATTTATATTGATTATTATTGACAGAACTTAACGAAGTGCTGTTTTAAATCATTTTGAATTTTGTCTGAAGTCTGTAAATTTGTTTGTCCGTTTCGTTTCAAGATAGTGGTCAGTTTAATGATTCAATAAAGATTATTAATAGTTCTTTTTTAATAATAAAATCGTCGTGTTTATTTGGACTTTGGATCTGAAGAAAGTTTGAAAAATAATTGTCACTGCGATAGTTTCATTTCTTTACACACACTGTGGAATGACCAGACGACAGGCGGAATCCTTTGCCACTTGCTACGGATTAGAGCAACTGGTTCAGGAGCCTACAAGGGTTCCTGATGTCCAGACTCACCGCTCCAATCTGTTAGACCTATTCTAACTACTGTGCCACACGGTTATAAGATTGACGTCGCAGCGCCTCTGGGATCATCCGACCACTGCCTAGTGACGACATCAATCCCCGTTAGCCTCAGACCAACCAATGAGAGGCTGAGGAGAAAAGTGTGGCACTATAGGTCAGCAGATTGGTTCGGTATGCGGGCCCATTTCAACGCTTTTCCGTGGTCAGCTGTTTGTTTTCGGACTTCGGACCCTTCAAGATGTGCCCAGGAGATTGGTGAAGTCATCAAATCGGCGATGGATGGCTTCATACAATCGACTACTAAAGAAACTGGTGTGGGCTCAAAGCCGTGGTTCAGTCGACAATGCTCCGAAGCAGTTCGACGAAAAAACGCGGCTTACCGAGCCTACAACACATCTCGAACGCCCGAAAGCAGATCAGCATACAACAAATCGGCAAAGGAATGCAAGAGAATCATTAATAGGTCAAAATTCGAACACGACCTGCAGATCAGCAAAAAGCTGGCTGCCTGCCCGCATGGCAGCAGAGCATTCTGGTCCCTTGCGGGCTCAATAGGTCGGAATTTTTGCAAACCCAGTTTGCCACCTCTTACCAGACCTGACGGCTCACTAGCAAACACCGCCACCGAAAAGGCTAACTTATTAGGGAAAATGTTTGCGGAAAACTCGACCCTCGATGACGGAGGTGCTGTTCCGCCGTCGGTTCCTCACTGCGGCTTTTATATGAAAAAGCTGAGGATCCGGCATCGGGATGTACTCCACGTTATACGGGGGCTCGATGTTAACAAAGCTAGTGGACCTGATGGAATACCTGCCCTGGTATTGCAGAGGTGTGCTGCGGAAATAGTTCCAGTTTTGACAAAGCTCTTCAAAATGTCCCTGAAGTGTGGCACTGTGCCCTCTGGTTGGAAAAAAGCGGTCATTCACCCTATTCCCAAGAAAGGTGACCGCTCCAACCCGGCCAACTACCGCCCCATAGCGATCACATCAGTTCTGTCCAAAGTGATGGAACGTGTGATCAACGACAAACTGCTCACATACCTCGAGAAGAACAAAATTATCAACGACCGTCAATACGGATTCCGGCGGAACCGCTCGTGCGGTGGTCTTCTCGCGTATGTGTCGCATGTTTGGGGGCGGTGCCTGGAACGTCACGGTGAGACCCAAACGGTCGCACTAGACATATCCGAGGCCTTTGACCGGGTCTGGCACCGAGGACTTGTCAACAAATTGCCTTCTTACGGACTTCCCGCATCCCTGTGTACGTGGATTGCTGACTTTTTAAGGGATAGGTCGATTCAGGCAGTTGCTGACGGTTTCACCTCATCCTCACACTCTATAAATGCTGGCGTCCCACACGGATCGGTTCTGTCTCCGACTTTGTTTTTGTTGCACATCAATGACCTTTCGACATGTGCACCGATTCATTGTTACGCGGATGACAGTACAGTTCATGATAGCTTTTTGTTTGACAAGCCCTCAAAGGGCACACAAACTCCAACGGCTCGGAGGGCTTTGAAGCAGAGAATGGACGGTTATCTCGAGAGTATTTCCTCCTGGGGTAAAAATAATCTCGTCGAATTTAATGATTCAAAGACCCAATCCTGTCTGATTACGTCTAAAAGGGATCTAAATGATAATCTAGTCTCCTTCAACGGAAGCAATCTTCCGAACAGGCCTTCCATTGATATGCTTGGTGTAACTATAAGTGACCAGCTCAGGTATGGGGGTTCCATCGAAGCCAGAGTAAAGCTGGCCTCTCAGAAGCTGGGCGTACTGTACAGGGCCCGCAGATGCTTTAATAGTACACAACTGCTGACCCTGTACAAATCACAAGTGCGCCCTACTGTCGAATTTGGCAGCCATCTCTGGTCCGGAGCCCCTAAATACCTGAAAAAAACCCTTGACTCTGTGCAAAAACGGGCGGTCCGTTTGATAGATTCCCCAATCTTAACAAACGGACTGCAATCTTTAGAGCACAGGCGTCGGGTAGGTATGCTGTCCTTATTCTATCGGTATTACAATGGAAGATGCTCTGAGGAACTAGCGTCATTGATCCCTTCCGCACCGGTGCCTAGTCGGGATACACGCCAAACGCGCGCCCAACTTTTGTACACGGTTGACATTTGTCACATGAGAACGGTTCGCTTCTACGATTCGTTCTTGAGTTCAACAGCTCGGCTGTGGAACGAACTGCCGGCCTCTGTGTTTCCTCCCTCCTACAACATGGGACTCTTCAAGACCCATGTTCACTCCTTCCTCTCCACAAAAAGACCCTCCACACAGCATCCCCAAAGATGAAATAGGCCCTGAGGGAAATTATTTTCTTCAGGGTCTCCTGTGTGGAGTTAATATAAAAAAAAAAAACTGTAGAATTCTTTATTTGAAATCTTTAGATCATAATTAATACCTAGGAATTTAAGTGCCTATTTACAAATCTTGTGATTTCAGAGGAAATATTGGTTCTGATTTTTTTATATTAGAAACTTAATTTTTTTTACTTATAATATATTTTTGGAGTTTCACAGATCTGTTCACATAACTACTATTTAAAAAGGATTAAAATGAAAACAGAGAATAAAATATTAATGAAAACGAAAAGAGTAATTTCAAATTGTAAAAATAACTATTTTTATTTTATTTTAAAAATATTTCTATTTATTTTATAGTTAAATGAATGCTGCTATAGTATGTATAACCTCCATTCATAATATTTCGAACTATCCTCTGCCAAAATTGTTTACATTGCACCCCCCCCCCTCCTCACCCAATTCCTTCACCCATAAAAACATTGTCTATATTTAACGAATAGCTCACGAAACACGTCAGTATCTAAATACCAAAAAAGAGGTTAAAACGAAGTGTTAATTATTTTTAATTTAATAATATTTCACATTGTGCAAGGTTCAATTCACGCGGGAAAATCAACAACAGTTACTGGATCATACATGGTTTTGTCATCTGCAGTTGATTTTGAAGACAAAATCATCACAAACGTTGATGATGATATATTTTTCATTGGTGTTTTGCGAGGTTGGTCGGATTGTTTCAATGATAGCTTTGGTTATATGGCTATAAACAGTCCGGATTCATACATGATTTTGTCAATTGCAGTTGATTTTTAAGAAAAACAATCGTCACCAATCACAACTGTTGAAATAGTATAATTTTCATGATATTTTATTGCGAGGTTGTGTGGATTGTTTCAATGATATCTCTTATTCGCTGGTCTCAAATCGAAAACAGTTTCCAGATGCATACATTCGTGGTTTTTTCATCTGCAGTTGATTTTGAAAAATCATCATGAAAAGTCATAAATTTTGAAATCATATAATTTTCATGATTGTTTTGTGAGGTTGGCTGAATTTTTTCAATGATATCTCTTGTTCTATAGTTCCAAATCGAAAACAGTTTCCGGATTCATACGTGGTTTTGTCATCTGCAGTTGATTTAAAAAAAAATCATCACTAAGATGACATTAACAGAAATTATCAACAGTCACAAATGTTAATAATACTACTGTCCTTTTCCACTTTAAATCGATGATACTCGTATACTGCTAGCTTCTACCGATTGTCCAGATAATCAGGTAGAAACTTGTTTGTGGGTTCGTCTGTGTATCCGAGCAAAATATTTTTTTTTCTATTACTTCTGGTAATTTTTACTTCGAAATTCTTCCAGGAACAGTGGATCAATTTTATCGGCCTGTCTGAGTGTCTGAGATTAAAAGTTGAAAAGCCTTTTATAAAATGCTCATATATAAATATATAAATCATACTTCAACAGATTTTTTATTCAGTGATATATATACATAGGTAAGAAGTTTAAAAAAAAAAGACTTTCTGAAATACTCAAATAATAAAAAAAAACTGTACCAATGTACGAAGACAGGAGTGCAAGCGGAATATATTATATCAGAAATACCCCAATTGGGGATGCCATAGTTTCACTGGTTCCAAACAGTTGGGACTCTTGCGCGGTATACACATAAAAAACTTAGATCATGTCAATCTAATGAGAACCAGGGTAGCAGGAACGAGAGGAAGGATCAACAACTCCAAAAACCTCCAGAAACGTCCTCATCATCGAATCCCGCCAGACCTCAGGATCGAGCATCGAAAAACATTGGAGAAAAATATTGGCCTCTATAATTATCGGTCCGATATACCAATAAGCTTAAAAGAAATGTAAATGTTTTATGATATCACTCTCCATTCTATATATTTCCTTTTACTTTTTCTTATGTTTTATTTGTTTTATCTAACTTACATTTCATATTTTATTTTATTTGTACTTACTTATCTCTGTATATAACATTGTAGTTATATTTTATGGAATGTGTGGGCTTGCACTCACCTCCCCACATTCTGGAATAAACAATTATTATTATTATTATTATTAATAGTCAGAATAACAGACGAGTTCCTATGTATGAGACGATATATGAATGTGAACAAATCAAGGAGTGTATGCCGAGATAAAGTTGTTTGGCGATTAATCCTTTCTGCCTAACCCTGCTGAGAACGGCGTGATAGTTATAATATTTATAAGGTTGTTTTTACAAACTGCATATCTTCTCCTTTAACATGAGAATATTGAGTGGGGAGATGAGGATGGGGATGGTAGTGTCATACACATTCGGGGATTTAATTGACAGCGGCCGTAATAAGGGCCGGACACGTAAATTCCCGTATATTCCATTGCTTTCCCGCCCACCCCCTCCCCACTCTCCCCACCCACCACCCAACCAACCAGCCCCCGAGCCCTAAGCTTGCCGTGACGTAACGCGGCCAAAGCCATGGATCTAGTTGGACCTAGAGGCGCCGCAACAACTAAGGATTCAATTCAAACATCATGGATATCCTCATCCAATCCTTCATGGTATTTTTTATCTCCAAATTACTACTTCTTGAGTCTATCATATTGAAGCTTTGATGTCAGCCATCCTCTCTTTACGTTTTGAATTTTGTTTTTTTGTTTTTTTGTTTTTCGTTTTCTCTTTTTTGTTCCATGTTCTTAATTCTTTCTTTCTTCTTTCCGCTATTTATTTTTAGTTTTGTTTCGGGTTGGTATTTTTTGTTCAATTTGATTAAAATATCATAAATATACATAATATGTGAATAATTTATGATATTTAAAAAAAAAAAGTTTTATGAATTGGACTTAATAATCCAATTCATTTATTATAAGCTTTTACAAATTAAAAAAGAGTATTAAATATAACTTTCCCATTAATGGCGTCGAGCGATTAGTAAAACATAAACAACTCTTTAATGTAAATTACAAAAACTTACAAACTCTTCAATGAAATCAAGTAGATCTTACCTACTCGGACCATGAAAAAGCTTGTGAAAAGGTTGATATTAATGTTTTACCGAGGAAACTAGTTACGTTTCGTTTCTCCACAATACTTTTTTTACTTTGTACTTACTTCACAAATCGCAAACAGTTATGCATTTTATAAGGGCTCTCGATCTGCAGAATTCTTAGTTTTTTTCTGGAGTCCCGCAAGGATGTATCTTAGGACTGCTGTTGTTAGTGATTTTTTTTAATGATATTGTCTCGATCATCACTCATTATTCTGATTTCGTTAATGGCTTAAAACTCTGCCGCTTATTTAAAAATCAACTGTGTCTTTCTGTCTGTCATTTCTTCATTCTGAAAATCTTTTATTTTTATCCGTATTGTTGTGAAAAACCTCTCTATGTTTTCCCCGTTCTGTGGCCACCCCATTTTCTCCCATCGAGTGCGCAGAGTGCGCAGACGCCGACCTCCTAGACGGGCCCTAGGCCAGTCAGCTCAAAGTCCCAGCGACGGGCACTCCTCCGCTGGCGGAACCGCTACCGACTCGCCACAAGACGCCCGAGAGATCAGTGCGTCACCTCACTTTACCCTATTTGCCACTAAAAAACCCATAAAAAATAATATATAAAAAAAAACAATAAATATCGGACGTTTTTTGAATTCGCGTCAACGCCGCGTGTTAAATCACTCAAAGATGTACATAGATTTTTAAAATAGAATCACCTGCTTTCAAAATAAGCCAGTGTTAAGTTTTTTAAGACACGTTTATTTGTAAGAAATCGAACGTTTTAAGAAACCTATCGAAATCCGTGTGTAATTCTGAATCTTAATTCAAATTTATCTATGCTTTTAAATAAGAACACTCAAAAATGTATATTTAAAATTGAATATAGAATCATCAGCCAGTGTTAAGTTTTTTAAGACACGCTTTCCGTGATAGTTTTCGAATAATTATTGTAAAAGTGACACTGTGAAAGTGTGGATTTGTTGTGAATCGATTGGACAAGACACGGTGCGTGGATTCCACAACAGTGAGGTGAGTCGTGTTGTATTTTCATCTGTCGTATTCTCATCCCGATTTTGCCGGTTATTTTATGGAGTAGGTACTAATTATTCTGTTATTGTCTTTTTTCTAAGAACTTATTAATATGATATCTGTAAATCGACTGTTGCTTGCCTATTTTTTTAATATGTTTGAAATGTTAAATTACCTATATTTCCATGACAATTTTTTTTGTAAGTTTTTGTTAATTTTTTAATTTAATCATTCTACAAAAATAAGCTAAGTTTGCATCTTTGATTCTGTTTGTTTGCATCTTGCAAAATATATCAATTATTTGGAAATTAAAACATATAATAATATATCATAGTTAAAGCAAAAATTAAAACTAAGTATACTAAAGTAAAGTGACTTCCTAGAGAAAAATCACCGTGATTTACAATAATTATTGGTAAAATGTCTAAAATATAATAATTTTGCAATCTCAAAAAAATAATTAAAATCTTTAACTGTTAAAATATTATTACTATCGAGATTCAGCGAACTATAAATAGCATATTTTTAGTGAAAAATCGTACTAGGTACAGTATATAATTATTTAGTATAATTAAATACAGAAAACCATTAATTTAGCAGTGTTTTTTTTTAAAGTATCTAGTACGGTTGCGAGCAATTTTATTTATTCGTGTTTTAAAGTTTAAAATAAAGGTCAAAAGAGTTAAAAATATATTCAATAATAATCTTGGACTTAGTAAATATTTTGTCAGTTAATCAATGACGTTACAATATATTTATAGATGCGCTGAGAAATTTCAAAGTGGCAAGCAAAAAGTAAGACAATTGTATTGCTTTCGATTTTGCAGTTTTAGCACTAAACTGCCTTGCGTCGCGAAAGGTTGTATGCTGTTCATGTATGTCTAAGTAACTTGCATTAAAAGAAGCGAAAATGACATCGTGTGTGATTAGAATATGTTTTCATTACTCGGCAAATACTAGTAAAAGCCAAGAAATAAAATGTCATTCCTTAATACAAACAAATTATTAAGGCGATGCCATACATAGTAATGTAAAATCATCTGTTTTTGGTTTGAAAATTTGGTCGCTTAGAAATATTTCAGATGCTTTAATTAAATACTGTGAGTAGAATACATCTTGGCCTTTGAAATAATCGAGTATTTTTTAGATAAATCTTTTTATAAGCCCAGAAAAAAATAATGTATAAGGCCTATGAAAACTGCTTTAAAGTTCAAAATCTCCTACTTACGAACCCATTTTCGGTTATGATTTTATTGTATAATGAGGCAAATTAAGTTATTTATAAAATGATCGAAAAAAAAATTATGCCTGAACATCCACAAAATAAAATAAAAGGCACTTTTTGCCCAGTTTTTTTCTTGCATAAATCAAAACAGGCGGATGGTGTTAAGCGGGAATTTAAACCTTATCGCCATCTACGTAAGGGTTGTTATTGATAGCGGCTCAATTTAAAATATTACACGATGTAGTGCATCGCCTTAATTATAAAAAATACAAGCGCCTTTAGAGAAAGTGAGATGGCGAACATAGCAACACATCATGATATGACGGCCGGCATAGTCCAGTGGTAACGCATTGGACTGCCATTCCGAAGGTCGCGGGTTCGAACCCGGCGTGCGCAAATAAATTTTATTTGATTGATTTGTGTTATTTCACAATTAATTAATTAAAATAATATATAGTATATTTGCGGCACGTTCCAGAGTGGAAGATACTATCAGTATCGCTCTGGTGTAAGACCACCATTCAGAATTGAAACGTTGCTCCAAATGGCTTTAGGCGTGTTTAGTGACTAGATCTGAATAGCCAGGTACTTCCCCACCTTCCTCTTTCCCTTCCCCACTTACCTTCAGCCTCACAACATCCCTCAATTGGGGATGCCATAGTCTCACTGGCTTCAGACGGGAGCAGTTGGGACTCTTGTGAGGTATTCACTATAAAAATAAAAAAAGTATAAGAAGGATAACCTAATGGCAGAAGGTCGTCTCGTACAGTATTCCGCATTCGTCTTTAAAGTGTAAGCAAGTAAGGGTATCTTGTTATCTCAGTCACACCCGTGAGGTAGAACGTAGTATTCGACGCAAATACGAAAACGCTAACCGCTACAGTTAATTTCGTTAATTCGCACATTGAAAGTTTATCTTTGTCATATTATATGAACAACGTTTTAATTAAGAATTTGCTGGAAACATAAGATTGTTTCTTATTTGCTGCATTTATTTAAAGTTTGTGAGAGAATAACGAGTCGAGATGTATCGTAACGTTATTGGAGTTAATAGAAATTACTGAGTTTATAATTCAAAATGTTAAAACATCATTGAAAATCTTTCTTTTGGGCTGAAATTTGAATTCACTCAAATCCAAAATTAAGTTTTGCATAAAAATCCCGAAAGCTCCCAAATTGAATAACCCAAATTAAACATATGACCATCAAATGGATTGTGATTTAGTAGCTGCTATTTTAGTTTTAAAATTAATATTTTGACCAAGAAATTAATAGGTGCTGACTTAATCGTTCATTTACGAATGATGTAAGAAACTCTATCAAGTAGAAATCTTATCAAGTAGAAACTCTATCAAGAAGAAACCTTATCAAGTAGAAACTCTATCAAATAGAAACCTAATCAAGTAGAAACAATCTTATAATACGAAAAATAAGTTGATTATTTATACTCGTATACCGCCATTTTTTAAAATGTAACCACAAGGACACTTTACAGAAATTTTTACAGAAACCGCCGTCGGCGGGTCACTGCGAGCACACTGCGCTCCACCCGCGAGCGGCTCGCAGTAGGCTCGCGCCTACGTACTCACTATATAGATACAGTATCAGATACGTTACATGTTACACGGTTAGGTGAGTACCCTGCTATAGGTCTTCCCAAATGGTTCGCTACGTTTGGTGACTCAGCAGGGGTGCCCAGATACAACTGTGTCGTTGATGCCTAAGGCCGGTTGATGGAGACCCTTTGATCTCTTGACAGACGAATGGATTAATACGTCCGTCACTCCTGGACACACTGACCCCCAGATTCTTACCCAACCCTCATACCTTTTTCTTTCCTACAACTTCCTCTACTTCCTTTTCTTTAAAATACCATCCACACAGCATCCCCAAACATGATAAAGCCCCTAAGAGAAATTATTTTCCACAAGTCTTCCCTTGTGGAGTTAATGTAAAACAAGCCTGTCTAGCGGAGCTCGGGAATCCGCAGAAATATTTAACCTAATCATATTTTTGTGCATGTCTACATGATTTGGGTGTATGTATGTTTTATATACAACGTCTGCTCCCACTGTGGAACCTAATTTTTGATGTCTTGTCATCTAACATTCTTTAGATATATCAAGCAGAACAAGGAGCATCCAACCCTATTACTACTCTCATAAAGTACATTCCCCCATTTGAAAAATTTTTCATCCTCAAAGATAGATCCCGAAATGTTTGGGCAGAGTATTGGAACATTTCTAGCCAATCCACGGGAGCCTGATATGTCTCGATACAAAGATGCATCCCATTAAAACCGTAGTTTCAACTATTCACCAATTAAAAAAAATCCTCACTTATTCGAATGACAATTGTGCCGTTCCCTCTCGCATTTTTAAAATTCACGTGCTTGACTCCCTAGACTTAACTTTCTACGGTGTTGAAAACGTAACTTCAGATCACATATTTTTTGATTGACACTCTTTAAACAAATATCTTTTCTTCTATCAAGCTCAAATATCAAATTGCTTCCCCACCGTTCAACATCTAATCTCTTCTAAGTCTGAATTCTACTCCAATCTTTCAGATAATTGTGGAAATAAAATAATATGTAATCTAGTCTTCCCTTTTACCATACTTTGAAACGATGGCTTAAATAAAATGAAATGACGTTAGTTTTAGTTACATTTGTAAAAATGGTCTCACGCTCAATAGATTAAAAAAAATTGTTCCTTTTAATTTATTCTTTGTATTAATTTTCATTGTCGTGATTCTTGTATCCATTTTTTAGCACAGATTCATTCAATTAAAGACCCCTAATTCCGTAATTATTTTTAGGTAGGACAACGCAAGTTTCACAACCCTTTGGAAATATCTCGTTTTATATTTGTTTTGTGTACCTACGAATTCATCCTTTAATGAATATTTTAAAACTTACAGATAATAATAATGATGATTATTTCTTACTTTTACCATATTTATAACGGTGGATATTTTTTTAATATTGTAAGATTTGTGTACACTTGGTTTTGGTAGGATAACTGTGTCAATTGACGTAAAGCAATATAATATTATATAATATATTCCTCTAAAATTATATAATTTGGTTTGGCTAATACTATTTCAAAATTCAACCGATTCCGTGCGCGCGTCTTTGATGATAGAATAAATATTACTAAAGGGTAAACTTGGCATATTATAATGATCGGTTTTAAAGTTTGCTTTCTAGGCGGTCTGAAATTTCACATTCGGATATTCTAGATGTCTCAGCGTCCAATTGAATGCTACGGATTTCTTAGAGCCTTCAAAGAAAGCTATCAGAATTCGAATAAAGTGTACAAAGTAATCATCAGGATTGAAAAGAGGGGTGACTGAAGTTTTTGAAAGGAGATAAGGAGTCAGAGAGGAGATGGCAGTAAGAGATTCAATTAATGCTGAATTTGGCTGAAAATAAAAATTGTTTTTACTTTGTAGCAAAAATACAAAGAAAAAACTAAACCATGCCAACGTAATTAAAATGGCTCAAATATGAATTAGGACTCCGTGGTCGAGTGGTGCGAATCCAGAGATCGCGGGTTAAAATCCCGGCGTACTGTATTATTAACTAAAACGATAAAGAAACTAGATTGGCTAGCAGTGAAATATATCCAAGAACTGAATAGCCTGTATAGCTCTTCACTACATCCTTCCTCATTAATACCTTTAGCCTCACAACATACCCCAATTGGGGGTGCCATAGCCTCATTGGCTCCAGACGATTGGAACTAAAAAAAATAGTGCAAATGCTGTTCAGATGTTAAAAAGAAAATGATTTCTATCGTCAAAAATTGTTTAAGCAGAACAAGATATATAAGAAAACATGAAAAGTAGATAAATATAAAATTGTCTTAGTACTCCTTCATAAGAGATACTTTTGCTGAGACTTTTTTTAAGTTTTGTATAGATGGTTTTCAGCAGTACCTATAACTCAATGGTTTGGGGAGGGTATTTTTGGTAACTTCTGTCAGTTATTTTATGATAATTTTTTAAGCCAACTTGCTGCACTTAATGTAGTTATTGATTTAATTTCTTTGATTCCAAGAGAGAGTTTTTTGTACAACTTTAGAAGTAAACATCCATTGCGTCGTTATACAAAGGTAGTATTACACGTAGGTATATTTAGATGGTCTAATTTTATTTTACTCCTGTTTTAAGATTGCGTGAGAAGTTTTCCTTTTTGTCTTATTTGAGATGATGAAACAGAATATATATTTTTATGTTTTTTAAGTACTTGGATCGTTGAACTGTTTAAAGATTTATGTGTTCGACGTCCTTACAGGGAACCGTAGGCGGTTCCCTTAGCGCTTTTACACAAAACAGGTCTTAATAAATTACTAGTATATTAGTACCTACATTCAAATTAAAATAATGCGAATAGAAAAAAATAATAGTTTAATTCCCTGCTACATTAATCGGATATGTAATTTAATTTACAATAGAAGATAATAATAATATTTGGATGATTTGCATAGCGCCGTTTTTGTGCAAGGTCACCTCAAGGGCGCGGTAAAAATATATAATAGATTTCTACAATAATTGATTACAAGAATATGAGACTACAAGATTGCATCCACCGGTTCGTCGATTTCTAATATGGGAACAATTATTTTTCTTTTGTTAAAAGGAAAGACAAACAATCCCGGGTTGCGAATAACCTGACAATGTTTGAAAAATTTCTACTACCACCACAGAAAGCGGAAAATGTTGGTTGTGTTGTGATGGAGGACTTAGCCAGCCGAGGAATTGAATACACTACGCCTGGGTGGGACCCAAACACGATGTTAACACAGCCACCGACCGGTCATGCATTTGATTGATGAACGTAATGCTAGAATGGACATATGTTATTCTTATTTATTTATATTTTTACTGGCAGATAATATCCAGTACCAAACTTACCTGGTAGACCACTTGAGATTAACATTGTTTATTGTTTATTAGAGAAATTTAGATACCGTTCGCACGCACAGGACATAATTGGAAAATTGGAGATAATTGGTTTTATTTTAATAATATATATTTATGACCGTGTTTAGGAAAGGAAAAACTAATTTTATGCTGGTCGGAACTGCAGTATAAGGTTTTGATCAGAATTCATCTCCCTAAATAGTAGCGCCCTTCGTGGCAGCAGGACGCGTCCTAACACTTCCTCCAACCGCTTTGTGCTTTTTTAGTATTTTCAAGGGAAATGAGGCAACATCCCTTTGAAATTATTTTTAAAATCAATCCATCAACATTTGAACTTAAATAAAAATAAACTTAATAATTATTAGAACTTTATAATATGTGATTTGAGTGCAGTGTTTTAAAGTGAATATTCTGAAATTTGCTCAAAAATATCGGACTTTCGAAACGAACGGCGACCGGTTAATGCACTCCAGATGTTATCAACAAAATTCTCGGAAACTGGGCAAGCTTGGACACTGGCAAGTTTTTTTTACTAAGCCCAGGGCAATTTATTACCCAACCGTCGCTTTTTATTGCGGACAGAATGCACCACTTCAACAATTACCAGGAACAGGATTACATGGAGATAAATGATGGACTTGCCAAACGTCACAGCGGTGCTGCCAGGGTCTCTTATCTATGTGAGGTGTCAGCGCTTTATTAGCAGCAGATACATACCTGGACGCTGTTGTTGGACGCGGTGGACTCTCTTACTGCAGCAGCTGGTCCAGTTCCTTCACCACTTAGGATTCTTGCTGCAGAGTCTCCATCTTCTATCTTCGTAGAACGTCACAGCGGTGCTGCCAAGGTCTGGTATCTGTGAGAGGATAGTGTGTCAGCGCTTTATTAGCAGCAGACACATACCTGGACGGATGACGAACCTCGTGCTGGCACTGTTGGCGGACGCGGTGGACTCTTTCGCTGCAGCAGCTGGACCAGTTTCTTCACCACCTGGGATTCTTGCTGCAGAGTCTCCATCTTCTATCTTTGTGTCACCTGTTCCTTTACTTCATTTTACTTAACTTAACTTCACTCTATTTTTGTAATATTTATATTTTCTGTAATACCTGCATCAACTGTAAAGCGCCCCTGAGGTGATATCTCACAAAAGCGGCGCTATACAAATTATCCAATAATAAATAAATGTGATTCGTCCCTCGGTATAAGACAGAATTCATCTCCCTAAATGTGATTCGTCCCTCGGTATAAGACAGAATTCATCTCCCTAAATGTGATTCGTCCCTCGGTATAAGACAGATTTCGAATAATGTAAATCCAATAAAAAAGTGTGATTATAAGCAATACAAGAATGCTACTCACAGGAACGTTGTATTTAATTTAAGGGTATGAGAGCTTAAAAAGGTATGTTTTTAGTTTAGATCTGAATTCTGTTGGACTTGTTATGCATCAGTGCGATCATTAAAAATAGTTATTTTACAAGCAATAATTATTCGCCTGAAACACTCATCCACATTGAAAAAACTCCTGATAAAAGATACATGACGCCAACGGGACTCGAACCCGTGTCCCTTTGATCGAAGGGACACGGGTTCGTGTCCCGTTGGCGTCATGTATCTTTTATCAGGAGTTTTTTCAATGTGGATGAGTGTTTCAGGCGAATAATTATTGCTTGTAAAATAATTGTTACCCTTTGTGTTATGCATAAAAAATCTTGTCTTAAACATTAGTTTACCAAAAAAATAAATAATAATTATTAAAAATAGTATTTGGCTCGCACTTAGGTTCCATCAATCTGCCAATAGCATAAGAGTTACTGCCTCAGACCAGTGTTTTCCAGGACGCATAGTTCAGAGATGTAGGGTGGGGCCATTTCATTGATGGATTTAAACGCCATCCAGCACTTTTTTTACTGGATTCTTTCAGGGCACTTGTGAAGGTTACAAAGGTGTTGAAATGTGCTGAAATGTGCGAATATTTAGAGACCCCGCGAAGTTTGTCAGTTTGATATTTTGGAAGGCTGGCATAAATGTCGTTACATTAATCGAGACGTGAGACTACGTAAGAGTTCATAAGTAGTTTTGTTGCTTTCTTCGTACAGACTTGAGTTAATTTAGGTGGAAATAACTGCTGCTTACAGTCCTATTTATTGACTTTCAAACGAGTAGTCCGAATCTAAATTGACACCGAGAAGTTTGACCGTTGTTTTTTGGTATGATGTCGCTGCCGGAAAATAGGTGAATTGTCTATGAAATTTTGAAGTTTGTTTGTGGCCGCAAGCAAATCTCACTCTTGTATGGATTCAACTTCAGATTGTTTGAAGACATCCAACGAGTTATTACTTCTAGACATTCAGGTATACGGATCTTGAGACTATTGATTTCGTTTGGAGCGTAGTAAAAATAAACTTGCTGATTGTCAGTGTAGAATTGAGACAAGATACCAAATGACCCGATTGAAATAACTCCAGATGAAAATAAGATGGGAACAAAATGAATCAACTTAATACGTACATTACCATTGGTAAGTTTGTCCTGCAGGTCGGGAGTTAAAACAGTCTATGCTGTCAGTAAACTAGAGTTATATCAACGGTTTATATAATTTCAGGAGAGGGGAGGCATGTTAAAGTGTGGCGTAGGTACAACAAATACAAAGAAAAGAGAAGATAAAAAAAGTATTGATACCCACCTACAGTAAACATTTAAAGAAAAAGAAAGGTATTTGGTGAAAAGAAATATAATATAGGGTATATATCCTATGATCGTAAGATATATAGAGTTTTCCAATAAGAGGTGTTATTTTGAATAGCCCGCTATTTCGGTAGATGTTACTTTTAAAGCTGTCATTTTTTGACGTTTGACAAGTAGAAAATACTTTATTAATAAAAATGGAACGATACACGGTTCAACAATGCATTGAAATTATTAAAATTCACTTGAGTGAATCAAATGCAAATCATCTTGAGTGATGAGGCCCATTTCCACCTCGGTGGCTTCGTCAACAAGCAAAATGTCGCATCTGGGGCTCGGAAAACCCAAGAGTTATTGTTGAAAAGCCTCTCTATCCTCAACGTGTGACTGTTTGGTGCGGTTTATGGTCCGGCGGAGTCATTGGACCGTACTTTTTCGAAAATGAGACTGGAGCAACAGTTACGGTGAATGGATTGCGCTATCGAGAGATGATTAATGATTTTTTATGGCCGGAATTGGATGGTATTGATCTGGAAAACGTTTACTTTAAAAAAAACGGCGCTACATGCCACACAAGCAACGAAACCATTGATTTTTTACGAATGAATATCAAAATAACACCTCTTATTGGAAAACCCTGTATAATGCTTCAAGCAAGTTACATTGAGTTTATTTGAAAAACAGCAAATGAACAAAATGGAATATTATAACAGCGTGCTCCATTGTATGTCTTAAGAATAATTCTGGTGTTTTCTATATATTTGAGTATAGCAACTATTTCGTCGGGAATTCAGAACGAAACGAGAACACGTGCCATCTGTAGAAGGTATTGACACTAATAGGAAAACTAAATTTATTGCGTTCGGAACTGCCGATAGAGACGAAGGTTGGACAAAGGGTTGATGAACTCAAGAACTATTAAATTAAAAATAATAATTGAAAAAGAAGATAATATAAATAAATCTTTACATGGTACATAACAAGAAATACAATAAAACGGTTACTGTAGCAACTGGGGATCGAACTGAGGACCTCTGACTTACCGGGAAAACACAATAACCAGGAATTATTAACAAATTTTTTCCCTTTTTTTAATGATTTATAGGATTAAACCGTTCTTCCCGAATATATATCACAATCGATATATTGCTTGAAATGGCTTTAGCCGTGTTTGGTGACCAGATCTGATGAGCCAAGCACTTTCCAATCTTTCTCTTCCCCATTTTACCTTAATAATAATTTTTGGGGATAACTACTGGCTTCACTAAAAAAACTCTTATTATAAATTATTCGTATTCCTTTTAAAAATGGACTGCAGGGCTTTAAATAATGAATTGACAGATTTCATATCAGTAAAACACGAATATTTTATGGGGATGTCGAAACACGTGTTCAAATATTTTCGCATTTCGTCATTTTTTTTTTTTTTTTTGTTTTTTTTTTTAACTTTATTTATTTTCATTTCTTTACACATATTATACATATTAATAGATAATATAAAATAACATAATATATAATACCAAATAGTTTACAAAAGAAATGAAAACCCACTAAGGCACTGACTGCCTGAGTGTGGGTAATATAAAACGATTACTATATTTCAAGTACCTAAAGTATAATATACATTAGTAGAAAAAGTTTTTTTTTTGTTTATAGTTATTATAAAAAGTAAAGAGAAAAACATTATGTACAATAATTTATAAAGTTTCAGCAAGTGAGTTGTAGAAAGGATAAATAAATTTATAGTAAAAGCGTTTCAATATCTGCGTCAATCAGCCATAATTTTACCACTTTAATATATTCTATCTTTTTGTTTATCATTTGAGTTTGTAGTGGTAGAAGGTTAAATGTACGAGGACCAATGAAACTGCTATGCGTCTGCATTAATTTAGTATTGGTTTGGGGGGTGTAAAATATATTATTTGTTCTTTTGCTCATTCTGTTTTCATTTATTTTGAAATTGTTTTTGTTTTTAAATAGATATTTCATATATGATTTAAGATTTTCACGGCCAAAAGTATTTTTGTTATTTGTTTTTGGGGTATTATGTCCGAAACGTTGGCTAAAGAAGGAGTTAGCGCAACACGGCATAATACCCCAAAAACAAATAACAAAAAAAGATATTTCATAGTTTGTAATATAAATAATTTACGAATGTTAAATAATTTAGATTCCTTGTATAATAGGTCGGTCAAAAAGGTTTTATTTTTGTTATATATGACTTTAATTATGTGCTTTTGAATTATTTGTAGAGGCTTAATAAAAGTATCAGGTGCACCACCCCATCCTATTATGCCATAAGTGATTGCAGATTGCACCAGAGAGAAGTAGATCATTTTCAATTTTTCAGCGTTTAAAATTTCCTTGAGTCTATAAAATATGTAGGTTAGATATCTTAGTTTAGAAGTGGTTTGATTAATATGAGATTTCCAATTAAGATTAATATCTATTGATACTCCTAAATATTTTATATTTTTGACATTAGAGAGTTCGTTGCACAGGAAGCACATTTCTTGATTGCAAGTTGTATTATGGATTCTAATTTTAAGGTTGTCTTTTGGTTTGTTTTTGATGTTTTTATAAAAAGGTAAGTAAAATGTTTTGCTGTAGTTTAAGACAAGTTTGTTGTATTTTAACCATTTTGAAACAAGTGAAATACATACAGTTGCATTCGAAAAAGTATCTGTCCAATTATTACCATCCATTATTATTGCCGTGTCATCGGCGTAAGAAACAATTTTACCTGGGATTACAAAATTGTTTCTTACGCCGGGTTTATTATACAGGGTTTTCCAATAAGAGGTGTTATTTTGGTATTCAATCATAAAAGAGCAATGGTTTCGTTGCTTGTGTGGCACGTAGCGCCGTCTCGTTGAAAGTAAACGTTGTCCAGATCAATACCCTCTAATTCCGGCCATAAAAAAACATTAATCATCTATCGATAGCGCAATCCATTCACCGTAACTGTTGCTCCAGCCTCATTTTCGAAAAAGGAAGGTCCAATGACTCCGCCGGACCATAAACCGCACCAAACAGTCACACGTTGAGGATAGAGAGGCTTTTCAACAATAACTCTTGGGTTTTCCGAGCCCCAGATTCGACAATTTTGCTTGTTGACGAAGCCACCAAGGTGGAAATGGGCCTCATCACTCAAGATGATTTGCATTTGATTCACTCAAGTGAATTTTAATAATTTCCATGCGTTGTTAAAGCGTGTATCGTTCCATTTTTATTAATGGCGTAGTTTTTACTTGTCAAATGTCAAAAAATTACAGCTTCAAAAGTAACATATACCGAAATAGCGGGCTATTCAAAATAACAACTCCTATTGGAAAACCCTTTATAATAAAAGGATAAATGAAACTGCATGAACACTTGTTCCGATATATAGTACTAATAGTTTATTAGGAAATGGCCAGCCTTTTTAACAGGATTTTAATAAATCATCAATACACTTTTTTATCCGTGCGTTTTGAGAAAACAACGGAGAAAAAATACCAACTAGATTTTCACCCCTTATGATTTATGAATAATGCATAAGAAAACATCCCTCACTCATAAAATATGACAAGTCGTGTCAACAGAATTGGGAATTGAGCCCTGGTGTTTGTGGATGTGGAACAATTCTATTCGTCATTCCACGAGAGATGGTTCTACGACTATTTTGTGTTATTTCAACACCCCTCGCGCATTATAACAACTCAAGCCATAATGAAAATTATACTGAAAGTTCCTGTAACATCTAGCACTGACGAAATATTCACCAAACTTAACATCATATCAATTAAACAACTATATTCTAAAACTATACTCATTTATATTCTTAAGTACAAAACCCAAGAAATAACAACATACACGTACAATAGAAACACTAGATCTCATTGTCAAAAACTTATCCAACAAATAACTACTAATAAGCTTCTTATATCATAGTATTAAACTCTAAAATAAAATACCACTCTCACTGAAAAACCTCAACATTATAACATTTAAATCTCAAATAAAAAGCTGGATACTTAATATAGGGAGATCTGAAATAGAAAATATACTGATATCAAACACAGACTAAAACCGAATCTACTAAACTGAACTTTACAAAAAAACACTATCTTACTTATTTTAAAATTATTTAAAAACAAAAAAATTATACTAAATGATATATGTTTATTAAATTCATATGTTACTTTGTTGTAATATTAATTTCTTATAATTAAATTATAATATGTAAATGAAATCCTCAGCACGGGAGATCCCAGTTAGGATATCATTATCTCTATATTATGTTACTAAGAAAAGAAGAAAAGAAAATTGTTAACAGAGTATTGTAATAATTAATCCTTTTCTAAATTTAATACATTACATTCATCATTTATTCATTATCACTCTTACATATTATTTGTATTTAATATCAAATGTACGTGTGTGTACCTATACTGTGTATGTATGTATGTATGCATGTATGTTTGCGTATGTATGTATGCAACTATGTATATGTATGTGTGTACGTATGTATTTATATGTGTATATGCATGTGTATGTATATATATGTATGTATGTGTTTATACGTGTATATATATACATTTTCTCTTATTATTTCCTTGTTTTTAACATTTCTTTGTTTTTAACCTTTCTTTGTTTTCTTTGTTTGTTTATTGCTTTTTAACATTCTTTATCTTTATTGCATGATGTGAACATTGGTTATTGGGTTGTAACCTAATTCTTTTACTTATTTTTTCTCTCTCTCTATGCATGTTATGTTATAAACCTGTTAATGTTCCTAATAAAAAAAAAAAAAAAAATAAGACAATAAATCATTATTATCATTATCATTATATCGTTAAGATAAATATTGTCATTAGAACTAACTTGTCTGATAACATAATTATTTGATATAATTTGAATCAAATTTATTTTTGAAGGAATTGTTATTGATTTTGCACTTGACCAGTAGCATTTTTCTCCGATAAGCAGTATGCAGTGGCGTGTAACGAAAAAAAATCTTTCGTAAAATAAAAATTTCAACATAAAACAAGTCTTATTAAATTACACATATTAATAATTTAATTCACATTCAAAATAATACTTTTTTTTTTAAATCTCTTCAAATTATTCGAAATCCGGTTAAAAACGGGGTTGCAGGCTCTCTACGCAACGATAAACTATTGAATAAAATACGAATGTATTGTCACGATGTCGTAACACATGTTTATAAAATCACGTGCTCCGATATTATTACGAATTTACTAAACGTTTATGATTAAACGCTCTGCAACCCCGTTTCTAACCGGATTATCAATAATTTGAAGAGATTCTCAATAAGGAATATTCATTTTTCTCGGTGCAGCTACATGAATGGGATATACAATTCAATTTATGCTTATTGGCACCACAGCAAACAAAATGTTTTAAAAAAATAAGAAAGGAACAAGTACAACATATACAAATAAAAGAGAAGAGAAAAAAAGTATTGATATCTGTCAGTAAATAACAAAAATCAACATGTATTAGAATTAGCTTCTGCTGCCCTCTCTCGGTGAAAGTCTTAAGTTTTTAAGGTTTTGAACTTGACTAAATCAGATCATTTTTCAGTTGATGATAAAGTAGAGTTCTACTCAAGGCTCACAAGATAAAATCATTTTGTTTTATTTGAAAAATACTAAGTTATCTTTTTATTTAAAACAGATTTTTGCGGATTATTTTAAGCAATAATTATTAGCCTGAAACACATCTATAAATAGAAAAAATCTTCCGAGAAAAAATACAAAAAATAATTGTGCTACGCATAAAACCTTGTCTCTTAAAAATTAGTTTATCATTAAACAAATAAATAGATTTTATTTTTCCTCATGGCCCACGTTTCTTTGAACACTTAATCTTTACTGAAATTTATTATTTTGTCTTGTGTAGTGTTCATGAGTTGTGTAGAAATGAGATCCCTGAGGCGTATGTGTGGTAAAACCATGTATGATCGTGGAGAAATGTGAAGATCCGCAAAGAGTGCAAGGCTGATGTAAGCGTAATGAGTAAGTTTAAGAAAGTGACGCTTAGATGGTTGGGGCATGTAGAGCGAATGCGCAAAGAAAGGAATGTAAGGTGACGCAAATGTGAATGGTAGCAGAAGTCGGGGACGCCTGAGGAAGAGATGGCACGATCAAGTGAATCAGATACTCGAGTCGGGTCATGTCAAGAGTCAGAATAATAGAAGAGTATGTATGAAACGATGTATGCATGTGAATGAGGCAAGGAATGCCAAAGCCGAGTTGTTTGGCGGTCTGTCCTCTCCACCTTCCCCTGCGAAGCGACGTGATGGTAAGTTAGTTATTGTAGTGTTCATGTACTTGTGATGTTTTCATAAATGTTGTATTCGTATGTATAAAATTTTGTGGATTAATTGGCATATGTTATATTCGTGTAGATTTCTGATTTCCAGAAAGTTTGTTTCATGGTATTCTTATTTAGGTGAACGGGTATCTCATTCAAATTACAGTTCAAAACATCGTCTTGGAAGGAGTTTATAAATAAATGGTTCTTTTAGATTAATCAGGGATTTATTAATACTTCGCGTATAAAAATGGTGACTCGATAGTCGACCTAACTAGAAGCTGGCTAATTGGAATCTGAAATAGTAAGTTTCTCTGGAATCCTTCCCACTGGCCCTGGCGACTACTGGCCACTGGCTCCATCTTGCAGATTTCCACGCAAGCTCTATGCTCTGCCTTCTGTGTGCGCATCTATGAAGCTCTTACTTCCCAACAGTAGTTAAAAAGTATTTTTTCATTATTCTATATTATTTTCCATTAAATCATCATGCGATTGTTACACTATGAAATAAAACTCAGTTAACTTCAAAGGAGTTCTTTTAATTTAAATACCCGAAAACTTAGCAACGATAAGTGGAAACGTAAAGAATGTGTTTGTTTTTACTCCTTCATATAATCTGGGCATATTCATGAAATGACTCGCATTATTAAATCCCTTCTTGCCTAAACCCGCCTCACAACGCTACCCAACTGGGTGGTGACATAAGTCCCCTGTCTTCACACTGTACAGACAGGGGCGCTCTTGTAAGGTGAGGAATTAATGAAAACATCAAAGGAACTGAATTTATTTCCAAGCCTATGAAGCCTTTGGACTAGGGAATGAATGAAATACAAATAGTTGATAAAAAGTTGTATGTAAGGACCCAAATATATATAAAAATCGAGCAAATTTTTTTAACTATATTTGGTCCTTGCAAATATAAACAAAAAATCAATAATATTTTAAAAGTATATATGGGTTCTTACTCAAAAAGTCTCCCACAAAAGGCTTAATTTATAATTTTCTAAAAAAACAATCCCGTTTTTTGTCGTAATATAAAAAAACCAATAAACTATCCGATTCTGTTAGACTTATCGTTCCCATCATAATTGACATTAATTTATGAAAATGAGCTAAATTGTTTGTTAAAATTTTTCAATTTTAGGCCAAATGCGGGAGATCGAAACCCCGCATATTTTTTAAATATTTTTTTTATTTTATATCCTAATATTTAAGTTTTCAACTCGCAAACAAAATCATATTTCATAAAAAAATGATAAAAAAGTGTTTAAAAATAACCACGGTCGAGAATTGAACGGCTGCATAAATATATATATACCTACTGAAAGTAATAAATTAGTTAAAATGTTACGCAAACGCTTCCAAAATTATATTTTTTATTAATAATAATTAATAATTGTTTTAAATCTTGTAAAATATGCAATTCCAGTAACGCAACTGCCCCAGGCCCGCGGGGCAATGTGGCGAACGTCGCGGGTCAAAATTAAAGCACATTTTTCTCATTTCCACTCCATATTATATTCCGTAGTTGAAATTGAAAATTCACCCTGGCGTACAGTAATTTAATTTATCTTTCAATTATTTTAATGTCCGTCCCGCTCCTGTCTGCTATTTTACGGAATGTAAAGAAATGAAGGTAATTTCTTTATTAGTTTTTGGTCTTGGGTTGACATATCATTCTAAATGAAACTAACTATAGTAGTTCCAGGCAGAGCTCGTCAGGTGTACATCGTCATGAAGCATTCGTGAATATATTTTTTTTGGACTTTCTCAGTAAAATTTTCTCACAAGTTATAAGGTACTAAATATTAAATTAGACATATTTAATGTACTTATTATGTATGTTCTTAAAATTTTTTGCTAATTTCGTCGGGGAAGTAAATTATTGTTCTCAATATTTACTAATGGGTAAAAATTTAAAAAAAAACTAAATAGGAAGAAAGTGTGTGGAGAGATGAAGAGAACAAAAATTAGTAAGATTTTAATGAAGACATCTTGATTGATGTCATATTGATGGGTGTGAGTGGCCATTCTTCTATAATTAACATAAGTTTTGGAGTTATAATAACCATCGATATGTATTAATTACAGATCAGCCCTCCTAAACCTAGTTTCAGTCGAAAACTAAGACTACCAAAGAGTAACATCATAATACAACTCCCCGTCAAATTCCGATGCCTCGCTTCGAAAGCTTAAATATAAATGCAAGTTCTCTACAATACAAAACAGAGCACAATGATATAGCTCAAATCCCATGATTTAATTATATATTTATCGGCCAATAGCGAGCCTGAAAAGCATCGCATCATAAGATAGAGTTGGAACAACATAACTTGATGTAAACTTGTTGTACAAGCTTCTAAAAATGTACCTGAAACCAGCGAATATCATAAATGGTGGCAAAAGTGTTGTCGTAATTTGTGGCGTGACGTAGTTGTTTCGCTAGAAAGAAATATTTATTTTTTATTAATTGTTTATTTTATCTGTACGCCGCACGGTGGGCTGAAAATCGGCTCTCATAGACATAGAAACTTGAATCTTCAAGGGTATTTTTTTTGGCTAGAAATGGATTCTGCTGATCATTACTATGCTATAAAATGTCGTACGAAGCAATTGCGTGTACAAATGAAGGAGTTATAATTTTTTTAAGAAAAATTTGTATGGCGCTGACATTAAAAATGAGGCTATCTCTGGAATCATAAGGTTGGCCGTTCTATCCTTACACACAGATAATACTACTATTTATTTGTATTTTTTTGACATACTTCATATTGTGGCGCAAGGTGCGATTTTTTTTTTTTAAATCCTAAAGTGGAAAAAAAATCTTTTTTTTGTTGATGATTCATTTTAATGCTTAAATGCTTTACATATGAGTATGCTTTGTCTAGTTTACAATATTTTATTTACACTCCAAGCCAAAAAACTGTGCACAGTGAGCTGAAAATCGCCTTTTATAGAAATAGTGACTTGAATTTTCAAGTGTATTTTTTTTGGCTAGAAATGGATTCTGCTGATCATTACTATGCTATAAAAATTTGTATGAAGCAATTGCGTGTACAAATGAAGGAGTCATCATTTTTTTAAGAAAAATTTGTATGGAACTGACATTAAAAATGAGGCTATCTCTGGAATCATAAAGCTGACCATTATATCCTTACACACAAATATACTACTATTTATTTGTATTTTTTTGACATACTTCGTATTGTGGCGAAACTTGTGATTTTTTTTTTTAAATCCTCAAAGTTGAAAAAAAAACTTTTTATGTTGAAGATTCATTTTAATGCTTAAATGCTTTACATATGAGTATGCTTTGTCTAGTTTACAATATTTTATTTACACTGCAAGCCCAAAAGCATTTAAGCATTAAAATGAATCATCAACATTAAAAAGGGTTTTTTCAACTTTGAGGATTTTTAAAAAAAAAATCGCACCTTGCGCCACAATATGAAGTATGTCAAAAAAATACAAATAAATAGTAGTATTATCTGCATGTAAGGATAGAACGGCCAACCTTATGATTCCAGAGATAGCCTCATTTTTAATGTCAGCGCCATACAAATTTTTCTTAAAAAAATTATAACTCCTTCATTTGTACACGCAATTGCTTCGTACGACATTTTATAGCATAGTAATGATCAGCAGAATCCATTTCTAGCCAAAAAAAATACCCTTGAAAATTCAAGTCTCTATGTCTATGAAAGCCGATTTTCAGCCCACTGTGCGCCGCCTTGAAACTATCTATATTAGATACACCTTTTTGATATTTAACTAGATGATTCAATTGTTTATGATAAAGCCACGAAGAGCCCCTACCTAAAATATTTCAATCAGCCTTAATTTGGTGTACTAAAATAATGATTAACTAAAATAATGTATTTAAAGCCATCAATATAAAAAATCCTGGATAGAGCATTAGTGCAAATAAGTATAAATGGAATCGAAGCCAAATCTAGGGTGACCCATCATCATCGGAATTTGCCTGACAACCATCTTGTGTGAGAAACTTTTGAAATCATTTGAATGCAAAGTGGTGCATAGTGAACTATTATAATTATATTTTTGTGTTGTTAATGCAGTGATAATTAGACAAGGAATGGGAGATTCAAGTAGATTTTGTTATTTTTAACACATCTTCCCCCTCATACCACGGCTTCAAATTGTTCTAGAATATTTCTGTCCAGGGTTTTAAAGGTTCGTGTTAAAAGCTCATTAGCGTTGAGACGAACTTGCTGGAAGAAAAATTTGTTCTGAAAGACCAACAAAACGTCAAAAGCAATGCTTTTTTCGATCTTTCGACTGCGAGATAATGCATTTTCTTTGTAATAAATGCTTTCTTAAACTAATATTTTTGGTTCGGGAGTTAATTCATTTTTATATTCAGGGGCCCTATATACTTATAGACGACGATTAAAACTATTGTATGGTATTTGGTAAAAGTGAGGTACGCCAATTGAGCGTTGCATCGCGGAAGAGAAGGGAAGAGGAAGGTGGGGAAACTTCTTCAAATAGAAATTTAATGTTTTATTATTCAACCAGATAATGTGTTTGTAAATATTTACGAATTCCTTTCAAGTTATTTGTTTCTCAAAATACATAATCTAAAAATTCAAATCTAATTACGATTTTGCCCGGGCGATCTCAACTTCGAATATTCGATTATTAACTCGTAAACTTTTATGGTCCCCTCTCTTTCAGTTCCTCTATTTCTTCTTTTGAACTTCTCTTTGATTTAACTCCATCTATTAACGGTTTCTCGAAGCACGAATATTATATCAAATAACCTGATATTAAATATTTACATAGTAACTTAAGAGCGGACTGTTTTTTATAATTATTACGGCCTACCCAGGAGAAGTCATAATTAAATTCCAGTTCGAAAAAAGAACATTATCTGTCGACTAATAACCGACTAATGTAGACTAATATGTCGACTAATAACCGATGTTTTTAATATAAACTTTTTTTTGGGCGTCGATGTTAAGCATTCAACCTAAAGTACTAGAGACAGTTATATTTAGATTTAATTTCCAAAAGAAACAGTAACTGATAGAAGTCATGAATGTTGACTAATAACCGATTTGTCGATAAAATTTTTATCACGCCGATGCGATGTTGGGCTTTCAGAGACAGTAATATTAAAATTAGAGTTAAAAAATACAGTAACTATAGTAACTGTCAGAAATCACAAAGGTTGACTAATAACCGGTATTGTCGATAAATCTTTTATCGCGATGTTAGGCTTTCATGCTTGGGTACCAGAGACAGTAATGTTTTGATTAGAGTACGAAAAAAGAACGTTTACCGTCATAAGTCGCGCAAATCACGACAAATAACCGACATTGTTGATAAAACTTTTAGGGACGGTAATAATTAGATTCCAGTTCGAATTAAGAATGGAATAATGAATTTGAATATTAATTGACGGCTGGAAGTAACTTGGATATAAATAATTCATTCCAAATCTGAACCATTTGACTAATTACTTTCTCGAATCAATGTTTACTCCAATTTGCATTAATTTCAGCCATGCGCTTGAGGCATTTGTCTAAATAAGTTCATATTGAATTATGTGCATATATAATGATTGCGTATAAAACGACATTTCCAATTTGCAAATGTTACGGAAACTAGATAAATAATGTATTATTTTGTAGAATATGGAGTTAAAACAATTGAAACGTTGAAAATTCGAATTGAGTGTTTATTGGGATGAATTACGTACACAAAGAACAGTATTTTTTTTTGGAAAATGGGCTAGTTTCACGTAGTTTTGGAGCTTCCAAAACACGGATTTCTTTTTAACCCCACAGGAAATTTTATTTATTTTATACTTTGAACCAAAGGTTCTTTGGAGGATTGTGATTATCGCCAATTTAAATGGGTTGTTGGCCGAATGATTCTATGGTTCTCCAATCCGCAGAATCCAAGGTTGTGTGATTACTCTCGGTGTGCAATAATGAGAATTCGGATATTTTCAATTTAGTTTTTATTTTAACAAAACTCACGTTACAATAATTTTGTGAACAAAACAGGTCGCGTACGCTAGAGGAGATTTAGGGCTAAATCGAGAGCTAGACCGCTGGAGACAGAATGAATTGTTTGCCGCTTGAGGTATCGTGCGCAGGTTTACAATGATGCCAGCCGCACAAGAATGTGGGTAAAAGAAAAGTTGTCATTATTTTCGGGAGATGTAAACTCCGTATAATTTACCCTACAGTTCCAACTGCATTTTTAGAAAAAATTATGAAACTTTGAAAGTTTTTTTTCATTAATTATTTTTACATTAGACGCAAAAAATGAGGTGACCATAATGTTTATAATACATTTGTATAATAAAACTTGTGTTTATTAGTATATATTAATATATATATATATATATATATATATATATATATATATATATATATATATATATATATATATAAAACCACATATAAGTTTCAATTGTGGAACCCTGGTATTCCCAACTGGAGTCAGTAACGAGAGCGGAAGTTGTGAAAATATTGGTTACACTTTTCAAAATGACATTGAAAAGCTCAGGCGAAATTTTTTCAACGGCTTTCCCAATTAGGATAGGTATGTGGTGTGAGAGAAATAATTTTTTTCTAGGTTGAAGGGCAAATCAATGGATGCTTTCGAGCTTTTTTGGAGTCAATATCTCGAAAATATTTAGATGAAAATCCTTTCGTATTTTCTTAAAAGGAAATATTTTAGTACAGTTTATAACGGAAACCTAGAAACGGCGCTGTATAAGTTATATACATATTGTATCAGCTTAACCGGCTGCAGTGGAAAAATGATTCGGATTCCCACCCAGAGAGTACAAACAATTGCCTCCGCATTGCGCAAGCAAAATTTTTAACTTATATATACATGTAAAATATTTTTTAAGTTATGCGTCCTGAATGTGTACCATTTTGGCACCTAGCCGGGGGCCCCTCCGAAATTGGGACCCCATGGAAAATTTGGTGAAGATATTATTTTCAGAGACCTGTGTCCTCAATGTGTACCATTTTGGCACCAAGCAGGGGGCCCCTCCGATATTGGGGCCCTATGGAAAATTTGGTGAAGGTATTATTTTCAGAGACCTGTGTCCTCAATGTGTACCATTTTGGCACCTAGCCGGGGGCCCCTCCGACATTAGGGCCCTATGGAAAATTTGGGGAAGGTATTATTTTCAGAGACCTGTGTCCTCAATGTGTACCATTTTGGCACCTAGCCGGGGGCCCCTCCGAAATTGGGACCCTATGGAAAATTTGGTAAAGGTATTATTTTCAGAGACCTGTGTCCTCAATGTGTACCATTTTGGCACCTAGCCGGGGGCCCCTCCGAATTTGGGGCTCTATGGAAAATTTGATGCAGGTACAATGTGTACCATTTTGGTACCTAGCCGGGGGCCCCTCCGACATTAGGGCCCTATGGAAATTTGGTGTAGGTATTATTTTCAGAGACCTGTGTCCTTAATGTGTACCATTTTCATGACGATAACATATTATGCCTTAAAAGGAACTTATTTCTTCTCGGGTGTGTGAAGGTAATTTAAAAAAATAAAATAAAAATCAGTAAGAATCCTAGGCCGGGGCCTGTTGGCTCTTGGCGGAAGTCCAGTCCTGGACGAGACGAGACGTCATGTCTGTATTTGACACTGAACTTGTCACATTTATTATTAAAAATAACAGATTTGTAGTGTAGGCGTTTATAAAGCCCCCTGCTGACGCCCACGCCTCTATAAATCTACGAATCCACATATTGCAAAGATAAACAAATAACATAGAAAGGTAATGGTAGTAATGTGACATGTCGTGTTGGGAGAAAATCGTTTGGTCTTGGGTCTTAAACGGTTTTTGGCGTGTCTGCATCGCAGCTATAGGGGCTTGGTACACATTGAACGCTCCCGCCAAACTATTATAGTAAGTTTATGTTGTGAGGCCTACATATTTTTGAAACGTGGATTTAGTATGTATACGCATAATATTCAAGTTTTTACTGAATTAATCTGTAGGTAGGTACCTATATTTTGTGACCATAATTAGTCAAATCCGTAAGTCCATTTAAATTCGTGATAAGAAATCAATCATTTTTTAAAAACATATTAGGTATTGTGATATCCTTGATTTATCACGGTGAAGTAAATGGGCTTTTCCGCCAAAAATAGTTGGTGGTTTTTATCAGTTTTATACTTTCCATTCTGTTACTTGACTAACATTGACTAAATATGGTTAGTTAATAAATTTTGCATGTTAAAAATATACATCTTTCCAATATTCAACAATAGGTTGCTGTGAAAAAACCAATCAAAATCGTGGTACATGACAAAAATGCTATGTACAAACTTTGGCGAATATTCATGAGAGTTATTATGTCCAGCTTCATTTCATAATATATTTAAAACTGATCACGTTTAATAATGTAAGGCTAAACTTAATATTCGACGCACACCCGACCCGTCACTCGTAAACCCAAATTAGAAAAGGCCGCTTATTAAAACTTGCTCTCATTCTTGCACCACCTATCTCACTCTTCCAAACTCACGTACACTACAGTTACTTACTACGGAAATCTAATATCCGTGTGATAATTTATTATAAGTTAACAAACAATAAATATGTCAAGTAGTAAACAAAATTAGAAAATTAATATATATATATATTTAAGAATTAGAAACTTTCTGTCGATAAAAAATCTATATATAATTTACTATGCCTAAGTTCAATCCACTTTACAATACGCTATTAGTTGGGGATCCGCGTATAAATGTAACCTTCTTCTAATTGAAATTATACAAAGAACAATTATTAAAATTATATTAAAAAAACCCTTTGACTACCCAACAGAACGCCTGTTTAAAGAATTTCAAGTACCTACATTGAAAGACCTATATATTAAAAACTCACTAATCCAAATTATCAAAGTAAAAGATAAATATCAATTTTTAAATGAAAACAGAACGCGATTTAGACATGTTTTTCTATGCCCAAAACTAAATACGTCTTTTGCACAACATCATTATACTTACCAGGGAAGAACCTTTTTCAATCGTCTACCAGAAAAAAATCAGAAGCATTAATGATAAAACCCGAATACTGCTCTCTGTCAAGGGACACTTTAAAAATATTCTGAAAAAAAAAACTACTGTCACTTAAATAATCTCACAAATATCCTTAGTTTTCCATAACTTCCTTTCTTTTTTTAAATTTATTATATTAATATATTATCCTTCACTACTATCAAAAAAAATACTACAGCAAACATACATTTATGTACACTCCCCTTCCATACACAAGCAAATGCTTTCAATGGAAGAGTAGTAAAAAGACCCAAGATGTAAAATGAATTATGTACCATGTAAACATATTATTAAAAATAAAAAATAATTACAAAAAAAAAAAATAATAAAAATAAGAGTTTATTCCATAATGTATGCATGTGCAGTGAAATGCAATACATTTCAAAATAACAGAAAAATAATAAGAATACACAGATAGTCAATGCGGAATAGAAGTAAGAAATGTGTGCAAACAGCTGTTTATGGAGGATATTTGAACATCTCCCGTCTCCAGAGGGCCATCAGGGGGTCCAGGAAGCTGTGATGATTGTGTTATTTGATTGGCGTAGTCTGCGCCATAAGCTTCCCATGTGGTGGCGGAGAAACGCTCTAAAAGAGTGCACTAGTCTCTCCAGGAACATTTCCGTAGCGCTGCAGTATCTCGGTAGGCGGAATAGTTGGCGATAAGCATTATTGCAAGCGACTTTTAGCTTATGCCATTGGGATGCAGTGTACCCACAGTTCTGACGTGTACAGCAAAGTGCAGAATGCGTTGAATAGTATCCTTTTGTCGTTTGTACTGCAAAGGTGAAAGTGCCTTGACAGCATACCTGCTATAACGGATATCGTGTAAGGTAAAATATTTAAAACAAAATCGAAAAATATAATTTAAATACCAAGTTAATCATTGAATAAGATAATACTGATAAATCTAAACGGAACATGAAATAGAACAAGACAACCGTTATCTTTTTATTTTTCTGTATCTTGTTCTGTTTCATGTTTCCTTTAGATTTATTAGTATTATCTTAATCTTCAATGATTTATTACAATGATGTTTATAACCTTCAAAATAAGTTAAAGAAAATGATGTTAACAATTTAATCGTTTGAAAAATATCTATGTTAAGGTGATAAATTTTACCCTATTCGCGATTTAATACTTCAATACATCTTCGGCTGAATAGTAAAATTCTTAATACTATCAAAAGCAGACAAAAATTGTAGGTACTAAAACTTTTTCATTTTAAAAGGAAACTACTTTTCTCTACTTTTTATAAATAAAATATGCATGGATTATATATATAAACCTTTCGAAATAAATTCTCTAAAATGGTAGTGAAAACCTTGTCAAAATCCGTTGCGTAGTTTAGAAGAACTAAGCGCACAAACATACAGACTCGGATAGCAACTTTATTTTATACTAGTAGGAGATAATTTTTTTTCGTACATTTATTATGTAGGTATGTAATGTTGATACAAAACGTTTCTCAAAATTTTAAAATTTCAAAATGGACTAAGTTACCGGCGGCAGTTTGTTTAGTTTAAACCTTATTATTAATTTCTACAAGTATTTTTATTATTGGCACCCACAATTGAAACATTGCTTGAAATGGCTTTAACCATGTTTGGTGACCAGATCTGAATAACCAGGTACTGCCACACCTTTCTCTATTCCACTTTTTTCCACTACCTACTACCTTCAGACTCACTTTTTCTTCTTAAATGCCGCTACAGCCCATTTCGAGCCTTGGCCTCCTTTAACATGAGCCTTCACCGCCCTCTGTCCTCGGCCGTCGTCTTCCAATCTGCAACATGGAGTAGTCCTCTGGCATCTTTCCTGACATCGTCCTCCCATCTCAGCCTAGGTCTGCCCGCCTTTTGTTTGCCTCCCGGGTGTCCTGTTAGAACCTTCTTTGGTACACGTGTGCTTGGCATTCGGTGCACATGTCCATCTTAGTCTTTGAGCCATCTTAGACTTGGTAGGAGTGCCCGGATTCATGGGTTTGCCCACCTACTGTGTGGCGAACCGGATCCGAAGAGGCCGGTTGAGGGAGAGTCTTTGTTATTGGTGATGATCTGGATTGTAAGCCACACAGACCATAAGGGAATAAATAATTCCATATGAAAAAAAGGTTGATTACAAAAATTCACTCTGCAGGCAGCGTAACAAATTGTCATCCAGCCACCGAATACGTAAAACAGAGAACTCACCGAATATATCACTCGCATTTAGATTGGCAGCAATTCCTTAACCTCAAGGTTATTCTCCAAATTCGGCAGCGGACGGCAATCAGCACAATAAAACTTGCATTTACACCATGAAATAATGATCTGTCACGACAAGTTCTCAAGAGAGTAGAATTTTGAATAAATTGAATTAACACATTGTAATTCAAAAAAGTACTGTCACTTTCTTGTGACAAAAATATTTAAATCTTTTAGTCTTAAATTGACCAAACAGGAATAGTGGTGCCCTCTTTTGTCAAACAACATAATTCAGATGAATCCAGCTGTTTAATGCACAGATGACTGAATTTCATTGTCACTCACCTGCAGAGCAAAATCTATACAATATCTGACCAGATATGTCTATCCTGTCCACTATTTTTAATTTTAATTTTCAAATTTTAAGTTAACTAATTTTAAGTCTACTGCTTCTTCAGGTATCAAGGCCAGATTTTGACTAATATTTCACCTTCCCAATATCACAGGAAATCACTGTACAAGAGACATTATAGAAATAAATTCCAGGAGCAAAATATCAAATAGCAAAAACATTACAGAACCAGCGCAGACCACCAAAGAAAAAGATTTTTTTTATTAAATTCCCTAATCATTTTTCCGTTTAGCAATCGAAGTTGTCATTAGTCCCGCCTCGAGTTTACTAGTGGCTGCTAACTACCCTCTGTCGGTTGGCCGAACTTTTTCCCTAAGGGTAACACGCAACCCGCGGTCAGCCCTAACCGGAGGGTTACCTTACCAATAATCACGAAGATGTTAACACATCGCGTAAACATATTTAATCTATACAAAGATATAGGCGTATATATATTTTCTTTTAATTGTTGAGATATCTTAATTTTGTTACATATTTTTATTTATAAGTCTTAAAATATCACTTCATGTGGTCTTTTACACTTTCCTTAAACTAGGTACATTTTTAAATTCACTAGGAACTGCCATACTTTTTGGATTCCAATAAGGGGTTACACCAATTCAGCGCTCTGAAAATTGGGTATAACAATAAAAGTGAATTTTGACGCAGCTATTAAAGATATAATAAATATAATAAAATAATTTTAATGTCACACATATAAATTGTTGTTTTATGAATAATTTAAAAAGAAATCGAATAAAAAAATAACGGAGATGAGCCATCAAGCAGGACTATCTGAAAATCCTTGCTGATGGTGTACTTATTTTATATGTCAGACAGAAATATATAAAAATATATTGTTGCAATGACAGCTGCTGTGTGAACAAAACACACTTGAGTTTTACAGAATTATAACTTATGAACATGGCATCCAATAAAAAAAACCCTACGCATCATCCTTAGATATTATTATAAAGAATGTACGTTGTAAATTTGAACAAAATCGGTTGAGTAGATCTTGAGATGTCTTGTACACCAGGGTCCCACTTTGTATCTTCCGAAACTTTCATGCCGCCGCACAGTGGGCTGAAAATCGCTTTTCATAAACATAGAGACTTGAATTTTCAAGGGTATTTTTTTGGCTAGAAATGGATTCTGCTGATCATTACTGTGCTATAAAATTTCGTATGAAGCAATTGCGTGTACAAATGAAGGAGTCATCATTTTTTTAAGAAAAAATTGTATGGCACTGACATTAAAAATGAGGCTATCTCTGGAATCATAAGGTTGGCCATTATATCCTTACACACAGATATACCACTATTTATTTGTATTTTTTTGACATACTTCGTATTGTGGCGCAACTTGCAATTTTTTTTTAAATCCTCAAAGTTGACAATTTAAATGCTTAATTGCTTTACATATGAGTATGCTTTGTCTAGTTTAAAATATTTCATTTACACTGCAAGCCAAAACACTGTGCACAGTTGGCTGAAAATCGCCTTTCATAGACATAGAGACTTGAATTTTCAAGGGTATTTTTTTTGGCTAAAAATGGCAGTAATGATCAGCAGAATCCATTTCTAGCCAAAAAAATACCCTTGAAAATTCAAGTCACTATATCTATGAAAGGCGATTTTCAGCCCACTGTGCGCCGGTTTAGCCGCGTCACAAACGCGTATTAAACCCTCCCTTACGGTGGTCAAAAATTCCTCGTCCTCGTAAATATTTACAAATTATGATTACTTAATGCAATACAAAAATGTATTGAGGAGTAATAGCTAAAATTTGAGGTCTGTATGTAGTATATTGACAGAGATATTTTATTAATTGGAGCCGATGTTCACTCAGTCGACAGCACCGGTAAAGAAAGGTTAAACCACGAACTTACTTGTTTGTTGACCCGAAAGATCGAGAGTAGGTCCCCAGTTTGAAAAAAGCAGTTTCGAATAAAACGCAGAAGAAAAAACAGTACGGCGTAAGCCAAATATATTTTTAAATTACTATAGAATTGCAGGGATCGACGCTTACCTTATCGATCCAGCATACTATTGGGGTGTCCTTTTTTTTCCTTATTATTTCTGGCTTTCACCCTTCAAGGGTGTTCTTGGCCATCATTTAAAATTATTGAGAAATGAAAGGTGAATTTAAATATTAATTTTATTTAAATAGGCAAATTTCAAAATTATAATGAAAATTGGAGTCGAGTTCAGACTTAGAAGAGATGAGATTTTGAATGGAGGGGAGGCAATTTTAGATAAGGCTTGATAGAAGAGAGGATATTTGTTTAGAGAGGGATAACCAAAAAATATGTGATCTAAAGTTCCCACTTCTAGACCACAGAATATACAATCTGGGGAGTCAAGGACGTGAATTTTAAAAAAATGGGAAGGAACGGAACAATGTCCGATCCTCATTCGAATGAGTGAAGAAATTTCTTTTTTGGAAAAATGAGGGAATTGCTGAAACCATGGTTTTGATGGAATAGTCCTTTGTATTGAGGCATAGCAGGCTCTCTTGGATTGACTAGCAATGTGCCAATACTCCGACCAAACATTGCGGGATCTATCTTTGATGATGGAAAAAATGTCAGATAGGGGAATGTGGTTTACGAGGGTAACAACAGGGTTGGACGCTCCTTGTTTTGCCAAGGCATCCGCAATATCATTACCCATGATACCAACATGTCCAGGAATCCAAATCAGAGTTACAGTTTTACCAGAGCTTTGAATGGAGGCTATCATCTCTCGAATAAGGCATACAAAGTGATCATCAGGATGAAGAAGAGGGCTGGATTTAAGTTTTTGGAGGGAACTGAGGGAGTCAGAGAGAACGAGGGAATGTTCAAAATTATTTTTGATTATATATTTGAGAGATTCTATTATTGCAATACACTCGGCTGAAAATATTGAAAATTGATTTGAAATTGAATGAAATATTCTGTCATTAGAATTATTGTGGTAAACGTTAATACCTATACCACAGTTAGGAGAGTCGGGAGATTTGGATCCATCAGTAAATAAAAGAGAAAAGTTGGGCCATTTAGATGAAATAATGTCATTGAACATATTATTAACAGTTCGGGCCGGGAGATTGGAATGACTTTTAAGGATTCCGATCCCTTCTATTATTGTTGGGGATAGGGTGACGTGACTATATTTTAATTTGTATAAGGGAAGTAGATCATTTTGGATGATGTGAAGCTCTGAGAGAGACTTAAAATTTTTACAGATGTCAGGAAGAGGTTTAGTTGAAGCTCTGATTGTAGATGAATGGGTTGAGTCAATGAACAACGAGACGCTGGGGATAACCTGATGACATTTAGAATTTAAACATTTAAGAACAAATTTGTCATCAAATAGTTGACGCCTTAAATAAAAAGGAGGATCAGAACATTCTATTTGAAGGGAATTGATGGGTGACGATTGCATCGCTCCAGTTATAATTCGCAAAGATTTAGATTGAATTTTGTCTAATTTATCAAGTACATTTTTTGAGGCAGTACTAAAAAGTAGTCAGTCATAGTCAAGATGGCTTCGAATAAGTGCGTTGTAAAGCAACTTAATGCAAGTAGGGTGAGCACCCCACCAAACGCCAGATAATGATCTGATGATATTTAATTTTTTTTCGCATTTAGTAACTAAATTATTAATATGGGAAGACCATTTAAGTTTCCTATCAAATGTTACTCCCAAAAATTTTACTTCAGAAGCGTTGGGGATTGGAGAATTTTTAAATAAAATTTGAACGGGGGGGTTTTTATGGCGGTTTGAGAAGGTGACACACTGAGTCTTTTGGATTGAAAGTTCAAGACCATTTAACGTGAGCCATGTGCAAAGGGCATTCATGGCTTCGTTAAGATATTTGACGGCGAGAGGGATGATTTTGGATGATAAGAAGAAAGCTATGTCATCTGCAAACTCAATAACTTTTACTTGTGGGGGAATAGCGACATGCATATCATATGTGTATATATTATACATTAAGGGGGACAATACATCGCCTTGTGGTAAACCCTTCCAAATAGACCTACTTTGAGGAAAAATATCTGGAAGTTCAATGAAAATTTTTCTATTTAGAAATAGATTAATAATAGATTGGACAAACATGGGGGGAAGGCCAAGGCCTAGAAGTTTTTTTTTCAAGATTGGGATGGAAACATTGTCAAAGGCGCCTTCTTCACGGCAAAACAAACTTCCTGTTTAGAAATTGATAAATTAATATCAGTACTGATGATGGCAAGGTTATCTTGAGTGGATTTTTTTTTCCTAAATCCAAATTGAGATGGAGAGAGAAGCTGTTTACTCTCGACGAAAAATTCTAATCGGTTTTTAATTAATTTTTCATAAAGTTTACTGAGGGTGGATGAAAGAGCGATTGGCCTGTAGTTGGATCCAGAATTTGGTGATTTGTTTGTTTTTAAAATAGGGATGATTATTTGACAACTCCAGTCATCAGGCATTATACCAGTCTGTAAGATTTTATTTAAGATGCTTAAGAAGTGGTTTAGAATATTATCATTACTATTTTTGATTATGCTGTAAGGTATACCATCTCTGCCTGGAGATGAGTCCTTGACTGTTGATAAACAATTTTTAGCTCAATTAAGGTGAATGGAGAGTCTAGCCAATGATTAGACATAGGAGTATTATAGATGGGCGTTATTTCATCTAAGTTAGGTACAGAAGGGGGGGCAATTTTGTCCAAAAATTCATCGATCCATTTAGAATGAGACGCTCGAGGAGATGGTGAACTGAAGGAGGATCTAAATCTTCGGATCATAGACCAAACTTCCGAAATTGGAGTGTTCGGAGATACTGAACTGCAGAAGTTGTACCACCCGGATCTTTTTTTTGACCTCAATACCCTTTTGGCATTGGATTCAGCGTTTTTGTATATAAGATAGTTCTCCATAGTCATATTGTAACGATAGGAAAGAGATTTAGCTTTCCGAATTCTTACTACTTTGGAACATTCCTCATCCCACCAGGGAGTTGGAGGGAGTTTTTTGAGAGATTTAGTTTTAGGGGGAGGATTTGATTTATTTATTGCAGTTATGAGCATTGATTTGAAGTTATTATAATCATCTTTGACGGAAAATATATCGGTGGCGGGTGAATTTAATGGGAACTTGTCCATATGAGAGTTAAATTCATCCCATTTGGTGTGTTTCGTTTTAATTTTTGTCGAAATATGAGACTTGTCTGATTGGAAACAAGTTTGATAAGTAATGGTGATCGGGAAATGATCACTGGAGCAAGGGTCGGGGGACACCACCCACGAGGAGAGAGAAGCCAGACTAGTAGAACATATCGATAGATCCACTGCACTGGGGTTTGTGCTGGGGCGTGAGATCCTAGTAGGAGATCCGTCATTCAAAAGGAAAAGGTTGGATTGATCTAGGAAATCCATCACACTTCGACCATCTCGGTCGGAGAAAGCAGAACCCCAGACGGGGGAATGGGCATTAAAATCGCCTAATATAAAGAAAGGAGGGCTTAGTTGACTTACAATTTGCAACCAAGTTTGTTTATTGAAGTGAGCTGTTGGGGGAAGATAGACTGAAATAAAGGATGTGTCCTTTATTTTAGCTGCAACCATTTGGAAGTCAGCATTGGGGGGTTTGATATTATTTATTGGGGAAAATGATGATTTTTTAATAAAAAGGGCAGCACCGCCGCCCGAACCTTCCGGGCGGTCGTCGCGGAGACAGGAATACCCTCCCACATTAAAGTGGGTGGATGGAGTAAACCAAGTCTCCGAGATAGCAGCCAAAGAAATAATGTTGGAATTTAATAGGTTAAGGAGATCAGATTTGTTAGAAATAGCACTTCGGCTATTCCACTGAAGTATTCTGACATCCTGAAGAGTCATTTTGAATAAATGATTTTAATGTGGAAATAATAGTAGCAGCGTTGGATGGTAGATTAGTTTGAGAAGAAATAAGGTCAATTAGAAGCATAATAAGAGTTTGGATAAATGAAGAATTGTCTTGGGAGAGTTTTTCAGAAAGTTTAAGAGAGTTCATTGAGGACGGATTATAATTATTTGCACACCCATTTGTGGCATTTGAAAGAGGTAAACCATTGGGATTTAAGAGCAGTGAGTTGTGTTGTTGCTGATCGTATCCAGGAGCCGGTTTAGAGATAGCGTTTTTGTATGTGAATTTAGTTGAACGAGAAGAAGTTGTTGTAGTGGAGGGAAGAGGGTTGGATGAGGAGTTGCTGGATAAAGCCTCAGGAAATGATTTTTTGACAGGCGGGAATAGTTTAGAAGCCTGCAGAAAAGAGAAGTTCTGAGAGGCCATAGAAATTTTAATATTTTTTTGGCGAGATTGTTCTGGGCAAGATGTGTTGATAGCTGTATGTGAGCCTGAGCAGTTAAAACATTTAGGTGAGGAGGAAGAAGGACATTGGTCAGCTGCGTGGTTTTCTCCACATTTAAAACATCTGGGTTGAGATCTGCATGCAGCTTTGGTATGACCAAAACGGCAGCAATTGAAACATTGAGTGGTGGGATAAGTATGCATTTCAACTGGTAATGAGTTGAAGAATAAATATATATGGGAGGGAAGAGATTGACCTTCAAAGGTGATAACGACAGATTGGGAGGGCTTTCAGGAAATTATACCCTCAGAGGAGTCCTTGTAATTTAGCCTCCTAGCTTTTATGGGATTGCCAATGTGTTGGGGGGTTGAAAGTGAAGACAGAATTTCTTCGATGGACAGATCGGTCGAGATACCTCTGACCAGGCCCATGCGAGTGACATTGAAAGTAGGGATATATGCCTTAAACTTTGAATTAGATGAAATGAAGATATTTTTGATGAAACTGTTGGCAGCTGACCCTGAGAGGAATTCGACGGAGATTCGGAAGCGACCCTCGGCTTTTACACCTCCAGCTTGATTGAAAGATTCTTCCTATTTGATAGGAATTTGCCAAATTCAAGAGGGTGGATGGTTTTTCCTTGCTCAGTTTTTTGGGCGTATACTATGAATGGGCCACGGGAATGAGGAGAATAAAAGTTTGTTGGAGGAAGTTGAGAAAGTGCTGGTGGGGACTGTGAAGTCGAAGGCGAGTCAAGTTTTATTGGGGAAGAAGGAGTAAATTTCCTTTTTTTGGTAGAAGTCAAAACGACAGAATCACTGTCAGAAATTTCTACATTTTCCCCGTCTGGGGGGTCCGGAGAGGGATCTGGGGGCTTTGTAGGGGGTCCAGGAGGGAAATCTTCCTCCATTATTCACAACAGTAAACAACTACAATAATAGTATGAAAAATGACAGAAGTAAAAAAGTTTATAAATATCTGGAAATCAGCAGCGAAAAGTGACTCCTGGAAGATCAGAAGGGAGAAGAAACCTCAAGGCACAACACACTACACTTTTTTTTTGGCTAGAAAACAAAATATAATGGTAAAAAATTAATTTTAGATAGAGCAAAACAAAACAACTGATGACAGCCAAATGTTATTGTTGCAATCCTATTGGGGTGTCATATTGGATAAAATAAAGATGGTTATATTTTACTCAATTTATGTTTATTACACGACACTAAATCAGAGGATACATAGGCGAATTACACACGCGAACAGCTAGCCCGAACTAGTACCCACAGAGAATGGCGGTCACATGAACCTCCACTCAGTAGGTAAGTAGTGCGATGTTATCCCTTCGCTGGGATACCATAGGAGAAAATATATTCTGTGGCTACTGAATGCGCGCGCGTGGTGACTGCCCTTATTACCTTCTGCGATGCCTGCACCGTACATGAGGTCTTCCATTGTTGCCGCGATGTCCTTATGAACCATGAACCTACAAAGCCCTGAGAGCATTAGTGCGATTTTGAATGAATGGCATTGAAGCCAAATCAAGGGTGAGGGGAAATTGCCTGACAGCCATCTTGTATGACTAGTTTTGAATGCATTTCCATACATCTTCCTCCTCACCCCGCGGCTTCAAATTTTTCTCGAATTCCTTCGTTCAGGGCTTTTTAGGTCCATGTTTTTAAGAATAAAGTCAGTAAGAAAGAAAGTAAGAAATGAAGAAGTAAAGGAAATGTAAGATAAAAAGTAAAAATAATCAAATATTGTAAAAAATATCTCTTCAGTTTTTGAATTACAAATATCGGAGCACATTAAGTATTTGCAAATAGAAATGTACCTATTGCATAATTAATAACATTTCTTAGTAGGTAGGTACTAATGATAACGGATCGAAAACTAATAATGAATCCCCCCTACTTATGGTCCAAAAGGGAATTAAAACTAATAATGAATCATCCCTATTTAAGTTCCAAAAGGGAATTAATAATAATCGATGGATCATCAGTAAATAAATTACATTTATATAATGTTTTATAAGGGAATAAAGGTCCCAAAAATGGCACAGTTATTCACATCTTCTTCATCGCTTTCCCTCCCCACTCCCCGCAGCCTTATTGATTGGCCCCATTTTTTTTCAAATTCCTAGCCTCGCACCTAATTGAGTTTTTGAGATACATATAGAGTCCTTTTCAAAATAACCTTTGGTTTACTCGGGTCGGAACATTAGTCTCTCAGATACGATCCCATTTATGGATACGTGTCGAATCCGGAAAGTCGAAAATTGTAGGTTAACTTTGTGAAACCATCATTTGGTGAAAGATAACCATTCAGGATCGAAACCTTGCATGAAATGGTATTTGACATTTTTGCTCTCTGGCATTTCCTTCCCCTTCACAATACCTCCAGCCTCACAGCATTCTCCAATTGGGGATGGCATAGTTTCACTGCATCCAGATGGTTGGGAGCTGTTGGGACTATTGTGCGCTAAAAACTAACCATTCTAACTTCCTTGAAATCATATATTTATATATATCTCTACCGCCCAGTCTAACCACACTAGCTGTAAAAAAACTGTACCTACTAAAAATGAATAAATAATAAAAACTCTCAAATCATAAAAAAGCTAAAAGCTAAATGCGAAAAAATAATATTTCATCCCATTCAATTTATATGATCTCTTTACAGCCTCTCTGATAGATTATCCGATATTGAAAGGCCCACTGAACACATTAACCCCTAGAACTGTGATTCATACCGATTTGAAAAAAAATGGTAATTAGACCGCATATATGTATATACTGGGTTTTTATAAATGATCTCACTGAACAATCCAGTTATAAAAACTCGAATATTAATACACAAATAGGTAAATACAATTGCGAAAATCTACCCAGACAGATATAAGATGGTAGGATACATTAATTAATTAATAAAGATTAAAATGTACAACATTATTTTTGAATAAATTATTATAACCTCTTTTTACCATGAAAATCGTCGAACAAAAAAACGGAAATGCGAGACCAAATTTCATATTCAAAAATGAGTCAACTTCTAGAAATTTACAACTAGGAACTAGAATGGTTTACCTTGAAATGCGTCTACAGGAGTAAGCAAATTTAATTTTAAGTTGCGTTCAAAACACAAGACTGGCTTAAACCAATGTTAGAGTAATTCTGCTTAAGAGTCCACGACCTTAAATAATTGTTACACACTCCTTTTCCTCGGAATTTTGCAGCAAATGGCGTGAAACTAGAATTAAAATTCCATTTGGAACATGCGAACGGTTTCTTTTGAAATGCGTCAGCAGATAAATCCGTTACTGGAATTTTAACAAATCATTCGGAAGAAAAAACTGTTTTTAACTTAAAGTTGAATCTTTGCGCTAGTACACAGCTTTGATTAAAACTACACCCAGCACATAAAAATGGTTTCCTCTGATTTTCGCAGCACACGGTCTGCAACTAGAATATTATAACTGCACTTCAAAACATGAGAATAGTTTCTTTCTTCCATTCGTCTGTAGATGAATATACAACTGTAATTTTTTTCTCTAAGCGAGTCCCCAGTTTAATTAGCACTACACTAATTTCGTAGTAAAAATTTAACTAAAAATTATCTATTATATTAGATATAATATTTATTTGTGTATACATAACTGCTTTCTAGTAAGGTAGCTGCATATGTTAGTACCTGGTAGCTATGTTATAACTTTCTCTGGGTTTTATAATATGTCTTAAAATGTATCTGAAACACCATTATAGAAAACCGTTTCCGCTTCTAAAAGTTTTATTTTTATACTTTTTTTTGTGGCGCAGTTTCCCCACCTCTGGATTACGGGAACAAGAAAATTTTTTCGGTGTTTGAAAAAAGAGTTTGAGTTATTAGTTTTAGTTGAACTAAGGAATTTGATTATTCGGACACTCATACTTGCCCGTGGTACACTTCTAACAGTTTTTCTCTTCAGTGCAATGGTCCCACCTAACCGTTTTTCATTCTACTCCCGATCTCACCCTAAAATGATGTTAGAAAATGGGTTTTCGAGTTAAACATTCTTAAAATAGATTTTTAGTACGATATTTATCGCGCTTTTGGTTTGTATTAAATGAGGTATGTATGTGAATGAAATAATGACTTCTGAAGGATCTTTATTCACTTAGTGGCTACACTAATACTCCAAAAAACTCATTTGGATTGTGTCTCCTGCGTAACTCTGGTTCTCATGTTACAATAAAATTAGGAAATGTTAATCTTGTGTCAATGATGTGCAGCGACACAAAAATAATAAAAATACATGTGAACCAACTACCAACCAGACTACAGTATCCCCAATTGGGGTGTGTGAGGCTGAAGTGGGGATGGGAAAGAGATGGGGAAGAGGAAGGTGGGAAAGTATCTGACTAATTAGATCTGGTTACCAAAGACGGTAAAGCCAGTTCAAGTAACGTTTCAATTCTGAATGATGGTCTTACGTGCCGCAAATATACTAATATTATTTTAAACGATAAATTTGTGAAATAAAATTAATCATTCAAATAAAATTTACTAGCGCACGCCAGGATCTGATCCCACGACCTACAGCTTGCTAGTCGAGAGCGTTACCACTAGACTACGGAGGCCGTCAAATACGTAGATGATGATACATAAAAAATAATAAAGAATAATAATAATCAGAATTGTGATTTCAAAAATTCAGAGAAGCAAGAAGGTAGCTACCTACAAATTGTCATTTCAAAAATTCAGAGAACAACAAGGTACCTACCTACAGATTGTCATTTCAAAAATTCAGAGAAGCAACAAGGTACCTACCTACAAATTGTCATTTCAAAAGTTCAGAGAACAACAAGGTACCTACCTACAGATTGTCATTTCAAAAGTTCAGAGAACAACAAGTTACCTACCTACAGATTGTCATTTCAAAAATTCAGAGAAGCAACAAGGTACCTACCTACAAATTGTCATTTCAAAAATTCAGAGAACAACAAGGTACCTACCTACAAATTGTTATTTCAAAAATTCAGAGAACAACAAGGTACCTACCTACAAATTGTTATTTAAAAAATTCAGAGAATAACAAGGTACCTACCTACAAATTGTCAAATCCTAATAATAATTATTATCTAATTAATATAGCACAGTTTTTCTGTAAAATCACCTCAAAGGCGCTGTACAATTTATTACGAGTTCCTAGGCTCCATCTAAAATATTTTCCCTCAGAGCCTATGTCAACATTGAGGGTCTTTTGAAGGAAAGAAAGTTCTGGGAAGGAAAAAAGGTATGAGGGGTGGGTAGAAATCTAGAGATTAGTGTGTCCAGGAGTGACATAAAAATCCCCAATAAATATAACATATATATCCCTCCCACTGCGGCGCAAGGTAAGGTCGAGAAACTAGTTGGAAAGATCAAATGATCTCCTCACACCAGCATCTCCCGATCTGTGATTGTTGGTGGGCAGGCGCTGAATCACCAAACGTAGCGAAACACGTGGGGTGGCAGAGGTGTTGATTAACCAATAAATGGTTAATAATATCTCTACAATTATTATATCCGATGATTTTTTAATTATATAAATACGACTAATGTAAGATTTTAAGAGAACGGGAGAGCCCGGTTAATTTTGATCATTATTACATTGTAAGCAACATAATAATGACTAAGGCGATGCCATACGTAATATGCAAAATCATGTGTTTTTGGTTTGAAAATTTGGTCGCCTAGAAATGTTTCAGATGCTTTAATTAAATACTGCTAGTAGAATACATCTTTTTATAAGCCCAGAAAAAATAATGTATAAGGCCTATGAAAACTGCTTTAAAGTTCCAAATCTCCTACTTACGAACCCATTTTCGGTTATGTTTTTATTGTATAATGTGGCAAATTAAGTTATTTATAAAATGATCGAAAAAAATTTTAATATTTATGCCTGAACATCCACAAAATAAAATAAAAGGCACTTTTTGACCATGTTTTTTTCTTGCATAAATCAAAACAGGCGGATGGTTATAGCGGGAATTTAAACCTTATCGCCATCTACGTAAGGGTTGTTACTGATAGCAGCTCAATTTAAAATATTACACGACGTAGTGCATCTCCGTAATTTAATTAATTATATTCATTTATACAAGCGTAAGAAGCACTTAATACCTAACTTTGTTCTCTGCAAATTTTGAAATCACATCAATGTAATAAATCATTGAAGATTAAGATAATACTAATAAATGTAAAAGAAATATGAAACAGAACAAAAAATCTAACCCAGGATCTCTTGTCTTACCGGGACAACGTCTTAACCACTCGACCATTATTGAACGCCATATTTGTCCATCACACATTTGAAATTCGGAATTAACAATGTAAATTTGCAACTACCTTTTCGAATGAATTGGTTGTAACGTGAATAGTGTCTTGGATAAATAAATCTGAATTTTATGTTATTTTTATTACCGGTAATCCTGGATCCTGGATTCGATTCCTAGTTGTGAACTTATCTTTTTATTTTTGGTGTCTTGTTCTGTGTCATGTTTCGTTTAAATTTATTAGTATTATCTTCTTCTTCAGTGATCAATTAATATTCCTTAAATTCTCTTTTACTACAATATTACTCTACCAAATGAATCGACCATACTACAGACGTTACGTCGGATGGGTCCGGTCGTATCGTTGGACAACGCATAATATAGGCGTTACGTCGGATGGGTCCAGTCGTATCGTGGGACAACGCATATTACAGACGTTACGTCAGATGGGTCCGGTCGTATCGGGGGACAACGCATATTATAGACGTTACGTCGGATGGATCCGGTCGTATCGTGGGACAACGCATATTATAGACGTTACGTCGGATGGGCCCGGTCGTATCGTGGGACAACGCATATTATAGACGTTACGTCAGATGGGTCCGGTCGTATCGTGGGACAACGCATATTATAGACGTTACGTAGGATGGGCCCGGTCGTATCGTGGGACAACGCATATTATAGACGTTACGTCGGATGGGTCCGGTCGTATCGTGGGACAACGCATATTATAGACGTTACGTCGGATGGGCCCGGTCGTATCGTGGGACAACGCATATTATAGACGTTACGTCAGATGGGTCCGGTCGTATCGTGGGACAACGCATATTATAGACGTTACGTCGGATGGGCCCGGTCGTATCGTGGGACAACGCATATTATAGACGTTACGTCGGATGGGCCCGGTCGTATCGTGGGACAACGCATATTATAGACGTTACGTCGGATGGGTCCGGTCGTATCGTGGGACAACGCATATTATAGACGTTACGTCGGATGGGTCCGGTCGTATCGTGGGACAACGCATATTATAGACGTTACGTCGGATGGGTCCGGTCGTATCGTGGGACAACGCATATTATAGACGTTACGTCGGATGGGTCCGGTCGTATCGTGGGACAACGCATATTATAGACGTTACGTCGGATGGGTCCGGTCGTATCGTTGGACAACGCATACTATAGGAGTTACGTCGGATGGGTCCGGTCGTATCGTGGAACAACGCTACATAAATTTCAGTCCATCTCATCAGCGGATTGTTATATCGTGACCTCGGAGCACGTGTACATAATCCAACACCTAAACCAGAGTTTCTCAAACTAACTAGGTTCGTCGCCCCCTTTATTTCTTCTTTCTGATTTATGTGTTATTGATTAATTTGATGAATATGTGTTATTTTAAAATTTACACATTTACCGCGGTAACCAAATCTGAATAGCCAGGCACTCCCCCACTTTCCTCTTCCCCATCTGCTCTTCCCCATCTCCTCTCCCCCTACTACCTACAACCTCACAACATACCCCATTTGGGGATGCCATACTCTCACTGGCTCCAGACGGTTCAGAGCAGTTGGGACTCTTGTGCGATATTCACATAATTTATTTTTTATTTTTTTTATTATATTTATTTATTATATAAGTACATTTTTGTTTATTTGTTACAATATATGATCAAATATTTAAAGACTCCTCTTCCATAGATGCATTAGCTTGTGGCTGGAAGAGGAGTGTAGATTGTTTTATTACAATAAGTAAGTAATTAAAAATAAAATTATTTTAAACTTATTTGAAGTGAGTTATTCTTAAGATTAATTCGATTGGAAACATTTTTATTTTTTGTAAGTTTGTCTTTAAAATATTTTTTCACAGTGTTTATTATTTGGATCTTATCATTAATGTTTCTCATTTCTTCAGGTAGTCGATTGAAAAAAATTCTTGCTCGGTAAGTGTAATAATTTTGTGCAAAGGAAGTGTTTAATTTTAGGCATGGAAAAATATATTTAAGTCGAGTACGGTTTTCAGTTAGAAATTGATACTTGTCTTTTTCTTTTATGATTTGAATTAATGCATTTTTAGTATAAAGATCTTTAAATGAAGGCACTTGAAATTCTTCGAATAATCGATCCGTTGGGTAATCGGAAGGTTTTCGTAATATTATTTTAATTATTAACCTTTGTATCACTTCTATTGGAGTAAGGTTAGTTTTGTATGTGGATCCCCAACTAATGATACCAAATTGTAGAGTTGATTGGACCAAGGCATAATATATTAAATATAGGTTTTTTAAAGACAAAAAATTTCTGATTCTAAAAATACATATATCAGTTTTCTGATTTTTTTTACAATTTGACATATTTGTTCCTTCCAATTCAAATTTTTATCGATAATTACTCCTAGATATTTGATTGTGTTTGTGTTTTTTAGTATTGTGCAGTTTTGGAGACAGTAATTTTTATTATGTATTTTGGAATTGTCATGAATGATAATGTTAAAATTTTTAGGGATGTCTTTTGTGTGTATTGCAAATGGAATTACATATGTTTTATCGCTATTTAGTGATAGCAAATTAATGTCGAAGAAATTCTTAAGAGTATTTATGTCTTCAGTGGCTTTAAGTATTACGTTTTCCCAAGTTTTTTCGCTTATTATTAGAACTGTGTCGTCGGCATACGAAGTAATTTGGCCATGTAGTCTAAATCCAAAGTTCTTCCAAAGTCAGAATTTTCTTTATCGCTATTAACATTATTTATTTTTACGACTTGTGGTCGATTTTTTAGGTAGTTTGAAATCTATTTAATCGCGTTGTCTTTTATGCCTATATTATTCAATTTTTTTAGTACAATCTTATGTAATAATCTTTAATCTTAATCTTATTATTAGACTTTCATCCGAAGGCTAGTTTCACACGAGCCCTATACTATATTTATGCTTGCCTTAAATTCCCATTGGGTACGTATGACGAGCGATATGGTGAAATAGGCCAAGCTCACATTATTGTAACTATACTTAATCCATCTATTTTGAAAAGGGTTACTTATTTGTGCCTAACCAAGAGTATTTAAACAAAAGTTTCATAGAGCCTAGCAAATATAAGAAGCGAGGACTTCTGCCTATCAGAACGCGTCAACCAACAGAGCAAATCGACTGCTTAACGACTCTGCATTGACCATCGAAATTTTCAACGGCATTAGACTTACAGATAGTTTAGCAACTACCTTTGGACGCATGTTAGAACATAGTAAAACCTCCCCCACGACTTTTTTTACACTTAAATGTACCTCAAATTTATAATCTTTTATTTTATTGTGTAGGTAAAACCGTTTTACAGAGAACAAGAAAAAATAAATACATATTATGAGAGTATAGCTCTCGTGTGAGACTAGCATAATGTTATTTTATCTTATCAATTCAAAAAACGGAGAAAAGTAAAGCGAAATCATATTTTATTTTAGTGTTTTCAAATGGATATAAATACTTCCATGTATCTATATTAAAAACTTTTTTTTTAAAATTGCGGTTCATGTACAGTGCAGTGCAGTTCAGCCAAGACATGGAATGGTGGATTGCATTTCTAGATAAAGCTTTAGAGAAAAGAGGTTTATATTTGTGATTGGGATCAATCTTTACTCACCATTTAGAGCCTTATAATTGTCCTAACCGCCCTTTTGTAATTTATTTTATAACATATCAGTAATGATATCACCGGTTTGTGGAATATGTTTAGTCAGCCGACCGGCTGCCGCCTCCGCGTTTAAACAAAAAGACAATGCGTTTGATGAAGAATCCGTTAATTGGGTGCTTTGGCCAGTTAGTATGTGTTTATACGAAGAATAAATAAGCAAGTAATTATGGGAGTCGCATCATCCACTACTGTGACTTAGGGCATCTCTAATTCGGCTACTTTGGGAACCTCTGGTCCGAATAGATAAAGAATTGCTGGCACTTTAGATAAAGGCTTTACACTTTGCTTAACACGGGCGGGATCATTCTTCACTTATCTTTCAGGGCCTTCTGCCGCGAAGCCTTATTGAATTCGGGACATTAGGGGAAGCGGGCGCGATGTACAAAAGGATTTTTATAAATAAATCATCCTCGGCCTGTAAACGATTCTCTGGAGCAGTGGTTCCCAAAGTGTGTGATATCGCCCCCTTTTGGGGGCGTTGTGTTGATTCAAGTTGTCGGTAACAGGGTATGTGGAATGAGAGCAATAGGGAAGCTCTGAATATCCACAATTTACATAATAAATAAATGAAATGTTCAATTGTATCACACATATTTTTAACTGATTGATGCGGGACTATGGCATACCGGTTTGGCGTTATTTATAAGGCTAAAGAGAGGGAGAAGGGAAAGAATATGGGGAACGTGAAGGTTTGGAAGTACCTACCTGGTAAATCAAATCTGACCACCAAACACGACAAAGCTTTTTCAAGCAACGTTTTGTTTCTGAATGGTGGTATTTCAAAAGGGCAATACTGGGAGTACCAAATTAATTCACTTGGAACTGTTATTAGGTGAAACATTCATAATATAGTAAAATATATACAAATTCTGTAAAATGATTTTACTTACACTTTTACAAATTTTCTAGATCTAACCTAAAAAAAACACAAATTCCACCCAGGTGTCACTGGTTCAATCTTATGCAAGCTAACTTCTTCATTAGTGCATAAGCAACATTTTCCAACTGTAATGATGGCAATAAAATATTGACGGGCATAATCACGGAATTCAAAATATTGACAGGTTATTCGTAACCCGTTGATATTACTTTAAAAAAAAAAGTTTAAGAGAAGTGAGCGTTGACGAAAAGAATGCTTGAAAAGGTGCGGTGAGCAAAGTATGTTTGAGAAACATATTGTAGAGGTAAGAACTGGCAAATAACTTTAAATGATAATTTTTATATTAATTTATATTTTTAATAATGGAAACATATTTTTATGGATCGCCACCCGAAAACGGCGCTCTCGGCACTTCTAGCCGACGGCAAGCATTCCTGTTTCCCACGCCCGCCTTGGCAGTTGACAGTTCTTAGCTCTTCATAAAAACCCTTCTGATAAAATTCGTGTTGTAACTAATAGTGTACCGTACTTTCAATAAATATTAACGTAATTATTCAACTACATTCTTTACATTATCACAACCCTTTACACACAGTACACATTAAACGGACAGCGCTATAACAGGTAAGAGAATAGTGCCCCATAATATTATGAATAGTAACCCTATAAATATAAGAATAAAAGGAATTTAAAATATTGACAGGTTATTTATAACCCGTTAATATTGCTTTTTAAAAAAAGTGTGTGAGAACTGGGGCTTTGAAGAAAAGTAGGCCTGAAAGTGGGCGGTGAGAAAAGTATGTTTGAGAAACTCTGCCCTGAACGAATATAAATCGCTTTCAACTCCCGTGGAAATACCTTAAAAGTAAATTGACATCTTCATAGGCTTTATCCTGCGAGGTTCGCATTCATTCACCTTGCTTATATATTTATTACACCGGTAGGCCATTCTCTTATCTACAGATCCACTTTAAGAATTTAATAAAAAAGGGGTAAAATATAAATTAGTATTATCGTGATTATTTTAGGGTTATTATGCCGTATTGCGTTTCCTTCTTCTTTAGACAACGTTTCGTACAGGTTTACAGTCTTCATTATCCGGGAAGATGTGTAGACTGTAGATTGTGGTGAAGTGTGTGTTTACATTATACAATTGTGATAATGATAAGTACAATTTCTCCAGATATATTAAATATTTATCTTTAACTCTATAATTTCTGCGTTCCAAATAAATATAGTTATTTTTTAAGATAATATCTTTATATTTGTAGAGCCGAAACGGTAATTATGTGAAATTCCCTCGATAGAAAAAAATAAAGTAATCTCCAAAATTTATTAAAAACATGTTTTTTTTTATAATTAAATTATAAGTTTTCTGGTACATACATTGGTTTAATTTTACAAAAAAGGAAAAACTGTTTTTTTTTTATATCAGCAGTTAAAAAGTAAAGAATAATACATTTGTTTTTTTTTCTGTTATTTAATGTCATCGGCTTGAAAAATTCGGTTCCATGATAAATCAACACATTGACAATTCAACACACTTTTAAAAAGTGATATAAAATCATTAGAAACGATAAAAATATTTTTTTTAAAACCTAACCTAACCTAACCTACTTAACCCAAGTTAATAAAGTTTTCGTTTCATCACTTTCCATGACTTTAAATACAACTTTTTAAAGACGTGATGAATTTTCATTTTGATGATTTATCCGGTCACCGATAAAAACCTAACCTAACCTAACCCAACCTAACCTAACCTAACCTAACCTACTTAACCCAGTTAATAAAGTTTTCGTTTCATCACTTTCCATGACTTTATATAACTTTTTAAAGATGTGATGAATTTTCATTTTGATGATTTATCCGGTCACTGAAAAATTCAGTGTTTCTTTAAATGCAACTAAAGCATTTGTCGAGAGATTTTTGCTCTATTTCAAATGTGTCACGTTTTTTTTAAATATTTTGATCATTTTCGCTTAATTATTAATTATAGTTTTTGTTTAAATATTAGCGCTCTCCCTCTCACATTCGTATTAACATATCTCCCTTTCAAACCATCTTTGGATGCTTACTACGAGGCTTTAAAGCTGGTATTTCAGTGTAATAATTAGTTGTATTAATGCGGTTTTCGGCATTTTGTTTGATGTAACCGTGATAAATACTTTGAAATTTTTACGGCCAAAAGTACTATCGTAATTTATTTTTTTAGTCGTTATGAGATGTTGTGCTTGTTCCTTCTTTAACCAACGTTTTGGACAACGTTACAGTGACCATCATCAGGGTAGACGTGCTGATTGTGGTAAAGTGTGTGTTTATACGTGTCGATGTGATACGGTGTTCATAAATCTTAGGGCCCGTATTGCAGTATAATAATTATTGAAACTAATGTTTAGTTTTGGTGTAACCGTCAAGTAACAGTAGCTAAAATTATAATCGAAAAATTAATCAAGATATTTGATCGATCTGTTTAGGCTGGCCGCATACATACGTTTTTCGTATTCGATTTCCGAATTCGTTTTCCGTATTCGGACATCCGAATGCACGGAATCAGTAGAAAATACATTAACTGCCGCACACGTTCGTTTTAGTTCCGAACGGAACAAATTCCTTACGCACGTTCCGAATGCCAGCCGGCGCGTTCGGAGAAAACGAATGGAAAAAACCTAATGACGTCATGTGGAACGCAGCTATTGCATACAGTTTGTTTGTGCCGACGCAAACGTACGGAAATTTCCGTTCGTAATTCAGTGTTGCCAACGGATCTTGACCTAATATCGCCGTTTCTCATACATAAGGTAGCGTAAAGTAGCCGAATTTGCTGTTAGGTGGGACATGTTTAAAATTGATGTTTTTACGTGAAAATAAAAAAAATTTCGTGGGGGGGGGTGGCTAGAGAATTTCAAAAAAATATAAAATTTGTCCCCAGAAAAAAAAATTCATGGGGGGGGGGGGGGGGGGTGGCTAGAGAATTTCGGGACATGTTTAAAATTGATGTTTTTGAAGTAGCTTAATTGGCGACCAGTCGCCTTTTGGATTTTTTCGGCACCGATTCTCGCTCTGAGTAGCCTAAATGGCGACATATCGCCCTTGTTGGCAACACTGGTTCTGACGTTTATACATTCCGAATGAAGAAAAACGAACGTTTGCGCTAGTCTCACGGAATTCCGAATACGGAAAACGAATTCGTAAATCGAATACGGAAAACGTATGTATGCGGCCAGCCTTATACACATTTGAATTTTGTTGTACCATTTATTTTTATTTATTTGAGCTTTTGTTTTTGAGTTAATCGACTCCTAAGTTGGATTTTATATGCGAAATTTGAAAAAAAAATCGTTGCCTAAAGAGTTATTGTGTAATATGTGTATTTTATCGTGACTGAATATTATGTTGTTTGTTTTTCTTAGATTTTTTTATATGTTTGCTTTTTTAATATATTAAACAGAAAATATTAAACTGAGTCCAACACAGAAACAGTTTAAAAAAAAAAAAAAATTTGGATTTATTCAAATGATCGAGCATATATCTACAGTTATTTGTCAAGTGATAAAGAGTGCATGTCAAAAAATCGCTCCACAAAAATATCCAAAATTTGTAGATTATAATTCCTAATAACCATATAATTTATCGTTAAATGTGTCCCCGAAGAACACTCTAGAGAATTGTCGAATTTTGTGAAATCTATAAAGTCTCATTTATATTTTACAAGTGTTTTAAACTAACTGTGAAGTGTCAAGAGTGTTTTTGCCGAAAAATCAACCATCTGTTATTATATACTGTGCTAAGGCAATTTACAGTATATAGGAGTGAAATACGCAACAACACAGAAGGGAGCCGTGGCAGCGCGGGTTAACGCACCACTATCGCTTGCACATTATCCGGCCGCGGCGCATCGAGTTCGATCCACACACCGGCAAAAAAAAAAAACTTTACTTTTTTTTAAATTTAAATAAACAATCCTACACCATCTATCTGAAGAAATAAGAACTAAATTATTGACAACATCACTTTTAGCCAAAATCACAACCAGGCATAATCATTCTCGCTCTGTGCATTAGTCACGATACTGTGTCTACATTCAAATTAAAAATAAATATTTAAATAAATAATTCCTATAAACATGAGTCGACAGAGGAATGCACAAAAGAAATTAACGACATCTAGTGACGCTGAGGAAGATGACAATAAAATCATTAGTTATATCGATAAAAAGTTTCGAGAAATGAACGAAACAATTAATACGAAACTAAATATTCTGCCAGACATAAAAGACTCCATCAGCTTCATTTCCGCCGAGTATGAAGACCTGAAAAAAATGTTATCTGATTCATTGGGCACAATAAAAAATTTACAAGCTGAGAATGTTAAGCTAAACTCAGAAGTGCGCGATCTTAACGCACGCGTGTCCCACATGGAACAGACAGCCAGGGAAACCAACGTCGAGATCCAGTGCGTACCTGAGCATAAATCTGAGAATCTGATATCGATCGTTAAACAACTTGGAACCGTGATTTCTCGCCCCTTTGCCGAGTCGGAAATACTTAACATTCATCGAGTCCCCAAGATCAAACCAGATTCCAGAAGGCCCAAGTCAATCGTCGTGAAGCTCCCGAGCGTGAGGGCAAGGGATGAATTCCTGGCTGCAGTCGTCAGCTACAACAAGAAAAACATGAACTCCAAGCTAAATTCAACACATCTAGGCATCGACGGCATCAAATCACCGGTATACGTCAGCGAACACCTCACACCAGCAAACAAGGCCCTGCATGCAGCCACGAGGATTAAAGCGAAAGAAGCTAATTATAAATTCGTGTGGATCCGTAATGGTAAAATACTTGTACGTAAAGATGAAAACTCAGCGCATGTAGTGGTGATTCGCAACCAGGACTCGTTAGCTTCGCTTGCCTGATTCCTACCGTATTTTGTTTAATTTCAATTGGTATATTATCTGTGAATTATGTATACTGACATGGACAACCTAAGAATTTATTACCAGAATTGCAGGGGTTTAAGAACTAAACTTAATGAAGTTTATCTAGAAATACTTAATAACAATTTTGATATTATTATTCTAACTGAAACATGGTTGAACGACTCTATATCTGATGCAGAAATTTTTGGCTCGCGTTATAATGTTTTCAGAAGGGACCGTAACAGTTCTTCTAACCATAAAAGTGACGGAGGGGGTGTATTGATAGCCGTTTTACAAGAGTACCAAACAAACCGCTGTAAGCATTGGGAAAGTACCTTGGAAGACGTATGGGTGACTATCAAATTCAGCCAGAACAAATTAACGAGATGTCTCTATATCTGTGCTCTTTATATACCCCCCCCGTTGCTTGTTGATAATTTTGAATACCTTTTTGAAAAAATTAGCAATGTTATGGAAGGCGTTGGTGAATCGAATTTGTTAATTATAGGAGATTTCAACCTGGCAGGTATTCGTTGGACCCGCAATGAGCCTAACCAGACTCATTTCTTATCTCCAGAAAATTATAATAATGACATCGGCAACCATCTTGTGAACTTTCTTGCCCTAAATAACCTCAATCAATTCAATGACATTGTGAATAGTAACGGTAGAATCTTAGATCTCGTTTTATCCAATTCACATGAACTACAAGTCAGGCAAAGTACCGATATCTTAAGTCGCATTGATGTACATCACCCACCCTTAGAGATTGATTTTAGTTTTGATTTCAAACTAACAAAAATGCTAAAAAATAAAACCTTACTTAAATATGATTTTAATAAAAATGATTACATTCAATTCAATAAGGAATTAGAAGAACTAGATTGGGCATTACTTTTACCTGAATTCATGTCGGTGGACAATATGGTTTCTATATTTTACACTCATCTGAATCGTATAATTGAGAAATGCGTAACCAAAATTGTAAATTGTAATAAGCAGTATCCCCACTGGTACTCACCAGACTTAGTTAAACTTATTAAGGAAAAAAATAAATTTCGAATTCTCTATAAAAAATATAAAAATCCTCCTGATAGAAATTCTTACGAACTCTTACGCACCCGTTGTTCCAAACTCATTAGTAATTGCTACTTTAAATATATTCAACAAATCGAATCGTGTCTGGTTAATCATAATAGCGTTAAAACTTTTTGGAGATTTATCAAACAAAAGAAAAAAAATAACAGTACTATCCCCCAAAATATGACGTATGGAGAAAAAAAGTCATCCAATGGCGAGGAAAGCAGTGAACTATTTGCCCAACACTTTTCATCAGTATATGAGAAAGATAACATAAGAGGCAACGAAGAGACTCAACCTCATCCCGTTTCAATAGATCAATCAAACGGCGTTCTGCACACAGTAAATATTAGTGTGCACGATGTAAAAATAGCAATGCTTAACCTCGACCAGAGCAAAGGTCCGGGTCCCGACAAAATTCCACCTATCCTAATTAAAAAGTGTGCACACAGTCTCGCACTCCCTCTGACTATCATTTACAGGAAATCGTTGTCTTCATCCGTTTTCCCAACAAGATGGAAACAAGCAAATATTGTACCTATACCTAAAAGTGGCGACCTTCACGACGTCACAAACTATAGACCCATCTCCATTCTCTGTTCATTTGCTAAAATTTTAGAAAAAATAATTTGTCCAAGTCTGAATTATCATCTCAAAAATCTTATTACTCCAAAACAGCATGGATTTCTCTCCCAGAAATCAACATCCTCCAATTTACTTTGCTATGTCACTACCTTAACCGAAGCTGTCGATAAAGGTCAACAGATAGACAGCATCTACACTGACTTTAGCAAGGCCTTTGATAAGGTAAATCACAGATTATTAATACATAAACTAAAACGCATGGGTGTTCATGGTACCTTGCTAAACTGGTTTCACTCCTATCTAACTGACCGTGAACAAAGAGTAGTATTTGATGGTTATGAGTCAAGAGGATTAGATGTGCCGTCTGGAGTACCTCAAGGGTCCCATTTGGGCCCGATCTTGTTCCTTGTTTTTATTAATGACTAGTGCGATGTTATTTTGGATTCTAAAATTTTATTGTTCGCCGATGATTGTAAGATTTTTAAAATTATCCACACATTACTTGATTCAATACTCCTTCAAAATGATATCAACAGAGTTTCTAAATGGTGCACTGACAATAGAATGTTTCTGAATTCTTTAAAATGTGTCCACATAACTTTTACACGTAAACGCAACTCAATCTCAACTCAATATTTTATCGACGGTACTAAACTCCAGGAAGTCACAACCATTCGGGACCTAGGCGTAATATTTGATAAAAAACTAACTTTCACACCTCATATCGACAGCATTATTTCTAGATCCCTAAAAATGCTAGGATTTATCAAACGAAATAGTAAAAATTTTCAGAATCCCAAATCAAAAATAACGCTATACAATTCCTTCACCCGCAACGTGTTGGAGTACGCAAGTTCTATATGGAGTCCAACCTACAAAGTTCATATTCAGCGAATAGAGCGGGTTCAAAAACATTTTATGTACCACCTAGCGTATTGTGATAAGCGAGCTCGATCACTTCCTCATTACACCGATAGACTAAATTTCTACAATGTACGCACCCTTGAACAGAGAAGACTAAATATTGATTTAAATTTCCTTTTCAAAATTATTAATGCTCTGATAAACTGCCCTTTTTTACTCTATCAAATTATGTTCAACGTTCCTAGAATTGGTTCCCGACTAATACATTATATTCCGTTACATATTAAAAAATATAAAACTAAGCTGGGGTATGACTCACCTTTACCAAGAATGTGCCGTTATTTTAACGAGACATATAAAAGTCATCCCATTGATTTGTCAATGTCATCACTGGCCACCTTCAAATCAAACGTAAACAAGACTTAAAGCTACCTATCGTGTTGATCTATAAAATAATTACTGTTGCTGTTATGAAATGTATATGTAAGTGTATGTATTTGTGTATACATGTATGCATGTAGGTGCATACATGTACATTATTCTTTACGTATAGTTTTGTGTTCATCAATGTTGTGTTTGTCTGTAATTAGTGATAGTATCAACCAAGTTTAATTAATGTAATTGAATTTCGAGAGCTTTGATATGAATCACTGTTGACAAACCTAAGAAAAAAAAAAAAAAAAAAAAAAAAAAAAAAATATATATATATATATTGGTGCCCTCGCCCAAACGCCTTGTCACTGACAGTTATTGTAGTATGTATGGTGCTAAAACTTGCTGTATTTGTATTGTGTATATGCAAACAATAATGTAACTTAACCATACGCCTTTTCACTGACAGTTATTGTAGTATGTATGGTGGTAAAACTTGCTGTATTTGTATTGCGTATATGCAAACAATAATGTAACTTAACCAAACGCCTTGTCACTGACAGTTATTGTAGTATGTATGGTGCTAAAACTTGTTGTATTTGTATTGTGTATATGCAAACAATAATGTAACTTAACCAAACGCCTTGTCACTGACAGTTATTGTAGTATGTATGGTGCTAAAACTTGCTGTATTTGTATTGTGTATATGCAAACAATAATGTAACTTAACCAAACGCCTTGTCACTGACAGTTATTGTAGTATGTATGGTGGTAAAACTTGTTGTATTTGTATTGTGTATAGGTATGCAAACAATAATGTAACTTAACCAAACGCCTTGTCACTGACAGTTATTGTAGTATGTATGGTGCTAAAACTTGTTGTATTTGTATTGTGTATATGCAAACAATAATGTAACTTAACCAAACGCCTTGTCACTAACAGTTATTGTAGTATGTATGGTGCTAAAACTTGTTGTATTTGTATTGTGTATATGCAAACAATAATGTAACTTAACCAAACGCCTTGTCACTGACAGTTATTGTAGTATGTATGGTGCTAAAACTTGCTGTATTTGTACTGTGTATATGCAAACAATAATGTAACTTAACCAAACGCCTTGTCACTGACAGTTATTGTAGTATGTATGGTGCTAAAACTTGCTGTATTTGTACTGTGTATATGCAAACAATAATGTAACCTAACCAAACGCCTTGTCATTGATAGTTATTATAGTATGTATTTTGCTAAAACTTACTGTATTTGTACTGTGTACATGCTAATAAAAATGTAACCTAAAATAATGTATTGCTGTATAGGATCTTTCATTAAACATTTATAAGTAAACCATAGACAAAATGCGAGAAATAATTAATTAAAAAATCTGCCTCAACACAGGTTCGCCTAGTGAGGCAGGTTATACACAACTTAAAATATAGTATATTATGCCATATCTATATAACACTCTTATATACATATTTACTTTTTCTTCTATTAGAAACTCTTCTATTATAGTAACATTAGTTTTCCAACAATGTCATTGTTACTAACTTATACATAGGTTTTTTTCTTACTAATGATATATTATATATTCTGTAATTTTTTTGATGAAATAAATAAATATAAATTATAAAATATAATAGTGTAAAATTGTATGCCTAAACCTACTTTCTGATAAAAAGTAGATTTTACAAAAGAGTCAAAATTACGTAATTGTAAAAAGCATTCACTTTGTGGCTCATCATAACTTACAATAAAAGAACACATAAATTTGTTTTTGACCACTATAGTTTTATTTTCACCTTACCGGTTTCGGAAGAACCCTTCCTTCGTCAGGAGAATATTAAAAACTGATCTACTACACAAAATATTGACATATATATACAAAAAATGTTAAGTGTTTGAGGGAGGGGTGGACAAAGTGAAAGGGGTAATTACGGGAATTCCAGGAAGAACAGAGCGGTTAACTGGAAATATGTCTAGAATAGGACTATAAGACAGATTAATTTGGTTATTCATTTTACTAGAGTTATTATTGAGGGATTTTCTGATTTCAAGTGCTTCTAAATTATCTAATTTTTTGCCTTTATTACTTACGGTGAAGAATTTTAACCCCTGTATCTTTACTAAAAGTATGATCGGTGGAAATGAGATGATTGGCAAACTCTGAAAAATTATTTTATTTAAACATTTAAGATGTTTAAATAAAAATTATTGTTATTTAAACACCTTAAATGTTTAAATAACATAAATAAAAAAATAAAATTTAAGATGTTTAAATAAAAATAATTTTTATTCAAACATCTTAAATGTTTAAATAACATATAAAATTTAAAAAATAATAAAATTTTGTCATTCACTTCTAAACCTATTTTGTAATCAACTTCTAAGGCATTTTGGCATCAACTTCTAACGCTTGCACGAAAGTTAAAATTTGGCTGTCCTAAAACGTTAAAATCATCCTAGTTATAGTCAAAGTATTATTTTGTCGTGGCAAGTACCAAAATATAGGAGTAAAAACAAACTACCGACTGAAAAACACCGTAATATTGAAAGTTATAGTAAGAAAACTAACTAAAAGCAATAATATCTATGAAATAATAAATACGTCAGAAAGACTTGGTGAAGTGCTTTATTTTTCTTAAGTAATAAACTTGACCAAAGAGGTTTGAGGGAAGAACGAACGTGACTAGAATAAAAATAAATGAGATATAAACATTAAGTTAATATCCCACATCTTTCTTCCCACGAATATATATTATGGCAAAAAAATGGAGGATAGGTATCGTCATTATATTGCGCAAGTTTGAACGACTTGTAACCTAATTGTAGGCATTAGGCTTGCATTTCACTGTGTAAAGATTGCATACTACCCCAATGCAAAGGAGGTAGAATCACTATTGTTTAACTACCCTATATCCTCAATTGTAGATTTGTTTTAGGAATTATTGAATTTTGCAATGAACGCTCGAGTCTGCAAGATACCAGTGGGTTCCGTACAAAAATGAATATTGGCTGCTGTAACAACAAATACCCTATAACATTAATAATAGTCTAACAATAGTTATTCAATCTATACATGGATAATTGTATGCAAGATTTGAAAGAGGTGGGATTGGGCGCGAATTTAAGTAATTTGAAAGTATGTTGCCTGTTGTATGATGATGATGCGGTGCTGATTGCTAATAGTATAGATGATCTACAGTCTCTCGAGTTAACCACCCAAGACGACCCTCACCTACAGGAAGACATCGCAGCACGCCCATTACAACCAGCACTTCATCTCGCCTAAAACAAACTATTAAACCTTAATAGTTTATGGATAGCAGTTGCATCCGGACAAGGACAATCACCGGGACGATATACTCTAATCACAATCCCTGAAACGACATATCAACACGTACCCTTCTACGGCTACTTGGAGAAGACCATTAATAAACAAACGAACATTTAGATGAACTTAAAACAACACGCGGCCACACGCGCAGCAATCCCAAAACAAAGGATCGATTTAAGAAAGACCACGTGTTCCACGTGCACTGGTACAATAACCCCATTATCGGAATGACACATTGACGCTTTGACACGCAGCCCGAAAATAGGAAGATGACGCCCCACTCCACCGCACCAGCATGGACTATATAAACCCCAACTCCAGCTTCCAGACGACACTCTATTCCGTGTATCGAATCCAAGCACTTGCTTGTCGTATTGTTCACTTAATAGTTTCCCTTTGAAATTGTACTTACATATTTTAAGTTGTATTGTTTAAATTAATTAATAAAGGATAAATCATCCACAAGTTATATTCTTTTTTTTAACACTAAGAAGACAACAAAAGTTAACTGGCGCCCAGTACGTGGGTCATTTCGAAGAAGCTGTTAAACTTGGCCGTAGCCAGGACTTCTTAGATATTCTTTAATATCTCGACGCGAAGAGGACCACACACCAAACAAATTCGTTAACTAGGCAATGAAGATCATCGCATCAATACTTCTGTGAGTACATTTTTCAATTGATCGTCTATCCCATACGTACGATAGATCCCTTCCCTTCCTTATCCAAAAGGTTAGAGAGAAAACTATTTTTTTTTCTAATTAAAAGTCACTTCGTATATTTCTAATTTATTAAAATGGCACAGCCAAATGAGAGGCCCGCTCCCCAATACTCGGAATCGATATTGGAGTACAGTGGCTCTCCCCAAGATATTAATTTATTTATAAAATCAGCCAGGGGGTATATTACTCGAAACGGCAATACGCCAAATAATGTTGAGAAAATAATCTCAAGATTACGTGGGAAAGCACTTCACGTAATTCTCATGAGCGATCATGATAACAATATTGAAACAATATTAGAAACATTGAAAAACGAATGTGGGGACAATAAGTCTGTGACGTTATTACAAACAGAATTGATAAACTTCAACCGCGGTCAGAAGGATTTCTCCTCAACGATCCATGAGATCAACCAAATTCTCTTTTCGATTAAAATTAAAATTTCCGATCAATATGGAGGGCCTAGTGCTCACATATTGATGGAACCATACAAAGATACGGCTCGAAATACTTTATTAAACCTCATGCCAACGCACATTAAATGCGCAAACTTAACAAAAAATTATGATGCCCTGTGCACAGAAATAAGAATGTTGGAGGCCCATGGCGAGCTCCACCAGCGGTCTAAACAAAATCTTGTGTTTCCACAAGCAGGACCATCTAATTTTATGCGGCCAGGACAACAATCAAATAAACCTTTTACTCCGCAAACGCAAAGCTCGTTCAAACCACATAATAATTTTAATCACAATAATTATAATAATAAACCGTGGCATAATAATAACCAAACGCATAATAATAAGTTCGGACAAAACCGCCCGTGGCACGGAAATAACAACAACAATTTTAATACGCACCAGACACGTGCCGGTGATGTCAGTATGAGAACGGCCCCAATGTCCCGACCTCCTAAAGGCCCGGTCATCGACCTCGGCAACGGACGTACGGCGCAGGAGCTATTCTATACCGACAGCAATGATCAGGAACGGCCGGATTTTTGGGAAGACCAAGAATCTCCCCGAGAAACCTAATCCACCTGAATCATATCAATAATGGCCTACCATATATAGTAGCGCCATTAAATATGAAAATTCTGATTGATACGGGAAGCTCCAAATCATTCATGACTAAAAATGTATATAATAGATTGTTTCGTGACTGTAGATATATAAATGAAGAGTTTACTGTACAAACAGCGCACTCTACGACCGCCCATAGAGGTACAGTCGTGACGCCATTTTGGAAAAAAGTATTCGGCAATAATAAGGCTGAAATGCGTTTTTATATTTTTGACTTTTCCCATAAATACGATGTGTTAATGGGAATAGATATGTTAAAATTAATGAATGCAACATTAATTTTAAACAACTCAAATAATATTTTAAAAACTCCAACCAAACAAGTTCAGTTGTTCCATGTAATGGATATGAGTAAACTTGATGAGTTATTGGAGAAAAATAGGGATTTATTCTCTGAAGAACTGGTAGTTAATTGCTCACCTCATGTAAAACATGAAATAAAATTACTTAAAGAAGAGCCCGTGTATCAACGCGCTTATCGATTACCGTACGAACAGAGGCTTGAAGTTGAAAGACAAGTCGCTCAACTTCTGAAGGATGGAATCATCCGACCAAGCGATTCGCCTTGGGCAAGCCCTGTCCACATCGTCGAGAAAAAACTCGACCAATCGGGTATAAAAAAGTGGAGGATGGTCATAGACTATCGGAAACTCAACGAACAGACACGTAGTGACAAGTTTCCGCTCCCAAACATCGAAGACATTTTTTCACAGTTACATGGTAATAAATACTTTTCAACTTTAGATCTGACAAGTGGGTACCACCAGATCAAAATGTCTGATCAAGACATAGAAAAGACAGCATTCACTATTCCTAATCAACACTACGAATTTGTTAGAATGCCATTCGGATTAAAAAATGCTCCTGCTTCATTTCAGCGTATGATGAATAATGTATTACGTAAATACATAGGGAAAATATGTTTGGTATACTTAGATGACGTTATAGTATATGCCAACGACGAAGAAGAACACCTCAGGCGCTTAGAAATAGTTTTCAACGCCCTGCGGGAAGCAAATTTAAAAATAAATATCAATAAATGTGAATTTGTCAAGGAAGAAATTAAATTCTTAGGCCATATTCTTAATGGTGATGGACTGCAACCTGATCCCGCAAAACTTGATGCTATAAGAAAATTTCCCTTACCAAAGACAGTCAGGGATATAAAATCTTTTCTAGGACTAATCGGTTACTACCGTAAATTCGCCCCAAATTTAAGCAGAGTGACGAAACCACTCACAGAATGTACCCGAAAAAACGTAAAAATAAATAACCAAGACGAAAAGTTTTTAAATGCATTTAGGCTATGTAAAGAATTACTGATGAATGCCCCAATATTAAAATATCCCGACTTTAACGAAGAATTCACTGTAACCACAGATGCAAGTAACATTGCTCTGGGGGCTGTGTTGAGCCAAAAATCTCAACCTATTGCCTATATTTCTAGGACACTGTCGAAAACGGAAACCAAGTATAATACGACGGAAAAAGAATTGCTTGGTATACTATGGTCCCTCCAGCAATTCCGTCCGTATATTTATGGTAAACATTTTATTATAGAAACGGATCATCAACCGTTAGTATGGTTAACCAAATTGAAAGAACCCAATGCTAAACTTACTAGGTGGAGACTTAAACTCCATGAATATGATTATACAATTAGACATAAACGAGGTACACTTTTGTCATGGGAACAGAGTACCACAACCTAATGGTGTGATTACCCAAAGCTACGTAGCCGACCACGCAAATCAATGTAAAGAACTCAAAAAATTGATACATGATTTACAGCATAAAACAAAAAATAAAACACGCGAACGAGTAAACAAAACACGTACGCAGCAAGAAATGTCCGTGGGACAACAGATACTTATAAAGGTTACCGCACGGGGTAAACATAAAAATAAATTTAAAGGACCGTTCACTATTACTAAAATACTACCACATAATGTACTTGAATATAAAAGTCTGAGAGGCCTAACAACAATTCACAAAGACAGTGTTAAATTGTTTCAGGCTGACGGCCATGACGCAAGCGCTACGGATCCGCCAATTAGCAGACAATGAGCACTTCATCGTCGCGCCCCTGGGAAATGCACGAGCCGTCGAAGGACAGTGGCACGTCATTCATCTAAACTAATCCCTAGATTTATCTAAACTAATTGAACAATCGCAACAACTAGGAATTAATTACGATAAACTTATAAAATGTAACAATGTAACCTTACCACACGTAGGATTAGAACGTTTGAAATATTTAATAGATCATAATAATCAGATAATTGATAATTTAGTTATAAATAGGAATAAAAGAGGCCTAATAAACGGACTCGGTTCAATAATTAAAGGAATTACGGGAAACTTAGATGATAATGATTTGGATAAATTAGTGCAACGAATTGAAACTAACCAAAATATAAATGAAAAGAGAATCTCGTTGAGTTCAAGAACATTGGAGGATTATTACGGCAAACTAAAAAATATTTCACATAATCAATTGGTACTTTGGTCTCAAATGAGCCATGACCATTATGAAGATAAAACAGACTTGTTGATTACACATTTGATTTATCAGACGGAAACTATTACCGAGTTAATAACTAGAATTACGGAAGCTATCACGTTTGCCTCTCATGGAATGTACCACCCTAGCATTATAAAACCGAAGGTATTTATGGAATCTATTTCACATGGAAATCCTGAACAACTACCTTCTAAAGATTTTGATATTATTCAACGCTTTTTGCAAGTTAAATTCGTTAAAGTTAAACAAACTTTACACTTTATTCTCTCTCTAACTTTAGTAGAACGCACCGTTTATATGTATAACGAAATAATTCCCATCATTTCCAAAACTAACAATAAATGTTTCCAACCCCACCTCCTACCGAGACGATTATTGAGAGATGTAAAGCAGATGTATAATGCACACAAGTGCCAAGTTATTACAGACAGCCTCAGCATATGCAACAAGGAACTCAACTCTATTGATGACTGCACAACTACCGTACTAGAAAACCACAGCGAACAAAACTGTAGTCTACGCCAGATTATAAGTCCAGAAGAATATACACATGTCATTGGAGATAATATGATGTACCTGTTTCGCAACGAACCAACAGCATTACAAGCACAATGCCCTCAACACCAACAAAATATAGTAATTTCCAAATCTGTACTTGTAACAAATGACGAGTGCAGTATACAAGGCAAAACCTTCACTATGGGAAGAATCGTTAACCAAGAAACATTACTCATCACATATTCAAAGGAAGAATTACATGTACTAAAACTACCCATCCTACATGTAGATGAAATACAAGAACCACGCAGAGAATTCGATATCCCTACCACCACGACGGGATTTGAAGGAACTATACACATCACACTTACCAGCTGCTTGATAATTACGGCCATCGGATATATCCTTTGGAGAAGATATAAACTCTTCACAGTGCGAAGGAGTTTCAATTTTAGGGGGGGAGAGTTAACCACCCAAGACGACCCTCACCTACAGGAAGACATCGCAGCACGCCCATTACAACCAGCACTTCATCTCGCCTAAAACAAACTATTAAACCTTAATAGTTTATGGATAGCAGTTGCATCCGGACAAGGACAATCACCGGGACGATATACTCTAATCACAATCCCTGAAACGACATATCAACACGTACCCTTCTACGGCTACTTGGAGAAGACCATTAATAAACAAACGAACATTTAGATGAACTTAAAACAACACGCGGCCACACGCGCAGCAATCCCAAAACAAAGGATCGATTTAAGAAAGACCACGTGTTCCACGTGCACTGGTACAATAACCCCATTATCGGAATGACACATTGACGCTTTGACACGCAGCCCGAAAATAGGAAGATGACGCCCCACTCCACCGCACCAGCATGGACTATATAAACCCCAACTCCAGCTTCCAGACGACACTCTATTCCGTGTATCGAATCCAAGCACTTGCTTGTCGTATTGTTCACTTAATAGTTTCCCTTTGAAATTGTACTTACATATTTTAAGTTGTATTGTTTAAATTAATTAATAAAGGATAAATCATCCACAAGTTATATTCTTTTTTTTAACACTAAGAAGACAACAAAAGTTAACTCTCGTGTCTAGGATGAACGAAGTATGCATGAAGAATGAGTTAATGATGAATGTAAGTAAGTCTAAAGTAATGGTGTTTGAAAGAGAGAGTACGAAAACAGTGTGCAATATAGTTGTGAATGAGGAATACTTGGAGCAGGTGGATGAGTTTGTGTATTTAGGAAGGGTGTTTACTAGAGATGGGAAGGCTGACAGAGATATTGAAAGAAGGGTAAATGCAGGTAATTCCGTTAATGGAGGACTGAACGCAGTTGGCGCTAGCAAAAAATTGTCCAAAGAAGCGAAGTTAGCAGTCCACAACGGAGTGCTGGTACCTACCTTGATGTATGGAAGTGAGGCATGGAACTGGAAAAGAAAGGATGAAAGTAGATAGAATGCTGTTGAAATGAGATCCCTGAGGCGTATGTGTGGTAAAACCATGTTTTATCGTGTGAGGAATGTGGAGATCCGCAAAGAGTGCAAGGCTGATGTAAGCGTAATGAGTAAGATTAAGAAAGGGACAATTAGATGGTTTGGGCATGTAGAGCGAATGAGCGAAGATAGGAGTGTAAGGAGAATTTATGATGCAAATGACTTTTCAAGACTTTCAAGTCCCACCTCTAAAAAATACATATATAAAAAATACGCTGCTTCAAATACACAAAGATTCTAAGAAGTCACACCACGCCATGGTACGCGTAGAGAGCAATAGACATAACACAGTGGGTCGCTTAAGTACGCCATTAATGCATACCAGTTTTGCACAACACTTCTACACATACAATGGAGTGATGTGGTTTAATCAATTGGAAATGGAACTGAGATTGGAACCTGACTATAATAAATTCAAAAATAGACTAAACAATGATATCTTAAATAGTTTGGCTACCTAGAATTGCATTGGCAATTGATTAAGAATATTTAGTTGACAGTTTCTTTTTTTTTTAAATTTGCTTTTTATTATTTATATTTATAAATATTATTATTTTTTATCTATGCACGTTAATTTTTAATAAACTTCTCTATGTTCCCGCCTTTACACACGAGTAATTTAACTCTCGTAAAGGTTATATATTGTATACATATATGTGTTTTTACAGTTTTTTAATCAATGTTGCAGGTTTAATTACTCATGATATGTATGTATACAAAATTTAAAAAAAAATGCGAATGGTAGCAGAAGTCGGGACGCCCGAGGAAGACATGGCACGATCAAGTGAATCAGATACTCGAGTCGGGTCATGTCAAGAGGTGAAGTAACAATAGTTATTCAATCTATACATGGATAATTGTATGCAAGATTTGAAAGAGGTGGGATTGGGCGCGAATTTAAGTAATTTGAAAGTATGTTGCCTGTTGTATGATGATGATGCGGTGCTGATTGCTAATAGTATAGATGATCTACAGTCTCTCGTGTCTAGGATGAACGAAGTATGCATGAAGAATGAGTTAATGATGAATGTAAGTAAGTCTAAAGTAATGGTGTTTGAAAGAGAGAGTACGAAAACAGTGTGCAATATAGTTGTGAATGAGGAATACTTGGAGCAGGTGGATGAGTTTGTGTATTTAGGAAGGGTGTTTACTAGAGATGGGAAGGCTGACAGAGATATTGAAAGAAGGGTAAATGCAGGTAATTCCGTTAATGGAGGACTGAACGCAGTTGGCGCTAGCAAAAAAATGTCCAAAGAAGCGAAGTTAGCAGTCCACAACAGAGTGCTGGTACCTACCTTGATGTATGGAAGTGAGGCATGGAACTGGCAAAGAAAGGTTGAAATTAGATTGAATGCTGTTGAAATGAGATCCCTGAGGCGTATGTGTGGTAAAACCATGTTTGATCGTGTGAGGAATGAGGAGAACCGCAAAGAGTGCAAGGCTGATGTAAGCGTAATGAGTAAGATTAAGAAAGGGACGATTAGATGGATTTACATACCACAGAATTTACATTTCAGAAATCTGTTTATTTTATAATAATATCAGATTTTGGTGTGCTGTGTGTGCTAGATGAATTCAAATATGAAAAAAAAACTTTCGGTTAGGTTAGGTTGACAGGTTGGTCAAAGAGTAAGGCGCTCGACTAGCAATCCGAAGGTCGCGGGTTCAAATACCAACGTGTGCAACAAATTTTTCATTTTATGAATGTATGTTATATCACAATTTATACATTAAAAATAATATATAGTATATCTGCGGCTCGTTTCAAAGTGGAAGATACACTCGTATCGCCCTGGTACAAGACGATCAACCAAATTGAAACGTTTCTTGAAATATCGTGTTTGGTGACCAGATATGAGTAGCCAGGTACTCCCCCACCTTCCTCTTCCCCAACTCCTTCCTCTCTCCACCACCTTTAGCCTCACAACATATCCTATTAGGGATGCTATAGTCTCACTGGCTCCAGACGGTTGGGAGCAGTTTGGACTCTTGTGTGGTATTCACATAAAAAGGGTATGGTGATTTTGATGTGTTATTCCAGTATGTGTAATTTAAATAGGTGTAATTCTCTCCATGCGTAATTGCAAGCATGTGTAATAATGTCCGTGTGTTATTCTGGCAGTCGGTACGTGAAATTCATGCCTATGTAATTTTGTCATGTAGAATTGAATGTTAATTGATCTTATGTTTTTAAATTTAATACTTAGATCATATTTTCTGCAGTCTTGAATTGGGAACATTAAATAACATATTTTTGCTGTCGCTCTCTAAATGAATATCTTCTCTTCTATCAAGCATTATCTAAAATTGCCTTCCCTCCATTCAACATCTCATCTCTTTTGAGTCTGAACTCGGCTGCAATCTTCCATATTGCAAGAATAATGAAATTTGCCCATTTAAATAAAATTGGAAAAATAAAGAATGGAACAAAGGATGACATATGGGATGTGCAAGATGTTTTTATGAGTGGAAGGGGGTGCATGGACCAGAACTTCTCATTGCGTGTGCTCACTGAGAAGTTTCTTAAAAAAAAACAGAAACTTTTCTTTGCCTTTTTTGATCTACAAAAAGGATGTGGAAGGTGTGCAAGTACGGAGTGAATACGAAATGATAGTTTGACATCACAAACGGTACTAAGCAAGGCAATGTAATATCACTGTGGCTATTCAATCTATACATAGATAATATCCAAGAATTCAAATATATGGGATTGGGCGCGAAATTAAATAATCTGAAAGTATGTGTCCTGTCGTATGCTAATGATGCGGTGATGATTTCTGAACAGAATGAAAGATCTACAGCCTCTCAAATCTAGGATGAACGAAGTGTGTATGAAGAATGGGCTAAAGATGATTGTAAAATCATGGTGTATGAAAAAGAGAGTACGTACGAAAACAGTGTGCAATATAGTTGTGAATGTTGAATACTTTGAACTTATAGATGATTTTGTGTATTTGGGAAGTATGTTTACAAGAGATGGAAAGCCTGATAGAGATATTGAAAGAAGGGTGAATGCAGGAAACTAATAAAACAAATGTCAAAAGAAGCGAAGCTACCAGTCTACAATAGAGTACTGTTATCTACCATGTATGGCAGGGAGGCATGGAACTGGCAGAGTAAGGACGAAAACAGACTGAATGCTGTAGAAATAAGATCCCCGAGGTGTGTGTGTGGTAAAACCATGTATGACCGTGTGAGAAATGTGGAGGATCGTAAAGAATTCAAAGCTGATGTAAGCGTAGTCAGTAGCAAGAGAGGGACGTTTAGATGGCATTGGACATGTAGAGCAAATGAACGAAGAAAGGAGTGTAAGGACAATATAGGAGGAGAATGTGAATGGAAGAAGAAGTCGTGGACGCCCGAGGAACACATGGCACGATCAAGTGATCTAGATAATTGAGTCGGGCCATTTCAAGGGTCGAAATAATAGAAGAGTTTGCATGGGACGATGTATGAATGTGAATGCGCGTTGTTTGGCAGTCCGTCCTCTCTGCCTACCCCTGTAGTAAACGGCGTAATGGTTAGTTAGTTATTGAGTTAAAGGGTGGAAGCTAGAAACACTGGAACAAATGTAATAATACATAAAACACAACACTATCACTATGCACACATCATTATGTACAACCGTACCTCATTATGTACAACCGTACCTCATTATGTACAACCGTACCTTATTATGTACAACCATACCTCATTATGTACAACCGTACCTCATTATGTACAACCTTACCTCATTATGTACAACCGTACCTCATGATGTACAACCGTACCTCATGATGTACGGTTTTACATAATGAGGTGCGATTGTACATAATCAATATACAATCGTACCTCATTATGTAAAACCGTACATCATTATGTACAACCGTACCTCATTATGTACAATCGTACCTCATTGTGTAAAACCGTACATCATTATGTACAACTGTACCTCATTATGTACAACCGTACCTCATTATGTAAAACTGTACCTCATGATGTACAACCGTACCTCATTATGTACAACCGTACCTCATTATGTACAACCGTACCTCATTATGTAAAACAGTACCTCGTTATGTACAATCGTACCTCATTATGTACAACCGTAACTCATAGAAGGACCAGCATTACAGGTTTATTTAAATTGATTTTTATTTTTCTTCATTATCGCCTTGATTATCTGTATTTTATTTTATTTCAGCTCTTTTTAAATTTTCACTTTACTATTCCATTTAATATCATCCTTTTAAAACTGTAAAATGGGGACCCCAGCACGGGTAGAGCACCCAGTGAGGCTCAATTATCAAATAATATGGTAAAATATAAGTATTGTACCAAATAAAAATAAAACATAAAAATGCGTTACCAATTTCATACTGAAAACAAAAACAATTTTTTTTTTTATGTGTGCAATTCCAGTATATGTAATTTGAGTAGGTGTAGTTTTCTTCGTATGTATTTCACCCGTTGGTGAATGCGGTAGGTAGATTGCTTGGTTGAATATCCTTTCCTTTCAGATGAATATTGTATTCTGTAGCTAACTGTCGCTACAAGGCAATAAGGGGTGAGGTGGAATGTGATCCACCCCCTTCTCACGGAAACGATTTTCTGACGGGAGACCTTGCTAGGGGGTGGGAGGTGTTTGCAACCATCACTTTTTATGCCAGTATTTTTAAAAAGTCACATTTCGACGACCATCAATATAAACGATCCAAAATTCGGTGAGGTAAAAAAAATGAATAAAAATTACTAGTGACGGTATTTCTGTATGAAATCGAGTCTTAATTTTTTGGGTCCAGTCGCCTGCAAACCGAAATGAACCTTACGGTCGGTTAAAATTGAGGGGCAGAGTGATCGTTTTTTGCCTGCAGACCCCCGATTTACTTATTTTGCGCGAAGGCTATGCGGAGTTTACCAGAAACATACGATTTGAATTCGACCAATCAGAGGGCCAAAACCGTCCAGACGATAACGTAATAATAATCAGATTAGTAGATTTAATTGTAGTATTTGTGAAATTTATTGGAAAATAAGAGAAAAAGTTGTTGAATTTTACAAATACTTTTCATTTATTTTCCAACAATAAAATATGTCATTGAAGAAGAAAATAATACTAATAAATCTATACGAAATATAAAACATCTATGGGTAACCTCTTAAACTACTGTCTAGAATATCACAATTTCTAAAAACATCAAGATAACCTTGGGTAGCATGTCAAATTTGTTTACAATTGAGGCGGTCAGCGCAGAAGTAGTGTAACCATAGAATAAAGAAGAACACAAGAAATGCAATGTGGCCGTGTCTCCTCATTTGAAAGTCTGACTATTCTTTGCTTAAATTTCCAATACAAAATTGTGTTCTATCATCAAATTGAAATTCAAATAGGATGGGGATATATGATGTCAGACAAGTGTGAAAGAGACGGAGCGTGTGCTAAATGGGCGTTAACCAAAAACTATTAAGTTAGTGGCAACATTGGTTTCCATTCTATATGAAATACTTTCCAATGTTCTTCTTTGTTGTATATGGCCGGGCAACTCTCAGTAACGCCCTGTTGAAATACGATGAAACATCAATTGAAATGTCATTAGTCATTTTTGTTGACAGAATCTGCATAGTCAGGTATTTCCCAACCTTTCTCTTTCTCTTCCCCACTTACCTCAGTTTCACAACATATATTGGATATAGGTGGAAATACTTGTGCGGTTTTCACAAAAAAAAGTTTTGGTGTCAGGTTTTCTACCCCTGACAAATCGAGATCACGGTTCAGTTACAAAATAAATAAGATAATCGATTCGAAATAGCGAAAATTGCTCGGGAGTATTAGAAAAAAAGGGGAAACGAAAGAAGGGTCGCGTTCCCCGGTTGGTTTTTTAAATCAATGGCGGGGTTGAATCATATTAAGTGTCTCTTTTTAAATTGACGTTAAGATGAAGAATCTTTTAGCGCGATTTGAAAGATCAAATCAACATTTGTATATGGTTGATATTTTTCGCAGGAGAACGGGTTGAGTCTACGACTCGTTCTTGTATTCAACAGCTCGGCTGTGAGATGCTTTGCAGACTTTTGTTTTTCATCCCTCCCACAACATAGTTCTCTCTTACCTTTCATCAAAAATATCATGCAAAAGTATCCCCAAAGATGACGTAGGATATATATATAGACACATGACCAAATTTCGGGGTGGTGGATACTTACAAAATCGCCCGGTGAAATTCAGGATCGAAACGTTACTTGAAATGGCATTGGCCGTGATTGGTGAATTTAAAATATTTATTTTTATTTTGTAAATACCGCACAAGAGCCCCAACTATCCCCAATTGAAGTATGTTGTGAGGTTGAAGGTAGTATAGAGGGAAAGGAGATGGGGAAGATAAAGGTGAAGTGCCTAGCTATTAAGATATAGTCACCAAATGCGGCCTAAAAGTTTTTAATTCTTAATCGTGTTCTTACAAAGAGTATTTTCCACTCTGGAACGTGCCACAAATATACTGTTTATTATTTTAAATAAATAAATTTTGAAATTACAAAAATTAATTATATAACATTTATTGTAGAAAGCAATCACTTTGTGGTTTGACATATTTAATAAAATAAAATACTTTTTGTTTTAAAACAACGAGTTTTCAATAATGGGTAATAATTTGTATTATTACAAATTACTTCAGGGTACATAATTTGTACCCTGAAGATGCTTGAGTAAAGCGAAACCGGTCGGTTCTAAAAATTATTAAAAACTCGTGGTTTTAAAACAAAAAGTATTTTATTTTATTTTATTAAATATAACATTTACTTGCGCACGCCGGGATTTGAACCCGTGACTGAATAGAGATCTGAATAACTAGATACTTCCCCATGTTCCTCTTCTCCATCTACTTCCCATCCCCACCACTATATTCAGTCTCACACCATGTCGCGATTGGTGATGCCATAGTCTCATTGGCTGCAGACGGTTGGGAGCAGTTGGGACTCTTGTGCGGTATTTAAAAGATTTTTTTCCTCCTAATACCTTCAGCCACTCAAAAAACCCCGAATATTGATGCCATAGTCCTACTGGATTCGAGCAATTGTTAGTCTTGTTTGGTATTGATATAATAAATAAAATGATGTATTGTATTTTATATTATCTTCGTTTAATGCCGCCCTGTGAGAGTTGGTTCAACTCCGGCTTAATAACGCGAAAATACAATAAAGGGCTGCCAAATATCTACGTCCCTTCACCTTGCCCCTCTTCCTTGCCGTCATAAAAGGGAGAAATATATCATTTACCTTTCGCCATAAATATTTCACTTTTTGCCAGAGGTTTCTTTCAGAAAAGAAAATGTAAGAAAAAAAATCCGAAGTTTCCGGCATATCACTGAAAAAATAATCCGAGAGATGTTTGTTTTGGGCGTGTCCGTGTGTCTTTGAACATATTTTTATTATTGAAGAAGATAATACTAAAAAACATGAAACAGAACAAGACACAGAAACTAAAAAGGTAACACTCGCAACTGGGAATCGAACCTAGGATAATTCAGTATTTGATTCATTTGATCGTGCAATGTCTTCCTCTGTCTTCCCGGCATCTTACCACTAATTTTAGCGTCATATTTTCTCCTTACAATCCATTCTTCACTAAACTTTTCTACATGCCCAAACCAATTAAGCGTCCCTTTCTTAACCGTTTGATTGCCAATCGTCGACTTTCGTCGATTCGTGTTTTAACGAAGATTGCCGACCGTCGATTTCCGTCGATTGCGTCAGTCATGTTCTGATTCGCGCGTACGTCGGGTTTGGTGCTGCGGCGTTGGTAAATATTATTCTAATATTATCTTAATAGTTGTAAGATCGTAGTAAACCGTTTAAATTTCAGATTCATTTATTATTTATTTTTTATTTTAGTTAATTGAAAAAATATAACGTCGAGGGCGTCCTCTGAAATGTCTGACAGCGGGAGCGACGATTTCTACTCCTCTAATTCAAGTTCGAGTAAGAGTAGCTCTGATGAGAGTGATGTCATACCTGTGTTTCCCAACCGCAAGACGCGAATTTCCAGTAATTCTTCGGATCGTGACCAAGAAATGGAGAGTAACACCGGAAATTACTCATTTTCAAATGTACCTCCCGGAACCAATTTTTTTACGGAAAATTCTCATTTTTTCGAAACGCCTGGACTTCGGGATCCTCCTCCGCGTGATTCTAAACCAATATCATATTTTGATTTATCGAAATCCTTGAAAATTCAAAGAATTTATGGAGTTTTAAAAAAATATATAGTTTCATAAAAAATAATGATTTTTTGGTGGCATTTTACAAGCAAATGTATGAATTTTTTGCCACTCAAACGGTTAATATTGCATTATTTTCAGATATCCTTATTTTTAACATGGAAATCTACAAACAAATCTAAAAAAGTTTTCAGTTTATTTAAAAAAAGTACTTCTGTGCTGCTAAAACATCCGTTCTGCCTTGTGGTATCTTGAACTTGACAAGTTGTGGTGGCGATTTTGGCTGAAATTTAAATCTTTTAGTGCAATTTTAAAATGAATCTTATAAGACTTCCTAAAATGTTCACAGTCAGTGGCTCAAAAAGAATCATTTCTGTCAACACGATTTACAGTAATTGTAGATACACGATATAACCAGCAGGTTAATGGAATTATTGATTACCGAACAACAAGAAATGGAAGAAAAGTTAGTCAAGAATTCCGCAAATAACATTCCGTTCCAGAAATAGGTTTTCCGTTTCTGCCCCTCCACGCATCACGACATAAATCTAGGTGCTTGCTGACAAGGCGGAATTATCATACCACGGCTATTAGAACTGTTAAACACTGAACACGTATTTCCTAGAAGTATCTTTTTTTAAAAATTTTATTTTTATTTAATAGCTATATATATACATATATATTTTTTAACATTTTTACACGAATATTTATATTCATATATATGTATAGTAGATATCGATTATATTCGTAGTCGTTACTAGGAGGACTAATATTTATCTATTTAGATCCTATCGATTCTATCTATTTAGAATCACGCGGGCCATGTAGTGCTACAGTGGCGGTCGGTGACGTTTTGTAAAAGGGATGCTGGACATCAAATGTTTATACTCGTACTTACTACGTACTTGATATCAAATACATACATCTAGACCAGGGGTTCCCAACCCCATGCCGAACGATTGGTATGTGCCTGCCACTATTCGACAGTGAAAGAATGTTTTCAAAAACAATAATTAAAAATGTGAATTATTTTTATTCATTTGTTAGAGTTTTAATTTTTTTTGAGTGCCTAGGTTTATTATATACGCTTTTATGTTTGCGATATTGTATGTATGAGTGGTTCCTTTGCTGACAATACTTATCGCAACTTGTCTAGCGGCAAGCCAGACTACACTCTTCATGCAAGCCTGGAACGGGGAGTTCTATTTGCACATCACTCCTTGTACACATAGAACAGAGAAAGAGAAAAAGAGAAAGAACGCTAAGAACTGAGCCGATGAACGCGGAAGGCGCCAAAACACATGGCACATGACTCTGACATCTCTGTATATATGTGAAAGCAATAAGCATGGCCCGACAGCCAAACTGACAGCAGTCTCGTGCTCGTACCGTCCCGATTGCTTCGGCGATCATCGGCTCACTTCGGGTTTTCGGCGTGCACAAGGAGTGATATGCAAATAGCATTCTCCGCCTGGAACCGCGTTGTTGTCATTGTGATTGCGATTGCTGCCCCGTTCAGGTCGCGACAGTAAGCTAGGAGACATCTTCGTCTGACGAAACACAATTTAGGAGTTTTGATTTCCTTCTGAAAATTTTTAATGAGAACTTATGGAAGGAGTTTGTCGATTAAAAATAGGTGGTGCCCGCCACCCTACCGATATTTTAGAATGTGCTCTAGAGTACAAAAAGGGTGGGAACCCCTGATCTAGACGCTAGCCCAAGAACAAGATACAATTAGGTATCGTTTAAAATTATCTCCATAAATCCATTAAGCTCCATAACTCAATAATTCCAGTATCCAAAATAAGTTTTTTTTTCGCAAATGGCCCAGCAAACTTTTTCGCATTAACCATTCAATTATCCAACCACATAATTCATTTAGAACACGTTGGCGAAGTATCCATCTTATTTTGCGTATTCATTTTTATTTATTTGAATTATGATTAAAGAGTAAATCGCAGGTTAGTATGATTCAAAATGAATTCGATTTCAGTATTCTAGCTCAAAGAAAACTGTCAAAGCAGCGCGCGCATACAATCCAATGCATTCGTAATAGAGTATACGATTATGTGCATTATACATGTGAGCATTAAAGACGGGTTTTGTACGTTGGATGCTGTCATTAATATCGTATAAAGTTGACGAAGATATTGGCTTGCGGGTCTCAGTGCGCATGCGCGGAAAGCACGTACGTTTTAGCATTCTTGGATACGGTTTACAGATCGCTTCCACACCACACCATCTAAACACACATAATATGTGTATTTAGATTCGCCAGCGCTCTTTGTATCGTGTCGTTCGTTTTGCGTACACAGAAACGGGACGAAAAAAAATCACATTAAGGTCGCTGTAGAAATATTAAAATATTTAAATTGAAGTATTGCTGTTTACGGCTAGAAGTCCAAATCTTTTTACTCTAAAATGCAAAGGATGCATAGCATCCACAGCATGTATGGACGGACCGCGCGTGCTACAGACGTGTGTAGATTATCAGACCCAAATATAAATTCACGTGTTCACCTTTTTTATAATTCATTCAACTATTTTTATTAAGTTAGAGATTGCTTAACTCTTTCAGTACCGTAATTTTATATTTTAATAATTTTAACACCTTAAACCATTATTTGAAAATGTTTGGTGTTTAAAATTATTTTTCACTAATTTTGTTTTTTATTATTTTTATGCCTCAAAAGTTTATTTTTTATTAGTAAGGAAAAATAACCTATCACACAAGCAATTGTTTGATTTAATAGAATATCAATTTACAGTGTAACATGCATGAATATAAAGATAACACAAAAAAACATAAAAATGATCCCAGTCAAGCAAAACAGCCAAAACGGGATCTGTCTATTTGTTTACAGTATTTGTAGCATATTCTTCACAAGCAACAGGCAAAATACGGGCGATTTGTTTTACAAAATCAAGAAATATTATTTTTTGTTCATGTTCCTCAGGAAAAACTCAGGTATTGAAAGGGTTAGAACGTACTAGCACATGTGTTTAAACACAGAACTTCTTTTGATAATGTCAACTTCTCGCTATACTAGAACAAATGATCATAATCTCTTACTTACCCCTTTTGCTAAAACAACTTTTGGCCGAAGAAAGTTTAAATATTTTGCAAAGCTATACAATGCTATTCCACTGGTCATTAGACAGAACTAAACTTACCTTATATAAATCAGATTTTGACAAATTTTGTGTCATCAGCCAAGACAGATATTATATCAAAGATTTTATTAAAAGCAATTTATATATATAAATTTCCAATGGTATGATTCTGATATTTTTTTTTACTTAAACGCAATATTGTGTTGTCATTTGTATTTATGTTATAAACTGCTGTAAACTGTTATTAACTGCTAATGTTATAAACTGCTGTAAAGTGTTATATATTTCTTATGTTATAAACTGCTGTAAACTGTTTTATATTGCTTATGTTATAAACTGCTGTAAACTGTTATTAACTGCTAATGTTATAAACTGCTGTAAACTGTTATATATTGCTTATGTTATAAACTGCTCTCAACACAGGAGTTCCTAGTGAGACAGACACAACGTATCAAGATATGCAAATTCCAATGTTCTCATGGCATGGAAATAGTCCAGATATGACCTCCTTTGAATATCTATGGTTGATCGCGAAGAAAGATTGAAAAAAAAATCATCCCGAAAAACAGTAATTTTTTTTACTATAATACAATAATAATATAATCTAGTTTTATTAATAGATGAATTAAAAAAATACATATACTTTTTGGTTTGACTAAGGATTGAACCTTCCTCTCCAGGGAGGACTGGCTGAAATGAGCAAATCGCGCTATTACTTATGCCAAATCTTAATTGGATGGTACCGATATTTATTTCGTATATTAACTGATGTAAATTTTTAGAATGTCATCCGATTGTAAAGAAATGCGCCCGTGTAGCGAGAGTGAGTGCGTGAGTGCCACCAAAATTTTAGAATGCATTGCCATCGACAACAAGTATATCTGCCGAGTGTCAGCTCATAAGATGTCGGGAAGTGGGTTAATTTTTTCTTCCAAGATTCCATTTCATTCATTTATTCAATTTTTTAAATTTATTTATTCAAGAAAACAAAATCAAAATTTAAATAGATGTCATTGCAGTTAACAACAACTACTGTGAAAATAACAACATCCTAAGCGATTGGCAGCATAGATTTCGTTGAAACTAATCGTTTCTCGGGTATGTGAGGCATATTTATGGGAGGTACTTGGAACGTTTCGTAGTCCTTGGATAGGGTCTGACACCGGGTGCTTGTCAGTAAGTGTCTATCGTATGGGATCCATACAACCCTGCATAGTTGGTTTGCGAACTTTCTAAAAAGTAAGAATAATTCAAACCGTAGTTGACGGCTCTTCTTCCTCTCCACACCAAATCAATGCGGGGGTACCACAAGGATCTGTGCTGTTGCCGATGCTGTTTTTGCTGCACATTAACGATCTCGTTGAACATTCATCACTTCATTTCTACGCTGACGACAGCACCATTCATGAGGGTTATCTTTTTGACAAACCCCCTTCAGAGGGAGATCAATGACCTTCTGGTGCAATTTGATGGAAGGACCCTCCTTAATAGAGACCGAAATCCCTCCCAATTGAAATGCTTTGAGGAAGTATATCAGACCAGCTGAAGTATCGGGGCTCTACAGAAACCCGAGTAAATCTGTATTTGAAGAAACTGGACGTTTTATATAGGACTAGCAGATTCTTCACTAGTAACCGGCTTGTAACCCTATACAAATGTCAAGTACGTCCAACAGTTAAATTTGGGAGCCACCTCTGAGCTGGAGCCACACAATACTTGATAAACCTACTTGATTCCGTGCAAAGGAGGACAAACAAAATGTGGGCATGCTGTGTCCGTTATACCAGGTAGCTAGCAGCATTGATCCCTGATGCACCGGTGCACGTGTGTGATACTCGACGTACACGAGCGGAATACCCGCACGCAGTTGATGTTGGCTTCATGAGAACGGGCCGCTTCTTCTACTCGTTTTTGTGCAAGACGGCTCGTATGTGGAATGAGCTACAGTCATCTGTTTTTCCTCCTTCATATAATGCAGGCCCTTCCAATAAAGCCATTCCAACAGCCCCTACCTTAACTCGCCTCACAACACTGCTCAACCAGGTGGTGCCATAGATCTCCTTCTTTTCACTGTAGAGACAGGGGCATTCTTATGAGGCGACATATAATTTTTTTTAGATAGAACAAGACATAGAAAAATAAAAAAAGATAACGGTCACAACAAGGTATCGAACCCAGGATTTCTCGTCTTACCGGGAACTTTGGTTCCACTTTGCTTCTTAAGAACAAAATAATGTTCACCAAATACTAAAATGTATATGAATTTAAAGTTATCAAAAAATTAAACGATATGTAAAATGTAAAAAAATATAAAATAAAATTTAACATTTTTAGTAAAGTTTTAATCTAGACATAAAAATATTGAACCTACTAAAGAAGAAGTATAAAAAAATGTGCTATCATAGATAAAACTATTGTGCATTCAAAAATATAAACTAAAAATAAAGGGATTGTATGGTTTTACACAATACACAACCGATGTAAGTATAAATACGGATGACTGTTGATTTATAAGAAAAATGTATCGTTTTCGATGAATTTCAGCCAAGATTTAATGTGTATTTTATAATAGTTAATGTTTTGACATAACAATGTTTCATCAAAAAATTTAATAAGTGTGTTGTAAATTTTAGGGACAATAATTTAAATATGGCTTTGGGCTAATCTGTTTTTGCAATAGGTCTTTGCCATGTCTTTGGCTAGAACAGTTAGATTTTTTTGTGAAGCTGTTAGGACGCGTGTAAATACATTGTAGACATTGCGTGTCTTAGGTCCAAAATAACACCTTCTTCACAATTTGATAATCCATTCACGTAAAAAATTGGATTTTTGTAAAATGTTAGATCAATTTCTACAGAAGGACACGAACACCGTGTCTTAGGTCCAAAATAACACCTTCTTCACAATTTGATAATACAAAAACGAACAAACGAACAAATACGAACACCGTGTCTTAGGTCCAAAATAACAAACGAACAAACACGAACACCGTGTCTTAGGTCAAAAATAACACCTTCTTCACAATTTGATAATACATTCACGTAAAAAATTGGATTTTTGTAAAATGTTAGATCAATTTCTACAGAAGGACACGAACACCGCACACTTCTATCGATTTACTGTTCAGTGGTGTTAAATCATGAATAATGTTAATGTCATTTAAAGCAATTTGTTCATTCGGTGTTTTCACCAGGAACTTAATTTGATATTGTAAATGAGTTATGAATTATTTTAGAGACGAATAAAATACCTCACCAATTATTATGTACATATTTGACAATTTTGTGTAGCTATGGTTGTTATTTATTCAATTACCCGAAGAGCGATTTACATAGTTGTTATTGAATAATCATTTTCGTTGTAACGGAGTGGTCATCGAGGGTTCAATCCTTTTTTCAATCCGTTATGTAAGTCTTTTTTTAGTGGCAGTACTGCACAAGATTCTCAACTGCTCTCAACCGTCTGGAGCCAGTGAGACTATGGCATCCCCAATTGGGGTATGTTATGAGACTGAAGGTATTGGTTAAGGGAGGAGATGAGGTACGTGAAGGTGGGGAAGGACATGCCGCAAATGTACTATATATTAAATTATATTGAAGACAATATTAGCGATTTCTAAACGAAAATCTGAAACAGAAAAATCAGAAAAGGATACGGTCACATCTAGGACTCGAACCCAGGACCCTTGTCTTTCCGGGACACAAGGGGGACCGAGGGGGATAGGGTCCCATTAGCTCAGTTGGTAGAGCAGTGTCCCGGAAAGACAAGGATCCTGGGTTTGTGTCCTAGATGTGACCGTATCCTTTTCGGTTTCAGATTTCAATAATTAAATGTTACAATTTGAGGTTTTACTCAATAAAGTTATTCAGAAAAATAAATACTATATATTATTTTAAATAACAGAAATTAATGAAATAACTTAAAATATTTGAATCATTAAAGACAACAAAAGAAAAAATTAATTGGAAAATCGAAGACGATAGTGTCGAATTATCATAGTGGCAGAGCGAAACCCCGGCAGGGTTGTGGTCATGGGTTCAATTCATAGATGCGAGAGAAACTTTTTTTGATTTTTATATTTAAAATTATCGTTTGAGAGTGGCTAATGTTGTCTTTAATGATTCAAATATTACGAAAGAGAAAACACCACGCTTTCTATTCAAATGTAATAGTTGACCACAGAAAATTTAAATGTACACCTTTGTGTAACCAAAGTTTCCGACAATAATATTTTTTACGAAACTTTATGAATGGGGGCGGTGGTAAATTGTTAAAGGTGTGGCTTTACATGTTACATTTGAATATTCCTTCTGGTGGGTTTATTACTTCAAGAAAAAAACCCATTGATTCAGTCAACCCAACACGATGTAACCCATCTACCAGAAGATATTTAAATGTAATAAAACTACTCCGCCAACGAATTAACCTTTTCGTACTTGAAAATCAACATTGACATTTGATGAATTATTCAAATTTTTTGTAACCACCCATCTTTAAAATCTTTTAATTGACAGCGCGGCAAAGTGTTGTTTTAACTCAACAATTTCATCTATTTGTTACGTTTCGATGGTAGCCTTGTTGGATACTACTTTTTTATTCCGTCAGAGTTCGCATGACCGTGGTTCCTACTACAAACTGTCAAATGGGAATAATTAATATTTTAATACCTACCGGAATCAAATTTGAAAAATCAATTGTCTTCAAGATGGTGACTTTTTTTGTTAACATTCTGTAATTCCTTATTTTAAATTTTAAAAAATGTCGGGTAAAAATGTACGCGAGGTCTATTGTTCGCGACTACTCGTAATTTCTTGGTTAATTTGTGCAAATTGCGAAGATGCTCTCTAGAAAAGCATAAGTTTTAATAAACCCGGATATAACGCAAAACAAACCGGCAGGAGTGTGTTTATACCACGCATTAAGCGAAGCAAAAAGTGATTAACCACGCTTGCACCACCCCAGGCGTTCTTCTGTTTCCAGAACTACCGCAATGTCTTTTATTCTATCTTACTTTCTTTTCATCTTTCTTTCTTTCTTTCTGCCTTTATTTCCTCCTCCCCAAAACACGAGACATGTAACTGGATTCGCTATTTTCATTAGGCAAGAGTTTTCACGACGAATTTACGTTTGAAAAGGGACGTAAATTCTGGGAGGAGCTGTGGGAAGTCTTTGCGGGCCTGTCTGCCAGTTACGGATCAAAGAAAGAAACGGATGGTTTTAAATATATAACTTAACTAGATGCAGTGTGGTTTTGGTTAACGACCACCATTCACAATTGAAACGTTGCTTGAAGTGGCTTGTGATCAGATCTGAATAGCTAGGTTCTTGATCATCTACCTCTTCCCTATGTTCTTCCCCTCCCCATACCCCAGTTGTGGATGCCATAGTCTCACTGACTTATGTCATATTAAGGGTTGCTGTGTGGGTTTTTTTTTAATGAAGTTCTGGGAATTAAACATGTATGAGGGGTGGGTCTAAATCTGGGGTCAGTGTGTCCAGGACTGACGCAAGTTTGAATTAATTCCTGCGGTTCAAAGCGATGGATTGAGAGACTCTTGCTAGAGAGGTAAAAACATCTCCCTCTACCAGTCTCTCCAAATTCAACCCGCCACACAGAAGGTGGGCAGATGCATCCGATGAAAAGATCTAAACAATCCTCACCCCATGAACCCTGGTACCCCTGTCAAGTTACCAAACCTACTAGCCACTTGTGGTGACCTATGGCAGAGAGGTGTTGGATATCCAATTTATAGTTTGGAACCTTGTGCTGTAGATACTCACATAAAAATTATAAATAAAGATTTACGAATTGCCTCAAAAATATTTAAATTCCCCCATGTTTAGAAACACCAAAAAATCTACAAAATTTAGATATTATTTTTTTTTTTTACATTTTTGATAGAATTTAAAACGATTTCCACATTGTTCTAATTTTCTCATGGCCTCCCTTGTCGTCCTTAGAAAGCAAGGAAATGTAAAAATTCAGACGAAATGACACAAAAACAGATGTTGTGTATATATATACAGACCCTCACCAAATTATCAGTCAACCATTTCTTTTTAATCGACGGACTGCTCCTCTTTAAATTTTGCTTTTTTATGTCACTTTGTAAAATCACATTTTCACTTAAAGAAAACTTCACAATTGCCTAATCTTCATTCATTCATCAAGACTTTTGCTTTGTTTTATACGTTGTATAAATTCAGAAAACTTATCCCAAAGTCCCATTCGAGAAAATGAGGGACCCATTCGAGACAATGATGGGCCCATTCAAGAAAATGAGGGTCCCATTCAAGAAAATGAGGGACCCATTCGAGAAAATGAGGGACCCATTCGAGAAAATGAGGGTCCAATTCGAGAAAATGAGGGTCCCATTCGAGAAAATGAATTTTGTATTAAACAGCTATATCTTGATTGTACATATATTAAAACGTGATTTGTATGTTTTTTCCACACCCCAACTATTAAATTATGGTCTGAAATTAAAGCCTACATTTGTGATGCAACTCCATAAACTGAAGTTAAAGTCAGTGTTGGGCCATTTATTAGTTTTATTTTTCATTTTTGCACCAACCGTTACAAACAAAAAAACTTCGCGTCTCCGGTGTGATAAGTTCAAGGATGTTCCCGTTCTACGAGTTTAAATATTGTTTCCTTTTGATAAAATATTCTTCCACACAACACACAAGAGGTTTAAAATGGGAAAGACTTAGTTCACATTTTTAAATACATATAATTGGAACCAGAGGCGGTTCCTTGGTACAAGCATAAGTGCATTGTACGCTTGTCTTCAGTATTCACATAACAATTTACAACGACATCTGAGCTTTAGTCATCGATGTACAAAAGTACGCTCCAGTTGTAATTCCCGCTAGGTCATTATTTGAGTTCTCTTCTAGTATAAGACTCCCGCATAAGAGCAAGCGGGCTGTGCAATGTGCATACTGCGATATTCACAGAACCATGTTATACCATGCAACTGAAACAGCATCGGGCGTTATCGAGACAGCCCTATCTAGCCGAAATGATGACATGAGCGAGACAGATTACACTCTTAACCTCAAATCACGTGTTCGAGCAGTGCAGATGTATAACTCATCCTGTGCAATATCGAAACGCCTTGACGACGATTGACTTTCGCAACACTTTGATTATACGTAATCCAATGCGTCTGGAATGTATTCGCTTAGAAATACTAAAGTAAGATGTTAGCGCTACGACATTCACACATTGGACTCGGGCGTGGTGAATTCAAACGGTTTTGCTTTATTTTAAACGATGAATTGTGTGTCTTTTACTCTTTAGATGATTTTGAAAAAACTGGCGCAGCAGTATTATTTAGTCAATTATTTTACAAATATAACTTGGTTTATAGGATGAATTGTAGTAGGTAATTTGCTCCACCTAAATGACACGCTAGGTACATTTTAAAAGTGAAATGCACTGCTGGAAATTTCAGTCACGGGCCGCCTCTGATTAAAACTTTTATAAAGAGATTAATATAAAATATTCATATAAAATTATCGGACACCAATGCCTTTCCCACCATTCTAGTAGGACCGTAGGTAGAACTACCCTTCCCGCCATAAGTATGGTAAGAAATGAAACACTTCAAAGTAACACAGCACACCCGAAATGTCCGTATTAGCCTGATTAATAGTTTTATGAAAGTATTGGCCAAATTTATTTCTTCGTTGAGTAGCCACATATATCTATCTTCCATATAAAATATTTAATATATGTATATACATTTGGCGGGCGGCGCACAGTGGGGCCGAACCCCCAAAACGTGGCGGAAACCCCGAAACGACGTTTAATTCAAACAAAACTCATCACTCAGGGGTTTTTGAGGTCGCTGATTACGAATTTGAAGTTAAAAATTATCCAAACACAATGGTGGATCCAATATAGCAACGAGACGCATGAAAACCCGAAAATATATAGACAGTAGGAGATCAATAATTACAACAATTAACATACTGAAAACGTCATTGTTTATTAAACTAAATAACAGAATATCAGTCGAAAATATATCGAAGCATTGTTGTCTTAAAATTCAAAACTTAATCTGATTAACCCTATGCCCTATCCGAATCAGTATCGCTCTCGAAGTCCTCAGAGTCAGAATCCACATCAGAGTCTTCCGTGTTCAGTCGTGGTGCGATTTGAATTTCAGGAGAAAGTAATAATCCTATTGCCTCCTTTGATAAACTTTTCATTTTCTTCTGTGGCAGTTTTCTGATGCTGGAGATGTATGGATCGGAAGTTACCAGAAGCCGCTTGAAAACGTCTTCCATTGTTTTTACTCGCGAACACTTTCTGGAAAAGTCTTCGCGATATCTTTTAATATCCTTGTTCCTCGCTTCCTGTGCTTCTTCGGATAACTGACCGATTGGTAGCAATGCGTGAGCTACAATTTGTGGACCGTGAATCAATAACTTATGCACCGAAGTAGGCATATAATACCATGGATACAGCTCAACGAATTTCCTCGCAGTTGTCAGCGTATAATTATGGAACTTATCAGAATTGATTTCATGTCCACTCGAAATGACTTGTAAGATGACGTGAAACCGTTCTATCAAATCTATGTCCAATGATGTTATGAGAGCAGATGTCTTCGAATTTTCAAAAAAGCGTCGAGCTGTATTTCCATCATTGGTATTTCCGTAACCAGGTTTCGGACGATCGACAATAAGTCCCAGTTTTGATCTGAATCCCTTTTGAATGATCTTCTTGCGCGTGTCTACCATCTCTTTTTCTTCGGCACTGCGTGCTTGCCATTTTTTTAAGCCAAGTTTATACGACAAATGCAAGCAGCATTCAAAAAACCTTATCCAAGCATGTAATATTGAAAGTCCAAACTTCAGATTCTCTTCTTTGACTTCTTTTTGCAAAACAGCATCGATGTTATTGAAATCTTTGCTAGTACTTCCACATAAATAGCATCGTTGCGTAGAGTTTATGGATGCGACTGCGTTGCATACTTTGCCATCGATCATTGTGAACGCCATATTATACGAAACCGAGATTTCTTTCCCATATATTATATTCTCAAAGGGAACAAGTGACTTTATCTGCTCTTCAATATATTGCACCTCACTGACCGTAGATTCTGCACTTTCGTGCAAAAATTGTAGTCTCAGTGGTCTACAAAATCGAGGAGACGATGGTCTAGGATTCTTCCAAATCACGACTACTGCCTCTGATTTTGGATCCACAGAAATGAGTTGTAAGGGTACTACCGATGTAAAAAATACATTCGCATCTGATACGCGTTCATCCTCAAATGTTTGTTTATATTCACTTTGTCCTGAACTTCCGTCACAACCCCATTTGAAAATGAATTTCATGTGGCTAACATTCGCTTGATCCAAACTGCGAATGATATCTTCTTGGCATAGTAAAATACGGTCGGTTGTATGATCCAATAAAGCTTGTAGCTGAACTTCAGCCATGCTTTCTGTAATGGTGATAGCAGTATTAGGTGGATAGCAACGTTTTTTCGCTTCTGCCAATTTCTTGTATGAAGGATACAGCTTGCAGTTATTCTCATTACTTGTTATTCTCAATCCCTGATATTGATTCTTTGTGAATTTGTACTCAATATATAACGAAAGTGCGGCTTCGGAGGACAAAGTTTTCTCGCTTGTCGCGGTCAATTGGAAAGCCTGTCGATACTTCAAAGCTCTCGATGGACTTGTCATTGTTATTTCATAAAGAACCTTTGAAGCATCCAATTTACCTGCAGAGCGCAGGCTCATTTGAGTAGCATAAGCTAACTCTTGTGGCGTCAAAGTTTCGCGAACTGATTGGGTTCTTTCGCGTTTCGACCTCTTGCTCAATAATTCAAAATCCCCAGAAGGACGACCACTGCACGTACTAGTCGATGGCAGATCACAGTCAGCTTGATAATTGCCACTAACAATAGGTGCCGGAAATGAAACGGATGCATTCAGCCATTCATTATTCCGTTTCAAAAAGGGATTCTCTGTCCTGTTAGCTTTTTGCCACCTTGTTCTCATTTGATTAAACAGTATAGAAAGCGAGACTCTCATGTCCTCAGGTACCTGCAACGGTCGATCAATTTTTCCGGAAAGTTGTTCCTCCAGAAAAGGGATTATTTCAGGTAGGCCATCATTCAACCGGTGTTTAACGATGTTGAATATTTCTTGCCGAGTGAATTTCACATACTCTTCATCCGAATCTGTATGAAAAATATTACTTTAGCATTAGCAACAAATTAATTACAGAAAAATAATCAAATATCGTAAGCGTGCTGCATGGGAAAAATAGTTCTGAAGCCTGCCGCACCGCGCGCTACATCGACCGCGGTGCACCGCCATGTTGTGATACGTTATTTGGGACGCACACGCTCGAAGAAAAATTCATTATACAAGAGAATAGGCAGATTTAGGCAGCTGATTTTTGTCAATTCCATCAGATAATTGATTATTCTATAGTCTGGGAGTTGTAATTCCGCATGATATTGCAAAAAATGCTACTTTTGCTCTAGTTGAAAATACAAGTACAGAAAATCATGCTATTTTTGTACAAGCGTCGAAATATGTGTAATATAAATAGGATAACCATTAGATTTAAAACTTATTAGTATATGAATATTTTCTACATACCTGAGGCAATCGTTTCCATTTTGTAGAATTGTAATTCTTTACTTCACTACTTAATTATGAACTCACTAATCGAGGGTAAATTTGACTAGTTTCGACAGCGACACGTGTGCTCTTGACAAAGGTCAACTTCGAACTGAAATGGTTTGACAGATCCCGAAGGTAGGGACCTATCCGTTCGGAGTGAGATGCACGAACCCTTCCCCCACCCGCTTCATTCCTTGAAATACCCCGAATCGAACATTCATTTTTCGGGGTTTCCGCCACGTTTTGGCGATTTGGCCCCACTGTGCGGCGTGGCTTTGGCTTTTATACAAATCTACAGATTTATTCCGAAAACAAGAAGGAAACTAAACCTATTCCCTTTTCCCATCCCTTTTGATACTTCTTGATGAAATTTTCGACACTTGACGACGAAAAAAATTGCTGTCTACATCTGGTTTTGTAAAACATTTCGTAAAATCAGTGCAACGCCGGTGACTTCAGCTATAAATAAATACATTTAAATTCATGAAAGCCCCTTATACAAAAAAATCGAATCAAAGTTTTGGCAAAGGTTCGAAAATATAATTTAAATGTAGGGTGAGCTGGTAAACTGGTCAAGGACTGTAAAATACTCGTATCTATAGGTAGGTACTCTGTAATTTTAGGATGAGCTAGTAAACTGGTCAAGGTCTGTAAAATACCAAGATTTCAATTCATTCATGACCGAAAAAAAGTGAAATTTAAATACAGGGTTTTCCTATAAGAGGTGTTATTTTGATATTCAATTGTAAAAGATCAATGGTTTCGTTGCTTATGTGGCACGTAGTGCCGTTTTGTTGAAAGCAAACGCTGTCCAGATTAATACAATCCAATTCCGGCCATAAAAAATCATTAATCATCTCTCGATAGCTTAATCTATTCACCGTAACGGTTGCTCCAGACCCATTTTCGAAAAAGTAAGGTTCAATGACTCCGCCGGACTATAAACCGCACCAAACAGTCACACGTTGAAAATAAAGAGGCTTTTCAACAATAACTCTTGGGTTTTTCGAGCCCCAGATGCGACAATTTTGTTTGTTGACGAAGCCACCGAGGTGGAAACGGGCCTCATCACACAAGATGGTTTATATTTGATTCACTCAAGTGAATTTTAATAATTTCAATGCGTTGTTGAAGCGTGTATCGTTCCATTTTTATTAATGGCGTAGTTTCTACTTGTCAAATGTCAAAAAATTACAGCTTTAAAAGTAACATCTACCGAAATAGCGGGCTATTAAAAATAACACCTCTTATTGGAAAACCCTATAGATTTATTTAAAATAATTTCCTTTCTGTCTTGTTGTATACAAATAAAAGTAAACAAGTAATTTTCCACGGCAGTATCTCACCACTTTCTAATATTTTACTCCCGGTAATTGCATTTTCCGCATCGTGAATTTAGTTTGCTTTCATCCCTGTTCCCTGAGTTCTCGTTATTTCTCTCATCTACTTTCCAGGGCTTCTGCTTCCTTATTATCTCTAAAAGTTATACTAAACAAACTGACAATTACCCGACGTTGCACGGTTAGTATTTAAATATAAAATAATAGTCAGTTAATGGCATTTATTTATAGGAGGGTTTTAATTCAAAGGAACGTTAGAACTTTGTAAAATGAAATATTGTGTGCTTGCTGGTCGAACAAGGTTCTAACTTCACTAGTAGGTATGTTGTAGAATCTAAAATATACATCCGATTAATAATAATGATAATAATAAATGTATTTCACATTAAAATCATACAGTAAAACATGCGGAAACTTTGACTAGGAATGGATCTTGTTTTAGGCCAGTCAAATTGACAAGTTTAGTTCATATCATAATTTAGCACTTAATATAGAACAAAACCGGTAAAGTAAATAACAGCCAGATAGTAGTAATAAAAAGACAGATCACCACAGGAGTTGTAAGGTAGAAAAAATAGGAAGGGTAGTTTATAAGTTTATAATATAGTTGGGTGATTAGAAAATAATCGATGGCATTGATAAATAATGTATAGATAAATACAGAATAGATATTGTGTTCAGAGGTGATAAATATGTGTTTTTGTATTGTATGGACTTTAAAAAATTATGTATCAGTGTTTTGACAATGATATATCAATATCATGAAGAAAATAATTTTCCCCAGGGCCTGTGTCATCTTTGGGGATCCTGTATGGAGGGTATTTTTAAGGAGAGGAAGTTCAGCGAAGGGAAAACGTATGAGGGATGGGTAGGAATCTAGGGATCAGTGTGTCCAGGAGTGACGTATAAATATATCTCTACCACTGGGGCGCAAGGCGATGGGTCGAGAGACAAGTTGGATAGGTCAAACGGTCTCCCCAAACCAGCCTCTCCTAGGCCACATAGGTAATGGGCAGGTGCATCCTGAACATACCTCACCTGATGAACCTGGGCACCCCTGCTAAATTACCAAACGTAGCAAATCACTATGGCAGAGGTGTTGCTTATCCAATAAATGGTTACCGAAAGTCAGATAACGATTAAAACTTTAATATTAAAAAAATTAATATCCCACTAAAAAAAAATCCTTTCCCTATTAAATACTCTATTAGACTGTTCCGAACTTCTGCAACTTATAAACTTACACATTCCCACAAGAACAACACTACACAGTACTCTACCGCAGTGTGCAGAAGCACAACTACTTTGCTAATTCTCCGAATTTTGAACTATGGGAAATCAATGCTTGAGTAATATTGATACGTTTAATGTTATCTTGGTGAATTTTGTAGATTAAACAGGGTGCGGCAGAGAGGACGGACGGTTTAAAAAAATCATAAAATAGTACATTTTTACTCAAAAACAAAGTTATTGATGGAATCAGGTTTGCGAAGAAATAGCATTTGAGACAGTCAAGTGTGAAAAATCACATCAGGCATGTGGTGGCCGAAATTGTTGATGCAGTGCTAGAGGCGTTCTTGGAAGTTCGCGTAGACTCTCTCCAACATCGCTCTATATCATAGGGGTGAAAGCAGAGATCCATATGCAAAATTCGCCTTACCGAACGATCACTGAGGCGAAGTGCAGCAGCATGTTTCCGGGCAGATCGAGTCGGACTGCGAAGAAAGGCTTGGCGAACGCGTTCAACATTTTCAGGAGTTCGAACTGTTCACGAAGCTCTTCTTGGTCTTCTGTTGATCAGTTCATCACGCCTGCGAAGTGATTCAACCCAACGATGGATGGTGTTTCGAGAGAGAACAGCTCCATTCCGATGAATGTTGAAGTGGCGACGAAACTCACGCTGTACGACGGTGACTGACTCATTATTTTGGACGAAACAATCATAGGCGAAAACGCGGTGCTCCACCGTCCGCGGCTCCATGACGACAACTGGTAAAACAATGCTAGGAACTAACGAGTCAAGCGGCACCCCCCCCACCACCTCTCTCGTAGACGGAGGGGGAGAGTACTACCCATCTCAAAAACGTCCGTCCTCTCTGCCGCACCCTGTATTAAGAACATATTCCAACCCTAATCTTGAACCTTGGTTGTAAACCTATTTGATCACTGTATTCTTAAATTTTCGTTTCTTGTATTTTTATTTATCATGTCAATATTAGGCGACAAAATCTTATGTAAAATTAATAAAATAAAATAAAACATAAATATATTTGTAAACACTTCTTATAAAATTTCCAGTGATTTTTTCAAGTTTCTGCTAATAAAATGTAAAAAAAGATCCAAAGAGAGATCAGAGTTTTGGGCTTCCATAAGCCAGTAATAAACCTCGAGATGTTTGGTGTGAACTTTAAGAAGATGGTATTGTAATTGTCTCGGCGAAAATACTTGTGTCACTTGCTTTATACCGTCGTAAAGCTAGTTAATGGCATTTTAAATGGAAGAGATAATAAAATAACACCCACTCTAGCGGGCAGAGGTTAATAGTGTGGAAATACGGAATTAATGTACCACAACGTTTGGAATTACATGCTTTATGGCTTATGGCCGTTCATCTGTACGTTAAATAATTTTTTTTATACGGGAAAGACTAGCATTGTCGAATTACGAATAACCTGACAATATTTGTGTCATCTTTTTCATTCTTTAAGGGCCACAGTCCCGTTTTTGACCGGATTACGAAAATTTCAAGAGATTTTTTATCAGTAATTGTTATTGGTGTTATAGCAGGAATATGTTGCTTGAGCAATAGATGGAAGACTTAGCTAGCCGATGGTTGAATTCGCTTCGCCTTTGTGGGAACTCTACGCATACATTAACTCAGTTTATAACCTGCCAAAATGTTTTTTTTTACATTGAGTCTTACAGGAGGCCCTGTAGAAAATAATTTCCCTCAGCTGTCAACTTTGAGAATGTTATTTTTTAAGGAAAATAACAACAGGAAGTTTTGGAATGGAAAAAGGTATGACAGTACGTGAATCAATCCCTCCCACTGAGATGCAAGACAATGGGTTGAGAAAGTCTAGCTAGAGAGGTTCAAGGGTCTCCTTCAACCGGCTTCTCCCTATCCGGCCCGCCACGTAGTTGGGGGGTTGACTCAACCGCCGCCAAGGCCTGGACGAACTCCCTGGCACCCTTGCTAAGTCAGTAAATGTAGCCAATAAAATAACTCTTGTGTTACGAATCGTCATAATAATAAATTATTCGACGAATGAGGGGAGTTTTAAGTTAATACATTATTACGATGTTTTAAAGTAGAAGAAGTAATTGATGCAAATAAACATAAGTCATGACTTTTTGTTTTTGTTATGATCATTAATATTTATGCAAGTACAACGACAGCTCGTCTGTCGCAAGTGACATTGCCAAATAAGACAATAAATATATGACTAAATGAGGCATATGATTTAGTGCCACCCGCTATGACGCGACAATTTAAAAAAAGTACATATGTAAAATTCTTCTTCAGTCTTCTTCTTCTTGATTAAATACTATCTAGGAGAGAAACGATTTTATATAAACCCATGTTTTTTTTTAATGTGTAGGAATCAGTCTATAGTCGAGGCTCCGTACTTTGCTGAAGAATTATGCTGACATCAGTAGCCGCATGTGTCATAGAACTAGTCCAAGCTCCATCGCCCTCGGTTGAACTCGTAAGATTCTTCCACCCAGGTGAGTCATCACCCAGTGAATTCTATAAATCAGCATATTGGTGGACATTGGATTCTTGACTTCGATAAATTCTAGAATCCCAATTGCTCGGTACCAGCAAGATCGTAAGACAGTAAGAATGATAGAGTGGGAATGCGTGGGGTAAAGGGGAGGTTGGGGAGCACCTATCCGGGCGGCCTGAATCCCTGCGAACGTCCAGAAGGAACGAAGTGTATTTATTTTTTTTGTTTTGTTTTTTTAATAATTTTTTACAAAAGTCGAAAACAATGTGACCTTACTAGGGTACCTCATTTTAAGATCACATTGTACATGGTTTTGTGAATGCATTACAAATTAGGTAGCTGCATACAGTTGCGACGAAGGGTCAAAGGAATGTATGAGGTGATTCGAGACATATAGTATATTCGTTTTGCTTTTTTATAAATGCGCAAATAATTGCTTGACACTAGGGATAATATTAGAGTGTCTGTGTCCTGTGGCAGGCGTGCGGCAGGGGGGCGGCGTGGGTTTGATTTTTATGCAAATGTCTGAGATTAATGAACTTTCGCACCCTCGACTTTCAAAACAAAAAGAAGGTCACTGTCTGTATATGATTTCTACATTTAATGCCATAAAAAGGGATAATCATTTGATGGGAAGGCTCATATACACTATTGACTACTACAGTCACAATTGATTGCATTTACTTTAGTTTCCATATTGGTTGTTCAATATAATTGTTTATTTGCCACTAATAAATCATAGGTGATATGGGCTGGGCGGGTGTGTTAAAGTCGCTAGTGGAACAGCGCTTTACGAATTAGCTAGGTAGAACAAAATAACTTTAAGAAGTCTGAGCTTTCCCATTCTGTCTGTTGGCTACACTGGCACTATTGAAAATTCAAGCTTAGTCACATGAGAACATTCTGTTAAACTGGTAGAAAGGCTTTGTAAGTTTAAGCCGTGTGAGAACGTCAGTATGTGAAAGACGCTACAGTGGGTGGTTCGAATTTCAAATGTAGGCGTGATGTTGCATTTTCCATTACTGTATTTGAATTTTCAGTTCACATTTTACAAATAACGGTGTACATAATTCAAGCGACGTTGAAATTTTTCATTTTACCTTATGCATTTACGCTACTCCACCGTCGCGTCGTTGCCATTGTCAAAAGATAACTATCTATCTAAATATTTAATAGATAAGAGTGTTTGCGGGCGATGGAGGTTCGATTTTTATATAAATCTACAGTTTTATTCCGATTAAAAACAGGAGAAAGGTTACTGTATTCTTGCGATTTCGAAAAACCAACCCCATCCCGCTTCACACCCCTCGAAGCAGAATTTCGAAATTTCGCTCACTTTATATTAAAAATAAGAGGAAAATTAATGTCCACATTTGATCCAGAAAAAAACTCTGCATAAAACCCCGGAAACGCTGGGGACTTCAGCCAGTCTACTTAAAAGTTATCGGTTTGTTCATTGTCTTTTTATTATTTAGTTCGATATTAATCATCCATTTAAAGTACAAGATTTTTCATTTCAACATTTTTAACATTTTGTAAGATATGTATACCAAAAAGTAGGTTATTGATAGAGAAAATAAATAAGCCTATTCTTTTAGAAACTTCTCTGTCGTACAAGGCTGTTATAGACCATTTGTTTTACCGCAGGTATCTTTAACAAGTCGCGATGACGAATTTTTCCGATACGTATAAGCTATAACATTTCAAAAGAATGGACTATCACTAAAGTTATGCACCATATTAAAACTATTGCAAGATTTGTCTGTATAGTGCACAAACCTCGGATAAGTTCCATACGACTGAATATAGATATACCTGATTTTTTTCTGGATATTTTTCAGCATATTTATTATGTTATTTTACAAGCAATAATTGTTCACCTGAAACACTCATCCACATTGAAAAATCTCAGCTTATCTTAATCTGGCGGCTTATCAGCGGGTAGGAGATAAGCCACCATAGCTCAGTGGTCAGAGCTGTCGACCGGAAATCGAAGGGACACGGGTTCGAGTCCCGTTGGCGTCATGTATCTTTTATCAGGAGATTTTTCAATGTGGATGAGTGTTTCAGGTGAACAATTATTGCTTGTAAAATAATTGTTACCCTTTGTGCTGTGCATAAAAAAATCTTGTTCTAAAAACATTAGTTTACCAAAAATTAATAATTAATATTTGACAAGTTCAAGTATTTCACCTAAAAATGTAGACAATTTGTCTCGACGCCATCTAGTGAGAGAGTTAGCACTTACAATGCCTTTCTCATATGAAATAAAGTTGGTTGTTTTCAGGTGAAAAATGTAACAAGCAGTAATTGTTGAATGAAACACTAGTATATATTGAATAATTTCGCGGGTAGGAGATAAGCCGCCATAGCTCAGTGGTCAGAGCTGTCGACCGGAAATCGAAGGGACACGGGTTCGAGTCCCGTTGGCGTCATGTATCTTTTATCAGGAGATTTTTCAATGTGGATGAGTGTTTCAGGTGAACAATTATTGCTTGTAAAATAATTGTTACCCTTTGTGCTGTGCATAAAAAAATCTTGTTCTAAAAACATTAGTTTACCAAAAATTAATAATTAATATTTATTATGTTTATTTTGCTGTGGAGTCCACCATGCACCCAACCCATCTGGGTCATTAGACACTTTGGATATTCTGATGATCCGGTTTGCTTTAACATATCATGTAGTAAATCTTTTTTTGATTTGATCAAAGTTTGTAGCAAGTTGGAGTGAGCTGCAATATGTGGTTTAAGAATGTTAGCTTGGGATCAAAGACGATACCGAGATCTTGCGGTTAATTTTTGCCCTTTATTACTGTACTTAGAAGTAACGGGTTTCTGGAATCTTTTACAATATTTTAAATATTAAATTGTAACTTTTTTCTGCTACCATTCTAGGACCACTCTGCTACAGCATTGTCTTCATCGTCTTCACCGTTATCACCGTCCAAATAGTCAACATCAACGTTATCATTATCGTTGTCGTCATCATCATCATCGTCATTATTGTCATCATCATTTTTAATAAAGTTATCATAATTATCGGTATATCTTCATCATCTTTGTCGTCACCATCATCGTTGTCATTACTGTTGTCATTATCGCCGTTAGCACAATTAATAAGTTCCTCGTTAATTAATAAAATCGATTCTCCGAAGTTATCATTATTATAGGTATCACATAATAGTCTCTGTGTAATCTTATAAATCATCGTAAACTTCGTCGTAATCATCACTGCCTTCATTAAAATTTTCTTCAAAGTTACCATATTTATCGGTATCATCATCGTCTCCATTGTCATCATCTTCGTCACCATCATTATTATCTTCATCATCATCGTCATCTTCTTAAAAGTCATTATCTGTATAATAATCATCGTACCGTCATCATCTTCATCATCCTATTATTACTTTTCGTTTTAAGCCATTTTAAGGCATACATTTAAGAAATACAGGATTTTCCAATAAGAGGTGTTATTTTGAATAGCCCGCTATTTCGGTTGCATTGAAATTATTAAAATTCACTTGAGTGAATCAAATGCAAATCATCTTGAGTGATGAGGCCCATTTCCACCTCGGTGGCTTCGTCGACAAGCAAAATTGTCGCATCTGGGGCTCGGAAAACCCAAGAGTTATTGTTAAAAAGCCTCTTTATTCTCAACGTGTGACTGTTTGGTGCGGTTAATGGTCCGGCGGAGTCATTGGACCTTACTTTTTCGAAAACGAGGCTAGATCAACAGTTACGGTGAATGGATTGCGTTATCGAGAGATAATCAATGATTTTTATGGCTGGAATTGGATGGTGTTGATCTGGAAAACGTTTGCTTTAAAAAAAAACGGTGCTACGTGCCACACAAGCAACGAAACTATTGATCTTTTACGATTAAATATCAAAATAACACCTCTTATTGGAAAACCTGTATGTCGCTAGGCTCGTTAGTCATTATCTCAATCAAGAGTCCCCTTGGTTGATTTCTGTTTTTCTATTTTCAGAAAAAAATTTAAGCACTTAAAAAACATAATGCTATTTTTTATAATTGTTTTTTTTCTTGTTTCAGGTAAGCTGCACGCAAATACAATTTCCTCCATTTCATGAAATTGGTAAGATTTTCAAAAATTTTCTCTACACTAGTTCCACAAATGAAATAAGCCCTGAGGAAAATAATTTCACTCAGGGCCTATATAATCTTTGGGGATGCCGAGTGGAGTGTCTTTTCAGGAAAACGTAGGAGAAGTAGTTCAGAGAAGGAAAAAGGTATGAGGGGTGGGTAGAAATCTAGGCCAGGAGTGACATACGTATGAATTCACCTCTCCCAATACCGTTCAAGGCGATGGGTCGAGAGGTCCTGCTGGAGAGGTATAATGCTCTTCACTAACCCGTCTCTCCCCACCCGGCCAACCACGAAATAATAATAATATTATTGTCACCAAATAATTGTACCTTCATAATTATTATTGAAAATGAAGAAACGGCTGGAAACAAGACAATAACGTATTTGTTTAATAAATAACATTCTAAAATAGTATATTAAAGTAAAAGTGGATGAACAGGTCTTTAAAACACGCGCGATTACACGCTCGAAATAAAGCAAGTGTTTTAAAGACCAGCTATCCACGAATACTTTACGCTATTTTTTTTATTGGTACACTTTGAAAACATAAATATTGATATTATTATTAAAAATTTGGAAACAAGAACTATCAATGAATTCGTGATGTGACATCACAATATCTTGTTGTCATGGAAATGAAAAACACAAACATTAATTTGCAATCTGTCACATAAGATTAATAGTTGACATCACAGTTTTTACTAGTTATTGTGTGTTGTAAAATGAGTTCTAACATTCATAATTTAAATACCAAAGCAGAATCGCGGTTAATACCTGAAAAATCCAAAGACGTTTATAAAAAAGAATATGAAAGGTTCATAACATGGATGGAGGAGCAAAACGTAGGAGATGTAGATGAACGAGTTGTGCTTGCTTACCTTCAGAAAATGTCGGAACAGTACAAAGCATCGACTAAGTTAAAAGTTGACATTTAGACTTCACATTTTGTTGATTTGTTGATGTTGCCATGGTAACTTTAAAAAACGCGCGTTCCATAAAGTGCGATTTAAACACGTTACTTTAAATGAGTAAAAAAGGGCACCAATAAAAAAAAAAACAAATTATTATTCCAAAAAGAACTGAATCAGCTGTCTGTGCTCGTCTTTTTATTCATAATATTTTCAATAAATAGAGACTTCTTTCGGAACACCTAAAAGTTTCCAAAATATTTCAATATCATAATCCAACAAACACTAAAGAATATTTGAATAAATATCTGTCGAGGAAAAATATTCTTTAAAAAGTATATTAACACTTAAAATAATAGGAACTTTCGCATTGGTCTTAGGCAATCTTCGTAAACTTTTATTTTTTTCTGGATAACATATATTATTATTCAAATTCTTTTTCTTCTAACCCGTGTAGTTGTTCTTCTCTTTTACAAGATATCATTGCATTATTTCACAGAGAAGCAAGACAGATTTTAATGACAACGGCAAACATGTTAAACAGTCTAGTTAGAATATCCACCAGACTAATATATTCTGTTATCAACTCGGAGCATATCATAAATGTTGTCATATATATATGTTTTTATTTAAATTCATCTGTGCCGAGGTTAGATATAAATTATGTATAGTAATTATTTATATTATTATGACTTATATCTAGCTTTTTCCTTGATCTTCAGTGAGGGTTTGGTTTATTTGTTTGCTTGAGGTTCATCGTCCATGTATTTTGCTGGAATGTTTTTCATGTTTATTAAGCATTGGCCACAGATTTTCGTTGTGACAACTTAATTTTTTCCTGAATAAATGTACCTAAACATTAGGAGCCTAGTATGCCTTGAAAGAGCTATCCACACTAACAGTGGTTCCAACAATTTCCCCACTAAAACAAATCTTTCTCTTGTTCGACATAAAAAATAACTTTACATCGTTTCATATGATCTTCTTAAAATTAACGTGGTGGACTCCCCGTATTGTACTTTTTGTGGGCTAGAAATAGGAACTTTAGATCACATGTTTTATGTCTGTCCCTCCCTAAACAAATATCCTCTTTTCACTCAAGTCTTCTTATCTAGAATAGCCTGCCCTCTGTAGTCTGAACTACACTCAAATTTTCCACGGCATGTATATAATTTTATAGTATCAATTTGCCTTCCTTTTCTACATCTACTGATACGATGGTCAAGAATATTCTTTAATGGGGTATCTTCCTGGTGTAAGACCACCATTCAGAATCTAAACGTTATTTGCAATGGCTTTAGCTGTTATGTGTGACTTCCTCTTCTGCGCCCTCACTTAGTAGATGCCATAGTACCATTATTTTCGAGATTTTGTGCGACGTCAAAGAAAGAATGAAGATCTAGTTCTGAATGTGCAATTTTGAATGTGAGATTTTTTCCATTGTCCTGTGTATATAACCTTGTGCCTTCTTCTAGTATAACGTATTTCGCTGTTATTGGAAACACGAAGAACTCTGTAAACAGGCAACAGATCAATACTTACATATTTCGTCCGGATAAACAAACAACAGAGCCACAAATTCGTTTTGTTCGAGGGATCTTTTAATGGAAGTATCGACGAGCCCTCCCTCATCCCACCCCAGCAATATCTCTTCATTTCGTATCTCTCTGAAGCGAGTTGATTAATGTAAGGCTGTTGGGAGATTTCAATGGGAACACATGTCAGAATCAATTTGATCATCCTTTGACTTTTGAATTTATAAAGTTACATGTTACTTACTCGTATATTGCATGGAAAGCCTTTTGATGTTTTCGTAAGTAAAGATTTATTGGTTTTCTCGTTAAATGGATTATTTTTGAAAAGTTAGGTTGTGTTATGTGTTGTGTATGTGTGCCCGTGTATACAAATGTGTTTGAATTGTATCAAGTAGTGGAGCTTTATGAGTCCGCATTGACGTATAGTCGGCAATCAGTGTTGACAATCCGTTTCTATATGAGTTCTCTTTTGAATTGATTATATCCTTATTTTTTGAATCTCATACATCGGGTTCTAAACTACAGAAGCAAATATAAGAATAAATAATACGCTATAGAGCCTTGGGCTTCTCAATTCTTCTGCATCCTATCTAATTTCATCCTTCCTCTGACTGTTCCATTCTTAACCTAACATTATACAACAAAAAAATATGTTGCCGTGTTCAAGAAGTATGTGTAAGTAATATTAGTTATGCAGATGATATGGTTCTTCTAGTACCGTCCCTTTTCGCACTAATGAAACTACTCCAAATTTGTGAAGATTTTGCAGAAAAATCATAACCTTGTATATAATACGTCCAAAAGTGGTTTTCAAATGTCAATACAAAATCATCAAAATATGTTCAGTATGGCTAGATGGAAGGAAAATGGATGTTAGTCATAGCATAAAATACCTGAGACATATTATCACAGACGACCTGAAAGACATTGAGGACATGGAAAGACAAAGAAGAGCGATAACCGCTAATACAAGTATGTTGTCAAGGCGTGTTCACTTTTGTAGTACAAACGTTAAAAGGATACTTTTCAATGCATTCTGCACTTCACTGTACACGTAAGAACTGTGGGTAGACAACTGAAACCCAATAACATAAGCTAAAAGTTGTTTACAATAATGCTTATCGCCAACTATTCCGCCTACCGAGATACTGCTACGGAAATGTTCTTGGAGGGACGAGTGCACTCTTTCCGAGCGCTTCTTCGCCACCACATGGGAAGCTTATGGCGCAGACTACGCCAATCAAATAACACAATCATCACTGCCATGGATGGAGTCCCCCTTGATAGCCCTCTGGAGACATAATAACAATAAACGGCTGCTTACACACATTTTTTTTTTACTCCGCATTGCCTATCTGTGTATTCTTTTTATTTGTCTGTTATTTTAAAATATGTAATGTATTACATTGCACTACCCCTGCATACATTCTGGAATAAACTCTTATTATTATTATTTCCATAAATAACCCAACTAAAATAAATTTCAAAATGATTCTACTACGAATTCTTGGGCAGATATTCTCTAAAAATATATAACATGAATAGTAAAACGCTTTCTGATCATTCACGAGTTTCAAAGTCTTTCCTTATGAAAGCTGATTAAAAAGCTCTGTTCAAACGTGGTTTTTTGCTATGCAAAGGGAAACTGAAAGATGAAAGAGAAAAAAAATCTCTGCATAGTATCAAAAGGGATCAACGACCCACGCGCCGCAATGGCTCGGTAGGCAAAATGGGAACACTTAGCATTCCATTGAGGTCTTCAAACGTTTGTGAATATTTGATGCCAAATGAAAATAGTTATTAGGTAGCTAACTTTGCTTTTTGATTTATTATTTATTTTTGTATTAGCCACCATGATGTTTCCCTTGTGGTAATTTGTAATGGATTTTAGGAGGATGGCCCACATTTAAGAGGAAGCTACTAGTCAAAAATGTCTATATTCTTGGCATACCTTATATCGTAGGTAATAGGCATTAAAATCGCTTGACAAACGGAGTCTAGAAACGTTCGATTTCAAGCAAAAAACTGGTTTTTATTTATTTTGTAAATAATTTTATAAGAAAGCAAAAAAGTTGATAAAGTGAAACTGTCACAGATAATCTTGGCTATAATACCGTATTTTTAAAAGTTGTTTTCATTATGCGTTCATACATTTCTATTGAAAAAAAATTTCTTGTGTAGAGAAAATAGTCAATAGTAGTCATTTAGTGCATTATAATATTTAAATATTGAATTTATTTCACGACCTATTTTGCATTAAAATAACACTATATTTTTTTAAATTTGAAATACAACCTGCTAGATTAGCGTAGTACATTTTTTTACAGTATGAGAAGTTAGCCAATCAAAAAAATAACCCAAGAATCGGGCACAAATGTTTTTATTTTCCAAAGGTAATCGGTTTAAAATCTTTTGTAAGAGATTGTTAAGATTAAATGTGTTCTAAAAACATATAAATTTGATCTTTTATTCCATCTTTTAACTTAAATCTAAAGGATTTAAAACCACCCATCAAGTGAATGTGAATTGATCAAAGATAAACTCTTCAATGGTTCTTTCCATTAGGTTTTAGAGGTCCCGCGAGATGCCGGAAGTGGATTCTCCTCCACCGGAAGCGAATATAGCCTAACCGGAAGCTCTTAGAGCCTGAGCGGCAGGTTGTGATGGTGGCCAGATGAATTATAGAAAGTATTGCAGTCGAGAAGTTTGAGTTGAAAACACTTCACTTAGTTGAGGACCCTAGAGGAGACCTTGGGGTATTCCGGAGTTTTGTAAATACTTTGTTGATGCTTTTATCCGTAGAATTTTTAGTAATGATATATTTTTATTTTTAATATTTAGATGAACAAAATACATTAAGCTAATAATTAAGTAACTGCTCGTTGTTTCTCCGCAGGGGTACGCAGATAGGATAGACCGACTCTGTCTTGGCTGTGTATGGTAAATGTTGAAACGCCCGAGGTAGACATGGCACGACCAAGTAAAACAAATACTCGAATCGTATCATGTCAATAGTCGGAATCACAGAATAGTATATGTGTAATCTCAGTATCGCCCTGGTGAAGTAATATTACCATTGAGAATCCAAACGTTGTTGTTTGAAACGGCTTTAGCCTTGTTTGGCCACATGATCTTAATATCTAGGAACTTCCCGACCCTCCTTTTTTCCATCTCCTTCGTATTCAACTCTTTTTATTTAACTTTCTCCATGTTAAGGAAATTTATTTTAATCACGAAATCCTAATATCTTATTAAATAATAATGTCTCTGGATCATTTCTATACAATTCTACAATTTTATAACGAGATTGATGAAATTTCGCACACTTGACTTTAAAAAAATAAAGGTCTCTGTCCACATGAGGTTTTGATTAACCACCCCATCTCATTTAACCGCCCCTTTAAGCTGAATTTTATTACTTTTTGATGAAATTTTGTACACTTGACATTCAAAATCAGAGAAAAATTACTGTCTACATCTTTACGGTTATCTCGAGAGTATTTCCTCCTGGGGTAAAAATAATCTCGTCGAATTCAATGTTTCAAAGACCCAATCCTGTCTGATTACGTCTAAAAGGGATCTAAATGATAATCTAGTCTCCTTCAACGGAAGTAATCTTCCGAACAGGCCTTTCATTGATATGCTTGGTGTAACTATAAGTGACCAGCTCAGGTATGGGGGTTCCATCGAAGCCAGAGTAAAGTTGGCCTCTCAGAAGCTGGGCGTACTGTACTGGGCCCGCAGGTACTTTAATAGTACACAACTGCTGACCCTGTACAAATCGCAAGTGCGCCCTACTGTCGAATTTGGCAGCCATCTCTGGTCCGGAGCCCCTAAATACTTGAAAAAAACCCTTGACTCTGTGCAGAAACGGGCGGTCCGTTTGATAGATTCCCCAATCTTAACAAACGGACTGCAATTTTTAGAGCACAGGCGTCAGGTAGGTATGTTGTCCTTGTTCTATCGGTATTACAATGGAAAATGCTCTGAGGAACTAGCGTCATCCCTTCGGCACCGGTGCGTAGTCGGGATACACGCCAAACGCGCGCCCAACATTTGTACACGGTTGACATTTGTCACATGAGAACGGGTCGCTTCTACGATTCGTTCTTATGTTCAACAGCTCGGCTGTGGAACGAACTGCCGGCCTCTGTGTTTCCCCCCTCCTACAACATGGGACTCTTCAAGACCCATGTTCACTCCTTCCTCTCCACAAAAAGACCCTCCACACAGCATCCCCAAAGATGACATAGGCCCTGAGGGAAATTATTTTCTTCAGGGCCTCCTGTGTGGAGTTGATATAAAAAAAAATCTGATTTCGAAAAACTTTGCGTCAAGAGCGGGCAACGCCGGGGAATTCAGCTTATTCATTGTTATCATAATATAGTCCCAATCTTTACAATAATAATGAAATTTAATATTCATGAAGGAATTCGGCAGTAAGAAGGCAGGTTCCCTCTAAATTAGTCATTATTTTATGTTATGTTTTTGTTTTTTAAATGCTTTGATGAATTAAAGGCCAGAATATCTCTGATATAAAATACGTTAGTGTGTTGTAATGTGAATATTTTATTTTTGAAATTGTTTTATAATAAATTCAACTCATAGAAGCTGTAGATGTGGTTGTAGATTGCAAGCAGAGAGGAACAAATTGGCGTTTTAGTAATTTACCGTTTTTAATGGAGCATACGGAGGAAATGTCGCATGTCGTTGGGAATTTAAAATGTTGGCTTTCACCAACAAATGTCAGAGAAAAGGATGATTTTTTTAAATATTGAATTAACACTGGAGAATGTGAGGGAAATCCGACCCTCAGTCTTTAAGAGACCCTCGATGTAGGAGGGAGGAAACACATAGACCGGCAAACTAACAGCATAGTTAATCTCTCGATTATGAGAACGAGTTGTAAAAGAGACCCGTTCACACGAGCAAAGAGAAAAAAAAGTATTGCTAATTTATTAAGAATATTTTCAAATTATTCATAATCCGAATAAAAACGGGATTGCAGGCCCTTAACGAATGAATTGATCGGTTTCCTGATAAACTTTTAGTAAAATACGAATGTATTATCACGTATTTATAAAAAAATAATATTTGTTATTATATATAATGCAAATGAAGGTGCATGAACACGTGTTCCGATATATTAGGAATTTACTAAAAGCCTATCGGGAAACGGCCTGCAAATCCATTCTTAACCGGGTTACTAATAATCTGAAGAGATTCTTAATAAATTAGCAATATTTATTTTTTTTCGTTATGTTATGTTAAAATACGACATAAATTTGGAAGGCATAATTTTTTTCTCCGTGTTCTATTACTAAAAAGACCCTACACAAAGCATTCCAAAAGAAAACATAGGTCCTTGGGTAAAACATTTTCCATTTTTCTATTTTTAAAAATTATTTTAGGAGTCAACGTAAAAAAGTAAATGCCACAAGAACTTGTTGTTCTTGATAGAACGAATCAGACGAAACATCGTTTGAAGTTTTTGTTTTTGATACACATCTTTTCATTCAAACAGATCCTTTGATGAAATATATATTGAAGATATTTTTGGCATTTTTATATCAGAAGCCACTGACTCGAGAATTCAAATCTGACGCGTTCAATTATGTACACAGAGAGATACCTAACACCGCTATTAATAATACGCTATGATAATTTAACACCGCTTTGAAGAAATGCTTAGGAATAAATGCGGAGAACGCAGTCATAACTCACTCAAAGGGAAGAAAGATGGGAAAAGGAAGGGCAGGGAAGGTTAGGTAGGTACTAACTGACGTAAAATGTAATATAGTCTGGTTCCGCGTTGAAACGTTGAGGGTGGTACGAAAGGTGGAGATTCGGCAGATGTGAAAATAATTCGTAGTTTTAAAAAGCGGAAGGGTAGAAGAAGAATGAAGGTTGAGTAGTACTGATATGGTCTGGCCTACAAAATAAAAAAAAGAACACAACATGCGATGTGGACGTGTTTTATAATCCAAAAGATCAACCGATCAGGCTTAAAATTTCACATGCAAAGCTTGCAGTTTATTCATCAGTTTTTTCATCACTAGAATCACTTCGGACTTCAAAAACGTAAATACACTTAGAACTCTTTACTGCTCCTTGGTTCGCCCCCATCTTGAATATGCTTGTGTTATTTGGTCTCCTTTTTATGCTGTCCACATTCGACGCATTGAATCTGTTCAACATCAGTTCTTAAGAGGGATTGCTAGGAGGCTAGGTTTAGAAAAATACAAATACTCATATGATGAAATTGAACTAACTCTAAACCTCTCTCCTTTGGTAGTCCGTCGGGAAAGAAATGACCTCATTTGCTTCTTCAAAATTATAAATGGTATTATTGATTCACCTACTCTACTGCAACTCATTCCCTTCAATATCCCCTCGCAAAGACTCAGAAATAATGAACTGCTCTTCCTCAACCATCATTCGACAAATTATGGATATTATTCACCATTGTCCAGAATGTGTAGACTGGTCAACTCAAGTCAAAACCTTAACTTTTTTGGGATAAGTCTGAATGATTTTTGCCAGTCGCTAAACAAGTGACGAAATATTATAAGTGTCCTGATGTTTACTTTATTCGTGTTATTATTTAGTAATTTGGACGATGTCCGTTAATAAATAAATAAATAAATCTATACTCAAATATACATAATTACTACGAAAAAAGTTCAAATACGCGATGTACTCGAAGCAACAACCAAAAATTACTACAAATACCGATAACACATACTACGTTTGGTCAACGAAACTTTAAATACTTTGCGACAGGACTCTACAAAATTCTTCTAGACAGCATAAAACAATGTGATTCACAAAAAAATTTCAAAGATAATATAAAAAGTTGGATCAAAAATAAGAATAGGGCTTTCACCGGTGCATTTAACCAAATTCGCAGTTATTGAAGTCACCTCATTATTGAGCGAATACATCTTAATACAAGTATAGGTATGTTCAAAGGTATTAGGAACTAATACGAAACATTCTGCCTCAACATTATGGATGAGATGGAATGCTAAAGGTGTTAATTACATATAAATAAATAAAAAAACAATAAATTCTTAATTTTTTTTGTAGCATATTATATATGTTGGTGTCAATCACGTGCATACAAGTGGAAATGTCGAGTGTAGTAGAGTTGTCGGCAGGAAGGTTCAATCATCAGTCAATCAAAAAAATTATAATTTTTTTAAGACATTTAAAGTAGATGTATTACAGTAAAATATTTTTATACAAAAACCACAAAATTACAAAATTTCCTTTCATCAATATCGATAAACGATGTCAGGCAATGTAAGAGAGTCAGAGTGTGCAAAATTGGTAAGAACCAAAAGGTACTAAGTCAGTGGCAACATTGGTTGCCATTCAAATCTACAAGAAACGTGGAATACACTTCTATCGTGTATTATCAATTTTCAGTGTCCCGCGTTGTGAGCGTTTGGGGTGTAGAGGGGGGTGGAGAGTGTACGAGTTTAGGGTAGAATTGTTGTGAATAAAGTGTATATTATATTTCATAAGAGACGTCTTCGTACGTTTTCGTTAGTACTAAGATACGAGTGTGTTATGATATAGTACACGGTGGCAAAAGAAAATACTGAAAATTTTATTTTTATTTTTTTACATTGCCTCCACACAGGTGGCGTTGATGAAAATTACTTCCCTTGAGAGAAAGTCACAAGCCAAAATGTGTATATTCTTAGTGTGCCTTGTATCGCTACCAATAATAATAAGCAAAAAAATCGCTTTGGCAAATGGAATCTAGAATCGCTTGATTTCAAGCGCAAAAGTGGTTTTTATTTTGTTAATAATTTTATAAGAAAGAAAAAAAGTTAATCAAAGGTCACAGATAATTTTAGCCGAAATATTGTATTTTTAAAGTTGTTTCTTATTTGCGCTCTACAAATTATCCAATTATTATTATTATTTTTTTTTTATTAAATTGCCGGAAACCCGGGCGTTTATTACAATTACATGTTTATTATTTCTAATGAAATTTTTATTTATTTATTAGTTTACGCTTATATTTTTAATATATTTTTTTATTAAAATTCTACTCACGGGAAAGGATAGGAAAAACTGGTATTTATAATGCAAAATAGTGATTTAGCATTAGGGTCTGAGGAGAGAAGTTAACATACAGAGACCCGTGTTGTAGGAGGAAGGAAACACATAGGCCGGCAATCGTTCGACAGTCGAGCAGTTGAACTCAAGAACATGTCAACCATGCACAAATTTTGACCCTGGTTCCTCGGAGCATCTTCCATTAAAATACCGGTAAAACAAGGACAGCATTCCCACCTGATGCCTAAGCTTTAACGGTTGCAATCTGTTAGGATAGCATTTGACAAAGGTAGAAAATATTTTGTTTTCAGTAGTGAAAATTGAATGATGTTATTTCAAAATCTGAAAAAACAGGAGCATCCAACCCTCCCCTCACCCATCTCCTTTTGATAAGCACTTCTTGAAATATTTCACAATAAACCCCACAGTGACTTCGAGCCTTTGAAACTAGTTAACCTTTTAAACATAAAACCTGTCAAATTGTTTGAGCTCTTCGTTAGGTTGTTGAGTGAATTTTCATATTTTTATTTAAGTGTGAACACATCGTTCATACAATATAACTTATAGTATTTTTACGGCACATTCCAAAGTGATTTGAAAAGCCAGATATTTTTTCTTTCCCATCTTCTTCCCCTCCCAACTACCTTCAGTCTCACTACATGATGCTCTAGTTTCACTGGCTTCAGATGGTTAGGATCAGTTGGGACTTTTGTGCGGCACTCATATAATAAACTAAATTAAATCTTGGCCCACCCGATACAAGAATGGTAAAATGCCGGGGTGATACTCGCAGAGATATGTATGTATTATTCTGCCACATATAAAATAAGGCGTGGTATAATAAATTAGAATATGCGCAGAAGTAAGGCGGCCATTCTAGCTAACATTGTAACAATATTATTGTCTCCCCGCCATCTTGTTTCGCCCACTTAAGCAGGTACCTAAATAACACGGCACCACTGAATAGATAATAAGCACTAGAAATGACTTTTGGTTCTAGCCAATATAGCACGCGCATTGACTCTTTTAAACTTGCCTGACATCGTATACTTTGAATTTCATATTGGCATTGAATTTTCGTTTAATTTCATATATTTTTATTTTTTTAATAAATTTTAAGAGATTACAATTTTCGTTATTTTTTCAACTACCATACTAGGCTCATGTCCATAATATGTATATGATTTATGTAAGAATAACAAAACTAGCCAATTTAGCATGCGCATTGTCCCCTTTTAACTTTCCTGATATCGTATACTTTGAATTTCATATTTTTTTTTATTTTTTATTTTTTTATGTGACACCTCACAAGAGTGTCCCTGCCTGTGCAGTGCACAGACAGGGGAACTATGTCACCACCCGGTTGGGCGGCGTTGTGAGGCGGAGTAAGGTAGGGGCTGTAGGAAGGGATTTGTTAATGCGGGCCTTGAAGAGGCTCGGATTATAGGAGGGAGGAAAAACAGATGCCGGTAGCTCGTTCCACATACGAGCCGACTTACACAAAAACGAGTCGTAAAAACGGCCCGTTCTCATGAAGCCTACGTCAACCGTGAACGGGTGTTCAGTTCGTGTCCGTCGAGTTTCGCGCACGTGCACCGGTGCATCAGGAATCAATGCTGCTAGCTCCTTGGAGCAGGCTCCATTGAAATACCTGTAGAACAGACACAGCATGCCTACATTGCGTCTATGCATCAGAGAAGGCAATCGGTCTGTTAACAACGGATTGTCAATCAGACGGATCGCTCTCCTTTGCACAGACTCAAGCAGGTTTATCAAGTGTTTTGGGGCACCAGCCCAAAGGTGGCTCCCAAATTCAATAGTTGGGCGTTTAAATATTGGCATATAATTTCCATTTGAATATCATATTGGCATTGAATATCCAATTGAATTTCATATTGGCATATAATTTCCATGTGAATATCATATTGGCATTGAATATCCAACTGAATTTCACATTGGCATTGAATATCCATTTGAATTTCATATTTTTATTTATTTACTACAAGATAATACATTACAAAATGATTAAAAATTTATAATGTACTATTCCCTTAGCGAGTTTACAAAACTCATTTCGGGAAAGACAACATAAGATTAAAGACAAGACAACATAAATACATTAAAATAAATAAACGCAGAAGTTATTTTTTTGTTCCAAAGAAAGAATGTGTCAGTCATTAATAAAACTGCTGAGGAAATAGATTTTAAAAGCTTTTGCCAATGTTTTTTTGTTCGTTGCCGGAAGTTTTAGATTACCAGGTAATGCGTTATATTGGCATTGAATTTCCATTTGAATTTCATATTGGCATTGATTTTCCATTTGAATTTCATATTGGCATTGGAAACTTAACCCCTAGTGTAATAACCCCGTGCGCCGGCTGACACTATTTTCGTAATAACTTAAATGTAAATTTTTGTAAATTGTACTGTTTTGCCAGTAATATCGTTTTAACAGATCTATCTTATCTTTATTTATATTTATTATCTATATTCATCTTCAATGTATTTTAAGTTCCTAATTACTCTCTTAAATGCTCAATAATTGGTATGATCAATATGACAAATAGATAATCCATAAGTTTCAATTGTACCTAGTATATATATATATACTATTGTATAATGTTATTCTATTTTCCTTATAATTAGTGTAACTCGCTCACCAAGAACAAGAACCAGTTTCTTATTTGGTGAGATTGCGATTATAAATATATTTTTTAACCATATGTAATTTATATAACACCACTGTTAATGCAAAATATGTATATATTGAATAAATACGAAAACATTCTTCGGTTTTATCATATTTCACAATAAAACATAAGTTATATGAGACTTTCCTGTGAATAAATAATTTTGAAAATGAATAAATTATTAATAAACATTTATGAATTAAAATGGACGATATGTGACAATGTGACTGAGACAATGCGCGTGGTCGCACTGAACTGGGTCCAGTGGACAAACTGGTAATTTTCTGCGTATGTCATTGCACATAAGCCCGTCGGTCAGACAAGCTGTCACCGGTTGTCACAAACACGTCGCTCCAGGCTAATTTGATAATAAAAATACACGGTGTCCGGAAACTCGTAGTACAAGCGGGAAACTGGTGAATCTACATTACATTTGGAGTCGATTTAGTAGTATAATTTTTTTTGATTTGAGCTTTCGTTTTCGAGTAAATCGAGTCAGAAGTTGATTTTTTTTTGATCAAATTCTTATAAATTATTACTGAAGATCAAAGTACCCAACTAATTAAAACTATTTAAAAGTAAAACAAATAAAGAAACCCGTATTTAAAGCATTATTTTGAAATCACCCTTCATTTAATCCGGTGTAATCATAAAATATTTCTGCTCTGCAGGGTTAAAACATTTGTTGTTCTAAAATTCATACCTATCTCTGACATATTCGCAAAATATAGCTTTCTCTAGTGGTCTGGGTTTGACTAACACATGAAGGAAAGAGACGCACGATAAGCAGATGTCACATTTCTGTTAAATCGTAAGTAGGTAGGTCAGTTTTGGTTTATGGGTCGCCGCACGTGGCCCTATTCATATGATTGTTTACATTGCATTTTGCTTTAAGAAGTTTTCTCGTTAATTTAAACATAAAAGCGAATTGTGGTCGAAATTTTTTCTGTTTTAATACCCGTTATTATTGTTTTGATAGTGATACTTTAAGATTTATCATCGATGCGTTCGATGTGTTTGAAAATAGTTGTACGTTTTTAATGTTTTGATTTTGAGACTTATCAATCTTATCATCGATGCATTCGACGAGGTAAAAATTAACTCCGACAGGATTCAAATAGTGCGATAATCAATCATCAGACGGACCCAACTGTGCTTGGAAGTTAACGGTGAACATTTAAAATAATTTATTTGACGTGTTTGTGTGTTTGAATTGGAGATCGGGACATCGCTACATATTGTGAGTACCTACCTATGCTAATAATAATTCCTATCCGTTGCGTCGGCGTCTCAGATCGAATGACGAAAAAATTTTAACCCTGAAATAGCCGAAAAATATTTTTTTTTGTTTTTTTTTTTTGATGAAAATGCTCAAATCAAAAAACTTTATGTTTATTTGTGTTCCATGTGGTGTAGATTCTCCAGTTTCCCGCTTGTACTACGAGTTTCCGGACACCGTGTATAATGATAATAAAAAAGCATATTTTTTGTTTGATTAGTGTGATCATAACGCGTCTTTAATTTTATGTCAATGGTAAAAAAAAAAGATTTTTTTACTTACTTCTTCCCCAAGTACTGGAGTCAACCGCGCAAACAATTGAGCCCGTTTGAATAAGACCGACATTTATTGCGAATATTAACTGCAGTAATGTCAAGCGATTTCGGAGAAATGCGTATATATCTGCGTGTGTACGTGATTACCACCAAATATCCATTGTCATAGACAACGAGTCTATTTGCCGAGCTACAGCTCGATCGGTTTTCTGGAGTTGGATTAACTTCCACTTCCAAGATAACAATGACTTTGGCGGCAATTCGGACTTATACGTAGACATTACAGCAGTAAATATACGAAATAAATGTCGGGCCTACTCGATCGCCATTTGTCGAGGTTGTTAGAGCGCAATTTGTGTCATTTGACAATTTATTCAATAATATTTTAATATTTTGTTTAATGTTTTAGTATTGTGTTTTTTTCTGTTTCGTTATCTTAACAAAATAAACCACCAGCTTTTCCCGTCTCGCCTACGTCCTTTTGTCGCCTCTAAGTCCTTTTGGCGACATACCGAATAGGCTTAGCAAAAATACATGTAATAATTTCTGAAACAGTCTTACTATTTTCACTGTTTTTATTTTATTAAAAATAAAGAAATAGTTTGAATTCAAAACACATCAGTTCCAAATTTTAAAAGTATAATAATTTTATATTAAAATGTTACATATTTATTTATTATTCTTTATTTATTCATTTATTTAACGCCCAGAGGGCTTTTATGTAGGTGGTACAATTTTAATGACAGTTTTGAAACATGAGAAAGAAATATTTATTTATGTATTTATTAACAGACATCGTCCAAATTACAAAATAATTACACGAATAAAGTAAAAAGAAAAATACAGGAGTAAACAAAGGTACATGAAAGCAAAGACATATGGTAGATATAATATAAGAAAATAAAGTGACAAGTCGAATCAAGTCAAGAATACGCCGTGGGTCAGGACCACAGGACACTTATTATATTTCGTCACTTGTTTAGCGACTGGCAAAAATCATTCAGACTTATCCCAAAAAAGTTAAGGTTTTGACTTGAGTTGACCAGTCTACACATTCTGGACAATGGTGAATAATATCCATAATTTGTCGAATGATGGTTGAGGAAGAGCAGTTCAATATTTCTGAGTCTTTGCGAGGGGAAATTGAAGGGAATCAGTTGCAGTAGAGTAGGTGAATCAATAATACCATTTATAATTTTGAAGAAGCAAATGAGGTCATATCTTTCCCGACGGACTACCAAAGGAGAGAGGTTTAGAGTTAGTTCAATTTCATCATATGAGTATTTGCCTTTTTCTAAACCTAGCCTCCTAGCAATCCTTCTTAAGAACCGATGTTGAACAGATTCAATGTTAAAAAAAATAGAAAATATTAAAAATAATACAACATAAATTAAAAAATACAGCGATTTGACTGGCTTACAAAAATATAACTTCCATTTAGGAATAGTGTTTAAGTATTTTCGTAGAAAGCAATCACTTTGTGGTTTAACATTTTAATGAAATAAAAACAATATTTTTTGTTTAAAACCACGATTTTTTATTTTTATTAATTTTAAGACCGACCGGTTTCGCTACACTCGAGCATCGTCAGGGTACAAAATTAAACTAATCAATAATACAAAATGTGTCATTATATATACATACAGAGGGAGATAGAAATAAAACCAACATGAAACAACAATATATTAAAAGAAAAAGATTAGTGTACATAAATATTATAATAATAGAAAATAGGCATTAATAATTGTAAGGTGATTAAGGGATACTGGGAATTTTACAGTTTACAGGGAATATTCCCAGTATTGGGCTTTTTGACAAATCTAATTGATTATTCAGAATTAAACTTTTGGTTTTATGGGAACATTAGGGAACAAATGAAATCTACTAATGACATTAGTAGAAGAATTGAAAGATTTGGTTCTCCCTAATAATTGTAAACTCATTTCGTTTGACGTGGTTAATTTGTTAAAAAATTAAGGTACCTATCCATAAATTTAAATCATGTCAATGACTGACAAACACTTAATGCGAACAATGTCATTGTATCTTCATGGAAAATGTCAGTAAGTCAGGTTTTTATGTTGTTGTTTTTAATTTTAAGCATGATTCCAGGTTCTCATCAATAAGAAGACTTCTCAGTTTACTCTTGATAAAGTTCATGCTTGAAAAAGATTGTTCGCATGAATATGTAGAATCAAAAAGGGAAAAAACAACGAACGCGAATTTTTTCAGCTGATAGGAATACTATTCCAGAGGTTGAAAATGATCATGTCTTCCTTCTCCAGGTCTTTCAAAACGGACCACTTGTGTTGTGAACTAAGATCACACTTGTTCTTCTCCAATATTTCCAAATCAATACAAAGACGTTGAAATTTAGACCTCCATATTTCCTTGTTTTTTTAAATACTGCAATTGTATTTCAAAGTTACCAATGTCAATAAGAGGATTTTTGACGAATGCTAAGGTCGCTCTGCGGTTTTTAAACTTCTGAAATCTGCTAAGAAATGCTTCCCTCATATTTAAAATTGTTGTTTTGAAATGGTGTTTGTCAACAGAGGAATTATTTCAGGAGTTTAAAAACAGCAGAGCGACCTTAGCATTTGTGCCAGAGCCGCACTCAAGGAGCCAAAAAGCCGCATGCGGCTCCGGAGCCGCACTTTGCCGACCACTGCCTTAGGAGATAGACATATACCATTACAAATTTTCTGTAGGCATTTTTAACATGAACAATTCCGTAGTACATTATTTTGATGTATCTCATAAGGTTTAGCCAGCGTTAGCAATGTAGTGCTAGAAAATATAATTTTTCGACTTGATTATAAAACATCAACTTTTCTCTACTTTTTATAAATATAATATACATCTATCATATATGTAAACCATCCGGAAAATGTTCTCTAAATGATAATGAAAACCCGATCAAAATCCGTTTGGTAGTTTAGAAGAACTAAGTGCACAAACAGACAGACGCAGACAGCGACTTTATTTTATACTATTTAGAGATAAGCCATCAAAGTATTCAATTTTAGGCAAATTTGATATTTTTGTGAGCTAATTGCTAATTTGGTTGTGTATTTTGCCCTGAAATCCAAATTTTAGTTATGCATAAAAATGATGTTCCCTTTAAAGAAATTTTTGGAACACAGTTTTCTTTAGTCAGCAAAAATACGTTTATTTCATCCAACCTGACATCCAGACACTCTAAAGGAAATTAAAAGATGGATTAAAACTCCAAAAACAAAGTTCTTCCAGAAAATCATACTGGACATGTGACTGAATGTTTGTTCGTGTAATTTATCTCGGCCATTAGTCCTTCCTCCACGCTTCTCCTTAATTAATCTTCTCTCACATCTCGGAATGTAACTTTTCTGTCAGTTTTTAGTTTTTCCGCGTTAATTTATATGTTGTTTGAGAATTTCTACGGAAATTATTCTTGTTATCTCAAAATTCATCAAAGCTCTTTTGTTCAAAAAACTCCTAGAGATATCACGATGAAAACTTTTGGACATTTCACATTCAAGCTAATCTTTAAGAAAATGTTCAACTTTTTATATATTTACTTTGACGTAGAGTAGATATTTTACACGTGAATAGGTCCTCACAAGACTTCTAAATCCATGTTGAGGTTATATGATACAGTAACAATAGGATTAGTATTGTGAAAAATGGTGCTGTACAACTTATTTTGAGTTCTAACGCTCTGTCTTTTTTCATAATTTAAAAACGGATACAGAAAACATACAGGGTTTTCCAATAAGAGGTGTTATTTTAAATAGCCCGCTATTTCGGTAGATGTTACTTTTGAAGCTGTCATTTTTGACATTTGACAAGTATAAACTATGCCATCAATAAAAATGGAACGATACACGCTTCAACAACGCAAACAACGCATTGAAATTATTAAAATTCACATGAGTGAATCAAATGCAAATCATCTTGAGTGATGAGGCCCATTTCCACCTCGGTGGCTTCGTCGAAAAGCAAAATTTTCGCATCTGGGGCTCGGAAAACCCAAGAATTATTGTTGAAAAACCTCTTTATCCTCAACGTGTGACTGTTTGGTGTGGTTTATGGTCCGGCGGAGTCATTGGACCTTACTTTTTTGAAAATGAGGCTGGAGCAACAGTTATGGTGAATGGATCGCTATCGAGTGATGATTAATGATTGACTCGTTGTCGATGACTCTGCATTGATGATAATCATGTAAATACATAGGGACATATATGCATTACTCTGACATCGGATGACATTTCAGCAGTTAATATACGAAATAAATATCGGTCCTACTCGATCAGTATTTGGCGAGGTAGTAGGTAGGTAGTGGTGCGAGTCTTGCTGAGTCCAGTTCCTTAATAGTATGGATCAATACCAAATCAAACCAAAAATAAATTAAAATTAAAAATACATTCTAATGTACATACATGTTTTATAGAAAAAAACTTTGCGGGGAGATTTTTGTAATATTTTTTATTTTATTTAATTTATTTTTATAAATTATTTATAATTATTACACTTAAAGAGAAGAATTAAAAATAATTAAAACAAAAATAAAACGAATAGTGTAATAATGGTGGGTAGCCAGTGATAACGTAAAAAAACACATGTGAATAATTAAAATTAAATATTGATATTAGACATATTTATCAAAAGATTAGTTTCAAAAGTAGAGATGATATTTGTTTAAAATAATAATATTTTTACTGTTCAATCACAGAAACTTATCAAATAAAGTTTTATTAGTGACGGAATATTATAAGTGTCCTGTGGTCCTGACCCACGACGTATTCTTGACTTGATTCGACTTGTCACTTTATTTTCTTATATTATATCTGCCTTATGTCTTTGCTTTCATGTACCTTTGTCTACTCCTGTATTTTTCATTTTACTGTATTCGTGTTATTATTTTGTAATTTGGACGATGTCCGTTAATAAATAAATAAATATACTCCCTAATTTCAATAAGTTAACAGTACACATCTGCCCTAATGATGAATACTTTACACTGTACACTTGATCGGTCGGTGGCTGAGTTGACATCGCTTTTGGGTACGACCCAGACGTAGTGTGTTCAATTCGCCGGCTGGCTAAGTTTTCCATCACAACACAAGCAATATTTTCCGCTTACTGAGGTGGTAGGAGATTTTCAAATAATTTCAGGTTCTTTGTAACATCTCCAATTATATCTAGTATTAGTCCAAATTATTTCTCCGAGTACAACATGAAAGCTAAAAAAACTGAATAAAGCAATTATAACGTGGTTCATTCGTCTTGCCTTAAAACGTATTTCTCGTCAGAACCCTTGGGGGCAGTTGAAAAGAATCCAGAAGCTTTCAGAAGAGCTTTTATATGGCTAATAATTAAACTACACGTCCAAGAATGTTCCCAAGAAGCTCTGTTAACATTGTGAAATGTAAATTAACTTGAATAATCACGTGAAAAAGTAAATTTCGAGCAAAGCCAGTTTATTTTTGAACTTCATAATTTGGTACGTACTTTATACCTTGATGTAATTCTACTATTTCGTAAGGCGCCGTAGTAAGCCTTCGAAAAGAAGAACAAGAACTTGGTTTGAAAGGGAAATATGTATATCATAAATAATAATTTGCGTACAATATTAAAAAATAAACGATTATAATTGATAGGCGTAAGCGAAAATATTTAATTAAGCATGATTTATTAAAAATAGAGCAGAAATTTCTCGGCAAATGTTTAATGTAGCATTTAAAGAAACGCTGTGGATTTTTTCACCTATGTAACATGTTAAATAACAGAACAAGATGTGTTTTTAATAATTTTTTAAATAAAATAATAATTCTTTGAAATATATTAATAGAAACAATATATATTTTTTAAATATGCCTTAATCTTTCGTCTGTTGGTACCTACTATCAGTTTCTAACAATACCGCCCTGAAGAAGGAACGGAAACTGTGCTTGAAACTTTTTACATAAAATTACATATTTGTAAATTATTAATTTGATAGCACTGATATATTAATGCTGATTCACTTTCACGTTTCAACCCTGATATGAAGGTTCCCTAGTATGTATTATTGTGACAATTATACTACGGTTTCAGGCTACAATTCTTTTATAATTAGATAACACACCATTGGTAAGCCTTACGCTATGTTAGCAGATGTTTTTAATATGCCTCTATTGAAGTTTGCTGTACTAATTAAATAATTCAGCATTTTTACAAAGTCACTGCACAACAGGTTTTTGTTTCATTTTCATTTCTTTCATTAACTTGTACTAATGTTTATTCTTTTTTATTTTGTCTTGTCTTTCTTCTTTCTTCTTTCTTCTTTCTTCTTTCTTCTTTCTTCTTTCTTCTTTCTTCTTTCTTCTTTCTTCTTTCTTCTTTCTTCTTTCTTCTTTCTTCTTTCTTCTTTCTTCTTTCTTCATTATTCTTTCTTCTTTCTTCTTTCTTCTTTCTTCTTTCTTCTTTCTTCTTTCTTCTTTCTTCTTTCTTCTTTCTTCTTTCTTCTTTCTTCTTTCTTCTTTCTTCATTATTCTTTCTTCTTTCTTCTTTCTTCTTTCTTCTTTCTTCTTTCTTCTTTCTTCTTTCTTCTTTCTTCTTTCTTCTTTCTTCTTTCTTCTTTCTTCTTTCTTCTTTCTTCTTTCTTCTTTCTTCTTTCTTCTTTCTTCTTTCTTCTTTCTTCTTTCTTCTTTCTTCTTTCTTCTTTCTTCTTTCTTCTTTCTTCTTTCTTCTTTCTTCTTTCTTCTTTCTTCTTTCTTATTTCCTCTTTCTTATTTCTTATTTCTTTATTAAATTTTTCCATGACTGTCAATAACCATCATGTGTACATTTTGGCACATTTGCCGTTAATTCTAAATAAATAAATGATATATTTCCCTGTTAAAATCGTACTTTTTCGACATGCAAAAGGAAACAAAAAAAGAAAAAAAATTGCTAAACCTAACCGTCGTTTGAGAGCCTATTAGCTTAGGACAGAATATTTTGCAATTCATGAACACAATTACGTACAGTTTTTCTTCAAAAACGTTTTGAATAACATTAAAACCCCACTCGAGTAATTAATCAAATTTGCATTTTACCCTTTCCGTTTATGGCGGCAAAGTTGGACAAAATAATGTTTCGTAAAAAATATTTTCTTTGAAAGCAATGACGTTACAATACATATAGACTCGTTATTATATCACAGTCAATCTCTTATACGAGTATTTCCTGTAAATTCGTAATTCAAACGTTGTTCATTTATGACAAAGATAGATATTTGGATAACATTTGTGTATGAACGAAACAAACGATAGCGGGAGGTGTTTTAATATTTTCGTCGAATACTACATTCTATATCACGGGTGTGAATGAGATAGCAATATATGCTTACTCGCTTACGCTCTAAGACGGTACACGGAATACTGTATGAGACGACCTTTTGTTATTACGTTGTTCTTATACTTATTTCTTACTACTTTCGCTATCTCCCTTTCTCTACGGGGGTTGAAGATCTTCGGGAAACAATCGAAATAATTGTATTTTTATAATTGCGCATGAAATCTTATTTCTTGGCTTTTAATAGTGTTTTGGCACTTGAGGGTATGTAGCAGCACTCCATTGAAGACTTGTTATATCTCTGCTTACTTGCAGATTTCTGTATTTGGAACTCTTTGATAAAGTAAAAGGTTCTTTACAATAATTGCGTTTATTTACGTTACAATAAATAAGTCTGGATTTAGCTACACTGATTGCACTAGACATCTACACCAGTGACATTGACTGTAAATGCCGGTTTCCTCTGGGGGTACCTTGGGTAAGGATCTGAAAAGAAACACAACTTGCGAAAGTCGTCAGACAACTGACTGGTTGAGCCAGTTGTTGGCGTATTTATTGGGTTCAAATTCAATAATTTCTACACGTGTTAATGTGGAGCAATTATTCTTAAATCTAAACATATACTAAGATCCCACGGTTTGTCGTGCGAATTCATCCTTGAACTAGCGATATGACACGTGGTTAGAATACAATAATTTCTACACGTGTTAATGTGGAGCAATTATTCTTAAATCTAAACATATACTAAGGTATATCCATCTGCTGTCTGGTACACTGATCATTACCCGAGGGTTTTTAATTCTCTGTTTCTAGAAGCTTGTTGTCTGGAAATAATATCCCACAGGCAATTTCTACACTCTAGCGACATCTGTCGGACTCTGGAGTAAGCTTTATGACTGGTGCCATCTATCACTTGAAAACCCAACTTATTACCAAACATCGCAAGAACATCTTAGCGCCAACCGCGTTCAATCCTCCGTTAATGAAGTTACCTGCATTTACCCTACTTTCAAAATCACTATCAGCCTTCCTATATAACATACTTCCCAAATAGTCTTCTTTAATCTATAGAATTTCATTATCCGCTACAACTGGTAAATATGCATTTACCATATTATTTAATTAATACCATTCCTTAAAATTTTAATATGTAATCATATGAAATTGCTTACTCCGTTTTAATGCCAATGAATACATCTTGATTTCACCGTCTATCACGTAGTTTTAAGTTCTATAAATTTGGCACATAAGCGAAAAACGTTTTTGCAAACTCGCTCGGCTATCGGTTTATCTTCAGTTCCATGCTGTGATTGGGTTATTTTTACGATTGTTCTTGTGTCCAACCATTCGTTACTCCTTCTTACAATAAATAGTTTTCAAAGAAACCATATAATTACTTCCTCTCATAAAAGTCCCTCCAAACAGAATCTCACAATATGACAAAGACTTTGAGGTTTCCCTCAAGGCTAATATATTTTTGGGGGATAAGAAAAACCTCATGGCCTCCTGGGTGGAGTTAACCCATCCAGCTTTTATATATAACCGGGCGTCTATATTTTATAAAAGTATGTTTGCCTTTTTTTCTCTTATGCGGAAATAAGTAATTTTTTTGAGGTTAGAAACAGAAATAATCATGTTTTCTAGTTTGCCTCAAATATTTATACTGGATGCAATTAATAAAATCCAAAAAATAGCCAAAATGAATAATTCATATTTCGCGCAGCTATCGTAACAATCGGGTAAATTAAAAAAAAAATATTTTTAATTTTACTGCGTACTGTACAGGGCCCGCAGATACTTTAATAATACACAACTGCTGACCCTGTACAAATCGCAAGTGCGCCCTACTGTCGATTTATATCGATATTTGGCAGCCATCTGTGGTCCGGAGCCCCTAAATACCTGAAAAAAACCCTTGATCTGTGCAAAAACGGGCGGTCCGTTTGACAGATTCCCCAATCTTAATAAACGGACTGCAATCTTTAGAGCACAGGCGTCAGGTAGGTATGCTGTCCTTGTTCTATCGGTATTACAATGGAAGATGCTCTGAGGAACTAGCGTCATTGATCCCTTCGGCACCGGTGCGTAGTCGGGATACACGCCAAACGCGCGCCCAACATTTGTACATAGTTGACATTTGTCACATGAGAACGGGTCGCTTCTACGATTCGTTCTTAAGTTCAACAGCTCGTCTGTGGAACGAACTGCCGGCCTCTGTGTTTCCTCCCTCCTACAACATGGGATTCTTCAAGACCCATGTTCACTCCTTCCTCTCCACAAAAAGACCCTCCACACAGCATCCCCAAAGATGACATAGGCCCTGAGGGAAATTATTTTCTTCAGGGCCTCCTGTGTGGAATTAATATTAAAAAAAAAAAAAAAAAATTACATGAACGAGAAAAAAGTGAAGTTACAGTTTTCTTACAAATTCCCCAAACAAAACGAATGTGTGTTTCAAAGTATCGAGTTTTTAATTTTTTTATTTATTAATCAATAAAATAACATAAATTTTTTGTATAATCCACCTCACTTGGCTGAGCCTGTTCCGAGTTGGCGGGATGCGGGTGAGCAAAAGTGTTGAATGTATTGAAGGGCTAATACAAAAACATGTTAATAATTGGTTTTAAAGCAGTTTTGGGTCTAGCGTTTCATATTGGACCTAAAAAAACTGTAAGCCAGAAAATTGTATTTTAGTTGTGTAAAATGTACAATAGTACCTACTACTTAGTTATGTTACTTTTTTATTTTTGAGCGTAGTTTTAATTTAAAATTCTCCAAAACCATTTGGAAAAACTCAAGAGCTAATCGAAAAAGCTTCTCGTCTATCTGTTCTATAAAGATAAATAAAGAGGAGAGTCCCGGTGTAGGTTTGTAGGTTTGTTTTTAAACGGATCTACAGCTATATAGGTTTATTACGAGATGGATGAAATTTTGCACACTTGACCTTCAGAATAGGAGGAAGGTTACTGTCTGCACGAGATTTAAACACCTTTTGAAAAAAAATTCTTATAAATAAAGTTTCAATCCAAAACAAAAGGAAAATTACCGTATGTATGATTTCTTAGAAAAACTCTGCGTAAAGCCCGGGAATAAGGTTCGTAATCTATTTTAATTTTTTTTTTTAAATTTTAATTTCTATTTTAAATACAAACATATGACAGATTTACAGAAGAAAAACATATGGTTCTAAAAAATAATAACAATAAAATGTTTTCTTTTTAACGTTACTAACCAATGTGTCTAACCAATTCAATAGAGAAAAAAAAAACTTTTTCGTGTTTGAGTTGGGGAGTACTGACATTACAGCACACATAAGGTAAACAGAAAGAAAGAAAGTTTATATATACTTCGATTGTCCAAAGATACAATCTGAATGTTCGTAGGACTCCATTTTATTTGTAATTTTGATTTAAAAAGATTTTGAAAAGCTCACTTATAATTAGATTAATTCTACAGTGCCGTTTTTGTGAATCACCTCAAGCCAATTCTTAAGAGTGTGACAATTATTTCGAAAATTCGCAATTGCTTAGTACTTAATTGGAACCGTTATTTAATTAATTACTAATTAATTACTTTGGATTTGTACGTAAACGTTCCTGGTAAGACCCAAAACGCATCGAGCATGTTTAATTACGGAGGCAATTGAAATCCACCAAAAATCATTAATATTAACAGGGACGATGGGGTTACGCCTAATAGTTCAAGTTATCTGCTACTTTATGGCTAAACCAAAACTACATCCCGCAAACCACATTAATTATTATACTGTAAAAACTGGCCAATAAAAAAAATTGACGCCCCGAATACGATATAACTTCCTTACACATAATTACACACTTTAACACAATCTACACATTTGTCCTGATGGTGCAATATATGTTATAATCACTTGTTAAAGTACGTCCCTTAACTGTATAAGTAATTTCAGTGTAGTGATTTTGGCCATTCTAATCTATTTTATTTACTCTCTGATGTTTTGCAGCCACGAATATATCAGTAATAAAAAACACATTTTAGTCTTGTATCTCCTTATTTCGTGACGAATAATTTATAAATGTAACACTTACAATTATTAAAGCATGTATACAAGTTATTCCGTTTTTCCTCCACTTTTTTTCCGGCACTCAGCCACGGATGCGTAATTAAATGAAACAATTAAAATGTACATCGCGAATTAATAAAGTATAAAGTGACGCCAGAAAAAATACAAAGTAGTTGATTAATAATGAATATTTCTGTTAGTACTAGTGCTGTATTACAAAAATTATCTGGTTGGTGGAAATAAGCGCTAAATACTGTCAACGCTTAATGCAATTAACAAGTAAAATATTTATATATATATTAGTTGATTAATAATGAATATTGCTGTTATTGCTAGTGCTGTATTACAAAAATAAATTGGTTTTATTAAATACTGTTAACGCTTAATGCAATGAACAAGTATGTTTATATGTAAATATTTATTTTATGTGAAATCTCACAAGAGCGTAACTGTCTGTACAGTGTAAAGACAGTGCAACTATGTCGCGTGTGAGGCTGGTTAAGGCAGGGGCTGTAGGAGGAAATTTATTAACGCGGGCCTTGAAGAGGCCCGGGTTATATAAAATAGAAAAAATTTACACATACTATTTTCATGAAGCGAACTTCAACTGGGAACGTGTAGTCGAGTTTCAAATCAATGCTGCCAGCTCCTTAGAGCAGTCTTCATTAAAATAGCTGTAGAACAGACTCAGAATGCCTACATTGCGTCTGTGCATTAGAGATGGTTTTTCTGTCAACAACGGATTGTCAACAGAATCAGATAGGTTTATCAAGTATTGTGGGGCTCCAGCCCAGAGGTGGCTCCAAAATTCAATTGTTGGGCGTACTTGAGATTTGTATAGGGTTAGCAGCTGGTAACTATTGAAGAATTTGCTAGCCTTGTAATACAAGACACCCAATTCCTTGGAAGCCAGATTTACTGATGGCCTGAACAGTTGTAACTTTCAAATGTATATTTTCAGACGAAGTTAAATTCTTCTTAAATGAATTTGTAGATCAATATACCTACTAATATGTTATCTAACTATAAATCACGCCTTTTTACCGAAGATGTAGGCAGAGAGGATGTATCGCCAGATTAAGTCAATAGTGCAAAAGTGGCATATCGCTAATTTTGCACAATACGAAAATAATGAAAAATTCAGATATTCCTTGCTATGTTGACATTATATTCTTAATGTTTTAAAAATGGTTAGCTTGAAACTAGCGCAGAACCGTGAAAAATCACGGGATATTATACATACAATTTGAAAAAGACATTTTCCTAACAATCCCTTGTCTGAATCATTCTCCACACTAGCAATTCCAATTTTAAGACTAAAATTCAAAACAAATTTTAGTTCATAGAACGTGAACAATTTCACACAGGAATAACGAACATTACAGACAACCGAACAAAGTAAATTTGATTAAAGAAGTTTGGTGACCCTTGTTTAATTTTTGGGTGTCTTCACGAGTGCATTAAAAAGTAATTGATAAAAAATCTTCCAGAAATTCTATTTTTTTTAAGATTTGTAATCTACTAGCAGACGTGTATCCAGTGTTGCTATAACTAAGTGCTAAGTTATCCTTAGGAGATATACAGGGTTTTCCAATAAGAGGTGTTATTTTGATATTCGATCGTAAAAGATCAATTGTTTTGTTGCTTGTGTGGTATTTAGCGCCGTCTTGTTGAAAGTAAAGGTTGTTCAGATCAATACCATCCAATTCCAGCCATAAAAAATCATTAATCATCTCTCAATAGCGCAATCCATCCACCGTAAGTGTTGTTCCAGCCTCATTTTCGAAAAAGTAATGTCCAAAGGCTCCGCCGGACCATAAACCGCACCAAACAGTCATACGTTGAGAATAGAAAGGCTTTTCAACAATAACTCTTGGGTTTTCCGAGCCCCAGATGCGACAATTTTGCTTGTTGACGAAGCCACCGAGGTGGAAATGGGCCTCATCACTCAAAATGATTTGTATTTGATTCACTCAAGTGAATTTTAATAATTTCAATGCGTTGTCGGAGCGTTTATCATTCAATTTTTATTAATGGCGTAGTTTCTACTTGTCAAATGTCAAAAAATGACAGCTTCAAAAGTAACATCTATCGATATAGCGGGCTATTCAAAATAACACCTCTTATTGGAAAACCCTGTAAATATAAAATTGCAGATTTTTATGTAGGCCCTTTTAAGATACATAATTCCGTGGTACATTATTTTGATGTATCTCATAAGGTTTAGCCAGCGTTAGCAATGTAAACGCCCGAAAATATATATATTTTCTACGTTATTACAAAACATATTTTTTTCTCCACTTTTTATAAATATTATACGCATGTTTTGTATATATAAACCTTCGGAAGAAATTCTTTAAATGATAGTGAAAACCCTATCAAAATCTGTTGCGTAGTTTAGAAGAACTAAGCGCACAAACAGACATACGCGGATAGCGAATTTGTTTTATACTATTTAGAGATATCTCAACTTCCAACTGCTCCAAAACATCAAGAGCCAGAAAGACTATAACGTGAGTCTGGGTAGTGTGGAGGGAAAGGAGGTGGGCAGAGACATCTAGCTATTTAGATCTGGTCACCAAACACGGCTAAAGCCATTTCAAGCAACGTTTGAATTCTGAATTGTGGTCTTTCACCAAAGCGGTACTGAGAGTATCTTCCAATCTGGAACGTGTCACAAATATGTTATTAATATTGTTAAATGTTACATATTAGTATTAGAATTTTAACCCGCTGACATCCGGATTCATAGTCGAGAGCGTTATACCTCGACCACTCTCAAAATATTATTATCAATTATATTGTCTAATGCAAGCTGGTGCCAGTTTGTTGTAAAGTCGGCGTTAATTTATTGTTATGTCTCTGCTTTACTTGCAAATTTCTGTGTTGGGAACTCTTTGATAAGTAAAAGGTTCTTTTACTATAATTGTGTTTATTTACGTAACTATTAATAAGTCTGAATTTAGCTTCACTGCTCATTACCCGAGGGTTGGTAATTCTCTGTTTCTAGAAGCTTGTTGTCGGGCAATAATATCCCACAGGCAATTGTTACACTCTAGCGACATCTGTCAGACTCTGGAGTAAGCTTTATGACTGGTGCCATCTATCGCTTGAAAACCCAACTTATTACCAAACATCACATTTATTATCATTAAAACACGCTAATTTCTGTTAATACGAATTTTTAAAGATTGGAACTGATGATTGTGTCATTTCAGACAAGCCATAAAGTAGGTACCTACCTATATTCATAAAATAATTTTCATTACTATTTAATTAACAATTTCACACTTGAATTGTGATTTTTTTTTGTTGAAATCTTTAAGGTTTTTTCAAATTTGTAAAAAAAATAGAATTGACATTATAAAGAAAATAGGTTTTATTTACGTTCGATTGATTGATTTTTCACAGGTCTATATTATATTAATATAATATCTAATAGCCACCTCTGGTCTGGAGCCCCAAAATAATTGACAAATCTCTTGACTCCCTAATCTAAACAAGCGGATGGCAATCTTTAGAACACACCGGCGTCAGGTCGGAATGCTGTCCTTGTTCTACCGGTAATACAATGGAAGATGCTCCGAGGTACCAGTTCATTCTCTTTATTTGTACACGGTTGATATTTGTCACATGAGAACGGGTCGCTTCTACGACTCGTTCTTGAGTTCAACAACTCGGCTGTGGATTGATTTGTCGGCCCCTGTGTTTCCTCCCTCGTCTCTATTTATTGCATCTCACTATACATAAATCATGTTTTTTCTCATAAAAATCGACCTCACTAGGACTAAGCCTGTATCGATGTTAATAATTTAAATTTGAGTGAAGCAAACATAAAGTAATCATAAACATAAAGTAATACTACATAAAAACACAAAATATTTCAAAAATAAAGAAAAACACGCATTGGATGAGTTACCAGATGGGTAATTTAACAGAATATTGTAACAATATTTGAACCATAACTAATTATTTATCATTGTTCATAAGAAGAAAAAAAGTTCGATCCTTCCTGCAAATTATTTGCCTCAGTGCCTTCTGTATGAAGTTAGTGTAAAAAAATAAAATTACAACTTGTGAAATATCTCTTCATTGGTCCTAGGGGGAAATTTAACCTCAATTATAATAACCTATTAGTAGCCTCGGCGTTAATTATTAACGGTTATATTTAACGGTTAACCATCATGTTGATGAAGTTTTTTTGAATTGGCATCAACTTCCACATTCAGTACTAGTCAGTACTCGCTCGGAATGTGTCCGACTTCTCCCCTTTATTAATTAATGTTTGCTTTTAGAGAATAATTAGCAAATTGGCAATTCATTATGAAGGAATAATTTTATTTTCACCTCCCCTGTTAACACTTACGGCACGCCTGTATAATGTAATGGGTATTATCATTACATAGGCCCAATGCGAGGATGTTTTGACAAAGTAGGAGAGAGGGCGCTGAGATTTAAGGGCCCAATATTTTTATATACACGGTTTTCGGAAACTCGTAGTAAAAGCGGGAAACTGATGAATCTACAACACAGAGAGAACAAAAAAGCATGTTTTTTCCCTCTAGCGACCGGTTTAATTTTTTTTATCTAAAAACATCTAACTAGGTATACCCGAAAACAAAACATCGATTCAATTCCAAATGTGATGTAAATTATACAGCATCTCGATTGTATTGCGTAGTTTTCGGACACCGTGTATATCAATATATTATAATTATAATATTATCAAATTAAAAAAGTTTTTATTTTAATTATTTCAGTAAATAAATCTTAAGAGTCATTTGCATTGCATTGAATATCTCATTGATATTTTATTTAGTAATTGTTGTATTATATCTGTGTCATTTTAGTTGGGCAGCTTAGGAAAGTGGCAATTCAACACTCTTTTGAAAAGTGATGACAATTAGGTTACGCTAGGTTAGGTTATCACTTTTAATGTGTGTTGAATTTCCACTGCCCTGAATTGCCATGGAACCCCACTTCTTTCGAGCCACTGAAGAAAAATCGATGGTAATGAGTTTTAAAAAGGAATAATCATTTGACAGAAAGGCTGGAATATACTATTATAGTCACAGTTCATTTTACACTCTAATTTAGTAGTAGTAGCTAGTTGGGAGCGGGTCAGTACCTTATAGAAGAAGACAATATCAACAAATTTCAATTAAATACAAAACAGAAACGATACAGAGAAAAGTAAACGGTCGCAACTGGGAATTGAACTTAGGTATAGCTATGAAATTCGTTATAAGCCAAAAGTAATAAGTGATAGGAATAAATAAAATGCATACATTAAGTTGTTAGGCGTCCTTGAGGTGCTTTTCTAACGAATGCGGCGCTATACAAATAATCCAATCATTATTATTATTATGAACATCATGGTATTGGTAACTCAATTGGGAGAGTGTTGTCCTTGTAAGACAAAGGACCTGCGTTACCTTTTTTTCTGTGTTTTTTTGTCTCACAGTTCATCAAGAACTGTTAATAAAATATTTAAGATCTTTTGTAAAAAACGTCACCTAAATCTAAGAAAGAGGAAGGTGGGTCTCTAATTTTGGTAAATATTTATCTAACCGCAGCACTTTTGATGGACAGAGATAATGGAAATTACACACCGTTTCAATTCAATTACTACAAGCGTCGGGAGAGATAAACGCCATCGTATCTTTAAGGATAGGCTTAAAAAATCATTTCCCTGAATATTACTTAAATAGCTATTATGGGAAAATTGCATATGGTAGATTATAATATACTATTTAAAGAAATACGTAAAACATATCTGGAAAGAAGTAGAATTTACAAAAATATATTTTTTACGAAAAACAAAATATTTTACGACGAAAATAAAATTAGATGGCGCTCGGCGAAAATTTTGTGTCGGCACACTAAGGACGGGTTGTTTCAGAGAATGTGAACAATTCTTCAATTTTAAAGTTCTTTGAAAGATCTTTTCAAGTTCTGTTATTAGTTCAGTTCTGTCAAGCAACTGTCTTGTAATGATAATGAACATAACTTGAATATGGCTTTCACAGAACCAGAAAATGAACATTAAAATTTGATGAATTGTTCAAGTTCTGTGAAAGTCCCGTTCTAAAGACGGGTTTTTACAAGAAATTTGAATAATTCATCAAATTTCAAAGTTAATTTTCACGTTATGTGAAAGTTCTATTCCAACTCTTTTATTATTTCAGCTATGTGAAGTATCTCACCCATATTGATATAATAACAGAACTTGAATAGGACTTTCGCAGAACTTGAAAATTGACGTTGAAATTTTATGAATTATTAAAAAAATGCGAAGCAACCGCCATTTCAGTTTTTTTAGTGTGGAGAAGGTTACGAAAGGTTCCGTTTCAATGTTAATATGCACAAATTATTTAAATAATCCAAACTAAAAATCTAATAAGGTATTTTATATAGTCTCTCGAACTAATTAAATTGAAATGAATTGTATTGTTAAGCGAGGTGGTTATGTAAATATTGATGCTGATTTTAAAATCAATCTGAAACAAAATGGTTGCTGTGTAACGTAAAATCCGCAACAGCAGAATATTAAAATAAATCAACAGACTGAATTTACATCACGTGGGCTTGATCTCTTCCCAAATTGAATCTTACATTTTTATTTAACGCGCCGCAGAATAAATAAAGCCGGATGAAAAGGTACAGGGCTCCATCCCATTCAATATTTAATAATGTCGAAGCGTGACTCCACAAGACCCTAGGCCAGAAATCTTTTTATTATTGAGTTGGTATCGTTACAATTTATCGCTATCTATGGGAAATGGTACCTATTTGTATATCCATTGAATGATTTGTTGAATAAATGGTATTATGTAGGCATATTTGTAGAATCAAGAAGGAAATTATATTTATTGAAGTCCGTAGAGATTTTGCAAATAATAAATCTCGAAACCTTACAAGCATTTATTTTATTATGAATTTTTATTGGAACAATTTTTCTTTTAATAACTTTTTAGGTTATACCAATCAATGTAAATCTAAAGGAAACATGAAACAGAAAGATAAAAAGGAAGGTTTTAAAGTTCTACAGTAAGTGGACCAAAAAAAGAATTATATTCGACTTGACTTCGAACCAAAGAAGAAAACAAGATTTTTAAAGTCTCAGCCATTGCGAAAAATGAGGCCAAGCATTTTTAATCCTTTGTTTGTTACTGTGTTAATGTGAGAAAATTTTTTTATTTAGAATCGAAAATAATGCCAAGATCATTAATTCCATTGACTGGGTTGAGGGAAACATTGTTCATTTTATATTGATAGTTGAAATGTTGATTTCTTCTAAAAAATCTAATTATGTGGCATTTGCTAATATTTAGAAACAGTTTGTTAAGTTTGCACCAATCTTGCAATATATATATATATATAAATTTATTTTAATATGACAACAGTCATTTATAGTTTTTATAAGTTTGAAGATTATTAGATCATCGGCGAAAAGCAACACTTTGACATTGAGTTTAACAGCTCGACTGTGGAACGATTTGCAGGCCTCTGCGTTTTCTCCCTTCTATCCTTCCTCTCCTCGAAAATACACTCGACACACATCCCCAAAGATGACACAGGCCCTGATGGAAATTATTTTTCTTAGGGCCTCCTGTGTGGAGAAAATGTAAAAAAAAATTAAAAATATTGGACCTAAATGCGACCCTTTAGGTACACCGCTTGTAGACATGAATTTGTTTGACAATTTAGAATTATTTGGAACTTATTATGAATTCTATTAGTTAGGTAGCTTTTTATCCAATCCCATAATGTACTTTCTATTTCGAATTTGCTAACTTTGTTTGGAAGAATTTTATGGTTTACCTTATCGAATGCTTTTACGAAGTCAATGTATATTGTGTCGAAAATGGAAACCTGATAAAAATTGTTTGTTTATAGAGATATTTGTTAGAGTGGATGGAAAGCCACGTTGATTAGGTACGATGATGTTTTAACATGTATAGAGATTCTATAAAATATAAGTTTTTCAAACAATTTGGGGATTGTTGAGAGCAAGCAAATGGGTCGTTTATTTATGACATCATGAATATCGCCCTTAACAAATACAGGTGTAAGATAACAGTTTTTCCATCGATCAGCCAAAATTCAGCGATTGATTAAATATTTGACATAGTGGCTTGGCTAGTATTGATTAATTTTGTCAGGGCCCACTTTTGTCTTTATCTTTTTGTCAGGGCCCGCTTATTTCTTTATGTCGAGTGATTTTATTTTGTGTATAACATCAGGAGAAGATATAAAGATTTTTGAAAAAATCGGCTAAGAAGTTAACATTGTCTACTGTCTACTATTACCTTTCCCTCGAAATATACATATGTAGGTAGGCAGGGTTTATTTTTTCTTTCTGAATTCACGTGTTTTTGATATCTGAAGGAATAGACTTTTCCGCGTTAAATATGTTTGTTTGATATATGTAATTTGTGGATAGTGTTTTACACTCTGTTTTGTATAGTCTGAGATAGGGTTGCTGCCCTTGAAAGTTTTTTGCCAATTTTTTTTTTGTTTTTTATTAATCATTATTAAACCGTTCGGGAACTTTGATGGTTTGATATAAGTTGAAGGTACGTGAATATCATTAATAGTTCTTTCGGTAAAAGTTACCTGTAGTTTTAGATTAAACATTAGTTTTGTGTAGCAGATATCAATTAATTAGGAATCAAGAATCATATATCAATTTCAGAATGAAAGGAATTGAGTACGTAGAAATGAGATTTCTGAGGCGTATATGTCATAAAACAAATTTCTTTCATTTTTTGCCTTCAAATTTATGTAAAAAATGTTAATAAAGGTTTATTTGTCTACTGCTAATATTAATCTGTGAGAAATAGTTAGTATGCAGGCAAATTCTCCGGTTAATGTTTTACATCGTCTTGTTGTCAGTATCTATGTTTACTCTTTAAAAAAAATTAAAACTGTCTATGATGGATTATTGTGTGATAATTGTTAGAGTATTTTCACGTTTTTTTTATTATTTTCGATAAAATTACAATAATTAAGGTTTTTTATTTGACTTTTATGCTAACGAATTAATTTTCAATTACGGTTTAAAATGTGCCATTTTCGATTTTCGTCAAAACTACAAATTCGTTTTTATTCGTGAATTAGTGAAAAAAATAAATAAATTGATATCTGGATAGACAGAATATTTCAGCATCTGCATGTACTTCTTAAAAATGAATGTTGTGTGTAGTTTTGAGTGTTGGGTGTGGAATAATTGATTTGAGCGGGTGAAATGAATATTTTCTAAAAGTAGTCACTGTCACAATATATTTCCAGGAAAATTAACTATCGGTCTTAGAAAGAAAATTAAAGTAAAGTGATTTTTAAAAATTGATGCAATTGACTCAACGATTTCCAATATTATTATCTCCTTCAAAGCGCTCGGGCCCAAGCCAATCATTACCTTCTGAAGAGGTAGAATTTAATGGCTTTTCGATGAATATGCAGAGCACGTTGAAAGCGTTATTTTCTCAGTATTCCGTTTGAAAATTAATAGCCACCGGAAATATTGATTTAGGTAGGAACCGATACTGGGACAAGAAAAGCAGGGAACGTAAAAAGTAAATTCTGTTGGGCTTGGAAAAAACATAATATAATATTATTATTATATAAGTATTCATTGACGACCTTCATTTTATTTATTCGACAATTTGTATAGCGCCGCTTTTGTGAGATATCACCTCAGGGGGCTGGTTAAGTGGTTACGATTCTCAGCTGTGAATCAGGAGATCGTGAGTTCAAATCCCGGCGTGCACAAGTGAATTTCATTAGATCTTATCTTGATATATTGTGTATATATTATGCCGTCGACTTCTCCTCTTTGGGGGTGGATAGGCCCTTGTCCCTGCGTACAACCAGGGATTGAATTATTTTTTGTTTTGTTTTAGGCACTCTTTTTTTATTTAATAGTGTTGCCTTCTTTTCTTAAATTAATTAAAAATAATAGAGCCCTAGTTAGGGCTTTTGGTTAGCCTTCGCCCGGTTTAAGTGTTGGTAACCATTTATAGTATTTATATTTGCAAAACTAACAAATGTGAACGTAGAACTACAGAACACTCAATTATAAAAAGTAGACATTCTGTATTTGAACAGAGCGGACAACAAGAGGAACACCCCTCACCCCAACATAAATCACGTTCATCCATAATAATGATAATGGAGAAGCAGTCGATTTAAAATTAGTGTGAATTAATTTTTAAAATATAAATTAAAAATAATGGACGAAAGAGACATCTCTGGTCAGGCTTGGATAGATTTTGCTCTGCAGGTGAGTGATGACGAATTCCAGTCACCTTTGCATTGATCAGTTGGATTCATCCGGATTGTATCATTTGTCAAAAGAGGTCTATTTAAGACTAAAATGATTGAAATATTTATGTCACAATAATGTGGCAGTACGTATTATTACAATGTGTTGATTCATCATTAATAATAATTCTACTCTCTTGAGAGCTGGTTGACATATTATAATCTCATAGTGCGAATGCAAATATATTATTGTGCTGATCTGCCGTTTTGCTGCCGAATTTGAAGATCAAGGAGTGGAACTGAATTGCGAGTGCTATTTTCTGGTGAGTCTTTCTGTTTATATGTATTTTGGTGGCTGGTTTATAAGTGTTGCTACTCCTGCAGAGTGAATTCAATGATCAATCCATTTTTTTCATAGGGAATTAATAAATTCCTTGATGGTCTTTGCTACTTACAAGCTAGATCATAACAATATATAAATTGATTCTTCTTAGTAATAAATGAAAGAAAAAAATCCCAACCAGCTGATTTCTTTATTAAAATTAAATAAAATAGTAAACACATGCAGAATGTCCGGGGGTAAAGTGTACAAGCTTCGGGATGTGATGCTATATGATAGTAGAAGAATATTAATGTCTCCTGACAAACAATTCAATTTTTGTACCTGAAAACTATATTAAAACGTTGAGTATCGATTTTTGAAAAATTGTTTTATCGTGTAGAATCACCTTTAAAATTTGTACGCCTTGTATAATACGGAAATGTGCTGCAATATAATCTACCTGAAATAATAACATAGACAGAGCGTGGTACATTGTTATGGCAACATTTTGGTAGGTAAGTACTGCATTTGTAAAAAAATGGTAAACCATTTTATTCATACTGGCAATGATGTTTGTTGCTTACTTGCAGATATCAACGTAATATTATTATATTGATGTGAATGACTACGAATTTGTATGCGTTTCGTACGACGTCAAATATATAATATCTACACTTGAATAAATCATACACATGAGTTTCGTACCTACTTCTAATTAAAAGGAAATTCTACAAACTTGAAGTTTGAATCTTCCTCACATTTCTCACTATTCCGTTAAATCATTCTTCAATAGAAGAAATAATGAAAACATTTTATCCCCACGGACATAAAAACCTGGACACTAAACAATACCAAATATAATATTTATATATCGGTCCGATTGCAACTTTCCGAAAAAATACAAACATAACATTACAATACATATACCTTAAGCTTCTTTATGGAGCGCCCTCGAGGTGATTTTTCACAAAACGTTACTGTAAAAATGATCAATTTATGTGTATTAAAACCTTCCCAACTTATTATAAGTCAGAATGCATGGGCGTCGTAAATCCCAACCTAAAATATGTTCACATATCGTAGATTCTTCGGTTGGTGGATAATATCACAATTAAACATTTGACAATTAGCAAATAATAATTGCGTAAACCTAGTTCCCAGTGGATAACAAATCATATAAGGTAGAACGTAACCCAATGTACCACGAAAATAATATCTCGTTTGTCAAGTAATCCCAGATATTTTTGACGTTTCTTGGAGTTGGGAATCGATTAACGTTTTCGGGTAAATTCTGACCAATGAGGTGACGGCTGTGGTTTCGAATGATTTTCAAAACGACTGTCTCAGAGTGTGTAATAATTTTTGACAGAATCGATTACTTGTTCAATGACGTTTCAAAACGATTGTCTTGGAATGTGTGATGATTTTCGACAGAATCGATTTGTACATGATAATGAATCGAACTATTTCGATGATCAAAAAGATCGAGTAAATCATCGATGATTCATCGGTTGTGCCCATCGCTAATGCAAACACCCGTAGTGTCTTTTTGGGAGGTACATAAAGTTATGCTTTCTCATTTTATATTAGGGTGAGATATATATGATTTACACAGTGTTAGAAAAAGAGAAGACTCTGCTTTCAGCTTGTATACAAAAATTACTTAACACTCTAGTTAATTTAAAACTTTTAGCATTCCAAAATATATGTCAATGTTTGCAAGTTTTTTATTAAATATTTTTAGGTAAAACGAAAAAAAGAGTGAAGTGACAATAGCTTTTAGAATACCTTATGTTTTTGGTTTGTTATAAAGGGGTAATTACAGTTTGCACCATCGGTAAGCGAATCAAAACAATTAATGTATGTTTGCGTTAAAAAAATAATATTTTTAATTGTGTATGTCGAATTGTAATAATAAAATCTGAAACAGTATTTCATCTGCTTTCAAAAACAGCATTTTATTTTGAAATAGTTCAAAAACAGCGAATTTATCCGGAACCGAATGTAATATGGAAACATCTGCATTCTGATGAGTTCACATATTATGACTATTAGACTTCAATTTACGACAGTAGTTTTGTCACAAACTTCACGTTCTAAAATGGTTTTCCACACGGCACGGCGTCAAAGATGTACACAAAGTTGGGTTGTTAAGTTTCAACTTCAACACTTCAACGGTTCTTTCTGAAAATAACAGAGGGCACCACTTCCGTCTGCAATAATCAAAACTGTTCGGACTTTGCGATACTAATACTATCAGAAAAACTTTATATTATTTCACAATTCATTCTAGTAAAATAAATATAAATGGCGCAAGCAGGAAACTGGACTATTTACGTCAAATTTGAATTTGAAAGAAACCGATTGCCACGAGGGTTAATATCAGCTGTTAAATATATTTTAAAAAGTTTTTGGGTTTTCTTGTAGATTGACCAGTTTTCCGCTTGCATTACGAGTGTTTGCGGCATGTTACAGAGTGCTAGATTCTTTCAGCGTCTCTTTGGCGAAAGACAAAAATCCAGTATCGAAACCTTTTTTTTATTCACCAGCCATATTATCGTCTAGATTATATTGGCGGCACTACCACCCACCCGGCAGCAGGAGGTCTAGCACGATCAAATAGATAACTTAACAATATTGGATCGAAGGATTAACTTCCAACGTTTTCATATCAATACCCAGAGCACGGTTGCGCTGTCGATACCCCGAACCGATATTGACACGAAAAATATAGGAAATCGTTACACGATGGCAGATTTGTCGCCCGTCATTGTTTTACGCAACTATGTCATGTGGAAATGTTCATGATAATTTTGATTTATATATAAAAAAATATATATATAAAAATAATATAACGTGTGTTTATTGCTGGTTGTGAACGCGTACTTGTCTTCAGTATCGTGAATTTCGCACGTATTTTTGATGAGTTGTTGACGGAAACGGCAAAGGCAAATTCTTTCATGTAATGTTCAAGGTGTTGACGATTTGGTACCGTCCCAAAATATTATCTGTTCTCTAATTGCAGCCATTTGCATGAAGTCGTAAGTATTATTATTATTAATTATAATTATGTTAAAATTATAATTAATTCAAATTGTAAATAAAGGCATGAAAACACTAGGCCTCGTATTAAGAACAACTAAAAACTTTAACTCCATACAAGCCATTAAACTGTTATACATATCTCTAGTTAGAAGCATAATTGAATACAACTCAGTAGTTTGGCCTCCCTCATACAAAATTCACATTAATAACATTGAGCGAATACAAAAAAAATTTCTACGTTTTATAAATTTTAAATTAAATATCCCAATAGAAGACTTACAATATCATTTCTTATTAAATACTCTAAAAATACACACATTGGAAGACAGGCGTAAAATAAACGACTTAACTATTTTATTCAAGATTCTAAACTCTAAATTCGACTGTTGCGAACTTCTCCAACTCATAAACATACGAATACCTACAATAACAAAACGACAAATACACGATTCCACTGCAACACACATAAGCGCAATTACATTGCGAACTCCCCAATACAACGGTTTCACACTATGGGAAACCAATACTTAGGTGATGTCGATATATTTAATATTAACTTTGCGAATTTTGTGGATTACGTAAAAGACTTATTTCAACACTATTCCTAAATGGAAGTTATATTTTTGAAAACCAGTTAAATCGCTGTATTTTTTAATTTATGTTTTTGTTATTTTTAATTTTGTTCTTGCAAATATGATTTTTTAATGTAATTTTATTTTTATTATTTCTTTATCATGTTTCAAAACTGTTTGTCATTAAAATTGTACCACCTACATGTAAAAGCCCTCTGGGCGTTAAATAAATTAATAAAATAAAATAAATTCTTATTGCCATTTATTGGATAGCCAACACCTCTGGCATTTGTCATCCCAAGTTGTTCGCTACGTTTGGTATATAGTGGTGGCACCCAGGTTCACGGGGGGAGGTTTGTCCAGGTCCTCTGGACCGTACATCTGTTACTACTGGACACACTGACACACGGATTCTTAGCCCCCCTCATACCTGTATTCTTCCCAGAACATCCTCTCCTTTATTTTCTTAAAAATAACCTTACACAGCATACCCAAAGGTGACATTGGCCACGAGGGAAATTATTTTCTTCGTGGCTTCTTGTCTGAAGCTAATGTTGAAAATAAATATATAATTTCGAAAATAAGAGATTTTTCATACGGTCCTTATATGGGAGCTGGAATGTAAAACGTCCATAAGTTTTGATTTATATAATAGTATTATATTGTCACAGAAATGACAAGAAACCATTCGCATAAAGGATGTCTATACATAATGCAAAGCATCAACATTTCAATCTGACTTACACCCCTTTCAGATCTCCAAAAGAAATTGGATATACCCTTCTTAATATTTATCTTCACGTCTCATACCCCCTGCAAATAATTCTTCGTTTCATCCCGGTACAATATGTACACAACTCGGCTTCATTCATCATTTGCGCAAATATTTACTTGGAGCAAACCTTAATTAAACTGCTCGAATCCTTAACCTTAAACTAACCCTTACTTCGTAGGACGTCGAGCGACATGAGACATGGCGGGACGTGTAAGAACGTTATTATTTCGGTATTTTGCACAATCTCCGTGGCACAGGCGTGAAAGTGCGTAAGTTCCTTCATTGTTATGTTGTTTCTCTCGAAGTGGAAGTCAGACAGGATGAAACACAATGAAATTTTATCCATCCACATATTCGTTGTTTATACAAATGTTGGTTGTAAAAAACTAACTTGATTTGTTAAAAAATGATTTATTTTAATATTGTGTAGATATATACGAGGGTCGTTTTTTTGCAGAATTCTGCTGCATGCTTAATTCCCCGCATTCCCAATTTCTAGCAAGTTTCCCAAAAACAATATATGTAAGATAATATCTATACATTTGTTGAGCCGAAAAAAAATGCAAAGTAATCTCCGAAAATGATTTAAAACACGTTTTGCTAGTTTATTTAAGATGTTATAGGCATGAAAAAATTCACAGTGAATCTTTAGATGCAACTAAAGCATTTGTCGAGAGATTTTTTCTCCATTTCAAACGAGTCGTGTTTTATTAAATATTTTCACCATTTTCGCTTAATCGTTTTTTTAATACTAGCGCGCTCCCTCTAATATTCATATTTACATATCTATCTTTCAAAATATCTTTGAACGCTTACTATGGAGCCTTAATACAAATTTAAAAATAATAGCACTTAGTTTCAATTAAATTACTACGAGAGACGAATATTTATGCCCGGGAGATGGTAAAAGATGCTTAAATTTTTTTTTCAATCAAAGTTCAAAACTTCAAATCTAACAAACTATTTGTTCATGTTTTTCCAACTCCCCAAAGTACATAGGTGGCTCTAGTAGTAATTAAGTTGAAACCATGTGTTATATTTTAAGCGTTTATTGAATTCTGCATCTTTACCTCACCAAGTACCGTCCCCGACTCCTTTGTCCATTCACTCGCACTAATATGTTTATTTAAACATTTTGGTAATTTTATCTTATATAACCACCGTTTTTAGTTCAAATTTTACTTGGACAAATTACTTCAAACAATCAACCTCTATTTTCCTGGATAAATTACGACGTTACAAATAACGTAATTCGACACTCGCGTTTCCTTTGGCAGCCGCTTCGCGTAGGTTAACACCACAATAGGAACACCCTATTTGGGACTTTTAGAAGTTAAAATTAACACCCTTAGCACCAGCTTCATTCTCGTATTTCTCCAACTGAAGGTGGGAAAAGTTGAAACACTTTTCACGCACTTCTGAAGGATGGAAGTTTGCATAATTTGTTGGGTTTTAGGTTTAGCAGACTCAAATTGTTGTACTTGTGTACGCTTGCGTAATTCGTGTATTATGTCATAAAAAAATGAATGTTTTTTAAATTTTGTTTCAGAACAAAACAAATAATTCAAATATCGATAAATATACAGGAAAGTAGAACACGGTTAAAGGCACATTTAATTTAAAAAAATCACTTTGTATAAGTTACGTGACAATAATAACCTTTTCTATCTACCGAAAATATAAAATAATAGTAATTTCTTTAAAACTAAATTTTTTTTTAATATTACTATGCTTATGAAATATGATAATGAATTAGCTTTTAAAATGCATTTTTTTCATGACATGATATTTAATACTTTAAAAGGTTTTAAATGGCAACATGTCTCTTAAGAAGATAAATGTAAATTTAAAAAAAAATCTAAATTGATCCAAAGGGCATTTTTTTATTTTAACTAAACGGTGTTGGGAAATCAGATGCATTTTCCGGAAGGAGATGTTTCTACTTCGAGACAATTTTTTGTTTAAACTACTGACGTGTACCCGGAGTTGTTGGGATTATCCTTAAAAGATAGACCTATAACACGCCTATTATACGTAGATAAACCGTTAAAAATTCTATAAATGATATTGAAAACCCTATCAAAATCCTTTATGTAATTTAGAAGAACATACGCGGAAAGCGACTTTTTTTCATACTTTTTAGAGGTTTTATTATTTAACGCTTTACAAAAATATAATATACATGGAAACCAATTTTTTTGTATTTCTGAAAAGTATCATAATGATTGTGATAATAATAAAATATGATTTAAGATTTTCAGGGCCAAAAGTATTTTTGTTATTTGTTTTTGGGGTGTTATGCCGTGTTGCGCTAACTCCTTCTTTAGCCAACGTTTCGGACAGCATTGCAGTGTCCATCATAAGGGCAGATGTGTTATTTTTGAAAACAAAAATGATAATAATGATTTATTGTATTCCTTTCTTAGTAACATATAGAGATAATGATATCCTAACTGGGATCTCCCGTGCTGAGGATTTCATTTACATATTATAATTTAATTATAAGAAATTAATAATACAACAAAGTAACATATGAATTTAATTATAAACATATATCATGTAGTATAATTTTTTTTTTAAATAATTTAAAAATAAGTAAGATAGTGTTTTTTTGTATAGTTCAGTTTAGTAGATTCGGTTTTAGTATGTGTTTGATATCAGTATATATTTTCTATTTCAGATTTCAAAATTAACATTGATTAATTAATTAGTATGCATCAACATTGAAATTTATAAGATGTTAAATCAAATTGAAACCAAATTCAATTCACAAAAAATCGAGTTTTCTGCCTATGTGAACTTGAATGTGAAGAATTTAGAATGTGACGAAAAAATTTCAAAGGCAAAGTGTGTTTTGCCATTGTGTGAATTTTTTTTTACTAATTGAATAAATTTCTAAAAAATTTTTTGCCAAGCTGTGTGTTGTGAAGTGTTTAGAAATCAATTACAGCAGGTACATAATGAATATTAATTTAGTTTCCTTACTTTTTCAAATTAGATTTCTGATCGAATTTCATACAGTATGCTTCTACAGCAGAAACGTTCAATACATAAACACAAAGTCTGAGCTTGACAGGCTCGTTGTAACGTTCAAATTGCCTTTTTTAAGTAGGGACTCCGATGAATTGATATAAAAAGCCACATCCACTGAACAAGCATTTCCTTGAAGAGTGATCTTAATAGTTTTAAAAGAAAACTGATATCGCGAATTTATTTTTTAAGAGCTTTCGACTCATTGGCTTTTGACAAAAATTTACTATTTAATTTCGTAATAACATTAAAAACATTCGGACCACGTAGTGCTACATCTGTCAGCAAATAGTATAGTATAAAATAAAGTTTCTACCCGCGTCTGTCTGTTTGTGCGCTTAGTTATTCTAAACTAAGCAATTAATTTAGATAAAGTTTTCACTATCATTTAGCTTATTTCTTTCGGAAGGTTTATATATAAAATACACGCATATTACACTTATACTAAATAGAGAAAAGTCGATGTTTTGTAATCATGTCGTAACATATATTTTCGGGCGCTTACATTGCTAATGCTGGCTAAACCTTATGAGATACATCAACATAATTTACTAAGGAATTGTATATCTTTAAAAGACCAACAGAAAAGTCTGGGACGGTATATATCTATCTCCCAAAGATAAACCTCAGGGTACACGTCAGCTAGTCTGCTTTATGAAAACAGTTTTTGAAATAGAGAATAATTCATTGCCAAACAGTTCACCCGGCCAAGGCTTGCAAATTTTTAAAATAACTATATTTTTTTCTTTATTAATTGAAAATTCACTTTGTGGCGTCTTTTTAATTTAAATAAAATAAATAACTTTGTATACACAACTATTTAATCAAAGATGGTCGACGTGTTTCAAAACCAAGGGTTTTTTATTCAGGATCAATTGGTTTTGAAATATAGTTGACTTTTTGATTATAGTTGTTTTGAAATAGTGGTGTATACACAGTAATTTATTTTATTTTAATTATTTTTTAGTTAAAAAAAAGAAGTGCCAATAACTATGGGTTTTTTTAAAGTTTGTATGAAGGGTTACATGCATTGGTAAGTGATTAAGGTTTATATTTGCCGTCAAAATTTTATTATTTTAATTGCATACTTGGTTTGTAAATTCAAAATCTGAAAGATTTTCATCTTATTTCTAAATCAGTATTTCATTTTGGTATACACGTTCAAAAACAGCGAATCTATTTGAAATTGAATGTCAAAGATCGATTTAAAAAAAAAATAAAGATGAAACCGCGCAACTGCTACCGACCATCTGGAACTAGTGAGACTACATCCCCGATTGGGGTATGTTGTGAGGCTCAAGAAAGTGAGGATGGGAAGGAGATGGGGAAGAGTAAGGTGGGGAAGTACCTGGCTATTCAGATCTGGTCACTAAACAAGGCCAAAGCCGTTTCAAGCAACGTTTCAATTCTGAAAAGTGGTCTTACACCAGAGCGATACTGAGAGTATATCCTTGTCTCCTCATCTGAACTGTTCATGTGGTGACACTAACCAGACAGCCGAGCACATTCTGTGGCACTGCGAGTTGATGAAGGATGCCCGAGAGGAAATGTTGGATGGCTTGAGAGGGATTACAAGACCGGCATGGAATGCCGATCTCGTGTTGAACGAGAGAATTTTGAATGCTTCAAAAAGTTTGTAAAGTCCTGGGAAGAGAGATGGCCTGTGCTTAGAGTTGCTGATTTAGATTAAAATCATCTTCGTTTCAGGTGTCAAGCGTATTGTTCCTGTCACTCCACGGTTACTCTTCTATAACAACTTTAATATTGTTTATGCGCAATTTCTTTGTGTTTTATTTTTATATACTTATTGGTTTTACTTTCTATGTTTTATGGCATGATCGCAATGCATTTATTATCTTATTTGTCTGTTTTATTTTTTCTTATTCATTTATTGTGTATATTGGCTTTTTACACCGTTTTTGCCCGTTCTTTACACTGTTTTCTTTTATGCACATTCTTCCTTTTACTTTTGAATTTGGGCCTTATTTATTAGGAACGCGTTGATAATGATTATAAAGTTTCTTTTTGTGTTTTAGCTCTTTAATACTATGTTAATCTTTTTTTCCCTTCTTTTTTTTCTATTATGAACGGTCAATTTGTTGTTGATCACAACTAATTTTCTACGTTTGTTATTTGCCTTTTTATTTGTTACTAACAAATTGGTTTATGCATAGGTTGTCGAACTGAACTCTATCGTACTGTGTTGTTCATTTCCCCACCATGGGGGCGGATAGACCCTGTTCCTGCATCCAGTAAGGTGACATTAATCCGGTGCGGCTTTCCCACGAACTACGGGTGCCTCCCCCGGCATCATGAGCGGGCCTGGGGAATGTTTGCGGGAGCCCGGTCCCCTTCCGTCCTGCCTCCGGTGACCTGAGGCTCACTTCATTCCCTATGGTCTTTGGGAGTATCTCCCCCCCCCCCCCTCCCCCCCATTTACATTTCTTCGAGGGTACTCTCGGAAAACTGGCTAAGGGACGCGGGTGCTTGGGATCGTTGTGGCCAGGCCGCTTGCCACGCTCATTCTTGCCGGGACTGCCCCGTGATAGTGGGGTAAACTGCCCTCGATACGCGGCTTGTATATTTTTATGTTACTAACAATCATGCATGCAGGGACATTGGAGGGTCTAGAATCGTTTTAAAATAAATTTACCTTCTTTTTACAAAAAAATTAGAGTCCTGACGTGTGCGGCTAAGGAGGTTAAACAATCAGTTTCCTCACACAGCAGTCGGGAAAGGGTGGGTCCTCTCCAATGAGAGTATATTCCACTCTGCAACGTGACACAAATATACTATATATTATTTTGGTAACCGGATAAATCATCAAAATGTTAATTCATCACATCTTTAAAAAATTATATAAAGTCATGGAAAGTGATGAAACAAAAACTTTATTAACTGGGTTAAGTAGATTAGGTTAGGTTAATTTTTTATTTTTTATCGTTTTTAATGACTTTATATCACTTTTTAAATGTGTGTTGAATAGTTACTGTGTGGAGTTAGCATGGAACCATTATTTTATATGAGCAAATTGTGAATGAAATAACATAAATTAACTAAAATGAAACCCGCGACCTCCGGATTCTTGTCATTAGCTTACCCCTCGACCAGTATTTATTCGACGACATGATATTATTATTTTGTCTATGCCCGAGAGGTTAACAACCAAACAAATTAAATCAAAATCCGTTATTTTTAGTTGGAGAGACAAAAATAAAAATATAAATATTTAAAAAATATGTTTTTTACCAGAAACTTTTGTTGTAAATTTTTTTCCGACAGCTAATGAACATTTTAAAAGTCTGAGTTGATTTGCATTTAAAATCATTTTCCTACAAATTATGTATTCCCTTTGTTCACGGGATAGGACGGCGTACAGAGCCATTTCAAACGGAAAACGAAAAAGACCGTTTTGGGAATAGGAACAGGCGTGAACTGGTTTCCAAAAAGGTCCTTATTCTATGTTTGAAAATGGCATATGACTGAATTGGCTAATGAATCGATTTTTCTTTAATGTATAATGGTTATTTATTTTTGGGGTATTATGCCGTGTTGCGATAACGTTTCGGAAAGCGTTACGATAACTGCGTAATAAATAACTTTAATACTTTTGGCCCCTGAAAATCTCATATCATATCCCAATCATTACTTTCCTCAGCTACGACTCCGGACGTCACGGGTTCAAATCCCGGTGTGCGCACGTCCATTTTTTTTTGATTAATTTGTGTTATTTTATATTTATATACAAAAATAATTTATTATCGTCCATGTTTGGGACACGTTTAAGGCGAAGCTTAATACCAAATCACTATTTTGATTAATCTTTATAACGAATTGGTGAACATTACGAAAACCAAAAAAATTATTTTGTTAAATTGAAGGTTTTCCTATTGCTTCGCTTGAGTAGAGTACAAATAAATAAATAAATTAATCAAAAAAAATTATAAATGCAAACTACTACAAAAAATATTTTTTCAATAGAAATGTATGAACGCATAAAGGAAACAACTTTTAAAAAATACAGTTTTATAGCTAAGATTATCTGTGACAGTTTCACTTGATTAACTTTTTTGCTTTCTCATAAAATTATTTACAAAATAAGTAATAAGCAGTTTTTTGCTTGAAATCGAACGTTTCTAGACTCCGTTTCTCAAGCGATTTTAATGCCTATTACCTACAATATAAGGTAATCCAAGAATATACACATTTTTGGCTTGTAGCTTCCTCTTAAGAGTGGTAGATACTTTCAGTATCGCCCTGGTGGAAAACGACAATTCGGAATCGAAACGTTCCTGGAAATGGTTTAAGCCATGTTTGGTGACGAGATTTGAATGGACAGGTACTTCCCCATCTCAATCCCATCACCACTACCTTCAGCTTCACAACATATACCCAACTGGGGATATTGTAGTCTCTCTGGCTCCAGAATTGTGCGCTAGTTACTCGCATAAAAAAAACCTGATAGTACCTAATAATTTCATTGTTAAGGCGATGTCATACGTAGTAATGCAAAATCATGTATTTTTGGTTTGAAAATTTGGTCGCATAGAAATGTTTCAGATGCTTTAATTAAATATTGCGAGTAGAATATATTTTGGCCTTTGAAATGATCGAGTATTTTTTAGATAAATCTTTTTATAAGCCCAGAAAAAAATAATGTATAAGGCCTATGAAAACTGTTTTAAAGTTCAAAATCTCCTACTTACGAACCCATTTTTGGTTTTGATTTTATTGTATAAAGTGTGCAAATTAAGTTATTTATAAAATGATCCAAAAAAAACTAAGTATTTATGCCTGAACATCCACAAAATAAAATAAAAGTCATTTTTTGGCCATGTTTTTTTCATGCATAAATCTAAACAGGCGGATGGTGTTAAGCGGGAATTTAAACCTTATCGCCATCTACCTAAGGGTTGTTATTGATAGCGGCTCATTTTAAAATATTACACGACGTAGTGCATCGCCTTAAATGAATGTGTTAAAGAGAAACATTGGATAAAAACAAAACAATGAAATATGTTATTTATTAAAAACAATAATGTAAAAAATTTTTTTCAAGATTTAACGGGAAAGTAGCATTAAACCATTTATTTATTACATTTTACTATCACGTCTCAAAATAAACATCGTCTGGTGAGGCGGGTAATATACTTGCATATTTATAGATTCAATATTAGAAATGTCCGGGTTGCTGAGGCGGGTGTGGTTAGGTACCGTCGTCCCGGGAACCGTTAATAGGATAACCAACACTTTTGCCATATGTCACCCCAAGTGGTTCGCTTCGTTTGGTGACTTAGCAGAGGGCCCTGGGGTGACCATACGTGGCGGGCCGGATCGGGAGACACTGGTTGCGGGAGACCCTTTGACCTCTCCAATAGGACTCTATCGACCCATCGCCCTGCACCCCAGTGGCAGAAATGGATTCATACGTCTGTCACTTTTGGACATACAGATCCCCATATTCCCTCCCATTCATACCTGTTTACTTTCCAGAACTTCCACTCCATTGTATACATGGTTTTCCAATAAGAGGTGTTATTTTGATATTCAATCTTAAAAGATCAATGATTTCGTTGCTTGTGTGGCACGTAGCGCCATCTTGTTGAAAGTAAACGTTGTCCAGATCAATACCATCCAATTCCGGCCATAAAAAATCATTAATCATCTCTCGATAGCGCAATCCATTCACCGTAACTGTTGCTACAGCCTCATTTTCGAAAAAGTAAGGTCCAATGACTCCGCCGGACCATAAATCGCATCAAACAGTCACACGTTGAGGATAAAGAGTCTTTTCAACAATAACTCTTGGGTTTTTCGAGCCCCAGATGCGACAATTTTGCTCGTTGACGAAGCCACCGAGGTGGAAATGGGTCTCATCACTCAAAATGATTTACATTTGATTCACTCAAGTGAATTTTAATAATTTCAAAGCGTTGTTGAAGCGTGTATCGTTCCATTTTTATTAATGACGTAGTTTTTACTTGTCAAATGTAAAAAAATTACAGCTTCAAAAGTAATATCTACCGAAATAGTGGGCTATTAAAAATAACACCTCTTATTGGAAAACCCTGTACTTAAAAATACCCTTCACACAGTGTTGTGTTCCTACAAACAGTTCTCTAACTCGTCGTGGAAGAAGATTTTAAATAATAGGTTCTTTGTGTTAAATCAGGGATTTATTAATACATGGCGTATTACAATGGTGACTCGATAGTCGACCTAACTAGAAACTGGCTAAATGAGATCTGAAAACACTAAGTTTGTCTGGGAGCATTCTAACTGGTCCTGGCGACTACTGGCTACTAGCTGCCATCTTGCGGACTTCCAAGCAAGCTCTATCCACTGCCCTCTATGAGTGCATCTGTGAAGCTCTTACTTCCTAACACCAGCATCCCCAAAGATGACATAAGCCATTAGGGAATCGTTTTCATTAGGGCATCCTCTTTGGAGATTGGAGAAGCAGTAAACTAAAACTTAGTTAACTTAAAATTTTAAGCTTAAAATTAAAATTAGTGGACAGGATAGACCCCTCTGGGAATTCTCGCATAAATTTTGCTTTGCAGGTAAAGTGATAATGAATTACAGTCATCTTTGCATTAAACATCTGGATTCATCCGAATTATATTGTTTGACAAAAGAGGGCACCACTATTCCTGTTTGATCAATTTAAGACTAAAAGATTAAAATATTTTTGTCACAATAAAGTGACAGTACTTTAGAATTACAATGTGTTAGTTCAATTATTCTAAATTCTACTCTCTTGAGAACTCGTCGTGACAGATAATTTCATGGTGCGAATGCAAGTGTTATTGTGCTGATTGCCGTCCGCTCCCGAATTTGGAGATTAAGGAATCGCTGGAAAACTCAATGCGAGTGATATATTCGGTGAGTCTTCTGTTTTTATGTATTTGGTGGCTGGATTATAATTTGTTACGTTTCCTGCAGAGTGAATTTTGTAATCAACCCATTTTTTCATAGGGAATTAATTATTCCCTGATGGTCTGTGTGGCTTACAAGCCAGATCATCACCAGAGATAATGTGAGAGATTATGACAGTAAAAGGATTTGGTCCATCATAAATGAAATTGTCGATAAAAAACATTTAAAAAATAAAACAATCAACAATGTAAATCATAATGATTCAAAAATCTGCTGTAAAGATAAACCTCTAGAAGCCGCAAATGTATTTAACAATTTTTTTGCTAATGTAGGAAAAAACCTCGCTAAAAAAATCCAACAAGGCCTTACCCCAAATGACCCAAATACTACAGTAAATAATGAGCATAAATTTGAATTATTTCAACCAACAACACCAGAAGAAATTGAACAAATTATTACAGGTATGAAAGGAGGTTCTGCCCCTGGTTTTGATGGGGTCACAATACAAACACTGAAATGTATAAAATCACAAGTATCAAAACCATTAACTCATATAATCAATACAAGTTTTCAAAGCGGAGTTTTTCCATCCATGTACAAACAATCTGTAATTATACCAACATTTAAAACCGGCAATCCGGAAGAACCAACAAATTACCGCCCTATTTCTTTACTATCAAACATTGCAAAAATATTTGAAAAAATTGCCAAAAAAAGAATAACTCAGTTCATAAAGATTAATAATATAATTCACGAAAATCAGTTTGGATTCATGGAAAACAAAAGCACAAAAGACGCCATTGCTAAATTATCTAGTACCATACAAGACGCTTTAGACAAATCATTAAAATGTGTTGGTATTTTTGTTGATCTTCAAAAAGCCTTCGACAGCATATCTCATGTCAAACTAATACAAAAATTAAAGATCGTAGGTTTTAATGACACAGCATTAATTTGGCTAAAAAGTTATCTTCACCAAAGAACACAAGTTGTAAAAATTAATCACGCATCTAGTCTACCACTCACAAGTGATTTTGGGATACCACAAGGTACTGTTTTGGGTCCTTTACTTTTTATCATGTACGTAAACGATATTTTCAAACAAAACCTCAGTGGAACAGTTATATCTTACGCAGATGATACAATTATCATAATTAAGGGTAATGACTGGAAAATTGTAAATGAAAATGCAAATAATGACATCCAAATCCTAAAAAACTGGTTCAATACAAATCTACTTACAATTAACGCAAAAAAAAACAGTTTATATACCATTCACAATAAATAAATTCAAAACTAACCCCAACATTCATATAATAATACACAACAAAAAATGTAACAAAGATGTTTGTAATGAATCATGTACCATACTAAACCAAACAACTGAAATAAAATACCTCGGTGTAATTGTAGACCAACATATGAAATGGAACAGACACATATGTGAACTTGTTAAACGCATTAGAAAATGTATCTATATATTCATTAGATTAAGAAATGTTCTCAAGATAAACAACCTGAAAAAAGTCTATTACGCACTAGTCCAATCATTACTTCAGTATGGAATCATTGGGTGGGGAGGTGCATATGAAAAATTTTTAAGCTCTGTTAAAGTGGTACAAAAACTAATTATCAAAGTAATTTTGAAAAAAAAACCAACTTTCTCTTCAGCATCATTGTTCAAAATTTTCGAAGTACCAAAAATTGAAGACCTCTATAAAAAAGATGCAATATTACAAATATATAAAGAAACTGTAGTAAAAAAACTTAAATTTAACTCATCCTTAAGGCATAATTTTAACATCCAAATTCCTCTATTTTCAACACAACAAATGCACAATAACTACATTTACAAAGGCATAATATATTTTAATAGTCTTCCCGAAGAAGTGAAAAAAATACCAGATTTTATTTTATTCAAAAAGAAGGTCAAATTTATCTTTAAAAAAAATTAATATCACCTATCAAATGTTATAACTTCAATTCATGTTTCAACCAAAATTAACGTCACAATCCTCTTTTAAGTTTATATTTATTGTACTGTAATAATGTTAATTACTGATATAAACATGAAATAATTGTCAAATAACTCCTACGCCAAGCTCAAGAGCTAGCACTCTTCATTGGAGTAGAAATTCAACAACATATGTTTTACACTATTACTTATTTTTAACTTATTTTATGTACAATGTAACAATGTTATAAGTTAAACAATAAAAAAAAAAAAAAAAAAAAAAAAAATGTAAAAAAATAAATATATATAGCTGTATTATTAAAAAAAAACTGATTATTGTCCAAAGAAGAATTCCCAGTTCGGTCCAGTCCGTCCTCGCGTACCGGAAGCCGGAGCTAACGGATCGTTATGCTTCCGGTTCAGGAAACGGAAGTACCTAGAGGAGTAGACGTATCCGTTTTCTTAACGAAGATTCTTGCAACTCGGCAGGAGATCAAAGCCGACGAAAAACTAACTCAAATTAATGCTTAAATATTTATAAGTGACATCATAAGTAACAAACTATTATTTATAAGGTGGAGAGTAGAGTTAATATGCAATCATAACCGACAATAATTTATTATAATACTGGACTAAGCTACTTTTTATTTTAATGCCATTTATCACATTTTTAAGATTTATTAATCCCAAACTATACATATCTATTCAACACGTAAACCATACAGTAAATACAGCAAAAAACATTCTCTAGAGATAAATTACCTAATATGTAACTTTTTTGTTTAAAATCATTCACTCCGAACTAGAACTGTTGTAAACTCCTGCACCTCAAATATATTATTCTGCAACAATAATTCCGGGATTAACTACCACATACATGCACATATTTATCGCTTTCATACACTTTAAAACAAATTCACCTCAAATATCGTCATATTTAATATAAGTTTCCCAGTATATAAGAATAATGTTTTTTTATGTAGAATCGAGCAATTGCATATTTTTAAACATATCATTTTTTTTTCTTGAAGAATGAATAAATTAATGAGTGATTAAAAATTAGTGAATGAACGAATGAAATGAACATTTACCTACTTCCCAACATCCTATACAGCTGAAACTCAGCTGATAGACTCGATGTCGATGACAATGCATTTTATCAACTTTTTGTTGCACTCACGCACGCATTTCTCTGAAATAGGATGAAGTTATTAAAAAAATACAGCAGTTAATATACGAAATAAATCTCGGTTCTATACAATTCAGATTTAGATTAAGTGCTAGTGGTGTTCACTCATTTTAGTCAGTTCCTGGGGAGAATTTTTTTTTGTTAGTTTTTAAAAACATTTTAAAAGTTAACAGCAGTTAAGAGCCAGTCCTTGGGGAGGAAGGTCCAATCCTCAGTCTACACAATTTAGAAAATAAACATCTATTATTGAAATAGATGTTTTATAGTAAAAAAAAATATTGTCTTGTACGGGTTGATTTTTTAACTTTATAATATCTAACATATATAATGTTTTTTAAAAACTGTTTTCACGTTATATTTATACTTTGTATACATTCAAATACCGATTTGAATAAATTCACTATACGGAAAAATTAAACATTACAATATTGGTTGGAAGAAATTGTCACTAGGCAAAAACCAGACTTTATTTAATATTTTGCAAATACATGGTGTCTGGAGACTCTTAGTACAAGCGGGAAACTGATGAATCTATATTAAATATAGAAGAGAAGAAAAAAAAAGTTAGATTCAAAGAATAATAGTTTTAACTAATATAATATCACAGTGGAAGATACTCTCAGTATCGCCCTGGGGTAAGACCACCATTCAAAATTGAATCGTAGCTTGAAATGGCTTTAGCCGTGTTTGGTGACCAGATCTGATTAGCCAGGTACTTCTCCACCGTCCTCTTCCCCGTCTCCTTCCTGTCCGTACTACCTTCAGCCTCACAACATACCCCAATCGGGAGTGCCATAATCCCACACTGGCTCCAGACGGTTGGGATCAGTTGGGACTCTTGTGCGGTTTCACATTAAAAAAATGTTGGAATTTGAATGTGATAACTAAAAAAAAGATTTATTTTGTTTTCAGCATAGACATATGAATATTAGTAGACCTGCCCTAAGTGATTAAAAGCGTATTATCCCCACTCCCCATACCGGTTCCATTGGAGCCGGCTGGGCTCGCGTATGGCCTCAAGTGAAATTCGAAAACGTGACGTCATCATTCTTGTGCGAACTATGGTCGAGGCATCATCGGTTCATTTTACGAAATAACACGGCAAAATGTTGACTTGTGATATGAAAACTTGTAAAAATAGATGTGAAAAAGAGAATAAACCCAATTGTCGTATTACATTCCATAAGTAAGCATTATTTTACTTTATTTTAAGCTTATTCACACCGTATTATATGGATCAGTTTTAGAAACATATACTATCACATCACAATGTAGCGATTCTCAAGTGTGCTCATTGTTGTTTACTGGGGTAAGCAAATTATGAAACATTTGTAAAAGTGTCTTAACTAAATACTCTGAAACTAACTACGACTCTGCAAACAGAAGAAATTTACTTTGCCGAATTTGGACTTCGCAAATTAGTTCATAACGTGGCGAGTAATTTGCGCTCCCATGTAAAAATGTCTATTCATTCAAAAGCAGATTTTACTTTTAAGAACTAAATGGTGATATTATAATGCCAGATGCCTATTTACTGTCAGATTGATTTATTGACGAATCACAGTCAGCTTTACCCCCTTCGTTCTTCAACAGTTGATTTTACCCCTCGCCATTATCTTCTCGTCTATTAATTCCTATGTCTGTGGTTTTCAGGTTATTTTGAACATCATGACCTGAGCTCAAACAATTGCATTAAGGTAAGTCCAACATCATTATTGTTTAATTTATTATGATTAACTTATTGAAACACATAAACCTCTTTGTAATATTGTAGGGTTTTGTATTTTACTACACTTTTTACTGAACCGCAAGGCTCGTTATGTGATTGAAACGCGGATGGTTCGTATTCAGATTTATTACGATATAATGTTATTACAACCGAGCTGTACAATCTTAGTTTGGTAACGTGTGGTCGCTAGCAGGGTAAATTTCTGTCTGGCCGCTGGCTCCGCGCAGCGCTCGCTGTTTACGCGACTGGATCGGAAGCGCTCGGCCCTTCCGAACGGTTCCGATCCGCCTGTTTGGTGTTGCTCGACACTGCAAATATTTAATAATTGAAGAAGAATAACAACAATAAATCTCTACGAAAATGTAAAAGAGATAAAGACAAATAATAATAATAGTCAGAAAATATAATATAAAAAGTTTAAATATAAGTTTTGGTCGTAATTGGGACTCGAAATCAGGCCCTTATTGACTGCATTTGTCATGCCATGTCTACTTTGGGCATCTTCAACGTTTTTCTTGTTCTCTGGACTTCGTTATATAGTTGCACAAGTTATGTTCAAACCTACTTCAATTTTGTCACACGTCAGAAACGTATTGTGTGTATCTTCATTTCATATGACGACACCGCCCACGATACAAGTTCAAACCAAACAAACCGCACAGCTTATCAAATCGCTAAAATATTGCTATCTACTCGCGAATCTTTCAGCGCGCGGATAGATTAATTCGCAATTTTCGCATTATCACAAAAGCGTTTCAAAGCCAAATTTTACCACATTCATTCTTTCCTGGTCGATCACATCCCATCCTATTCTATATTAACAATTCCCTTCCTGTAGTACCTTTCCTGGTCGATCACATCCTATCCTATACTAACGATTCACTTTCTGTGGTGCCTTTCCTGTTCGATCACATCCTATCCTATATTAACGATTCCCTCCGTGTGGTGCCTTTCTTGGTCGATAACATCCTAACCTATACTAATAATTCCCTTCCTGTGGTGTCAATCCTCGACGATCACATCCATCCTATACTATCAATTAATTACCTTCCTTTGGTGCCAATCCTGGTCGATCACATCCTATCCTATACTAATAATTCCCTTCCTATGGTGCCAATCCTGGTCGATAGCATCCTATCCTATTCTAACAATCTCCTTCCTGTGGTACCTAAGTTGAACGTGGAGAGAGAATTCTTGTAAGTCATTGATTATAATCCAATATTGAAGTTTTATCATCAAACATTACATACAGTCCATCAAAATTAACCATCGCACCGCACCCTCATCATATTTATAACGAAGATTGACGAATAAAGTTCTATTTTGTCAGAATCATAAAATAAAGAGTTTTGAGTTAGTTCTTTTATCAAAAATGCTAAAAAAAATTACCCAACCTTTCATCTTCTCCTGACTCTCCACATTCTTCAGCATCACGGCTAGAGATGGATCATGCTCATTTTATTAAGAGCGGAAGCCACGGTACCAGCGCATCAATGAGAATACGGCTCCCCCGGTATGGCTTCCCCGCTACGTCACCCCGGCACGGCACAAAGCTAAGCGTATGAAAGATCGAACGACTCTTGGTACCGGATAAGATGATAAGATGCTAGGTAGTTAGTAGGTGTAGCTATATATTTCGACGTCCAGACTTAAAAACAATTAATACTTGAATAATTTTAAAGATCCAATTTTTCTAAAATATCTCCTGATAAAACAAGACAAATCGTTCTATTGAACCGTTGTACGGTTTATCAGGAGTTGTACGAATAAAAAGAGTTAGCTCAATTGTGCGGCCCGCTCATGAACGACTCATCTCGAATCACAGCATTTCTAAAAACACTGATTTGTCGTTCCACTGACTCGGCAAGTTTAGTCTCTTGTTCTCAACTCGAACTCATGTACTTATTAATTTAGATAGTAGCTATTATTGAGATTGTTAAAATCCTCGGATTATCTTGTATCAGTGAGATAATGAAAACTATTCTCCTGTTACTAAAGCGTATTGTTTTAAAGGCCAGTGCCTCCCAACTATTCCGAAAATTTGGGCCTTGATACCAAACAGGGTCGGATTCGTTGGTAAGAGACCCAACAATTTCGCTATACATTTTAGGAAAAAGAAAAAGCGGTGTCATTTTTTAACAATGAAGGTATCTATATTTTGCAATATTTTGGAGAAAAGCTGTGATATTTAGAAAAATACTCGTGGAGTACCAGCCAAGAAACGCTATGACGCGCGCGTTATTCCGATCGCACCACTATTTTGTGTCAAAAGCAAAAAACAAGCATGCCAAAATTTTTTTTAAAATATTTTACTATTTATTTATTTACTATACTATAAACGCCCTGATGGACTTCTACACGATACTATTTTATATTTACTGCATGACACAGGACAGTGACAACAGGAGTTTTTTTAAATAATTAGACGAATAGTAAAAAATATCACGAAACTTAAAAAAAAAACACAATACGTGGTACACATAAATTTGCATTCAATTGTACCTAATATAAGAAAGGAGAAAAAAACTTTATTATGTTTCATAGTTAAAATAAAGTCCCTTTAAACTATTAGGTAACAGTGTTTTGTTATATTCAGTTTGAAATGTGTGCTGTCACAATTTAAGCCACAATTCAGCACAAACAAATAATAATTGTACACAATTGTATAATAACGATTGCGGTACATTACGTCTTTGTTTATGTACAGCTTTATTAAAAAGTAATTTGATTATGAAATATTGTGAATTTTGAACTAAATTAAGATTTGTTTTTGTTGAATGTCCCCAAACAGTTATTCCATATCTTATATTGGATTCAGCCAATGATAGATATATTATTTTTAATGTATTTAAAAATTATCACAAAGTCTGCTCAATATAGCTCTGTGCCGTGTGCAAAGTTTTTGTACATGAATATCCCATTTAAATGCACAGTCAATAATTGTTAGACCTAGATAAACACATTTTGTAAAAGTTCAATATCCTGACATGAGCAGACCGATATTATGTATTTTACACAAAAAACCTTACTATTGTGCCGTAGCTTGTGGCTGTGACTTTTGGCCAAAGCCATTGAATATAGTAATTACTGTAATATATTTCTTTATTAATTTTATTTTATTAATTTGTGCATCAAAGCTTACAAATTATTAATTAATTATAACTCATGAAATATGTTTTCTCTCGCTTAATGTGGCTCCTGTAATACAATTTGAATATAATATGCACATAGTAAACTATTTTGCGTTTTCACTGTCTCATTTTTGGTGGCCTGATTTCACTTTCTTGTGTTATGTCTGTAAATGTGCTTGTTGTATATAATATTGTTCGAAAAGTATTCGGTAACGGGTTGTTTATTATTTTATGTATTAATATCATCGCGCTCAAGGATGACCTCATATATTTATTATGTCTAAACAAAACGGTTATTTTGATATTTTTTGCTGTTTTTTAGGTAATCTGTCACAGTTTCGTGGGATTTTATATTTTTTCCCAACGAACATCATTTACAGCTAGCAGCATATTCCAGTTTAGTCAGTTTTAACTTGTACGAAGGGAGTTGTCATGAATGTTTAAAAAAGAAATCCATTCTTCGCTGTTTTTCCACTCACTACCCTAATTTCAATATCTGTGCTTGCCACTTAAGCCGTTATTAGCGAGATTTAACTTGCACGAAGGGTGTTAAGTAAATAACTAACTTTTAGAGGCACGTGTAAGGCTCAGTCCGGTCCTGTCATCAAGTGGATATTAACAATATAGTTAGTAATTGTGCCGTCATGCGAAGGAGCGCTGTTGTTGTGTTGTAGGATGTTCGGTTTGTTTGACGTCTCTGGAGAATTGGGAAAGGGAAAGGATCTCATTTGTTAGCAGTTGGTTAACCTTTTTACACACCACGATACAACAAAGTTATATTTTACTCACAATAGGAGAATTCCCAAAGATAAATATAATATTTTCATAAAACCTTTGTGGTTAAATAATTTGTTTTCCATGAAATAAAATAGTAATAAATTTGTATATAACTACAAATTTATTTTATTCATTGCTTCTCAACATACATAAATCACGTTTTTTCTCATAAAAATCAACCTTACTAGGACTAATCCTGTATCGAGGTTAACAATTTACATTTGAGTGAAGCAAACATAGAGTAATCACAAACATAAATTAATACTACATAAAAACTAAATATTTAAAAAAAAATGACCGAACACTAATATTACTTAACGCAAGCACCATCAGGGTACGAAATTAAACGAATCAAAAATTCACAGTGTGTGCTTATATCTATGAATACAGTGAGACAAGATATAACATAGAATAAAGGAACATTTATTTAGCATGAAATTTTAAAAAAATCCCATGGCAACAGAGAGAAAGACACAGATAATGTGTAAATAATTTATTTATTTATTTATATATATATATATATATATATTTACGCCTAAAAAGGCTTTTACATAAAAGTGATACGTGATGCAGTGTACATAGGAGAATATCTGTATTATACAGGAGATACTGACAATAAATAGATGTAATACTATATTATAATAAAACAAATAAAAAACTTTATTCCACTTAATTTTATTTTGACCATAACCGGTTTCAGCTCGTCAAAGCCATCTTCAGACTGGTACACAAAATTCTTAGTCTACGGTTTATATACACAACATATGGGGGAGGGGGGAGAGGGGTAGTTTATAGGGTTTTAATCAATTTTATTTGTTACTATACCCCTCTCCCCCCTCCCCCATATGTTATGTATATAAACCGTAGACTAAGAATTTTGTCTACCAGTCTGAAGATGGCTTTGACGAGCTGAAACCGGTTACGGTCAAAATAAAATTAAGTGGAATAAAGTTTTTTATTTGTTTTATTATAATATATTATAATGGAATTCCACCACGAATTATCGGTCTCAAAAATAGAAAGATGTAATACATTGTAAAGTAGGTACAAAATACACAATTGTAAAATTGTGATTACAAGTATAGTGAGAAAATATTAGGAAATAATAAAAAAAGAATACCAAATAAAAAAATAAAAAAAAACTAAATACGAAGCAATATTAGTTAAACGTAAGAGTAACATAAAGTAAAAAATAAATTACAACAACACTACATATAAGACAAAACATTAAAACTAATTTACAAACGCTACTCTAATTTGTAGGATTCGACAAAGTGTTGGTATAGATTATGCTTAGTTCTATAAATGTAGTCAATAAATAAATCAATAGCACCCCCATACTTGTTGCCCAGATCATGCATCCTATTGGTCAGTGAGTGTGTCTGATAGTTGGTCGTGTATGTATTGAAGAAGAATGTTATATTTTATCTTGTATAATGAAGCAGAATAGACGTTATGGGATAGTTTTTTTTTTATTATAGCGACTATTTAAACATTGTATATACAAAATATTATGTTAAATATATGTTATAGTAAGTTGTATTTCTTGTATTTCACTAGGGTGACCCGTGCTGAAGCGGACTAAAGTTATTCATTTCTGTTTTATTAGTTTTCTATGCGTTTTTAATGTTTGGTACAGAGTTTTTTCATTAATCTCTTTCAGCCAGATTTCTATTGTTGATTTGTAATCATTCAAATTTTCTATTAGTTTTATATCAGGCGGAAGGATGGTATAGAGTTTTTTCGCAATATAAATATAATTTCTTTGCCCGAATGTAGTTTTATGGCCTGGAATATTTTTTATGTCATTGTGATTTGACCTTGTTTGATGAATGCGCGATATTGTAGAGGATTTAGTAGTTTTGAATAGTTTCAATATTGGTAATGATAAAGGACTGAAACAGAACACAAATGCAATAGAATACTATTTACACCACTGGTGTATCGTCCTTTGATCACTTGATGATACTCGACATTAAAAAATGATTTGGGGATAGTCTTTCATTATAAATGAAAAAAAATGTTAAATACAAATTTTATTATGAACTATTGTTTTCGATAAAGCATTTTGTAATGTTGAACCGTCGGTGGCTGAATTGACATCGCATTTGGGTCCCACCCAGGCATAGTGTGTTTAATTGCTTGACTGGCTAAGTCCTCCCTTTTCCACTAACTGTGGTAGGAGATTTTTAAACATTGTCAGTTTATTCGTAACCCACTTTTCTTTTAAAGAATAAAAAATGTACCCACTTTTTAAATGTTTGTATACCTCATTAGTCTGGAACCAAATGGAGTAGTTTCATCAATCATATCCAACACATTGTGAACAAAGGTATGAAAACACTAGGCTTCGTATTAAGCACAACTAAAAACTTTAATTCTTTACAAGCCATTAAACTATTATACGTATCTCTAGTAAGAAGTCTAATTGAATATAACTCAGTAGTTTGGTCTCCATCTTACAAAATTCACATTAACAACATTGAGCGAATACAAAAAAAAATTTCTGCGTTTTATAAATTTTAAATTAAATATCCCTGTCGAAGACTTAAAATACAATTTCTTATTAAATACTCTAAAAATACATACATTAGAAGATAGACGTAAAATATACGATTTAACGTTCTTATTAAAAATACTTAACTCAAAATTCGACTGTTGTGAACTCCTGCAACTTATAAACATACATACACCCACAGTAACAACACGACAAAATACAATATTCTACAGCCGCACACATAAGCGTAACTTCATTGCCCACTCTCCAATACAACGACTTCACACCATGGGAAATCATTACTTGGGTGATATTGACATCTTCAATACCAACTTGGCAAGTTTTGTGGATCATTTAAAACATTTATTTCAACAATACTCCTAAACACAATATGTAAACCTACAAATAGCTGAAATTTTTTTTTTGTTTCTTGTGTTTGTATGACTTGTTACATAGCTTTTATCAAATGTAATTTTATTCTTATTTTTTTGTTTCAAAGTATCTGTCAAATTAAAATTATACTATCAACCATGTAAAAGCCCTCTGGGCGTTAAATAAATAAATAAAATAAAAATAAAAATTTGGTCACCGCGTTATAAGGTTCACTCAGATACTATTGAAAACATACAGCGCAAATGTTTAAAACATTTTAAACAAAATACTTCTATTATTTTATATAAATAATAGAGAAGAATCTTAGGAGCGGTGCGAGAGGGAGAGGCATGGAGAATCCGCCACAATAAGGAGCTATATGACATCTACCAAGCTTCCAGACTCTCTACTCATTTACGGCTCCAAAGACTAAGATGGGCCGGACATGTGCACCGAATGCCAAGCACACGTGTACCAAAGAAGGTTCTAACAGGACACCCGGGAGGCAAACGAAAGGCGGGCAGACCTAGGCTGAGATGGGAGGACGATGTCAGGAAAGATGCCAGAGGACTACTCCATGTTGCAGATTGGAAGACGACGGCCGAGGACAGAGGGCGGTGGAGGCTCATGTTAAAGGAGGCCAAGGCTCGAAATGGGCTGTAGCGCCATTGAAGAAGAAGAAGAAGAAGAATAGAGAAAAATCTAAAATTATTAAAGATATTCGATAGAAGATTGGCATCAGATGTAATTTTTCCTCTTAAAATTATTAATTCCCTTGTTCATAGCCCTACACTATTGCAATTGATTTCATTTTATGTTCCTAATAGAGTCATACGAACCAAAAATTTATTTCACAAATATAATGACATTGAAAAATGATTAATAAAACAACATGTATATTCCATACATATTGTGAGAGCTAGCGTATGGAAAACTTGTATTTTTTTTCTGTACTAGATAGGTACTCTCCGTAGCGATGAGTCATCACCTATTTCTTCAGTAGCCACAGTATCAGCTCAGTACTTTCGTACGGCTCAAAGAGTCGAACCAATTGAACAATGGCTAAATTGAACGGGAGCCGTGACCTCAGAGCGGATGAGCATTGAGCAATAAGAATACTGTGCTCTCCCGATACGACTCCCCCTTTACGGCTCCCCCGTTACGGCTCCCCCGCTACGGCTCCCCCGCTACGCCTCCCCCGCTACGGCTCCCCCGCTACGGCTCCCCCGCTACGGATCCACAGCTACGGCTCCCCCGCTACGGCTCCCCCGCTACGGCTCCCCCGCTACGACTCCCTGGTCTCAGTGTGCGTGCGACTCTTCACCGGCGTAACGGTACCACAGGTGCGCCGCCTCGTACCACGAGAAAAATAAGATGTTTGGTAGTTATTAGGTGTAGGTACATATGTCCAAGTCAAGATATTGGACTGTCAAACGCCGTTTACGTCTCTGGAGTATATAATAACAATTAATACTTGGATAATTTTAATGATTATTTTTACCGGTAGTTATGGCGGTGGATAGCCCTTGGTGTCACATCGAAAGTAAGAGAGTTTGGTGGGGGTGGAAGTGGATGACGAAAATGCGCATTGTTATGGGCCGCTGCAGATTATTTTTGAATAGGCCCATTGACACAGTCGGTGAGTTTGGAAGGTTCCAGAAAGTTCATGAAGGTTCTCGAATGCTCTAGAAGGTTCTGGAAGGAGAATGTTTAAGAAGGTTCTATTAGGTTGCAAACTGAGTGGCGGAGTGTGTCGGTGAGTTTTGAAGGTTCCGGAAAGTTTGAGAATACTCTTGAAAGTTCTAGAAGGAGCCACAGCAACGCGTGGCGGGGTATAGCTTTAATTTATCTAAAAGTGTGACCGTTCAATTGAGCCGTTTTACCATTTACCGGGAGTCTCACGAATAAGGCTCGTCAAAAACAGCTTAATTGTGCGGCTCGTTCATGAACGAGTCATCGCTAATTCTCCGAATACAATATTCTTTTCTATTTCCAAACAAAAGTTCCCTAGCATAAACCGGAATAACCTCCCAATCTTTTATCCGTGTTAATTACGTAAAATTATGTTTAGTTGAAGTTTTTTGTTACGAGTCACGCGTGGTCCAAAGTTAACCTCTAATATTGCATTGTCAGCGCGGGGGCTGGAAATATTATTATATTGCTAACTCTGTAAAAGCCGAGTAAGGTTACCCTAGCTGACGTACAATGTTACCCCGTTTCCCACAGGGGAAATTACGGTCAAATTTACTCGCATCTACGGAAAGTGTGGATATGTAACACCTTTATTTATCTCTCAACTTTTTGTTTGGAAGCCATGTATCATGATAAAATAATTACAAATTTTATGCTACAAAACAGTTCCAACTGAATGGAGCCGGTGAAACTATCGCATCCCCTATTATTTGAATAAATTATAATATTTGTTTAAGGTGGATTATTATCCTCTTGTTATTAATTGCGTTCATTTACGGCAAACATGAACAAAAATTCAATAAATTGTTATTTTAGTGTTGTTTAATATTGACACACTTTTATGATTATCTCAACAATCCAGTTTTGTTTCATAAAAAAGGTAGTACTTAGTTTAAGACCCAAAGATATTAGAAGAACAGACCTAAGGGCACAAAAATACAGACGCGGATAGCGACTTTATTTTAAACTATTAGAGATATCATGAAAAGTTTATAAAAGAGTACAAATTATCAGACCCAAGTGAATCTACATTAAATATCGTTGTGTGTGATCGAAAAGCAGTTCGTGTTGCGAAATGGTTTTAGATGTACATCTATAAACTATAGTGCCCACGGAACTTTCAAGAACACATCAGAACTTCCAAATAAGATCATTCTCAAGTAGTAGGAACGACTATCATGCGAACTCTGGCGGGATAAAAAGGTAGTATTTAAAATGGCCACCATTCTAAACCGGAACCAGAATGCCACAAACAAATTCACAGACAAATGAAATGCCAAATGATCGAAATACAACTGACAACAGGACTTCGCTACGCATTATTTGCTTGTAGGCTTAGATTGAATATACCAAGAGAATTGTGCTGAACCAATACTATATCTGTTCCACCGGTGACCGGATAAATCATTAAAATGATAATTCATCACATCTTTAAAAAGTTATACAAACTCATGGAAAGTGATGAAACAAAAAATTTATTAACTGGGTTAAATAGGTTAGGTTTAAAATTTTTTTTTTCATCGTTTCTAATGACTTTATATCACTTTTTAAAAGGGTGTTGAATTGTCGATGTGTTGATTTATCATGCAACCGTTCCACCATGTAATATATAATAGATCGTGGTGTCGTCCTAGCAGTAGTCGTTTGGTACATTGTAGGTGGTATGAATTATCTATCAAATTGTGAATAAGTTTCAGAGTGGTAGATGATACATTCCGTGACACCCCGGTGAACGAATACCATTGTTAAACGGAACGTTACTTGAAATGACTTGTTTAGGTAACCAGATCTGAATAGTCAATCATTTCCCCACCTTCATCCTCCGCATCTTCTTCCCTCCTTATAATCTTCAGCCTTACGACATATCCCAATTGTGAGTTTCATAGGCTCCACACGATTGGGAACTGTTCGGACTATTATGCGATACTCGCATAAAAAAGTACATTTAAAACTTGCAATTAAAACATTTCTTCGAGTATAAAATCCAAGCGTTTTATTAATCGATTCATCGCATCAACAGCCCGCACCTGCAGGTGAAATCAATTTAGTTCAATTAATTGCATCTACATCTATACAGAGTGTTTCGGGAAGATATTTTTTTACAAAGGTATTTAATTCTAGGATGTCATTTATTTTATTTATTTACGCCCGTTAAGGCCCCGTATTATGCGTTCAAAGATGCTATGAAAGGGAGATATGTAAATACAAATGTTAGAGGGAGCACGCTCATATTAAAAAATTAAAATAATGGTGAAAATATTAATAAAACAAAAATCTCTCCACAAATGCTTTAGATCAGGGGTGTCAAACTGGATATTCTTAAGGGCCGTTTATAACATTTGGCGTGTGTAAGCGGGCCGGACTCAATATTTAAAAAATAAAACCCATACTTAATTGTTAAAATCTTTATTTAGTTAGATACCTATTTATTATAAATTCAGTAAGTTAAAAAGAAGGGTAACAAGGTAAATTATCTTGAGCCGGACACCTTTCATTGATGTCGGGTGTCATATTCGTCGTAGTTACTTTTAGAATCTATTGGAGATTTTCATCCGTAAGCCGTGAGCGATGTTTGTTTTTATTTATTTTCATAACGGAAAACATTTGTTCGCATAAATACCTACTACCAAACATACACAGGATACGTGCCGCATGATTTCTTATACTTGGATAGTTATTCAAACTCTTGAAATATTGTGTATAAAATGTAGTAACATTAACTTCCTTAAATTTATCCTTTACAATGCTGTCGCATTGGAGATCTATCAATTCCATTTGCAAATGAATTGGTGCCAGTGCAGCATCAAAAGTAAATGGATTGTTGAAAAGTGGGAATTCCATTTTATGCATTTTGCGACAATCTTCAAAACGACTGTTAAATTCTGTGATCAGATTCAGCAAAAGTTGAAAATACTGATCCAATTTTGTCTGGTTCACTGTGCCAAATGATTTCACGTGAGGGAAATGATCGAGTGTTTGGTTTTTTATGTGAATTTCCCACAGTCTTAATTTTGTTTCGAAGGTTTGTAAATGCGAATACATTTGAGTGATGATCAAGTCTTTACCCTGTAACTTTATATTGAGGTCATTCATGTGTTTTGTCATATCTACCAAAAATGCACAATCAAGCCACCAGTCGTTGTCATAATCAATTGGCTTGCCTTTTTCTAACATGAAAGCTTGAATAGGGTCACGTAACTCAAAAAATCTTTCCAAAACTGCCCCTCGACTGAGCCAACGAACTTCCGTGAAATAAGGTACATCGGAACGGAATACTTTTCGTCCAAATCTTGTAAAAATTGCCTGAACTGCCTGTTATTTAGACCTCTGCTCCTTATAAAATTTACTATTTTAATTACCGGTTGCATGACATGGTCCATTTTTAAATATTTGGATGCGAGTGATTCCTGGTGAATGATGCAGTGAATTCCCACAAAATTTTCTGATATTTTCTGTTTTAATTTAGTCACAACACCCAAATGTTTGCCAACCATGGCAGGAGCGCCATCCGTAGTTATGCTGCAAAATTTATTCCAGCCGAGTTCATATTCTACTATTAAATGCTCAATAGCAGAATAAATATCATTTGATGTAGTGGTGCCTGTCAATGGAACGCACTTCAATAGTTCTTCACATATTTCAAAGTTACTATTAATACCTCGTATAAAGACAGCAAGTTGAGCAGTATCAATAATATCAGTGCTCTCGTCAATAGCCAGCGAAAAGTGTGTAAATTCCTTAATTTTTTCCTTCCGCTGGGAATCCAAATTTTGAGATATCCATAGACATATGAATATTAGTAGACCTGCCCTAAGTGATTAGAAGCGTATTATCCCCACTCCCTATACCGGTTCCATTGGAGCCGGCTGTGCTCGCGTATGGCCTCAAGTGAAATTTGAAAACGTGACGTCATCATTCTTGTGCGAACTATGGTCGAGGCATCATCGGTTCATTTTACGAAATAACACGGCAAAATGTTGACTTGTGCTATAAAAACTTGTAAAAATAGATGTGAAAAAGAGAATAAACCCAATTGTCGTATTACATTCCATATATAAGCATTATTTTAAGCATATTCACATCGTATAATATGGATCAGTTGTAGAAACATATACTATCACATCGAGAAACGTCTGGACGCGAAACACAAAGCTGGTTGGTTGCTGGGAAGTAAATTATGAACATTTATAAAAGTGTCTTAACTAAATACTTAAACGAAATATTCGACTCTGAAAATAGAAGAAATTTTTTGCCGAATTTGGACTTCGCAAATTTGTTCATAACGTGGCGAGTAATTTGCGCTCCCATGTAAAAATGTCTATTCATTCAAAAGCAGATTTTACTTTTAAGAACTAAATGGTGATATTATAATGCGAGATGCCTATTTACTGTCAGATTGATTTATTGACGAATCACAGTCAGCTTCACCCCCTTCGTTCTTCAACAGTTGATTTTACCCCTCGCCATTATCTTCTCGTCTATTAATTCCTATATCTGTGGAGATATCACTCATTCTTGAAGAAACAGTGTTTCTTGACAGCGGAATATTTTGAATGGTTGATTTTTGTGATGGGAATGAAACATCAGCCACTTTTAACATACATTCTTTAATAAAATCACCATCAGTGAAAGGTTTTGATCTCTTGGCGATTTCTAATGCAATAATGAAACTGGATTTTAAGGCGTCTTCGCTTTCAGTTTTAGCTTTAGTGAATATCGACTGTTGGCCGTGAAGGTTAGATTTTAAAGATAATAGTTTGTCCATTCTTATCTTTTCAGTGTAACCTTCAAATTTTCCTTTATGATTCGAATCATAATGTCTCTTTAAATTAAACTCCTTACAAACAGCAATTGTTTGATTGCAAATCAAACAAAGTGATTTACCTTTCCATTCCATGAAAAAATATGCGATTTCCCATTTTGTCTGAAAAACTCTGCACTCACTATCAACTTTACGTTTTTGCGACATTATGCCACGTACCACTATTAGAACTTGAATGAACAACAAACTATGAGTACGTAAGTAATATAAACACTCGACGCGACCGCTCGATGCTAAGGCTTAAATCTGACTGCGCCGGCGACCGGCAACTGCGACCCTTTTGGTGCGGGGTCGGGGGGGAGGGGGCGTCGTGAGTACGAGTCGTGCACCAGACAAGCGCCACCAGCCGGCGTAAGAGAAAAGGTTACGCTTACGCTCGGTGCACGGCGCACCGCGTCCGATGCGCGCGTCTCTTGATATTACACTGTAAATCAATCGCTTGCAATTTTAAACACGCGTAGGCATCGACTGTCCTCTGAATATCTAAAATCTACAATGAAAGAGTGCGGTTCTGTCCTCCGCAACATAATATTGTCACGTGGTAGCGAGCCGTAATGATGGGACCTGAGTGCCGCATACGGCTCGCGGGCCGTATTGATAGGGTCCGAGGGCCGCATGCGGCCCGCGGGCCGTATCTTTGACACCCCTGCTTTAGATGGATTTAAAGATACACTGTGATTTTTTTCATTCCTATGACATATTAAATAACAGAACAAAATCTGTTTTTAATAATTTTCGGTGCTTACTTTGCGATTTTTTTCTATCGAGGGAATTTGATATAATTGCCGTTTCGGCTATATGCGTTTTTGTGACAGGTAGAGGACGTGACAGGAGTGACAGGAGGCTTGAGGTGATTTTTCCCAAAAACGGCGCTCTACAAATTATCCAATTATTATTATTATTATTAGTAAAATCATGCGGTTTTTGAAAAACAACGCTATCAGTTGGACGTAATAAACACGCGCTATTGTTTCTCTATCTTCACAGACAGACTGAGCTACAGCAACGCGTGGCGGGGTAGAAATATCATACAAAAAAATCCATTAAATAAAGTAGGGTAAGGTCAAACTTACCCGATAAATATGCCAAGAGGGAAGAGTGGCAACAATATACACCTATGTCAGATCTGTATCCATAGAAACCGCATACACACAATAACAGAGTTTTGACAAAGGTTTGTAGAAAACTTTTTAACATACATTTTCTACGAACCTTGAGTTTTGACGTTTATAACAATACTAGCGCAGACCCGCGAGACCCGTGAAAATCACGGGATAGTATAAATTCTTGGCAAATCAATTGCAATTTTGAAAATTACAAAAACAAAATTCTGAAAATTACAAAAACTACTTTAGCGTTTTTCTGAATTCTTCACACAATTAGTAAAAAACAATTAAAATGACACTCAAATTCAAAGCTGAAAATTGAGTTTATTGACCCAGATTTCACGCAAAACTAACAAACAACACATTCATCTGAAAATAATATGTTTGATATTTGCGCAATTACATATTATTCCATGAAAAGTGCCATAACGTTAGAATTTCAAACAAAGGTAATAATCTTTTATGCTTGTCCAGAAAAATATTTTTAAAGAGTGATACTTGCGGGTAAGAGGGGACTGTGGACGGGTGCTCCAAACTATTTCGAACCACTAATCGGTGTGTAAAAATAAATTAATTAAACGTGTCCCTTTTAAAATAATTTATATACATATATATGTTTAAAGTCAATGAACTTTATCCCCGGACACCTTGTCAGTTAAAATTTTGACAGTGAGGTTTAAATTCAAAGCGAATTTGAGTTTAATTTTGAGCAGTGCGTTTGATAGATTCCCTTATCTTAACAAAGTATAACAATCTTTAGAGCACAGGCGTTAGGTAGATATGCTGTCTCTGTTCTACCGATATTACAATGAAAGATATTTATCACTTCGGCACCGGTGCATAGTTAGGAACACGCTAAACGCAAACCCAACACAAATACACGGTTAACATTTTCACATGAGAAAAAAAGGGAGGAAGTTATTGCTTACTCTGTTATTTCTAATTAAAAACATGATACATTTTTATCACCCTGTGAAAAATGGCGGGTGTTTGCAATCTATTACTATGTCCGCTGCAATTATTTGTTTGATAAATGGATACGAACATACATTTTCACACTCTGTTGCAGAGATTCTCAACATTGTTTGGCAAATTGCTTATTTTCAAGTATATATTTTTTTCACCTTACCCGCATTTTGCTTAACCCAAGGACAAACAATAAATACTATTGATTCTTGTCGTAAATCAGATTCCAAAGAAAATGACACTCAAAAGTCTTTTTGAATTTTATGAAATGGAAACCATTAAAATGGATTGTAACTGTGGTTCCGATTACCGGAGACCGATGTGAAACCGGTTCTTTATCCAGTTACTTGAATATTTCTGAATATTTAGTCGCTTTGTTAGTACTTGTTGTTTCACAGAATTTGAAAAATTCGTCAATTTAAGAATTTCACATTTATTTATTTTGTATTTATTTATTAATTTAAACGCCCTGATGGGTTTTTACATTATATATATTTTACATGACATGGCTGACAGAGATATTGAAAGAAGGGTAAATGCAGGTAATTCCGTTAATGGAGGACTGAACGCCGTTGGCGCTAACAAAAAATTGTCCAAAGAAGCGAAGTTAGCAGTCCACAACGGAGTGCTGGTACCTACCCTGATGTATGGAAGTGAGGCATGAAACTGGCAAAGAAAGGATGAAAGTAGATTGAATGCTGTTGAAATGAGATCCCTGAGGCGTATGTGTGGTAAAACCATGTTTGATCGTGTGAGGAATGTGGAGATCCGCAAAGAGTGCAAGGCTGATGTAAGCGTAATGAGTAAGATTAAGAAAGGGACGCTTAGATGGTTTGGGCATGTAGAACGAATGAGCGAAGATAGGAGTGTGAGGAGGATATAAGATGCAAATGTGAATAGTAGCAGAAGTCGGGGACGCCCGAGGAAGACATGGCACGATCAAGTGAATCAGATACTCGAGTCGGGCCATGTCAAGAGTCAGAATAATAGAAGAGTATGTATGAGACGATGTATGAATGTGAATGAGGCAAGAAGTGTGTGCCAAGACCGAGTTGTTTGGCGGTCCGTCCTCTCTGCCTACCCCTGCGGGGAAACGGCGTTATGGTTAGTTAGTTAGTTGTATTTTACATAATTTACTGCATAATACAATGACAACAGTCTCATCAGGTTTTTATTTTTAAAACATCGACAAAAATAACATTTTTTTTTAAGTTCACAACATATCTACAAAAAAAACAACAAATATACGCAATCGCTCTTTAAATATGCTTAGTAAAAATGTCATTCATTTATCTCTTGAACACAGGCAAACTTATATTAAATATGTCGATATTTGAGGTGAATTTGTTTCCACGTGTGTGAAAGCGAGAAAAAGGTGTACGTATGTGATATTTGTTGCTATAGTTATTGTTGCAGAATAATATATTTTGCCTAGTTGCTCGAGTAGGTACTCTGAAATCTATGAATTGGAGGAGTTTACAACGGAGGAATAATTGGAGTGAATAATCTTAAATAAAAAAGTTAGGTAATTTATTTTTCTTTTGTTTTCTAGGGAATGTATTTTAAGTGTATTTAGTAAGAATGTATAGTTTATGTGTTGAATAGGTATGTGTAATTTGAAGTTAATCAATCGTAAAAAATTGTGCTGCACACGTTCAATATTTTTTACATGAATCTGGTAGTATGGGGACCACACTATTGATTGTATTCTAACAAGCTGCGTACTAGCGACAGATACACGATTTTTATAACCTCCAACGAGTCGAAGTCTTTGATGGTTCTGATTATAAATTCCAGTGTCTTTATACCTTTGTTAGTTATTTGTTGTATGTGATTTAAAAAAATTAATGGAGTGTCAAACATAACTCCAACTTGTTGACTTTTTCTAAGACTTCGCTTGCTATTGTGTATGTGAATAATAGTGGGGTCTTTGTTCGACAAAATGTTAATGTCTTACATTTATCAATATTGAGGAATAAGTTGTTAGCTTTACACCAATTATGTAATTTGCCGATGTTTGACTGTAAGATTAGGCAATAGCTTATATTAGATATTATATATTCAAGTTCTATGAAAGTCCTAAGTAATATGAGACCTTGAATAGAACTTTCACAGAAGTTGAATTTTTACTTTTTGAGGAATTGTTCAAATTCGGTTAAATAATTTAACCCGCAACATGTCCAATGTTCCATTATTTATGTTAATATTCCAAATGGAACCGGTTCCAAAAATAACGGAATTGACGGTTCCAGTGACATAAAGTAACCGGTTCCAAATAGTCGGAACAGGAATATTGAAGAGGTCCGATAGGTGCAAAAATGGATTACTTCTGGATGGAAACTGAAATATGTAGTAGATTTTCTCAGCAATGGTGAAAGATCATCATCCAGAATAGAAAGGTTGCATGTAATAGCTTTAGCCGCGTTTAATGAACAGAACTCTGAATAGTCAGATACTCCCCAATCTCTTTTCCTCACATACCTACTTCGTTCAGCTTAACAACATACCCAAAATGACATGCCATAGTTCCGCTGGTTCAGGGCAGTTGGGACTGTTGTGATAATTTTTCCTTCAAAAACATGTAGGTATATTAGATGATATTATATTTTTTACCTAAACAACAAAAACATTTATGTATATTAGGTGATTTTTTTTACCTAAACAACAAAAACATTTAGGTATATTAGATGATTTTTTTTTACCTAAAAAACAAAAACATGTAGGTATATTAGATGATATATTTTTTTACCTAAGCAACAAAAACACGGTGTCGGAAACTTGCAGTACATACAGGAAACTTACACTCATTTGCAATCGATTTTGTGTAATTACTTTGTTTATTTGAATTTTCGTTTTTGAGTAAATCGAGACTGAAGTTATAATTTTTTTGGTTAAATTTAAAGAAAAATCGGTTGCTAGGGGGTTAAAATCATCTGTTTAATATCTTATATGGTTTAAGATTTTTACGGCCAAAAGTATTTTTGTTATTTGTTTTTGGGGTGTTATGCCGTGTTGCGCTAACTCCTTCATTAGCCAACGTTTCGGACAGCATTGCAGTGTCCATCATCAGGACAAATAACACACCCCATAAACAAATAACAAAAATGTTTGATATATTTTCAATGCGTCGAAGTGTAGACCCGTCTCCAAAAGTGTGTTTTGACCCCTTAGTTGCTATTATTTTTTGGATTCTAGATTCACTAGTTTCACGTTTGTATTTTGTTTCACGTTTGTATTGTTTCGGACACTGTTTACATACAAAAAGAAACACTTATACTAGACACTTTATCAACATGTCAACATCTGCATGCTATATCGTATCGGCCCAAGGTTCACAAATGAGTTCTATAAAGCATTATTATGTCAGATGGAACCTTGCAATTCCAAGAACCGATAAAGTACAGCAAATAGTCGAATTGTTGTCCCAACAAGTGTTTCCTCCCAGACAATGTCACATTAGCTACAGCTATGGCAGACCGGAATCCCGACATATTATAGCACGAGATGTGGCAGCCTGATTTCGCTGGAGCGATGCCAAGAGCAAGGGCGGAACAATGACGTTTCCGATTGCGAACTGCGCCATACTGACTCGCTCGCAAGGAATCAAATGCAACAACTTAAAATTATGTATTTTGTTGTTTTTATGAAAGTGTGGCGGGTTGTAGCTTGGCTAATTGAACATTCATCATGAATCATGATTTAGGCAGAGAGAAACTTTGAGGGTTTGGAGAATTCCATGTGCACAGAGCCAGTGGGATTTTGGTACACTGAATTTGGTTATCTTATGAGGCTGAAGGAATTAGGGAGGTGAAGAAGATTGGGATGTTTCAATTTAGTCGTAATTGTTAGCAAAAAATATAGCTAGGCGTCTAGAATAGGACGAGCAAATTTGGATTTGTTTTTGTTTCATAAATCTGCAATTTTATTTAGAGATTGTTGGAATTTTGCACAAGTGACCTTCAAAAGAAGGGAAAGGTCACTTTCTACATGACATTTTGAAAACCTACCCCCAAACCTTAGAAAAATAACCAAAAAGTTCGCAGTTCGCAATTTAGTTCGCAGCTCGCAATTTAGTTTGCAGGGCGCAATTAAGTTCGCAGTTCGCAATTTAGTTCGCAGGTCAAAATTTAGTTCGCAGGTCGCAATTTAGTTCGCAGTTCGCAATTTAGTTCGCAGATCGTAATTTAGTTCGCAGGTCAAAATTTTGTTCGCAGGTCGCAATTTAATTCGTAAGTCGCAATTTTACCTAAATATTAAATGCGTTTGAAATAAAATTTCAGGTAACAGACACTCTCACAAACTAGCAATTTTGTCGTTTTTGTTTTTATCGGACCCTTTGAAACCCATGAGAGGACAACAACCTACACCTTTCGCAAATATTACACCGGCCCAATATCATTAGGGAAGATGTTTTCTAAATGATACCACTCAGAAACTAGACGAAACATTTCGAATCCTCTTCACATTATGTATCTATAACATATGCTAGTAGTTTTTTTATAAAATATCATTTGGTAATGTAAGCTTTACTGGATGTTTATCCATGCTGAGGCCCCCAGTTCTGTTAGCAGAAGACCTTGCGTCCAAAAAGCCTGTTTCTTATTTTCTCTTGTAATAGTTACAATATCGTATCAAACAGTCGATAAGCAAAGGTTTATTAAAACCCAATTTGTACTTAAATACCTACCTAAATAAAATAAATTTATAAGGAATTATTACACAGTTAGTTTAAAGAAACGTCACCATCTCTCTGAGAAAACTTCTTTCTTCAGGCCGGTACCGGCAGGAACCGCGATGATTATGCGAACTCTGTCGGAATAAAAAGGTGGTGTCCCACAAGGCAACCATCTTGAACCGGAACCGGAACGTAACAAAAAAAATATAGACATGTGAAATGGCAAATGGATGAGGTAAAACAGGATATGACTACGCCCAGTCAATACTATATATACGTATATATATAGCGTCGTTTTGTGTAAAATCACTTCACGGATAATTTTTACTACATACATAATATTTTTACTACCTGGATCAAACTCGAAGGATCAGTGTGTAAAAATAATCTTTGGAAACTAACTAACTCACCATCACTCCGTTTCACCGCAGGAGAAGGCAGAGAGGGAACAACACATTCATATATTTATCGTCTCATACATACCCCATTATGACTCTTGACATGGCCCGACTCAAGTACAGGGTTTTCCAATAAGAGGTGTTATTTTGATATTCAATCGTAAAAGATCAATGGTTTCGTTGCTTTTGTGGCACGTAGCGCCGTCTTGTTGAAAGCAAACGTTGTTCAGATCAATACCATCCAATTCCGGTCATGAAAAATCATTAATCATCTCTCGATAGCGCAATCCATTCACCGTAACTGTTGCTCCAGCCTCATTTTCAAAAAGTAAGGTCCAATGACTTCGCCGGACCATAAAACGCACCAAACAGTCACACGTTGAGGATAGAGAGGCTATTCAACATTAAATTTTGGGTTTTCCGAGCCCCAGATGCGACAATTTTGCTTGTTGACGAAGCCACCGAGGTGGAAATAGGCTTCATCACTTAAGATTATTTGCATTTGATTCACTCAAGTGAATTTTAATAATTTCAATGCATTGTTGAAGCGTGTATCGTTCCATTTCTATTAATGGCCTAGTTTTTACTTGTCAAATGTCAAAAATGACAGCTTCAAAAATAACATCTACCGAAATAGCGGGCTATTCAAAATAACACCTCTTATTGGAAAACCCTGTATCAGGTTCACTTGATCGTGTTATGTTTTCCTCGTCATATATTCTCCTTACACTTCTTTCTTTGTTCATTAGTTCTACATGCCCAAACCATCTGAGCGTCCTTTTCTTAATCTAACACATTACCCTTACATCAGTATTGCATTCTTTGCGGATCTACACATCAAATCATACCACACAAATGCCTCACAGATCTCATTTCTACACATTCAGCCTAATTTCATTCTTCCTCTGCCAGTTCCACACCTCACTGCCATACAATAGGGTAGGTATCAGCACTCCATTGTAGACAGCTAGCTTTACTTATTTTGACATTTCTTTTAAATTTTAAACCGCGTTCACTCCGCCATTAATGGAGGTACCTGCATTTACCCTTATTTCAATATCTCTATTAGCCTAAATACACAAACTCATCCACCTGCTCCAAGTATTCCTCATTCACAACTATATTGCACACTGTTTTCGTACTCTCTCTTTCAAACACCATTACTTTAGGCTTACTTACATTCATCATTAACTCATTCTTCATACATACTTCGTTCATCCTGATTGATTCAGCATCATGATTTCTAATAGTATGGAAGCATTGGAAATTAAATAATATACAAAATACATAACAGAGGCTTGTGTCCAAATAAATTGATAAACTGTTTTTTCCTATTAGAAAAAAAAGGAAAATAATTTTCGGAAACTTAACAGAAAATGGTGTGAATTGTCCAAAGTTTTTAATAGCATAGTTTAGCGATGTAACAGTAAATAATAAATTAATTAATATAGAAAATACATTACAGAGGCTTGTGTCTAAATAAATTGATAAAATGTTTTTTCCTATAAGAAAAAAAGGAAAATAATTTTCGGAAACTTAACAGAAAAAGGTGTGAATTGTCCAAAGTTTTAAGTGGCATAGTTTAGCAATGTAACAGTCTCTATGGACTACATATCTCTGATTTATAGCGAAAGTTAGCCGTGGGGCACCGAGTACTGTAATATTATACAAGTTTTAACACTGTATAAATTACAAGTGCACCAGAATGTTGAGTTTGAAAGCCACCTCTTGACTGGAGCTCCAAAATGCCATATAAAATATCTTGACTTGACAAATACTGGCAATACTTTTTATTCCTGAGTATTAATCGTTTGATTATTTAAAAAAAATCATATATGAATATCATTTATTTTTGGAAATGAATGAAGGCCCCGTAGTAGGCGTTCAAAGATGTTTTGAAAGGGAGATATGTAAATACGAATGTTAGACGAAGCGCGCTAATATTAAAAAAAATTAAAATAATTAAGTAAAAATGGTGAAAACATTTAATAAAACAAAACTCGTTTGAAATAGAGCAAAAATCTCTCGACGAATTCTTTAATTTAAAGATACACTGTGATTTTTTTCATGCCTATAACATATTAAATAACAGAACAAAACCTGTTTTTAATAATTTTCGAAGCTTTCTTTGTAATTTTTTTTTCTATCGAGGGAATTTCATATAATTTACTTTTAGGTATGACAAATGTATGGATATTATATTAAAAAATAACACTTTTTTTTAAATTTACGAACTTAAAGAGTTAACGAAAAACTTGTTATAAATCGGTAGAAATTGGGTATCCTCGGGCTGAATTAATACAAATATTGGAAGTGGAATTTAACACACTTTCCGTCATTCGATCTCGCTGAAACTCGGCAAAATAGACTCGTTGTCGAAGACGATGTATTCTATCAACGGTGGCAATCACGCACTTATATGCATTTCTTTGAAATCGAATGACATTACAACTTCAGTTGAAATATGAATTATATATTTCAGACCTACTCGATCGGCATTTGGCGAGATTATTAGAGTTGTCGATTCCAATTACTGGGTAGGAAAGGAAAAAAATACTCAGCCAAACCCCAAAAAATGTTTAAAAATACATTTTAAACACCCTTTTGTTGTAAATAAACTTTTATTTATGGATTAATTTATGAAGAATTTTTTTTTTTTTTTTTTTAATATTAATTACACAATAAACGAACTGGTAGATTGCAGGTTGTCAACGGGCTCTTTTTAACAATGTACTTTATAAATAACTTATTAACGTAAGGATCCCTCTAGAAAGATTTTAGATTTTAGTAATACATTTATCAGAAATAATTAAAATGTGAGTATTGAGCAAACCCCCGTTATTGGAGTCTAATTTCGCCTTAATGCATTTTGCGGAACTTAGATTGGAATGCGGTGTTTGTCTTAACGGTGCTTAAGGCTGGCCGCATACATACGTTTTCCGTATTCGATTTTCGAATTCGTTTTCCGTATTCGGAATTCCGTGAGACTAGCGCAAACGTTCGTTTTTCTTAATTCGGAATGTATAAACGTCAGTACCAGTGTTGCCAACAAGGGCGATATATCGCCATTTAGGCTACTCAGAGCGAGAATCGGCGCCGAAAGAATCTAAAAGGCGACTGGTCGCCAATTAAGCTACTTCAAAAACATCAATTTTAAACATGTCCCGAAATTCTCTAGCCACCATGAAATTCATTTTTCTGGGGACAAATTTTATATTTTCTTGAAATTCTCTAGCCACCCTCCCCATGAATTTTTTTTTATTTTCTGGGGACAAATTTAATTTTTCGAAATTCTCTAGCCCCCCCCCCACGAAATTTTTATTTTCACGTAAAAACATCAATTTTAAACATGTCCCACCTAACAGCAAATTCGGCTACTTTACGCTACCATATGTATGAGAAACTTCGATATTAGGTCAAGATCCGTTGGCAACACTGTATTACGAACGGAAAGTTCCGTACGTTTGCGTCGGCACAAACAAACTGTATGCAATAGCTGCGTTCCACATGACGTCATTGGGTTTTTTCCATTCGTTTTCTTCGAACGCGCCGGCTCGCATTCGGAACGTGCGTAAGGAATTTGTTCCGTTCGGAACTAAAACGAACGTGTGCGGCAGTTAATGTATTTTCTACTGATTCCGTGCATTCGGATGTCCGAATACGGAAAACGAATTCGGAAATCGAATACGAAAAACGTATGTATGCGGCCAGCCTTAATGGAAGATGCTCCGACGGAGTCAGTCCACAGTCAGCAGACACCCCAAATGCGTGTTGAACATTTGTGCACTGTTAAAAATGAACTGCTTTGAAGGTTTGGACATGTAGAGCGCATAAGCGAAGAAAGGAGTGTAAGCAGAATATATGACGTGAAAGTAAATGGCAGTAGAAATCTGGAACGCGACATGGCACGATCAAGTGAATCAAACACTTGACTCGGGTCATGTCAGGAGTCAAAATAACAAATGAAATAACAGATGAAATGATGTATTAATGTGGATGAAGTCAGCAGTGTGCCAAATACTTAAATTATAATTACTTAAACTATAAAAAATATATATTTCTGAAACTCGGAATAAAAAAGGTTTTTCGCCTTTTCACAAATGTGAGTTGTGTACGAGGCTATTCATTCATTTATCTTTACAGACGTAATAAAAATCCTTTTCAGAATTTGGAGCAATACACATCTTTTCAGAAAAAAACCAACCCTTAAAAAAATCTCCCCACATGATTAAATTATACCAGTATTTCATAATGGGTGTTTTACATGATGCTTTTTGTCATACCGAATCCCTTATGGAAATATATCGGGACTCGTATGAAAAATTTTCGCTTTACATGATCATTATTTTTATACCTTACGACAGATATTTCATACAAATAGATGTCATTAGAAAAGGAATAATATCTTTTATTATAACCATAGGTCACATGGAGGCATTTGTAGTTTGATTTTGGTGTTGCCGTCAACGAACCATCAAAAACACACGCATAATTAATAATACCGAAAAGTACCTAATCCAACTACCTAATGGTCGCAGGGACACCATGTTTTTCTTTTCCGTGGTCGAGAGAAAACAAAAAAACGTTGTGGCCCTTATTCAATGTTTTTGTTTTTGTCCGAAGTTTTGAAAACACATATAATAGTCTCTCATCATTTCCACGTAATTTTGTTACTTAAAACAATGACAGGCGACATTTAATTTGTCCAATAATGTCCGCCATCTTAAATTGTACAAAAATCGGTACCAAAATAGAATACGTCCTACTTTCATCTCGAATTCATATGAAAATATGATCCTTATAAAAACTGAAAGAAAAACAGCATCGTGTAAAACGCCCATTAATTTCTACCTAAAACTCAAAACTCTTCTGTTTGTGCCATTGTGTAGATTTTATTCTTCATTGCCTTTTTATTCATTCATATTTTAATCATTATCACAGAACAAGAGACCCAACTGCCCGAAGTCAATGGGACTATGGTATACCTAATTTGGGTATGTTGGGTGGACATAGGGAGTGGGGAGGGAAAGAAGATAGGAACGAGGTTGTGGAAGTTGACTGTAAAAGGTTTCTCCGCAGTCAATTCTACAAATCATTATCCTATCACAACTCCCCTTATATTCCCTCTTTATGTGAGCACCAGAGTCCCAACACAACTGCTACTAACTTTGTTTAGCCGTGTTTGGTGACTTCCAACCATCAACTTTCTACCCATTTCGTTAAACTTTATGGAGTTCCCTCATTTTTAATTTGAAACCTCTTTTAACTCGCATTATTTTTTATTATGTAAGCAACATTAAATTTCGCCATTGTTCAACATCAGGTAGGGGAGGGTGGGGCGTGTTGAGACGGGGGCGTGTTGATACATCGCGTTTTAAATTCCCGCTAGTTGACTTAGCTGCGCGCGCATCGCGCCGTTTCGTGTGAACCCCGTACCGCCAGCTTCTGTCAAAACGGTGGTGCCGTGTGGTCGATAGAATTAAAGTTATACGACAAAGTAAGATTTTTAAGTGCTAAACGAACTTTTCCAAGTAATTTTCGAAGTCGTCTGCCAACCTGCTAACACTCGGTAAGTCGTTATATGTTTTTTTCTCCACAAACTGTATCTTTTGACTGTGTTATTAGTTATAAATGAAATGCGTACGTCAAGTATGTTTACTTGCATGTCCATTTTTATGTAAAATCGTCGGGTGGGGCGAGTTGTTACATCAAGGCGGGGGCGAGTTGAGGCAGACATAACTCGCCGCTAGAATTTAGTTTTTTTTTACGTTTATATAAAATATGCATTAATACAATATGTGTTATGTAAACAGGCGTATTTTTTTTACATATTATGAATGTATATAATATGTACCATTATTACCTAGATACATTTCCTTTTTGTGCCTATTTGTAATTTTTTTTTCAGTCTTGCAAAATGGTCCGAAAATATAAAAAAAGACGAATAGAGGGGAAATTCCAGAAAACGTTTATGAACAAGCTGCAGCTGAAATCATTACTACAAACGTGTCACTTCGAAAAGCTGCAGTCTCTTTTAGAATTATCATATGACACTAAAGCGGTTCATCGAAAGGAAAAAAGCTAGTCCTCTTGCAAATTGTAAGGTGGGATTTTCCAATCCTGGTCAAGTTTTTACTCATGCACAGGAAAAAGAACTTGCAGATTACATCGCAAAATGCAGCAAAGTTTATTATGAGCTTAATACAACTGATGAAAAAAAGCTTGCGTATGAGTATGCGTTCCAAAATGTAACGAAAATTCCGGAAAATTGGAAGAAAACTCAAAGCGCTACAAAATATTGGTTAATCAGCTTTATGAAAAGGAATGCGAATTTGTCTATCCGTGCACCAGAAGCCACGAGTTTGAGTCGTGCCACTAGCTTTAATAAGCACAATGTGGGTTTATTTTATGATAACCTATCTAATATTCTTGATAGGTTTAAGTTTGAATGCCAAGATATTTGGAATCTTGACGAAACAGGTGTAACGACAGTGCAGAAGCCAACATTAGCTGTGAAAGGGGCACGGCAAGTTGGAGCAGTAACATCAGCAGAAAGAGGCACGCTCATTACGATGCTGATTGCAGTTAGTGCTAGTGGAAATTCTGTTCCACCACTCTTAGTATTTCCACGAAAGTATTTTAAAAATCAGTTCATTACTGATGGACCACCTGGATGTATTGGAGCTGCTCATCCAAGTGGTTGGATAACAGAGGAGAGTTTTTTACTTTTCATCCAGCACTTTACAAAGCAAATTCGATGTATCAAAGAAAAGCCCGTTTTGCTACTTCTTGACAACCATTCATCCCATTTATCGATAGCAGTATTAAACTACTGCAAAGACAATGGTGTACATCTATTATCATTCCCACCTCACACAACGCACAAGTTGCAGCCCCTAGACAGGTCAGTCTATGGACCTTTTAAACGATACTTTAATAATGGTGCGGATGGTTGGATGAAAGAACATACAGGGCGGACCATGACAATATATGATCTGCCTGGCATTATCAAAAAAACTCTTCCGCTTGCTATCACGCCAAATAATATAATGGCAGGATTTAATTCAAGTGGAATTTTCCCGTTTAATACGGATATTTTCACAGATGAAGACTTTCTTCCATCGGAAGTTACAAATCGTGCTGAGGTGCCTTTGACAGACTCCTCTGCTGCTGATCTCACAAGAACACCATTGCAAGACCTAACGAATGCAGAAATTGAAGAAAAATTGTTGGACCCTCAACCATCAACTAGCGGAACCATTAAACCTGGGTGTCAGAAAACGCCAGAACAAATCCGGCCATTACCCAAAGCTCAACCAAGAAAGAACTTTCCAAATCGTAAAAAACTTACGAGCGCAATTTTAACGGACACCCCTACAAAGAAAAAGATAGAATTAGAAGACAAACTAAGAAAGGAAAAGAAAGATAAAAAAATTAAAAAAAGCGTATATACAAAACTAACTAAAAAAACACAAGCACCCAATAGAACAAAGGTGGTGTCAAAAACAGAACTACATAAAAAAATATTTTAGACGTAAAAAAACGTATTTTGGTGTCCACATCATCCAGTGAAACTGAAGAGGAGCTACCACTTATGGAAACTGACGACAGCGAAGCAAACGAAGAAGAGCAATGTATATTTTGTCGTAACCCCTATTCTAATGATATTTCTGGTGAAAGATGGGTGAGGTGCATTAAATGTCATAAATGGTGTCATGAGTTATGTGCCGGAGTGGATGAATACATTCCTGCCTTCATCTGCGACTTTTGCTTGACTGACTGAGATTTATTTTAAATGTTTTTATTTTTTTATTACATTGGAGGTATACTAAAACCACTTTTATTTAACTGATAATAATATATTATCGGGACTTTCCTTTTTACCAATTTTATTTCGTACCTACCTAATGCTTTTACTTAATTATTTGTTCGTCTCAACACGCCCCACCCCCGTCTCAACTAGCCCCACGGGTGGGGCGTGTTGAACCAATTCCCATATTTTGTAAAATAATATTTTGTCACTTTATTGGTATGTTAACAAGGTGAATAATACCAAAATAATGTAGCCAAAGAGTTATTTGTTTCCATTAAAATGTCAAACCTTTGATTTCATTAAAGATTTTTCTACTACACTCAGTTTTGTAATTTAGTCACAACACGCCCCACCCTCCCCTAAACAAGTATAAACAACCATTAAGAGGAAGCTACAAGCTAAATATGTGATTATTCTTGGTATATCTTGTATTGTAGGTAATAGGCATTAAAATCGCTTGACAAACGGAGTCTAGTTATGTTCGATTTCAAGCACAAAACTGGTTTTTAATTACTTTGTAAATAATTTTATAAGAGAGCAAAAAAGTTAATCAAGTGCAACTGTCACAGATAATCTTAGCTATAATACTGTATTTTTAAAAAGTTGTTTCCTTTACGCGTTCATACATTTCTATTTAAAATATATTTTTTTTAATAGTGTACATTTATATTTTATATTGAGTAATTTATTATTTTATTTGTATTCTACTCGAGCGAAACGATAGCGACCTTCAATTTATCTGAAGCATATTTTTTGGTATTCATCATGTACACCAATTCGTTATAAAGATTAATCAAGATATTTATTTAGCATTGTCTATATATATTAAAAAATCTTGTCTTAAACATTAGTTAACCAAAAAATAATAATTCGTTCAAAAGACATCAGAAAACAAAAAACTCCAGTGCAATATAATTTTTTTTTAACACAATTTTTTTAAATGAGAATCCCAACTGCTTCCAACCGTTGAGACTATGCCATATTGCAATTGGGGTATATTGTGAAGCTGAAGATGGTGGGAGGAGTAGGATATGGGGAATGGGGGGGAGGAGGACCTGGCTATTCAGATATGATCACCATACACGGCCAAAGCCGATTTAATAAACTTAATAAGCGAATGCTCGTTTTTTGAGTAAATGTTAGTGTTCACCACTCTGGACAAATACACCCTTCAAAAAAACATAATATTATATTGATGATTATATAACAAAAATTCCTAAAAAAATTCAAACAAGTGTAATAAATTTTGGAATAAATACTGAAATTCGATTAACGTGTGTTGTGTGTGTTGTATTTCTCGGTGATGTTTCCCAATGATATGACTGACGAGAGTATGTAATATAATATGTACATATTATGCAATTATAATCTGGTGGATAATCCCTTCAAACTATTATGCGACCTGTACTGAGTTATATGACACTATACAGTTATATAAACTTCCTCTCATGTAGATTTCCGGCAAAAGAGTTATTCATCTGAAACTATTTTGGGAGAAGATGTCAAAACTTATCCTCGACGCGGGTCCGGGCCGCTGGTGGGACGCGGGCCTAACTTTGATAGAAAGCCAGGGATGTTTATCGCAGGTCAAAAACATGATATTTTGATTCTACCGGTTTATATTGCTGGACGACCTTTTCTAATTTGAATCGATTCCGATCGAAAAGCTAGTTTTCTTATTTTAAAGGAGTTTTTTTTCCTTTTATTTTGTAGGCAGTTAAATGAAGATTGTATAAGAATTTTTTAAATTTTTTCTGCATGGTTATTTATTAAACTCTTCCATCTACCATTTCCTACCACTAATTACTTACTTCAGCCACCACTATGTTAACAGATTGAATTCTTCTTTCACAAAGGTCGTAAATGGTTTTCTTGTTGTAGATTCTGGAAAGCCAATATAAGAACGCGAAGAAAAAGAGAAACGAGAATAATTTATAAAAATGGCAGAAAGAGGAAAATATGAATAAAGAAAAGTGAGAAAAAAAGAGAAGAACGAAAAGAAACAGAGAAGAATGTGAAGAAAGATAAGAAGTAAAGGAAAGAGAAGAAGGAAATAAACAATAGGAATAGAAACAAGATCAACGCGAATAATGATAAGAATGAGAAGAAAAACAGGAAACGGGAAGAACGAGAAGAAAGATAACAACGCGGAAACAGACCAACGAGAAGGACAAGAACAGCGAGAAGAAAGAGTAACAAATTATAATAACCAATAATTAGTCGCTTGAAATAGCCATACAAATTGAAATTATCCATCTAGATATTATCCTTTGTGCTATGCATACAAAACTTTGTCTTATAAACATCAGTTTAACATTAAAAAAATGAGAAGAAAAAGAATAGATAAAATAAAGATAATAACGACAATAAAGAGACGAACTGGAAGAACGTGAAGATCTAGAAGAACAAGAAGAAATATAAGAACAAGACGAATATGTTAAATTAGTACAAACTTAATGTACAGTGTATATATGTCTTGTAAGAGTATTTATTATACTATCCATTATCAACAAATGTTCAGATCATTTTTGTTCACAAAATATTTATATCAGTTTTTGTGTAAATTTAAAGTTTTATCTCTAGGTGATCCAGTTTAATTACCAAAGCCATTAGAAAGTTTCTAAAAAAATCCCTATCATAATAGTTGGCTTTATTGATGATTACGTCGGGCTGTGGAACCCTTTCTCTTCGCGGAATACAACAAAAAGTGGCTTAACTTATCCGAGTCTCAAACCACAGCAAAGAAACTGCAACTATAATTTCCCTGAAGCTTACCCAACACTAACTTTACCTCCTTCTGTATTTCCGAGGTAATAATAATTAATGATTTCCAGGAGTGAATATTATAAATTGAGAGCGAAACTGATTGCAAGGAATAGAGGAAATATAATGTAAAACAAGTCGACAAAATTATCTAAAGCTGGACTCTGCGGAAGAGGCATTTGTCCCCGAACCATTTGGCTGAATTCATTTGGACACAGTGCGAATCATGAGGCAACACACGACGAGCCGAAAAAAGTTTGATCTATGTTCAGTGATGTCATGCCACAAAAATTAAAATCGGTATGTTATCAAATATTTATGGGAGCTAGAGAACTTCAGAATGAAAACTTTCCTTAGAATATTTTAGGAATGGCATCCTAACTAAATACGTCACCATCAAGAGAACAACTCGAACTTGTGAAATAAAATCGAACATGGGTACATAATATAAGCAATTTTTTCACAAGTATTCAATTAACATAGGTATTAAAAATAATATATAGGTTAATAGAATAGTTTATTTTATATAAATTCAACAAATGATCATTTGGAATTGAAATGGTATGGTAGAAAATATATAGGTTCGTAGGTACATAAAATAGGAATATATTTTCTATAACATCAACCCTTTCCACAATCATAACTAACCTGTCAACCTTTTTTGGCATCCTAGAAAGTGACTTTGTTGTTTGTAATTCTTAAATTCGTAAACTGCACACACAGAACAAATTTATCACTATATATAAAACTACAAATTAGAAAGTGCAAATCACCGTGTAGTGAATAAATTCAATTTGTCGCCAAATATTAGGTGTGTTGGATAATCTTTTGGTTTTTTTCAATGTAATTTTTATAATTAGACGTTGCACAATTTCATATTCATTTTTCTTTGTCTTTTTTACTTAAATTATGATCTAAAAATTTTCTTTTCTTTCTTCTTTCTATATTGTTTTATGACTGTAAATAACTATCATATATGCAAATGACACTGCCTTTAATTCTAAATAAACCGATGGTTTGGGCATGTAGAGCGAATGAGCGATGAAAGGAGTGTAAGAAGGATATATGATGCAAATGCGAATGGTAGCAGAAGTCGGGAATGCCCGAGGAAGACATGGCGCGATCAAGTGAATCAGATACTAGTATGAATGAGACGATGTATGAATGTGAATGAGGCAAGGAGTGTGTGCCAAGACCGAGTTGTTTGGCGGTCCGTCCTCTCTGCCTACCCATGCGGAGAAACGGTGTGATGGTTAGTAAGTTAGTTAGTTAACTTAGTATTGAACTGGTGGAAACTCGACGCATTTGTCGGCTCGACTCGGCTACTAACTACTAATCGGTCAATTTTATTCTAGAACTAGTGGACGCCGCAATGCTTCGCTATAGCTAATGTATTTCTCTGGCGTCCCCGACTTCTGTAACCTACTACCTACTCAAACTATAAAAATATTTTGAAATTTTCAGCGATATCTGTCAACTACTTTTTGAGTTTTACGAGCATAAACATACGCAGGCCGAATTTTTATATATTACTAGCTGACATTTCTCTACTTTTTGTAAAATTGCACTTCTACAAATACATAAAGATTTCTTTAGTAAAAATAATTTACCACAATTGAATATTAGCAAAAGAATAATATCTGTTGGAGGACTAACCGTGCCACTAGCACGAACCACAACAGCACAACATCACTATATATTCAAGGGTGTAAAATTATTTAATAAATTACCCCTTGATATACGATCGGAAGAAAACTACGAAAATATAAAAAAAAATTAAATTAAAATACTCTTGTACCAACTCATAACTTTACTTATTGTTAAGAAATATGTTTTTGCCTTTTAAATTCTTTGAATCATTTATTAACTAACATATATTTTTATTACTTTTATTGTTATTTTTTGTGTTATTTTTTGTTTTATTACTAATATTTTTTGTTTAATTTAAACAAATGTAAAAATATCTTTGTTGTCCTCTCCTAAACACAAGCAGCTGCTTTATTAGGAGAGTGATTGAAATATTGGTGTTTATATTGTTAAAAAAATTGTAACCTTGTTTATATGTTTCAATAAATAAAAATAAATAAAATAATATGCATGTATTATATATATTAACCTTCCGGAAGAAATTCTCTAAATGAATGTGAAAAACTTACCAACATCCGTTTCGTAGTTTAAAAGGACTCAGCGCACGTATAGACAGACGCAGATACCAACTTTATTTTATACCACAGGGTTTTCCAATAAGAGGTGTTATTTTGATATTCAATCATAAAAGATCAATGGTTTCGATGCTTGTGTGGCACGTAGCGTCTTGTGGAAAGTAAACGTTGTCCAGATCTCTCTCTCTCTCTCTCTGGTTTCAATCCTGGAATTGGTTTGCAGCAATTTCATCTAATCTCCTCTTCCATTCTTCCCTGTCTTGTGCGGCTCTTTTGACTTCTGCATATGATGAGCAGCGCACGTCCACCAGCAGGTCCTCCAGGTACTCTCGGCGTGGGCGTCCCCTAGAGTTGGTCCCCTCTGTCATACCCTCCATTATGACATGCAAGAGGCCTTCTTGTCGTATAACATGGCCAATCCATCTTGCACGCCTTTCGGACAAGGTCCTAAGCAGGTGACTTCCTCCTTCGATTCTTTGGAGAACCTCCTCATTTGTAATATGGTCTCTCCAGGAAATTCCCAACAGTCTTCTATAGGACCACATCTCAAAAGCCACTAGTCTCCGTTTATCTCTTTCGGGTAGGCACCATGTTTCGCAGCCGTACATCAAGATACTCCAGATCAATACCATCCAATTCCGGCCATAAAAAAATCATTAATCATCTCTCGATAGCGCAATCCATTCACCGTAATTGTTGCTCTAGCCTCATTTTCGAAAAAGTAAGGTCCAATGACTCTGCCGGACCATAAACAGCACCAAACAGTCACACGTTGAAGATAGAGAGGCTATTCAACAATAACCCTTGGGTTTTCCGAGCCCCAGATGCGACAATTTTGCTTGACGACGCAGCCACCGAGGTGGAAATGGGCCTCATCACTCAAGATGATTTGAATTTGATTCACTCAAGTGAATTTTAATAATTTCAATGCGTTATTGAAACGTGTATCGTTCCATTTCTATGAATGGCGTAATTTCTATTGTCAAATGTTAAAAATAACAGCTTCAAAAGTAACATCTACCGAAAAAGCGGGCTGTTTAAAATAACACCACTTATTGGAAAACCCTGTATTTAGAGACTTGCTCTAGCCCGCCACGCGTTGATGTGGCTCAGTATATCTGTGCAGATAGAGAAACTGTTACAGGGGACATATTTATAATATAGGAATCTAAAAACACACGCGTATTCGAATGCAACATTGTGTCAAAATTTCAAAGCAATCTGTGAAGAACTATCGGAGATTTAAGATTTTATTTATCTAGATTATGAATTCTGTGCAGTGATTATGTATTCTCAATAAAGTTCAGTATATTTTAGTTATAATAAAAAGAAATTTAGTTAAGAATTAAAATATAATTAATTACGTTAAGACCGTAAGAAGTTTTGCGGAAAATTTGAGACAGGGCGATTATGTCGGTTTTATTTCATGAAGTTTGGTAATTTTATTACGTAGTCGAGCTTCATAAATGGATTGAAAGTTTAGCAAAGTTTTGAATTTATGATCGCTTTTTAGAATAGACTCTGGATAAATTAAAAGTTAAATAACGCAGATTTCAACGAGGAAGATAAATCATCTCTTACCTACCAGATGATAGTGTTTTTATTGAAGAGACTAAACAACTTACTAATAAACGTGTTTTAAATTTTACATAACTGATAAAAAACCAGTTACCAGACACAGAGTAAAAATGTAGACAAATATATCATATATATTTTCTATGATACATTTACCTTACTCAAATATACCCCGTGGAAAATGCTAATCGCTTTTCGTACATCGTCTGATAATATTTTCAAAATAATGTTTTTTTTTAATTCCACTTTTTTCCATATTGAATGCTACATCCGATCGAGCTGAAAGTCGGCAGATAGACTCGCTGTCCATGACAGTGCATTCAATGAAATCATGTACACACGTGGACATATTATACGCATATCTCTAAAATCCCTGGAAGGAAGGTTCAATTCTCAGCTAAATCAATTTTATTTTGTTTATTTTTTAAAAGACACGTATATAGATCAATAGTATAATGATATAAAATAGATTCATTTGATTTTTTATGACAGTAAAGCACAAGAGTCACAACTGCTCCTAACCGTTTGGAGCCAGTGAGACTATAACATCCACAATTGGAAGTGTGTTGTGATCATAGACATATGTTAATTCCTATGTCTGTGGTTGTGATGCTGAAGGTAGTGGGAAAGAAAGAAGTTGTTTGAGTTGGGGAAGTAACTATTCGTATCTGGTCACCAATCACTGCTGAAGCCATTCCAAGTAAGATTTCAATTCTGAATGGTGGTCTTACACCAGGGCGATACTAAGAGTATCTCCCACTTTGTAACTTAAATTTTAAATTTAAATTTACCAATTGTGAAATAGCACAAGATAATCACAGGATTTGAACCCGCGACCTCCGGATTACCAGTAGAAAGCCTCACCTCTTGATTGCGGAGGCTTTTATTTTCTGATATGTTTTTATATTCTTCTTCCCATAAATATTAAAAAGCTGTGTGTTTTTTACAATACAGTAACATTTTCGGATAGATAACGCAAAACATGGGCCTTAAAAAATTAAGACGAATTACTGTTTAAATTTACTTACGCTCATTTGCTTTGAAAAAGACCCGAAACTACATGGATTTAACCTAGCAACTGCCGGTACGTTTTTGCGAGTCACACGACCAGGCGCGCGCCGCAATGGGTGCCACAAGAAACCCAATCTTTTCATTAAATAATTATCATACATACGTGGAATGTCATTATTCCAGAACAATAAAGTTATTTTCTTGCAATTCACATTTATTTAAACAGTCAAAGTGAAGACATTTGGTGAACACAAAGATGAATTTTGAATTATGTTCCGCTATCTCATTTCAGAAATTAATATTACAATGCAGATGATTTTGGAATTTATTCATGACAAAGAGTCGGCAAGCCGTATATATAAAAGTAAAAAAATAGTTATGTTATAATTGAGAGAAGTTTGAATCAACTGGGTTACAATTTATAACAGGAATATGGCTATTTTTAATGAAATTTATACTAAAATTTAATATTATAGTAAAAAAATAGTTATGTTATAATTGAGAGAAGTTTGAATCAACTGGGTTACAATTTATAACAGGAATATGGCTATTTTTAATGAAATTTATACTAAAATTTATGAAACTAAGTTTTTATGCAGAGAACAAAGGATAACAAATTTTCACAGGCAATAATTATTTGCCTTAAGACCCCGCATAACCAATATCTACCGATTTTTTTAAAGTTTCTTTATTCATTGAATTGTTTGATACATGCATTGAGGATTTTTCGACCGCCATGCTAGGCATATGAACGTGTTATGGTGGTCGATTTTCTATACATTAACATAAAGAATGCGAGAGAATATAAAAGAATATAAAATAGCATATTATTAAAGAATATTAAAGAACATAAAATAATGTAAATGACTATATAGTAAAATAAGGAAGTATGGAAGAGTACCTACAATAGAATATAAAAATAGTATGAAAGTACAGAACATAAATAACGTTTGTTATTTATTTATTTATTTATTTAACGCCCAGAGGGCTTTTACATGGTTGGTAGTATAATTTTAATTTGACAGATATTTTGAAACATAAAAAATAAGAATAAACTTACATTTGATAAAAGCTATGCAACAAGTCATACAAACACAAGAAACAAAAACAGAAAATTACAGCTATTTGTAGGTTTACATGATGTGTTTAGGAGTATTGTTGAAATAAATCTTTTAAATGATCCACAAAACTTGCCAAGTTGGTATTGAATATGTCAACATCACCCAAGTAATGATTTCCCATGGTGTGAAGTCGTTGTATCGGAGAGTGGGCAATGTAGTTACGCTTATGTGTGCTGCTGTAGAATATTGTATTTTGTCGTGTTGTTACTGTGGGTGTGTGTATGTTTATAAGTTGCAGGAGTTCACAACAGTCGAATTTAGAGTTAAGTATTTTGAATAAGAACGTTAAATCGTTTATTTTACGTCTATCTTCTAATGTATGTATTTTTAGAGTGTTTAATAAAAAATTGTATTTTAAGTCTTCGACAGGGATATTTAATTTAAAATTTATTAACGTAGAAATTTTTTTTGTATTCGCTCAATGTTGTTAATGTGAACTTTGTAAGATGGAGACCAAACTACTGAGTTATATTCAATTAGAATATAACTAGTTATTAAGTTATAATAGCATAATATTTTTTTGTTGTTGTAAGTAAAGTGTTTACATTTTTAGATACATAATACAATAGTATATTGAGAAAATCTGTAATTGGTTTCTCAGTTATTATTTATAACAAGCTTATCCTTAACTCCATAAGTTTTTAGGTTCCAACAAAAATAAATATTATTATTGAAGATAATGAACAATTATTTGGTTTGTTGGCGATGTGAAAATTTATAACTCTATTGATTTTACGTGTCATAACGTCTTCAAGATACCATACGGCAAAACAGATGTTCTAGCGCAACATAGCGTGACATGAGGAACGGTGCTGTTGAGAAAAATTTCTAAAACAGTGGATGTATTTAATTCCTCTTCAAGTAACCTTCAGACTTTTTGTAAAATTTTCTTTCCAGATGTTAAGAGTGTCAGAATGAGAAGGTTGTACTGTAAATGAATTAATAATCTGTCGTATAATACGAACAGAAAGCATTGATAGTAAATAATCAACATTGTCGATAAAACTTTCATCAATCTGTTTGTGCTAGGGGCTTTGAGATTGTTATTGCATCGCTCTAGTTCGTTTTTGTCTAACAGACCAAAACGTATATAGGGAGAAATAGCGCTTCAAAGTTTTTTTTTTACGAAAAATGCATACACAATGAAATCAGCTCATTTTAAGCTTGCTAAAATGATTTAAAGTGATGTAAATTATTGTTTTTAAGTAAAATTCGTTCCAAATGTTTAAAATTACGCAGGAAACACGTTTTTAATTTGGATGTAGGACAAGTGTTGGATAAAAACGCTCGGAATGTTGTTTTATTTTGGTGGACTTAAGACAAACTGAGTCTTGAAAACACATTAATTTTTTTTTTCACTTGTATCATATAAATAAATGTTTTCTAAGAATAACTGCATAATTTACTAAATTTCGCCAAATATGGTCTGTTGGACAAAAACAAACTGGTCGATGGGCAAGATCATTTTTTTATTTATTTAGAAGCACCCGCTAAACTGCCAAAGCAGTTTGTCAACAGGTCAATTTTTCAGTCTTAAGTATAGGACTAAAGCACACATATCCAAATAACTAGAAGCCACAATATAGAAAATAGATACAGAAGAATAACATTTCAAGTACTAAAATACAAAGGCACAAAGTACATAGACAGATAGAAAGACGCTGACAGATGGTTGGAGAATTTGTTCGTCTTTGTAATAAATAGAATCAAAATACCTGGAAGATTTCTGCACGTATCCAAAAATAAAATTTGTTTTTGAAAGGTTATGAAGAACGCTTTCAAATTTTATTATTTACTTGTTGTACCCTGTCAATAGTTATTGTGGCTCAGTCTGCCTTTGTCGATAGAAAAACAAAAGCCTAGCTATTTTACGTCCATCAGTTGGCACTGTATTAAAAAAAGCTTGTTTAACAGATTACGCTGTTTTTAAAAACAGATTTTTTTTTATCTGTCAGAGGTGAAATTTATATAATATAGGTATATAAAAACATACGCGTATTCGAATGTAACGTTGTGTCAACATTTCAAAGCAATCGCTGAAGAAATTTCGGAGATTTAAGATTTTGAACAAACAATTACTTTTTCATTTATATATATTAGAAATAAACATATAACTTTTAATATACAATTTTTTTTATTAGCTCACTTTAGGTATTTTCGTCTAAACACTGAAATAAAATTACTGATAGCAAAACAATGCATATTTTTTTAGACAAATGTGTAAAAAAGATTACCTTTGTCTCCCTTTTAATCGTTTCATTTAAAGTTTTTTCAATTTGCAGTCGGAAATTTTTGATTTCATAGACTTGTACATTTAAACTTCTAGATTTGAATATAAAGTTTGATGTTTTTTCTTTCTAACACCATTTAAATCATATTTCTCACCACGACAGTAAGGGAGATACGACGATGTCTATAAGACTCACATACTAGAATAAACACAGATTTAATAGTAGGTACTACATAAAATACTTCACTATAAAATTGACTGTCCTGAGTTACTCCAATTAATCAGCATCCACATACCCAAAAGATCTTGCCGAAATTAAGTGCCCTTTTATTTTTACAACACACCAGGCATTGTCTTATCACAATTCCCCGATTCCAAGACTTCACAGTCTCGGAAATAAATACTCTGATCTGGGAGATATATTTCATCTTAAAAATTATCAATATAAATATTGTTTATTTCAATTCTTTTATATATCGGGACACAAATAGACATCTATAATTTCCGAAACATATATATTTTTATTTTTATTTTGCATATCTATTTATGTGAGACTTCTTATCATTTTTACTAATGTATCTTATTTTATTATATGCTTTTGTTGTAACATTTAATATTTTTTTCTTTTTTCGTTGTGTTATGTTTCCTTTATTGTTTTAATTTTGTAGAATTTATAATAACTGTGGTACTATACTATTAAAATTTGAAGTGTTTAAAAACCCATTATGGCGTGTTATAAGAGATGGCAACACTGTCAAGTCTAGTATTGACGTTTTTCTGTATCTCCTTCAAATTATCAAAAAATTAACAAAATCAACAATAGAAAATAGCTAAAAAGTGGTCAATTCATCTAAATCGAAGATTGCGCACTGTCCAGTGTATTTCTTTTCACAAAAAGTGTGTTTTTTGCACCAAAAAGAGTTTTTTGTTTTTCCTCGAGAGCTTGTGTCATAAACTCAAAAATCGGTGCCATAGTTCTTGAATATCAAAGAGTGAAGATCTCAAGTGTAGCAAAGTTATCCATCCTTAAAGGAAACAATTATTCAATAGTGCTCTTTTAGTGTGAATTTCACGCTCAGCGAATTTAGAATGAATACTCAATGTACTGCATGCGAAAAAAACATTGAAGTTCCGGCCGACTTTATAGCATGTTCTGTATGTGAAGATGGATATAACATTTTGTGTGCGGATATAGTGGAAACTTCTCGCCGAGGTGCAAAAAATCAATCTCAATCGCAACAATGGAAATGTAAGAAGTGCATTAAAATTCCGAAATCAACTAAACAGAAACTTATCGATAATAACATGAATGAACTCAATCAAGACCTGACACCTGTTGCCAAAAATCAAAAACGAATTGCACAAACAGCGAAGCTTACAACCACACCTACAATAACCAGTGAAAATCTAGCTTCATCATTCACAGATGGCTCTAATCAGCCGTTAACATTGGAAATATTCTTGAAGGAACTTGAAAAATTTAAAACAACAATGATTTCTTTTGTAGACAATAAACTAAGCATCTATGATCACAAATATGAAGAAATATTAAAACAAAACAATGATCTACTAAAGTCATTCCAATTCATGGCGGATCAACAGGAAGATCTAAAAAAGCGTGTGACTTCTATGGAAAAATTACAGGTTAAAGATAATGCTGATCTAATCGAATTAAAAAACCAAAACAACATTTTAATTAATACAATCTCACAACAAGACGTCAAAATCGACAGACTAGAATATATGTCTCAAATATGTAATATTGAAATAAGAGGCATTCCAGAATCCATCTCTAATAACTATTTAGAAATTCTCAATAAAATAACAAAAATTATCAACTTTGAGGACTCTTCAGGAAATGTGAACTCGGTAATAAAAAAAATCTATAGAATGGGGCCTAAAATTGCTGAAAAAAATCCCAGATCAATCATTGCGACCTTTAATAACACACTAGATCGAGATAATTTCTTATGCAAAATAAAAACATACACAAAGGCCACAACTCCCAGCACAAATAAATTAAATACATACGATCTAGGAGTATCGCAAGATGCCCAACGAATATATATATCGGATCACTTAACACAAAAAGCAAAATTCCTCCTAGGACAAACTAAACGATTCGCCAGAGAAAATAATTTTAAATATGCATGGACATCTTCAGGACGTATCTTACTGAAGAAAATTGACAGCTCAAAAATCATAACAATAAATAATGCCAATGACCTGCAACGTTTAAAAAGTCAATCTATCTGACTTCTATTTCACTCTGTCATTATGGCTGTTAATGAAGATATCATTTCATGTTCTCATATTGTAATATATTGTTATAGAATATTTATATACTCATTTATTTTTATCACAATCAGTAAGATCTCATGCAACCTCATACTTCTAGTAAATCTATATAAATCTGGGAAAAAAATAAATGAATATATCTATATTCCTTTTATGGTCAGATTCTGGAATAGTTCGCAGGTAATTGTAACTTCTTTTTCTATTGCAACACACCCGTCGCACCTACATATTTACAAATTGAGTACTCACCGTGCTCTGATTAAGAATAATAAGTCGGTAATTATGAAATTCATTACTTGTTCATTTAAGACTCATTTCATAATTTTCAATAGGATAATGAATAAGCAATGTGATGTATTCTATATTTACCTACCACCCTTAGCTGTTGTTATCACATATAATTTGTCATTAGGTAATAACATACAAATAACAACTGTGCATATACCTGAAAAAAAAAATTTTCATTGCAAATACCTACGCACTATTTTGGCCACATCGCTGTGTATTTCAAATGTTTTTGTATGTATTAATTTTATGTCAACATATTCTTTGCAACATCTTTACAACTTAAGTACGCTCCATGCTCTGAGCTATATTTTTTTGTTAATATCATTTAATAATTGTTGTTTTGTTAATATCATAAAATCATTGCAAATACCTGCGCACTATTTTAGTCACATTCTGTGTATTTCTAATGTTATTGAATGTATTTGTCATTTTAGTTGCGTTCTTGATGCTAACTTATTTATCTTACCAATCTATTACCACCAAAAGATCTACTACCACTCTATAACCACTTTTATTGCTATTATTCACTTTATTATAAATATTTACTTTAAGATTGATAATTATGTAAACATAATTTCCTTCGTTTGTACCTTCACGGGATATACCTACATTTTCGACAAGTTTTCACGGGCTCAAATTAATATACACCCATTATTATTCTTATTATTATTATTAATTACATCGCATATTATTTGCTTTTGTTTTATGAGTCACACCACCAACAGCAACATGTATAAAAAAGTATAAATATGGATTCTATATTGGATGAAGAACTAAATGACGACAAGGAAATCAATATCAACATAGATGACCCATCAGTATGTAATGAATTTCTTAACCATTCTGCTCTCTCTATATATTGTATGAATATAAGATGCATAAAAAAAATTTTCGATGATACTATAGCTGTTCTCGACGCAATACAACATAGATTTGGCATTATCGTTTTTAGTGAGGCTTGGTTGAAAGATTCAATCTATATCCCAAGTATTACTGGATATTCATCACATAGCACCAAAAAAAATTATTTACAAAATGATGGAGTTGTCGTTTACACTCGGAATGATGTCATAGTTTCTGTTGAAGAAATAACTATTCCACATGCCAACTGTCTTAAATTACAACTACCTTATAATGTATGTGTTTTAGCAGTTTATAGATCTCCTTCTCAAGCACACATTGATACCTTTCTTGACCACCTAAATGACTTACTACGTTCTGTATCAACACATAACCATGAAGTGATTTTATGTGGTGATATAAATATTCTGGATATGAACAGCATAAAAAGTGAACAATATCTTTCACTTTTGATTTACCACGGTCTAAAACCATTAATTATTTCACCGACTAGAGTAACATCGAGTACTGAGAGTTGTATTGATCACATTATGGTTAAGTCAAAAGACGATCCTCAGAGTGCTGTATTCAGGACCAGTATTACAGACCATTTTGCTACATTATTGAAATATCCTAAATCCAGAGTAACAAAATCAAAAAAAATAGACGTAAAGCTTAGACTAACTGTGGATAATGACCTACTAAATTCGACACTGAAAGAGGAAACATGGGATACAGTCTTATCCACCAGTGATGTCAATACTGCAGCTGATAATTTCATAAGACGTCTAAAATTACATATTGGAAATTGCTCATATACTAAGAGAATCCATTGTAATAAAAAGCACTTGAAACCATGGATAACTTCTGGAATTGTTAACTGCCTCATTAAACGTGACAAATTACACAAGAGTTGTCGTAAAGAACCAAATAATATCGAACTGTTTGCACATTATAAAAGATACAGAAATTGGTGTTCTAAAATTATAAAAACAACAAAACAGACATATTATAAAGGGAAGCTTCACGAGGTAAAAGGAAACATAAAGCAAGAATGGAAAATAATAAAACAAGCATTGGATTTGCAAAAGGAATCAGTGCCCATAAATAAACTGAAAGTAAATAATAACATTGTATCCATAAATGATAATCCAACTGTCATTACTAACCATGTGAATAATTTTTTTAGTGATATAGGTCAAAATTTTGCTAATCTTTTGTGTAGTGCAAATAACACCAGAGAAGAATCTTTAGTAAAAAATTATAATCCAACACAATCTATGCAAAATGCCTGCTTTGAATTCAAACCAACGAATTGTAATGAAGTTTTAAATGTGATTAATGAGCTAAAATCAGGTTTTTCGAGTGGAAATGACAATATAAGTGCAATGGTCTACAAACAAAATGCTTCTGAACTAGTAATACCTATTACACACATTGTAAATGTTAGTTTTGAGAATGGCTTGTTCCCTAATCATTGCAAAAATTCCAAAGTTATTCCTTTATTTAAAGGAGGAGATAACAAAGATGTAAATAACTATCGACCTATCTCCTTGCTAAATACGTTATCAAAAATAATAGAGAAATTAGCTAAAATTAGGTTGATGTCTTATGTAAAAAGATATGAAATTCTCTCAGATAATCAATTTGGCTTCCGAGAGAACATGGGAACAAGTGATGCTGCATTAAAAATGATCACCACAGTCGTAGAAGCTCTTGATACTGGCAATAAAGCAATGGCCGTCTTTTTAGACTTGTCTAAGGCATTTGATACCGTATCCCACGGTTTACTCTTAAAAAAACTCAGTTCAATGGGTATTGTTAATAAATCTTTAGATTGGTTCAGATCATATCTTGAAAATAGAACACAGAGAGTAATAATTAATGATCACATTAGCTCAAATAAATCAATTGTATATGGTGTTCCTCAAGGTAGTGTTCTGGGTCCAATTCTATTTTTGTTATATATTAACGACCTCTGTAAACTGAAATTTTCTGGATCTTCAATTGTATTTGCAGATGACACTGTCTTGGTGTTTGCTGCTGACACGTGGAACGAAACGTATGCTAAGTGCGAGGCAGGATTAAGGGCAGTCAAAAATTGGCTTGATCAAAACTTGTTAACCTTAAACATGAACAAAACTAAATATATTACTTTTAGCATTTCCTCTGTAAATCAACCATCTTTGGAACGTTCATTAAAAATACATTGTTGTGTGCAGGAGTGTAACTGTCAATCTTTGGAAAGAGTAGACAACATCAAATACCTGGGTTTAATTATTGATAAAAATTTAAAATGGAACAATCACATTACTACATTAAGAAACAAAATAAGAAGGCTAGCCTACATTTTCAAAAATCTAAGAAACATATTGGACAAAGTTACATTAAAAACTGTATATTATGCTCTAGTTCAATCAATGCTTTCATATAATGTTGTCTGTTGGGGTTCTTGTAACAAGACTACCTTAGAGCCTTTGAATGTTGCGCAAAAATTAATTTTAAAAATAATGTATAAGAGAAATTTTATGTATCCATCAAAGTTATTATATAGTGAAAGCAAAATTATGACAATAAGGCAGTTGTACATAATACAGGCTCTCTGTAAATTTTTCAACAACACTATTACTGCCAAAAGATCTCAACAAGTGCGCAACACTAGAATGGGTTCTTCTTTAATGTATCAGCCGGTGTATACCAGAACATCCTTCGGACAAAGGAGTTTTTCATATAAAGCTCCGTTGCTATATAATATGCTTGGAGAAAATATAAAAACTATAGGTACGTTAAATTCATTCAAGAAAATGGTCAAAATCTCCGTACTAGCTGAGAATGATGATTTTGGATCACCCATGTTGTCGCTTATATCATAATTCCTTGTGGAAGCTCTGTTTCGATACAATCCTTATTTACTTACTGCGCATGCACTTATTTACTTCTAAAATAACTTTTGGTTATTTATTATTATGTTACTTATTATTATTATTATCTACTTAATTATCGTATTAATATTTACTTTAATTATTGTCTAGCTAAAATATTTACTTACTTACTTTTTATTATAATATTATCTACTTACCTATCGGTTATTATTTACCTTTTTTTATTTAGTTATTTTTTATTTTTTCTTATAATCTATTATTCATACTATCCATGTTGTAATTGTCAGTATGGTTTCCCTATGCTTGTGTCTGATAAGCCAGCACAGGTACCTTGTACTTTAGTTAACAGAAGAATATTATTGTTGCCAACTTACTTAATAATGCTTCTTTTCTTTTCTTTTCTTTTGTTGACTTTTTTGTTTTTTGTTTTTATTTTTTTTTCATACATTTGTTACTAAAATTTTGTTTATTTTTGTCTACCGGTCTCGAAACGTCCGTGTCATAAACTTTTCTTTTTTTGTTTAAATTTAATTTAATGTTGTTATTATTTTAAATTTACATATATGTATTTTTTTAAATGATATTATTGTAAAGCTGCACATCTTGATACAGGAATGCCCTAGTAAGATGTGCAGAGTATGCTTTTTATGTAAAAACTGTTTTTTGAATTAAATAAAAAAAAAAAAAAAAAAAAAAAAAAAAAAATTGTTATGATAGTGATATTACCACTATGTTAAGATATGTTATGATACTTACTTAGCCCAATGTTGTGTGAATAGGCTGGGTTAAGATAGGTATTTTTAAGTACATTATTGACTGTTATGATGATTGAATAGTGGGTGGCCAAGTTTGACTTTGTTGGTCTTTGAAAGCCAACGCACCAGAGTCCCTTCCAGTGGTTGAACTGGAAAAGAACTCGCCAAACCGACCAACCGCCGGTAGAACATAATTCTCCATTCAGGGCGGGGAAAATATATCCCATCTACATGATGTTTGAAAGGAAGTTGCAAGGTTATAGAATGAAAGTAATCTGGTTAAACTTTGGACTGGCCGTAACAAGTTATATTTTGATAAATTTCACAGAGAAATACAAAAAGGTGAAAACTTACCCCCATCGACCAGAACGTAGAATCTATCTACCCTGTCTAAAATAATATGAACGTATTTAGTTATGAGGAACGAACACTGAGTGCCGCGAATGGCGGAGTAGATGAATCAGCCTAGTAGCTAGAGGACGGCAGCATCAGGATGTGGCTGGCCAACGGCCCAGTGAGGTTCAGCCAAGAGGAGTAGACGGCATCAGGATGTGGCTGGCCAACGGCCCAGTGAGGTCCAGCCAAGAGGAGTAGACGGCATTAGGATGTGACTGGCCAACGGCCCAGTGAGGTCCAGCCATGTGCCGGTTCCACGGTTGATCCGTAAGTTGCCCTTCCATGAGGCAAGGTGGGACTTAATAATGCTCCGAATCAAAATGCACACGGCGAAAACAGTCTATCGGCAGAAATAACCACCGATCACTTGGATAAACTCTGATTACCTCCACGGCCGCACATGGCGAAATACGTTTTCCTTATCTACGCCACCCGGGGCGAATTCCACTCGCGGGAAATATTATTAGACTTCTAATCTTGAAGCACAAACTGAACATTTCGGTATTTATCACAAATCCATGAAATATCTTTCGAACAGATCCTCAGACCCCCAGAAATAATAATTGACCTCCGACCGGACACCCTGGCTCCTATCTGTCCGGCCGGGAAGTGATGCCATCTTGAATTTTTTGTCACTTCCTGTTAGAGTTCCTTGTTGCCAGAGCATAAACAATAGACAAGATAAATCACAGATTTGACAGGTGCTTACTTAGTGTAATAATCGTATGTTATTTTCATAACAAAATAAATACTCATAAGCATACACACACTCAAAGACACGCAAAATATTTACTCACACTCATGTGCATATTTTTACAATTACATGCATGAAATCAATTAATACTGATATATTTATAAACAATATCAATAAATTTTTATTTTATTATTTGCCATTTTTTAAATATTTTGTGCATTTGCATCTTATTATAAATAGAAGGTACAAGATAAGTAAATGTTCGTTGCCCGTATTTATAAGTAAGCTTTGGAATGGATTATTATTTTTATTCGTTTTCAAATATTGGTTTATTATTCAAGTGTTATAAATTTGTACTCTGATGTTGGCTTTTAACTAGTTGGACATGAACAAGTTTACCTTTAGAAGGGGTAAATACATTTTAAAACACACACCTGCCTTCTTCACGCCTAGAACCCCCGTCATTAGCACCCCAGGTAATTCAGTGTGCAATACATCAAATAGAAAACCCACCCCTAAAGCCTGGCGGAAACGAAACTCACCCTTGCTTACCTTGGCAAACTTACCGCGGCTTGCCGCTGTGTTTGTTAAACTTAAAAAAAATTAAAGCACATTAGGTAAATTTCAGAAATTAGTGCCTAATTAAATTAACTAACTAACCATTTCGTCATTTTCAACATAGGTAGGCATAAAGGGTTGGACTATGATATAACTCTGCAAACGTGGTTTATCACAGCAAATATCCCGTTTATTGGATAACCAACACCTCTGGCATGGGTCAACCCAATGGTCCGCTCTGTTTGGTGGCTTGGCATAAAGGGTTGGACTATGATATAACTCTGCAAACGTGGTTTATCACAGCAAATATCCCATTTATTGGATAACCAACACCTCTGGCATGGGTCAACCCAATGGTCCGCTCTGTTTGGTGGCTTATAAGGGGTACATGGGTTCAAAAGAGTGAGGTTTGTGCAGGTCTTTGGGGCGGATTCATCTGATACCCTACTGCGTAGCGGGCCAGATCGAGAGAGACTAGTCGACCTTTTGACCTTTCCAGCTGATCTCTCGGCCTTGGGAGGGTTGGATTCATACGTCATTCTTGGATACCCTGAACCCAAGATTCCTACCCACCCATGTTTTTCCTTCCCAGAACTCCTTGCTTTCCTTAAACATACCCTCTACACAGCATCCCCAATTTTCAAAGGCCCTGAAGGTAATTATAATATGAAAAACAACCATAGATCACAATGACATGAAAGCATCTGTCATTTGTCTTTGCCGTTGCCGTCAACAAATCATCGAAAATATACCCGAAATTTGCAATACCAAATAAAGGGTTTTCCAATAAGAGGTGTTATTTTAAATAGCCCGCTATTTCGGTAGATGTTACTTTTGAAGCTGTCGTTTTTTGATATTTGACAAGTAGAAACTACGCCATTAATAAAAATGGAACGATACACGCTTCGACAATGCATTGAAATTATTAAAATTCACTATTATTAATTATTAGAATTCCATCGAAAAATCATTTTGAGTGATGAGGCCCATTTCCACCTCGGTGGCTTCGTCAACAAGCAAAATTGTCGCATCTGGGGCTCGGAAAACACAAAAGTTATTGTTGAAAAGCCTTTCTATCCTCAACGTGTGACTATTTGGTGCGGTTTATGGTCCGGCGGAGTCATTGGACCTTACTTTTTCGAAAACGAGGCTGGAGCAACAGTTACGGTGAATGGATTGCTACGTGACACACAAGCAACGAAATGATTGATCTTTTACGGGAAAACTTTCTTTGAATATTAAAATAATACCTCTTATTGGAAAACCGTAGTTATAGACGTTCACAATCTGTAATGAATAAATGTATCTTCTGTCTTTTTCGTTTCATACAAAACTTGTGATCGTTGATGACGGGGGAGCGAGTTCTCGCTGGGATTACTATATTAGTTTTTTTAATCAATACATAATATAGTTACGTAAAACAATGACAGACAACAAAAATAATGACAACCATCTTAAACGGTACATAAATCCGTACCAAATATCCTTTTTACGTCAGACCAGAATCTACATGAAAAGGCAGACTCATATGGACAAATGTGCAAATGGAGCAATCTTCTCCGGACGCTGACTTGCCAAGGACCTAACCTAGCCTAACCTAACACACAATACAGGTGCCCTTGCGGTTTTAACTAGCGGCAGACGCCGTTTGAAAAACGTAACATGGACCAAAAATTCATCGCGTGAAACGTCCATAAGCCGGAAAGTATTTACATGACAGGAAATTGGGACGATTTGCAAAATTGGCCCAAAATAATTTTTCAAATTTCTCGTGGCACGCTAGTTTGGCACTGGTAAAGGAGATGTGTAATTACAACGGACTGTGAGTGAGAACTCTGCCTACAAACGAATATAAACTTATGTAGCATTCGCCCCGAAGGGTGGAATCATAATTAAATTCTGATAATATAGGCCTCTAATGTACACGTAACTTAGTTTATTTGATGAGGGAATACGTCACGTTTCTTCTGTGAAGTCGTGTGTTAGTTTACGTTTGTTTTAGTGAAGACATTTGTTATTTTGTTGATGTTTCCTGAGTTTCTGGCAAAATCGTATTCATAATTTATTTATTCAAAAACTTGTATATTACAATAAAATCACTCGGAAATTCCAGTATTGAGATGTGAAGCTTAAAATTAAACAAAATACAAACAGGTTGTTCGGGGGTGAAGTGCACTAACTTCAAGGATTGATTCTACGTGATCTATGAAGTAGAACATTCAAATAACTTTTTATGAAACTCGAAAAAAGTTGAATTGTTTGTATGAGAAAATATATATTCTTCTATGGAAAAAATATTTTAGTAAGGGAAAAAAGTTATTCACCTTTTTTACTTCTACCACCATATAGAATCACCTCCCGAAGTTAGTAAACTTTACCCCCGGACACCCTGTATAAACCTACAAAATTATTACAAAAATAAACACTATAATTATTTAAACTAAAATTACAGCTTGGCAGTACTTTTAAAGTTGGCAACCATAACATTCTACTGACTAAAGAAGTATTACAAAGTACCTGTGTTGGCGTATCAGCTACAATCATAGGGTCACCATACTTTTAATGACAAAAGGGATGGTATGAATAATTATACACAAAAATAACAATTAATAAATGAAAATACTAACAGATTAGTAATAGTAAGCAAATTGAGTACCTACATACACGGAGAAAAATGGTTTGGTTAAAAAAGTGACCGCATGCCAACTTCCTTATAAAATATTAGTCATTCAGAATATATCGAGAACACGTGTTTTTTTAATACGGATGATTTGCATTGAAAATCAATAAATAAATATAAAATATAGTTATCTTCTTCTATCCACACACATATATATATACATATGAATGTTTGTGTACTATGGAATCAAAAACCACTATCGTAAATATTTCAAAGTTTGTTCTTATTAGTGCCAGGAGTTCTTAGAGAGTGGTTCGAATGGTTGAAATAGTCGGAGACGACCGAGGAAGACTTAACGCATTATCAATGCACTGGAATGAGGTCGAAGTCGATAACATAAAATTTTCCAACAGTATCAATATGGATTTTACATAGAAGTCGTAGAATGGTAGGAAAATTTGGTGACGCCTGAAAAAGCATGGCACGATGAAATGAATCGAATACTTATGTGTAGTAAAATGAGGCATACTTGATTAACGAAGAAAGACTTAAGGGAATGAATAGTGGTAATATTATTTCCATCTTAAAATTGCACCCAGTTTTCCGGGACACAAGAATAACACAACCTAAAGACTTTACTGCAAAACCTTTCACAACCCCGAGTAACGTCGTGTACACATCAGCTAGTATATTATATATATTAGAATATTAACACAACTTCTAACTGTCTCGCCGTTTTGTTTATCATCGCGTATAATCCGTGCAATTTCCATACCGCCCCCGCGACCTAATACGTTTAGTTTTTCCGCCCCCGCCCTACTTCGACAGCCGCCCTTCACGCGACAACCTCTCAGATTTGCCCGCTAAGCGGTCCGGCGCTGGAAGGCTGCCAAGGAATTCTCAGACAAAAAGCAGGAAGGGCGGGACATGGCAAGAGCTTCCCAAACTGTGCTGATTCTGATACAATTAGACGAAAGTTTAGAAGCCGAGTGGACAAATGCGTCGGCTTCCCACCCAGGCGTCGCGGGTTCGAACCTCTACTATCTAAAGCCTCCACTATTGCTTTGATGTCGGTAGGAGAATTTCAAATAATATTGTCTTGTTGTTTGTAATTCTCGTGAATGGATTCTTGAAATAAAAACTCCTTCTTCACCACAAAACACTGAGCTTCCATTTAGACTAAAATACGTCACTACCGACAAATATGTAATAATTTTATAATTCCAAAACCTTGTATGTAGAGCATTCGAGAACTTTCATGAACTTTCTGAAACTTTTCAGACTCACCGACACAGTCGACGGGCCCGTTCTGAAATAAAATGAAGCATTTGCAACTGAAGCATAGCAATGCAATCTGCTAGAACGTACATTTTCGTCACCCGCTCCCACCCACGCTCAGCCACCCCCACCAAACTCTCTTACTTTCGATGTGACACCAAAGGCTATCTACCACTATAACCACCGGAGGCTGGCAGTAGTGGCAGTTGTGAATAAAAGTAGGCGGGTAGGGAAACACGTATTTATTTTTATAATATACTAGTGCGCCCGGATAGACGCTGTCCTGCCACAGACCGCCTTCTTATATAGGAAAGTTAATATTTGTGAGTACCACCAGTATTTTCGGATGAGAAATCTGAAGAATATTACGTTGAATTTTTTTTTCTTTTCTTTAAGATCTCGACAACAGCGCCACCTATCGGGTTGAAACTATCCTGTATTTCAAGCTGAAACCAACCATATACATAGACAAAATTTCATTGAAATCGGTTGGGCAGTTTCGAAGATTAGCGTGTTCAAACACAGTGTCACCTGATTTTTATATATTGTGATATTAGATTTATTTACGCCCTTTTTAGAGGCTTTTACATATGAATAGTAAGAATTTATATATTTATAGAGTACATATTTACTATACATAACTAAACTGCCTCAGTTACCGTTGACCGATCGGTGGGTGAATTGAAATCAGATTCGGGTCCCCCCAGGTGTTGTGAGTTCGATTCCTTGGCTGGCTAAGTCGTCCATCACAACACAAGCAAAATTTTTCGCTTACTATGGTGGTAGTAGGAGATTTTAAAATATTGTCAGGTTATTCAGAAAAAATGTTGTTGAATTTAAATAAATGGTCCTCTCGTATGACATTTAATAGGTTATTACACAAATTAGGTATTTTCTAAAAAAGTTTTTTTTATGCGAGCCACGGTTTGCGAATCTCAGATCTCTATCAATGGGGATAAGACACTTGTTACCAAGAATTATTATTGGCCTTTGGCACAGAAAGGAAGTTGTAAGGAGCTCTCACTACCCACGCTACCTACCAACCGTCGGCGTCGTTAGAGGTTCGTTAGTCGTTGGTCGTTAGTCGTTAACCGTTAGACTAACGGAAATATTAGAAAGAACACACAATTTCAGTGAATGGGATTCTTGATTGATCTTTTAAAATCTTGATTTCTTCTATGTGAAATCGTTCGTTTCAATGGATATTTTATTATTAATATTGTAAGGATCATTGATATAGCACGTTTTCGAGAGAATTACAACTTTAGTTATACAATGACGGACTTACTCATAAACGTGTCGTAAATTTTATTCAAAACAAAGACTTATATTCCTTTACAAGAACCTAAACACATTTAAAACTTCACAAACTTCTCGCAATACTAGAACAAGACATGCACACCAACTACTAATACCAAAAACCAACACATCCTTTGGACAAAAACACTACAGATTCCAGGCTATAAAACTATATAATTCACTTCCAACACAATATAAAACATCTAATCTTACAGAATACAAAAAACACATATGGAACTGGCTACAATCCTTTTAATATTTAATTTTTTATATTTCCCTTTTTTTTGTTATAACTATGGAAAAATCGATTTTATATTTTAATTTTTATTGTTTCTCTGTGTAACCAACTCCATCGTATTGTTTTAGTATTATATAACTTTACAATTGAAAAAGTCATCCACAACACAGGTGAACTACTAGCGTGGAGGACAATATACTATACCTTTGTAATACATATATATTTGAGAATAAATAAATAAAAAAAATGATAAACAACCGTCAAGTGAAAACCTTACTAATATTCTGAAATTATTTAAACTGATATTTAACAGCTTTAAAAGATATACACATTGTTTATGAAGCGGAATATAGTAGTTTATTTGCTATATTAACGATGTGCACTAACATAAGATTAATAAATAAATTTCTCATTTATCAAGGTATTTTTAATATTCTATAAAATCATATTACGAATGTTGAGGAGTATTTTAAGACTTGAGGAGTATATCAAAAGTTGCGTTTCATTCTATTTCCTCCGCCTATGACCGAAGAGAAATGGCTTTAACTAAGGAAAACAGAAGAACAAATGTCCAAGAAAAAGGTATTTTTCCAATACTTTACAAGAAAATTCGTTAAAACCCATATTGTCTTCGATCTCAGATGGGCTTATGTCATAATGTTACCGGTCAGCTTTGCTTAGTTTCTTTACTTTGTGCAATCTCGTCCAATGAGGATTAAAAAATATATAACATACATGTTAAAAGTCCCCAGCGTTACCCGTAGAGTTTTTATAAATCGGATGTTCAGGTTAATTTTTTTCTCATTTTGAACGAGAATGTCCAACATTTAAGATATATCAAAATTCTGTTTTAAGGAGTGGGAAAAGGGGATGGGAGGTGATTTTTCGAAATCTCATGTAGATAATGACCTTCCTCTTATTTAGAAGATCAAGTGTGCATGATTTCAACAATCTTGGAATAATACTGTAGATTTGTATAATAAACAAATCCAAGCAGCCCGCCCGCAACAAACACTCGTTGTAATATTAAAGAAGATGTAGATAGATCTGATATGTAAAAGATTATCGCAGCGCATTTTATTTATTTATTAATTTCAGTTTGTACACAAGTATTATAAAGCCAAAATAAAACCAATTATGGACTTTCTTTTTCTTTCCTTGTGATTTTACCTCTACCGAGACAGCATAATAAGGAATGAGTAATTAAAGATTTATCAATACATTTATAGCCATCGAGAGAGGTTGTAGATATTAATCAAATCATAATAGAAATATAAACAATAGAGACATTTATTCACAAACCATCAGAGAAATATTATTTTATGGACATCTTGTATTTGGTAAGTTCGCAGCTGAAAATATCCACCTTGGATAATATGCTATTGTAATTATTGCATAGTCTGTTCAGGCAAGAATTCTGCTTAGAGTTTGTTTTGCACTGCTCCACTCTGAACAGGACAGAAGAGCGTGTTGAACGCGCACGTACATTAAATTGAATTTTATTTAGCAACTCTCTCAAATTTTATCTAGATAACATAATATTTATAGTTTTGAAACGACAAATTCAAACAAGTTCGTTTTGGAACCTAATTTTGATTAATATTTTATGCATTTGCTGATGTTTTTTTGACGAATGGTCGTCAGCCATTGATATCATGAATTATTGTCAAAACACAGTTCCCGTTCAAATCTGTCTCCGTTCATAAATAAATCCGTTTCCTCAAGTTTGCTACCCGCTACGTAAGGGACCGAAGATCGACATGTCTCCCGGCTAAGGGTAATCATTAAATATCAGGGAACAATTAAAAATACTGTGAATATTGAGGAAATATCTCACGCAAAGGTGGATTTGTAAAGATATTCATCAATAATGTAGACTGTAGACTATTTATTCAGTGGTAGACAAACTAACAATACTATATATAGTCGATGTCAACTGTCAAATAATGTTATATCCTACTTGATGTCGTACTAGCAAGTGTCGACTAATTATTGATGTTCTTGTTGAAAACCCATATCGTTTCAATGTTGAATATTCGTGGTAGGATTTACGAATTTCACTATTAAATTTGTCTTTCTTCAAGTCTGTGATAGCAAAACATACCAACTTTTTAATACTGTATTTAACAAACTAACGCAACTAACTGTACCAATAGTTTTATGTAATAAAATTCATAGGCAGAGTATTCACACCTGTAAACCACATATGTTAATTCCGATTATTATTATTTTATGTTACTAAATTACAATTTTTTTCTGCTTTTTTCAGGTAAGGAACAGAAACTATCCTGTGTTATTGTAAGGAAGGACAGTCCGACGAAAGTAAGTGAAAAATCACTTTGAAAACGATAACTACTAGCTCTTTGAATTGCTGTAGACCTGGCGTCCAAAAAAGTAAGTATCTTATTTTCTCTTATTTAATAAACCAAAACCAACATTTCATCCGAAATTATAAGATTTATAAGTAGATACTTAAATATCTACCTACTTTATTATAAACCATATATATTTTACCCAACATTTAAAAAAAATTCAAATAAGAAATTATAAAAGTTGTCCAAAGAAATGTCACCATTTCGATGACAATAATTCTCTCAACAATGAAAATACGATTACCTTTATTCAACAAAAATCATCCTAAACCATTGGATCGACAAACCTATTTACCATATTCGGTTAGGTTTTCTTCTCCTTTCAAGGACTCTCACGAAGGCTTCGATATTATCTTCCTTTCCGCTTCCATTCCTTTACCAGAAACGGAAATGAGATAGATACACGTGTATCCGTGGTGTATCCTTTGGTATTATGTCCTTGGATTGGTATGGATTCCACAAACCAAATATCCGTAATCCTTTTGTCCTATTATTTCCCTGTTCTAGTTCATTGTTCGTTCTTTTGTACATTAGTGAATTCCAGTTTCATATTGAATCAAAATGTGAACTGATTGAACCCAAATGCCCAGTCTATTGAGGTATGAAAGTCATGTGCTGTTTTTGCCGTTTTTTGGCATTAAAATCAATACATTTTACTATTTTTTTTATATAATTTCAACCTTGGAGGTCTCGGAGGAACATAACTTCCCTCGTGGTCTATGTCATCTTTGAGGATATTGTTCGGAGTGTCTTTATAAGGAAGTAAATAAGAGGAAGTTCTGAAGAAGAAACAGGTTTGAGAGGTGGGTAGGAATCTGTGGGTCAGTGTGTCCAGGCAATGGGTCAATAGAGTCCTGTTGGAGAGGTCAAAGAGTTTCCCTCATCCAGTAGGTAGGCAGACGCGGACAGACGTAGGCAGACTCGCAGACAAACCTCACCCCATGAACCCGATCCCCCCTGCTAAGACACCAAACGTAGCGAACCGCTTTGGGTGACATATGGCAGCGGTATTGGTTATTCAATAAAAAGGTTCCTGGGGATGCGGTAACCATACCCTCCGCCCATAATATAATGTTATTCATGACGCAGTTTTGCAAGCCAAGAAATCAGATGATTTAAAATAAAATGAAAAATGTTGTTCCAGTGCGGGAAAAAAGAAGGGGGTGTGGCGGCTGTCGATGTCGCCCGAATCTTTCCGAACTAGAACGAACTCAATAAACGGAGTCGCCGGTGACCACCGCTACGCCACAGCCTGAAAGATTTAGGAAACCGGCGCACCAACTTCAAGAGTTTCTTGAGATTTTTAACATTAAAAATAATTAAAAAAAACCCCTATTTACCGATGAAAGGTTATAAAATTGCTTTTCCTATCTTCTTTCAAATCGCTATAGATCACAATTCTAGGAATTTTGTATTCAGTGTTGCAATAACACTTGACAGCGAGCTATAGCGGGCCATCATAGGGGACAAGCAGGTTTTGTGGGCAATATGAGTTAGAGGATGGAAAGGGGAAAAGGTAAAGTGCTCACGGATGAATAATATTTCACTGGGAAAATTGACAATACGTCTTCCACTGTCAGGTGACAAAGCCTCCATAAATAAAATCCATAATAATAGTGTGGGACACCTGAGAATTGGTTTGTGCCACGTTACGGAATGTTATGTGATTTTCCTAGAACGAAATTTCGTGTTATTTAAAAAAAATGTGTCACATTAATTGGAGTACGCTGATGACAGGATTTTTGCAATTTTTCAAAAATATACATTGGTACGGAAGATATAAGCAGTCAAAATGTTGAAATTTTTGTACAGCTGAAAAGCGAATGGATATTACGGGACATGCATGGCAGTGCTGAAGCACTGCCATCCGAATTATGAATTGTACTGTGTATGATGTCACGAGACTCAATTAAATTTTACCATTGCTCACGTTGAAAGCTCATAACTTGGTAATTGTTGGATATATCGAAAATTAATTTTATTGTCGTTATAAACACTTAAAATATAATACATTTTCTTATATGAGAATTCGTATTTTTTTAAACCTTCAGTACTTTCATCACATTTATTCACTTTGCAATGTTTTCTGTGTATATAAAATGCAGTACATACATATTTTTTTCCTTAAAAACAAATATTGTTCTAAAAACTAGATAAAATTATTTTTCTTGTGTATGCAATTTAAAATAACCATCACTATTTCTAAATAATCAAATTTTAATATCAAACGTTCAAAATGTTGTAAAAAACGCTAAACATTTTTAAATAATTTTTTACTCCAATCATAGAAAAATTGAGAGAACTCGATATTTCGAAAACACTTTAGTTTTTTTTTTGGTAATTTGTAAGAAAACTCTACCTTCACTTTTATCTCGATCATATAATAATAAAAAAGAACTATATTTTTTTAATTTAAACCGATTGTTACGATAGCGGCGCGGTATGAATTATTCATTTTGGTTTTTTTCAGGAGTTTATTAATGGCATCCAGTTTATTGAGGCAAACTGAAAAGAATTATTATTTCTCTTTCGAAAATCAGTTAATTTTTTTTTTTTTTTTTTAAATAAAAATTAACATGCTTATAAAATATGAACGTCCGGTCATATATGACCCTGGACGCCAAACATATAATTCCTGGTTTATAATAACCTTACAATATATGAATCACACCTACCAGGAAAATGTTTCTTGCGCAGCGATGGAGGATTTAGCCAGGAAAGGATTTAAATTGAGGTCCCCGGGTGGGAACGCGATGCATATGTCCACTCAACTATTAATTCGTGCTATTTATTATCGTGTTTTATTTTTTTTGCATTGAAATTCTGGGACTAACTACCATATGTATTCCTCTTTGCCCAGAATACTAATGGATGGAAAAAATTATACCAAGTCAGTGGACTTCTTCAATTTATCTTTAAACAAATATGTACAATAAATAATGTATATTTCTTAATATTCATATGTAAAATCCCCAAAAAGGGTGTAAATTAATAAATAAATATTTCGTTACATATCACCCAAGAACATTTTTTAAAGCATTCTGTTTAAATCATACCAGGAATTAAAAAATATCCTCATTAGAATGGCTATATAACACGTAATAAAAAATACCATTCAAGTATTGAAACTTATCTATAAAACAGAAAGTCTAAGTGCTGGAATAGCAAAACCTACTAATTTGAAATGAATTTGATTTTTTTTAAGGTTACACCTTTTTTCAGTTCCTCATTTTCAATCATTTTCTTCAACGGAGCTTATAAATATCACGTTGACTAACTGCTTAGTTGTAATTTAACAGTATAATACTTTAAAGAACAATAAAAAATAAGATAAGACACCATTTTCTTCGTTCAACGTATCTATGCTGAAGCTGTGTAATTGCTATTTGAAACATAAAAATCACTTTTTGCATTTTAATTTAAATTCCAGCATAAAGTTTCTTACACATATTATTTTTATTAAATTCATCAAAAATGTATTTGGTGCAAACAAAAACTCACGCGGCAAGTTTTCTATCCTATGGCGCCCAGCTGTAATTTCAAACATAATCCGATTTTAAATTCAAAATAGGAACGAACAACCTGTTCCAATTTTTATTCAAAACGTGACATTATTACGTTGCGGTTAGCTATACAGTTGGGTCAATAGACCATCAAATTTCTTGATAGGGCGCGCAACCAGTTTGCATTGTTAGCACGAATGAATTTAATGCACATAAATAGAAATCAAAAATATGTATAACAAACTTTACAATTTATATAGAGGCCCAGATCTGAATCACCATGTACTTCCCAACCTTTATCTTCTACATCTCCCTTCTTTCACAACTCTTTTCAGCATCAAAACTAGTCTCACTGAATAGTTGAAACTCTTATGCGGTAGTCATGTAAAATTTTCATAAAAAAAATCCTGTGACAGTTTTTAACCCTTCAAAGCTCGGAAGGACATTACAAGCCGCAAACATCATTTTCCAAGAACATCATATTAGGGCCGCTAAGGGACAGATTTGACCCCGAATGTTTATAAATTATAAGTATTTTTCATTCTTTTCTATAATTCTTTTAATATTGTTATTTTTATAACTCTTTAAAATGCCATGGGTATACTGAATACATATGGTTACATTTTTTAAGGTTATACGATAGTATATAGTATAATCGTAGTTATAAACAATGTTTTTATATGGTTTACAATTGGATTAAATTTGAATAAATATAATAATCTAAACATTTTCAGAAATTATATTATGACATGAAAGATTTTCTTAGGTTCCTTTTTTAAATCGAATTTATTGTGTTAAAAATGTCGATATATTTGTTTAAATTTATTTTACGCGCGTAGAGCTTTTACAATATTTGTGGAAAAATTGTGATGAATAATTTAGGACACGAGAAAAAAATAATAAATATTTTATTACAATAGACAAACAATACATACATATATGAAATCAATATACAAGAAACAACTAATTTAATAATACCGTATCGGATAGGTTTACAAAGAAACAACTTAAGGTTCAAGAATAGGGTTTTAATAGGTTCTTAAGAGGAAGCTACAAGCCAAAAATTTGCATATTCTTGGTATACCTTATATTGTAGGTAATAGGCATTAAAATTGCTTGAGAAATAGTGTCAAGAATCGTTCGATTTCAAGAATAAAACTTGTTTTTATTTATTTTGTAAATAATTTTATAAGAAAGCAAAAAATTTAATCAAGTGAAACTGTCACAGATAATCTTAGCTATAATGCTGTATTTTTTAAAGTTGTTTCTTTTACGCGTTCATACAATTTAATTAAAAACCATATTTTTTTTAAGTAGTTTACATTTATATTATTTATTGAGTAATTTATTTTTTTATTTGTATTCTACTCAAGCGAAACGATAGGAAAACCTTCAATTTATCTAAAGCATATTTTTTGGTATTCGTAATGTAAACCAATTCGTTATAAAGATTAATTGAAATAGTGATTTAGCATTAAACTTCGCCTTAATATGATCCACAAAATCCACCAAGTTACATTAAACAGATCAGTATCACCTTAGCATTGATTTCACATAGTGTAAAAACGTGGAATCTGAGAATTAGCAATGTGCTTCTGTTCACTGCGGTAGAAAAGAGTATTGTGTCGTGTTGTTCTTGTGGGTATGAGCATGTTTATAAATTTAACGAGTTCATAACGGCCTAATTTAGAAGTTTAATATTTAAAATTAGAAAGTTGAATAATTTATTTTGCGTCTGTCTTCTAATGTATGATTTTTTTAGTATTTAATAAGAAAAGTTAATTTATGTATTTTAGCTGGATATTTAATAAAAAAATATGAAATATACATTTTTTAAGAGGTATACCAAACTACTGAGTTGTATTCGATTAGGCTTCTGGCTAGAGACACATATGACAGTGTTCTGGCTTTTACGGAATTAAAGTACTATTTCCTGTTCAAATATAAAAATAAGACTCTTTTACAACACAACTACACCACCAGAACAATAACCAACGGTCACTACAAAGTACCTTCACTACATACCACGTCAGCTCAAAGATTTTTTTTTTCCTATTTCTAAAATCTTTAACCCTATCCCTGAAAACCGTGAGTCAACCCCATTCCTTTAAAAAACAAATTACGAAATGAATCCTTACACACGGAATACACTACAACTACAATACTATTCATTCTACACTCTATCATTTTAATCACCTTCCAGACAAAACATAATATATCTTTATTTTCTAAATTAGCGGTATAGTGTGTACATTAATAATAAGTGTGATCTGTATACTAATAATATCTCAAATATTTCATCTTCTTATAATTCTCTAACTTCTCCATCTTCTTCTTGCAACCTAAGCTAGTTATAGATAATTTTTATTTTTTATATTATAGTAATGTATAGATTCTATGTCCGCAAACTGTAAAATTCACCAGCCATAACACATCCATCCCGATATTCATCCCTAGCATGGAGGATGAAATATCACAAAAAACCACATGTACTCTCTAAATCATCAATAAAATAAAATATAATAAATAATAAAAGTTAATGGTCGTTCTTAATATATTGCAAATATATGTGATGTGTTCGCGGTTAGAAAAATAAATAATTATTCTTCTCAGTACGCATTAAATATAAAATTTATAAACTTTTATTGTACTATAAATGGCATAAATAGTGAAATGAGAGTTTGTTTTACTAATGTATATAAATAAAAATATAAATATTCGTTTGTTCAAAATCTTAAATCTCCAAAAGTTCTACACCGACTGCTTTGAAATTTTGACTCGACGTTGCATTCGAATACGCGTATGTTTTTATATACCTTCAATATAAAGATGTCACATGTGACGGATAGACAAAGGGATTTAAAAAAAAACTATCGTCATCTATTGGACGTAAAAGCAACACGCGCTATTGATTCTGTATCTGCACAGACAGAATGCTCCACAGAAACGCATGGCGGGGTACAGCTAGTTCCCTACTAAAAAAATGTTTTTTGTAAATATTTCGCTCAAAATTACGATTTTTTTTTTAACATTTTAATGTTTCAGATCAGATTTTAAGTATTCAGAAATATCAACTTAAATAAAAAATTAAAGATTATTTTATTAAGTTTCTCAAATAATATTTGTTTTTACAACAGCTTTAAACATAAGAAATATATACTAGATAGAAAATACCGCGCTTTGCTTCATTAAAACTTGCAGGTAAAAATATAAAAACCTAGAAGATACTCGTATATAATGTTATTTGAGCTTTTCTTCAAACTATCAAGTCAGAAAAGTGTAAGTTTCAATTTACCTCGAGGTGTTCATTTGACCTCTATCCTAAAGTTAGTTCCCCGTTTGCGGGTAAGAGTTTCACAAATAAACAAGTTTAGTTTGTTCATTCCAATATCCATAAATGTCTCTGAGAACGACTCTGATGCCATTCGTGTAAGGTTATCCAAACTAAATAATGTATTCACGACTACCAGACCTTAGTGACAGTTTACTTGCAAGTGTATATACAATCTACTAAGAGAGCATGATCCCATGAATTTTCAAATATTGATAACATTTGACCATGTACGAGAAGATAACATGTACGAGTATATTATGAAGTACTAATATTAGATTGGGTGCGGGAACGTTGCGGCTAGAGCAAAGCTATCTAAGGACGAGTTGTTAAAGAGAATTTGAACAATTCTTCAAATTTCAAAGTGAATTTTCAAGTTCTGTTTTTATATTAGTTCTGTCAAGTTACTGGCCTATAGTGATGTAATAACAGAGCTTGTATAGGACCTTCACATGACCCAAAAATGAGCGATGAAATTTGATAAATTGTTCAATTTCTCTGAAACAACCCATTCTAAGCATTGACAAGGAACATCGGAGCTACGCACTCCATAATTTTCGGTCAATATAAAACTCATAATTGCCAACCAATAGTAATACCACCAAAAGTTTTTATACGTCAAAGAACATTTCTGCGTTTTATCGAGATAGTTACATTGGAAACAAATTATATATAAAAGTAAGGTACTTACAGCATTAAAATTGTGTACTATGGTTTGTGCCATTCAATTACCAGGTATGGTGTACTAAACTGGGGCGTTGCAGCCAAAACTGTACTAGTTCCGCTAGCAAAGGCACACAAAGCTGTATTAATAGTGATGAATAACAAACCTTTTATGTATCCATCGACACCCTTATTTAAAAACAAAATTATTAGACGTAAGACATATAGACGTATGTACACGCACTCATAATGTAATTTACAAACAATTCCAAGCTTCATAGTCTTGTAGATCACAGTTATACAATAAGACTAAGATCAGAACAAAGGATGATAGTTCCAAAAATGAATACATCGTTTTGACTACGTTTCCATGTATTCCTGGCTCTTTAGGTGTATAATGGGTTCAAGCAGTAATGCAATAAGGTTAAAACAGACCCTCTTCAAAAGCAAATTACCGTATGGCTGATAGGAAGTGGCAGAACGAAATCAGAAAGCTTCCTGAATGAAATTATTGTCTGACTGAAGAAAGAACACTTAGGTGAAATCATTCCGACTTTATCGCTATTAACGTATATATATTTGTTTTTGTATTACGATATATGTAAAACATTGTATTATTGTTTTTATATGTTCTTATTTATGTTACTACCATAATACGGGCATTTGTCTATTTTGGGGTATTAATAATAACTAAATATAATAAAGATAATATGGTGGGATGAATTCTCCTGCGGTTAATGTTGACACGTTCAAATTAATTCGGTTTATAGATAAGTAATGCGTGAACTGCATTCTACTGAGACCGATTGCAAACTGTCGTCCAGGGAAAGAAGTAGAGAGAGGGGGGAGGGACCAAGGAATAATTTATTGCTATAGCAAAATCACGATTCCCGATAAAGAAAAGTAACTCGCCTTTATTGGTGCAGACAATATATTTTAGCGAAATCACGATTCCCGATAAACAATAGTAACTCGCCTTTATTGGTGCTGACAATATGTTTTAGCAAAATCACGATTCCCGATAAACAGAAGTAACTCGCCTTTATTGGTGCAGACAATATGTTTTAGCAAAATCACGATTCCCCATAAAAAAAGTAACTCGCTTTTATTGGTGCAGACAATATGTTTTAGCAAAATCACGATTCCCCATAAAAAAAAATAACTCGCCTTTATTGGTGCAGACAATATGTTTCAGCAAAATCACGATTCCCGATAAAGAAAAGTAACTCGCCTTTATTGGTGCAGACAATATGTTTTAGCAAAATTTGTTTTTATTTTTTTACAGGTTTGTGGTAATAATTATTCAGTTTTATTATGGTAACGCGACATTTTGAAATCTTTTAAAAAGGCAAACCTGTCGAATAAAATGCAAATAAAATGAATGCGATAAAATCTTAGTTTGCCCCAATTCGGTGTTGTAGTTTATTAGCCTCTCGCAATATCTGGCCCAGTCGTTTGATCGTGGTACTTATTACGTCTTTACGTCTCGTTGTTAAATAATACTCCAATACAGGATGAGTCTAGGGATTAGACTGTTTAAAAATATAAATTATATATTACTTCAATGTAGGTATAAGAAATATGACCATTTCTGGCTATTATAGATCTCGCCTTCAAAATAATCAACCTGTTAAAACCCAAGTTTTGCAAAAATGACTTAAAATTTAAAAAAATGTTCTGAGCAAAATCCCGATTGCGTAGGACCGACATTTGCTGTAATGTTCCATCCATGTTCGTACAATATGTCCGCGTGTGTACCACCATGTATACAACCATGTGTACCACCATGTGTGCCACCATGCAATGCCATCGACAACAAGTCTATCTGCTAAGTTTCAGCTTTATCGGATGTCGGGAAGTGGGTTAATTTGGTGAGTTAATAGATTATAATCATGCCCAACTAACTTATGTTAATATAATAATAAAACGACCGAACGATTAGTCATAATAGACCCGACATAGTTTTACAAGACAAAATTAAAAAAAATAACTTTTATCATTGATATTCCAAATTCCTGTTATATTCAAAAATCTGTTAATGAAAAAATAAGTAAATACACAGATTTAGGAAATGAGATAAAAATAATTTGGCATTCTCAGACCATAAAAATATTACCATTTGTTATTTCGGCTACTTGCATTATACCTAGCTCTCTCATTAAAAATTTAGACGTATTTGATCTATCAAAAAAATTAAATATAAAAATGCAAAAGTTAGTCATTTTAAATACATGTAGAATTACGAAAGATTTTTAAAATATTTATGTTGACGGATCAGTAGGATTTATAAGCCCTGTTAGGAGTTCTACCGAGCCGAACCCTCTGATATGAAAATATCTGGAGTCGGTGAATTATTTGATCTCTGGTGAGTTGACGTGTTGTTCTTGTATTGGTTTTTGCTTATATAATGCACTTGCATAATGTTGATTGACTAGATTATCATTTGTGGAAAAGTGTGTGGAAGGGTTTAGTTTTTCATATGGGGAAGATTACCCGGACACAAAGTCGGAAATTTAGAATTAATAATAAGAATAATAATAAAATATATATTTTTAAAAATTATCTTTCATAATTTGTGTTATAACGTAAATAAGTCGTTTGTAATTTAAATTTAAGCCCATCATATATTTAATTATATTTACGCTGTAGATAGGGCAATTTTTTATCATTGACTCACAAATAATCACAAAAAGTTGCTAAAAACGTGATAAATACGTTACGATTCTGTTATAAATAGATTACACACTATTGATAACTCTTATGCTAAGTTAGCTGATGTTTTAAATATGCTTCTATTGAAGTTTAAAACTGTTTTAATTAAACATTTTTGCGGTGCAAATTTGCATATCAGTTTTGTTTGTGTTTGTTTCTTCTTAATTTCTTTCATTAACTATGTACTAATAATGTATATTATTTTTTATTTTGTCGTGTTAACTTAAATAATCTTATTTTATTTCTACTTTTTTTATTGAAATGTGACTGTTAATAATTATAATGTATGTAAATAGCACCTGTGCTAGTAATTCTACATGAATACATATTTATGTACGTATTTAGTTTGGTGAGGAATTCATATGCCACTGGCATACTCCAACTCGCTTTTTATAATGCCATCTAACATGTCTATCATTGCATCTAGGTCATATTTCGTGTGGCTGTGTTGCGGTCTATCCTTTTTGCATATCCCTCCGGAGAAACGCTGTGATGGTTAGTTAGTTAATTCAATTTATCTCAAACGCAAGTATATTTGAATTCAGTTTTCTCGCACCCCCTATTCAAGAATAAGTTAAGGGTAGGAGGTACGTTCCAGGCACCCTAGGTTATATGGCAACCGGCGAGTTACGACTGGCAGAAGCGAGGGTGCTAGTCGCGGGCGGCCTTATTTCAGATGCGAAGGCAGATTCATTAATTTGACACTTAATGGCGCGTCGAAATCCAGGGGGGATGTTGTAAAACGAGAAACTGATGTTTCGTTCGTTTTGCGGAGGTAATTTTGGGAAGTTATCGATATTTTAGAAGTTTGGAAATTTAGTTATTGGAAAATTGAATACATAAGTTATTTTTTAAAATAAAACTATCGATTTCCGCCGCCTCGGGACCCATTTATTGGATAACCAACACCTCTTCCTTAGGTATCCCCAAGTGCTTTGCTACGTTTGGTGACATAGATGGGGTGCCCGGGTTCATGGGGTGAGGTTAGTTTGACGGTGGACGCTTCTGCCCACCAGTAGCGCGGCGGGCAGGATCGATAGAGAGTGGTTGAGTTAGGCCTTTTGACCTCTCCAGGACTCTCTCGACCATTCGCCTTGTATGACAGTGGGAGGGTTGGATTCATATGTGCGTCACTCCTAGACCCACTGACCCCAGATTATATTAATACTTTTTTTTCTTCGCTGCTAATCTCACTAGGGAAATCCTGTGTCGAGATGAGAAGCTTTACAATTATATTTTATCAAATAAGTAAAGTATATAAAACATAAATAGAGAGATTATATGAAATATGGGGTTTCTAAGGTGATTTATGACAAAAACTACGATATGAGTAATCCAAAATCACTACTCTCAGCTACGAGTAGCTTGGAATTTGGGACCATTTTGTTGAATAGATTTAACGAACCTATAGTTTTTATATTTTCACTGAACATATAATAAAGCAACGGAGCTTTATAAGAAAAACTTTTTTGTCTAAAGGATGTTCTGGTATTTACCGGCTGATACATTTAAGAAGAACCCAATCTAGTATTGCGTATATACAACTTTACATGAACACAGCGAAAGAACAAGCGCATAGTATACAGTTTTTAATGTTACTTTGTCCAATTTATTTCTTAGAGTCTTGAATACGATTAATACGATTGTTGCATTTTAGATTTCTATCAATTATTGAGTCAAAATATTTGATGTTATCTACTATCCAAAGTTTGACAATTACACTCCTGTACTTAATAATGTATTTTTAAAGATCGGTCCAAAGATGGCTGATCTATAGAGGAAATGCTAAAAGCAATATATTTTGTTTTGGTCATGTTGGAGGTTTTTAACAGGTTTTGATCAAGCCAAATTTTGACTAGCCTTAATCCCGCCTTGCTTTTAGCATATGTATCATCATATTACCAGCAAATACCAAAACAGTGTCGTCCGCAAATACAACTGAAGTACTAGAAAACGGTAGCTTATCAAGGTCGTTAATATATAACAAAAAATAAAATTGGACCTAGAACACTACCCTGAGGAACACCATATATAATTGATTTATTTGAACTAATGTGATATTTAATCATAAGTCTCTGTGATGTATTTCCAAGAAAAGTTCTGAAGAAATCTAAAGATGTATTAAAAATACCCATTGAAATGAAAGTTTTTTAGGAGTAAACCATAGATAGACACAGTTTTTTCCTTATCTTTTTCCGTACTTCAGAACTTATTTTACTTCTTTTCCTTAACAATACCCCTTCTCACAGCATCCCCAAAGATGATACAGGCCCTGAAGAAGATTAAAAAAGTATTTAAAGATTTTTTTGTTTGCTTACAATGTTTGTAGGTTGCAGAAAATTACAAAATTTTGAAAAAAAAATCAATACACTGGAAGGAGAATGAATGTGGTGTGTTAAGATGTGGACACTTACAAAATACACCAGAAAAGAACGAGAACACGAAGAAGAAAATTAATGAAAGAAAATGGATAAAATCATATATTTTTTTATGAAAATTTGACGGAAAACAAATTGCTCTGAGAATGGACAACCGATGAACAAACCTCATTATTCAGTTATGTACCTAAACGAAACCAAGATTGCCAAAGGCCGCCCTAAAACCAGTTGGATTGGTTACATAATGTAATACGATATTACGTACCAACATAAATAGCCAGCGTTGGTCGTTACAGAAAACGAAAAAAACAAAAGAAAATCAATTGTTTGGTACGCACGTTCGCAAAAACTTCACGACCCGACGCGGCTCTTATAAAATTCTTTCCATAAAGAAGTAAAAAAACTTCAAGAGGCGACGGGGTAAATAAAATAAAATATTTGCCCGCATTCTTACTGGATGTAAGTAGGTAGAAGGTTTCTTGGGAAACGCATCCCAGAAATATTCTCATACTATAATAAATAATTGTAGTAGTAAGGTTGTAAACCGTTGGGGTGGATTACACTGGGAAGACCCTGCGAAAGAAAAATATAATGAAAAAAACCTGAATTATTTAAGAACTCTTAAAAACCGCGAAAGAAAAGTTATTTTTTTATTTTTTTTTAGAAAGATATCATCATAATAATGAGCGCTACCATTTCGTGAAAGATATTATTTTTGATGTCAATTTGAGGTTATATAAAAGAGTCCCAATTGATCCCATCCGTCTGGAGCAAGTGATACTATGTTATTTCAAAATTGGGGTATATTTCGAGGCTCAAGGTTAAGGTGAGGGGAGGGAAACGAGGTTAGAAAGAGAAAGTGGAGTAGTTCCTGCCTATTCAGATCTGATCATAAAACCGGAACGTGCTGCAAATATTCTATATTTATCGTTTTTAGTGAGTTGATACAGAACAAATTAATTAAATAAAAAATAACAAAAATTAATGTCAGAGCGTATCGAAATTCTGTATTAACTAGACCATTTGGCATTTTATCTGTCTGCAAATTTGTTTGTTACATTCAAATTCCGGTTCAAGATGGTGGCCGTGTTAGATACTACATTTTAATCCGCCAGAGTTCGCACGATCGTGGTTAATGTGGTACCTTCTTACCGGCCTGAAGAAAGTTTGTAAAAATAATTGTCATTGAGATGGTTACATTTATTTGAAAAAATTGTATAATTTATTTTTTTTTTAAATTACATACAATATGTGCGGTTTATAAAAGGTATTTAAATACTTACTTACAAAGAAATATATTAAGAAAAAATAAAAACAAACTTTGTGGATACTGTTCACAGAAGTACTAGTATATTTATCTATATGTAAATTCTACAAGAGTCGTTCGAAAAATGTCCACCAATAACATGAGATCTTTTTAGTTCTACGAAATACATTGTAAAAATAAGTTAGAAAACGGGCGCTTTACCTTAAATTCCATTAGATATTTCATATGGAAGTTAAAAGCATCTAGGTAGTCCAAGAACGTTTTCACTGGAAACCTTTTTGCGTTTTTTAACTCCTCGTGAATAATTTACAGATACCTTCTTAGTATTTCTTGCGTAAGCAGATTACAAAGTGTGCATTTATGAGTGTCCCCTTTATTTATTAAAGTTTCATCCTGCAGAACTGTGAAGATGGTTCAAATCCAGTCTGCCATTAAAGGCTTTTCAACCTGATTCTATAGTTTAAGGCTCTCGTCTCTCAGACACGCATTGGTCTGATGTTAATTTTGTTCTGGCTGTTTCATAATATTCAAATGTTGTTGTTTTTTTTTAAATAATATCCTTACTAGAAAGACAGACTGTGGGTACAAGTTTTTTTAATGTCGTTACCGAGTTTATGTCTTCCTTGAAGTTTTCACTACATCTTTTAATACATCTTCTGTAAGATCTTTACTTCAGGTTTTTACGTATTTCCTGATTTCTTTCTCCTTTTCTGTAATCTCTTTTTTTAAATCTGTTGGAAGGATAATAATATGGCAAGAACAAATGGCAACGCCTTACAGCAAAAGTTTTAAGGGGATGTACTAAGGAACAATATTACAAGGGAAAACAAAAAAATGCTTTATTCAACTTTAAAGGATAAATAGTATTACCCTACTGACAAACACACCTACATCAGAAAATTAAATAATATTTCTAGTCAGAAAACCATAAATTCTAGGCTACATAATTATATAATGCCTTTCCAAATAAAATAAAAATACCATAAAGAAACATGAACAACATATAAACATGGCTAAGTTAACATAAAGGTGAGGAAAATGTGAAGTGAAACCAACACAAACAACCTACAGTCAACAAATATGAAGATGACGAAATAAATAAACATGAATTTGAGTTGTACATCAAAAATCACAGTCAACAAATATCAAGATGAGGTCTACAAATATGAAGATGAGGAAATTGACAAACACATTCATCAAACATCAATATGAGGTCTGCAATGAAGATGAGGAAATCATGATGTAACATCGACACAACAACCTGAATTCCGCCTCGGAACGAGGATCCCTAGTGAGAAGGACATACTGTCAATATACTATGTATGTATCTTTTAGTCAATAATAATAAAATAGTTTCATTTTATCTGTGACATGCAACTATGTACTACTGTGTAAAATACAAAGAAGTATGACTGAGTTTTAAATCGGTCAGAGCAAAGAACTAGGCACGAATCACCAAATTATGCAAACCAAACTGTAGCTGTATGTCGCGTCGATGAAATCGATTTTCACAGGTTATGTTTGGCTACATTCCAGGGAAAATTTCTCGTTTTCAGAACATATTGGAGACTAGTCCATATGCTATTATATATCCATACCCATATGTATTGTGAAAATTTTCATATGATATCTTCAGAAGATGTGTAGAGTATTTCCATTTGAAATGTTATGGAAATTTAACAAAAAATCATCCAAGTTTTTTTTTACTATGGTACATTTATTGTTAATTGTCTTTGAAACGTAATTTTTTTTTTAATAACTGATGATTGAACCTTCTTACCCCGGGCCTGGAGTCAACAACTTTATCAACCTCGCGAAATCCGATTTCTCAGAAACGCGTACATGTGGGCGTGTGTGTACGTGATTGCCTATCGAGAAGTGGGTTAATTTCCGCTAGTGAAATTCAAATAGTTGTTTTTAAAAACAAAAAGTGATTTTCATGGCCTGCTAATAAAATAATCGGCTACGAAGTTCACTCTGAATTCGTAGCCAAGTGCCACTGTTCCAGTATTTGTTGATAAATTAACACAAAATAATGTGTATTTTATTTTATTTTATTTTTATTTAAGTTTTAATCCAGCAGGACTAGGAGGATAGTGCAATCCCAGTCTGCCATATTACATGAAATAAAACAGGAAAACAATAAAATAAAGTAAAAAAAAAAAAAAAATTATAAAAATGGAAATAAGATAAAACAAAGAGAAAAAAAATATTAGGCAGGTACCTAAATATAAAATAAAAATATAAATCAAAAATAAAATAGTCATATAAATAGGTAATACAATAAAAACAATTAGATTAAGTTTAATTTATTATATTTGCTTTAACACTTCCGCTTCGCATGGGGGTAATACACTTCCCCCAAACGAGAGTATTGGAAGATATCTATGTTGCTTTTTTTTGTAAACATTCAACAAACGATGTTGCATTGCCATGAATTATCAAACTCATTAAGGGATCGCCAATTGGTAGTTTTGAAAGTAAAAAGTTAGTTAAGTAGAAGAGTTGAAAGTAGTTTTACATCACATACCCTATAATTTAGGTAATCCTAGAAAAGCTAATCGGTAATGGAACTGCATTGAAAATTAATTTTTTCTATTTTTTAACATATTATTAATATTTGTCAAATTCCGACGAAATTACTCTCCCCTCCTCACCTTCCCGTAGTTAAAAACGGGTTTACAGGCCGTTTTTTACAAACTTTTAGTATATTGGAACACGTGTTCATGCAGTTGCATTTCCCTTGATAATATATTATGACCAAATACGAAAATATTAGGTTTTTATAACACGTTTTACGACATCGTGATAATATATTTGTATTTTAGTAAAAGTTTACCAGGAAACCTATTAATTCATTCGTTAAGAGAATTGCTAATAATTTGAAGAGATTCTTAAAAAAGTAGCAATACTCATTTATATCCGTGTGGGCGATGTCTGGTTAAAAAGATGGGTAACAACTAATATAAGGGTGTTACTGGAAAAGGCCAAAGATATATTAAGAGACAGTCTGAGTTTAGGATTTAATGGGGTGACCCCTCTTCGGATCGTACGTAAATTTTACCTTCAGATACGTAAAAATTAACCATGTTTAGTTATCAAATCTGAATAGCCAGGTATTAAATCAATCTCCCCCCACACAATCTAATTTCTTTCTTCCTTTCGTTCAACCTCACAATGTACTACAATTACGACGTAGCCCCACGGACTTCGGACAATTAGGACTATCGTGCTTTGTTCACATAAAAAAAAACTTGAAAACTGAAACTCGACGGATACTGACGGTGCAGATGCTGTCGGCAGCATTAGAACGAGTCCTTACTCAGACAAGAAGAAAATAATAATGGGTCTCATAAGAAATAAAATTATTAATGGATTTTGAAAACAAGGTCTATAACACTAGCACTGAATTTTCCAAACTTGAAACGCAAAATAACGACATTTGCCGATTACTTCTTTTGATTTAGTTTTTTTCCATCTAGTTTTACAACGAGCTTTCGTCTTTTCTACTTCTCTTAATCTAGACTTCTCTTTAAGACCTGCATTAACAGCAAATCCCTTCCTTAATCCGTTTCACAATGTCGCCCAACAGGGTGGCAATATAGTTCCTCTGGCTTTACACTGTAGAGACGGGGTTCTTTAATAAGATATAAAAATACATTACAGAGTGTTTCACACGATTGATGTAGGTACTTATTTATTAATTAATTTATTGTTATCGTGTACATTATATCATTTATTTATTATCGCCTTACTGGGTTTTAACATAATGATTTTAAATTCAATTGAAAAAAACAGTAATATAAATAAAAGATTAAAAAATACAAATATAAAACACAATATATATTTATTAAGTTGTTATCACACTAACTTTAAAAAACCCTTGAAATGGTAATATGTGAAATTTTTTTTTTTTTTTAAAGAAATTGGGAACACTTAAGCATATGCAAAAGTTTTGATTACTTTTTTTAACGTTTCCTCATCTGTGGTGTGTATTTACTACACATTGCTTCGAATAACTTTAATAACTCTATAAATGTAATTAATTCTGGGTTCAGATTTTAGGCATTCCTCCGTTATACATTTATGCACTGAATTAAAAAATAATATTTTACATAGTTTTCAAATACAATAAAAAATCAGAGATTTTCGTTAAAAATCGGGAAAAATTCACCAATACGTGTGACACTACTACGCGAAGAGTGTGCGAGGAAATGACGCGCTATTGATGTCCCGCTTTAGTTCGCTATGCGGGAACATGAGAAATTCAAACGTCCGTAGTTGTATTTACACCATCGATGCCTACGACCGCATAGCTGTGTGTGTGCGTCCAGCGCCCATGGCCTATCCATCGAGCTCCTGCGGCCAGTCAGTCGGGGGACCGTCGTTAGATGAGGACTTCTCGCACGTTTTTTTAGCATCTGCCGATGGTTTTTTCATGTTTTCAGCAGTAAAATTACAATTATTATCTAATTTGATGTAAAAAATAAGCGATAAACTATTAAATATTCATTTTTTTCCGATATTGAATCGCCTATTTTGAGATGTGTATTGACTACACAGCACCGGAACGCGTGAATTTTTTTAGCACAGTAAGGGAAAGGTTAAGTTACTTAAAAAGTGCCGAACAAATTTTATTTTGAATGTGTTAAGATTTAATTCGAAAATATCAGAGTCATCTATAAGCTTATTGCCCGGTCTATGTATTATTTCCATAACAGAATTGAACACAAAGTTATAGTTGTGAAATAATATATTCAATCTAGTATATTTTGGAGGTAGTGTAGCGACAAAAGGTTTATAGCGTCAGGGCAGTCCAATCTTGAATTTACAATTTTATACAATAAAAGGATATCGAGTATTTTTCGCCTTTCAGATAATTTTTACTGTATATTGTTTACTTCGTAAATTTACATAAATAATTTGATTTATAGTACTAGTTTTGAAATTAATAAAGGGTGGTGGTGCGCAAATTCTTCGTTCGCAATTGTGCGGGGTTGGTTGCGGTAAGTGCGATAAAGACTTTAGACAAAACAAAAACGAATTGAATTTGCCTTAGTTTTTGCAAGAGGAAATGAGTGGGAAAGGCCAAAGACTTACCCTGGTCTCGTCCTCCGTAGCCACTGGTTCCTTACACTTATCAGCTTGCATACAATTAAGGGCAATTCCCTTTTAACATTCGCTCACCCAACACAAAACAAAACAGTGACATTCACTGCGGCGGGTAAAAACGTTTCACTGGACGATGTGTGCTCCAAAACAATCACAGCCGAATTCAACATATGCGGGTATTCACAAGATGACACGATTGTTCGCGGACCAAGATGCAACGATAACAATGCTCCTTGTCTTTTGGCCCGGGTCAAGGAAAGGGGACAAGGGGCAAAGGGGGGGTGAAGGGTACACATTTTAAGGCTATTCAATTTTAAAACCTCACGCGCAACTGAAGGGTAAAAATGTATTTGATTTTTTAATGTGTTATGTGTGGCTTCATGTGGAGTTACGATCTGTCATGTGGTGTTACATGTGGTTACATCATGTGGTGTTATGTTCTGTGAGGTCATATGAGTTTGAATCATATGGTGTTACGTTATGTGAGGTTAAATCATGTGGTGTTATGTTATGTGAAATTCCGTTGGGTAGTAAATAGTTATAATTTAATTTTGTGAAAATCACGGGATATTTAAATGTTACTTTGAATTAACTCAACGTACGTTTTACAAGTAAAACGGTGTAGTTACTGTATTCTTCTGCACAGGCCAATCTCAGAAAATCTTTTCCAATGATAATAAGGCTTTTGTTTCTAACCGAAAAAAGCCTCCGAAAATAAGTGGCCCTAAAATCATTCCTTAGGCGGGGAGGCAGCGCGTACTTACGAGTATGTACGTGATGTTTTAAGGCTGTGTTTTGGGACAGAAATGCTGTTACTATCACAACATATTATTTCGAACAAGTTATGAACATTTCCATTTAATAACAGTTCAATGTTATATATTTAATAACATGATCTGATTTAAGATTTTCACGGCCAAAAGTTTGTTTGTTATTTGCTTTTGGGGTGTTATGCCGTGTTGAGCTAAGTCCTTTTTTAGCCACACGTTACAGTGTCCATTATCACACATCTGCCCTGATGATGGATACTGTAACGTTGTCCGAAACGTTGGCTAAAGAAGGAGTTAGCTCAACACGGCATAACACCCCAAAAACAAATAACAAAAATACCATGATATTAAAATGTATTTTTTTTAAAAGAAAGACAAAATTCCCGGGCTATGAATACCACAGTAAGAGGAAAATGTTGCTTGTGTTGTGATTGAGGACTTAGCCAGCCGAGGAATTGAACTGAGTGGGACACAAACGTGATGCCAACTCAGCCACTGATCGGTCTATATATGTTGTACATTTTATTTGTTTTACGTCATATGGCATTTACAGAATATAAATATTATTATTGAAATAGGTGGCAATTATATATGTTGCCACCTTGTAACCAATGGATTGCTTGGCATAATGAGTATGTATGGAGTTTAAATGTATGTTATCGTGTTGCCGTGTAAAGTGTATGTAACTACTTTGGACGTTTTAATGAGTTCTGTGTTTGTATGTATTTCTTTTTCATATAAGGAGACATGTATTATATTCATATAATTTTCTTGATGTTAACAGTTTTGTTTCCATATATAATTTTTTGTGGATGTTCTAGGTTTGAAGTGAAATAGCTTTTTGATTACTTTGTTTTGTGTTAAATCTAGTTCATTTATATATTTTTCGTATGCATTTCCCCAGATTTCAATCAAGTAGTTAAAATGTGAAAGTACGAGGCTATAATATAGACCTTTTGAAATTTTTTATTTGGTAACAGATATGATAAACGGCTACATACCCTAATTAAGGGGGGTGATTTTAACTTTAATATCTGGAATATGCTGTTTAAATGTTAGGTGTTTATCAATGCACAATTGCACAGTCCAAGATATTGCTCTTGTTTCAACAATCGCAGGTTATTATATTCAATTTTTAAGGATACACGAGGAGGAATAATTTTACTGGTTAAGATTAAAATCATGTATCCTGTTTGTTAACATGATCAATCATGAACAATCTGAGAGTATCTTCCACTCTAAATGTTGAAAGGCTTCAAATAATTTTTGAAATGGCTATCCTGACACTTTGCAACCTTCATCTACTACATCTCCTTATTTTCCCTTTACTTCCAGCAGCGATGCGACATTTCATAAAGTTTTTGAAAGCTCGGAAGTCTCCTGCAGTGATATATTAAATATGGGAAATATATAATAAATTGGGAATAAGTCACTAATGAGATGATATCAAAGGAAGCAAGTATTGCAAAGGATTAGAGCTGGCAGAGGTAGGATGAGAGTGGACTTAATGCACTGGAAATGCAATCCCTGCGGTATATACACGAGATAAAGTCCACATGACAGAAAAGTTATTTTTTAAAGTTTATTTTATTTTTTTACTGTACCACGGATTAATTATCCATTTGCAGTATGTAGGTACAAGTATTCTTATATCAATATTTCTAACATTTTAAATGCAAGGTTTGCAATTCTTATTAAATGTTTATTTATTTATTTGTAAGAAATTAAAAGCAGCTTATGTATTCCGTGTTCTAGGGGCAAGGCTCTCGACTAGCAATACGAAAGTCGCGGGTTCAATTTCATTCAATTCATTCGATTCGTTCTTAGGTTCAACAGCTTGGCTGTGGAACGAACTGCCGGCCTCTGTGTTTCCTCCCTCCTACAACTTGGGACTCTTCAAGACCCATGTTCACTCCTTCCTCTCCACAAAAAGACCCTCCACACAGCATCCCCAAAGATGACATAGGCCCTGAGGGAAATTATTTTCTTCAGGGCCACCTGTGTGGAGTTAATATAAAAAAAAAGTAATGGAAATATAAAATAATATATAACATTCTTCTGCAATACATACACGACCAACTATCAGACACACTCACTAACTAATAGGATGCATGTTCTGGGCAACAAGTATGGGAGTGCTATTGATTTATTTATTGACTCCATTTATAGAATCAAGCATAATCTATACCAACACATAAATAAATAAATAAATAAAGATATACATTATTATCTGTAAAAGCCCTATGGGCATTTAAATAAATAATTAAATAAACACTTTATCGAATCCTACAAATTAGAGTATTAATTTATTTATTTATTCGAGACACAAACAGGATATTTATAAAAACATTAATTATGGTTTACAAAATAAAAAAGTACAATTATAAATATCCCTAGACTAATGTGTCTGCAGCATCACATTTGCACATTCACATAAGCAAGCATGTAAAACAATAACAGTATTTATTATACAAAACATAAAAGTAAAACATAGTAAAACAGCATAAGAGTAGCGTTGGTAAATTAGTTTTAATGATTTATCTTATATGTAGTATTGTTGTTATTTCTTTTTTACTTTATGTTACTCTAGTTTTTTTTATTTACTTTTCTTTTTTTTAATCATTTCTTAATATTTTCTCACTATAACAATTTTACAACTGACTGTGTATTTTGTACCTACTTTACTATTTTATGATATTCTCCTATTTACACTGCATCATGTATCACTTTTATGTAAAAGCCTTTTTAGGCGTATATATAAATAAATAAATAAATTTGCGGCACGTTCCAGAACTCTCAATTTCACCCTGGTGTAAAACTACAATTCAGAATTGAAACGTTGCTTGAAATGGCTTTGGCCATGTTTGGTACTCCTCCACCTTCATTTTATCCATCTCCTCCCCACTAAATTTAGCATCATTACATACCCTAAATACTTCAGATTTAGAAAAAAATCTTTTTCACACCCCTCAAACCCTTTTCTTGATAAAAAAACATTTGCAAACTTGACAATCAAAATAGATTTTGAAAACATTCTGCCTAAAGCCCGGGAAACGCCGGGAACTTCAGTCAGTATTATATGTATAAACATCATAATATTGTTTGCAAATTTTTCACGAATCGCGAAAATCGTTGTTTTTCTGAACACGTAAACAGGAAATGGATACCATTCAACTGGGGTTACTCAAGAAAACAAGAATGGTTCCCGGATGGATTCAAAGTGTTTAAAGATCTGAAAAAACATCTCACTGGACAGTTAAAACCCTTTTAGGATACGTTTAGATTCGAAAAAAGGTGGTCCCTTAACGGGGTGTTGCTGAAAGTATTTTCAAATACGAAACTGTAAAATATGGCAAAGTTTCCTTACTCCGTTTGCTGCTAAATATGCCCAAATAATTAAAATTTTACTTCGTTTCAACTTAATTAGTACAAAAAACCAACTATTTCTGTCGGAGAAGAGGGAAAATGTGCACAAAAGAGGTTTTCAGGAATTGTCACAGAGAACCACAAATGGTTCAAATTAATAAATCATAAAATGTATACGGAGATAGAACAAAGGGGTATAACATTCCCGAAATGTTTGACGCATTACCTGAAGAATTATCCATCGATTTTCATTCAAATCTACATGGAGCATGTATAATCAATTGAGTGGGAAGATTAAAGGAATGTTATGTTTTATTTTCGCCGGATTTTAATTACGAGTTTAATAATTATTTTTTCAATTTTTTTAGATGTATTCTCAACTCTGCTAAAACATTTCAATTAAGTTTGAGATTTTTAATATTGTCCACTTTTCGAACTTTAATATTGTCGAACGTTTCATCAATAACAACGAATTAATGAAGCCAATTAAAAAAAATAATTAATCGAAAAAATCTGACAATTTTTTTATAATCTCAGTTGGCACTCTTTTAACTTATTAAAATAATAATAAATAACGATGACATTGATGTTTTTGTTTACTTTTTTGGAATACGAGGATATTTTAAAAGTTTAATATTTTTAAATGGATCTATTTAATTTAGATATTGTTTTTATTGAATTAATTAATGCATATCTTGGAAGTGGAAATCAACCCATTTTTCGACATCCGATCGAGAAGAAACTCGGCAATGACGATGCATTCTATAAACTTTTGATGGTAATCACGCATACAGATGCTGAAATAAGTTTTTAGAATGTATTGTTATCAACAACGACAACGGATAAAAAAGGAACCAGTTTTTTCGCTAGATGTCTCATCTAAATATGAAAAATATGAATAAAATTTTAATTTTTTATTTTTTGTCTTTGTTTTTTAATTGTGTTTTTTACAATGAATTTACAATGTTTACAAGTCATACTGTTTTAATTTATACTACACTTCCATTAAAAGCATTTGCTTGTGGATGGAAGAGGAGTGTACATTTGCGAAAAAATAATATAACTAGGTTACAAAGTAAGAAAAATTACAAAATTAAAATCCATAAAAATTATTGTATTTGGAAGGAAGAAAAAATGTTTATTATTGAGGATAAATAGAGTACAGTGGGATAATATGTGAGATTTTCAAGTGAAACTAGGGGAATCAGTTTTTTTGTTAACGATTTCCCTAAAATATTTTTTTATATAGTTTAATATTTGGTTTTTATCATTAATGCTTCTAATTTCTTCTGGTAATTTATTAAAGAAATTTTTTCCTTGGTGGGTATAATGGTGCTGGGCAAAAGAAGTGTGTAGTTAAGGCATGCAAATATATATTTAAGTCCGGTTCGATTTTCAGCTATGAATGAGTATTTATCTTTTTCTTTTATAATTTGAATAATTGAATTTTTCATAAATAAGTGTTTAAATGTAAGAATTCTTCGTATACGCTTTCAGTGGGGAAGTCTGTAGTTTTTTTTAGTATTATTTTTATTATGACTTTTTGAACAATTTCTATGGGGGTCAGGCTAGTTTTGTAAGCTGCTCCCCAACTTATAATGGCATATTGCAGAACAGAATGTACTAATGCATAATATATTGAGTAAAGATTTTTCATTGATAAGAAATTTCTGATTCGTTAGAATATATAAATTAATTTCCTAATTTTCTTTATTGTATGGCAGATGTGATCTTTCCATTTTAAGTTTTTATCAATGATCATTCCTAGATATGTAATTTTATAGGCTGTTTTCAGAAATGAGCATGTTTGTCGACAGAGGTTAGCGTCGTTTTGTATGAGAGAATGATCATGTAGGGTTATTTGAAGATTTGGAGGTATACTGTTGGTATTTATTTCAAAGGGGATGACATATGTTTTTTTCACTGTATTCCTTTATTTCAAAACGAGTTTATCAAAAAGCATGCCAATTACATGAAAAGCGATTTGATGGTGACGGATTGATTTGATTTAAACGTTCGAAAACAAATAGCGTTAGATTAACGTTTTAGCTAACCATCATATTATTATGTCATCCTACCATATAAATGTACAGAACGAAATGTTTATTCATTATGTTATGTGGGTTTTATAATATTAAAAAAATCATCGTTTTTTTTTGTTGCACTAAATAAGAGATAAGAGTGGTCCAAAAAAACGACCTTGTGGGGCACTGCTGTTATTCGAAATTTAAAAGTTCCCCCAATTTGGTAGATGGAGAAAAGTAATTAGGGTTTTAAAAAAATCCCATTTTCTTTATTTCAGTTCGTTGGTTCAAGCGTCCCCTATCCTCAAAGGGTAGAAAAGGTTGCAATAAGGGTTGGTAAAAAATAAATTCAATTATACAAGAGGTCAAAGGTTTTGACGGAGTGTATCCAAATAAGTAAAGAAAAATAATTTAACCTCTATTTCGGTCAATGACAATCGTTTTTGGGTTGGAGGACTTAATTATTAGGAAATTTCTTTTTTTGTTGGCCTTCTTAAAGGTTTTTGAGTTAATATTTATACATACTAAGCAAAACGAGTTCACAATTTTGCTTGAAATAGGTTTGGTAGCATTTATTGACTAAATCTTAGATAATAATGGTTTTTCTTATTCTGACGCTCTTTCCTGTCGAAGGTTGGCCGTCATCAGGAATATCTTTAGACTTGTCCCAGTCAGGTAGATCTGAAGCTATGAAATTCAGCAAAATTTCATCTTTTTAAAGATAGTAAAATAATTATAGCACCAATCTTGCGTTTTTGATTCGTTGAACTCAATTTATATATTTTTCAAATAGTAACACAAATGTTATAATAAAGTTTTGCTTGTTTTTAGTTTGTTATTGAGACAGTATGTCTCGGCTCTCAAAACTATTATAAAACTGTTCTTTGATTAGTTCTCCAGTCCTTAATATTAATATCAACATAATTCCTTAAAATAATTCAGGGATTCACCAAATACTTTTTGATTCATTTGCATAACCGGGTAACGAATGAAAATCGGCTTGAATATAGGGTTTTCCAATAAGAGGTGTTATTTTGATATTCAATCGTAAAAAATCAATGGTTTCGTTGCTTGTGTGGCACGTAGCGCCGTCTTGTTGAAAGTAAACTTTGTCCAGATCAATATCATCAGCCATAAAAAAATCATTAATCATCTCTCGATAGCGCAATCCATTCACCGTAACAGTTGCTCCAGCCTCATTTTCGAAAAAAGTAAGGTCCAATGTTTCCGCCGGACCATATACCGCACCAAATAGTCACATGTTGAGGATAGAGAGGCTTTTCAACAATTATCTCTTGGGTTTTCCGAGCCCCAGATGCGACAATTTTGCTTGTTGACGAAGCCACCGAGGTGGTAATGGGCCTCATCATTCAAGATGATTTGCATTTGATTCACTCAAGTGAATTTTAATAATTTCAATGCATTATTAAAGCGTGTATTGTTCCATTTTTAATGGCGTAGTTTCTACTTGTCAAATGTAAAAAAATGACAGCTTCAAAAGTAACATCTACCGAAATAGTAGGCTATTCAAAATAACACCTTTTATTGGAAAATCCTGTAGTTTTCACTCTATTAAAAAAAAACAATTTGGAAAAACCTGCCATCATCGTTTAGAGGGGCAAAACAGAATTTAATGTAAGTGCCCAACAGAATAAAGAATAGCAATTATCGCGATTGGTTTTTACTGAAAATATTAATATAATTTCAAACAACATGCAAATAAAGAAAGGGAAGAGATAAATAAGATCATACGACTAACTTGTCTCAATGTGGCCGAGCTACAGTTTAATAATGGCTTTGAATACCGAAACAGCTATCTCAATAAAACAAATTAAAATATTATTTATTCGAACACGCATGTGTTTTTATTTACCTTTATTATATTTATAGATGTCACCTGTGACAGGTAAAAACATGCTTTATTTTAAAAACAGCGCCATCTGTTAGACGTAAAAGCAACATGCGCTATTATTTCTCTATCTGCATAAAAATAATAAGCCACATCAACGTGTGGCGGGTTACAGCTAGTAACATTAATAAATTCCATTTATTTGAATTTAAAAATAAAAATAATTTCTATTCAATTTTTATTGGGACAACTTTTCTTTAACTTTTTAAGGTCCATCCAACAATGTAATATATCACTGACAAAGAAGATGAATTAACAAATATAAGAACGAGAGATCAAACAAAACAAGACACAGAAAATAATAAAAAAAATTAACCTTCTCAACCAATTCGTTAATTCAGAATTTGAAATATCAGGTCGACAATTATGACGGATAAATATTTAGGTCTCAATGGTCGAGTGGATATTCGTTGTCCCGGTAAGATAGATATTCCGTGTTCGATTCCCAGTTATGACCGTTATTTTTTTCTTCTATATCTTTTTAAGTTTCATTTATATTTGTTTATACTATTTTCTTCTTAAATACAAATTTCTATTTTTAATGTGTTTTTTTTTTCTTAATTTGAAAGCTTTTAGTATTGGTTAAAATGGAAACCTTTAAATGATATCAGCTTAACCGACTATTAGCCTAGTGGAAAAATGCGTAGGATTACCAATCAGGCGTCGCGAGTTCAATTCAATGATAGCTTAGTCATCAATCATCGCACAAGCAACATTCTCCGCTTACATAAAAATATAGTATATATATTTTTTTAATGATAAACTATTATTTATAAAACAAGGTTTTATGCATAGCATAAAGGATAACAAATAATTGTAAGCAATTATTTATTGTTTATTGTTTATTGCGATGTTTTAAGTAGGTAAATAGTTATCTATGTCCTAATACAATCCTTTAATACATACACATATAATTATAGTAACACATTTAAAATGAATCAATCACATATTTTCGTAGTTTAATTTTAAATGTTTTTATGTTTTCTTCTGATTTTATTTCTTCTGGTAGCTCTCCAAATATTTTCAACGCTCCGTACATCAATGACTTCTGACTCTGTGTTTTTTTCCTGAAGGGGAGTCTCAATTCATTTCTTTTCCTCGTCTCATGTGTGTGTTTGTTCTGTAGTTTATCAATTTTTCTTAGGAATTCACTAGACGTATGGCCATTGATTATCTTGTAGATTAAAAATATGGTATTAAAGTAAATAATTTGTTTAAATGACAAGATATTTAACTCCTTCAACATTAGTCGCCTGAAATATTAATGCAAATTGAAAATATCTCACGAGTAAAAATAAATGCCGCCAACGGGAATTGAACCCGTGCCTTCTGATGTCCGTGCCTCCTACTCGGGAGATATTTTCAATTTTTATTAATATTTCAGGTGACTAATTATTTGTAAAATATTTCACCAACTTTTCTACTTTCCGAATTTCATCATTTGTAACATGGTCATACATGATGTTACCACACAGGGAGCTCTTCTCTCTAGTATTCAATGTAAAGTACAAAACAGTGTTTCTTTTAAAAGTATATTTCTACAGAATTGTAGATACTTCCGCAGCTTTTGAGTTGAAAAAACTTTACAAAAAACATGCATCAGTTAAGTGCATAGCAAACTGTTCCAATCCCATCCCATCAGCAGCGGGATGCAACAATCTCACAATTCCACAATCTCACAATCCCGCTATCCCACGATTTCAGTGTAATTTCCCTCTACTGGGATTGCACGCAGGTTACGTTCCTTTTTAGGTACATTTACAAATGCAACTTTCATTAGTGCGAGCGATAGAAGTGCGATGTGGGCGTGTCCGTCTACCCGAAGTAGGCTCAATTTGATCTTTTTACTTCTAGTGAAATTGGTCGAACGTTTTACAATATAATTATGTTCATTTTTGAACAAAAGTTCCAACCGTTTCCAATTGTTCGAAGCCAGTTGGGCTGTAAAATCCACATTTGGAATAGATTGTGAGGCTGAAGGTAGTGGGGGAGGTAAAGAGATGGATAAGAGTAAGGTTTTAAAATACTTTCTTAAGTTTTTTAACATATTTATTTAGAATTTACATACATTCTAGTTAAGGCGATGCCATACGTAGTAATGCGAAATCAATTGTTTTTGGTTTGAAAATTTAGTCACCTAGAAATGTTTCAGATGCTTTAATTAAATACTGCGAGTAGAATACATCTTGGCTTTTGAAATAATCGAGTATTTTTTAGATAAGTCTTTTTATAAGCCCAGAAAAAATAATGTAAAGGCCTATGAAAAACGCTTTAAAGTTCAAAATCTCCTACTTATGAACCCATTTTCGGTTATGATTTTATTGTGTAATGTGTCAAATTAAGTTATTTATAAATTGATCGAAAAAAAATTAAATATTTATGCCTGAACATCCACAAAATAAAATAAAAGGCACTTTTTGGCCATGTTTTTTTCTTGCATAAATCAAAACAGGCGGATGGTGTTAAGCGGGAATTTAAACCTTATCGCCATCTACACAAGGGTTGTTATTGATAGCGGCTCAATTTAAAATATAACACGACGTAGTGCATCGCCTTAATAACAGGCATTATTGTTTTTAATAAGACAAGTTTTTTTATGCATAGCACAAAGGATAACAAATTATTATAAGCAATAATTAGTCGCTTGAAATATTCACACAAATTGAAAATATTTCCCGTCTTATAAACGTTAGTTTATCATTAATAAAAATAATAATATTTGACAAGTCAAAATATTTCACCAACAAATGTAGATATAATATGTCTCGACGCCATCTAGTGGGAAATTTAGCACTTACAAAGCCTTTCCTACAAAAATAAAGTTGGATGTTTACAGTTGAAAAAAATATATAAAGCAGTAATTGTTTTTTGAAGTACTAGTACATATTGAATTATTTGTGGTGTTGGAAATAAGCCGACGTGGCTCAGTGGTCCATAGCGCCTGAGCGGATATCAGAAGGCGCTGGTTCAATTCCCGTCGGCGGCATTTATTTATTTTTAAAGTTTATTTAGTTAAAAATTATAAGTATTACTCATAATAGATAATACGGAGGGATTATTACGCAGGTTAGTAAAAAACGTTACTCACAATCACTCGTATGCGTACTGCGTATAACGGCCGTAATACCGCAGTATTAGTGGCTGACAGATTTTGAAATCGTCCGACACCCCAGGATTAGGGACATTTTACTATCGTGTTAAGATGGAGATCGCGAACTTTGTTAACAATCTGGTTGATTTGACAAATATCGATCAGTCGCGCAATCAAAATGTAAAAAAGCAGTAACATCCGTTGGCAGCACTATCAGAGGAATATATAAAATAGAAATATCGATTTACCAAAAAGATACGGAATGCATAAATTTCATCTGAAGAAACGTGAAGTTAGCATCTAAACGCGAAATGCGAAAATGACTGTGTTTTTGAGGATTAGAACTAAGTGGTGACAAAATGACTGAATTGCGTGAAGATTTCACCAGTGTGAGTTCTTTCAGGGACTTTCAGTATAATTTTCATTAAATGGGTTTTCGGGTTTTAATTAATGGATTGAAAAAATTGACCATTTCACTGCCTAACAGTGGTTGGAGGAAAACATATGTATTATAATTCAGTTCTACGGATTATCTATTCTGTGTTTAAAGTCCTGTTACCTTTGCGAATGCAATGCCATTAGTGCGAGTCCTTTGGTATTTGATTACAGTGGTTCCCATGCCGTTACAGCCGCTGTATTCAAAGGTGATGTAAAACGATGTGCGAAAGTAATTACTGTAATTTTTTCCGTTGAATGACCGTTTAATGCCATTTTTCGAAGTGGGCCTTTGAGATGTTGGGCCTTGTTTACTTCCAATTATCACAGATACATTATTTTTTTTTTAAACTTCACAAGCGTCCCAACTGCTCCCAACCATCTGGAGCCACTAAGCAATATAAGGTATACCAAGAACATACACATTTTTGGCTTGTAGCTTCCTCCTAATCAAAAGGGATCGACGTGTTTCAAAACCAAGGGTTTTTTATTCAGGATCCATTGGTTTTGAAACATGTCGATCCTTTTTGAGTAAAGCTTTTTGAAATAGTGGTGTATAGGTACACAGTTAATTATTTTTTAGTTAAAAAAATGAAGTGCCAATAACTATGTGTTTTTTTAAAGTTTGTATGAAGTGTTACATGCATTGGTAAGTGATTAAGGTTGATTTATGTTTGCATACTTGGTTTGTAAATTCAAAATGTGAAAGCTTTTCATCTCATTTCAAAATAATATTTTTTTTCGGTATACACGTTCAAAAACAGCAAATCTATTTGAATAAATGTCAAAGATAGATATATAAAAAAAATTAAAAATGAAACCGCACAACTGCTACCAACCATCTGGAACTATTGAGACTATGCAATCCCCGATTGGGGAATGTTATGAAGCTTAGAGTAGTGGGGAGGGGAAGGAGATGGGGTAGATTAAGGTGGGGAAGTACCTGGCTATTCAGGTTTGGTCACCAAATACGGTCAAAACTATTTCAAGCAAGTTTTCAATTCTGAATGTTGGAATTACACCAGGTCCATATTAAAAGTATCTTCCACTCTGGAACGTGCCGCATATATACGATATGTAACACAAATTGCTTAAATAATATTTGCTTGCGCACGTCGGCGTCGGGACTCCAACCCGCGACCTCCAACTTGCTAGTCGAGAGCCTTACCCCATGACCACTAAGGCCGTCAGCTGATCTTCTGTGTAAAACACGTTTATTAGTAATTTTAAATATTCTGAATATGGTAACCCAATACACAGTTCATATTTTCTCTTCTGAAATCTCTTCTGTCCGAAAAATTAAGCAAAGTCATTCCATTAACAGTGTCGTAGTTCAATAAAATAGCTGGAATACCCATTTTAAAGCGGAAAAAACGTAGAAATTTATTTTGAATGCTTTCAATAACTGGTTCATCAATATTGGAATATGGATTTCGGACGGGAGAATTGTACTCAATTCGATATTGAGTTTGGTAATGTCAAGAGTCAGAAAAGCAGGAGAGCATGTATGAGACGATGCCTGAATGTGAATGAAGCAACAAGCGTGTGCCAACACAGAGTTATTTTGCGAATTATTACGCGGGGAAATGGTGGGCTTGATTGTTAGTTAAAATATGTTGACGCAACCACATGCATCTCCCCTTTACATATGTTCCTGATTTCCTCCAATGTTCTTGCTGTTACCTAATTACCCGTCCCTGTCTGACAGTATGGAGAACCTACATGCCTACATCGGTGACATTGCAACAATGTCTTTTATGTTACCAGTCTTTAAAAAAAAAAGCGGTGCAGTGAACATGTTTCTTCAGTGCATTTAATTCAAGTCTCTTAGGGAAGCTTGTGCAGTGATAACCAGTAGTGTCCTGCAAGGCCATAATATCGATCTAAAAGAACAAGAGTAAATCAGAATCCCTTTCCAATTCTGACTGTAAACCACAGCTACCTCAATGGCTGTGTCAAATATTGATTATAGTCCGCAATAAAACCACAAACTGATTGGCTATTAAGGACTCTAAAACATTTATGAAAAATCCATACTCAAATACCCAAGCAATATTTCTAATCACACTGTAGTTAAAAATCTAAGGAAGTAAAATATTATGTTCCCAAGGACTGAAGTAACAACGTACTTTAAATTGTAAGTAAGTAGTTGAAACCTCGGCCAGTCAGGTAAGTTTTTCCAAGACGAGAGATCATTAAAAAGGGATTGAATAAATTCAGCAGATATAGGCGGGATTAGGAAGCCCGCAGAAATAAGTGCAGACCGGCTTAGCTTAGGAAATAATATGTATTATGTATTTTATACTACTTTTGAATTCACATAATGTGTGTGTGGTCGAACGTTATCCAAATCTTTTGGGCCAAGTAACTACCATTTGCGTTTTTTCGTGGTAATTTTAGTATTTTTTTAAGGTTACACATTTTTTATGGCAGTTAAAGCAAATATTGAAGCAGTATTAAAAATCTAACTTAACACGATGCACTATGTCGTGTAATATTTTAAATCGAGCCGCTATTAATAACAGCCCTTACGTAGATGGCGATAAGGTTTAAATTCCCGCTTAACACCGTCCGCCTGTTTTGATTTATGCAAGAAAAAAACATGGCCAAAAAGCGCCTTTTATTTTATTTTGTGGATGTTCAGGGATAAATATTTAATTTTTTTCCGATCATTTTATAAATAACTTAATTGCGACATTATACAATAAAATAATAGCCAAAAATTGGTTCGTAAGTAGGAGATTTTGAACTATAAAGCAGTTTTCATAGGCCTTGTACATTATTTTTTTCTGGGCTTATAAAAAGACTTATCTAAAAAGTACTCGATTATTTCAAAGGCTAAAATGTATTCTACTCGCAGTATTTAATTAAATCGTCTGAAACATTTCTAGGCGACCAAATTTTCAAACCAAAAACACATTTTGCATTACTACGTAGTGAATCGCCTTAACTATTCGTAGCTCACTTGACAAATGTGTCTGGTTCATGTGGGGTCGTAGATTCAATTCCTTCCTTCAATTCATCCTTCAATACACAAGCAATATCTTCCGTTTAAATTGGTGTAAGAGTTTTCCAAATATCGTTAGATTATTCGCAATTGGTAGTACATATGTCTTTCTCAAAAAACTTGCGATTACTTATGCGCAGAATCCACACTCGTGTATTCCGGCGACGAACTTCGGCTCGATCTGTCGATCTGCTGTCGGTCGCAAGCCGAACCGTGAGCGAAAGTACGCAATGGAACGACTCGACGAGCAAGACTTCATTCGTTTTCCCTAGGTTTTAGATCAAAACCTCCCTAGATTTTCGAATGAGTTCGTACGAGGTGACAACGTTCGTTTCCAGAATTCCTCAGAATGTTTCAAAATTTAACAAAATTTCCCTGGCTTTGACTACAAAACTGAGAATTGAGAACTTTGATTACAAAACAAAAATTTAAAAATTTTCTTTGATTTCGTGTTTTGTCTCTTTTTTCGGAATAGTTTTTTTCCTAACATCTAGGGAAATTTCCCTTGACGTATCATTACCGTAATAATAATTTCTCTAAGCTCAAATGACCGGATATCCGCGGGTGTGTTACCGACGCCGGATTTGCTCGACGGACAGATCCTTAGAGCAGATCCGTGTGTGAATTCTTAGTATTATGCTTTTTAGAAAATGCTCGGTAAAAAAAGTTGTACGGTGTTCTACAACCCTTTCCCGCTAGCCAAAAAAAATCAAAGTTTAAAAAAACCAAGAAGCTGAAATTAGATGTACGTGAACCAAGAAGCAGAAATTAGATTGTGAAAACATTAATGTATGTACGTGTTGTAGTAGTGAATAAGAACTTTCAAACGGAGAGCTCTGGCGTTATGCACTGTACACATTATTAACAAGACTTATTTTTAATAAAAATTATGGAAGCTATAATTGAAATCAGTAAGAAAACTCAACAAAATAATATTGACATCGAAAAGATGAGTTGGCTTTAGTCGTGTTTTGAAAGCAGTTCTGAATAGCCAGGGTCTTCCCCATCTTCCTCGTATCATCTTTTCTCCCTTCCCACTTGATTCAGCCTCACAATATACCCCACTTGGAGTTGTCAGAGTGCCACGGGCAAAAAAAAAACACATTTGAAAGTTTAACAGCAAAAATTTCATGTTATTTTTCCATTTTATGTTCGTATCTGTATTAAATATAGTAAATGTATATTTTTAATTGAAATTCAAAAGGTCCCTAAGGGTCTGCCGGACATTTTAAGGTTTATAATCCCTGGACCCTTTGCCTATTCGGCCTTTTCGATAAGCAACCCTGTTTACTTGGACGTTTCGAGGCTGAAAACTGCTGATCCCATGTAATAAGGGATGCATGTTTATGGTTGTAAGATATACCCTTTCTACCCATCTACCCCCATCTACCCCTAGCGATGAGATACAACCAATGAGTAGACAAATTGTTAGAAGTGTATCGAGAAGTAAGGTCAATCTATCCTTCCTTCTGGTGAATGTCTTTAAAGAAATATCTTATCAGTGGATTAGACAACAACTGTATAGATAAATCTGTGCAGCCCTATAATATTAATAAAATCACAAACTTTTGAAATTTCCCATACATTCTGATGGCAACATGATACACTTGCGCCCCCTAGCGGTATGAGTTGTGCGTCTTAATTAGGTAACCTACATCCGATCTTACTGCTTTTTTTGAAAACCCATAAACAAAATATTTAAGCTCTGTCTTTGATGGTTTGGGTAGTAAAATACTTATATAATTGTGATAAATTTTACAAAAAAATTTCAAACTAATATAATAATATGAATACATAAAACAAAAATTATCTTAAATTATAAAAATCACGTGTCACCGTGTTCGTACACGCTAATCTCCAAAACCGCCCAACCGATTTCAATGAAAGTTTGTGAATGTGTATGGTTGATTCCAACTTAATATAAAGGATAGTTTTTGAACCAAAAAAAAAGAAAATTTTCACCGAATTTTTTTTTTCAGATTTCTTATCCAAAAATAAATGCAACCACAAATTTAAACTTCCCACATAGAAAGGCCTACGACCTGTGGCAGGAAAACGACTTATATTATAAAATTCATTCTAAATGGTAGAGTTAAATTCTAACTGGTTTCAAATCTCAATATAAAAAAAAATATCGCTGAAAATTTCAACTTTGTTGTAATTAGTGCCAGGGGTGTTTGGAGGTTTTTAAATGGTAGGAGAAGTCGGGAAAGCCTAAGGAATACTTAACACAATATCTCTGCACCGTAGTGAAATAGGGACTCGAATTAAAGTCGATGTAATGTACAGGGTTTTCCAATAAGAGGTGTTATTTTGAATATCCCGCTATTTCGGTAGATGTTACTTTTGAAGCTGTCATTTTTTTTACATTTGACAAGTAGAAACTATGTTATTAATAAAAATAAAACGATACACGCTTCAACAACGCATTGAAATTATTAAAATTCACTTGAGTGAATCAAATGCAAATCACCTTGAGTGATGAGGCCCATTTCCACCTCAGTGGCTTCGTCAACAAGCAAAATTGCAGCATCTGGGGCTCGGAAAACCCAAGAGTTATTGTTGAAAAGCCTCTCTATCCTCAACGTGTGACTGTTTGGTGCGGTTTATGGTCCAGCAGAGTCATTGGACCTTACTTTTTCGAAAATGAGGCTGGATCAACAGTTACGGTGAATGGATTGCGCTATCGAGAGATGATTAATATTTTTTTTATGGCCAGAATTTGATGATCTGGACAACGTTTACTTTCAACAAGATCTTGCTACGTGCCACACAAGCAACGAAACCATTGATCTTTTACGATTGAATATCAAAATAACACTTATTATTAGAAAACCCTGTAGTTTTTTTAACAGTAACATTGTGGTATACAGTAGTGGATCCATTAGTACCCGCTTAACGTTACGAGGAATTATCTTTGCTGAATTAATCTAAAATTTCAATTATAATATCTTTTTCATGGTATAAATTTTTACTTAATAAAGAACATGTTATTCTCATATTGTATTTCACAAAATAAATTAACAACGTTTTTTTTGTTATTACATTCCTAAACTGCACATACGGATTCTACTTTTTGGGACATTTGCATGTATATTTTGATCAGAATTGATCAAAATACAAATTATAAAGCGCAAAACACCGCCACCAAGTAATAAATAAATTTAATTTGCCGCCACTGAAATGAATGTCAAAGTCAACATGCTACACTATCGCTTCTTGCGCTAGTTATTGATATTACCACCATTTCGCTGGAGTTGAACGTTTTATTAATATTTTAGGGTATTTTGTGTAGACCAAATTTCTTTACGAATGGTGAAAATGGATAAAAAATCATTTTTGAAAACAGATTTGCACGAAAAAAATTTAATAATTTATTTCGCCTAATAATCGAATGATATTTTATAAAAGTTTTCTTTCAAATTCGTTTAGATCACACTTCTATAGTTTTCTGTTCTGTGTTTTCAACCCTTTCTTTGCATGGAAAATGTGCTACTCACAAAAACAAAAATTTGTGAAGGATTTTTTTCGATTGGAAATTTTATAATGCACGGAACGTCGAACGAATGTTTACGAACAATGATGAAATCACTTGGATAGTCATTGACTGATTTTATCACTGATTTCATCACTGATTTCATCACTGATTTCATCACTGATTTCATCACTGATTTCATCACTGATTTCATCACTGACTTCATCACTGATTTCATCACTGACTTCATCACTGATTTCATCACCGATTTTAATTTCATCAATGAATTAATTTGTACGAAGACACTTTAGTTTGCATTGCGCAATGGGTCAGAGAAAAGAGTTTGATCCTCTCTCTGTTCTCTAGACTTGTTATTCAGGTAAAATCATGATTCCCCGACCAACACACAGAGTAATAACGTAAAGTTTATACACTTACCAGGTTTGACGATTCTGCTGTATGTTGATGTCAATGGCCCAATGAATGAAGTCACTTTAAATATGAATCAATGCACACACACACAAATAATTACGTTTAACGGCGGTATCTCTCGGCGGATTAATATCAGCAGGTACTGATCTTGAAACTTTGATCTTGGAGCCTACGTTTCTCATTTACGGTGGTATTTGTGTTGAAAATATATATTTTTTAATACATTAAAAAAACACTGTTCACGTAAGCATTAATCATTACCCAAAAAGGCGATCATCACTTGCAACGATTACTGAGTTTCACAGCATTTTACAGCGGTTGATATCCCACATGTTGAGACGACAGAAGTTGATCGATTACTTAGTGAATTTAACTACTTTATGTACAAAAAACTAGCTCGGATTCAATCGTACATGTTTGAAATGCTACTCTACTCAAATAACGTAACATCAAGAATGGTCAAACATCGTGACGAAACAGAATTCGTTGCACAAAAACGTGTCGTCAACTTTCCTGTTCTCTCTGTTCTACAACACGACTCTCATCTAGAGCCAGGTTTACTTTCTTCTCTTTTTTAATAGTGTATATCTCCAAATATGACACAGAATTTATCTTGGATCGATTTCTTACACACACTAAAAATCTCTCTCCATCTATTTGAAAGACATACGCGGCTATTTTAAATATCCTTTCATATTATTAAATCGACTATCGGCCTACCATTATGATTATAATAAGGGTTCGTACCTTAGTAAAGGGTTCAATCGCCCATTGGAACCCTCGACGAACTAAACACCCCAAAATTATTAACACCATAATTTAATTGGTTCGGAACAGGTTGTCGTATTCTCATTTGAAAGATTGACTTGTAAATGTTTGTAATGACTCTCGATGACTACTGTCAATTCGATGCTGCTACCAAGAATAGATACATTATGTAAAATAAATTAATTAAAAGATTTCAAGAGATATTTTATGAAGCCCCAAAAATTTACATCAATACCTTTTATAAGAACCACACAAAAAAATCCCAAAAATTCGTAATAATACGTTTGCACTTTGCAGTACGAGTACTTACTGCCGAGTTGTCATTACATGACTCGATAAATATACGAGTACTGTTGAGTTGTTATATTTCTCGAAAATAATGAAAACTGCTCAGTTGTTACATTACTCGAAAATTACCAGCACTGCTGATTTGTTACATTACTCGAAAATTACGAATACTGCTGAATTATTACATTACTCGAAAATTACAAATACTGCTGAATTGTTACATTACTCGAAAATTACGAGTACCTACTGCTGAGTTGTAACATAACCTGTCATGTGATTGGTTGTGAAAGAATTTAAATATCTCTGTCTGCTATTTTTTTATTGTTCGGCAACCTGAATCCATTGATAAATAGTGAACAAGCCATCAGGTATTAATCAACTCTGAAATAAAAACAACCAAGCTTCACTCGCTAACTCCTCTGTCGGGTCGAATCTAGTCTGGATCACGGGGCGAGTTTGCCGTTTAGGGGTAGCGCGTGGTGTGGGGTGAATTCACCCCCACAGGTCACCGCACCGCACGCGTAGGCAGACAGCCTTTAGGGATGCGGTGCTGCGGCCGTGCATGTATTATCTATCTACCCCAACCACCCAACAAAACCACCCGTAAAGGGGGAGAGATTGGGAGGATGATTTATATGTATAAACATAGCAATGGGATGTGCAGAACGAGATGAGTCTTTTTACAAAAGACTCATTGTTAATTATGTTTTTTAAGAGTTTTATTTTACAATGCTTGCTGACTGAGCGTAGAAAAATTTTAACTCGTTTATTAGGCATTTTATCTGAACGGAGAAAAATGAGTATTGCTATTTTATTAAAAACCAGTTAAAAACGGGACTGCAGGCCGTTTACTAATAAACTCTTAGTACATTAATAATACGTGTTCACGCACCTGCCTTTTTCCTGATATATATAATGCCGAAATTCGAAAATATTATAATTTTTATGAACACGTGTTCCAACGTCACGATAACACATTCGTGTTTTACTGAAAGTTTATTAGGAAACCTGTCCATTAATTAGTTGAATACCTAAAATCCCGTTTTTAACATATAACGAATAATTAAAAAAAAATCTTAATACATTAAAAAAATTTAATTTAATTTAATTTTCCGGTTCAAATGGTGGACGTGTTGATTACTACCTTTTAATCGACCGGTTGATATCGCGTTTGGGTCCCACCCAGGCGTAGTATGTTCGATTCCTCGGCTGGCTAAGTCCTCCATCACAACACAAGCAACATTTTCCGCTCACTGCGGCGGTAGTAGGAGATTTTAAAATAAAGTCAGGTTATTCGTAACCCAGAAATGTTTGCCTTCTTTTACAAAAAAAAGTTGTCCCGCCAGACTTCACACGATCATGGTTCCTACGCTGTAAAATCAGATTAAATAATAATATTATAGTACCTACCGACCCGGAGAGAGTTTGATGTTGGATGAAATTTTGGTTTTGATTTTTATTAAATAACAGTCAATTAATTACGTATTTTTTTGGATGCTGTTCACACAGCGATACCAGTACAGAATACAATAAAAAAATCTTTTGTTAAACAAATTAATATTCTAACAAATCCTTTATAACAATATTTTGAACTTAAATTGGCGACAGAAATCCTTTTCCTTTGCTCAAATTATTCAAATAGGCCAAAAACGGAAAGTACGTAATCCCCTTGTCCTTTTTGTATCAAAATAGATGTACGAACGTGGATAAAAGTGTCCCTTCTGAACATCATCCATCATATTCTAAGTTTCTCAAAGTCTGGATAGTTTTTTTAATTGAAATTGATTATTTTCCTAACTCAAATTGCAAAACTCCGCTTTACTTTTAAGACCATATACCCCTGTGCGCGTTAAAAACCGAGTTAATTTAAAATTATTATAAAGGTTACATGCAGCATTTTTTTTTTAAATTATAGTCTGACGGAGGGAAAAAAACTCTCGTCAAAAATTGATGTATTATATTTAGATGAGACATGAAGCGAAAAAACAGGTTCCGATTTTGACTTCCAACTCTCTCAAAGCTCTAACTAAAACTTCCGAAACAGGTCTACGCGCACCGATTTTCGCTTTCTAATAGTGGAACAAATTTCGACGAGATATGTACGCAGTAGATCACCTCTAATTGTAGTTATATGTCCTCAAACATTACTTATTTTGCAGATTACAAAATTTTAGGTGAAATTATGATATCGATAAGGAGGTGCCAAGTTTTTCATCAGTTGTCCATTTATACCAGTCAAAAATAATGTTAATACAGTGGTACCTCGACATACAAGTTTCATTTTTTTTTTTTGTATTTTTTTTTTAATTATACTTTTATAGTGACGTATTGCCCATCTCACTAGGTGTGGAACGCCTGTGTTGAGATGGCAATTTACATAGTGGTTGTTAATAAAATAAAATCAGTATTTTTTGTTTTTTTTTTTTAATTTTAAAATTATACAATTCAAGAATGAATGTAGACAGTCGAAGCGAAGCAATAATAATTTTTAGTAATTAATTAATAAAGTTTCTGTTTGACCAAAAGGCGTATTATACATATATAAACAGTAGGCACACTTTTTAGTATGTTATGAAATAGTTCAATGTATATTTTTATTGGAGGTAATCAATGATTTTATTTTTAAATAAAGTTTTGATTTGTGTATTTCTAATGTCAATAGGTAGAGAATTGAATAGCTTAATAGCATTGTATTTGAAGCTTTTTTGTCCATAAGAGGTTTGACAAACTGGGATGTTAAAAGATTTTACATGTGAATATCTCAAGGCTCTAGTGCTTGTTCGTTCTTCATACATATGGGTATTTTTAAATTGATGAAGCAGGATATTTTTTTAATATAATTTTTTCAGGCTTAGAACATTTAAGTGTCTTAAAAATAAAATCAGCATTTGTTTTTAATGGGACGTTTAGAATAACCTTCAGAATTATTTTATGAATCTTTGCTAATGGCTCCAGACAAGTATGTGTGGCACTACCCCAACTGATAATACCATATTCAAGAGACGATTGAACAAGATCACAGTAAACTTGTTTCCCTTTTTTTTTATTTAAAATATCCCTAATATTTTTAAAGAAGTAGATGAGTTTCCTCAGTTTTGTCGTTAGGTTTGCAACATGTACATTCCATTTAAGAAGATCGTCTATTTGAATACCAAGATATTTAATAGTATCAACTCTACTTATAGAAGGACAAGTACATGGGGTTATTACGGGGTTGCAGCTGTGCAGTTTGAGGCTTTGTTGCGACGGTATGAGCTTATTTGATATTCGAAATGTTAAAATTTTTGTTTTGTCTGTATTCAAGGTTAGTATGTGAGCATCAAGCCAATTTTTAACAATAAGAATTTTAAAAATTCGTTCCGCAACATTGCTCGTATATCGGTGCAAATTTCCCCATACAAAACAATTAGAATACCATTAAGCCGTTCCAACCCCCAAAACGTCACCCCAGTTATTTTTGTTACGTGGTTTTGAATAATAAAAACGTATTTATAAATGACAAATATTTATTGTACAAAAACAAAAAAAAAGAATGTAAATAAATAAATTAGATATCCTTACTGGTCTTTGCCTTTTTCGCAACATTTTTTTCGCTTTCACCTGTAGGCCGTTTAGAAAAAAACATGTCCAATGAGGTTTGTTTCTTCCTCCCTCTCAGAATGTTCCGGAAATGAGTAAGGCAAGAGTCATTAAAAAGATCAGATGCACGACCTGTTGCAAATTTTTCTGGGAGTTTCTTTTCCACGAACTGTGAAACTCTCTCCCACATTCCTAAGATCTCCTTTATCTCACTTGTAGAAATAACCTCCTCCTCCTCTGACTCCTCGAAACCAATTTCTTGCATAACATCCGTATGCTGCTGTGACTGTAACTCTTGTATCTCCTCAGTCGTCAGTTCCTGGGTATGTTCCTCGACGAGTTCGTTCACGTCTCTCTCTTCCACCTCTAGAGCCATGGATTTCCCCATAGACAAAAACCGAACTCGTATCTCGAATTTCGCTCGTAACTCGTAACTCAAAGCAAAAAATCACTCGCTCGCCGGCTCGTATCTCGAAAAACTCGTGTGTTGGGGCACTCGTATGTCGAGGTACCACTGTACTTATAGTATAATATATAAATATATATAAATCTTATAGCTATAAAGTTAGTGAAAAATGTGAAATTAACAATTTATACTTTTTTTACCATATAACTTTAATAATAATTTTTCAAATGAACTCGGTTTTCAACGCGAGATATTTTAAATGTGCTGTATATTTCTTCGTTTTGAAGACAAAAAATACCATTTTTAGAAACTTTAAATTTACCTTAAGTTTTATAATTTAAATATACATTAATATTATAAATTTGAATATATTAATTTTAAACATGAAAAAAGATATATTTTTACTCAAAACCAATTTTTCAATTTTTTATAAATTGCGAGATTTATTTAGGGATTTTTTTCGTTTTGAAGATGTTGAAAAAAATACCATTTTGGAAACTTTAAATTTACCATCAAGTTTTTATAATTGATGTGTACTTTAATATTTATAAATTTTAATTTTAAACATGTAAAAGGATATATTTTTACTCAAAACGTCAATTTTTTTTAAAAATTGCGAAATTTTTTGAGGGAATCTGCAAGAAAACTGTCATTTCACTTTTTGATTCGATAATACAACAAAAAATCTTAGATTTCCCAGAGAATAACAAACAAAAAATTACATTTTGGATTCATTGTCATCATAACATCACTTCCACGGAATCCTCGTTAAATTCACGAGGCAACACTCAATTAAATTAAAAATAATATGTCAAATAACTTTTGTTTTTTTTTTAAGACAGGAACCTAACGCGCCAGTTTGCCAAAATGCGACGTTGCAAATCTTTCGCGGCACAGAATTTTTTTTACTAGTAAGGCTATTATTAAGGCTCTATTTCCAGAGCTACGCGTATCGTCGGTCGACCGACGACATATCGTTGAAGAGCTGGACCGATGGTCTATACCTTTAAAGAAGAAACAATTCATTTGAAAAACCAAAACCAAGTCTCCAAGTAACCTATTCAAGTGTTTTAGTATTAAATTCAGTTCCTTTCCCAGTTTAAAAGCAGTTTTGATTAGTAGAAGATTAAGAAATCGATTCTTCTCTGTACTTTGACGTAGCTTCACTCCATTTTTCGCCACGCTCCCCGAGGCTGATTTCGTGACAAGTTGTGTCCCCCTATCGTATACAGTATCTGTACAGACTTATAATTGTCTCGTACACCATCCAAATAAATCAAAACACAACAGTCTATTCAATGTGCAAGTAAAACAAGGTTGAGAAGTGTTTTTTTATTATTATTATTATGGCTAAATGTAAAGAAGCTATTTCGACAAAAACATCAATTAAAATGACAATTTTTAAATACAGGGTATTCTAATAAGAGGTGTTATTTTGAATAGCCCGCTATTTCGGTAATTATTCACTTGAGTGAATCAAATGCAAATCATCTTGAGTGATGAGACCCATTTCCACCTCGGTGGCTTCGTCAAAAAGCAAAATTGTCATATCTGGGGTTCGGAAAACCCAAGATTTATTGTTGAAAAGCCTCTCAATCTTCAACGTGTGACTGTTTGGGGCGGTTTATGGTCCGGCGGAGTCATTGGACCTTAATTTTTCGAAAATGAGGCTGGAGCGACAGTTACGGTTAATGGATTGCGCTATCGAGAGATGATTAATGATTTTTTACTGTCGAAATTGGACAGTATTGATCTGGACAACGTTTACTTTTAACAAAACGGCGCTACGTGCCACACAAGCAACGAAACCATTGATCTTTTACGATTGAATATCAAAATAACACCTCTTATTGGAAAACCCTGTACGATTTTAAATTTGTTCACAATTTTATTAAAGCGTCTGCAGAAAATATTAAATCATCTAATTGGATGCATCCTTTGGCCATGATATTATTTTATAACTTTTCAGTAATAAGAGAGTGTTCTTCGCGAATAAATGAGAGAAAACTTCATTAAATAATGGATGCTAGAGGTGCTTTAGTTTTTCAAGGTAAAAACGAATGGTACGAGGTTAGAGGTAGATGGCAGGTTTACACGTTAAACAACAAGGTGGTTGTTAAAAAGAGGCTGCCATTTTAAACGTCGCATAAATTTTCGTAATTTGTTGTATTCGTTAAAAATATTTGCTTGCACAACTTTATGGGTGAAGAGGAAAAATATTCATTGTTCATTTTTGGTTCGTTCCAGAGGCGTAGATGCTGTCAATATCGCCCTGGTGCACACCGTTTAATATCGAAACGTAGCTTGAAATGGGCTGTCGCCGTATTTAGTGACCAGATCTGAAAAGCCAAATACTTGCTCATACCCACTCTTTTCATCCCCATTGTTTACCCCGAATGAGAATCCCAATAGTATCTACCACTGTCATTTCAGGTAGTTGGGACTGATAAGCGGTAGTCACGTTAAATAAAACATTTTTTACAGTGCATAATGCATTGGGAAATTCTATAATAATGAGTAATGAAAAAAAATGCTAAAGAAATGTATCATATGATTTAAGATTTTCACGGCCAAAAGTATTTTTGTTATTTGTTTTTGGGGTGTTATGCCGTGTTGCGCTAACTCCTTCTTTAGCCAACGTTTCGGAAAACGTTACAGTGTCCATCATCGGGGCAGGTGTATATTTGATAGTGGTGAAATGTGTGTTTAAGTACGTCTGTGCGATACCGTGTTGCCAGCTCACAACTCTACGAGCTGGTTTTACTAAGTTTGACTATGTTATTAATTATAAGTTATTATTACTAATTAATTTAAGGGTATCTATGCCGTGTGGCGCTTTCTCTTTCATTAGCTAAACTTTTGGACGGCGTTTCAGTGTCCATTATCAGGGCAAATGCGCAGATTGTGATAAAATATACTCGAAGAACTGATACTGTGTTGCAAGAATTAATCCTCTTAATGTGGTTTTCTGCGTTTAGTTTTGATGTAGCCGTATTATTTCGGATACCAAGAACTATTAAGCTTAGCCCTTATGATGAACCCTGTAATTCAACTACAATTAGATACGGGCAAGAGCCGAATAAATTTTCGATAAATAAATAAATAAAATAAAAAAACGTCGACTAAAGAAGGCAAAACGGCATATCAACCGAATTAATAATCACGAAAATGTTTTTGGCTGTAAAAATCTAAAATCATATCTTTATCAGTAATTTGGTTTACTTAATTCAAATAAATTGTAAATTTATTTATTTCAATTTAGGAAATCAAAAGTTATAAGGTTGATTTGCACGTGAAATTTACTTAACTCAGAGACTAATTATTTCAACATTTCTTCATCAAAGAAATACATATTATATACCAAAACAGTATCTCAACAATAATTACTGGCATGTGCCTAGTGTTGTAGTTGAAAAGAATGTAAAAAAATTATATTAGTGTTTCAATAAAAATTGATTTTAATATTTTAATTAAAAATATTTTTTTCCATATATTTCGATCTATATATTTGAATAAAGGAGAGTCTCTTTGCGTGAATTTCAATTCCACAAATTTACAATTTTCTTCCGGAATTGAAGAAATTTTGCAAATTTGATCTTCAAATCGAGAGTAACGTGAAATTTTGAAAAAAAACCTCTATGTTAAGCCCGGGCAACGCCGGAGATTACAGCTAGTCCCTTATAAGTATAATCCAACCTTTCGTATAAAAGGTACTGCGTACATAGATACTAGATACGTCTATGCATTGGTGATACCTTAATATAATATTACGTGTGTAGGGGATGTTAGGTGAGAAGGGTAGAGACATTACCTACCCTTCCCCTTCCTCTTTTTCATCTCCTAGACCTACCCCCCTCTCCCATCAACCTCTTCGGGTACCTGGAACATGGAAGTGTACTAATGGAAAAATAACTACTTCTCCAGTAGCCATTTTATTGTAGTAGAAACATTTGAAAAGATAATGCTAGAATGGCCTACACATGTGGAAGAATATCGCTTTAACTAAACGAGTCATACAGGTAAACGCTGCGACGTGAACGTCATGACTCCAACGTCATGACTTTAACGTCATGACTTTAACGTCATGACTTCAACGTCATGACTTTAACGTCATGACTTCAACGTCATGACATTAACGTCATGACTCCAACGTCATGACTTTAACGTCATGACTTCAACGTCATGAATTCAACGTCATGACTTCAGCGCCATGACATCAACGTCATGCACGTGTGTAATAATAATAACAATAACACAGCATTTGTATAGCGCAGCTTAGTGTCGTTTCACTTCAAGTGCGCATTAATGAATGTACTGATATAAACTTCTTGCTTTATTTTAATATGTTTTCACAAAAAAATAATGTTTTAAGCGATATTTTCTGCATGAATTGAAACAGGCGTCGGACATCGCGTGACAATTCCAACATTATCAGCACAGAGTGCATAATTTAGTTAAAGTTTCAAGAAATTTTTCGAGTTGCATCGCCTCAAATTATACTTTAAAACAAGTTTAAAGTCGAAATTACAGAAGTGTGATAACCTTAATATTAGTGTATGAGCTCACCCATATATGGCACTGGATTAGTCATTTAGGTTACCCGTAGATGGGGTCAGCTGTTGAACCTGTCGAGACCAAGACGATAGTAGATAAGGTTTTTGAAATTTTAACGAAATTATGCACTCTGTGCTGATAATGTTACACGATTACATATGGAGTTCCACAAGGAAGCATACTCGGGTCCGTACTTTTTACTATTTACATGAATGAACTTTGCAGCATGAAAATAGACGGTGAAATAGTTAGCTATGCTGACAACACAGTTTTACTCTTCAAATCTAAGGATTGGAATAATGTATATAACATAGCGAATTTGGGAATCTCGCAAGTGAAAATATGGCTAGACTCAAACATACCTTAACTTAACATATCAAAGACAAAATTCACAACATACAGTATAAATAGCACGGGACAGCCAAAAAACAACACAAAAACCATAAAAATACACGAATGTTTAAACACCAACATCTGCGATTGCCCTTCTCTAGAAAAAACAGAACAAATAAAGTATCTAGGGATCGTAATTGACCATAAACTTAGATGGATACCTCACATCAAACAAATCGCAAATAAACTTCTCAAAACAATACACATTTTCCTAAACATAAGAAACATATATAAAATAAAACAATTGAAAACAATATATTTTGCACTTTGCCAATCAATAATTGAATATGGAATTATTGCTTGGGGAGGAGAAACAAACTCGACTATCAATTACATAGAAACCGCACAGAAAACGATCTTAAAGGTTATACTAAAAAAAATAGACAGACTGATACAGATCAAATATTCAACAGCTGTGACGTACTAGATATACGCCAATTATACGTTAAAACACTACTAAACTACATTTAAAAAAAAAAAAAACTCTACATACACAAAATAACACTAAGAGACCAGTTAGACAAGCGTACAAAGAAAACAAAAAAAACTCCGAAAGTAAATTCAAGCTTTGGACAAAGACACTACCAATACCATGCTATAAAAGCTTTCAACAGTATAAAACTTGAAATTAAAATTAAGGAAAATAAAAATAAATACACACATAAAATTACAAAATGGATTAAAGAACAAAAAAGACAATATTACCAAAATGTCATAGCATAAAATAAAAATAAAACCTACACGTAACACACAAAACCAATATAAACACACATCACTCACAAACCCACAAGATTATATTTTAAATGTAGTATTTTCTCTTTAAATGTATTATGTAGATTATATTTTCATATTATAAAATGAAGGCCTCAGCACGGGCAAGCCACCCAGTGAAGCCAACATTAATGGAAATCTTTGAAATGTAAAAAAATATTGTACCAAATAAAAAAATAAAAAATGTTGGAATTGTCACGCGACGTCCGCCGCAAATTTCAATTCATGCAAAAAATATCGCTAAAAACATTATTTTTTTGTGAAAACATTAAAATGTCTTACGGTCAAAATTCAAATACCTTATTAACTAAGAGCTTATCCGAAGAAACGTCAAAGGTTCTATTGAAAAAGATTTAAAAAAAACTTTATCTCTACTGGGCTTATGAAAAGACTTGCTAAAAGCCAATTATGTTTTCTGTTTAATTAAAATATATTTATTATTTCGAAATTTTCTAACTCGAAGCACATTAAATGTCTGGAATTGCAGCTTTTATGATATTTAAACGTCCAAATTGTCGGTTTTTTGAGAATGGTTTTTGGCTTCAAGGTGTCCAGTGTATTAAATAGGTATACCTACATCCAACATAGTATTGTACAATACCTATACGTCAATACGTAAATATACCTAATACGTAAATAATACGTAAATATACCTAATACGTCATAGTACCGCATGAAGTCATAAGTATAAACCATTAAAATTGGTAAGGTTTAAACAAAACATAACATACTACCAAGCTAAAATGGATAGTTGTAAACAAAACATTACATGGTACAGCATGAAGTCATAAATATAAACCATTAATATTTATTATTATTATTATTTTTTTTGGTAAACTAATGTTTTTAAGACAAGATTTTTTATGCATAGCACAAAGGGTAACAATTATTTTACAAGCAATAATTATTCGCCTGAAACACTCATCCACATTGAAAAATCTTTCGGGTTCGAGTCCCGTTGGCGTCATGTATCTTTTATCAGGAGATTTTTCAATGTGTATGAGTGTTTCAGGCGAATAATTATTGCTTGTAAAATAATTGTTACCATTAATATTTGCAAGGTCTAAACTTTTTTACATAGTACCACACGAAGTCAGAAGTATAAAACTTTAAAATTGGCAAGGTCTAAACAATATTATGGTTTGTGCCGCATGAAATCAGAAGTTTAAACCTTTTAAATTGGCAATATTAAAGAAAACATTTTGTATAACTGCATAAAAACGTAGTATAAGCCATGAAAACGATACATTACATAGTACCGCAGAAGTATAAACCGCGGTAAGGTGGGTGCACTTACCCCCGCCTTATTTCATCGATAACTAGCCAGCTTCTGGGGTTGGACAAGGAAGTCAACCAATATTACTGTTGGCTTCTGAGTGGGTCAGCTCTCCACTCACTGAGTTAGTCATTAGGTACCTATTAATTATATTTTTAATTAAATTTTTGTACCGTACGAGTTGTTGGGAAATCGAAGACGAGGATGTTGTGGCCACAACCTTCTTCGTTTTCTATTTTCCATGCGCTCGAACAGCGCTCAGCGAGGTACTCCCCCAACCAGTGTCCTTTACATTTTTTATTTCTAGTAGTTGTATATTTATATTTTTTTTGAGGCGCATATAATGTATTAAATAAATAATTAATCAATTTACAGAGTATAATGTTAACTAAAATAATTCATACAATTAGTTTTTACTGCTATGATTTTTTAATGTTCCTTTTCTATAGAAGCTGGCGCTTGTGTCTAGAAAAGTGGTAAGTATCAAGATGAAGAATATTTAGTGTTTGTAATTATGAACATTAAAATTTATAATTAATTAAAAATATAGTTTCATCATTTTGGTATTTTTACATTGAACTTCTCTCTAATTGATTTTATTAGGTGTTTATCATTTTCTATTGTTCTGATATTTTTGGGTAGGCTGTTGAAGTATTTTTTCCCTAGATATGTGTAATGATGTTGTGCAAAAGTGGTGTTACATTTTTGTGTTGGAAATATATGTTTTTGACGAGTACGACTTTCAGTTAAAAAGCTGTGATTTTGTTTTTCTTTTATTATTTGAGTTATTATGTTTTTTTTACTGTACTAAATCGTGGTAGAATGAGATTTCAATATCCTCTCAATCCTGCCGAATTAAAAACATAAATTACAAACAAACTAATAATACAATTGGTAAGGTCAAAGTTAATTTTGTTTTATTAGTCTTTTGGTGTCAGGTAAGAAAATTGATTGCCAACTTGACTATTGTATATCGCTGGTCTAAGGGCACTTTAGAGATATTGAATGGAGAGTGGCTCCCTTAAGGGGCCCAAGAGATGTGTCGCCAATAGTAAGTTAACATTCAACCGGCAATAACATTAAATTGAAGGTTGTTTTATCTCCCGGTTGATCCCGTACCTTTGAAAAAATAAAACTTATATTTTTTTAATATTGTATTCTGACCTTTTGATCTGTTGTCCGGGTTATTGTTGGAGTTTTAAAAATTTGCTATATTTATATAATCAGCTATTTTATTATCAACAGTCTAATTTATACTAGCGCATAATACTGCCGTTCTAAATTAGGAACAAATAATAAATAAAATAAAATTACTTAGTGAGTAATTGTAATATTTAATTATTCAAGACAATATTAAATATTCATCATAGACTTGCAGAAAAGTCAATAGATGTAGCACATTAAAATAAAAATAAGATATGTTTATCTAAAGACGCTGTCTAGATTGCATTCGGGTTGAATCTTGCGATCATACATAAAAAAGATAGTTGCCAATAAAAATGTGCGGTGAGAAAAATGAAGGCAATGTCGGCAGTTCTTATTAGAAGTATGATACTGTTATATATGACCGAAGGAGATATGGTCCCATTAGCTCAGTGGTAGAGCGGTGCCCCGGCAAGGCAAGGGTGCTGGGTTCAAGTCCCAGATGTGACCGCATCTTTTTCTGATTTTTCTGTTTCAGATTTTTGTTTAAGAATCACATAACTAAAAATTATTCTGGTTGGATGCCTAATTGTCTAATGGATAGAAAAATTTCACGCCAATAATGCAAATTTAGTAATTTTCTCGAGATTTTTCAAAATAAGAAAGTATTATTGTATAATCTAAATATTTCTTTGTCTATGGTTTTGACAAACATGAATAAAGTTGTACATTTCGAAAAAAAAAAACTTTCTTTGTTTTTTTTTGCTGCCAAACTGTGAAAAATTAAAGCCTTGAGAATTATTTTAACTATTCAAACTAACTAACTAACAATAAAATGAATATGTAGGTATTTATGTAATTATAATATAGGTATAAGTTAGAATTTAATTTAAAAAAAAATGAATTGGAGTTTCTAATTCTTACAGAATGCATCATGTCTAATTACCTTGTTCATCGTTAGCGTTACCTATATATTATTGTTATTTTATTATAGGTCATCCGACTAGTTACGCTACGTTTTGTGATTTAGCAGGGGTATCTGGGTTCGTCGAGTGAGGTGTGTTCAGGATGCGTTTGTCTACCAGTTGCGTGGAGTGACAGATCGGGAGGGGCTGGTTTGAGGAGACCTTTTGACCTCTCCAATTGGTATCTCTTGACCCATTAACTTGCACCGCAGCGAGAGGAATATATTCCTACGTTCGTCACTCCTGGACACACTTATGGCTAGATTCGTACCCACCCCTCATACCCTTTTCCTGCGCAGCACTTTCTCTCCTTCCTTCCGTTAAAAAGACCCTCAACGCAACATCGCTAAAGATAACATAGGCCCTGAGCCGGGGCCTCAATGTAGGTTTAATGTGTAGCGTCGAGAAAAATCGAGATTAACTAATTAATAATAAACCGCTCGACCTACTTAGTACCTACTCCCGAATTATGTACCTGCAGTCCAAATCGCATCGTAAACAAAGTAATCTACGTACTACAAGCACCTACCTGTCTAACGACGACAATAATATCGCAAGTCGGTCTTACACATTACGAGAACTCGCCAGAAGGTTCGAGTCTACGGCGTAGGCATAATTGCCACGCCTTCGAAACTTCGGGAAAGGGCCAGACCGAGCGAGTGGTCTCGATTTGGTTGCCATTTAACTACCTGCTGTTGCCACCGACCGAACAATATAAATAAGCCCGACGCAGCGAGCATATTATTAGTGTTCAGTATGTATTTACTATCGTCGGCTGCACCTACCTATTGTACTACGACCAAGTTTCGCGAGCATTCCATAGTATTTGTGCATAAATAAACGTGAAATATTTTGACTGTAAATCAGCTTTCAACTAATCAATAAACGCTATACCTGAGTTGGAGAGATCTTTCATTTATACACCACGATAACCACAAATGTAAAAAACGGTACCAAGTTAAATATAAATGACATATTCCCAAGGGTGCCGATCCGTTGATTTCTACTCTGGCGTGTTATTTCAAATAAAAATAAGTTAAAATAAATAGTGTTTTGTAATTTGAAGAAGAAAATAACGACTAAAACGTACTACTTTCAATTAAAATTAATGCTTTTGACAAATCGTCCGTTGACGCTTTGAAAAATGTGTTAATTTTAATAATGATTCATTGTAAACAAAACATTAATTTTAATTTCCGATTCGGTTAAGATATTTTTAGTAAGCCCTTTATGCTTTAGAAAGGTCAAATCAATTATCGAATTCAAACACAAAGACTTTTCTAAGAACAATAATATTATTTTTATTGCCATTTTACAGGAAATAAAAAATATTATTTGATTCATACAATATTATTCAAATGAAGTTATTTTCGGGATCAAAATAAATATCTCTAAGGAAATCATTTTTGTCTGAATTTTTGGTCACAAAGGAAATTCTGTGACATAATTACATTTGTTCTCTTCGAGGAAATCATAATTGGTTCGTTTTATTAAATAATTGTTCAGATCTGTGGATAAATCTTACCCATGTAATATTTATTGACTTCCTTTGATTTATTTGATGTATCAAAGAAAACATAGATGAACGATACACTAGGTTGGCCATTCCTTCATGTATATATACATACTTTAGTGTGAATAACGCACCAGAATCACAACTGCTCCCAGTGAGACTATGAGATCCCCAATTGGGGTATTTTATGAGGATGATGTAGTAGTCGGTATGCAGTAGGGAGGGGGTGGAGATGGGGAAGAGGAAGGTGGGGAAGTACCTGACTATTCAGTTCTGGTCACCAAACACGGCTAAAGAAACGTTTAAATTGTGAATGGTACTCCTTCATCAAGGCGATTCGATAATATATTTCACTCAGGAACATGCCGCAAATATAATATATATCATTTTAAATTAACAAAACATTAAATGCACATAAACGTTTCGAAAGCATTATTGTAATTGTTTCTGACATAACATTTATTATTGCTTTATGATAATTCATAATTAAGTTATAAAAAAATGTTGGTGTTGTGTGAGATTATACAATTATAATTAATTATTAATTCTAATTCTTCCAATAAATTAGAAGAAGACGAAAAAACGGAACGACTAGGTAAAGAATATAAAAAAAGAGATATGAATGTGAATGAGGCAAAGAAGAAATCTTCAATCTTCAACTTAAATTAAAAATTAAATAACTCTATTCTAAAACAATCCTGATTTATACCTTTAAATAGTAAACACAAGAAACACTAATCCCAAGGTCAAAAACATATCCAATACTCAACCACGAATACAACATTTGCGCAAAAAGCTTCCTATACTATGGTACTACATAAACTTTAGAATAAAATCCCACTCTCATTCAAAACTCACAACAAAAATAAAAATGTGAATGTTCGTTTGTTCAAAATCTTTAACCTCTGAAAGTTATCCACCGATTGTTTTGAATACAAAGTTGGACATGTTGAACAAACATTTTTTTTTATAAACAGCGCTATCTCTTTGACGTAAAAGAAACGCGCTATTGTTTCTTGATCTGCACAGATAGACTGAGCAATAGCAAAGCGTGGCGGGGTACAGCTAGTCTTAAATAAAAAGCTGGATAGATAACATAGGGAGATCAGAAATAGAAAATAAATATCTCCAAATACATACTGAAACCGATAAATCAACTGCACTAAAAACACCACGCAATTTATTTTCAATTACCTAATATTATCCATACTATTAAATTTAATTAATATTTGAATGAAATCTTCAGCACGGGAGATCCCATTAGGAATATGAATATATCGACTCAATAGGAAGAAGAAGTAAAATATTTATTATTATTAAGCATACCCTATTTCTACTGATTTATAACATAGGCTAAATTTCTATCTAACTTTTTACGTTTAGTTAAGTTAAGTTAAGTTCCGAAAAAAATAGTTATTTTTTAAAGTTAAAATCTACCTATACACTTTTTATGCCAAAATGTTAATTATATGAAATTCCCTCGATAGAAAAAAAATCGCAAATTAAACTCCGAAAATTGATAAAAACACGTTTTGTTCTGTTAATCAATATGTTAAAGACATGAAAAAATCACAGTGTATCTTCAAATGCAACTAAAGCTTTTGAGTCGTGTTTTATTAAATATTTTCGCAATTTTTGCTTAATTATTATCGTTTTTCAATACAAGCGCACCTTTCCTCTAACATTCGTATTTACAGTTCTCCCTTTCAAACCATCTTTGAACTTTTACGACGGTGCCTTAAGGTAGAAGCTTAATGCCAAATCACTATTTTCATTAATCTTTATAACGAATTGGTGTACATTATGAAGATCAAAAAAATATACTTTAGATAAATTGAAGGTTTTCCTATCGTTTCGCTTGAGTAGAATACAAATAAAAATATAAATGACTCCATAAAAAATATAAGTGTAAATTACAAAAAAAAAAAAAATTTCAATAGAAATGTATGAACGCGTAAAGGAAACAACTTTTAAAAAATACAGTATTATAGCTAAGATTATCTGTGACAGTTTCACTTGATTAACTTTTTTGCATTGTTATAAAATTATTTACAAAATAAATAAAAAACCAATTTTGTGCTTGAAATCGAACGTTTCTAGACTCCGTTTGTCAAGCGATTTTAATGCCTATTACCTACAATATAAGGTATACCAAGAATATACACATTTTTGGCTTATAGCTTCCTCTTAAGGAGTGCGTGTGAGAGAGTTGTGTGGCGGCCTAGCCTTTCTGCCTACCCTACCGGGATAGGGGCGCGATGAATAGTTAGTTAGTTCAAAGTTAGAGGATGGTAAAATCAACTGCCATCTTGGGTACAGAAAAAAATAATCCATAATAATTCGGTCGTTTTTCGTTTAGTATGGCGGTAAAGTTACAAATAGAGATAATAAATTACGAATACATTGGCACTTAATTGAGATAATAGGTTAACCTAGTGATTTATGAGTCGTTTAGGGAATGGTGGTTTATATCATTGCGAATTTGATTAGGTGAGGATTTGAATAGGGAAAACAGACCGAGAGAAACGTTAAATATTTTTCGAGACGGTGAAATTGATACTGATAAGAAATATCGAATAAGTCAAGACTTGTGATTAGGGGAGTCATTCGTGGAACATTTGGAAAGGTAAAACGTTTCATTTAAAATATAGTATTTTATATTAGTATCATTGCGAACAAGCGTTTTCTAAGAATATCTCTGCTTTGAGGAATAATAAAGAACTCTGTACAGAAAGGATTGATTTGCAAACAATTTTCATTAAATTATATTGGAAAACGTATATAAATTAGCATATTCAAAACAAATTCTTAAAATATCTTTGTTACAAGTAAGGGTTAAGATTTAATAATTATGCAGAGGCAGCTTCATACTTTAAAATTGATTCTCTGAGTGTACGGAGGCATCATAGGGATGCACTATTCCTGTATAAAGTAATTAAAATATTAATATTCAATGCCCAGAGTTGCTAAACAAGATTCCATTCAATTTACCTGCGCGTTCAACTCGCTATTGTGTCCTGTTCAGGGTTGATCAAAGCAAAACGAATTCTAAGCAGAATTCTTGCCTGAAAAGACTATGCAATAATTACAATAGCGTATTATCCAAGGTTGATATTTTCAGTTGCAAACTTACCAAACACAAGAGGTACATAAAATAATGTTTCTGTGATAGTTTATGCATAATGTTTATGTCTCTATTTTTTATATCTCTATTGTGATTTGATTTATATCTACAACTTCTTTTTATGGCTATAAATGTATTGTTTTGTAAAATTTTCGTTTTATATAATCTTTTGTTTTGTATAATTTTTTTAATTCATATTCCTTTCTCACTAATCTTTCTCACTAACACCAATATATAACTTATTCCATATTATGCAGTCTCAGTTGAAGTCACAAGGAGGAAATCCATAATTGGTTTTATTTTACTATATAATACTTATATACGAAGTGACCGTCGATTTCCCGAAAATGAATAAATAAATACATTATATAATATAATAACATTAAAATAATATTATACTAAGCATTGATAAAGAAGATTTTACTAACAAATCTAAACTAAACATGAAACAGAACAAGACACAGACGAATAAAAAGGTGATGGTCTTCACTGGGAATCGAACCCAGGATTCCTGTCTTACCTGGACAACGCTTCAACCAACTCGGCCATTGTAACCTAATTATTTTACTTTATCTTTATCGATCTCATATTTCAAATTAAAAGTTAATAATATTGAATTATTACGAAGTTCTAACGAATTTATTAAATAGCGTCTCGGATATATATATCCGATTTTTATTTAAATGGGAAAACTTTTTATTTTTCTGTGTCTTGTTCTGTTTCTTGGGGAGATTAAGATAAGAAAAAAAATAATATTTTATTCTTAATGAATATATTAGAAATGTACTATTTAAAAATTTCATTAAATTGCACCCTTCCTTTGTCACCCTATGCGGTGCTAGAACATCTGTTCTGCCGTGTGGTATCTTGTTATATACCACTTTGCGTAAGTTTATAGCAAGAAAAGGTCATGCCTTATTTTAGGAGATTTTGTAGTATTTTATGAACATTGCACAAGAGTTCCAAATGCTCAGAGACAGTGGGACTATGAAATGTTGTGAGGGTGGAGGAAGTACAAAAGAAGTTGAAGAAGGGGATAGTAGGAAAGTACCTGGCTATTCGGGTCAGGTTATGAGGGTGAGGACGCCATAGTCAAACTGGCTCAAAATGCCTTTTACAGGGTTTTCCAATAAGAGTTGTTATTTTGATATTCAATCGTAAAAGATCAATGGTTTCGTTGCTTGTGTGGCACGTAGCGCCGTCTTGTTGAAAGTATACGTTGTCTAAATCAATACAATCCAATTACGGCCATAAAAAATCATTAATCATCTCTCGATAGCGCAATCCATTCACCGTAACTGTTGCTCTAGCCTCATTTTCGAAAAAGTAAGGTCTAATGACTCCGCCGGAGCATAAACCGCACCAAACAGTCACACGTTGAAAATAAATAGGCTTTTCAACAATAACTCTTGGGTTTTCTAAGCCTCCGATGCGACAATTTTGCTTGTTGACGAAGCCACCGAGGTGGAAATGGGCCTCATCACTCAAGATGATTTGCATTTGATTCACTCAAGTGAATTTTAATAATTTAAATGCGTTGTTGAAGCGTGTATCGTTCCATTTTTATTAATGGCGTAGTTTCTTCTTGTCAAATGTTAAAAAATGACAGCTTTAAAAGTAACATCTACCGAAATAGCGGGCTATTCAAAATAACACCTCTTATTGGAAAACCCTATACTTTCAGCCGCGTTACACCATTTGCTGAAGTTATTCAGATATGGTCACCAACACACAGCTAAAGCAATTTCAAGAAAAGTTTTGATTCTGAATGCTGGACTTTCACCAGGACGTCACTGAGACCGTCTGCATATCTGGAACGTGCCGCAAATATACTATATATTATTTTTAATTTAATTTATTGTGTAATACAATCAATTAAGGCCCTGTTGTACGCGTTTATAGATGGTTTAGAAGAGAGATATGGAAATACGACTGTTGAGGAAGCGCGCTAATATTAAAAACATGACTCGTTTAAAATAGAGCAAAAATTTCTAGAGCAATTTTTTAATGCCTATAACATTTTAAATAACAGATAAAAACGTGTTTTAATAAATTTTGCTTAGCTTACTTTACGATTTTTTTCTATCGAGGGAATTTCATATAATTGACATTTCAGCATAAATAATACATAGAGATAATCTTCAAAAATAACACTTTTTTGGAACTTAAAAACTACAAGAGTTGTCGAGAAACTTGTTATAAATAGGTAGAAATTGGGTATGAGGGCTTGCGCACGCCGGGTATGAACCTGTGATATCTGGTTTCGTAGCCAAGAATAGTAACCACTCAACAACGGAGGCCGTCAAATAACGAGGCTCAAGCCATTTCATCAATGTTTCGATTCTGAAAGGTCGTCTTTCACTAGGGCCATACTGGGAGTAGTATCTACCACTCTGAAAGCACAGATCACACTTTTAGGAATTTTGTATTCAGGGATAGTGCCAACTCTCAAGGAATGATGTCAAGCCATTACTCTTAAGGGTAGCAAACAACCCTCTCTCTTTCCCAACCTCTTTTTCTGAAGGTGTTTACTTAGGACAGAGCAGAACAAGTGTATTTCTACACGCATCATATTTTACATGGATAGAGACGTACGTTGAAAAATTTTGTTAAAAGGGAAAAATACAAATTTATAACGTAAGAATTTTCCATTCCCTTCAAAATTTCAAAGATTTAAGGAATTATTTTATTATTTTTTATCGAGATCGATGCATTGAAGACTTAATTATGATAGTGAAATCACAGCGCCTTACTAATCAAATGGTTTTAAATTTTAGACAACTGATAGAACTTTCTTCTTCTTCTGACGCTAGTAAAATTAGAAAGAGTATTTATCGATGTATTTTTAAATATAAGTATGTTAGTTGTAAGTTTCTACATATATAAGTGTGAACGTCATTAATACATTAGTTATAGGCCTTAGTAGCAAGTTACTAGAAATAAGTCTTTAATGAAAGTCACAAATTATTATGAATCCTAGATGTAAGCCAACTGTATTTATTATTTAATATTGTACAGCGCCCTTAAGGTGATTTTTTACGAAAACGGTGCTGCATAAATTATTAGATAGAGTCCGAATGGAGAGGTCAAAAGGTATCCCTCAACCAGTTTCTCCCTATCCGGCCTGCCAACAAACCAGCAAACCAACAAACCTGGGCAAAGCATCCACCGTCAAGACCTAAACAAAACTCACCCCACTCACCTCACGGGCACGAAGCGAACCTATGGGGTGATCTATGGCAGGGGTGTTGGTTATCCAATAAATGGTTCCCGGGAAAGCGGTACCCATACCCGCACATGTTACCCAATGTGGTATTCACAAAAAATACATATTACAAATGATAACATTGTATTTTTGTCGTTGTTTCAAGTAAAAGTTCACTGGTTGTGTGATACTGAGCATTGTTCTTTGATTGCATTTCTCTGGAATTGTATTTAAAAGACTTGAGAGAAAAAACTCATTCTTAGTTTATATTTACGACTCGTTTTGTGATAGATTCTTAAGTATCACCCTGATAAAATATCACATCACATTACGAAATTTCTATAAATCGTTCATCTCTGAGTTCTAACACTACTGAAGACATAAAAATATTACTACTGAGTCTATTTTATTAGCAAATACCACCGAACAGATAATACTCACTAGAAATGCTTTCCATGTATATTTGAATGGAAACATACGTCGCCACTGACATAATACCTTTTGGCTGGTAGGATATGAATCGCTGGCTTACCTTCAGCAATCGGGTGCCGGTAGATTATCTGACTCCAATTTATAAATCAAACACCGATTGTAATAAATTGAACTTTAATGTTAATTTAAATTTATACCCGAATCAATCGTAAATTTATCAGAAGGAAGGGAATAAGAACGAACTGTCAACGAAGGAAGAAAGATCCCGAATAATATTAAAAATGCCAGCGTTCGCAGCTACAGGCGGAACGAGGCAGTGTGACGATGCTGCAAATATTGCCCCCAGTAAAAAAGAGTATTCAACGTAAATTGTTGTTAGTTCTTATTCCATAAAACCTTTTGCTTCTAGCCCATTTAGCACACGCTCTGTCTCTCGTACACTTGCATCGCATCGTAGATCTTCATCCCATTTGAAATTCGTAATCATGATGAAACAGAGTTTTGTATTATAAAATTAAGGCCCGATTGGCCAAATATTTGAATCACATCACATGTCTTGTATTTTTCTTTATTCTATCTCTGCACATTAAATTTAAGCAAAGAATGATCAGACTTTTGGATCGCAAAATACGTCCACATCACATCTCTCGTGTTCTTTTTTAATCAGTGGCAAACACCAAAACATGAACAAATGTTTTCTTTCTTATAATTAATTATTCATATTCCAAGAATGTGCCAAGATCGTATAAGAGTTTGATATTAAAGATCAAACATCTCGTTCGTGGACTTGACGGGGTTAGGGAGGGGGAAGAAGAAAATAAAAAGGGTGGAGGGAAAGAGATGGGGGAGGTTGCGAATGGATTCTTTGAATTAATGAAATTCTCCCGAGTTATCTTTGCGAAGAAACAGACCCAACGGGGTAGATCACACAGTCTGTGCTAACAGAGTAAATAGAGAGTATTATGTTTCTCAAAAATAGTTTTGTTACAAGGAAACTACAGCCATGGTGCTTTAACGGTCAGCATTCAAACACTTTGTAGTCTGCTAACGCAAGAATACTACAAATGCTGTAAAATCTGTAGGGGTAGAAAACGTGTAAAGTTTCAAGCAAATTTTATAGATTTGAAAAAAACGTTGATTGTATATTTTTTTAAGTAATCAAAATAATTTTAATTTTTGAAAACATTTTTAAATTTCGTATTTGTATTCGGTAATGAATAAATCCAAATCTTGAAATATCCGTACGGGCTGAAACTCATCAGATAGATTCGTCGAAATCAGATGGTATTACAGCAGTATTTCGTATTAATATACGAAATAAATGTCAGTTCTACTTAATTGGGATTTGGCTTGGTTGGAGCGGTTTACCCCAGTCCCTGGGAAGGAAGGTTCAATCTTCAGTTATATGAAATTATTTTGCTAAAATTTACTGCGTTCTTTGTAGAAAAATCGAGCAAATTATAAAAGTTTACGTAAATTACCTAATATTAGTAAGTTTTGTATCCCGTACAAACGGCCCTAGGGTGGAAGATTCTCCGAGTATCACCCTGTTGAAAAGTTGCTTAAAATGCTGTTAGACGTGTTTAGAGACTAGATTTGAATAGTCGGGTATACTTGCCGACCTTCCTTCTCACCATCTCCTTTCCCTCTCCTCTCCCTTGAGACTCACAAAATACCCCAATTAGAGCTATCAATGTACATATGTATTACTGGCTCCGAACACGCTGTATAATACAAATGTGCCTATTTTACTAGGTAACAAGTGACAAATCAACACACTTTTAAAAAGTGATATAAAGTCATGAAAAGTAATGAAAAAAACTAGGTTATACAGGTTAAATAGGTAGGTTTTTTTTTCATCGCTTTTAATGACTTTATCACTTTTCAAAGAGGCGTTGAATTGGCGCTTATGATGAGTTGTCATGTAACCATTTTACTATTAGTTCTAAAACTGTGTTTTTCCTTTCTTTTCAGGTAAGAAAAATATTTCTCAGAAACTTCTATGACGGTGACGGAACTGGTAAGTTTTTTTTTCATCAACCTTTTTACACCGAACCATTAATAACGAGATAACCGATTGAAGATTACGTATTATATTTTCTACGGCAATCAGTCTATTGTCAACTTTCCTGTGCCACTTCTATGCATCTCTGCCACACATCAGGGTTAGTACCAGCATTCCATTGGGGACTGATAGCTTCGTTTCTTTGAACATCTTTAAATTTTTTTATTAGCGGAGTTTTTACTATTGGAGTTACCTGCATTTTATTTTATTTTGTTTGGTCGTTCGCTCAGCGGGACTTTTACATAAATTATAAGAACAGAATATTCCTAGTGGCTTAATTCTATCAATGGACCCAGAAGATATATCAATAGCACCCCAAACTTGTTGCCCAGATCATGCATCCTATTGGTCAGTGAGTGCGTCTGGTTTTGTTTGAGTTGGTTGTGTATGTATTACAGAAAATTGTTATGTTTTGTCTTGTTTTCATAGTCGGCATATGGAATTTAATAGTGGCGAAGATGGCAGGTCTGTCAATTATCACTTCTTCCAATATCTTCATCAGCCTACCGGCATTTCGTGAGCATGCTTACCAAATATACAAACTGAAGTATGCGTCGTTCACAACCTTGACAACTGTGTTATATTAAGAAATAAGAAAACATCCTGAGTGCGCCACTGACTTAGACTTATCGACTGTAAAATTGTACCTAAAAAGTGCCATCTGGTCATCATATTACGGGGCACTTTCCAACCCCATGGAAGAGCATGGGCTAGCTCATGAAAATAATGCAAAAACGTCATAAAAACCACTGTACAAAAGGAATTTATATTCATTCCACGTGCTATGTTATATTGTGTATCCAGGGTAGGTGTATGGCATAAAACTTTGCGTTCGCGTTGTTAATATTTTACGAGGTCTGATCCGTTAGCGTGGGTTATGGCGTTGGACCTCATTCATGGTATGCGACTGTGACGCCATAAATCTACTGAATTTAAGTAAAAGAAAGATGCTTGAAATGCATCATCAAAATAATATATATCGAAATATAAATCTTTCTGCTGTTTCTACTTGCTTTAACACGCTTAATTTTTTTACTATACTCTAATTATTACTAGTACAGGGTTTTCCAATAAGAGGTGTTATTTTCATATTCAATCGTAAAAGATCAATGGTTTCATTGCTTGTGTGGCACGTAGCGCCGTTTTGTTGGAAGTACACGTTGTCCAGATCAATACCATCCAATTTTGGCCATAAAAAATCATTAAAATCATTAATCATCTCTTAATAGCGCAATCCATTCACAGTAACTGTTGCTCCAGCCTCATTTTTGAAAAAGTAAGATCCAATGACTCCGCCGGACCATAAACCGCACCAAACAGTCACACGTTAAGGATAGAAAGGCTTTTTAACAATAAATTTTGGGTTTTCCGAGCCCCAGATGCGACAATTTTGCTTGTTGACGAAGCCACCGAGGTGGAAATGGGCGTCATCACTCAAGATGATTTGCATTTGATTCACTCAAGTGAATTTTAATAATTTCAATGCGTTGTTGAAGCGTGTATTATGCCATTTTTAATAATGACGTAGTTTCTTCTTGTCAATTGTAAAAAAATGACAGCTTCAAAAGTAACATCTACCGAAATAGCGGGCTATTCAAAATAACACCTCTTATTAGAAAACCCTGTAGTTCTGTGAACAGTATTTTATAAATCAAAACAAAAAATTACTCTGAAATCTTAAGATATGTAAGTAGGTATTTAAATACCTACCCACTTAATTAGAAAATATTACTAAATAAAATTACTATATTTATGTAATTTAAAAAAAAATTATAAAGAATTTTAAAATTTGTACAAATAAAGGTCACTATCTCAACGACAACACTTTTTTTAAAGCTTTCTCAGTCACCATGCAAAATGCGAATAAGAAAGTTCAAATAAACACGACGATTTCAGGTTTGAAAAAAGAATCTTTATGTAAAATTAAATGTAAAAAAAAATTTAAAGACAGACGAAATGCAAAACTGTCTACTTATAAACAGGATTTAGCAATGCTCGGTCATTAACTTCCAAAAGCGATGTCCTTGCGAAACGTCACCGAGAAACAGCATTTTGTCTTTATTTATCATTCATTTATTTTAGGTTTATATTATTTTTTCTCCCTTATTCTCAGTGGTTGAAATAGAAATAAACATTATTGCGCAATTGCCAAGAAACCAAAACGCTCTTGATAAAATTAGTCGATAATGAGAAAAGTTAGGAAAGTAAAACGTAACACAAAAAGGTTTATTGCTGAGAAGTCGATTAAATATTCAAAGCATTCATTAAAAAGCATTCACGGGAAGGGGATTCTTTCAAAAAGCTACTTATAAACTTGGAAATACCCACAAGTAAGAAAAAATACAGAAAAAATGAAATTTATAATTCCAATTAATGGACATCTTGACTTAATAGCACCACGCGCCTAGTCGCTCCGAAAAAGCAAATAAATAATACAGCATATGAATTATAATTGTGACTCTACACGTAGAAAAATCAGTATTGCTGATTTATTAATATTCTTTTAAAACGGGATTGCAAACCGTTTCCTAATAAACTTTTTGTGCACTCATAATATATCGGAACACGGCTTCATTCATCTGGGTTTGTTCTGACAATATATATAATGACGAAATATTAGAATTTTTATAAACACGTGTTTCGATGAAAGTTTATCAGGAAACCTGTCAATTAATTCTTTAGATCTGCAATCCCGTGTTTAACCGGATCACGAATAATTTGAGGAGATTCTTAATTAATTAGCCATAGTTTATTACAGTAAGTTTTCTAATGGTGCTGATACATTATGCCATCTGCATCAAATGGTGACTTTTATCACCACATCACCACCTACGGCAGGAGAAGGGATCGCATCAATTTAGGGAGCTGCAGTGACCACGCGGCTGTCGGAAAAAATGAAATTCCGCGGCAGCTCCGCAATTGATCTGACCCCCTCTCCCGCCGTAAGTAGAGGAAAATTATTATAGCGTAGTGTGACACCTCAAAAAATAATCGGTTTAGGCCGCGTGTAGCGTAATGCGTCACTAGCCTAATATTTATTTGGCTCACGTATGGGTACGGTTACCCTGGGGATCATTTATTGAATAACCAACACATCTGCCATTTGTCGTACCAAGTGGTTGGCTTCGTTTGGTGACTTAGCAAACATCGTTTGGTGTCCATGTGCCGAGAAATCCACCATGGATTTCTGACGTTTCTGTATCTACTTTGTTTCTGATTCTTTAAATGGCAAACAAAAATAATTTTTATTATCCTGGCAAGGAAATGATGTACAAGTTTAAAATTATTCTATTCTCTCATTTCGATAAGTGTTAATATATTCATTTTTAATTTTCAAATGTATATTTGTGAAATGAATTTAAGTCCCGCATTCCGATTTTTACCGATTCATAACATATTTTTTATGAACACTTAAAGTTTTTAAGTTCATAAAGTATATATGTTGTTTCGGAATAATAACATCTATATTTATTAAATTTGTAGAGCCGAAACGGTATTTATATGAAATTCTCTCATTAGAAAAAAGTCACAAATTATGCTTCGAAAATAATAAAAAAACATTTTGTTATAGCATGTTATAGGTATGAAATAATCACAGTGTAACTTTAAATGCAACATAGGCATTTGTCGAGAGATTTATATTGCTCTTTTTTAAACAATTTATATGTCACGATTTCGCGATGGATGGAAGAAGTGAAAAATTGAGAGAGTTTTAAAATAACAAACAATAATAAATATTTTAAATTCTTTGTCTTTTACTGACTGTCTCGGCTGATCGCAGTGGCCGAGTGAAGCACCGAGATGAGTTTGCAGATGGAGAGAGAACCCATTCGTCATTGGGCTTTACTACTGACTGTACTGATCACATCAGCCGAGCACTTGGCCGAATGCACTGTCTTGGCCGATAACTCGGCAAATGTATTTCAGGCATTAGGATCGGCATTTCAATGGTTAAGTCATAATATTTTTCAGTCAAATTTTTAAGTATTACATTCAGCTTTACCAATTTATTTTGTTTTTAATCGATATTTTTACCACTAGCACTGTAATTTAGTTTTCCATGCAATCATCCCTTATAAAATACACCCTAGCGAAGCTTGAATACTTTTCCTTATTACTATAATATTCTCTGCGAGCTTTCTGTTTTCGAAATATGATTTTATTTGAGTTTGAAACTAAGTTTGTTATTACCATAAATTTTCCTTTATTCACTAGATTAAGTTCCTAGCGGGAACAACAGGGGGACGCTTGGATATGGTCACTGAATGGACACACCAATAGAAGTGTATTGCTAACCCAAAGAAAGCAAATATATTTTTTATTTCTTTCTAGCGCAATCCTCTCGTCCTACAATTAGTTACAAAACTCATTGTAGGACGAGAGGAACTTACAATACATACGTGGGAGTTAATAGGTAGAATTAAAATTGGTATTTTGATATCATAATTATAAGTTTCACTAACAAAACAGTACACAAATAGAAAAAGGGAGGTTAAGTTGAAGAAACAAGAAGAAACAAAATAAGAAACAGACAGGGATATATACACATGCACAGAGCCAAGGTAAGAATTTAGAAGAAGGTACTTACCCACGAATACATTGGTAAAAATAGATTATGCTCGATTAAAAATACAGGGATAGAAAAGCAGAGAGAAAGAAACAAAACAAAGTACAACACGACAAGAACTATGTATTTTTGTTTTTATATGTTTTAAAAAAATATTCTTGGTGGTGTGCCAGGAAATTCCAAGCTCAATTTAATTCCAAAATCAAACGTCAAGTGTCCACTTAAATTTTTTTTGTGTCGCATTAAATAAGTATATGATAACAATTCTTCCAGATTTCGGTAGTTTATACAACTGTTGTTACTAATAATATTATTTTGTACAAGAAACCTGTAAATAAATAATGCTAAAAATAAAATTATTCGTTATGACGTAAAAATTTTGACATTTCTTACGAAGTTAATTTTCATCACTTTTCTTGGGTGAAATATTATAAAAAACACATCAAAATAATGTAGATAAAACTATCTTTCTGATGATACCTCAAATCTATTATTTCCACAATCAATTTACATCAAAAATAATGAGAGAAGACGCTTTGACACTAAAAACGCGGCACATATTTCGTTGGCATTCCACAGAAAAATTCTTTGTAAAAAATCTGAAAAGCTAGAAGTCATTCCGGTATTTGCTGCGTAAAGAACGAGAAAAGCCCAAGCGATTGTGACCTTGTTTTTCATACAAATTCCTTATACATAAGGGTCAAAATCGCACATAATTTTTTTTTTTTTAAAAACGTAGATAATGTGCAGCACTCACATATGCGGTCCCGGCATATGACGAGGCCTTTCTTAGAATTTTTGGATTGTGCTCGCTGTTTTTTATATATATCTGGAAGAGTGTTATAGAGTGTGTAGGCAATAATTTAAGAGATTTTATTCCATATTCCGTTGTGTGTGTTAGAGAAATGCGAATTTTATTGTTATTCCGAGTATTGTGGTGTGGATGTCTTGATTGTAAAGTAGTTTGATATTTTCCTTACTTTATGTGGCATTCATATTTCAATAACCGAATTTCTTTCCAGAGCAAATAATCAATTTCATTGGCCTTTCTCGTTCCTAGGAGTCGATCTTTTTGTAAATAAGCGATGTTTATTTAATTTCATATCGGCTGCTTTGGGCGTGTCTGTGTGTCTGAAATGAGTTCAATTTTTTTAAACTGATGAAATTGATCTAACATTATTAATTACTTGGAATCATTAATATCTGGTGCCAAGGAGTTGGGAGGTCTTGTTGGTAATTGGCGTATTAGTTTTCTATAAAAACAGCATATATTACTTTTCTAGGAATTTTCAGTTCAGTGGGTACGGTGAAGTGGAGTTCGTAGAACTATTACGTAACTGACTTATCAAAAGCTTAGGAGATACTTTGCGTTAAATAGAGATTTACTTTGTTTTTAAAAAGCTTATAAAAACCAGCATAATATTAAAAAAATATATTTTTTAATCTATATGCTGAAATGAGTAAGCCTCTAGAATTATGCACAGCTCTTCCTGAAATTATTTGATCGACGTTCGCAGCCACGCTCCATCGTGAGCTGCAGAGCTTGGAAAAGTAAAAAAAATTGTCGATAAAAATACATATGTATATATTTAGTATATTTTGGTTATTTGAATACTTAAGTTTACAAAATACTAATTATAACTTATATGCTGTTACATTTTATATTGATTAATATTTTTATACTTAAGTTCACGAATTAATAATTAAAACTTTGCTGTTACATTTTTTCTTGATTAATATTTGTATATGTACCTACTTAAGTTTACGAATTACTAATTATTACTTATATGCTGGTACATTTTATCTCGATGAATGTGATTCTCAGAACCTATTTTGAAAATTTATTATTAATATGGTTTTTACGGTTTTCGACAATGTATTATAATATTTAATCCTTTTGAAGAATAAACTGTTTTGCGTATTGACTTTTTCCTTTTTGGTTGTCTTATTTCATTGCACGTCCTTGTGTCATGTCTGTGAATGTCTTTTTTGTATATAATTTTGTTTGAAATGTGTTTTGGTAAAAAGTTATTTTTTTTATCATCGCGTTCAAGGTCAGCATCATTTCACTGTTAGCCGATTTAACTCCGTTGACATTCTAATTAGGTTATTTTGAACATATATTTCTCCAAGTACTATTCTCGCTGCTCTATGTGAATTGCTCACAAGAGTCCCAACTGACCGTAGCTAGTGGGACCTTTGGGATATGTTATAATTCTGACGGTAGTAGAAGACAATTGGGAAGAGGGTGGTAGTAATGTACCTGGCTATTCAGATCTGGTTAGTAAAGACTCTAATAACGGGGGGTTGCTCGAAGCTAACATTTTAATTAATTCCGACGAACTTCAATAAATATTTTCAGACCGATATCCACGGATGCAATTATTTATAATTTAAGATTATTAAAAACAGTTCATACCTTTCCATTAATTTTTTTTTACGCAAAACGGTTTAATTAAAATTTATAGAACATTTTTCGATTTGACAAATAAGCAAGCACCATATATCATTTTTCGGTTCCATGATAACTCAACACAGTGACTATTCAACACATCTTTAAAAAGTGATATAAAGTCATTAAAAACGATGAAAATTATTTTTTTTAACCTAACCTAACCTAACCAAACCTAACCTAGTGAATAAAGTATTTGTTTCTTCACTTTCCATGACTTTATATAACATTTTAAAGATGTGATTAATTATCATTTTGATGATTTATCCGGTCACCCATTTTTGTGTAAGATTAAATTAATCTATTTATACGCCTAAAAAGGCTTTTATATATAAGTGATACATGATGCAGTGTACGTCAGAGAATATCTGTATTATAAAGGAAATAATAACTGTATGTAGATGTAATCTATTATAAAGTAGGTACTGCATAGATCTATGAATACACACATATTAAACTGCGATTATAAATATAATGATTAGTCACCTCACCCAAATATAATCCTCTATCTCATTATTGTTACCACTACCTACCAACGTGAAAATTTTTGTCAAATATTTTTGCTTTATTGAAAAATGTACTTTATTTTAATATTATAAAATATTTGTCAACTAGTCTGTCTCGGCACAGGATTTCCTAGTGAGACAGGCAAAGTCAAAAAAAAATATATGTAAACCTTTTTATTTAGATGCACATAATAAAAAAAAAATTAAAAATGATTTAAAATAATAAAACTAAATATTACCAGAATTAATTTAAATAAACTCCTCGGAAAGATCACTTTTCTAGGCCTGCTAGGGGAAATTCGACCGTAGGCTCATTCAATACACAGGAGGCGCGCGTCGCATATTTTTTAGACGGCTTCTTCACTTACGTCGTTATGATTCTGACTTTAAATTATGGTATTGTGTTGTCTTAAGGTAAAATCAAGCTTTTTTTCTTTTCTGAACGGTGGTCTTTGATCGAGGCGATACTGAAAGTATCTACCACACTAGGGGGTGGGAATTTACCCAAATTTTATTTTGTAATGAACCAATATATTGCATCCATTTCTTTTTTTTCATTATTTTCGTAGCATTTTCCAATATCAATCAAATATCAGTATATTGTTATGGAATCAAACCGAATCAATCAAAAGTTCAACGAAATGTCGTGTCTAGCCTTCCAAAGAATTTTTCCAATAAAATAACAAACCTGCGTGTTTGGTCAAATTATATGAGCATTATGTACGAAGGTTGTTCAGAATTATTTCAGGGGTTATTTTTTGAGCATTATTTAATGTTATTATCAACCCCATAAAGTTATCAGGAAAAATGTGGGTCAAGGGACGCTGTTAACTATGAAAGGTTTTATTCTAATTTATGTCAAACTGCCCGGAGTAAGTGGGATTGGAGGGTAACCGGATAACCCAACACAGTGATAATTCAACACTCATTTAAAAAATGATGTAAAGTTATGAAAAGAGAGGAAACTTAGTTTTTTTTCATCGCTTTTAATCACTTTTTTTCACTTTTGAATGTGGTTTGAATTGTTATTATGTAGTTTTTTATAGAATCGTCGAAAATGTTGTTTGTTTTTACAGGGAAACAGTTTTCAATGTGTCATCTGCAAAGAACGCTGTCTGGAGGATCTTTTCTGAGAAAAGAGTGTGAACATGGGTCTTGAAGGGACCGATGATGGATGAGTGGGAAAATACGAGTGAAATAGTGATGGAGTTATTGAACTCAAGAACAAGTCGTAAAAACGAACCGTTCTTATGTGATAAATGTCAACCGCGTATAAAAAATGTTGTGCGCCCGTTTTTGTGTTTTCTGATTATTCACCGGTGCCGAAGGGATCAATGACATTAATCTCTTGGAGCATTTTACATTGAAATACCGGTGGAATATGGATAGTATTTCCACCTAGAGATTGAAATCCGTTTATTAAGATAGGGGAATTTTTATAACAGACCGTCCATTTGATCGTTTTTCGTAAAAAGTCAAATAAATAGGATTTTTTTTTTTTTTTTTTTTTTCGTAGGAAGCAATCACTTTGTGGTTAGACATTATATATTAAATCAAATAAAACACTTTGTTTATTAACCACGACTTTATTATTATTACATCTACCGGTTTCGCTACGGTCGAGCTTCATCAGGATGTGAAATATAACTATATTTCTATAGTTATATTTCACATCCTGATGAAGCTCGACCGTAGCGAAACCGGTAGATGTAATAATAATAAAGTCGTGGTTAATAAACAAAGTGTTTTATTTGATTTAATAAATAAATAGGAGTTCTTCGTAAGCAAGACAAATGACCGTTTCACGTAGCACTAATTTATTTATTTATTTATTTATTTATTGTTTGTTTGTAAATATTACATAATACAATTAATGAACTTAAAATGTCCAACTAGGCGATTGCCCGTTTTAGGACATTCCAATATGATAATGTTTTTACATGTAAATTATAGTAAATTATAGTGTTGACTATTCTGTTGTTAAAATAATACATATGTATATTCATATTAATATATTCTTATATTGCATATATACTTCCTACCAATCATTTGTATAGCGCTGTTTTTGTGGCAAACCATTCCAAAAGCACTGAACAATTTATTACTTTATTGTTTACAAACAGATATAGAAAAAACATACTTATCTGGTAGATAAGTTCAGATAACCAACAATAACAATTTTACCAAAAAGTTTACGACTTTGCACGCGGAGGACATTTTGTAGTAAAAACACTGGATTGATTTTACATGTTCTCTTTTACCCTTCATAGCTATTGATATCTAATAGAAGATGAGTAGATAAAATTAAGTTGATATTGAAATAATAGAGAATTTAGGACTCTCTGATGTAATTAATGACTTTAAAACGCTAACAAATTCTTCGTTCTTTGAATTTAGTTATTAGCAATGGAACTGTGAAAGTGAAAAGTTTCTGACTTTATGGATATGACTGTCTAAAAAGGTATGATTTAATGTTAACTCTGAATTCTGTTGGGTATGTGATCCTTCTTAGTCTATTTCAGGCTTTAAGTCCTTACACTCCGAAAGAACTTCCGCCGAACCTAGAACCACCAGATAGGTGTGTGTTTTGGTTTATTGTCATTTTTTTTTATTATTTATTATTTTTTATTTTTATTTTTATTTTTTTTATTTTTTGGTTTTGGTTCCTTCAACCTTCCGATAGCTTATGACTCTGATGACCTACATAAGAGTTGACTGTCGGGAATTAGTATTAGATAAGTAAGCTGAAGCCATTCCGTTGAAAATGACTTAAATCCCATCCTGCTTTAACTGGATTCATCCAGGACAATTAAGTCGGTGAATATTTATATAAATATATATATATATAAACAAAACTAACCAACTAACTCGTTCTTGGCACACTTTCCTTGCCTCATTCACATTCATACATCGTCTCATACATATTCTTATATTATTCTGACTCTTCACATGGCCCAACTCAAGTATCTGATTCACTTGGTAGTGCATTATCTTCCTCGGGCGTCCCCGATTTTTTCTACCATTCACATTTGCGTCGTATATTCTCCTTACACTCCTTTCTTCGCTCATTCGCTCTACATGCCCAAACCATCTAAGCGTCCCTTGCTTGATCGTACTCATTAAGCTGACATCAGCCTTGCACTCTTTGCGGATCTCCACATTTCTCACACGATCATACATGGTTTTACCACACATACGCCTCAGGGATCTCATTAATAGAGCATTCAGTTTACTTTCATCCTTTCTTTTAAATATAAATATATATTATAAGCCTGTGGTCGCCTCAACTTTAATTGTTCGACTCGTAATCAATAAGTGAGAGTTTTACTTTAAAAAAATAGCACGACAAAAAAGATTTTATGTAAAGGCGAAGATTAATGCCAAATCACTATTTTGATTAATATTATTAACGAATTGGTGAACATTATGAATATCAAAAAATATGCTTTAGATAAATTAAAGGTTTTCCTATCGCTTCGCTTGAGTAGAATACAAATACAATAATAAATTATTAATTAAAAAATATAAATGTAAACTACAAAAAAAATATATTTTTTCAATAGAAATGCATGAACGCGTAAAGGAAACAACTTTTAAAAAATATAATATTTTAGCTTAGATTATCTGTGACAGTTTCACTTGATTAACTTTTTTGCTTACTCATAAAATTATAAAAAATAAATTAAAAGCAGTTTTTTGCTTAAAATCGAACGCTTCTAAACTCCGTTTATCAAGCGATTTTGATGCCTATTACCTACAATATAAGGTATACTAAGAATATACACATTTTTGGCTTGTAGCTTCCTCTTAAAGTAAAATACTCCCGAATATCTATCACTTCAAAGATCTAGTACCCTACGAGTTCAAAATAACAAGCCTGTAAATCACTCTAGGAAAAAACTATGGCAGCTGGGTAGGTAAAATAATTTTAATATGTTTGAAGTTGTTCGAAAACTAAGTAAACTTAATCAAAAGGAGACCATTAACTTTATAAACTTAGACAATGTAAGAATGAAACGATCCGTAACTTTTTACAAAGTTTACTGTTTTATTTTCGTTGATATTTCAATTTGTCTTTGGAAAAAAATGCTCTCGGCTTTTTATGGACGTGTTGTTTTACGTAGAAAGATCAATTTGGTATAATGTTATTATTTTATGTAGATACTGGTGTTTTTTTTATCTCTAAGGAACTTTTAGTAAATTTGAAAGTGTGATTGATATATTTTAAAAGGTTTTTTTGCAGTCATAATCTTGGTGGCAGAACAGTAAGTTCATTGTCTCCGGGCCATATCCGTACAATACATGAGAGAGTTATTCGCTCGGGCCTCTGACACGTTCTTTCAGAAGGTGAGAGTATTTCCGCAAAGTAACAAAATTCAAATAAATTTAATATTTGTGAACGTATCCAAAAAGTGAATACTTTTTTTGAAAGGTTATAAAATAAGCTTTAAAATTTTGTGATTAACATTTAATTTTTGAAAATAAATATTTTTAATGGAAACATATATTTTTTTAAAAATGGTTCTCTTTACGTTTTAACTAACTAAAATTACTGATGACAATAAATATATATATAAATTAGACAAGTTAGTGAATTATATAAACAATAAAAACACACCCATATTTAATTACACAAATGTATTATAAACATTATTGTCTCTTTTTTTGCTATTTGTTTTTGGGGTGTTATGCCGTGTTGCACTAACTCCTTCTTTAGCCAACGTTTCGGACAGCATTGCAGTGTCCATCATCAGGGCAGATGTGGTATTTGAGGTTGTGGTGAAATGTGAGCTTATATATGAGGTTGTGATACCGTGTTGCCAGCTCCAACCCTCTGAGCTAACATTAACGTATATTTTTCAAAGTGGTTTTCTTCGTTTAGTTCGGGTGTAGCCGTTAGAAAACCACTTTAAAAGTTTTTTTTTTCAAATGGATTTCGGAAACTTTGGATTCGTAGAGGTGCACATTTTAATTCTTCTAAGGTCGACTTTTAGATTTTTAAATGAAGCGGGTGTTTTCTCTTTCTGGCATCGTTTAGAACATACTTCTTAACATGATAGTAAGGGATATGCCATTCGCGTCATATTGACAATTCAAAAAATATCCCCAATTACCTATTTAAAAATATTCCTCAAATGCTAGTAAAACCAAAAATCTCATACTTTTAATAACATTACAAATCAAACATAGAACAAAGAATTCCCTATGAAGAACAAATGTTCCAAAGAGATACGGCATGCTTCTATTTACAAATAATACGCATTTGACACTGTATGGATGTTCGCTAGAAGTATTTGTATCGTCCGTTTTGTGGGACGATAAACGTCGAGGTCACGTGATTGAGCTCGTTGGTGTAGAGCGAGACAGATATATTATAGTAGTATAAAAGCTCATGTATTAGCATCATCTCTTATCACATTTCAGCTCGCAACAAAGAAGCACGAATCACTGAACTCTGTACTCAGTTAAACAATAAACTAAAGTAATCTAAGCTTAGAGTATCATTATATTAGTAATCCTATCAGTTAATGTAACAGAGACCTTGCCAATATTATTATTATTATAACACTTTAGGTCTCAGACGGGTCAGTGAATAGTTGAAATTCAATCGAGGGTCCGTTCAAGAAAAACATTTCATCATATTTAGGTTAGCAGATAATAAGGCTTAAATGGTTTGGGCGTAAAGCTGTAGAAATAAGGTTCCTGAAGATTATATGTAAAAAGCTGTGTATGACATTATTACAAATGTGACGAAAGTTCCTCAAATTTGTTCGAAATAATTTGGGACAATCGGCCAGCGCTTCGAACCAACTGAACTCTATGATATCTCAAAGAGGTCAATTAACTGATGTTTGTGGCCCATATTTTGAATATTAGTTAGCTCTATCTATATACCTTGTACCGTGTTCTATTAAACGGAAATGAACTGTAAATCAAATTCACAAGAAATACGACAGTATATAGCTCGTTCAATTGGGTTTGAAAATCACGGGAAATGTGAAATGATGGAAATAGCCTACCATTAATTCCCATAAATACCGGCAGTAGGGCTCTTGACGAACTTGCACTGTTCACAGGGTGAAATTTCCTCCAAAACGAAGTAATCTTTGATATGATTTTGATATATATACGACGAGGACACGGCGATTACACCTTCTTGCCACACGACACGAATACGAATGCACTGACTTGCGACAATTTACAATGCAACAAATCATCTTATTTCCAATGTAGGTAAGGCTGTTTTTAAGGAAGGAAATGGATAGTAGGTATGATAGTATATGATGGGAGATGGTAGATATTATCCAAAACTGTTTCAATACTAAAAATACCTCAATGTTATTTAATGAGATAAGTGACGCGGTGACCGGATAATTCATCAAAATGACAGTTCAAAACGCAATTAAAAGTCACGAAAAGTAATGAAACAAAAAATAGGTTAAATTGATTTCGTAGGTTAGGATTATTGCTTAGGTTTTTTCATCGCTTTTAATGATTTTATATCACTTTTTATAGATATCTTGAATTATCATTATGTTCAGTTATCACGGAACCAAGTGACTCTTAGATGGTTCTGCCAAGCAAATCAGATGAATGGAGTATAAGGAGTGGAAGGAGAATGTATGATGCAAAAGTGAATGATAAAATTAGTCGCGGTCGTCAGAGAAACATGTCAGAATCAATTGAAACAAATACCTACTTAAGTCACATGGAAAAACCCACATCACACTTCTATCGGCATATCTCTTCGGTGGGCTTTGAAATATCTCTGCCAGGAGCACATAAAGAGAGTGGTGACATCAAATATGAATGGGTTATCGATCGCAGGGAGAAACAACACGATTGTCATGGTGCGAAAGCGAGATGTGTGCAAAAGCATTGCACTAAGCTTGGGATACAAAGAATACAAGATTTAAAACGATGAGAAAATATATTTGAAGCTTTTTTAAAGAGAAATATTCACAGTTTACTTATAATAATAATAATATTTTTATTCCAGGATGTGGGGAGCTTAGTGCAAACCCACACGTCGCATATAGATATACAATTAGTTTTCACTGCTTTTGATTTTTTAATGTTCCTCTTCTACAGAAGCTGGCGCTTGTATCTAGAAGGGTGGTGAGCATCAAGTTTAAGAATATTTAGTGTTTGTAATTATGAATATTAAAATTTATAATTAATTAAAAACTTAGTTTCATCATTTTGGTATTTTTACATTGAATTTCTCATTAATTGCTTTTAGTGGGTGTGTTTTATTGTTCTGATATTTTCGGGTAGGCTGTTGAAGTATTTTTTCCCTAGATATATGTAATGATGTTGAGCAAAAGTGGTGTTACATTTTTGTGTTGGAAATATATGTTTTTGACGAGTACGACTTTCAGTTAAAAAGCTGTGATTTTGTTTTCTTTTATTATTTGAGTTATTATGTTTAATATACACATTTATTGTACAAAAGATATGTGAAAATGCAAAAAAAAGATAAAGAAAAATAAATTAGCAATTAAAACCAACAATGCAGGACGTGGTCTTGAGTGAGCTTGGGCCCAGCACTCTCTTAGGAGTGGCTCTTGGTCCTGGTAGGCTGCGGTCACCATCGTGTTGGCAGAGGCCATTAACCTAACAATATTTAATGCTCTTCCAGATAGTTAATTTTATTTTTTATTATTGAGCAACTGAACCAAATCTAAAATATATAGTATAAATATTTACTAAAAATATGTTATTTTACGTAGAATTAATAATGTATGAAATACCATATCTTCAGAATGCCCTTCAGTGATGCCAACCAGCACCACTCCATCCCCTGTTTTTAGAGTCACGATGAAAATCGTCGCGGGTGTAAATTTGTGAATCTAATTGAATATCTGCATGTGTAATACAGTAAAAAAGAGATGAGACAAATATATTTTGTGAGGGTTTTGCGCTTTGTATAGGATATGTGTAGTGCATCTTGTATGAGGTTCCTACAGGTCGCCCTTCTGTCATATAAAAATGGTATAATTTGGATTTTAAAAACTGACAAACGAAATCTTTCTGCCCATATCGTTAAAAGGGACATTTAACGTTTTTTGCATACACGCGTTTTTTAAATTACAAAAAAATGCTGAAGAGATTTTTATTTTAATGTTCACACCTAACAGCTACAGCTTGGTACTTTTTCGGTGTTTGGTAAGTACTGCGCGAGATTCTACTCGTATATCTGCTGAAATGCTACGTCAGGTTTTCTTCCTTAGAGGCAGGCCATGAAGTAGGAAGTATCTACCTGAAGTGATATAGAATTAACGAGATTGTTCCTTGTTGTACCAAAAAAGACGAAGTTTATATTAGTTCAAGTCCAGACAATACAGCACGAAAAATGGCAATTCCTTGCAAAAGTACCTTCTGTTTTGTCGACACACCGTAGTTATCTATAAGTGAGCAATTTTGGTCTAGAAGGCTGCGGTCACCACCATGTTGGCGAGTGCCATTAGTCGCATCCTGGCTCCAGTGACTTGGTCAGGCCAGGCGAAATTTAGTCCTAGTTCCGTCAACATTGACGATGAGCTGCTGTATCTTCTATATGCAAATATAATTCTGCAGGCGTTATATTGGATTCGGAGTCGTTCCATCGAGCAAGTTTGGTAGTGACACCATGTCTCACACATATACAGGCCGGTACAAAATGCATTGAACGATGTTTTTTTTAAACATTATTACAAAATCTGCGGGTAATCATGTAAGATACTATTCTGAGACTTCTCCTTTGTGGTTCAACATCACCATCGTCCGATAGGTCCTCATTAGTAGTAATCCAATCCCTTGATCGTCCGAGCTAGGAGAATCATGTCGTCTGCGTAGCTTATGTGATGTATACATACATTGTTAAAACGACAGCCATGATGTCCAGGCGATTTGACAACTCGTCTATGTATATATCAAACAAGATGGGGGACATACATCGTCCTTGCCTTACTCCTGACCGCAAATATATCAGTTCGGAGCATGTACTTGCCCACTGTACAACATTTTTATGCATGGAATGCCGTTGGGCTAGTGTGTTTATAAACATGGTATATATTAATGTACACGCATATTTTATTTGTTTATTTTTTCGGTTAAAAACAATGCATGACCTTTGAACATTCGAAAAATACTGATTAAGAGATAGGTAAATAGCTGACGTATCGTTACGAGACAATTGGACAGTTGGACAATTACGGAGCGCCCGAGCTCGGCCGAAATATCTCGAATGGATAAAGCATCTGGTATTTACGAGTATACGACTTTGCCGGATATACGAAAACCACGATCATAGTAGACGGGTTAATTTGACCGAGAGGGTTCAATGGTTCAAATGTTAGCAGCATTAAGATCTGCCGACCTTAAGGTGATCTCAACATCGGTGATTTCTTTCTCCTCACCCGTAAGGGCAGTTCTATTGTTTATTACTCTGTGTTCTAGACAAAGTAATTGTTTCTCATTATTTCATTTGGTAATACTTTCTTGAAAAATATTTTTTTATACGCTCATAGAACTTTTACATTAGTAACATTGAAATGTTTAAAATTATATACATAAGGGTTATAAACAATATTTATTACTTTACAGTGATTTACAATTGGAAAAAAAAAATAGTTATAATTATTAAACTAAAATTATCTAATATTACCTTAAAACAAAAAAAAAATTGTTTGTTTGTATTAGATATCAAATTTGTTCAAATTAAAAATGTCGATATCATTTGCTAAACTGTGTAGGCAAGGAATGTCGTTATCATTGGTATGTTCATTTGAAGAACTGTGTAGGCGAAGAATTGTCGATATCAATGATAATCAGCAACATCATCAGCTGTAGGCAGACTGATAGAACCTAAGCGAAAGTCAAATACTAAGTTTGGTGATCGCGCTTTCGGAGTATCTGGGCCGAAGGCTTGAAAGAAACTCCCTCCGGAAATAAGATCCATAACAAGTCCAACAGAATTCAGGTCTAAACAAAAAACTTACTTTTTTAAGCTGTCATACCCTTAAATTAAATATACCATTCCTAAGAGAAAGTCCAGTAATATTCAATTTTTCAATTATGTCCTAAATCCTGTATCTAAATTTCGCTAATAAACAATTAGATAATGTTAATTAAGTGTTAATCTCAAGTGACCTACCAGGTAAGTATTGTACTGTATATTATCTCCATAAATAGTTAGTAATAACAGATATCACTGTAGAAATGTATTATAAATTTGTACAGCGCCTTTGAGGTGATTTTGCACAAAAACGGCGCTATAAAAGTCCTCCAATTATTATTATTACTATATAATCATTTGCTAAACGGGTAGGCGAGGAATTGGCGACTTAGCTAAATAATTTGTTTGTGAATGGTGACATTGAAAAGTGTCCTTATGCGTAGAGTTTCGAATAATTACTCTTAAATTGATGAGACCCAGAAGGTCACAACAGTCGAGCTCTGAATTTATCACTTTGAAAAGAAGCATTAGTCGTTAACCTTATGCCGATCCTCAAGTATACGTGATCCTCAAATACCTTAAAAAACGTGTTATTAAATTATTTAATAAAAAATTGTGTTCTCCTAATGAGATTTAAATCAATGCCTCCTGCCATTTTATGGCTGTATGTAAATGGAATCCCAGGATGTCCCATCAGCCGACAATTTTATTGGTTTTATTACTTGCCATAAATATTTTATAGATTTAAGGCTGTAAAATATGGAGTTTGGCTATTTGCAGAATTGAAATAGATTTAAATGGCTGCTAGCAAAAGTGTAAAACAGTAAAATAATCTTCGTAAAATAGTAAAATAAATTTCGATGGCCTCTTTTCTTGGCTACAAATCTGGTGGTCGCGGGTTCAAACCCCGGCGTGCGCAAGTAATAATAAATTTTATTAGATTAATTTGCGTTATTTTTCACAATTAAATATAGTATTTGCTTCACGTTCTAGAGTGGAAAATATTCCCAGTATCGCCTTAGTGAAAGACCACCATTCAGAATAAAAACGTTGCTTGAAATTGCTGTAGTCGTGTTTGGTGATCAGATCTGAATAGCTAGGTACTTTCCAACCTTCCTCCTCCCATCTCCTTTCCATCCCCACTACTTTCAGCCTCACAACATACCAGGATTAAAGATGTCTTAGTCTCACTGGGTCCAATCGGGATTGGGAGCAGTTTGGACTCTTGTGCAGTACTTAAAAAAATATAATTGTCATTGAGATAGTGACGTTTCTTTGAAAAAATTGTAAAAATCCATTTTTTTTTCATATTATTTGGTATATTTAATGTATTAAGAGGTTAAGAAGCATTTATTAGGAACCAACTTACACTTATAATTTCAGAGAAAATTTTAGTTTCAATTTATTAAATAATAGATAATTAAGAACATACTTTTTTGAACACGATGTATTATTTATAGCTACATAAACTATCTAACATAACTAACTAACTTAACTAACTTACTTAACTAACTAACTTAACTAACTTAACTAACTTAACTAACTTAACTAACTTAACTAACTTAACTAACTTAACTAACTTAACTAACTTAACTTACTTAACTAACTTAACTAACTTAACTAACTTAACTAACTTAACTAACTTAACTAACTTAACTAACTTAACTAACTTAACTAACTTAACTAACTTAACTAACTTAAATAACTTAAATAACTTAAATAACTTAAATAACTTAAATAACTTTACTAACTTAACTAACTTAACTAACTCACTTAACTAACTAACTTAACTATCTCGGCATAGAGGACGGACCGCCAAACAACTCGGTCTTGGCACATTCATACATAGTCTATTATTCTGATTCTTGACATGGCCCGACTCAAGTATCTGATTCACTGATCGTGCCATGTCTTTCTCGGGCGTTTTCTGCTTTTTTGTTATATTTATTTATTTATAATTAACGACACAAGTGCCATTTACATAGAAGATAGTTATAGTCACAGTACAATATACATAGAAAGAAGAAAGAAAAGAAAAATAGTGAAAGAAATGAAGACGAAACAAAAACCCGTTATTCAGTGAGCTCGTTAAAATATGCGCATTTATATTTGTATATACATTTATTTTATACCACACAAGAATGTACTTAAAATGTCATGTTTGTGTCTCAAATAAAAAAAATAAAAAAGTTAGAACAAAGCTTTACTTCACAAGAAGTATATTAAAAACATCAGCTAACATAGTATAAGAGTTACAAACGGTTTGTAATCTATTTATAACAGAATTGTAGCTGTGAATATATTATGAATTTTTTAAAAGTGTAGGTAAAAAGGAAAATTTCACAATGTTTGGTTCGTCGTTCTACCGCCAGAGTAACGCAGTAACAAGTAACACTCTTTTCACCACAAGCATAACAAATTAACACGCCTACATCTGATGATTGAGTATGACAGAAAAATCTCGTGACGCCAACAAGTAGCAGAGATGTTATTTTCCGTACATGTTTGCGCATTTTTAACCTAACTTAGCACGGTATGTACGTACGTACGAAATTCAGATTAGCCAGGATTTAGTAGGACTTCCCCAGGATCATAACTTCCACAACGTAATGTAACGTAATAATGCTATGTTATGTGGGGGTAACTTTTCAACGCTTACGTGGTTTATTGCGGTTTTATTTAAATTTGGTGCTGAAAAGTCAACCCTTTTTATATAATAATGTAACGATGTTAATTATTTTGAGCATGAAAAGGGAGATTCTGGCTTTTTCACGTGGAATGTGTTACAATTAAATAATTTAAATTAAAAACATTTACTTACATTGAAGATACGGCCAAAATTCAATTTACATAGCACAGCTTTTTTTTAAAGTACCAACTGATCCCAATCTTCTGCAGCCAGTGAGAATATAGCATCCCCAATTGTGGTATTTTGTGATGCTGAAGATAATGGGGAGAGGAAGAAGATGGGGAATAAGAAGGTAGGGCAGTACCTTACTATTCAGATCCGGTCACTAAACACGGCTTAAACAATTTCAAGCAACGTTAAAATTATTTTATTTCAAAGACTCTTAGCGCAGCATACTTAATATCGCGAAATTCAGGGTTTCCTTTTGAAGTTAAAATGAAAATTAAATTAATTAAATCTCTCATAGACGAGAGAATGTCTATGGCACTACGGAAAATATGTATGTTTTGAATTTTAAAAGTACAAAATATTTCTCCATCATTTTCTCGTTTTCAAGTTCGGTAGAAAAAATTCTTACCTTACGCATTCGCAAAATGAGCATTTAATTCAATAATTATGGTGCAAAGTTAACGCTAAATAGCAATAAATACTCGTACACGCAGACAGAGAGCACGTTTCTCCGAGAGGAAAAATCTATTGCAAGAGAAAAACAATAAATTCATTGCTCTTCTGAGGGAAAGAAGTTTTTATTTCCTTCCGTGATGAGAATCTTAAGTAACCCGCAAATTAAATGTTTTCTACAAAGAGAGGTAGTGTTTTATTTTGTAACTTACGACTTCATAATACAACATAATGTGTTTATTTTATTATCTGAAATACAAAATTACAATTACACACCTTTTATCTAATAAATCTTTGGGGTGTATCACAAACGTTCAAATGTCATGTTCAGATGGCAGAACCATTGTGAGGCCATGTTGCGTTTCCTTCTTCTTTAGACAACGTTTCGAACAGAGTTACGGTGTCTATCATCAGGGCCATAATGTCACATGAATGATCAAGTGAAATCTAACAAAACTATCTAATATAAAATCTAAAAAAACTAATATCTAATATTGGTATAAATGGTGATGAACTTACTATTATTAGTGATTACCTGTCAAACCGAAAGCAAAGAGTGAAAATCAACAACTGCAATAGCAATATAATTACCAATTAGCTACGGCGTGCCTCAAGGAAGCGTTTTAGGTCCTACATTGTTCTTAATATACATACTTGAATTATGTAACCTTCAAATAGATACCAAAATTGTAAGTTTTTTTTTCGAAATATAAAACAGACATCAAGTCTTGGATCATCAGCCAAGACAGATCCAAGATCAAATTTTTTGTAAAAATCCCCTCATAAGTATGTACTCCAACTAGATGCTGATTAACCAATTTATCATTTATTATTAATATTTTTTATCATTTTCCCATTGTCATTTAATGTTATGAAATATTATATGTATCAAATAATATGTAAACATTAATTTATGTACTCAATACGTCTGTCTCGACACAGGTTTATCCTAGTGAGACAGACAGAGAAAAAAATCTGTAAAAAAACTTTATATTGTTAATAAAAATAGAAAATATAAAAAATAAATCAAATCAAATAAAGTGAAACCGAACAAAAGTCCCAACTGTGGAGCTAGTGAGACAATGGCGTCCTCAACTGGGGTATGTTGTAAGGCTGAAGGTAGTGAGTGGAGAGGGAAAGGAGTTCAGTTCTGGTCACCAAACACGACTAAAGCGATTTCAAGTAACTTTTCAATTCCGAATGGTGGTTTTACACCAGGGCGATAATTATAGTATCTTCCACTCGAAAACGTATTTTATTTCAAATGAGTAATTTGTGAAATAACACAAATTAATCAAATGAAATTTACTAGCTCATGCCGGGTTTTGAACCCGCGACGTCCAGCTTGCTAGTCGAGAGTCTGTCAAATAACAAAATAATATTTTTTGTCAGACGATATGAATGTAAACGAAGTAAGGAGCATGTTCCAAGGTACTCTCTGCCTACCCCATTGGAGAAAAGACATGATGGTTAATTAGTTAAGTTAGCTGACGTGTACCCGGCGTTGCTAAGGGATATCCTTAGGAAATAGACATATACCTTCACCAACTTTTTTGTAGACCTTTTTAAGATATACAATTCCATAATACATTATTTTGATGTACTTCATAAGGTTAGCAATGTAAGCGCCCGAAAATATATTTTTTACGACTTGATTACAAAACATCGACTCGATCGAAGTGTATTATGCATGTATTATATTATTATATATGTAAGCATTCCGAAAGAAATTCTCTAAATGTTAATGAAAACCCTATCAAAATCTGAAGCTCAGTTTAGAAGAACTAAGCGAGCAAACATTATTTTATATTATTTATAAATACTAAATGCTTACACGTGTTCTCATTTACGCGAGAACAATCAAATTATACAAACTCATATACAAATAAGAAGATAAAATTACAAAATTATAAATAATTTTAAAACTCAATCAATGACAAAAATCCCTCAAAAGGGAGACAAGAGACATAAAAGACGCACCTGTCATGTTACCAAAATAATTCATTGTCATTTTGATACTGCATTATATCTAAGCAATTTTGAAATACGTAAATAATGTAACCTATTTCAATTGTTTAAGATTTTTTCATCTGAATACTCTTCACTTTTAAACTTCACATGTGTCGATTATATAATAAAATGGAGTGTGCTGAAGTAGTTTTTTTTTCTTAAAAATAAAGACAAACATTACCGGGTCACGAAAAACCTGACAATATTTGAAAAGCTCCTACTACCGCCACAGTAAGCGGAAAATGTTGCTTGTGTTGTGATGGAGGACTTAGCCAGCCGAGGAATTGAACACACTACGCCTGGGTGGGACCCAAATACGATGCCAACTCGACCACTGACCGGTCAGAAATACAGTTAATCATTTGAAATAAAGCCAAATTTGGCTAAACTTTTGAATCACAAAACACGCTCGAATCGATTCTCTTGTGTTTTTATTTGTACTATGCTGGAATCAATCAACTAATCTACCCATTTCTCAGGTTTACCAGACCAGAGAAGGATATCAAATTTGAAATCGCAGTCCATGTACAGTTTTAATTGTGAAGTTTAAAATAATAATTCACGTGACTTCAGGTGAGCAATTATTAACCCAAAAGTAATTACCGCTAAGATAGGACTCGGGAAATTCAGTTTACTCTAATTATTATTAGTGTTCAAGTGAAACGAGATGAATTCTACCAATAATGCTAGGTAGTAATTTACTTAGTGTCAAGAATGAAGGGATGTATGTGCGTAGGAAGCACATAATCGTATTATCAATGTGTCACTGAGAACACCAATTAGAGAATGTAGCACTCAGCAGAAAATTGTATAAGTACTACCAAAAAGCTACAATTTATCACACCTTTATATGTTTTCGCGAGAAGTCAAATTTAGCTGTCGAGCTGTGCAGTGTTATGTTATTTGTTTACATTCATTCCACAAAGTAAATTTATTTATCTGTGTGAATGCTGTGTGAAGGTATATGTATTTGTATTATACGCCCATACGAACAGGTTATACAAACAGTAATAGTAATCAAGAAGTAAAATTTGCTCTTAAAATTATATATAACCCATGCAGAAGAATAGTATTTGCTAAGCTTTATGTTTATTATTTTTGTGGTTTGTTATTATAGCCTTTTTGTAACTGTATTCCGTGCAGTTTAGCGTATCTACTATTTCTGCGAAAGTATTGCCAACTGAACTGTTGAATTTAACAGCCACCTCTTATCTGGAGCCCCAAAAAAACGTGCGTTTCGTTTGATAGATTCCCCTCTCTTAACAAACAGATTTCAAACCTTGGAGCACAAGCGTCAGGTAGGTTGTCTGTCTATACTTGGTATGCTGTCCCTGTTCTACCAGTAATACAATGTAAGATGCTCCGAATAACTAGCGTTGTCGATCCCTTCGGCATCAGTGCATAGTTGGGAATCACGCAAACGGGCGCCCAACATATATAAACAGTTCAGCTGTGGAACTCGCCAGCCTCTGTGTTTCCTCCCTCCTACAACATGAGTCTCTTCAAGTCCTACGTTCACTCTTTCCTCTCCACAAAAAGACCTTCCAAACAGCTTCCTCAAAGATGACATGGGCCCTGAGGGAAATTATTTTCTTCCTGTGTGAGTTAATGTAAAAAATAACTTAGGTACAAGAGAGTATCTAAATGACTCAGTCCTGATCAATATCAGAAGTAACAACAATATGCAACAGTCTGTTGCAAATGAAAAGAATATTCGATCGAGTAGTTCTAGTTGGTATGTTGAAGGTGATTAGGTTTAATAAATCAAATAAATAAATATAAAGAGTGGGTAGCAATCTGGGGGTCATTGTGTCCAGGAGTGATGGACGTACGAATCCATCCTCCTACTGCGGTGCAAGATATTGGGTGGAGAGCATTGTGTAGCAATTATGAGTGGATTTGAATCCGGGTTTTATAGTGTCCAGGAGTGATGGACGTACGAATCCGTCCTCCTACTGCGGTGCAAGGTATTGGGTGGAGAGTATTGAATTATGAGTGGGTTTGAATCTGGGTTTTATAGTGTCCAGGAGTGATGGACGTACGAATCCGTCCTCCTACTGCGGTGCAAGATATTGGGTGGAGAGCATTGAATTATGAGTGGATTTGAATCCGGGTTTTATAGTGTCCAGGAGTGATGGACGTACGAATCCGTCCTCCTACTGCGGTGCAAGATATTGGGTGGAGAGCATTGAATTATGAGTGGATTTGAATCTGGGTTTTATAGTGTCCAGGAGTGATGGACGTACGAATCCGTCCTCCTACTGCGGTGCAAGGTATTGGGTGGAGAGTATTGAATTATGAGTGGGTTTGAATCTGGGTTTTATAGTGTCCAGGAGTGATGGACGTACGAATCCGTCCTCCTACTGCGGTGCAAGGTATTGGGTGGAGAGTATTGAATTATGAGTGGGTTTGAATCTGGGTTTTATAGTGTCCAGGAGTGATGGACGTACGAATCCGTCCTCCTACTGCGGTGCAAGGTATTGGGTGGAGAGCATTGAATTATGAGTGGGTTTGAATCTGGGTTTTATAGTGTCCAGGAGTGATGGACGTACGAATCCGTCCCCCTACTGCGGTGCAAGGTATTGGGTGGAGAGTATTGAATTATGAGTGGGTTTGAATCTGGGTTTTATAGTGTCCAGGAGTGATGGACGTACGAATCCGTCCTCCTACTGCGGTGCAAGGTATTGGGTGGAGAGCATTGAATTATGAGTGGGTTTGAATCTGGGTTTTATAGTGTCCAGGAGTGATGGACGTACGAATCCGTCCTCCTACTGCGGTGCAAGGTATTGGGTGGAGAGCATTGAATTATGAGTGGGTTTGAATCTGGGTTTTATAGTGTCCAGGAGTGATGGACGTACGAATCCGTCCCCCTACTGCGGTGCAAGGTATTGGGTGGAGAGTATTGAATTATGAGTGGGTTTGAATCTGGGTTTTATAGTGTCCAGGAGTGATGGACGTACGAATCCGTCCTCCTACTGCGGTGCAAGGTATTGGGTGGAGAGCATTGAATTATGAGTGGGTTTGAATCTGGGTTTTATAGTGTCCAGGAGTGATGGACGTACGAATCCGTCCTCCTACTGCGGTGCAAGGTATTGGGTGGAGAGCATTGAATTATGAGTGGGTTTGAATCTGGGTTTTATAGTGTCCAGGAGTGATGGACGTACGAATCCGTCCTCCTACTGCGGTGCAAGGTATTGGGTGGAGAGTATTGAATTATGAGTTGGTTTGAATCTGGGTTTTATAGTGTCCAGGAGTGATGGACGTACGAATCCGTCCCCCTACTGCGGTGCAAGGTATTGGGTGGAGAGTATTGAATTATGAGTGGATTTGAATCTGGGTTTTATAGTGTCCAGGAGTGATGGACGTACGAATCCGTCCTCCTACTGCGGTGCAAGGTATTGGGTGGAGAGTATTGAATTATGAGTGGGTTTGAATCTGGGTTTTATAGTGTCCAGGAGTGATGGACGTACGAATCCGTCCTCCTACTGCGGTGCAAGGTATTGGGTGGAGAGTATTGAATTATGAGTGGGTTCTAATCTGGGTTTTATGGTCTCCAGGAGTGACGGACGTAAAAATCAATTCTCGACATCCTCCCACATACGAACATACTACCACTGCGGTGCATGGCGTTGGTTTGAGAGAGTTCGGCATGCGAGGTCAATGGGTCTCCTTTTATCAGCCTCTCTCGGTTAGATCCCTCCCATGCGCACGGTGGGTAGACGCATCCGCCGCTATATGAACCCGGGCACCCCTAATAAATCAATTAATTAACTAATAATAAAAAATATTACCCAATTATATTGAAAGTAGGTACTTTATCGCTTGTCTGAATTCTTCACACAACTGATTACAATTTTGAAAATGACACATATTCAAAGCCAACTAACGCACGCACAGACAACAGAAATTATTATGTTTGATAATCTCAGAATCGTCCAGGTGAAAAACAACATTTCTGAATCGATAAGATGGCGTTGCTTGAAATGACTTCAACCGTTTTTTGTGACCAGGCAGATTGGATAATTCAGGTAGTTTCGAACCACCATCTTGCCCACCTCTTTCCTCACTCCTGCTCTTTTGAACGTCACAACATAACCATAACTCAGTTGGGGATGCTATATATACAAGTTTTTAATTTATTGATTTTTTTACCCATATTTAGAAATGTCCAATTTACAACAACTTACATAAGTACATTATTACATTTTTACTATTTAATAGCTTTACCCCGCCACGCTGTGGATAAGTCTGTGTGTGCAGATAGAAAAACAATAGCGCTTGTTGGTTTTACGTCCAAAAGATTTAGAAAACACAGGCGATGTTTAGAAAAAATGTTTTTCCAACATGTGGTGTTGTTTTTAAAAAAAACATGTTTGTACTTGTCACAGGTGATATCTATATAAAAACATACGCGTATTCGAATGCAACATTGTGTCAAAATTTCAAAGCAATCGTTGAAGAACTTTCGGAGATTTATGATTTTGAACAAACGAACGTTTACATTTTAATTTATATAGAACAAATATGTCTACTTTATTTAGTGCAGACTTTATAGTTACTGGCAGCGCATTATAATAATGCACTCCTTTGTATAGTAAACTCTTTTGTGTATAAGCTTTGTCCCTTTTAGGTAGCCTAATTTCATTGCACGTTCTTGTATTATTTACTTGTTGTAAATAATTTTTGCAACAGGTTATTTATTATTATGTATAAATATCATGGCGTATAATAATATACCCAATTTAGTTCCTTAAACATTTTAGTTACTTTTGAAAATATATTTCGCGTATGTATTATTCTTATCGCTCTATTAAATCATCAATATGATAATTCATCACATTTTCAAAAAGTTATATAAAGTCATGGAAAGTGATGAAACAAAAACTTCATTAACTGGGTTAAGTAGGTTAGGTTATTTTTTTTCATCGTTTTTTTCATGACCAATCACTTTTTAAAGGTGTGTTGAATAGTCACTGTGTTAAGTTATCATGGAAACATAAAACACATACATTTTAATTTAGAGCAGTTGTTTTTTTGCGGTATCCATGTAATAATCACATAATTTGATTACTTCGTTAATTCACAAAAATAAAGTTTTCCTTAATTATAAAAGCATCGATTTTCAAGAGCGTAAGTTTACGAAACTTAAAAGACAATTAACCAAAGAACTAATAAGTATAATTGATAGTGCTCCAAGAATGGAACACAGTTGGCCCTAATTAGATACTGAAGTGTTTTTGCATAGGTACCTGGATGTGGTTTCTAGGTGAGTGGTACACAACCTTTTTTCACAAAATTTCATATTTCAATTCTTTTGAGGACTGTAAGTGATGGTGTGGGAATAGAGAGAATTAAAAAAAATTACGCATCGCGCATTTATTTGTACAGGGTCGAAATGTTGTCTCGGTAGATTGAAATGACAGTATCAGTATTTAGTGTAATATATATTTAGTGTAATAATATTCGCGGCTAGTAAATTTCATTTGATTAATTTGTTTTATTTCAAAATTTATTCATTCAAAATAATATAATAGTATATTTGTAGCAGGTTTCAGAGTAATAGATATTTTATATATCGTCCAGTAAAGATCACCAATCAGAATCGAAACGATGATTGAAATGGCTTGCGCAGTGTTTGTTGACCATATCTGTACATAATTAATTAGTGTGATCTATTTACTAATAATTTCTCAAATTTTTCATCTCTTATAATTCTCTAACTTCTCCATTCTCTTCTTGCAACCCAAACTAGTTTTACATCATTTTTCTTACTTTTCTTTTTCATATTATAGTAATTTATAGATTCTGTACAAACTTTCAAATTCACCCGCCATAACACAGGGTCATACCTAACATGGAGGGTGAAATATCACAAAAACCATATTATGTACCCTCTAAATCATGTATTAATAAAATATCTAAATAGTAGGAACTTCTCCTTCTCTTACCCCTCCCCATTACCTTATGGTATTAGCCTTATGATATACCGCATTTCAATTTTGTGGTACCTATTCATATTAAGGAATCGTCCAATTAGCAGCCGATTAAACAAATGCGTCAGTTTCTTAGTCAGGCGTCGAGGGTTCAACACTTAAATAAGAAATAACTTTATGTCATATAATGATACTGGGAACTAAGTTTTCAAGTATTGTCGTAACACGGGAACGATAGTGTTTCTTTTTAAAACTAGGCCGCATGAAGCTCGCAGGCCACGGGTTGCGTATTACTGTACTATGTAGTGGAGGTGGTTATGTATGCAGGAGTTTGTAGATTGTTCCCATTAAAGTGGTCCCATAAAAGGGGATTGGGAAATGGTTTGCACTTAATGGGAATAACTTAAGTTAAGAGTTAACTTGGAGCTTCGGGAAAGAGGTTATAAGTAACATCGCTGCACTTGCAAAATATCCGCATGGCTAATTGAATCACGTTCTTGAAAAACAACGTTTGTGTAAATGTGGACCACGTAGGTATATGTAATGCTTATTAATATGTGTGAAAACCAACAGCTTTAGTTACTGAACGACATACTGATATTAAATATCGGTAAGCTGTGCTGAACACAGATGGCACCAGTAATATTAATTCAGAGTTACCGATATTACAGAAAACTACAAGGTTACACAATAACCAGTTGTTCTGAGAACAGCAGTTGTTATAGACCTCGCGCCCAAAAAAATATTTTTCTAATTTATTCTTATTTAATACGTCAAACCGAAATTTCCCATTAAATAACATAATTTGTAAGTAGGTATTTTAATACCCACCCACTTAATTGATAAATACGACGAATCGATGATCGATCACATTGGGAGCCGGGTTTTGGTACCGCCGCCCCAGGAACCATTTATTGGATAACCAACAACTCTGTCATATGTAACCTTAAGTGGTTCGCTAAGTTAAGTGACTTAGCAGAGGTACCCAGGTTCATGGGGTGAGGTTTATCTATGTCTTGGTAGCGGATGCGTCTGTCCACCAACTGCGTGGAAGGCTGAATCGGGAGAGAGTGGTTGAGAGAGACCTTTTGACCTCTCCAACAGGACTCTCTTGACCTGGAGTGTGGAGCCAATGTAAACAAATATATAAATATTTTTTTTTTTTTTTTTTTACAAAATATAACATATTAAAACATATTTTATACACTCTCCTACAAAACCTGAAGCTTGTGGTTAGGAGAGGACAACTTATTAATAACTTAAGAATTTAACATATTAGAGATTTAGATATAATCTTTTTTAAGATTATAAAGGTAATTAAAACCAGAAATGTATTTAAGACGTACAAAAAATATTAGGAATAACAAAACAGTCAAGAATATATCTAAGAGGAAGTTAAAATTATATGGTGGTACTGCAAAAATATGATTTATTTTTATATTTGTCGTATTTTTTTCTGTTCGCATATCAACGGGTAATTAATAAAATAATTTTATTCCTTTATATACATAGTGATTCTGTGCTGTTGTGGTTCGTACGGGTGGTACATTTAGTCCACCAACAGAAGTATTCCTTATGCTAATATTTAGCAGTGGTGTATTATTTTCATTAAAAATATCTTTGTGTAGCTGAAGAAGTGCAATTTCGTCGTAAATTTTTGTAAGTGGGGGAATAGCGTATTCTTGGAATACATTTATTGTTGGGTAGTAATACGGTTTTTTTATAAGAATTTTTTTAATTGTTTTGAGTGAGGGGAAGAGATGATTTATAGTGATTTATAGTGGGAGAAGAGATGATTTATAGTGTGTTCGATTAAGGTTTGCAAATAACGTCACTTTTTGCTTCCATTTTTTAATAAGATTTATCCGACTTTATGTTTGTCTAATCAAATAACATTCATTAAATACCAAAATACTAAATAATAAATAATATTTTAAATAACTAATGCGCTGTTTGTAATATCTTACAATAAATAATGCGCTGTATGTAATATCTCGCAATAACTAATGCGCTGTATGTAATATCTTACAATAACTAATGCGCTGTATGTAATATCTTACAATAACTAATGCGCTGTATGTAATATCTTGCAATAACTAATGCGCTGTATGTTATATCTTACAATAACTAATGCGCTGTATGTAATATTTGCAATAACTAATGCGCTGTATGTAATATCTTACAATAAATAATGCGCTGTATATAATATCTCGCAATAACTAATGAGCTGTATGTAATATTTCGCAATAACTAATGCGCTGTATGTAATATCTTACAAAAACTAATGCGCTGTATGTAATATCTTGCAATAACTAATGCGCTGTATGTAATATCTTACAATAACTAATGCGCTGTATATAATATCTTGCAATAACTAATGCGCTGTATGTGCCTATTTATTGTTTTTTTAAGCGTAGCCGGATCGAAAAGATATTCTTTTAAACAAGAGTTAAACTCCAGGAAGGAAAACTTATCTTTAAATGTTGCCATTAAATGACTTGGTCCGTTTTTCTCGTCGAAAATGTGCTTAGATTGAAGGTTGCTCATATTGAATGCAAAACGCGACTTGGAACCGTCTAGCAGTTGAAGTTTTTAAGTGCAGCGGGCTACTTAACTGCTACTAATCCTACGCCCAACTGCATTACAGCTGCATTCTGATAAATTTGCAGCCAGGAATCAGTATTATGAACGATGTTATTTGGTTAAATGTAGAATTTATTTGAGACTAGTGGAGTGCAGTGGTAGCTCGTAACTAAATATATTTTTATTATTTTGGGACCGAAAAATTTATAGGGGTAAGCTTTTAAATCCATTTTTTATTACATTTTCATTGGAACCACTTTTCTTTAACTTTCGAAGATTATATCCATCAATGTAATATTTCACTGATTTATAAGATAATACTAACAAAGCTAAACGAAATATGAAACGGAACAAGGCACAGAAAAAAAAGAAAAGATAACGGTCTCAATAAAATCGGATATGTTTATCCGAGACATTATTGAGGTTACAAAACAATTATTTACAACTTTGAATCATAAAAAATATGGGAAAAATTATTTGCAAGATAGATTTGTGGAAAAAATATACTACACTTTAAATAGCTACCCATTAGCACTTGCTACATACCCATAAGCATGAGCATTTGCTGCATACCCATAAGCATGAGCATTTACTGCATACCCATAAGCATGAACATTTATTGTATACCCATAAGCATAAGCATTTAATCATCTTCATATTTAATTTTGCTATGCATAAGTATAAACATATTTTTTGGCCTTCAACATTGTATTGCTTAAAACAGGATCTCATTTGCTTTGTTATTTACGATTCATTTTCTTATGTTCAATTTATTATGCTTCGCTGTTTTACACGATTTATTAGGTATGTAATTCTAATTTCATTTAACAGTTTATGTCTGAAGCCTAAGACACATCAAGGAGGGTTGTTTCGGAAAATTTTAACAATTCTTCAAAATTCAAAGTTGATTTTCAAGTTCTGTGAAAGGTTTATCAAGTTCTGTTATTATTTCAGCTCTGTTAAGCAAATATCCTATAATGATATAATAACAGAACTTGAGGACTTTCACAGAATCTGAATATGAACGTTGAAATTTGATGAATTATTCAAATTCTCCGAAACAACCCGTCCCTAGTTGGACGCTTCAACGCTTATTTGGGAGTGGCCTATGCAGATTATATGTTGAGGTATCACACTACGCTATAATCTTTCCCGGGAGAAGGGGACAGATCAAATGGGGAACTGCCGCGAAATATCATTTCTTTGTATAGGATATAGTTAGCAAATTTGTATGAGATCAATTTTTTTTTCACCAATTGTTTTAGAATAAATTATTCTATGTCTGTACGTATAGTTTTTTTTTTAAATACATAGACAAATTTATATACTGAACGTATTGATGTACGTACTTGATGGCGTTCAAATTTGCCATTTTTAAGGATTTTTAAGGGTCATAACTCCTATTAAAAGTAACCTGAGAATGTAGAGACCTGCCAGTTGTTAATATCCATACAATGTATATTCAAAAATATTTGGACTAGTTTCTAAATCTAGAGAGGAAATAAGGGAACACAATTGTAAGGACAAAACACCGCCAGCGTTTCTGTTGAAATTCACGCCTGGGTCGTCACGTTACCGAAATTAAGACACAAGTAGTGTTACAATGTATTGTAATGTTTTCATTGTAAGAACAAATAATGGTGTTAAATTCCGCCACCATTTTAAAAGCCAGTACAAGGGTAGAATTCTTGTAGCCTCGTGTAAGAGTTATTGTAAGGCGTTGTCAAAGAGAAATAAGAGAATAGAAGGATTAAGAGAGATTCAGAGAACAGAGTCTAGTTCAGGGGTGTCAAAGAAACGAGTGCGGCCAAAGAAACTTCTAGATGCGGTCAGCGACCTGGATCAAATATTTCTAAAATCAGAAATTATTTATCGGTTGTTGATCAATGATCAGTTGCTGATAAAAAAAGTAGTCAAAAGTAGAGAGTCTAGTAGATACCTGATACCAACCCTGACGTATGGCCTGGAAGTTGCAGAGCAAGGATGAAAGAGGACAAATGAAGACCCCAAGGCAAGAAGTTGTTAACTTACATTGAAGGCATTCTGAGATATTTAGACTTTTGCGTTTTGCCTTATAATTTTTTATTTGAATGTCATATACAACGTACTGATCCTTCATGGTGTAGTAAACAAACCAAATTTACATTACATCTAGTAATATTAAGTAGTTTTGCAGTCTAAAAGTTAAAATAACCAGGTTTTCTACAAAAAAATGTAGTTAACATGTTCATGCCATCTTCAGGGATAGGTGAGGAAGATACAGAATTGAAAGGCAAGAACATGTTAAATTCTTGTTGTTTTATTTAATCAAACAAATTAAACTTTTTTTTGATGTAAAGTAACTAAATAATAATTATTATTGAAAAGAAAAGGTAGCAGAGCATGTGTCAATTTTTTAAAATTTTTGCATGTGAGACTTTTAAAAAATCCACGATAAAACTCATCCAGGTATGGTAACAATTTTTGGATAACATTCCATTTGGCCGCATCGATTTCTTTGTTATCTCTCACTTTTGATGACAGCATTGGCGGGGAAGATAATGTTTCAAACTTTTTTTTTTAAGATCCACTTCTTTCCAAGGCTCTTCTTCGGAGAGTGATTTTCGATATTTATAAATCCCGAATTCCTCCACTCTTATCCAGCGAATTCCTTTTTGAAAGTTAACCTTTTTTCCGATAGTGTTTTTTGTATTGTGTATAAAGTTCAGATGCCTTTTTCTTATCATTTTTTTGCATTTCAAATGCAGCTTTATACATATTTACATGAACTTGGTCAGATTTTTTGCTATCGCAAGTCCCACAAGTGTCTGTCTTAGGCACACCAAACGACAAGTTGAAATCCTCTGTAAAGATCCTAGTGTAACGATTCAACGAAACAGGGGCATACTCTTTTTCTCCACAAAACATATTATAGAGCTCATACAGTTTTGGGATTGACAAATCGGATGCGAGGTACAATTTATGGGGATTTTTGTTCCTGGAATAATGTGAAGCTTCTGCAGGGAACATATTGATGTGTTCTCTTACTTCTTTAAGCTGGTTATCTGGTGTTTTGTTAGGCCTCGTGCAGTGGCGACCTCTGTGACTTACTGCTGGTGATGAAACTCCTGCAGCTACATATCTAATCTGCCTCTACCTATTTGGTAAATGGATTGTAAGGCTGGTTTGCAAACTTGTTCATTAATTCCTTGTATTGAAACAGAGTACGTAATATTGCAGGATCGTTTGGCCGAAGTGATCCTGGTTATAATTTTAATATTCATCGATCTCAATAACAAAGTTGATTGGGCTTCTGAATGTAGTGAATAAAACTCTAGAAAGAGTTTTTGCCTAACTTCGGCATTAAATCTTGAATTACATTTCAATCTGCAGTTGCTAACACAAAGATTTTCTTCCAGTTTTGGTGTTTTAGCAGGTTTAAGGCTTTTTTATAATTAACATAAGAATCACCTCTCATCCTAGCGTCCCGCGCTATTTCTCTTGCTCGCCCTAGCTTGGGCCTCTTCCTACTCTTTTTAGTGCCTGAAAATAATACACACATTCATATCAGTTAGCGAACAGTCAAAAATGTTTTTTTTTTTAAGTTAATCTGAAATTATATACCTAGGTACAGCAAGACAAATTACCTTCTAAATGACTGTTTTCTATATCAGAAACGTTTAAATTGTTTTCAATTTCGCTTTCAGCGTCCTCAGTATATTGTCCTACACTGCTTTCCACAGCAAGAGCTGCATCTGAAAATAATAATTTAATCTTCATTACATGCAAATCAGTAAAATAAAATTCGATTCAAGTTATAAAGCCTTATCCTCACCAGTTTGATTTAAAGTATTGAGTATCTCATCTTGTTGTACGTATTCCAAAATTATATCTCCTGTACCAGTGGTAGTAGCGATATACTCTAGACTACTCTGATTATCTTCTGAAAATACAAAGTACAATAAAATAATCATTTTTAGTTCAATGTTCAAAAGAATTTAGTGTCACAATAAAGTATTTTTAAGTTTACCTTCCATTAACATGACATCATGTTAAGGTATTCCTAATAATATCCCAAACTCAACACCAGTCAAAGAGTCTTGAACACTTTCTGAAACGAAATATTGTAAAGCATTAATGAAGGAATTCAAAACATAAGAAAACATAAAAGAATATTCAGAGTCACAGAGTAAAACTTTTTTTTTGCATTTACCATTCATTAAAATTACATTATTTTGAGGTATTTCTAAATGCTTCTCAGGTTGTACTAAATTAGTGGACTCTTGAACACTTACTTTTAGACAGAAAAACACCAAAACAAAAATGATCCACCCATTTTCAAACTACTTTAAGGATAAATTAAGATGAACGATAATGTTTTATACAGCTTACCTGATTCCCTGATCAATTTTTGACACATCTTCACCATTTTTTCACCTCTGGAACTCATTTTCGATGATTTTTTAATAAAAAACACGCACTGCAAAACTTTTTAAAACCACCAAGGTAAACGTCAAAGTGAGTGAATAACATGTTAACCATAAAAATCTAAGCCAATGTAGATGGGAAGAAGTTGTTAATTACAGAATTACGGCAAGAACTTGCTAACTTAGTAGTTAACAAGTTCTTGCCCTGATTTTATCAACTTAATGTCACAGAAACACATAGTTAACATGTTCATCACATTGATTTAAGCATGTTCTTGCCGTTTTTAAGCTCTGGCATGGTGTTCATTGGAAAGAGCGTATGCGAATTAGTTTAGAGAGCATTCTAACTCATTTTTTACGAAAATGTAAGTTAACAACTTCTTGCCTTGGGGTCTTCAAATAATTTATTCGTTTACATAGGAATGTCACTTGGAAAACTTTTTTACATTTGGAACAATAAGGAACTCCAGTGAAAAATATAATGGCCTTAAAAAGATATTCATATTGACCAAAAATGTTGATTCTGAATAAATCATTGTTATTATATATTATGATACGTAGAATTTGTAAATAGTTTTCTAAAATTAATAAAACACCATCACATTAAAACCCTCTATTTGGTTGGTAAGACTTGATCTTTTGATTCTGACGTCACGGGTCAAGGAAGTAATGCACAATGTCCACATTTCATTCTGTTTTTGTGTAGAGATTGAACCGATAAAACTCAGGTTTTGTTTGTATTTAAAATGATTTGATTGTTGTTGTTTCTCAGTGTTGATGGAATTAAAACATATTTTAGACCTCCTGTCACTAAAATCCCGATGGAAAATGATTGTTATCGTCTGTATTTGAGGACAGTCAGACAATCTTTCCACAGTTGTTAATTAGCTCAGAGGTATCACAGTAATATTTATGTGTTAACCTGCTTACATAATATTTAAATATATATTTATATTAAATTATCTATCATTGTTGATTGTGAAAAATCAAATATAATAATAGGTATCCTACCACAGAGGAAAAATTCTAGAAATTTCATGTAATTTAACAATAAAATAATATTCAGTTGACTGACCAAATTCTATAATAAATCATAGATTCAATATAGGTTAACAATGTAGAGAACATTTATTACGGAACCTAAATTAAAACTTGGTCATCTAATGAATTTATTAATTTATTAATGCCTTGAAGGCTTTTACACGTATACATGTATATGTTACAGTAAAAAACCGTTTTTTTGTTAGAACGCGTTCTTACTAGTTAAAACTTCACTATTAACGTGTTTTTTCTAGTTAATACTAAATGTATAAACTAGTTTTATCTAGTTAAAATGCTTAAAAAGACGAGTTTTCACTGAAACACATACATTGTCATACTTAAGTTTTTCAGGATAACAATAATAAGTATATAATACATATCATAATAAACCGAGTATGAACTCTCGTATAAGCAGGTACAAGAAATACAAGTTATCAAAAAGAGTTTTATTGTACAAAGGAGTTCAATAATTATATTTAATAACAATAGCACAAAATAAGTACTTAAGGACTACGAAAGTACTTACTTTGTTAATATTTATAAAAATAAACATGAGCAGTTTTTTTTTTAAGGCACGTTTACATTTGGCAAACCTTTATTATGCCAGAATAGGTGTTTTATAGAACATAGTTTTTTTATTTATTTTTTTTATAGTGAATACCTCACAAGAGTCCCAACTGCTCCCGTCTGGAGCCAGTGAGACTATGGCATCCCCAATTGGGGGATGTTGTGAGGCTGAAGGTAAGTGGGGAAGGGAAAGAGGAAGGTGGGGAAGTACCTGGCTATTCAGATCTAGTCACTAAACACTAGGGCGGAACGAATTTTTTTTTTCTAATTCTGATTTGGAATAGTTGGATTAAGTTGCCAATTGCCATCAATTACCTCAATTAAAAATATAAAAAATATCAGACAACGGTAAGAGCCCCCGCCAAGACATCGAACATTTACAAAAACTACAGTTTAGGGGATATTTGCGCGGCCTATAAAATAGTACAGAATTTATTAAAATAGGTTTATTTTATTTAAAAACATATTCAAATATAGTTAACTAGCTATTGCAATCAAATATTTCTTTATTTTAATATACTTTGGCGCTGTAACAGAGCTGGTGCAAAGTGCGGGACAAAGCGGAGAGCGGCACCTGACAATCTACGAAATGCAGTTATTTTGTTTAAACTACTGTCGATAATTGTCTCAGGTGAAAGGTCGCGCGTCAATTATATTCACGAGTACTTATTGATAAACGTTTTTTAAGTGAATTAAACTGATTTCTAGAAGACAAAATTTAAAATGTCCGATATTTGGTGTAAGTGCAGAGTTGAAAGAGAATATCCTACCTACGTATGAAAATGTGATGAAATTCTACGAATGGGTTAGACAAGACTTAAAAGTAAGGAATAACACAACAAAAAAACCTACGTATTTGGAAATTGCCGTAGTAGTTTGAACGAAAATTGAAGAATTGTGGATAAAATCTTCGATTCCAATTGTCACACACAAAATAATCTTACAGTTACTAAAAAGTTATCACTCGAAGTGTTATAATTTGAAAAAGTCTTTGAAGAAACTTAAGGAAGAAAAGTTAGAAGAGTTCAGAGTACAGAATAGAAAGATTTTTGACATAGCTGCAAATAAATGTCAAGAATTTGTAAACTGTACTTGTTTGAGAGAAAAAAAAGTTCCAAAAGAGGAACAAATGTTTTAAGAAGACCAACGCACTAACTGACTAATGGCTTTAGGAAGAACTGATCTTATCCATAGTAAAAAAATGCTAAATAGAAGATTACGTACTCTCAAACAAGAAATGAGGCATAATAGATAGGATGAAACTAAGAACAATAAGGCAGAATGAGACGCGAGCAAATTTTAACCGAAGAAAGAGTAACAGAAATTCCTTCATTATATTTCGATGGAAGGAAAGACAAGACGGCTAAAACTGTTTTAAAAAGATCGAAGAGGCTTAGAGTGATTGTACAAGAGGAAAATATTTCGATTATAAAAGAACCAGGTACTGTTTATGTCGGGTATGGGGTTCCAACATCGGGCAGTGAAAGAAATATTGAAAGAGCTATCCACAGATTTTAAACGACTGAAAAGATATCACTAGATGGTTTAATGGCTGTTGGCTGTGATGGAAAAACACACAAATACAGGGAAAACAGACAATCTCGACCATTGCAATGGATAATTTGTCTCTTACACTCCAATGAGTTACCATTGAGGCATTTGTTTACCTATTTGGATGGCCCTACTGCAGGACCTAAATCATTTGCAGGTCAAATTGGTAAAGCATTAGAGATATGCGAGACGCTGCCGTTGGCTAACTTTGAGAAGATAGAAGGTGAACTACCTCCACAAATATCCACAGATCTCAGTACAGACCAGAAATATTTACAAGAAATTACTACTGCTGTCATAAATGGATCCTGGTCTCCTGGATTTATTAAAGAGAAGCTCAGGTAAACTACCCCATGCCCGCTGGTTGACAAGAGCTAATCGCATACTGCATTTGAATATTTCTGCAGAAAATCCACAACAAAATCTTGTGACTTTAGCAACGTTTTTCGTATAATCATACGCTCCTGTCTGGTTTACTATCAAAACATATTCATCCTGCAAAGATGGTTCAAATCATTTATGGAAGCTCATTAACAGCACTAGATATTTGTCCAACGAGTTGTTAGTGATAGTGGACCCTGTTATAATTTGTAACAGTTACTTCGCTCATCCAGAAAACTTGTTGTTGAGTATGATAACAGATTCATGTAAGCACATTAGAGAACTCGCTGCAAGACGCATTTAAAAGGCTCGTCAAGTTAATAAAAAATCTGTTTCGCGCATTTTTGAGGTGCCAAAAGTGAACTTAAATGCATGTTCTTACATAGACATGATTGACTGGCAACAAAATATATACGAACTCTCAATACTGATTAATATTTCCGATGGTCAGTTACAAGATCTTATTGAAAATGGAGAAGATACATTGTTGAAGTTTATGAGACTGACTTGCCATACCCAGGCTGTGGAAAGATTTGTAAAAGTTGTGACAGAAGCAGTTCTAAGTGCATTCGACAAGATAAGACGAGAGGGAATCATAAAATCTAAATTAGCATCTCGAAAACTCATGCCAAAGTTTGAACCTAAAAATGGTTTTGTGCTATAAAAAATGATTTTATTCATAGCAACATAACTTTCTTAATCTGTGTTTAATTTTGAAATAAATGTTTTTATTAATTAAAATCTACTTTTATTTTATCATTTCATGCATAACATATTATATTTACTTATTATTTTGTTTATAGGGTGTTTAATACAAAACGTCTATAAAAACTTAAAAAATAAAATTTCAAGTCTCTGGCGGGACCTCAAGATGTCGAGCTAGAAGTTCCAAATTGAGAACTGTTATTTAGAATTACATAAAGCAACTTTTCCCTGGTATTCCAATTCGAATTTCGAAAAAAAAATTTTTTTCATACAAAAGTGTTCCACCCTACTAAACACGGCTAAAGCCATTTGGAGCAACGTTTCAATTCTGAATGGTGGTCTTACACCAGGGCGATACTGGTAGTATCTTCCACTCTGGAACGTGCCGCAAATATACTATATATTATTTTAATTAATTAATTGTGAAATAACATAATATAGTTAAATTAATACAGCGATAAAAGGTGCACATGAATTAGTATGAAAGTTTTACACCAAAAGTTGTACAAAAGTTCTGTTAAACAACTGGCCCTAAGAGTATCTACCATTCTGGGAATATCTGATAACGTATTATAGAATTAGTGTCACTTAGAAGATTGAGTTTAACACCCCTGTTCTAATTATTCTAATACCGTAATGAATGTACTGTAATAATGACAAAGTTTCCAGTTTCTAGAGAAAGGCTTTTCTTTGAATTACTGTACGAAAGCATGTTCAAGTATTGATTCAGCACAAAGCCAATGTGTTTTGTGTGAAAACCCAACCATTGAAATCAAATTATATAGAATGACTGCGATAAAAAAATTCTACCATGGAAATGGTTACATACCCCATTATTTCGACTTAGAAAATCATATTTTTTATTCATTCTTAAGTAATACTTTCCGATGATTACGGATTCTTCAATATAATAACTAACTGTCACGCCGTTTCCCCGCAGGGGTAGGCTGAGAGGACCACCAAATAACTCGGTCTTGGTACACACTCCTTGCCTCATCCACATTCATACATCGTCTCATAGATACTCTTTTGTTATTCTGACTCTTGAAATGGCCCGACTCATGCGTACACGAATTCTTCTTCCATTCACATTTGCCTCTTATTCATTCCTTACACTCCTTTCTTCGTTCATTCGCTCTACACGCCCAAACCTTCTAAACGTACCTTTTTTACTAATTATTACGCTTACATCATTTCCTTGTATTCTTTGCAAATCTCCACATTTTTCATAATTATACATGATTTTACCACACAAACGTCTCAGGGATCTCTTCTCTTCAGCATCCAATTTGCTTTCGTCCTTATCTGCCAGTTCCACGCCTCGTCATACATCAGAGTAGATACCAGTGCACCATTGTGGACTGCCAGCTTCGCTTCTTTGGACAAGTTTTGGTTTTAGTTTGCGCCAACCGCGTTCAGTCCTCCATTAATAGAGTTTCCTGAATTTACCCTTCTTTTAATATCACTGTCAACCTTCCCATTTCTCGTAAACATACTCACAAAATAAAAAAAACTCATCCACCTGCTCCAATTATTCACAACTATATTGCACAATGTTTTCGTACTCTCTTTATCAAACACGATGACTTCAGACTTACTTACATTAATCATTAATTCGTTCTTTATACATATTTCGTTCATACTAGACACGAAAGTCTGTAGATCTTTTATACTGTTAGAAATCAGCACCGCATCATCAGCGTGCAATATACTTTCAGATTACTCAACTTCACGCCCAATCCCACCCCATCCATATCTAGATTGAATAACCACGGTGACATTAAACAGCCTTGCTTAACACCTTTTGTGATGTCAAATCACCCTGTAAAACCACCGTTCACCCATGCAACCCTTCCCTCGCATAGAAATGCAATCGCCTGTATTAGATTCCTATCACTCCACACTTGGACAAATCTTCCAAAGCTTTTTCGTATCGATTCGGTTGTATGCTTTTTTTAGATCAACAAAAGCACAGTTTTTGCCAGAAACTTCTCTGTGAGCATATGCAATGAGAAACCCCTTTCCACCTATGAAAGCATCTTGCATATCCCATATTTTATCCTTTGTTTCCATTATAGAATACAAATAAAAACACAGACACCAAAATAATTAATTTTTCATCTAGACTTTAAAAATTCTTAAAAGTTATTTTCTGACTAACACCGTTCAATTAAAATATATATGAAGGATTATCTTCTAATTTTTTTAGTTAATAAATATTGGTAAATAATTTTCAAATTTTCAAAACGCCAAACGGATTGAAATCTCGTGGGGTACGCGTGACGTCATACGTACCACTTATTATTTTATTTTATCGATTAACAGTATGGCCATTGCCACACAGGTCGGTATGAAATAATCCGAAAATAATTGCTAAAATTATTTTTTTACCTTGTGTACTACATGGTTTTCCAATAAGAGGTGTTATTTTGAATAGCCCGCTATTTCGGTAAATGTTACTTTTGAAGCTGTCATTTTTTGACATTTGACAAGTAGAAACTACGCCATCAATAAAAATGGAACGATACACGCTTCAACAACGCATTGGAATTGTTAAAATTCACTTGAGTGAATAAAATGCAAATCATCTTGAGTGATGAGGTCCATTTCCACTTCGGTGGCTTCGTCAACAAGCAAAATTGTCGCATCTGGGGCTCGGAAAACCCAAGAGTTATTGTTGAAAAGCCTCTTTATCCTCAACGTGTGACTGTTTGGTACGGTTCATGGTCCAGCGGAGTCATTGAACCTTACTTTTTCGAAAATGAGGCTGGAGTAACAGTTACGGTGAATGGATTGCGCTATCGAGAGATGATTAATGATTTTTTGTAGCCGGAACTGAATGGTATTGATCTGGACAATGTTTACTTTCAACAAGCAACGAACAAATTGATCTTTTACGATTGAATATCAAAATAACACCTCTTATTGGAAAACCCTGTACAATGGTGGTGACCCATGTGCGGCTCCACGCAGCGCGACATCAAACAATTTACCATGTTAAAGGCATGCGGTCGACTGACTCGTGAGGAAGTGGCGTTTAAATCTATGGTTTGAATGGTTTTTTGTATCGATTTATTCAAAAAAGTAAAAATCACGGCAAAGTCATAGAGGCGTTATTACGAACCAACAACTCGTCGAAACGTGTTCCACTATTATCACGAGACTTGCAGTGAGCGGCGTTAGAGCTTTGGAGGTTAAATTGAACTCATTTAAGTGGAAAATTAAAATATTATAGGTAGGTACTTTATTAAATTCTCCAAGTATCCAACGATTCCAATTTTGAAAATTACCCCAAATTCAAAGCAAAAGTTATATGTATCCAATTCAATTTAAATGGATGAGCTCACCTACAAGAACAGCCTCCGTGGTCGAGGGTTAAGGCTCTCGACTAGCAAGCTGGAGGTCGCGGGTTTAAATCCTGGCGTGCGCAAGTAAAATTTTATTTCATTAATTTGTGCAGTGATAATATAACGATAACGATAAAACGATAACGATAAGGATTTTTTGATGTTTTAATGGACATATTGTCCGTAAATTAATAAATAACGATAGCGATAACTATAACGATAACGATATAACAATAACGATATAACGATAACGACAACGATAACGACATAACTGACACATATCTGGTGCACCTGATACATTTATTAAGCCCCTACAAATAATTCAAAAACACATAATTAAAGTCATATATAACAAAAATAAAACATTCTCGACCGACCTATTATTCAAGAATCTAAATTATTTAACATTCGTAAATTATTTATATTACAAAATATGAAATATTTATTTAAAAACAAAAATAATTTCAAAATAAATGAAAACAGAATGAGCAAAAGAACAAATAATATATTTTACACCCCCCAAACAAATACTAAATTAATGCAGACACATAGCAGTTTCATTGGTCCTCGTACATTTAACCTTCTACCACTACAAACTCAAATGATAAATAAAAAGATAGAATATGTTAAGGAGGTAAAATTATGGCTGAATGACGCAGATATTGAAACGCTTTTTAGCAGTGCCTTAGTGGGTTTTCATTTCTTGTGAATACAATTTGGTAATATACGAGTATATTATGTTAATATTTACTGTCTATTATTATGTACCTATAGTATATGTAAGGAAATGAAAATAAATAAAGTAAAAAAAAAAAAAAACTATTACGATATAGCGATAACGATATAACGATAACGATATATAGTATAATTATGGCACGTTCCAGAGTGGAAGATAGTCTCAATATCGCCCTGGTGTAAGAAAAAAATTCAGAATTGAAACGTTGCTTGAAATGGCTTTGGCCGTGTTTGGTGATCGAAATTGAATAGCCAGATACTTTCCCACCTTTCTCTACCTCATCTCCTTCCCCTCTCCACTACCTTCAGCCTCGCAACATACCCCAAATTGAGGATTCCATAATTTCACTGGCTCCAGACTATTGGAAGCAGTTAGGTTAGGTTAGGTTTCAAACAGTAAAATTTAAAAAAAAAAAACATTGTTGCTGTAGGATGACGTATCGATTGATAGTATTGTAACAATGTGAGATATGCAGGTGACCAGAGATGTGCTATATTTCAAATAAATCCATTTCAAAAGGCATCCAAAATGCAAAATGGGTATTTTCCATTTTGCATTATGCTTTTCTAAAAACCATTTTGCATTTAAAATGCTTTTCTCAATGCATTTTCCATTTTAAATGCTTTTTTGCAACATTCTTCCTACTATCTCCACTCATTTTTTTTCATGAGCCCTAAATATCAGTCGGTCCTCAACCTCGCTATGAGAGATAATTTACATTTGTCGAGTTGCCCCCTGGTAGGAGCCCTGGCAATTGAGTGATACCATCACAAAAAATACTGACCATGGAGCCATGAAGCTGTAATATTAAATGTTAGATAGCAGTTTCTATGTTTTTACGTTGGCAACATTAGTCCCGCGAAATTTTTTTGTGGTTTCATAATCTGTAGTCGGGGTGTTTTTGGACTTACCATCATGTAATATGTTTGTTCTACATTGATGTCCATTATTAAATGACAAAATTGTTTAAAAAATCTATAATTATTTTAATTGTTTAACCTGAGAAACCATTTTGCATTTTCAATGCATTTTGAAAATAGGTATTTTGCATTTTGCATTTGAAATGCTTTTCTAAAAACCATTTTGCATTTTGCATTTTCAAATTGTTTTGGGTACCCATTTTGCACATCTCTGCAGGTGACATTGTTTTTATGATGCCGTCGATAAGGAAGGTAAGAAGTACGCATCGTGAAGCGTGTATTAGTTGTGAGACGGGTTAAGACACGTCCGTACAAAGTAACTCTTCGAATAAGCTACTCATTATCCCGATCAAAAGTAAGTAATTGAAAAAGTTGCTCCATAATTAAAATCGTTGTCGCTGGCCACGCTTCAGAAATCATTGTGTTGTCATAAACAAAAATCAATTAAAATGTTTTAGTTGTTTGCGAACAATCGTTTGTTTCAAAACACGGCCGTATTCGCTTCATTACGCTTCACCTTTCAAAAGTTTTTGAATCAGTAAACATGGCTCAAAATATTTTAAAGTTAACCCCTCCAGCGTTTGAGGGTCATATATGACCGGGCGTCCATATTTTATAAACGTATTTTTATCATTTTTTCTATCATGCAAAAAAACCTTATTTTTTGACGTAGAAAGAGAAGTAATAATTATTTCCAGTATATACTGGAATCCATAAATAAAGCCAGCGTAGCAATCGGTTTAACTTAAAAAAATATTTCTTATTTTTGGTTTATGAACGAGATGAAAGTACAGGTACAGTTTTATTCGAGTTATCTCAATGATTATGAACAATGGTTATGATTGTAGTAAAAAAATAATTAAAAATGTGTTTGGCGTATTTTTCTTTATATTTTATGTTTGATTTTGAGATTTTAATATTTAGAAATAGTAATGTTTATTTTTAATGCAGACACCGAAAAGATAATTTTGTCTTGTTTCTAAAACAGTATTTTTTTTACGGAAAATTAAGAAATGAGATGTATAAATCGCATTTAAATTACACAGGAAACATTGCAAACTGAACAAATGTGATGAAAGTACTGAAGGGTTAAATCGTTCCAATAAGGTCCCGCCAGAGTTACCCATGAAACGCTTTTGCAGTCATCAAATATTTGAACATTCTCGTGGCCCAAGGGTTGTAGCGCCAAGAGTTGTGTATTTTCTAAAAATAGACCATTGTCCGTTGCTTGTTAGTGCGCTCACGCCATCGAGAGGGGAGTTGTGTCAGATAAGGCTCAGGGTTGTATGAGTTATTCGTGCGTCGTCGTGTAGATCTTGAGGTGCTCTAAAAAGTGAGCCCAGCAGACAAACATTGATTATGCTGAGTACACACCATTTTTTTTCATTCCTTGTTTTCCGAATACTACCATAAGAATGACAACATTTAAGATATGTTTGAGGAATGGCTACGTCCAGACGACGCCCGCACATCTCACCGAGCTGCTCAAAACTAGTAAATAAATAATTAAGCTGTCAGAAGAGTAAACTAAAGTGTATCTATTATAATAGTCGTTTCAGGCCTTCCCGTCAAATGATAAGTCCTTCTAACGACATTAATACATACAATACGACATAACGACAATTTCCTAAAATAATATAATTAAATAGGAAAGTTTCTTCTAAAATCAAGCAAAATTGAATTGTTTAATTGCTTACATATCGTAATTGTTGAAACAAATATTTAAAATAGCACATATCCGTACTAGATATTATTTAGTACACCTATTGATTAAAACCAGATATTGAAAGAAGGGTAAATGCAGGTAAATCCGATAATGGAGGACTGAACGCAGTTGGCACTAACAAAAAAATGTCCAAAGAATTGAAGTTAGCAGTCCACAATGGGGTGCTGGTACCTACCCTGATGTATAAAAGTGAGACATGGAACTGGCAAAGAAAATAGATCTCTGAGGCGTATGTGTGGTAAAACCAATGTTTGATCGTGTGAGGAATGTGGAGATCCGCAAAGAGTGCAAGGCTGATGTTAGCGTAATGAGTAAGATTAAGAAAGGGACGCTTAAATGGTTTGGGCATGTAGAGCTGTAGAGCGTATGAGCGAAGATAGGAGTGTAAGGAAGATATATGATGCAAAAGCAAATGGAAGCAGAAGTCGGGGCCGCCCGAGAAAGACGTGTCACGATCAAGTGAATCAGATACTCGAGTCGGGCCATGTCAAGAGTCAGAATAATATAAGAGTATGTTTGAGACGATGTATGAATGTGAACGAGGCAAGAAGTGTGTGCCAAGACCGAGTTGTTTGGCGGTCTGTCCTCTCTGCCTATTCCTGCGGGGAAACGGCGTGATAGTTAGTTAGTTTGTTGATTCAAAAATATTTATCAGTTTGGTTGGGTATTTTTGCCTAATTTTTTTAAAAATTGCAACAATATCAGGACTGTGTCATTTAGATAATTGCTTGTACCTAAAATGCATGCAGATGGCAATGCTTTCACAAAAATTGTAGATGTGTTTCGCTGATTACTGATACAAAACAAAAGATTATATAAAACGAAAAATTTACAAAACTATAAATTTATAGCCATGGAGAGAGGTTGTAGATTTAAATCAAATCATAATAGATATATAAACAATAGAGACTTAAAAATTATTTACAAACCATCAGAGAAATATTATTTTATGAACATCTTGTATTTGGTAAGTTTGCAACTAAAAATATCAACCTTGGATAATACGCTATTGCAATTATTGCATAGTCTGTTCAGGCAAGAATTCGGCTTAGAGTTCGTTTTGCTTTGATCAACCCTGAACATGACACAAGAGCGCGTTGAACGCGTAGGTACATTGAATGGAATCTTGTTTAGCAACTCTGGAAGAACTAAGCGCGCAACCAAATATAAGCGGATAGTAACGTTGATTTATACTATTTATAGTTATTACGTGTATGTAAAGACCCATTTGGGCGTATAATAAAAATAAATCAAAATAATTAATTAACAGCCAGCTGCATTATTTCAAAGACAATCTAGTAGATTATATATCCACGAAGTTATTTACACACGTATCGTGTGGACATGAACAGTATAAACAGAGTATTATTTATTTTATCAAACGCCATCTAGCGTGGAGGAAGGGAGTTAGGAATTATAAATGCTTGAAAATATGAAAAAAATAACAATAAGGCCAGAAAAACACTTTCATTTAGAGTGTGGGGCAAACATTATTTGAAATGGGTTTTAAAATAATGGATATGGTTTGAATGTGGCAAAGTATTTATGCCCGGAATTAAATATTATTCATTGGTTGAAAAACAAAGCGTTTACTGGAGAGGGGAGCTATTTTTAGCAAAATTGGAGTATTTTGTATCAGTTATTATCATTTTGGGAATGGTAAATACACGGTGTCCGGAAACTCATAGTATAAGCGGGAAGCTGGCAAATCTCCAATATATTTGGTGTCGATTTTTTTGTATAACTTTTTTTAATTTGAGATTTTTTTTTTAGAATATTTCGATGATGTTGACACAACTATATATTTCTCCCTTTAACATGTATTTCTGCATTCCTCCACTGTTACCCAATCTGTTACCCAATTAAGTGTCCCTGTCTGATAGCGTGGAGTACCTACATTTTTACATCAGTGACATTGCAACAATTGATAAAACATTACCACACATCTACACATTACAACACATCTGCCCTGATCTTGGACACTGTAACGTTGTCCGAAACGTTGGCTGAAGAACGAGTTGGCGCAACACGGCATAACACCCCAAAAACAAATAACAAAAATGCGTTTGGCCGTAAAAATCTTAAATCATATTTAAACCTTACCAGTCTGTTAAGAAAACCTTTGGCAGTGAATACGTTAGGTGTTACCTCAGTGTGTTTAATTCGTGTCTATTACGGAAAATTATTGTGCAGTGATTACCAGGAGTGTAAGTAAAAAAAAAAATTTTTTTTTTTTCACATTTCCTCCTTTTTGAAATAAAAAAATATACCAATTTATAAATATCAAAGTCTTATTAAAAGGTTACTTTATCTTATTTCTTAAAATGATATTGGTTTTTACGACATCTTCTAAAAGAAGAAATGTATAGCAAATTTAAAATAGTTAGAAATATTTCGAAATTTAATGAGAAATTTCAAGTTTAAACAACAGGCGCGGTCCGTCCATACATGCGGATGCTCCGCATCCCTTGCATTTTAGAGTAAAAAGATTTGGGCTTCTAGCCGTAAACAGCAATACTGCAATTTAAATATTTTAATATTTATACAGCGACCTTAAAGTGATGTTTTTTACAAAAACGGCGCTGTAAAAAATCATGCAAATATTATTATTAATATCTTTCATTGTATATTATGTAAAATCTGTTTGTTTCTTACAAAATAAATAAAGTATCGTCCCATTTCTGGGTACGCACAACGAACGACACGATACAAACAGTATGTACGCGCTGCTTTGACAGTTTGCTTTGAGCTTGAATACTGAAGTCGAATTCTTATTGAATATTACTAACCTGCGATTTACTTTTTAATCATAATTTAAATAAATAAAAATGAATACCCAAAATAAGATGGATACTTCGCCAACGTGTTTTAAATGATAAAAGTGAATTGTGTGGTTGTATAATAGAATCATTAATGCGAAAAAGTTTTATGTCTTGGCCATTTGCAGGAAAAAAAAACTTATTCTGGATACTAGAAATATTGAGTTATGGAGCTTAATGGATTTATGGAGATAATTTTAGATGGATGCATATTTGATACAAGATTAAGTACAAGTAAGTAGTTGATGTTCAGCATCCCTTCTTCAAAAAGTCACGGACCGCCACTGGTAAACAACCCCATTTGGATGTGTAAACAATTCTTTCTATGAACTATTTTATGTTAGTTTTCATATTAGTAATGTTTTCACATACACGGTCGTTCATAAATTGAATAAAATTTTCACTACGGTATTTAGTAAGAACGTAAAAGTTTATCAGAAAACCTGTTATTTCAGTAGTTAAGGCATGCAGCCCCGTTTTAAACCGAATTACCAATAATTTAAAGAGATTCTTAGTAAATTAGCAATAATATTTTTTTCCGAATGCTTTCGTGGTCTAGTGGTTAAAACCACTAATCCATAGGTTTCGGATTCGAATCCTGGCGTGCGCAAAATAAATTTCTGTTATTTCATAATGAATTCGTTAAAAATAATAATAAATATATTATGTGGTACAGGGTTTTTCCAATAAGAGGTGTTAATTTGACTAGCCCGCTATTTCGGTAGATGTTACTTTTGAAGCTGTCATTTTTTAACATTTGACAAGAATAAACTACGCCATTAATAAAAATGGAACGATACACGCTTCAACAACGCATTGAAATGATTAAAATTCACTTGAGTGAATCAAATGCAAATCATCTTGAGTGATGAGGCCCATTTTCACCTCGGTGGCTTGGTCAACAAGCAAAATTGTCGCATTTGGGGCTCGGAAAACCCAAGAGTTATTTTTGAAAAGCCTGTCTATTCTCAACGTGTGTCTGTTTGGTGTGGTTGATGGTCCGGCGGAGTCATTAGATCTTAATTTTTCTAAAATGAGGCTGGAGCAACAGTTACGGTGAATGGATTGAACTATACCTCCACACAGCATCCCCAAAGATGACATAGGCCCTGAGGGAAATTATTTTCTTCAGGGCCTCCTGTGTGGAGTAAATATAAAAAATAAAAAAAAAACTATCGAGAGATGATTAATGATTTTTTATGGCTGGATTTGGATGGTATTGATTTGGACAACGTTTACTTTTAACAAGACGGCACTACGTGCTACACAAACAACGAAACGATTGATCTTTTACGATTGAATATCAAAATAACACCTCTTATTGGAAAACCCGTATATTAACGGCAGTGAAAGATGTGCTTAGCAAGTTGCTTGAAACGGTTTTAACCGTATTTTGGAATTAGATCTTAATAGCCAGATACTTCCCCACCTTCATACTTCTCATCTTCTCCCCCTCCCCAGTACATTCAACCTCACAATATTGGAACATCAATTGGGAATGACATAGTTTTATTGACTCCCTACGGATAGAAATTTTGTTCGTTAATTCATCTCAACTTTGGTTTCGAAAACATCATATCTATAGAAACTCCACATAGGTCATTCAGAACATTGCAATAAAGAGAAATAAGTAAGAACAGAGCGCCCGGAAGCATAATAATGAGCTTCAAGATAAGTCCTCAAGGTAAAGATCTCATAAACGTAAAACAAATCTTCTCCCCGACAAAGGAGCAGGTATTTGGCGTCTCGACGCCCGAAGCGAGGCATCTTGCCGCCGCACAGTGTTCTCAATTACAATAAAAGCTGGCCAAATAATTGTGTATTTTTATTACACATCGGATAACATTTTTGTGTTTAAGTGTTTATGTTAGTTTGTGTTCAAGTGTTTATTTTTCTTAAATTAACCCCACATAGGAGGCCCTGAGGAAAATAATTTCAATTCAGGGCCTATGTCATCTTTGCGGATGCTGTGTGGAGGGTCTTTTTAATGAAAGGAGGAAGAAGAAGTTCTAGGAAGGAAAAGGGTATGAGAGGTGGGTAAGAATTTAGAGATCAGCGTGTCCAGGAGTGACGGAGTGAGAAACCAGTTGGAGAAGTCAAAGGGAGTTCCCGAACCAGCCTTTTGTTTACCGCACAGTATTATACAGGGTGTATCGGCACGTACCCGACAAACTTTAACCAGCTATTCCTTAGCACATTTGGAGTAAAAAATGTTATGGGCACTTTGCTGTCCGGTAGCATTTTTTTTTCAATTAAAAACAAAAAAAATAAAAATTTCTACACTACATCACTGTCATTGGCATTGCTTTTCGTGTTCAACAGCTGTTATAAGCAAGTATGTCGAAGAGCGTCTTCGCTCTTTCGCACACACTAAATAATAATAGTTAAAAATGAGACGAATGGTGCCGTGCCATTTCGTTGTGATTGTAAAAGCGCGCCAATATAGGTACACACGTACATTATTCAACAGAATTCGAATAAAATATTGCCAGATGGGTTTTCAAACTGTGACAAAGGATAAAACAGTGGTTACATGTGGTGAAAATATGAATAAAAAAATTTTTAATAAAAAAAAACGTTACCGGACAGCAAAGTGCACATAAGATTTTTTACTCCAAATATGCTAAGGAATAGCTGGTAAAAGTTTGTCGGGTACATGCCGATACACCCTGTATACTGTTCTCAACCGTCTGGAGCCAGTGATACTATGAATTTGCCGATTGGGTTATGTTAGGCTGAAGGTATTGGGGAGAGGAAGGAGATTGGGCAGAGGAAGGCGTGGAAGTAACTGGCAATTCAGTTCTGGTATCACCGAATACGCCATAATATATAATAGAATAAAACCATTGCAAGCAAAGGTTTTAATTCTGAATGGTGTCTGTCAGGGCGATACCGAGAGTATTTTCTGATCTGAAATATGCCGCAAATGTGGTAATATTTTTTTATATTATTTTTAATCAATAAATTGTGAAATAAAACAAATTGATATAACATACTTATATCGCCATACATAAAAATGCACTGTAAATTATGTAACGTATTGATTTAATTTATCATCATTTTGCCTATAAATATATATACTGTTTGAAAATGTGCCATTTTACTGTATAAAATTTAAGCAATATATACCTGACGATAATCAACAAAAGTAGTTTAGCAAGTTAAAATAACAAAACCAAACAAAATAAAGTAAAAATAAAATTTGCTTTCGCAACACTGAGATTTAAACGTGCGACCTCCGAATTCGTAGCAAAGCATGGTAACCACTCGACCACGGAAGCTGTCAGATATTCATGTATTTTCATATTAACCTTTAACGTTTTAACCTTTTTGTCAGTAATGCATATTTTCGACTTTATAAAATACCTTGTAATAATAATAACAAAATTAATTTTTGTTTTGTTACGTTTTTGTAAAAATAACCTTAAGGCGATGCACTACGTCGTATAATAATGTAAATCGAGCCGCTACTAATAACACCCCTTACGAAGATGGCGATAAGGTTTAAATTCCCGCTTAACACCATCCGCCTGTTTTGATTTTTGCAAGAAAAAAAAAGGCCAAAAAATACCTTTGATTTTTTTTTGGATGTTCAGGCATAAATTTTTTTTTTTCAATTATTTTATAGATAACTTAATTTGCCACATTATATAATAAAATCAAAACCGAAAATCGGTTCGTAAGTAGGAGATTATGAACTTTAAAGCAGTTTTCATAGGCCTTATGCATTATTTTTTCTGGGCTTATAAAAAGACTTATCTAAAAAATACTCGATTATTTCAAAGGCCAGGATATATTATACTCGCAATATTTAATTAAAGCTTTTTATACATTTTGAGGTGACAAAATTATCAAACCAAAAACACATGATTTTGCATTACTACGTAGTGCATTGCCTTAAGAGCACTGTATGCACGTTTACTCAGTTTTTCCCCCTTTAAGCACAGTTTTTCCGAAGTTCTGCCGTTTACTAGCATTTCAGCCTCACAAAAATGAGCTAAACACGCAATTATTTTGATTTTTTAATAATTTTCCCTGCTTCATTGAATAAACTGAAAGTACAGATTTGGTACATATGCAAAAGCGCGTTAGAAAGCTTATTCTTTGCGCCATAAAAATATGCAAACGATACAGAAAAGAGGTGACCTATATTATTTACAACCTTAAAAATTCAAGAAAGAGTAGAACAATACGGTATATTGCGGCACCTCAGCACGGGTAAAGCACCCAGTGAAGCCCACATTGTGATATAAATATTTTACCAAATAAAAAAATTACACCTCGTTCTGGAGTGAAAGACACTAAGCGTGATCGCAATAGGCGAATCAATAGTGGACTGTAACATATTAATGAACTATGGACAAGGGGAGGAAGACGAAACAGGAGAGGAAGCGGGAAGAGACATAATAAAGACGGCGAGACGGGACTTGAGTTGGGAGAACTCGTCACATCAGTTCTAAGAGCCGTGGACTTCAGTCGTGGGAGCAAAGGGACGAACCACCGTCCGCTGTGTGGGTGATAACCCACACATAGCGGCGAGGCCAAATTTAGATTTACTCTAAAATCTGGAGGGTTGAACCACGCGATGGAGACCAAAGAAGCAGCCAAAGCGTTCAATTTCGATTCACAGCAGTAAGCGCTTTAAATATATGGTACCTAACAAACGTTATGAAACAGAGCCAGTAACTTCTAGCATAAAATTGTTCCATGCAACAGGTTGAAGATAATTTCATAATAACGTGCATAAATTTGTTTCAATAAATAGTATATCTGTATAACTGTATACTTAAAGTGTTTTCATTTTGAGTGTTCCTTGAGAGATGGCCTGAACTGGTGATTCCTGAGATTGAGCCACTATAAAATGCTCGCCGGCAAACAGGTAATAGTGTTATATTTTTTTAACAACCCATCACCCGAGGACACCTCCAAGGAAAAATAATATATACCCACCACGAAATAATGAATATCTGTTAATTGTTTCTGTAATCAACGCACTAATTTATATAATAAATTACACAAACAAAGAAAACAATTCTCTTTTCCAAATCTCTCCACGCATCACTGTCGTAAGCCTCAAAACATACCCTAATAAAAATGGAAATCTTGTGCGATATTCCCATTTAAAAAAAAATTGAGAAATTCGAAATTTTGTTAATTTAAATGCACTTGTTGGTCCTCTGTGCAGCATTCTGTCTGCATCATCTCTGCTTGTTAATTCACAGCCTCCTCTCACCCGCCTCTCATCTCGGCATTAATGTGCCAGTAAAACTCCGCGCGCCCGTCTTCAGAATCAACAACTCCCTGTGGATTGTCCATAATTGAACACCCTCCCCTTTAACCCTACAAACGCACCAAAAGCTGCTAACTGCGTATGTACTATGCACTGTACAGTCTTTCGACAAATTGTAGAAAGAAAAACACAATTTAATACCAATTTTAGAACAAAAACTGTGGTTGCAACAAAAATGCAATACCAGCCTTCAAAAACCAAGTCTCCTCTTGAAACAGATAGGGTTTTTAAAGTCAGTTGTTCCGCATGTGACAAGGCTTATATAGGCCAGACAGAATGGACGAACTTCAAAAGGATATCAGAACTCTTTCGAGCATGTAAACTCGGCTACCCTGACAAATCGGCAATTGCCGAGCATTTAGTTGAAATCGGCCATTACTTTGGATTTGTTTCTGAAGCCCTAGGAAGACCCAAAACACACAAAGCACGAATAACTACATTGATAATTGAAATTCATAAAATGAAATACATGCAATATAATATCACTACAACAAAATTTTAGTTTTGAAATAGTTTTCTGATTTTATCAGATATATTTTAAATAACTTTTTTCGAAAGGTTTTTTTTTCCATATTAAAATATTTTTCCATGGAAGAATATTTATTTTACCATACGAACAATTGAACTTTTCTACCAAAAACAACCTTAAGTTGTTAGAATTTCGAAAAAAGTTATTTATCTTTTCTACTTCTAAAATCATGGAGAATCACCCCCGAAGCTAGTGCGCTTTACCCCCGGACACCCTGTATAAATATATATGTACCTATATATTTTTTGCAATGCTAAAAAATTAGGATTTTTTTGATATTTATTATTCTTAGGCCTCAAAGGGTTATTTTTTATTAGTAAGGTTAAAAACCTACCACACGAATAATTGTTTTAATAAAACATATATTAATTTGCAGTGTAACACGTATACAAATATAAAGATAACTAAAAAAAACATAAACAAATAATGGATGCCAGTCCAAGCAAAACAGAAATATCCTTCATAAGCGATACACAAAATAGGGGTGGTTTTTTCAAAAAATCAAGAGTCATAAATTTCTGTTGTTCGTGTTAATATTATTATATCACATTTACGTTATCATCCAGAGTGAAAAATATTCTCACCATTGCCCTGGTGAAGACCACCATTCAGAAAAGAAACGTTGCTTGAAATGGTTTTAGCCGTGTTTGGTGATCTGAGTAGTTTGAATGCGGACTGCCGGACGTTTGATCGAATGTCGATAGTAAGTTTATTTCCGATTCCAAGATTTGCATTAAGGCGATGCCATACGTAGTAATGCAAAAACATGTGTTTTTGGTTTGAAAATTTTGTCGCCTGGAAATTTTTCAGATGCTTTTATTAAATACTGTGAGTAGAATACATCTTGATCTTTGAAATAATCGAATATTTTGTAGATAAGTCTTTTTATAAGCCCAGAAAAAAATAATGTATAAGGCTTTAAAGTTCAAAATCTCCTACTTACGAACACATTTTTGGTTATGATTTTATTGTATAATGTGGCAAATTAAGTTATTTATAAAATGATCGAAAAAAATTTAAATATTTATGCCTGAACATCCACAAAATAAAATAAAAGGCACTTATTTGCCATGTTTTTTTCTTGCATAAATCAAAACAGCTGGATGGTGTTAAGCGGGAATTTAAACCTTATCGCCATCTACGTAAGTGTTGTTATTGATAGCGGCTCAATTTAAAATATTACACGACGTAGTGCATCGCCTTGATTCATTCCAGGAAACAAACGTGAAATTGAAATTGATGTATTTTAATAAAATGAGAGAAGTCGAAGAAGAAGTGAGAGGGTGAACCTTCTAGATGACGTCATTAATCAAACCCCCTCGCACCGCGACGCCGAGCCTTTTACTCACGTTTATGACGTGAAATTTACGTGACAGAGTCACGATTTTGTAATAGTCCTATAAGAAGCTTTTTATGACCAAAAGTTCGGTAGTTATTGCACAGAATCTCTACAAATTTTGTTGCCATGGGGAAGAAATTTAAAAAAAATTATGTTTGTTTCATTGGTATTTCATATCTGATTATTTTTCTAAAGACAGAAAAACAATCATAGTATTTTTATATATACTGCTATAGTTATTATACATAAGTAAACGGATTTTTTGTGACGTTCCGTTTCCGGTTCAAGGTGGTAGCCGTTTTGGATACCACCCTTTTTTCCCACTAGAGTTCGCATGCGCGTGGAACCTGCTACGAGCTGTCAATTCTAAATAATTCATATTACTTAGTACCATGATGTCTACCTGCCAGTCTTAAGAAAGGTTGAAAAAAAGTTTTTTCATTGAGTTAATTGGATAGTGTGATGGACTCGCCCTGGGATAATTTTTTTTTATTGTTGATTTATTATGGTGGGAAAGAAATTTTCAGTTGGTCTCACGACATAGGAGAATACCAGATGTTGGACAACTGATTTTAAAACAAGTGTTTAGATTTATTAGGGTAGAGAAAAAAAAATAGGAACATGCACTGTATCGGCAGAGACCTCCGTGATGGTGGTTGATAATAGTAAGCCGAGCTAAAATGCTGGTGGGCCAACACGCCACTGGACTGGGGGTAGTCAAGTTTCATCCTTTGAACAAAGAGTTAGACATTTTACTGGAGAAGTAACAATTTATTGGTTTTGAAACGATTTAAAATTAATGTGACAGGTTCTAGGGCCATAATTGATGTGTTCCTTTAGTGCATTTCTGTCTTTTGAAAACAAAAAGCATTCAGAATTCAAAAGAACATAAATTAGAAATCGCATATGGTGATTTGGGGGGGTTGGTTTGAGAAGGGGGAGTCTGGATTTGAAAGCGCGGGGAGACGGTCGAGACAGTTAGCGTTGAAGGTCGGAAGAAGCAAGTCGATAGTCGTGGTTAAGGAGCGCGGGCGGGTAGTCAGTTTTTGATAGTCTGGATTTGAAAGCGCGGGGAGACGGTCGAGAGAGTCAGCGTTGAAGAACGGATGAAGAAAGTCGATAGTCGAGGGTGAAAAAAGCGCTTCAAGAGAGTCAGGTTTTGAAAACGTTGGGAGGCGGGAAATAGAGTCAAGGGGGTCAGAGTTTCATGGTTTGGGAGACGGTCAGGAATAATCAGGATTGGTCAGCGTTTTAAGATAGTCGAGTTAGTAAAAACTAGGAAGCGCGTCAACAAGAATTAATCGTCGGGACGCGAACACGGCTAAAATCATTTAGTGTAGAAGGTGCGGTTTTCTAACAGCATGAGTTTTTCTGCATGTGACTGTGTTTGTTTTTTTATAATTATTTGGATTGTTGACACTAAGATGTATCGGTAAGTCTATTATAATCTAATTATTAACACTTATTTCCTTAATGTAAACCAAATAATCCAATTGTATTTTGAAGTAAGGGTATTTAACTTGAGCACTATAGGTACCCGTTAGCGAAGGAGGCCATAAATTACGAGACCTGGCAATTAAAAAAGGGACGAAGAACGGTTACCCTGAAACCGCTTTAGATCATCCAACAATAGACATTGTTTATGAGTTAGACTATTTTATGCAATTTAAAAATGATTTAATAATTCTCCAGTAGTTATATTTAGCGCCAAAATTTATAGAACACAAACCATTGTATTTATGCAGTGTTTTTATAGTAACGGATAGAACGGTAAATTAAATGCTTCAATGCCTGTTATTTGAAAATGAGTTGTCGTATCCTCCTTGGGAATTCAACTTATTCTATACGGAATTCATAAAATATATTTAATTAAATATAATTTATTCAAACATCACTCTTTTAATTCATTTTTTGAATCGGAATAACGCAGCGGATCGAGGCTAGTCGCCGAGAGAGTGCATCTGTCTGGCATTCCTATTCTATCAAGCGAGATTTTAATTATTCATGGGTTTGACGGGGACGAAGTATACGAATTTTCCGTAGGCTGTCCTATCTTACCAAAGCGACAAAAGCGAAGGGAACGAAATTTGTAATTTGGCTTGCCTAATAGGGACTTTTGTGTTAGCAAAGTCGATAATCCTGGATACCGAGATAACGTCTATTTTAGTATAGCAGCGCCGGCTTTTTCCCCTGCTATTGGTGTGGTTGAGTTATTCCCGTAAAAAGCACCGGTTTCTGTCGAAGGTGTTGGCGGACCAGCTTTAGATAGTCACCCTGAATGGACCCCTGTTTCGAGTGTTTTCAGCTGGTGAGAGGACGCTTTCACGGAGTTCAAATCGAAGGGAACGAAAATTGCTAATGGGCTTTCCTACTTGAGTTAGCTGGTAGACGAAGGAACAAAGCGGATAAGGGCTATGCTATTCTTGTCTGGCGTATGGAGAGGATTTTCTCGCTGACAGAACGAAGGGATCGTGACGAATATGAAGTTGTTTCGGCGATTTCTGACGTCCTTCCTGTTAAATTCAATAAGTACTTACCCCACTATAGGAGGAGAAGTCATCCAGAATTAGGTTGGAAATTGACTCCGACTGAAACCGTTTGAGCTGACGGAGATCGGATGATTTCAGATTCACGACCTGATGATTCCAGTATCCCTGATCCTTAGCGCCGGAAGTCGAGGATATCAATTTCTACCATTCTTTGATATTTGAAGCGAACGGAGGGTAACAAACGATAGAGCGAATGACCATGACTTTGAAGTGGGGTAAAATCTCCCGTCTAGGAAACATTCGTTATGTCGGATGGACGCCCCGTTCAAATTAAATATTGACATGACTATTTTGAGTGTGGACGAAAGACTTGAAGTATGTTCTGTATTGTACATATGATAAATATGTGTCATTACCTCTACTGGAACGAGAAGCTGTATAGACTGGAGCCAGGAGCTATTTGGAGTAGCGTGACTGCAGAGGCGAAGTCGAACAAACTGAAGCTGAATTCATCATTATCCTTACGAGCGTAAACCAGAGGGGTGTTCACGGGACTCCCGAACTCCTGACGTTGCTGATGCAAACCACTTCAGTATATGTTTATGTTTGAGGTTAGTAGAGTGGACTCCTAATTTTCGGCATGCTGGCGAAGCTCAACTCATCATCGATTTGGGGGAGGTTGACGCGACCTAAACCTCGCGCTACCCACGTGACCCAAATGGTTCCTGACACCAGGCTATCATGCCACCGGACCGGAGCAGCCCCTTGTACCTAACGGTATAAGATGAATCTTCATCATTCATCATCAACATCAACATCATCAGTTACCACCAAGGACCCACATTCCACCTTCATCACCCTCCGGCAGGAGGCAAAACATGTCATTATTTCATCTGTCGCTGAGCGATATTCAATTCATTTCTGGAGGTGTTGGGATTGGACCATCAACTTGGCTGCTCTCGAGCTGGTCACGTTGATGGATGGGATTTGGACGGAGACCAATCGAAAGCAACACATGTTTTGTCTCTAGCTATTCCCGAAAATACCTACTCATAGAAATAACTCACAAAACTAACAAACCATAGTCAAATCATTAACTTAGAATCTTGTGCATCTTGAATTGAATTGTGTATAGCGAATTTCATGTACTTGTAATTAATTGTCTCATTATATTAGCACTTTATCGACTTCAGCAACCGGAAACGTTTGGGCGAGCAAACAAGGTAGGAAAAGGTAGTTAAAATCAGGGTAGTCGGTCATTGTCTTATCTTCAAACCATACAGAATGTAACACGCCTCATCTAAAAAGAACCAAAGTTACCACAACCAATTAAAAGGATCCTTCAATGAATTAATCCCTGTCGAAACAAAAAATTGACACAACGTGACATATTAATTCGTTAAGATTGAAGGGTTGATAAACCGTGAGAAGAGCCAAATCAAACGAACAAAATGTTAATTCGTTAAGATCTATCTGGCTTCTGTCCTTTGTTTTTGACCAAAGGAACTATAAAAACATTACAATAGATTGTAAAATTCCTTATTGAAAATAATAAAAAAATCACATAAAATATTTATTGTTATTATTTCATTTTTAATAGACCGATCGCCATCTCTAATGCATAGACGCAATGTTGGAATGCTTAGTCTGTATTAAAGGTATTTTAATGGAGCCTGCTCTAAGGAGCTAGCAGCGTTGATCCTGTTTTCTGTTTACAGAATTAATAAAAAAAAACTTCTTCAGTAATGCAAAATTACTGTATGCCGTCATTTTTATCAAATAAAAATGACTGCAACAAAAACTAATTTTGTTTACACTACTTTGGAGTCAACAAAAATGATAATTTTATTTTATTTAAATAAAATAGTCCAAAAAAGTGAAGCTGGCAGTCTACAATGCAGTTCTGGTACCTACCCTGATGTATGGCAGTTAGGTATGGAACTGGCATAGGAAGGATGAAGGTAGACTGAATGCTGAAGACTTAAGATCCTTGAGGTGTACGTGTGGCAAAACCATGTATGATCGTGTAAGAAATAGTTTGGGCATGTAGAGCGATTGAACGAAGAATGTAGTGAAAGGAGAATATATGACATAAAAGTGAATGGGAGAAGAAGTCGTGGACGCTCGAGGAAGACATGGCACGATCAAGTGAATCAGATCTTTGAGTCGTTCCATGTCAAGTGTCAGAATAATAGAGGATTCTATCAGTCATCTATGAATGTGAATGAGGCAAGGAGTGTATGCCATACCGAGTTGTTTGGGGGAAATTATGTTCTTGTTCTGTTTCAAGTTTCGTATAGATTTATTAGTATTATCTTCTTCTTTAGTTATACAATTACATTGATGGGTAAGACCTTCAAAGTTATTCCAATTAAAATTCGATCCATTTGTGAAAACGCATCTTTATTTAAAGAGAAGACGAAAATTGCAAATTGAGAGAGATTATTTATAATTTTTTTTTTACAATTGATTGATTTTCTTAAGTTGCCACGCTAGGCTTGGCTCGTGTTTGCAGAAACTATTATTCAACTTCATTTTGAATAAGATAAAAAAAAATATCGAACGTAATATTTTTACTATAATTATTGAAACTGGAATGATGATGATTCAAATTTAACATATATAATACAACATTCTGAAATTTATTCTCTCTACCAGCACTTGTGTGATCTTCAATACTATCAACCTTGTGGACACAAAGCAGCTTTTGCAAGAAACTTGCACCAAAATAACAAAACACCACAAACCAACACAAAATATACACAATACCCGACTCAAAATAAAGGTCTTTTCCAAACGTTTTTTTGCCAAAACCACATTTGGACAAAGATATTTTAAATACAAATCATGCAAACCGAGGGTTTAGGATCACAGGGGCCTATCTACAAAAACACAGTTTTGAGATAAACGCAATAAAAGATTGGAATGCTCATATGCCCAACTGATACAACTAACTATATCTCTTTAACGGATGTATGTACGAGACAGAGCTTTGTGTCACCAATAAATATAATAATGGCATTACCAAAAGCAACTCGAAACACCAGTTTTTGTTGTAAGGCCCCTGTGATCCCAAGCCCCCGAAACTATACAACACACTACCAGATACGTTTAGACAAATAGAAACAATTACTAAATTTAATATTAAGGCGATGCACTACGTCGTGTAATATATCCGCCTGTTTTGATTTATGCAAGAAAAAAACATGGCCAAAAAGTGCCTTTTATTTAATTTTGTGGATGTTCAGGCATAAATGTTTAATTTTTTTCGATCATTTTATAAACAACTTAATTTTTCACATTATACCATAAAATCATAACCAAAAATGGGTTCGTAAGTAGGAGATTTTGAACTTTAAAGCAGTTTTTATAGGCCTTACACATTATTTTTTTCTGGGCTTATAAAAAGACTTATCTAAAAAATACTCGATTATTTCAAAGGTCAAGATGTATTCTACTCGCAGTATTTAATTAAAGCATCTGAAACATTTCTAGGCGACCAAATTTTCAAACCAAAAACACATGATTTTGCATTACTACGTATGGCATAGCCTTAAATGAAAAAGTTGTTTGCCATAATAGGCTTGCACATTGTTGCAGACTACTGTAAACCATAATATACAGGGTTTTCCAATAAGAGTTGTTATTTTAGTATGTATATAAATTAATTTTTTATTTATTTTATATACATAAACACATACTTGCCACAAACTACACATCACTTCTTATCACTTTCTTATCACTTCTTTTATTATATTATGTATATAAATTTAAAATGCTTCAAAAGCAACATCTACCGGAATAGCGGGCTATTCAAAATAACACCTCTTATTGGAAAACCCTATACGTATATGTGAATATTGGTTTACATTCAACCTTACATTAATATTATAATCTTACAAAATTAACATTTATTAAATTAACCTACATTGCCTATTTGTTTTATTTTTGTGTTAAAAAAATCTATCAAGCATCGTATGATGACACTGTAGTTGCATCACCGTAATTGGGGCAGAGAAAGGTTCGATCGGAAATTGCGCTATCCCAACCAACACACATAGTAATCCCAATTTTTTTTGCACTTACTAAGTTAGATGATTCTTTTGTCTATTGATGTCCAGCGGGGCCCGCATTATGGAAGAATTTTCGATTAAAATGAATCATAAGTCCCTGCTTTTCTCTCCGGTAAATAATTCTTCGATCTTCAGTTGATGACGATTGAATTCTTACTTACCGCCCTTTTTGCTAGGTGCGTGCTGTTCCATGTACAAAATTAAGCGTGGAGTTTGAATTCATCCTCCATGGTTGGTGGGAGCAGAACAAAGCTGATAATGTGGCTTAGCCAAAAAAATGACAAACGTCGTAAAGAAACAACCATAAAGAAAAATCTAAATGTCAACCCGTAAAAAAAAGTATTTTTACTATAATATGTCTATTTTAAAATGTCTTTTAAAACTTTTTTTGTGTTGACTCAGGATTAAACCTTCCTATCCAGGAAATGGAGTCGACAACTCCAGCCAACAGCCGATCGGTTATTCGTTAAAATGTCATTCGATTCCAGAGAAATCCGTATAAGTCCGCTTGTGTTTGCGTGATTGCAACAAAAGTTTATAGAATGCAATGTTATCTGCGGAGTATGTTCATTCACGAAAAAACCTCTAAATTTAAATAGATATATTTAAAAATGCATTTAAACTTAGTAGTTATGTATGTAAAAGCATATAAAACTCTCACTTGGATTTTAAAAACAGCTTCACAATCAGCTACCATCACGGATTCAAACCAAAACACAACCTGTGTAACTGGTTTTGCCTGCCTATAGGCGCTAGAGGGTGTGCCAGTGTGTTTGCCTACCAACAGGCGCAACCCTCAAAATACATAACCGGTGTAATTGATTTTGCCTGCCTTTAGGCGCTAGAGAGTGCCATTGTTTTTGCCCACCAACAGGAGCAATCCTAAAAAAAAAAAAAAAAAGGACAACACAACATGTCTAAATCTCGCAGTAAATTCTCCAGCGCGAAGAAAACCACATCTTCACCACAAACTAGCACTATGGACTCACCGTCGGCGACACATCAATCTATGATTAATATAGACAGTGAATCAATATTTGAATTCATCAATACGAAATTCGAGGAAATGAAGACAGTAATGCTCAATAAAATTGAAACAGAGCTGCAAGAAATAAAAAACTTCACGAACTTCATCAATGACAAATATGATGACATTTTACAAAAACTTCAACAAATCATGGACATTCCAAACACCGTCAACAAAATCAAGGAGGAACTAGCGGATAAAGAAATCAGATTATCTACGGTAGAAATCCACCTGGCGGATATAGAACAAGCAGCCCTGCTGAACTCCATAGAGATAAACGGCCTAAAATTACAGGACAACATATCCCCAGTCCACGCTGTTACACGGATCGCTGAACTCGCAGGCGTTACGATGTCCCCAGAGGATACATACAAAGTCACAACAAACAAAACAAATGATCAAACAAAAATAACAATTAATTTTAAGGATACCACAAAAGCACAAACCATGTTAGCATCCAAACACAGTGACCCGATAAAAAAAATTCAACGGAGAAGGAGCCAAATATGTTTATCTTAATGCGGCATTAACCCAATATTACAAAAATCTGCACTGGAACACCAGAAAAAGAGCCCAAGAAAAAGACTACAAATATGTTTGGGTAAAATCAGGAAAAATTCTCGTCAGAAAATCCAAAGACTCAAAGGTTATGGAAATAAAACACCTAAACGATATATCTAATAAACTGACATAAACACGACTGTACATCTAACACAACCTCACATCACATACTTACACAAATACACACCAACATGGCAGATTACATGGAATATATAGATTCGGACAATCAACACTACTGTGAAAGTACAAATGATATTAACCTCTGGACCAAATTCACAAAAGAAAAACATAGAATCAATATATTACACCAAAACATTAGATCGATCAATAAAAATTTTGATGAATTTTTTATATACCTCCAACAGCTTGAAAATAATTTTGATGTCATTGTACTGACAGAATGCTGGTTGAATGACAACTACATACCAAAAACAATCAAAAACTATAATACACACCATACAAAAATACACAAAAACCAAAATGATGGTATAGTTATATACGTCAGTGATAAAAATAACACAACCATTCAAGAAATAAACATAATCGACTCCAACTGCATACAAATTACATATAGAAAAGAAACATGTATCCTAGCTATGTACAGATCTCCATCCAAAAACAACATCACAAATTTCTTAACTGATCTTAACAATACATTAAATGATCTCAACAAATACAAAAATATCATCATCATAGGAGATCTTAATATAAACATTCTACAAAACGGACACCCACAAAACATAGAATACCTAGCAATACTAGCACAACACGGACTGGAGCCAATAATAAAGGTCCCAACACGGGTCACACAAAACACTAAAAGCTGCATAGACCATATAATGATCAAGACAAAACTAAAAACCAAAACAGTAGTACTTGAAAGCACAATCACTGATCACTACATGAATATGATAGCAATAGACACCGAAAACACTACTTCGAAACAACATAAAATATTTACAAAAAAAATAATTGACTACTCAAACTTAAAAGAAAAACACCAAAAAATAAACTGGAATACATTATACCAAATAGATAATGTCGAGGAAGCCTGGAATACATTTACAAATACGCTAACGCAAGAAATAAATAATTACACTACAATAAAACATATAAAACTTACACACAAAGCAAAAAAAATTAAACTATGGATAACACAAGGAATATTAAACTGTATTCGTAAACGAGACAAAATTCACAAACAAATTAAACAAACACCATATGACATGGAACAACTTAATTACTATAAAAGATATAGAAACATATGCACGAAAATTATTAGAGTAGCTAAGGAGATGTACTACAAAGAAAAACTTAAAAAAGCAAACAATTACCCAAAGGAAATATGGAAAATATTAAAGGAAGTTACATACACACAAAAATACAAACAAAAAAATACTATCGAACATCTAAATATTATCTCGAAAAAGATAGATGCCAAAACAAATATAGAAATGATGGCAAACCACGCAAATAACTTTTTTGCAACTATAGGGAAAGTTTTAGCGAATCGTAAAAAACACAGCACAAACACACTAACACAAACAAACAGATCAAACATCGATACCCAACCAACACAACACAGATTTATATTAAAAACAAGTTCGGAAATGGAAATTAACAAAATAATAAATACATTAAAAAACCAGATTGCTCCTGGATTAGATGAGATAACAACGGATTGCATTAAAATAATAAAAAATGAAATACTAAAACCTATAACACACCTAATCAACCTTAGCATAACACATGCCTGCTTTCCTAATACTCTTAAAAAAGGACTGGTAATCCCTATGTATAAATCCGGAGATAAAATGGAAATAACTAACTATAGACCAATTACTTTGTTAAACTCTCTATCAAAGATTTTCGAAAGACTATTAAAAAACCAAATAATAAAATACCTGGAAGAAAACAAATTAATCTCGGACAAACAATATGGATTTAGAGAAAAAAGAAGCACAAAAGAAGCTTTAGCAAGTACAATAGATTATATACATAGCAACTTAGATCAAGGGTTTAAATGCATAGCGATATATTTAGATTTGGCTAAAGCCTTTGATTCAATATGCCACAAAACACTTTTTAAAAAATTAGAAAATATGGGTATCAAAGACAAAGAACTACAACTATTAAAAAGCTACATGAGCGACAGAACACAACAAGTCAAAATTAATAACTATACTAGCAAACCACTGCCGATTACACACGGAGTTCCACAAGGAAGCATACTAGGGCCCGTTCTTTTCATAATTTACATAAATGAACTTTGCAGCATGGAAATAGATGGAGAAATAATTAGTTACGCAGACGACACAGTTTTATTATTTAAATCTAAGGATTGGAATAAGGTTTATAACATAGCAAATCTAGGAATCACGCAAGTGAAAAAATGGTTGGACTCAAATACACTCACACTAAACATATCGAAAACAAAATTCACAACGTACAGCATAACTAACACAGGACAGCCAAAAAACAATACAAACACCATAAAAATACACGAATGCATAAACACCAACATCTGCGATTGCCCCCCTCTAGAAAAAACAGAACAAATAAAGTATCTAGGAATCCTAATTGACCATAATCTTAGATGGACACATCACATCAAACAAATCACAAATAGACTCCTCAGAACAATACACATTTTCCTAAACATAAGAAACATATATAAAATAAAACAATTGAAAACAATATATTATGCACTATGCCAATCAATAATAGAATATGGAATAATTGCTTGGGGAGGAGCAACAAACGCAGCTATCGCTCAAATAGAAATCGCACAGAAAACGATATTAAAGGTAATACTCAAAAAACATAAACTAACCGACACAGTCCAAATATTTAAAAGCTGTGACGTACTTGATATACGCCAATTATATGTTAAAACACTACTAAACTACATTTTCGACCAAAAAAACAAACCCCAACAAACACAAAATATCACGAATAGACCGGTCAGACAAGCGTACAAAGAAAACATAAAAACTCCGACGGTAAACACTACCTTTGGACAAAGACACCATAAATACCACGCTATTAAAGCATTCAACAGTCTTCCACTTGAAACAAAAATTGAGGAAAATAAAAATAAATTCAAACACAAAATAAAAAAAATGGATTAAAGAACAAGAAGACAATATTACCAAAATACTATAACATAAAAGAATAAAACATATAAACGCAACACAAAAAAAAAAATATAAAACACGCAACACGCACAAACACATATATCATTATAAATGCCGATTTACATTCTCTTTTGATATTTTTCTTTTAGTGTTATAATTATATTTTAATTTTTAATCTTTATTTTTTATTTTAAATTTATCTTTATTTTAATGTTGTTTTTCTTTTATTTTTTTTTTAAATGTATAAATTCTTAAATTATAAAATGGGGGCCTCAGCACGGGTAAACAACCCAGTGAGGCCAACATTACTAAATTGAAATATGAAATATTGTAAAAAAAAATGTATCAACAATAAAAAAAAAAAAAAAAAAAAATGTAATTTTGTATGCATTTATGAACCTCTTATACCTGTTTCGACACTGGTATTTCCTAGTCATCAATAAAAATACTCACAATCAAACTTTATAATTGATAAATAATGAATTTTTTAAATACACTAAGCCCAGAACTTAGAACATTTTGCTTTTATCACATTAAAATTCATAATTATTCTTTTTTAACTGCCAAATATATCTAGATTTGCTTTCAAATTCCGATGACTACATTATCGTGGAATGCTACGTGCAAAACGCCAAACACTTCATAAAACAAACATCTATCAACTCTTCGAGATGAAATAGTTTCAGTTTTTATGTTTTACTCTATTTTTATGAGAATATTGTCGCTAGCCAATGTAAGATTATTTTTAAAATAAGCTTTAACATGTCTGTAATCAACTATAGTGATCATTGACAGTACAGATATTTTAAGAAATCATATTTTAATGTTATAATTTGTTTGGCATTTTTTTTTACTAAGATGCCAATCGGAATTGTAAATTCATAATACACGTGGTGTACGGGGGTTAAGTGCACTTACTTTGGGAGGTGATTCTGAAAGATTGTAGAAGTAAAAAATAATAATAAATAATTTAGAAAATCCGTTGTTATTTTCAAACAGAAAGAATTTTATTTTTCCATACAAAAAAAATGAATTTTTTACCTAAAAGCTACGACAAAACGTTGGAATTTACAAAAAATTTTCCTGTAGAATTACCTCTCAAAGTAAGTACATTTTCTCCAGGACACTTTGTATATAAACAAACATATATAATGGGGCTTACTCACTTGTGATATACTCTCGTAGATTGGCCAATTTCAGCCTAATATCACTTGCCATACTTTCCTCTCTGTTTTGTTTTCTCATTTGTCCCTGTTACACTTACATCAGACAAATCTGTAAAATTATATTTTAAACACAATTTCTACCAATTTCTCTCACAAAATACCGACAGTATATATTTACAATTAATTCAGATGATCAAAAAGCTATTCCAACAATAAGGGTCTGCTAATAATAATAATTTGGCTTCCTCCCTTCGGTTTCTTTGACTCAAAGGGACTCTCTACCCCCACAAAGAACATTAAGGAACGATATCTGAAAGGCAAAGCGGTTGAGATCATTACCGATAATATTTTCAAGGAGGACTACAATGAATTTTAAATCAATGTTCTCTCCCTAGTGAGAGAAATGATTTTAGTATATCTAGATTAATCTTTAGCCAATAGAAAATTTGCCTGGATTGTACTGGATTGTACTGGATGATACTGGATAATACTGGATGATCTGGATGATACTGCATTATAATTATACTGGTTGATACTGGATGATAATGGATGATACTTGATACTGTATGAAACTGGATCATAATGGATCAAACCAGATGATACTGGATGATACTGGATTATACTGGATTGTACACCAGATAATATTGGATGATTAAGGATGATTCTAAATGATTCCGGAAGATACTGGATTGCACTGGATGACTGGATGAAACCAAATTATATTGGATCATACTGGATCATACTGGATTACTGGAATGCTGGATTGTGCTGGATGATACTGGATGATACTGTTTGATTTGAGATTTAAGGAATAACTTAACTTGAACAGTTGGGAAGTAACTGGCTATTTAGGGGTGGTCACCAAACACCTCTAAACCTCTTTTTCCAGCGGGATACTTAGAGGACCTACCGCTGTGGAACATGCCGCAAATATACAATATTATTTTTTAAAGAAATTAGGACAAGCTTTAATATAACTAGAATATTAACCTTGAAATTTTATGAATTGTTCAAGTTCTGTGAAACAACTGGCCCTTAGAAATACTAATACTAATTTGTTGCCCATGTACCAAAATGATAATTCGCTTATTCATTTATTTGGCATCTTAAACATTGACATAAATACAAAAACGCGTTATATTAAAAGTAATCGAACACAAAATATGGCACGTTCCTTTTTTTATTGAAATCGAATAACGAAAAGCATAAGAAAAGAGTAGCCACATAATTCATAATTTTAACATAATTCATAGCTATGTAAATGGAACGGAACGCATTAGAAAGAGATAGTTATTCAAAGAATTAGTGTTCGGGTGAAACAGTTATATTATTATGAACGCCCCTCGTTTCTGTACGCATTCCTAGCGACACCAGTTGCGGCCCACTGACAGCCGGGCATGTCTGCGGCAAGCATGACGTCACAGGCGAGCGGAGAAATTTTTGTATGAATGTCCGCAGGGATAAATCGTGTGACGTCATCAGACTGCTCGCCGCGTATATGCTCGCCCATCAGCGAACCGCTTTTCCTCTAATTCTCGACGAATAAACAAGCGAGCCGAGTAGTAGAATACGACGTACGTACTGTCACTAGGTTGGCCTTCATACGCGTGTGTGTTTCTGCGTTGGCTGTCTCACTTTATTTTACTTTAATTTTTTTGCTTAAGATTGATTTGTGTACATCTCAAAAGCATAGGATAGGATTTTTTTCACAAAAAGAGCCTAGAGCGACACGATTGTTGCACCTGGTGACATCTTGTCTGTGTAATACTAAACGTAGTAAATTACAAGTTTGTCCACTAGACGCAGTTCAGTGAAACGTGCGAAAAAGCACATTGTCTCAGCAATCAATCTTCCCTTTTAATTAATCTAATATTAATATAATATTTAATAGATCTGAAGTCACAAAACATAATTTTTTTAATGATTTCTAATCGTAAGAACATCAATTTACAGAAGACCATAAAAACCCTTAATTACGTTTAAAAGTAATATTGTAAAAAGTCGGAGAGAATGTCACTCAATGTCAACATCTGTCTTGGGCGAGTCTAAATAGACTCAGCTGCTTTTTTGCTAATTATTTCGAAAGTCAATTATTATTTTTCAATTCGCAGATTATTTCTTTTCTTATTAGGAGCATTTTTTAAGGGACATCTTTTGTGATTGTATCTTATTTTATACTGCGTCCAGTATTTATACTTGCTTCTCCCAAATGCTTCATTTTTTTAAGAATTAAAAATAAGTTTATAATTTTAATAATAATATTAAAAAATCTGTATACATCTAAAATTAACAATAATTTTATAATAAATTAAGTTTAATAATAATAATTTTTAAGTAAGAGTAAAAAATGAAAAAAAGTAATTATTATTTAATATTCATAATTGAATACTTTTTTTTTCGACTTTATGTCCGGGTTAAATCTTCCCCACAGGAAAAACTAAACCCTTCCACACAATTTTTCACAAATGATCATTTAGTCAATCCACATTATGCAAGTGCATTATATAAGCATAATAAATACAAAAAACACAACAACACGTCAAATCACCAGAGATCAAATGGGAAAATAATTCACCGACTCCAGATATTTTTATATCAGAGGGTTCGGCTCGGTAGAACTCCTAACTGGACATATAAATCCTACTGATTCCGCAGCATAAATATTATTAAAATCTTTCGTAATCCTACATGTATTTAAAATGACTGATTTTTGCATTTTTATATATAAATTCTTTGACAGATCTAATACGCCTAAATTTTGAATGAGAGAGCTAGGTATAATTCCAGTAGCCGAAATAACAAATGGTAATATTTTTAATATTTTTAGACATCTGCCCTGATGATGGACACTGCAATGCTGTCCGAAACGTTGGCTAAAGAAGGAGTTAGCGCAACACGGCATAATACCCCAAAAACAAATAACAAAAATATTTTTACAGTCTGAGAATGCTAAATTCTTTTAATCTTATTTCCCAAACCTTTGTATTCTCTTATTTTTTCAGAAACAGATTCTTGAATATTACAGGAATTTCGAATAGCGACATCAGTGATATAAGTTTTTTTTTTTTATTTTGTCATGTAAAACTATAACGGGTCTAATATAACTAATCGTTCGTTTTGTTAGTTTTATCATAATATACAGGGTTTTCCAATAAGAGTTGTTATTTTGAATAACCCGATATTTCGGTAAATGATACTTTTGAAGCTGTTATTTTTTGACATTTGACAAGTAAAAACTACGTCATTAATAAAAATGGAACGATAAACGCTTCAACATCGCATCGCAATTATTAAAATTCACTTGAGTTAATCAAATTCAAATCATCTTGAGTGATGAGGCCCATTTCCACCTCGGTGGATTCGTCAACTAGCAAAATTGTCGCATCTGGGGCTCGGAAAACCCAAGAGTTATTGTTGAAAAGCCTCTCTATTCTCAACGTATGACTGTTTGGTGTGGTTTATGGTCCGGCGGAGTCATTGGACCTCACTTTTTCGAAAATGAGGCTGGAGCAACAGTTACGGTGAATGGATTGCGCTATCGAGAGATGATTAATGATTTTTTATTGCCAAAATTGGATGGTATTAATCTAAACAGCGTTTAATTTCAACAAAACGGCGCTACGTGCCACACAAGCAACGAAACCATTGATCTTTAACGATAGAATATCAAAATAACAACTCTTATTGGAAAACCCTGTATATCATAACAAATAATGCGCTAAGCCAGTTATACCAGCAACAATTGGAAAAACGAAAACCACCATTTTTTTATTAGCTATAGATAGTGAGGAAAGAAAACTGAAATCTATGTAAATTCAAAAATGCACACGGTCTGAAAGGGCTAGTACATATTTTGGCATTTTTTCGTTTATATGCTCCTATATATTGTTATCACCTAGATACTTAAGACTTGATTATAGAGATAGACTGTTTAATTAAGCTTATTCTTTAGATGTAAGTACATCGTGGCTCTTATTAAAATAGTTGGTGAGTTTATAGTTGTTCAGTTATGAGTATGTACAAGACGAAATCGGTACACGCTGATAACGGCCAGTTGTAATTACTGCTGTCAATTCTAACAAAGGTCTGAAATTATTCATCGTAGTTACCAAATATTGAACATTGATTTAATTTGATGATAACACGATAGCGAATAATTTATAACTATTATTTACCCAAGAGTGGTTCTTGGCAGAGATGATTTATAAACATAGTAACGAATGTATAAGTAAAAACTAGTAATAATTAATTTATTCCTAAAATTTAAAACAAATATTTGTTACTTATCCACTCGAGTGATTGCATCAATGACTGACATGTGTCCAGCGCTCGGCAGTTTTGCTTTCGTTTTGGAAATTTCCCGCCCTCATTAAAAAATCATATCTCTGGATTTTAATAAAAAAATATATAAAATGACTGTAGTGCTATATAGCCAATGAATTCACCTATATTCTTATTTTTTTTTAAATATTTTTAAGATTTATAAAAAGCGTATTAAAAAAATCATAAACTTTATAAACACACGATTTCTGCGTATTAGTTCTTTTAAAATGGCCGTTCAACACTCATTAGGGTCAACATTGAATATTTTCTATTTCTATATATTTTTAAGGCCTATTTAATAACCAAAAATTCAAATATATATAACAAGGCTTAATTTTTAATAGTAAACAGCGATTCTAAAACTTTTGTTTGAAAAAATATTTTATACAGGGTTTTCCAATAAGAGTTGTTATTTTGATATTCAATCCTAAAAGATCAGTGGTTTCGTTGCTTGTGTGGCACGTAGCGCCGGTTTGTTTAAATTAAACGTTGTTCAGATTAATACCATCCAATTCCGGCCATAAAAATCATGTATCATCTCTCGATAGCGCAATCCATTCACCGTAACTGTTGCTCCAGCCTCATTTTCGACAAAGTAAGGTCCAATGACTTCGCCGGACCATAAACTGAACCAAACAGTCACACGTTGAGGATAGAGAGGCTTTTCAACAATAACTCTTGGGTTTTCCGAGCCCCAGATGCGACAATTTTGCTTGTTGACGAAGCCACCGAGGTGGAAATGGGCCTCATCACTCAAGATGATTTGAATTTGATTCACTCAAGTGAATTTTAATAATTTAAATGCGTTGTTGAAACGTGTATTTTTATTAATGGTGTAGTTTTTACTTGTCAAATGTTAAAAGATGACAGCTTAAAAAGTAATATCTACCGAAATAGCGGGCTATTCAAAATAACACCTCTTATTGGAAAACCCTGTAGAATTTGTGTCAACTTGTCATAATTAAGAATTCACTAAATTAGGATATTAAATACTTTCACCATAAATAAACTGGTGTTGTTTTATAAAAATATGTTCATTGTATACAATTTTCAATAAGAATAGTCTCGATTCTTGCTTTATTTACTTTGATAACTCGTTTTATACAGATATCCATTTAAAGGACATTTGACAATGTAAAAAACACGTAGCGGAGAATTGACACTTTGATTAAATAAATATTGAATAAAAACCACTTACTAATATACTGGTGTGTAAATATGTGATAAACATTTAAAAAGACACACATTTGCATCATTTTGAGTGCCCGCATTCGACAAAAAAATTCAGTTCAGAAAGAAATAAAAATCTATTAGTGCTAGAACAATCCACTTCAGGCTGTAAACGAATTTAGACATCTATATATAAAAAAGGACAGCATTATAACAGTTTTCTACCAATGATCACTGTTATACGCGGGAATATTTGAAAAAATTCAAATAAATGTTTTACAAAAGTAAAGAAAAACGGCATATACTAGTACGTGCGATCATTCAAGACGTTTTGCAAAACGAGTGGATAAATAATTTATAACAAGGTGTGAGGGTCCTTCTACTCAATCTATATCTGTGACATTAAGACTATGGAATTTCGAATTGGGGTATGCTGTGAAACGGAAATTAGTGGGGAGGGGAATGAGATGGGTGAGAGGAAGGTTAGGGAGTACCTGGCTATTCAGATCTGGTCACTAAACACGGCTAAAGCCATTTCAAGCAACGTTTAAATTCTGAATGGTGGTCTTACACCAGGAATTAATTAAATAAAATTTACCAGTGCATGCCAGGATTTGAACCCGCGACCTTCGGCTTTCTAGACGAGAACCTTTCCCCTCGACCACGGAGGCCGTCAGAAACCGTCCACAAAAACCACATAAACTTTAAAATAGACGATGGTGGGGCTAAGCTAAATAGTTCTTTGTATACTGTACTGACTGGCTACACCTAAATTAAACGCCGAAAACCACATTATTTTTTCTAAGATAATTGGAGCGTGCAACACGATATCGCTTATATGTACATACACATACACCTCACAATAATCTATTTTCCCTGATGATGGACACCGTATCATTCCGAAACGTTGGCTAAAGAAGGAAGAAGCGCAACACTACATATTACCCCAAAAGTAAATCAAGATAATTATTTTTGCTGTGAAATTCTCAAATATGCGATTGGATATTGAGAGGAAGCTACAAGCCAAATTTTTTTTGTGTATTTTTGGTATACCTTATATTGTAGGTAATATACATTAAAATCGCTTGAAAAACAGAGTCTAGAAACGTTCGATTTCAAGCACAAAACTTGTTTTTATTTATTGTTTAAATAATTTTATAAGAAAGCAAAAAAGTTAAAAGTGAAACTGTCACAGATAATCTTAGCTATAATACTGTATTTTTTAAAAGTTGTTTCCTTTACGCGTTCATACATATCTATTGAAAAAATATTTTTTTTAGTAGCTTACATTTATATTTTTTATTGAGTAATTTACTTTTTTATTTGTATTCTACTCAAGCAAAACGATAGAAAAACCTTCAATTTATCTAAAACATATTTTTGGTTTTCATAATGTACACCAATTCGTTATAAAGATTAATCTAAATAGTGATTTGGCATTAAGCTTCGCCTTAAGAAATATATTATGTGACGCAGTTGTAAGCCATAAAAGATTGTTCTAACATTTTGCTTTCTCTTTTTTTCAGGTAAGAAAAATCCATCTGTTTACAGCAGTTTTACGTCAGCAAAGAAATAAGTAAGTTTCTATGTTAAACACACAAACTTCAGACGATTTATGCATGCATAAATAATTATATATATCACAGGTCTTTTTGAGCAAAACACTCGTTTTGTCCTCTAACTATTTTTTGTTTTATTTTCCTTTGCGACATTATGGAGATTTAAATCTGTAAAGAAATTAAAAATCCTCTATCTTGAGAGTGGATAAAAAATTAATATATTTCAAAAAGTTACACCTTAAACAAAAACGCTACATTAAATATTTTTTCTCGAAAAACTTGACATTCTCCGCCGAAAGTTATAATTGACTGCGAAAACAACTTCCAAACTAATTTTCTTCGCAAAACAGATACAATTTTTGTGCAAAAAAAATTCCGCAAGAACCTACAAATTTCCGGTTTTAAAAGTTTGGAGAAAGTGGAATAATTTACCGCATTTCATTTTGGCCACTCCGTGGAAAGCTCTCTAACATTGTGAAAAGCTCTGACGATGAAATTATTGTGCTCATGTTAAATAGGCTTTGCTTTAATGCAAAAACCGTAAGGCTCTCTTTATCAAACGTACCATTTTCGGTTGTCTGTGATGCTGTACGTAAATGAAATATTCATGAGTGATGAACTAAAATTTGCTTTGAATTCGAGTGTAATTTTAAAAATTGAAATTGATTTATCAGCCATGCGATGTAGTAGGTACCTAAATTTATTTTATTTTTTTTATCTTTTCCGATTTTATGTCCGGGTTAAATCTTCCCCATAGGGAAAACAAAACCCTTTCACACACTTTTCCACTAATGATCATCTAGTCAATCTACACTATGCAAGTGCATTATGTAAGCAAAATAAATACGAAACAATACAAGAACAACACGTCAACTCACCAGAGATCAAATGGGAAAATAATTTACCGATCCCAGATATTTTTATATCAGAGAGGTCGGCTCGGTAGAAATCCTAACAGGGCCTATGAATCCTACTGATCCCTCAACATAAATATTTAAAAAATCTTTCGTTATCCTACATGTATTTATAATGACTAAAAAGATTATAATTCTTTATTAAAATTGTGTAAATGTTTTGAATAAATTTTTCACAGATTTTTTACCTGGGATGTAAATTCAGATAATCCCACTTTTATTAGAAAGGTTAGGCTTGGAGAAGATACGATTTTACAAGTTGAGGACACTGGAGGAATGGATTCACGAGGAATAAAAATAGAGGATAATGGATATGTTGAAGAGAAAGTTCTAGAAGTTTTGGACTATACAGATCGGAGTAGCAAACACGGCTAAATCCAATAACAGCAACGTTACGTTTATCAATGGTGGGTTTTTCACAAGAATTCATTGATATTTTTTTTATTTGGAGATTATGGAGACGATCCCTACCAGATATTACCGAAACGTACCTTAGTATTTTCATCACATTCTGTGTATCTTATTTTTTAATTTTTCATTAAAAAAATATTGTTTTAGAAACTAGAATAAATTATCTTTCCAGTGTATGCATTTAAAATAAACAATAATATTTATAAACAATAAAATTTTAATATCAAACCTGAAAAATGTTGTCAAAAACGCTAACCACATTTTTACTTATTTTTTTACTCCAATCATTGATAAATTAGGAGATATTTCAAAAACACATTCGTTTCGTTTGGAGAATTTGTAAGAAAACTGTACCTTCCATAGACATATGAATATTAGTAGACCTGCCCTAAGTGATTAAAAGCGTACTTTCCCCACTCCCCATACCGGTTCCATTGGAGCCGGCTGTGATCGAGTATGGCCTCAAGTGAAATTTGAAAACGTGACGTCATCATTCTTGTGCGAACTATGGTCGAGGCATCATCGGTTCATTTTACGAAATAACACGGCAAAATGTTGACTTGTACTATGAAAACTTGTAAAAATAGATGTGAAAAAGAGAATAAACCCAATTGTCGTATTACATTCCATATATAAGCATTATTTTACTTTATTTTAAGCATATTCACATCGTATAATATGAATCAGTTGTTACTATCACATCGAGAAACGTCTGGACGCGAAACACAAAGCTGGTTGGTTGCTGGGAAGTAAATTATGAACATTTATAAAAGTGTCTTAACTAAATACTTAAACGAAATATTCGACTCTGAAAATAGAACCGAATTTTTTTGCCGAATTCGGACTTCGCAAATTTGTTCATAACGTGGCAAGTAATTTGCGCTCCCATGTAAAAATGTCTATTCATTCAAAAGCAGATTTTACTTTTAAGAAGTAAATGGTGATATTATAATGCGAGATGCCTATTTACTGTCAGATTGATTTATTGACGAATCACAGTCAGCTTCACTCCCTTCGTTCTTCAACAGTTGATTTTACCCCTCGCCATTATCTTCTCGTCTATTAATTCCTGTGTCTGTGGTACCTTCACTTTAATCTTGATCATATAATAAAAAAATGAGAAATAATTTTTAAGTTGAACCATTGTTACGATAGGGGTGCGAAATATGAATTATTCATTTAGGCTATAGATATTATTAAAAATATTTTAGACAAACTGGTAAGAATTATTATTTCTCTTTTTAACGTCAACAAATTATGTATTTTCGCAAGATAGAAAAAAAGATAAAAATACTTTTATATAATGTGGATGCCCGGTCATATATGACCCTCTAACGCTGGAGAGGTTAAAAGAAAAAAAATAGTCAGTGCCTTTATTTATTTATTTGCCTTTATTCCTGCATTATATCAATGAACATTTACAGAGATTAGTTGTGATCCAATTCAATTATCCTATGTTGGCAACACTGTAAATTAGACAGCTGTCATGAGTGGTGTATTTATGGCTGTCATTGATGTGCGTGTTTAACACATCAAATGTTAGTGCGATACAAAACATTTAATAAATGTATCGTTTGACCACCGCTCAACCCGTTAAAATTGTTCAATATACAGCAATAACAATTATGTACGAACTCTGTATCAACATTTACGGGAAGATTATGATCAATTTAATCGTTCTACTGACAGAACTATTGAACAATTAGGCAAGGTCAAGCAATTTAAAGCCAATGGATTTTTTGTAGAGTTTTCTGAATAGTCACGTCATTGCCAACAAACCTGCAACGTTGAAGTACTTTAAACCTAACATCCGCAAAGTTATAGTCGAGATTGCCCCCGAAACTTTGGAAAAAATCATCGAATATTATTTCAAACGTATCAACTGTTGCAGAAGGTCCATAGACCATTTTCCATAATTAATCAATGTTTCCAAATATTCAATTACTAAAAAAATGATAATTTTTCATCTTGTATGTTTTTTTATAAATAAAAGTTCGGAACTAGAACTGGATCACCCTTATAATATATATTTCACTCACATCAAATCGATTGATTAAAGTTTATTTATATTATTACTATACGACGATTACAATAGTTACGAATTGAAAACAAACAACAAGATTGGCAACTGTCCAAAGCATAGAAAGATGAAATTCGCAGAAAAAATAAAATAAAATAAACGTTGTCAAATTCCGAGAAGAATTAGTTCACGAAATAATAAAATAACTATGTAATATTATAATATTTGCAACTAAACATTAGTAAATGCCAGATTATTAGTTTTTACAAAGGTAAAAATCCTCTTTATTTTTCTTATTTCATTAATGGCGCTAATCTTCTTCGAGTTTCACAGATTCTAGATCTCGGTGTCTTATTCCACGAAAGTCTGCAGTTTAACTTACACATCGATGAAACTACTAGCGATGCAATGAGAATGCTCGGTTTTATTTTGAGAATGGGGGCAAAGTTTAAAAATGTATTCACTTTAAAACATCTATATTGTTCATTGGTACCAAGTAAAATAGAGTATAATTCAACAGTATAGTCACCGTTCTACAAAGTCCATTCTCAAGCCTTAGGAAAGGTATAAAATAAATTTCTTCAGTCCATCAATTTTAAAATGAATATTTCCATCGAATTTATAAATTATAATAACTTACGTACCGAAACCAGACTTCTCAAACTATCGGATAGAAGAGTTCTAACTGATATATTATTTTTATTCAAAATTATCAAATCTCTCATTGGCAGCCCTGAATTATTGGAATTAATTTATATGAATTTACTTGCCAGACAAACTCGAAGCATAGACACTTTTAAAAGGAACAATAACCTCAATACTAACTACTCTATGTATTCACCAATTACAGGAATTCATCACCTTGCAAACAAATACTGTAAACTTATTGATACATTTGGTGTTAATAACTTTGTGAGTTTCAAAAGGCAACTAATTTCAGACCTATTTGCTAGTTATTAACTTATATTATTTATTAGCTTTAAAAAAGGTCTTGTCTTCAAACCTTGATTTAATTTTCCATATTATTTTCTAATTACCTTATGAGTAAATTATATTTAGCTATTTTATCCATGTACATGTTACACTTACATACATATACTGTCAACTTACTATGTAAAAGCCCGATAGAACGTTAATAAATAATAAATAAATAAATAAAATATTATAAATATGTAATATTATGAATATGTGATATTAATTATAATATTAATATTTTGAATAAGTAACATTAATTTAAATTAAATATAATTTTTAAAAAAGGCAATTCAAATTAATAAAGGGTTTGTTAATAAAAGTATATTTTTCTTAATTTTAATTAATATCGGCAATTCTTGTTTATAATAATTATTATCATTACAAATTTTAGTACAAAAGGAATGTGTTAACAAAACTCTTCGGAAACGGCCTTCTGTCCAGTTTTTAACATGATTTTAATCCACCAGCTATACTCATTTATCTCCGTGTGATGTGTATTATGTATTTACTCAGTGATGCGCAGTACACGAAGGACGAAGCGCATTCTTTAGTTTTCCAAGCTTTATCTGACGTCATAAAGTCTACTAAAAGTTTATCCCACCCACCCCCCTAAAGGTAGTTATAAGCTTCGAAGGGTTGTCATGCAACGGGAAATTCTGTCCATTTAATAGGAAATCGATACGAAATGGACTTGTTCATATTTCTAAACATGGGTCTGTCACACTGCCGGTGGAAAATCTTTTACATTTTGTGACATTATTTTTTTTACTTTCAGTTTAAAATATTTCAAAAACTCCATTGAAATGCTTGGGGTTACTATATCAGACCGGCTCAAGTATCGGGGATCCATAGAAGCCCGAGTAAATCAGGCCTCCAAAAGGTTGGGCATCTTGTACAGGGCTAGGAGATTCTTCAACAGTGACCAGCTGCTGACCCTGTACAAGTTTCAAGTCCGCCCAACTATTGAATTTGGGAGCCACCATTGGGCTGGTGCCCCAAAATACTTAATAAACCTGCTTGAATCTGTGCAAAGGAGAGCGATCCGTCTGATTAACAATCCGTTGTTAACAGACCGATTGCCTTCTCTAATGCATAGACGCAATGTGGGCATGTCTGTTCTACAGGTATTTCAATGGAGCCTGCTCCAAGGAGCTAGCAGCATTGATTCCTGATGCACCGGTGCACGTGCGCAAAACTCGATGGACACGAACTGAACACCCGTTCACGATTGACGTTGGCTTCATGAGAACGGGCCGTTTTTACGACTCGTTTTTGTGTAAGTCGGCTCGTATGTGGAACGAACTACCGGCATCTGTTTTTCCTCCCTCCTATAATCCGAGCCTCTTCAAGGCCCGCATTAACAAATCCCTTCCTACAGCCCCTACCTTATTCCGCCTCACAACGCCGCCCAACTGGGTGGTGACATAGTTCCCCTGTCTGTACACTGCACAGGCAGGGACACTCTTGTGAGGTGTCACATAAAAAAAATACAATTGTTTTTGTTACTGACCTCGAGTACAATAAAGTATGTTTTAATTTTCTCGTATTTCAGAAATTGAAACCAAAATTTTCATTGAAATCATAGCATTTGTAAGTAGGTACTTATATATCTACCCACTCAAATCAAATATTACAATGAAAATTAATTTAATTAAAAATAAAGATGTTTAACATTTTTCCAAGGAACTTAACTATTTCAATGACTATTATATTTTTTAAACTTTCCTCCGGGGTAAGCTGAAGGTCTCGGGTTCAAATCTCGGCGTGCGCAAGTAAATTTTATTGGATGAATTTGTGTTATTTCACAATTTATTTTACTTGCGGCACGTTCCCGAGTGTAAGATACTGCCGGTATCGCCCTGGTGTGAGGACACCATACAGGATTCATTCTTTCCTTGAAATGGCTTTAGCCGTATTTGGTGACCAGATCTGAAAAGCCAAATACTTCCCCTCTCCCATATCTTCCCCTTCCCTCTTTTCTTCTGGCCCCAGGCGGTTGGGAGCAGTTGGGACTAGTGCTATATTCAGATAAAAAATAATATAAAAACATTCCCACTGAAATCATGGTAGGAGGAGAAATAATTTTATTTATTTTCAATTTATTGTGTACCTACATACGTGATATTATAAACAATGATAAAAACATATATTTTTTTATTATTGACTCCTCAATAAATACTCATCAAAATTAAATGTTTGGAGTAAGCATCAGACCGTCTCAAGTATCGGAATTTAACCCTAGAAACCTAACGTTCGTGTGTACCCTAATAAACTTAACCATTCGTCGAATCGACGAAAATTTTTTTCATCAGTATTTTATCTATTTTATACTTATTTAAAAAAAAAAATATTTTCAAAAAATATGAAACAAAGGTTTTATTGGTAAATAAAACTATTTATTTAAATGTAATTGGAAAATATATTTGTTTTTAAATTTTTTTAGTAATACACTAGGTATTTATAAAACTAGAAGTGAGATCATACTTAGAAAATTAATAATAAAGAAATAAAAATAAAAACAGCCTCTTTTCTTTGGCAAAAATAATTAAAAAGATCACTATCCCTTGTGTGAAAAAATAAAAAAACTAGTTTTTTGAAGCGCAACTAGTGCAAAAATCAATTTTATGTTCACCACAAATTGCAGTGCTGCACTTTGAGCAATAAGTCTTCGTCATACGCCTTTTTTATACGGACATAATCCACAAACTTTTCTTCTTCGCAAATTGGCAGTCTCTGTCGATCCAGGGTCATTTCCGGAGGTAGACTGACCACTTTGATCTTGAATTTCAGTGCTGACACGTAATATATCTTGTATTTTACTTTTTATGTGTGTTGGCATTGTACGAATTTGCAGTCGTATTTGGAGCCAAGGTGTTACAAGTTGTGAATGCAATTTTTTCATAAAATCACGACGATTCATTACATGTTGCCCCAATGTGGAGGCATTATGACAATAAATTAATTAAACTGTTTATACATGTTATATTCAGCATGCCATAAAAAATGCACATTGGCCACCGATTAGTTTTTCTGCTGCATGACATTACCGCACACATTTGATCAAATGTATCTACCCCATCTTTCGTGCTATTATAAAATTCAACCATTCGTGGTTTCTTTGTTTCGGGGTTCACTGTGCCTTCCTCATCACAGGAAGATAGCAGGTTTTGATGGTTTAGGCTTGTAAGAAAGGAGCGTGAGAGGGCCATCGTAACCAAACATAGATGTATCGACGTTTCTGGATCGACTGTTCTTCATTTCTTCAGGAATTTATTTTTTATTAGCCCGCAGTGTGCCCACTATTGTCAACTTATATGGCTGCTGAAGTAACTGTTTCTTAGTTCTCTTCCGATAGAACAGGTGGTGATTGTGCCTCCAATCGGTCATCCTCATTGTCCGATGGGTCATCTTGAACATCACTAACCACATCATCAACCTCCACACTGTCTTCTTGTTCACTGACAGATGACTCCTCTGATGAATTTTTGTCCTCTTCCATCAATAAACGTTGAATATTTGCAACAGACAGCGATTTTTGCGAAGCCATAGCAAAAAAACTGCAAAAAAAAACGACAATAACAATATACCAAAAAGTCACACAAACTATAACCATTCGTTGAAACGACGACTATGCGCGTAATATATCAAAAAATACTGCACCTACCCGCCGAACACGGCCACTCCCCGTAGAAGTTGTACGAGCACTGAGTTGGCAAGGAACGACACGATCATCCGCGCATGCGTTAAAAAAGGACAGCATATTTTGTGTCGCGTAATCGTTGAATCGACGAAGGTTAGGTTTCTAGGGTTAAAGAAGCCCGAGTAAATCTGGCTTCCAAGAAACTGGGCGTCTTGTATAGGACTGGCAGATTCTTTAATAGTGATCAGCTGCTTACTCTGTACAAATCTCAAGTACGCCCAATAATTGAATTTGGAAGTCATCTCTGGGCTGGAGCTCCACAATACTTGATAAACCTACTTGATTCTGTGCAAGGGAGGGAGATTCGTCTGTTTGACTGTCTTATTAACAAAAAGATTGCCATTTCCAATACACAGATGCAATGTTGGCATGCTGAGTCTGTTCTACAGGTATTTTATTTTAGCTTGCTCTAAAGATCTAGTAGCATTGATCTCCGGTACGTGTGAAAAACACACCGTAAACGAGCGGAACACCCGTTCATAGTTGTTGCTTCATGAGAACGGGTCGTTCTTTCGACTCGTTTTTGTTTAAATGTTTGTGGAACGAATTACCGGCATCTATATTTCCTCCTTAATAGATTCACATTAATAAATACAGCCCCTCACTTAACCCGCCTCACAAAGCTGCCTAATAGCTACTTCCCCAACCTGTACACTGAACAAACAGGGGTAAGGATAAAAAAAATTCATACAGGACTGAATAATAAATCTTCATAACTTGAAAAAATCTACACAGCTAAAATGTCGAACATCGTCTCAAAGTTGGAGTTGGGACATAACGTTTCGATGTCCAGTTAATGAAGTGACAAGTTCTGAACTGACTTGACCTTTATTGGGTTACTGTAGACAGTTAGACCAACTACCATGTTCAGATTTTGCTTTTCTTACTTAAAATTAGTTGTTGTTTGTTTGCAACTGTTTCCGTTTTATAAGGGTTGTAACGGAATTCGAAGTCTTTATTTTGGATGGAAGTTTTCAGTATTTTGGTGCATTTTTCCAAAAACAATTACAATATTAAGGCTCTTTAGTAGGCGTTCAAAAAAAGGTGATGGTTTGAAATGGAGATGTGTAAGTAAGAATGTTATAGAGAACGATCTAATTTTATAAAACGATAATAATAAAGCGAAAATTGTGAAAATATTCAATAAAACAGGAGTAGTTTAAAATTTAAAGATACACTGTGAATTTGCACATACTATAAAATGTTAAATAAAAAAAAATGTGCTTTTAATAATTTTCGGAGCATAATTTCAGATTTTTTCTATCGGATGAATTTCATATAATTACCGTTTGTTTATTTATTCCTACACAGGGACTAAAGTCGCTGTGCTAGTATAGCTGGAGGTCATGCTAGCTGTTAATCTTTGTTTATTCGTACGAAGTGACTAAAGTCGTTGTGCTAGTGTAGCTGGAGGTCATGCTAGCTGTTAATCTTTGTTTATTCGTACGAAGTGACTAAAGTCGTTGTGCTAGTGTAGCTGGAGGTCATGCTAGCTGTTAATCTTTGTTTATTCGTACGAAGTGACTAAAGTCGTTGTGCTAGTGTAGCTGGAGGTCATGCTAGCTGTCAATCTTTTTCTATTCCTACGCAGTGACCAAAGTCGTTGTGCCAGTGTAGCTGGAGGTCATGCTAGCTGTCAATCTTTGTTTATTCGTACGAAGTGACTAAAGTCGTTGTGCTAGTGTAGCTGGAGGTCATGCTAGCTGTCAACATTTGTTTATTTCTGTTTATTTATAAGTTATTTACAAAAGATAATTAAAAATTGTAATTAAAATGCCTCAATTTTGTATTTTGCTTATGTGCTCCTTGGAAACGTCTGGACGTAGGTTTCCAAATGACGTACAGTTGGAAAAAAGTGAATTACGGCTACAAAGAGATTTAAATAAATTATAAACTTATATTTAATTTATATGTGATCTTTTCGATTATATATAAACTTCATCTCTTCTACAAAATTCTAGGTTTCATCATAAGAGTGACGAAATCAGATCAGATCACCTTATGTAATAAAAATACTATGTCTCTTTTGTTCGCTCAATATTAAAATTTTGATCAGTAATATGGAATAAAGTTAATATTGAAAGGTTAGAAGTAATTAGTTCTAAAGCATTGAGACTTTACATCCTTCCAACCACCCTAAAATTTAAAAGACTCATTAGCATTCAACAAACTATCAATATAAGAAGATATATCGGACAGATAATGAGATATATCGGACCAAAAATTTTTATTCGAAATTATCCACAAAGCTGTTGACAACGACTACTTTCTGGAAAATGTTCATTTCCACTGTCCAGTTCTTAATACACAGTCTAACAAACTATTCCACATTCCACACTCAAAAACTAACAACACACAACATTCATTTTTCAGAAGGACGTGCAACAGTAATATATTTTCAGACGCCGATATTTTATAATTGTCCTTGGTTCAGTTTATTGAATGCATATTGGAGAAAATTAAATCAAATTGTTAATAACGTACCCACCCTCTCCTCGTACTGTGATAAGATATCTCAGTTACTTTCATTAAGGCGATGTCGTACGTAGTAATGCAAAATCATGTGTTTTTGGTTTGAAAATTTGGTCGCCTAGAAATGTTTCAGATGCTTTAATTAAATACTGCGAGTAAAATACATCTTGACCTTTTAAATAATCGAGTATTTTTTAGATACCTTTTTTTATAAACTTAGAAAAAAATGATGTCGTCCTATGAAAACTGCTTTAAAGTTCAAAATCTCCTACTTACCTTGATGATTTTATTGTATAATGTGGAAAATTAAGTTATTTATAAAATGATCGAAAAAAAATTTAACATTTATGCCTGAACATCCACAAAATAAATAAAAGGCACTTTTTGGCCATGTTTTTTTCTTGCATAAATCAAAACAGGCGGATGGTGTTAAGCGGGAATTTAAACCTTATCGCCATCTACGTAAGGGTTTTTATTGATAGCGGCTCAATTTAAAATAATACACAACGTAGTGCATCGTCTTAAGGTGTTTTTTTATGTTTTTTTCTGAATGTAACATGAATTTTGTGTGGAAACTTCACTGGTTGATGCAACATGTAAAATGTAATTATTTACATAAAATTGTAAAACTGTTTGTTTCCCCAATACACTTTAATAAAATTAAAAAATATAAATAAACCAATAAAAAATTGTTCCATCCGAATATTTGTTGCCTATGAAATCTGTTCTAATCGTAATTAAATCCCGATTTGAACAAAACTATATTTTTACAGCAATAAGTAAACACGATTACACAAATGTAACCTCAATTTTAAACTTTCTTCCTCTGAGAAACTTATCTAAAAAATAGTTATTTCTGTTGGAATATATTTGAAAAATAGTTTTTATTTGGAATATATCGGCAAAACTTATTTTTCATCTGATTCTGATAAAAGTTTGTTTAGATACACGATACGTTAATAGGAACGATCTGAAATAAGTTGAGGTTATAAACGACTTACTTTTTCCTAATTACTTTTGCACTTCAATTTCTCAATTAATGTTTCAACTCCTTGACACTCCAAACACCATTAATCAAACTTCTTTTTAAATTGCTTTATATCCATAAAAAACTTTAAAACCGCATTAGATAGCTGTCATGTCACGCAAATGAGCATGTCCACACTAGCGCAATCTATATCGAGCTTTTCTGATTATCTGCACATTTCCAATGGGTTGATGTCATTCCTATTTTGGGGATTACAAATCTACAAATCAGATTTGATCCGTCTAACATCGAGACCGGTGAGTAGCTGAGTGAACAGATGCGTCGAATCTCATACAGACAGCGCAGGTTATTTTCTTTACTAGGTAAGTCCTAGATTAGAGATCAACTTTGGCCAGGTTATTCGTAACTTTCAAAAGCTTGTCATTCTTTTAAAAAAAAAATTATTTATGTGACCGTTAGGTGATTGGAGATTCTCACTGCCTAAATAATTTTCGTGATTAATTTTTGGGTTACTATACCGTGTTGTGCTTTCTACTTTTTAGCCAACGCTTATGACTGCCTTACAGTAGCCATCCTTAGGGCAGATTGTAATGTGTTTATGAATGTATAAGTGACACCGTGATGGGAGCGTTAATCCTCTTAGGGCCGGTATTCAGTATAACAATAAATTAGTTAAAATTAAAATAAAAATGGATATATTTACCCAAGATACTATCTAGATTGCATTTGGTTCTGGTAGAAACTTGTAATCATACATAAAGATAGCAGCCAGTAAAAATATGTATTAAGAATATTAAGATAATATTAGTAGCTCTTATCCTAAGTGTGACAGTTAAGTATGACCGAAGTGGATTGGGTTGAATTAGCTCAGTGGTAGAACAAAGCCCCGGCAAGGCTGAGGTCATGGGTTCAATTCTTTTTCTGATTTTTTTTTGTATGAAATTTATCGTTTAAGAGTCGTAAATATTGTCTTCGAAGATTTATGCTGGGCTGTTTCATAGAATTTGAACAATTCATCAAATTTCAACGTTAATTTTCGGGTTCTGTGAATGTCCTATTCAAGTTCTGTTATTATATCATAGTAGGCCAGTTACTTGACAGAACTGAAATAATAACAGAACTTTTTTCAAGTTCGGTGAAAGTTCTTTTCAAGTTTTGTTATTTTTAGTTTTTATTTATTTTTTTATTTAACGGCAATATAAAGTAAAGTAAGAAAGATATAATTTAAGGAAAATAAAAATATAAAGTGATGTAGTTTGTTCTCAGTCCTCCTCACTAGGTGTATTCCTGCTCCGAGGCGGACTGTAGGTTGTTGTATGTGTGTTGATCATGATTTCCTCATCTTCTAATTTGTTGGTTCCCACAAAATATAAAATAAACTAAGCAAAAATTATTTATGTTTGTTGTCTGTAGGTTGCGTTGGGGTTACTTCATAAATTTAACGATTTCCTCATCTTCATATTTAGTTAGCCATAATTTGATGTCTTTTTTAAATTTTTCTATTTCCATGGTGTTTTTAATTTCAATAGGAAGGGCATTATATAATTTTATAGCATGGAAATAGGGGGTTTTCTGGCCGAAAGTTGTAATTAATTTTGGAATGTTTAGTAGATTTGAGGATTTCGTCCTTGTAGTGTTGGTGTGTTGTTCAGCAACGTACTCATATTTTTCTTTAAAATTGAGTTGTGCATTTTTTATGTTGAATTTTATAATGCTGTACACGTTAAATTCAGTTCTATCAAGCAACTAGCCTATAATGATATAAAAACAGAACTTTAATAGGACTTTCACAAAACCCGAAAATGAACGTTGAAATTCGATGAATTGTTCAAATTCTCCGAAACAACCCCTCCTAAGTATTACAATTTGAGTTTTTACTCATTACGTTATAATAAAAAAAATTAATAATATTTTCGAAATTTAAAAAATTTCACCCTTTTTATCAATTTTTCCGCAATCCATCAGTAAAAAGAAATAAGCTTATTTCTTGCACATGAACTCGCCAATAGCACACATCACTATCTACTCTCATTTTACAATTATGAAAACAACCTAGCATTATTTAGTTTCTATTTATTATTTAGCATTCATTATCGCAGTATTTTAAAACCCTTCCACAACATAAACACTCTATATTCCCTTTACACCTCATATATTCGCTCGCACCTGGAACACTGTACACCGATCTCAACTCCTTTATACCAAGCCCATATCGAAAGAATAGAAAGAATTCAAAAAAAAAATTTTAAACACATAAATTATAAACTAAACTTACACTTCTCAAATTATACCGAATCCATTAAATTTCATAATTTTAACTCCCTCCAAACACGACGTCTAATTTTTGATCAAATCCTTTTATTTAAAATCCTATATAATGGTCTGGACTCACCAGAACTTACCAATTTAATACATTTTCATATTCCGTCTAGATCAACCCGACAATCTGATTTATTTTATCTACCCTCGTGTAGAACAAACATTCGGAAAAAATCCCCAATTCCTCGCATATGTGAACAATATAATAAAAAAATTTACAGCATTGACATTTTTGGTAATAACCTAAAGAAATATCGATATGAAGTAATGCGTACGATCGATTATTAATATGAGAGTATGGAATGTATCGGCAGCATCTCCTATCCTCTTCCTATTTTCCTCTTCCTATCATCTTCCTATTTTCCTCTTCCTCTCCCCTTCCTTTAACACCAAATTAATTTTAAGAAACTAAAACTTCATTTCTAATGCACTTTAACATAAGAAACTTCTGTGGCTTGACTACAATTAACTTGAATATTTATATCTATCACTGCATATTATATAAAAGCTGTTTGTTTCTTACAAAATAAATATAAATAAAATATTGACATGCAAATAATGAGATCCGAACCCCTGGCGTCCAAATTAATAATGAGCCGTCACGACACAAGGAAGTCGGACTGTTTAAACATGGATGATTTCGTCATGGCAAAATCAAAAAGCCTCCGAAAATTCGATTCGTTTACGACTGTGAATATTTCAGACCCCTAAACATGGAACCGTAACATGAACACCGTAAAAGAGGGCCCCAAAAGCAATCCACCCGGAGGTCATTTATATTGTACAGACGGGGACTTCCGCCTGGTATGGGTATCAAATATTTAGAAATTTAGAAGGGCTTGCAAACCATCGAAAAAAGAAAATAATAAATTGTTAATTTATGATGAAGTGTTACATAGAAATTCCAATGTAACTTTTAAGAAACTTCTCGATGGCTTTATTTGTAAATATATCTATTTGAATTCGACTTTTCTTTTCGGTAATGAATGAATGAAAATCCGATTTAGCTGAAAATCAGCAGCTGTCGATAGTGGACTACTTTTGGTGCCTTCGTATAAACGCATTTTTCTAAAATCGGACGAAATTAAAGCAGTTAAGAAGTCAAGTCAAGAAGAGAAAAATAAAGTCAGAATCTTAAACCCCCGTAGTAAGTGTTCAAAGATGGTTTGAAAGGTAGATATGTAAATACGAATTTCAGACTGAGCGCGCTTATATTAAAAAAACGATAATAATTAAGCGAAAATTGTGAAATTATTTTATAAAACACGTCTCGTTTGAAATAGAGCAAAAATCTCTCGCCAAATGCTTTAGTTGCATTTAAAGATGCACTGTGATTTTTTTTTGTGCATATAACATATTAAACAACAGAGTAAAAGAGAGTAGATGGACACATCACATCAAACAAATCACAAATAGACTCCTCAGAACAATACACATTTTCCTAAACATAAGAAACATATATAAAATAAAACAATTGAAAACAATATATTATGCACTATGCCAATCAATAATAGAATATGGAATAATTGCTTGGGGAGGAGCAACAAACGCAGCTATCGCTCAAATAGAAATCGCACAGAAAACGATATTAAAGGTAATACTCAAAAAACATAAACTAACCGACACAGTCCAAATATTTAAAAGCTGTGACGTACTTGATATACGCCAATTATATGTTAAAACACTACTAAACTACATTTTCGACCAAAAAAACAAACCCCAACAAACACAAAATATCACTAATAGACCGGTCAGACAAGCGTACAAAGAAAACATAAAAACTCCGACGGTAAACACTACCTTTGGACAAAGACACCATAAATACCACGCTATTAAAGCATTCAACAGTCTTTTTTTTTTTTTTTTTTTTTTTTTTTTTTTTTTTTTTTTTTATAAATTTAATTTAGATTAAATTTGATAATATTATTATTAAGTTCTGCAAGTGTTTTAGTTTTTTATTATTGTGACAGCTGTTTCGGCTTACAAGGCCATTTTCAAACTGGCCTTGTAAGCCGAAACAGCTGTCACAATAATAAAAAACTAAAACACTTGCAGAACTTAATAATAATATTATCAAATTTAATCTAAATTAAATTTATAAAAAAATTAAATGGAGTTCTACGAATTAAACACAAAAACAATAAATACATTCAACAGTCTTCCACTTGAAACAAAAATTGAGGAAAATAAAAATAAATTCAAACACAAAATAAAAAAATGGATTAAAGAACAAAAATACAATATTACCAAAATTCTATAACATAAAAGAATAAAACATATACACGCAACACAAAAAAATATATAAAACACGCAACATGCACAAACACATATATCATTATAAATGCCGATTTACATTCTCTTTTGATATTTTTCTTTTAGTGTTATAATTATATTTTAATTTTTAATCTTTATTTTTATTTTAAATTTATCTTTATTTTAATGTTGTTTTTCTTTTTTTTTAAATGTATAAATTCTTAAATTATAAAATGGGGGCCTCAGCACGGGTAAACAACCCAGTGAGGCCAACATTACTGAATTGAAATATGAAATATTGTAAAAAAAAATGTATCAACAATAAAAAAAATAAAAAAAACATGTGTATTAATAATTTTCTGAACTTACTTTGCGATTTTTTTCTATCGATGGAATTTCATATTATGAACGTTTCGGCATAGTAAATGTATAAATATTATTTTCAAAACTATCATTTTAATTTTTGGAACTTAAAAACATAAACAGGAAACTTGTTATAAATTGGGTATGCGGGGGCTTAACGACGTAAGTGAACGAGCCGTGCACAAAAATATGCGACGAGCGGCCTTGGTGTATTGGAAGACTTGCGGTTGAATTTACCCTGTCAAATCTCTAAAATAAAGTTGGAATCTTAATAAGTGATGAAGTTGTTTAAAAACAATATTCGGTAGCAGGCCTATAAAATCGACATTTTCTCTCCTCAAAATAGAGCTTATTATTACACAGAGCTTATTTACGAATATTTTATGTTAAAAAATCATATTGGCCTAGTTAGCCAGCCTAATTGTGCCTAGTTGTGTTTGTTTGATGTGTTGTGCCCCGTTGCCCCAGTGCCATTTCCTCTCCCTTCTTTATTCCAAGGTTTTCTTCTATTTTTATATAGAAGGGATTAAAAGGTTGCTGATGACTAAATACTGCCCTCTCCGTTCGTGCTATCCCCAACCGCAGTCTGCTAGGGTACTATATCGTATTTGTATGTCAAAGGAAAAAAAACAGATCAATGGCTTTCTCAGCTTTGTTATTCCAAGTCAATAGATATGATTTATTTTGATCTTGTTGTGTTTGGAAAAACATACTCCCTTCGGGAACAGATGGCGTGTGTTTTTAAGGCTTAGAAAATATTGAATACTTTGATAAAAGCATAAGGTATTTGCTTTGAGTGTGCTGGAAGGGAAAATCAACCTTTAATTTTTATTTTTCATTACAAAATATCTTTTAAAACTAAAAAAAGGCTTCACTGAGAATTGTAAATTCTCTCCCAGGGACTAGAGTTGACCACGCTAACCACCTCGCCAAATTCCGATCGGGTAGGACAAACATTTTCATTTCAGAGAAATGCCTATCGGTACGTGATTACCACAAAAAGTTTATAAAATGTATTGTCATCGATAATGATTGTGATAAATAATCGAGTGTATCTGCCGAGTTTCAGCTCAATAGGATGTCGGAAAGCACGTTAATTTCCGCTTCCAATATTTGCATTCATATTTATAATTATTTTGGCATGATTAGCGATTTTAGTGTTGTCACAGACTTTACACACAAACTAATTTAAACAGAAGTAATACACATTTCAAATAAAGAAATATAATATTTTTCTGGTAAACAAATAATAGATTGTAAGTATTTACTTTATCGCTTTTGTCTGAATTCTAAACACAATCAGTTCCAATTTTGACAATGATACTTAAATTCAAAACAAATCCAAGTTCATTATATTCACAAAAAGATCCAAAACCTAAATAAGAATTTTTTTATAATGTTATCATACAATTTTTTGGGATGATTTTAATTAAAAAAAAAATTCCATTCAAAAGTTTTAATAATATATGTAGTCCGACCGGAATATTGAGACCCGAACAAGTGCTGTATCTAAATATTTTATTTCGTTGCTTTTAAGTCCGACCGGATTTAAAACCGCTGAAAGGTCAGTTCGTGGTTCGGCTAATGTATAAATGAACGGTGGCATGGCTTGAATACGGATTTGGAATTAGTGGAGTACATTTTTTGAGTAAATATTTCCGCTGGCTTAAAGTGGTAATAATTTATTTATGTTCAATTTAAATCCCCAATTTTTGTATGGCGAGGTACTTCGTAATCTTTTTATTCCCATGCCTTATTCTCAACAGTTATAATAATGTACATTTTTTTATGTATTTATCGCACAATGGTCTAAAATAGCATCCCCAATGGCAGGTTCTAAGTGAAAGGGGCCTCAGGGTCTCGTGAGTATGGTTATATTTTTTTATGTTTACACAAAATAAACTATAAGAGGGATTGCAATGAAAAAATAAGATCCACCATATTTAATATCAACTTATTTTGGTGATCGCCAATTCGGATGGTATATTTCGAAAATTCTCTACTATTAATTCATCTTACGTGCTTACGACCCTTGGATGGGAATCCGAAAGTGACGGGTTCTTTACAGATTTTTTTATTTGATTTATTTGTGTTATATCTCAATGTATTCACTAAAAATAATAAATTGTATATTTTCGGTAAGTTCTAAAGTGGTAGATACCATCAGTATCGACCAGTTGAAAGATCATCACTCAGAGTCGAAACATTGCTTTAGCCTCTAGCTGTGGAACGATTTGTCGGCCTCTGTGTTTCCTACCTCCCTCAAAAAGACCCTCCACACAGCAACCCCGAAGATGAAACAGGCCCTGAGAGATATTAAGGCTAATTGAGGTAAATTTTAAATGGCATATGCCCCAATGAAAAAAATGCAAGTCTTGCTGTGTGGAGCTAATGTAATCAAAATAGACATATTTGGTGATCAGATCTGAAAAGCCTGCACTCCTCTTCCATATCTTTTTCCCCTCCCCACTCCCTCCAGCCTCAGAATACACCAAAATCGGGGATACTGAAGTGTCACTGGCTCCAAACGGAGAGTGGAAAATACTCTCACTATCGTCCCGGTGTGAGACCACCATTCAGAATTGCAACGTTGCTTGTAATAGCTTTGGCCGTGTTCGGTAACTTGACAAATACTTCCCCTCCTTTCTCTTTCCCATCTTTTCCCCTCCCTAGTACCTTTAGCTTTGCAACATACCCCAATCGGGAATGCCGTAGTATCATTGGCTCCAGACGGTTGGGAGGAGTTCAGACTCTTTTACGGTTTGACATAAAAACGACGGTTTGGAGCTGTTGCGACCGTTTTGCGGTACTCCACCCAATACTTCCATCACCCTCAGTTTAGCTACATATAACGGTTATCCATTATTGTTGTGAATCCTTGGTTCGAGCTTTTAACTTTGTGGTTTAAATTTCCTCTCAGGCCAGCCCGCATCTGGAACTTTACTGTTGGGAATAATCATTATTTTAGAAAGATCAATACTATCAAAGCTTACTTGTCAGTGTCTAGCCTTAAAACTCGACTTAACCCCTCGTGCGCCAAGACATTCACCGTAGATTTCGTAGCAGCACACCACACTTGCCTTTCGATTTTATGGTACTTTGAACCTTAAAAAAATTCTTATTTTTCGGAATAACTTTATTGAGTAAAACCTCAAATTGTAATATTTAATTATCGAAGACTATATTAGCGATGTGGAAAGATTTTCGTAGAAGATTTTCAAATCTCGCTAATTTATTAAGAATCTCAAATTATTATAAGCAATAAACTTAAATATCTTGCCTGTGCAGGCCTTACTGTGGGTCGAAATATTGATTCAGCATATTATATCTGACTCTGAGTATAAGAGGAAACTGGATCATGAACATAACACCAGGTTCACAAAGAATGCTTGTTCCAAAATATAGCAATAAATATGAACAGCGAACTTTCGAATATAACGTGCCCAAAATTTTCAACGTGTTACCAAGTAATATCATAGATTGCAAATTCCCAAATAGATCCAGATATATCCTGAAAACATAGCTCATAAGTAGAAATACTTTATACTAGTCATCACTATCAATCAATATTAATTATTCGTTGGCTTGTAGTAATAGTTTTTGGATGATAATCTGGCGTGTAAAAAGCACAGACCATCATGGAATATTCTAAATCCCTATGAAAAAAAATTGATTTATCAATGAATTCACTCTGCAGGGAGAAAATAACTTAAGCCTGCCACCAAAATACATATGAACAGAAAAGACTCACCAGAGAATCCCACTTGCAATAAGTTTTGCTCCTTGATCTTCAATCAGCACAAAATATATTTGAGTTCGCACTAGGAGATTATAATGTCACCAGCTCTCAAGAGAGTAGAATTATTAATGATGAATCAGCACATTGCAATTTCACACGTATGTCACATTATTGTCAAAAAATATTTCAAACATTTTAGTCTTCAATAGACCTCTTTTGACAAATGATACAAACTGGATGAATCCAACTGATCAATGCAAAAGGTGACTGTAATTCGTAATCACACCTGCAGAGCAAAATCCATCCAAAAAATGACCAGAGATGTCTCTTTTGTCCATTATATATATTAAAAGTTAATTAATTCATATATTATGTTTATATTTTTAAAAATCAATTCACATTAATTTTAAATTAAATTTTAAATTGACTGCTTCTCCAGTGTTATTTTAAATTATGTGTGCCAGTAATAACAATATGCTTATTTTATGATTAGTAACAATATTATGTATATTTATAATTAGTAATAGTGTTATTTATACATATTTATAATTTAATTAAACATGTACACCCTGTTGGCAAACTGTTTATTGTAGTTTAACGGGATAATACTTCAAAGAACGACAGATAAAATAAATAAATAAATTTTCTGAGAATTGATAAATGCAGCCGACGAGAACCGAACCGGCAGCCTATTGATTGCCGGTCAGTTACACCAACCACTATGCTACGTCGGCTTATTTTAATCCGCCAAATAATTCAATAAATCCTAGTATTTTATTCAACAGTCATTGCTTATTAGATTTTAATAATTATTGCTTATCCTTTATGCTTTGCATTGCTTGTCTTGTAAATAAAAACAATATTAAGAATCTCCTCAAATTATTGATAATCCGGTTAAAAACGGGATTGCAGGCCGTTTTCTGATAAATATTTAGTAAATTCTTAATATTTCGGAGCACGTGTTTATGCACAAAATTCAAAAATATTAGGATTTTTATGAACATCGGGATAATATATTCGAATCTTACTAAAAGTTAGACAGGAAACCTCTTTATTTATTCGTCAACCAATTAATTCATTCGTTTTTAACCGAATTACCAATAATTTATTTCTAATTTCTTAATAAATTAGCAATGCTCATTTTTCTCTGTATATGAGACGATGTATGAATGTTAATGAAGCAAGAAGTGTGTTCCAAGACCGAATTGTTTCGTGGTCCATTCTCTCTGATTATTAGTTAGCTGTTTGTTTAATTTAAAATTATAACGCTTGACCGCCTTCTTCATGCAGGAGTGAGTAGATTGAGACTGATGATGATTATACCTAGGTGGGCACTGTGGCTTTATGGTTGAGGTCTCCTGTAGCGTCACAATAGTATATAGTAATATATGTATAGTGGTTGTAATGCCTGAAAAAGGTCTGGCGGGGCGAACACGAATGCTCAAAAGCTTTCATAAAATCGTAAATTTCGGCATCATCGAAATTTTCCTTCAGAGGCTTCCCACTTTTAAGTAAATAATATTTATCAATTCAATTAATTATGTTGTAATATATTTTTTTACACTCAAACTAAAAATGTTCGTCATATTTTATTATCTTCCGTCTAAAATTAAAGATTCCGCATTTTCAACGACATTTCAGAAAGAGCGTTTTATGATATTTTTCTGTGGAGGTCAATAAAAAAAGGAAACATTTTTTAACATTACGGGAACGAACCAGAGACAAACGCACTTTTTACATAATTTTAATACTGACAAACCAGAAAAAACCACACATCAAACATCAATTAAAAACAAAATACATTCATTCACCGCGCTCCATACATTTTTAACACTCCTTACCGTGAATTCGACTTATTTAACAAAGCATCTCATATTTTCAAACCTAAAATCAAGTACACGAATTATTGATTTTTTTAAAAATATAATTGTTTCATTGTCGTTTGTCATTTTTCTGACATTATCAGCTTTGTTCTGCTCCCACTAACCATAGAGCAGATATTCAAACTCCACGCTTGATTTTGTACATGAAACAGGTACGCACTGAGGAAAAGTTCAGCAAATAACAAGCTAAACGTCAGCGACTAAAGACCGGAGAGAAAAACTGCGGTTTTAATCTCATTATTCGTAGCACATGCTGGCCGATTGTGTGCATTAGTTCATGTAAAGAAGGGTGACTTTGAATTAATCGCACGTTCTTCCCAAGTGCGGGCCCCGCTGAACATCAAACTAAAGAATCACCAACATGGTAAGTGCAGAAATCTGGCGATTACTTCGTATGTTGGTAGGGGTAGGGCAATCTCCATTTCGAATTACAAGAATAACGCATTTATCTGCCCCAAATAACGGTGACGAAATTCCAGCGTCATCGCCCAATAACGTTATTTGACTGGAAACCTATTGAATTATTGGCATGTTTTTTGTAGATAATGTTATTTGACTCTAAGCCCACCAATTATTGGTGTATTTTTAGTAACATTGTTCAACCTAAACCCACTAGAATTGTTTGCATGTTTTTGGTAGATAACGTTTTTTTTAAATTAATTAATACATATGAGGTTTACAAAATGTAAAAACTAGACTCCAACCAGTGGGATACTCAAAATATTCACAATCTGTAAATTGATGTTTGAAATAAATATCATTATCTAAGTCTGATGATCTTTGCAGAGTGAGAATAACTCAACTTTTTTAGCTTTTCCAGAAATGAATTCCTCGTTGAAACGCCAACATATATATATTTATTTATTTTTTGTAATTTTTAGCATGAGCTGTGTGGTGAAAACTGATTTAACCGTTACAATTAAGGCAACGAGTCATTTTATTTCTTTCAATTTTAAACGTGTATCGGTAAGAGGTATTGAAAATTGTGCACAACAGGATGTACTAATAAATTTTGTTTTGACGAATTTTCCTGAAATTTTAATCTGAAAATATTATTTCAAGTCCGGTGTAAGCTTTGCATCCCCTGATTTTCCAACCCCTTCTTTACCACCCTCTCTGTTCCGGCTGTATATTTATATTCCAAATGAAAACAAATGCCCCATAAACCACTCCCACCCGGAGCGGGCCGTTTGCTATTTATCCCGCCGGCTATCGACTGTCAATTTTTAATTAAAATTTTAATCCTCTGACGTGAACGGGAGAATCATTTCTATTCAATACAAATACTTTTAATGGAAAATAACTTCAATGTCTGTGAATTCGGTATCATCTCCTCGTTTCTTAATAAGATTGTAGAAAAAAAATTCAAAGAGAATTTACATAATGTTTTCTTTTGGTAAATAACTGCTGTTAAAGGGTGAAATGGTAACCAAGTATTATGTGGCTATGTTTGCATTCAAAATTTTAATATTTGTTATTGTACTATATCCTTTTTACAATATTTAAATCTAAAAGAGTATAATCTGATTACAAAAACGTTATTACATTTTGGGATAGATTCATAAAGTATTTGATGATATATTTACTTTTTGTGTAGTCTCTAGGGGTTATATACAAGTCATATCAATCAAGGATTACCCAAAGAAAGTTACTTTGTAGTGTTTACTTTTTGTCTACCTCTATGGAAAAATGATGTGATGTTTCATCGGTTCTTAATGGGTTCATGGTTTCTTCATGGGTGTTTTTGTATAAATTCATAATTGATTTTAACTTTGGCTATTTAATACTTATGTACAAACTGAAATGTAAAATTTCAATTTCCCGAAAATGAATAAAAAAAATAAAATAGTTCTGCAATGGATTTGAAGATGCAAAAAGCTTCAAGATGCAATATTATACCACGAAAAAAATCCCGCGTTAAAGAAAACAAAAAATCTATGTTCAAGACTGTGTGGTGATTCAAATATCTTTGCTTACTAATTGATAGAAATCTAAAATTGAACAATCATACTACTCTATTAACAAACAAAATGAGAAAGCTAGCCTAAATCTTGAAGACTCTAAATATACTGGACATAGAAACATTAAGAACTGTAGACGTTTGTTCAATCAATGATTTCATATAATGTTGTCTGTTGGGTTTCTTGTCACAAGACAAATTTAAATTAGAAAAGTTTTTTGTATTCGTAACAGTTATTATATAGAGAAAGTAAGGCAGTTGTACATAAAACAGGCTTTCTGTAAATTTTTCATCAGCAATGATACTGCCAAAAGATACAAGTGCGCAACACTCGATTAGGTTCTTCTTTAATGTATCAGCCGGTGTATACCGGAACATCCTTTGGACAAATAAGTTTTTATTATAAAGCTCAGTTGCTTTGTATTGTGCTCAGTGAAAATATAAAAACTAAAGGTTCGATAAATCTATTCAAGAATAAAAATGGTAAAAAATTCTATACTAGCTGAGAGTGGTCATTTTATGCATGTATTATTATATACTTTACTTATTTGATTAAATATAATTGTAAAGCTGCTCATCTCGATACATGAATTCCATAGTGAGTTGAGCAGCAGAGGATTCTATTGTAATGTACCATATGAATCAATAAACAAATCGATTGCACAAAAACAATTATTACTGTAATGAACTTAATTCTAAATATACGAAAGAAACATTCATGAATGAAAGAGGTAATTTAAATTGGTCTTCTGTTGCTTCTTGTCTTTCTACCAGTAGCTTTATTCTAAGTAACATGTACTAGTAGAGTGACATTAAGCATGTTAATATTGTACCTACACTCCAGTAGTATTATTCAAAGTCTACGCATCATTAAAATACAATAAGATAATCCACTGAATCTCTACAAGAAGAATCACATCGAATTATGATAAAAGACGAACCAGTCCATTTCAAAGTGACCCAGTCAGTCGTCACCACAAATTGGCGTAGACAGTACATCACCACGAATTGGCACAGTCAAAAAAAGAACTTAGAAATACGAAAGTTATCAAAAAAATCAGTACTGCAAAAGGGATTAATAAAAACTTACCAACGCATCAAATTTACAAGATCGGTGCTGTAAAGAAGGAAGAGGATCATCCGCAAATAAGAAAATCAAGGCGTATTATGTAATATTATTGAAGTTAATCGATATTTTTCGAAATAAAAAGAGAATTATTAATTCCATTAAAAATAACAGTGCGTCGGATGCCGACATAATACAGGCAAATGAATTGTTTATTCATCGTTAAAGAATAGATGATTTCAGTATCCGTGCAATAATGGCCAGCGTTGAATGCTTTCATGAAAATCAATAAATGAGAAAATTAATTTTATGTCATGCTGTGCGGCATAATAACGTTGAAATTGCGTAGGATTCTTTGTTTCCCAATGTTAAAATTATTGTTTGGCAAATTCAAAAGTTTTAATTTAGTCTGAACCTTCCTTAGTCTGAATTCTTCTGAACCTTCAATGAGTTAGCAAAGAGCACTACGTACTCACTATCTTCATTTCTTCATAGCCTAGGCCATTAAGGGCGTTCCCCAGGCATGCAACCTGGGCCCGTTGTTATTTTATAAGTTTTTTTTAAGTGTTCAAAGGTAAATTATCATGCAATTTTTTTCGTTTTTGTCTTGAATATTATTTTCTTTTTTTAGTGATAAATCTAACTACTTTAGTAACATGTACGTTTTTGTTGAATAAATCATGAATGTATTCTGAAAAACATGTTTTTACTCACAATTTGTTCAGTTTTTGTCATTTTTTTCCAATATATTAAAAAAAGAGTCAGTCGTAATCTGCCGCCTTGAAAAGTTTCTGCGAAACGATACTTGAAATTTCTCGAGAGTTTTTAATTCGTCACAGCGATGGACATAATTAGCCTGAAAGCAGCCAAAACTCATACTTCGATTCGATTAATAATGTTTAATGTTGTTTCAAAAACATTAAATCAATTTTCTTATCTCCTTTCTAAAGAATTGCTTCATTATTTTACTGAATACTAAGTACCTATCTACTAAATTTGTTATATAAATTGATTATTAATATTTAATCATTGAAGAATATTGACAACTCTTAAATGAAAGATGTGAACCAGAAAAGACAGTATCAGATTCTGTCGCAACTTGAAATTGAACCCACGACCTCTTTGTTGCCGGGAAAGTGCTCTGACCACTAAACATATCATCACACGTCATTTTTAATCGTATTAACTGGGAGTTACCAACATTATCGTCCAGATTGCAAGGTTTTAACTTATCTAAAAGCTTAATAAGTAAAACTATAAAATTGCCATACTTAGTAATTGATGACAATATTAACGACTATCAAACAAAAAACAGAAGAATCAGAAAAGGATGCAATCATACATAAAGACAGCAGCTAATAAAAATGAGATCATTTTGGTAATCATAGTCAAATGATACAGTTAAATACAACCAAAGGTGGTTTGTGGGGTTACATTAGATCAGTGGTAGAGCAAAACCCCGGCAAGGCTGAGGTTCTGGGTTTAATTTCTTGATTCAAACGAATCTTTTTCTATTTTAAGTTTTTCGTTTGAGAGTCATTAGAGTTTTCGATTATTAAATATTACAATTTGAAAACTTAATTATTAAGTTATTCAAGAAATACAAATATTCTATCTAGACTGCCAGAACTGTCAAAAGACGACGCACTTCAAATCTAAAAATGGATTCAAGATACTCAATTAAAATCTAAAAATTGATCCAAGGTACTATCTAGATTGCGTTTAGTTCTGGTAGAAACTTGCATTCATTCGTAGAGATAGCAGCCAATAAAAACATGCGTTAAGAAAATGAAGATAATTGTGGTAGCTCTTAGTCGACGTATGATACAGTTGAATACAAACGAAGGGGATAGGTTCGAATTAGCCTAGTAGTAAAGCAAAACCCCGGCAAGGCTGAGGTCCTGGGTTTAATTCCTAGATGCTGATTTTCTTTTTAAACGTGTTTTGAATTTTTTTTGTTTAATGTTTATTGTATTTGTCTTCCGTCGGGTACAGATTATGAAATGCTTTAAGTTTGAAGTATTTATTATTTGTGATATTGTCTTTCTCAACAGCTAATGTAGGTACATATGCGTACACTATTTAGTTTACAGTGCTCAGAGATTTATTCGTAGTTTCGGAGTTATTTAAATGCCATGTTTTTTTAATGTGCTTTAAGGTTAGATTGATTATTTCAATAATTAAGTATATCTATGCATTGTTTTCGTGTGATTACCGCACAAGAGTCCTGATTTCCGACTATATGATTCACAATTAAAGGTATGTACTGATATTAAATTAACTAGGGAAGGAGGAAAATGAGAAAAGAAAGGTTTGAATTACCTGGTTAATCAGATCTGGTCGCAAAAGAAAACAACGTTTTGATTTTTAATGATATCATTACGGCCATACTGAGATTATCAAGATAATATATCGAATAAAAAAAATAATTCGACAAATAAATTTGAAGGTTTTAAATACAAGATTTAGTAGCTGAACATTCTGAACGATGGTCTTCCGTTAGGTCGATATGACGAGCATTTTCTACTATTGGTAATATGTGATAAAAAAACATTAACCCCACACAGGTGGCCCTGAGAAAAATAATTTACGTCCTGTACCTATGTCATGTTTGGAAAAGCCGTGTGGAGGGTCTTGTTTTAGTACAGGAAGGAGGAAGGAGGAAGGAGGAGAGAATCTAGGGCTCAGTGTGTCCAAGAGTGACAGACATATGCATATATCACTGTGGCGCAATGCGATAGGTTGAGAGTCCAGTTGGAGAGGTCAAAGGGTTTCCAAACCAGCCTCTCCTCAAACCAGCCTTTCCCGATCTGGCACGCCACGCAACTGGCGGGCAGACGTATCCTGTATACACTCCTCACCGATGAACCCGAGCACTCATGCTAAATCACAAAACATAGTATAAACCACTTGTAGTGACCTATGACAGAGGTGTAAGTTATCTAATAAATGGTTCCCGGAGCGGTGGTACCCTAACCCGCATCCCAAATTGAAAAGCAATGTTACCAACAAACCGTTGAGTAAACATAAATAAAATGACTGCTCCACGACTGAACTCAATTAAATATTGATTTTCATTGTTTATTATAATGGCTAACATTGGATGTTCTGAATATAAATTCAAATTATTGGTTCATGAATTCCGGGTCGAGGCAGACATTCAAATTGGGTTAAAATTATCATTCAAGCTATGCAAAAGGCCAAAAGCCACCGCAGAACTACTCTGGAATACGAATACAAATAACGATGAAAACACGTTAAAGCTTTTAAGTAATTGTTTCAATGATTGATTCGCTAGTGCTAGTTAAAATATATTAAAAATTTATTTTAGTACTTTGCTTAATTTGATTATTACATGTGTTTCTCAGGTAGGTACCTACTTAACTAGTAACAAAATATTATAAGCAATAATTAGTCACCTGAAATATTTATACAAATTGAAAATATCTCACAAGTAAAAATAAATGCCGCCGACGGGAATTGAACCCGCACCTTCTGATGTTGGGTTAGGTGCTCTGAACAACTGAGCTTCATCAGCTTATTTCCAACACGCCAAATAATTCAATATGTACTAGTATTTCAATCAACAATTTTATTTTATTTTTTTATTTTATTTTTTTATTTTATTTTATATTGTAGAAACAAACAGTACATGATTTACAGAGTTGCAACAATATACAGGAATAAGTATTTCATCTTTATAGGTGTGTGTGTGACGTGTGTAATGTATGTGTGAGTGTTTGTGTGTGTGTGTCTGTATGTATGTGCGTAGAATAGTTTAAATTATTGACATGATGCCACGTTTGAATTTGGGCAGTGAATCCGAAAAAATGTCAATGTTAGAGTTAAGACAAATATTATTTAGAGTATGACGAGCTCGGTTTATTGTCGAATTAGATGCTGCATTTGTTTTATAATTAATCGTGTGGAATACAGTGCTTATGTAGTGTATGTCGTGTACATCTCAAAGGTATGTTAAAGTTTATAAGGGACAGAAAATATTCAGTACAGTTAATGTCATTGTTTATTACTGCTTTTTATATTTTTTCACCTGTAAACAACCATATTTCAGGTGACTAATTATTGATTATAATAATTTGTTATCTTTGTGCTATGCATAAAAATCCTTGTCTTGTAAACCTTACTTTATCATTATAAAAAAATAATACTTAACTAGTAGTTATGTGAATAAGTATCAAAAAGTATTTTTCTAACTTTCTCTTATTTAATAAACCCTAACCAAAATTTTCATTAAAATTATAAGATTTATATGTAGGTACTTAAATACCTACCTACCTAATTATAAATCGTATAGTTTATGCAACATTTAATAAAATATATATTTCAAGTAAGAGTTACATAATTTGTCGAAATAAACGTCACAATATCAATGACAATTTTTTTTTTTTTAAGGTTTTTTTAGGCAGTTAGATGAGATAGGTACCATAATATTGAAAAATGCGAATCATAAAGTCTAAATAAACACTACAATTTCACATTTAAAATAGAATCTCGATTGAACCATAGTCAAAGTTAGCCATCTACTCAAAGTGAAGCTTGCTTGAATACTGATCAAGCAGCAGATTTTGGAAAACAGAACACACAAAAAACATATTTACAGACAGATAAAATGCCAAACGGTCGAGTTGAAACAGTTTTATAACTGCTCTGAAAAAACAATTATCGGTTTATTGGAGTGCGTTCAAACACAAATTGCAAAATAACAAAATATAGGTAAATTTTAGCAACTGCACTGTATATAAAATCAATAGAAATGGGACAAAAGTAAGGTACACAGGGTAAAAAAAAAGGAAATAAAAGTCAAGTAAATTTACTAATTTTATCATTTTCCCAACCATAATTCTACATATATATATTTATATTTATTTTTTATTTTATTATTATAACATTTTATCTAATAGTCAACATAAGAGTACATACCTACTCGAAACAAACCAATTATTTATTAATTTTCGGGAAATCGACAGTTTACGTTTAATCAGTTTGTACATAAATATTATGTAGCCAAAATAAAACCAATTATGGATTTCCTTCTTGTGATTTTACCTCTCCTAAGTAAATTAAATTTTTAAGAAAGGAATATGAATTGAATAATTTATACAAAATAAAATATTAGATAAAACGAAAAATTTACTAAACAAAACATTGTTCAATACATTATAATAATTTACTCGATAAATCCTTGCTTACATAGTTTAGTAAACGAACAACACTTTTAACATGACGTTTTCCATTTTTCAAATCACACTATTGTTTCTGATAATTTTTGGATTTATATTTTTGGATCATACCTACATACTGTTTTACCATTGTACCATGTTATTGCAAAAATGTTGTCATTATTTACCTGCTGACAAACTACATAAGTAGTTTAGCAGGTTTGAATGTTAATAAATAAAATTTAAAAAAAAAACATTTTTATTCAATTCTAAAACATTGTAATGTAGCAATTATGAAAATATTCTTTAAGTCCCTGTAGGAACTGGTATTCTAAAATAAGAAATAAGCATATTATTAAAAACATTAGATCCTAGGGTCCAAAACATATAGAACAAGCAATTTTAATAATACAAGATTTGTACAAAACGGCCTTCGTGTACTATTGTACTTAACTCAACAAGAAAATCCCACTCTCATTGAAAAAGCTGCATACAAGACATTGGGAGATCAGAAATAGAAAACATACTGACACCAAATACAGACTGAAACGGAAATCACTCAACGCTCTAAAAAACGCTATATTTATAATTGTGTTTGTAAATTTAATTATCTTTTCCGATTTTATGTCCGGGTTAAATCTTCCCCATAGGAAAAACTAAGCCCTTCCACACACTTTTCCACAAATGATCATCTAGTCAATCAACACTATGCAAGTGCATTATATAAGCAAAATAAATACAAAACAATACAAGAACAACAACACGTCAACTCACCAGAGATCAAATGGGAAAATAATTCACCGACTCCAGATATTTTCATACCAGAGGGTTCTATTTTATTTTATTTTATTATTATTTTAATTCAATTTGAATATACAAATTAAATCCCCAGCACGGGAGATCCCAGTAAGCATATAATTGCCCTAAAAACCATGTATTGGATAACCAACACATCTGCCATTTTGGTTTGCTACTTTTGTTGATTTAGCAGGGGTGCCCTGGTTCATGGGTTGAGGTGTGTTCAGATGCTGCCCACCAGCTGCGTGGCATATCTGATTGAGAGAGGCTGGTTTTGGAAGACCCTTTGACACCTCCAGCTGGTCTCTCAACCCATCGCCTTGCGCCGCAGTGGGAGGAATATATTTGTACTCACTCCTGGACCCACTGATCCCTAGATTCTTACTCAACCCTTTCCTTAAAAAAGACCATTCCCAAAGATCACAAAGGCCCTGAGGAAAATTATTTTCCTCATATAATTTTACTATATGAGGAACATAATTTTCCTCATATAGGAAAATTATTTTCCTCATATGTTAAAAACCTCTACTTGTAACAAAAAAAGAAAATGTTACAACATTTATTATTTATTTATTTGTTCACGCCCAATTAGGGGTAAAATAGATATAACAATAAAATATGTACCAAATATAGAAATATAAACTTAAAGCAACAAACAGAGTATGTCTGTTCTACAGGAGTTCAATGGAGCCTGCTCCAAGGAGCTAGCAGCATTGATTCCTGATGCACCGGTGCACGTGCGCGAAACTCGACGGACACGAGCTGAACACCCGTTCACGGTTGACGTTGGCTTCATGAGAACGGGCCGTTTTTACGACTCGTTTTTGTGTAAGTCGGCTCGTATGTAGAACGAGCTACCAGCATCTGTTTTTCCTCCCTCCTATAATCCGAGCCTCTTCAAGGCCCGCATTAACAAATCCCTTCCTACAGCCCCTACCTTATTACGCCTCACAACGCCGCCCAACCGGGTGGTGACATAGTTCCCCTGTCTGTACACTGCACAGGTAGGGACACTCTTGTGAGGTGTCACATAAAAAAAAAGAAACAGTAAACTATAGGATGCACATTGCTCTAAATTTGGATACATTGAAAAATTATAAACATTACAAAGCTATCAAGATAGACACACAGATATCTGTAGGTAATTGTATTCCACCTTTGTTCATTCATTATTAACACTTGTATGAAAATTCTAACAGTTTTGTATTCCAAATGAAGCCCCTTGGGCGTATTAAATAGTAATAATAAATGAAATATCGTATTTTCCAGGATCTGAGGAAAATCCATTTTTTTAAATTCGTGTAATAATTGAATTTACTGAACACAGCGTAGTTTTAATTCAATTTCGAATAACTGGCTTCAGAGTTAATTTCCCTGGGGAATCTTGCGTGCCAGACGATATGAAACAAGTTCCTAACTGCGTTTTGCTTGAAGCCTTTAAAACAAAGCCAATTAGTGTTCTGCTACAACAGGTTTCCTAGGAATACCTGTTGAACTCACCACTAGAGGGGTAATTTACATCGAGACATTTCCTCGCATGACAAGGAGGGGTGTATCGATCCTCTCCACTCAGTCCTTCGTCCCAGGCACAAAATTCCAACACGATTAAAGTTTTATCAACAATTTAGGTTTTTGTCAACATTCATGAGCACGACATCAGATCGCCGACGAAATGTGACAGTTCACTATGCCTAAAATCTGCTTAATTTGAGGCGATTGTGAACATATCGATAATCATCGAGGATAAATAAAAATCATTGGATGCTTGAGTCTGGACAAAAAATGTCATCAAATAATCCCACGTGACATTCAATTTCAAATAGATTCGCTGTTTCTGAAAGTATCCCAAAATGGCTGGTTTTAAATTCTAGTATTGTACGAAATATTTTATGTTATGTATCAGCAAGTTGTGAATCGATTCACTATTTTTGAACATATCCCAAAATGTAATACTATTTTTGAAAGCAGAGGACAAATTCACATTTTGATTTTTACAAGCGGACTGCAATTAAAAATATTCATATTTTGGACGCAAACTAGTAAAAAAAAAAAAATCGCTTAGCCTTGGTTTTTTCACATTAATTTTATTACCACTTTACGCCAAACAATAAAAAACATGTTTAATTAGACAAACTCATAATAAAAGGTCTTAAATGCCTCCCTACAATCGGAGGGGATTAGGGAGAGTGATGGAGAAGGTAAAATTGGCGTCTTCTTTTCACACCTGTTCCTGTCGCAGTCTGAAGCTGATCGTGCAGCCAAGTGTTTGTCGATAGATGGCAATACTGGGCACAATTGCACACTAGATGATTCAAGGCTAGCCGACCTGATTTCGGTCCCAATCTCAGAGTTATGGCCGATTTGTCTGCTTACGCTGTGATCAAGGAAGTGATCTAGGGTGCTCCCCACTATTGCCCCGATATTACCTCCGATTTCAGATTGGTTTATAATAAGGCCTTGGCTTATTATCATTTAAATTTTTCTCGACTTAAAATTTGGCAAGCTTTAACCGAGTAAACTGTTTGGCGGTTTTCTGTTTTATAGAATTATTTAAAAATTATACCGGAGCGTCCACGGTAAACTTTTAAATACAAAGATAAAGCTTGGTGTTCTCTCTTCCGAAATCTGTTAATAATGTATGTCTGATATTTGAGAAAGATATATAGAACTAGTTTTATGAGGACGCGTCATTTTGTAAAATATTTACGAGGCCCAATACAATTGACCGTTTGGGTCCTACCCAGGGGTAGTCTGTTCAATTCCTCGGCTTGTTTAAGTCCTGCATCACAACACAAGCAACATTTTCAGCTTATTCTGGTGGTAGTTGGAGATTTTGTCAGGTTAATCATAACCCAGGAATGTTAGACTTTCTTTAAAATAAATGTTAAAACAACCCAGATAAAATTGCTAGAAATTTTCTAAAGCTTCGATAAAACCCATGACTCAAACGTTGTAAAAAAATCACTTTTGCATAGACGAACGCACCGTCGCGTCGCCTGTGGGAGTTCGCCTTTACTAACCTGATCCACCCTCCCCACCTGTAGTTATAGTAATGGTTATGTGTTTAACTAGCGAAAGCCACCCCTATGCCCGGACGAGATTAAAGTTATTCATCTTCTACCCTTACAAGATGAAGTGTGTAATTTTGGTTTTGCTGAGAACAAAAAATCGATGAACACAGGTATTGTAATAATTATGTGATTCGTGAAGCTATTCGGACATTTATTTATTATCTGCCTCCCAATCACAGAGTCTTATTTTTATACAGGAATAACTTAATGAGTTAAACCATAAAATGTAATATTTAATCATTTATGACAATATTAACGACTGTGATACAGAAAATAGAGAATTTCAGTAGAATCTAAAATTTGAACACGGTACCCTTTCCTTGCCTTCATTATATTTATCCAAGACATTATCTTGATTACATTTAGTTTGGGTGGAATCTTGCAATCATACGTAAAAATAGCCTCAAAAAAATATGTGTTAAGAAAATGAAGATAATGTTGGTAGTTAGTCTTAGTTGATACCGTTAAAAAATGACGTAAATTGATATATTGCTCAGTAGTCAGAGCACTTCCCCGGCAAGGAAGAGGTCCTAGGTTCAATTGCAAGATTTGAGAATGGTTAATATTGACTTCAACGATTAAATTTTATGTATAATAATATTTTGTTGACAAATTAGAGAGATCTCAGAATAAACACCGTTAAGTAAACTTGAAAAATCAGCCATCAAAAACTTAAAACAAATAATCATTTCTTATAAAGAATTATTAATTAACTAATTTTCTGATCATAATATGAAGATACTTACTTTATTGCCTGTCTTCGTATAATCATCAGTTCCAAGTTTGAAAATTTCGAAATAAATTTTAATTAGTTTTCAGAAATATTAACATCACAGAAGCCTGACGTACGTTTAAGAATAAATCATTTAGAATATTAAGTATAGTTTCAGATTTCAAGGTCGTTTGAGAATCACTTCTAAAATTCCATTAAAACGAATATGAAATGTAAAAGTCAAAGGATTCCTGCTAAACCTACCGACATTGTATCTCTTTGGTTTGTGGTTAGTTCAACTTATAGCCTCCAAAAAGCACAGAACTGATCATTTCTAGAAGTGTGAATCCGTCAATAATTTACATATTTGAGGATGGTAGTGAAAGACAAATGAAAGATTTTGACTCAATACCACTATCGATTAGTCAATGATAATGCTTTGATGACTCCGAACCATTGCTCGATGCAGTCGGTGGACATGATCCACCGCGTCAGTGGATGTAGTCGACGGCGAATCAGGCTGATGGTCAACACCAGATGAAGCGGAGATGAACGGTAGAAGAGTGGTCGCGGCAATGAAGTTGGTGGCTCGACACCGCGTTAGTGGAAACCGGACTTGTGGGAGGTGTTCAGCGCTGGTAAAGACCATGGATCTAGTATATTCTCTTAGGTACAAGATGCGGAGCTCGTTGCACATATTGATGTTCTTGAACTTTCTAATAGCTTACCGCTACACTTATAAACTTTGGTCCAGAAAAAATTTCGATGTTTGAAAACATTTTACCGATTTAACCATTGAAATATTGAAATAACTTAGGCCAAACGTAAACGCCCGCGAAACGCTTCTATCGGTTAACCTCTTCAGTGTATCAAAAAGTAACGAACCCCCTTTGAACATGTAAACAAACTTATCTAGCTACAGGCCACAGAATATTATTCAGAGGTCAGAAGATCGGAGAATTTCCGCTTTAAAATAAAATCCAATAAATGGAATATTTATGAACGTATCCGAAATCTAAGAACTGTTTTTTAAAGCTGATGAAATAGGCTTTCAAATTTTATTATTATAAATAAATATATTGATTTAAATACTTAACTTTTAAATGAAAACATAAAAAGAATTTAAATAGCTCACTTTACGTTTAAAACGTAACTAAAATTACTGGTAGCAAAAATTGTATAAAAACACACTTATTTTACTAGCAAAATGTATTACCTAATAATCATACATTAATAACAACAAAAAAATTATCAGTTTTTTTACATCGCGGTGGGAACCTTTGGCTTCATAAAGGTGCGCATTTTCATTCTTCTGTAGTTAATTTTTAATTATGATGGAGGTTAGATTTGAATATAAAGCATGGTATTTTTTCTTTCTAACACCGCTTGGATCATATTTCTCATCATAACAGTAAGAAGACAACGATTTCTTGATGATTTTTTCCCTAAAGCGAACAAATTAGCATGAAGGGCTAGGAACTACGAGTATATAAGGCCACGACAAATTACGCAGATTTTAGAAGATGTGAACTGTCACAATCATAATATTTCGTTGGTTTCTAACATAGAAGCCAAAATTGATACGATAAAAGTCTTTATCGACGATTGGTTATACGTTTCAATAGTTTCAATACGTACACGAAACAGTGTTGTCGTTTTTAAATAAAAGGCACTGCTAAAACAGATCAATCACATTTATTATTACAATTTTCCAATATAACAAGAATATATAACGGCACCTTGGTCACAAGCTTGAGTTTAGAAATTACAAGAAATAAAATTATATTTTGTATCAAACACAGGAAATGTTTCCAAATGGTAAAACAGATATATTAATATAACTCAATATAATAACAAGATAAATCAAAAATGACAACAGAGACATCTATTTACAATCTGTAGTATCTTAGTGAGCAAAATCTTGATACCATAGATTCAATTCTTTCGTAACAGTCATTGAAGGGCGTTTTTTTCTCACCATTGATTAATTTATCGATGTATTATCGAATACTTAGCAAAGACGAGCGTGCTAAAGATATAGATAAACAAACGTCTACAGCCTAGTTTATCCCATAGATTCTGATTGGTTGTGCAGGAGTCAGTTTATGGTCGTGGCTCCATTCTTTGCTGAAGATCTTTACTTTGCCAATTACCTGGATGGAGACATTTCCAATGACCGCTAACGAGGCGGTCAAATTCAATAGAGAGCGATAGTCTGTACCAACCCCTACTACTCACAGTAAATGATTTCAACGAAGGATAAACTCGTCAACGGCAGTAGTACGATAAAAGATTTTTACTATCTTACTCGTTATTTTAGCCGATATAATTTAGTAGTTTAACAGTCCATTTCATTCTCTCTTGCAGATGTTAACGTGTAGTGCTCGCAAACGTTTAAAAATAACCAATATTGTTGATAAAATCTCTAATCCTGTCGTTATTAGGCCTTTCTAAGTGTGTATTGTAATGGTATTGTGTATTACGTGTGCATATTTTATTCTTCTACGTTAAATTTTTTTTCTAATATTATATTTTTGTTCTTTAATCTCTCTTTTAATGTTTATATGATATGTTTTTTGTTTCCCTAATTTCTTATTTCGAGTGAAAGATTGTTGAATGCTTTTATTGCTTGTTATTTGTAGTGTAAAGACACAAAACACACGTCGGACAAAGGTCCGAAGCTTGTTTTGACTTTTTATGTTGTTTTTCTACACTTGTTTAACTGGTCTATTAATGACAATTTGTTATTTTGTTGAAATTAGTTTTTTTTATCACAAATGGTGTAGTGTTTTTATGATTTTACGTATATTTATTTTTAATGTCACGCCTGCGACACAATTCTATCGCTTGAGTTCTTCAGTGGCAATGAGATTCCGTTCCGAGTAACCAGGTACTCACATTGTTCCTTAACTACTTAAGTCTCGGTCTGAAATTATTAGTTTGATAAATTCCATTTAATAAATAATTTAATTAAATCGGCTCCGGTGTTCTGGAGTTACGAATTTATTCAGGTGGAGATTACCAAAGCCAATTTTACTCAGCGCGGTTACTTTTGCAAATGAACAAACGAAATGGTCAAAACATTTAGATTCTTTGGGACGACTTCAGATGGAAATTATTATAATTCATTGAAATTTTGTTCTATGTTTATTATGATATATAATAACCAGGCTTATCTAATCAACAATAATAATTATTATTCAATTTCGAGATAAAAAGTAAATCAAGTGTTTTTTTAAATATATTTGAAACTTCTTTAATAAATAAATTTTTTATTCATGTCAATTTCATAATACAAATAATTTCCAGAGTTTGAATTTTTCATAGCCTGCTTAAACAGGCAAAATCTGGAGAGGTACGCGTGACGTCATACGTACTGCGGTTTTCTAAGTTTTTTTTTTTTTTTTTACAGTGCATACCTCACAAGAGTCCCAACTGCTCCCGTCTGGAGCCAGTGAGACTATGGCATCCCCAATTGGGGGATGTTGTGAGGCTGAAGGTAAGTGGGGAAGTACCTGGCTATTCAGATCTAGTCACTAAACACGGCTAAAGCCATTTGGAGCAACGTTTCAATTCTGAATGGTGGTCTTACACCAGGGCGATACTGGTAGTATCTTCCACTCTGGAACGTGTCGCAAATATACTATATATTATTTTTAATTAATTAATTGTGAAATAACACAAATTAATCATCAAATAAAATTTATTTGCGCACGCCGGGTTCGAACCCGCGACCTTCGGAATGGCAGTCCAATGCGTTACCACTGGACTATGCCGGCCGTCAAAGTGTAAGGTCTTTCTATCGAATCTACTCTATCGAAGCTCTAGTCGAGTCAGCCTCTCAGAGGCTGGGCGTACTGTACAGGGCCCACCGATACTGCAGATAGTACACAACTTGTGACCATAATGAATTTGGCAGCCACCTCTGGTCTGGAGCCCCAAAATACTTGGAAAAACCCTTGACTAAATAGCGGGATGTTTGTTGATTGATAAATTCCCCAATTTTTACGAACGGGTTGCAATCTTTAGAGAACCGGCGCCAGGTGGGAACGCTGTCTTTGTTTTAGCGGTATTTAAATGGAAGGTGCTCTGAGGACCTATGTAATTGATTCCTTCGGCACAGGTGAATAGTTGAGAAACACGCCGAACGCACGCCCAACTTTCTACACGGTTTACATTTGTCACATGAGAACGGGTCGTTTCTACGACTCCTTCTTGAGTTCAACAGCTCGGGTGTGGAACAATTTGTCGGCCTCCACGTTACCTTCCTCCTACATCATGGGTCTCTTCAAGACCGTGTTCACTTATTTTTCTCATCAAAAAGACCCACTACGGAGCTTACCCAAAGATGAAAGACCCTGAAAATTATTGTTTTCTTCAGGGCTTCGTAAAAATTACCCTGTACGAGGCCCAGGATATCTATCACGGTCGATAGATAAATGTTTTGTCAATAATCTCGGTAACTTGTCATCGTTCTGAAGCACAACTGCATATCGCCAACGAAGTGTACTTAATTTATTTGATGTAAACTGTTGTTTGTTTGGTGCGACATAAATTTGCAATTTTGTCTATGCTTATCCTGGTCCACAATAAATAAGATAAGGTCCTCCCACAGCCATTGTACCCACATGATTCATGGGTGAGGAATTAAAGAGTCAGCGATGTGTGTCATACCCGCTGCATTCATTCCCCGGCGGGATTTGCGAGGTCCACCGCCCTACCATACGAAAGAAGAAGAATTTGCAATATATATTTTTTTTATCTGTATAGATTACCTATCAGGAATTCAGTTATTTCGCACTAGTGACGGTAATCTGTAATATTAAATTGGGCAGCCATTATTTTGGAATGTTTTTGCGAAATCATAAATTTTATATTCATAAATAATATATAACAAAAATATTATTTTGTGTTCGGTTGAAAAGGAAAATTGCTGGTTTCAACTACAGGGGGATTATACAGTCTCAGTAATATTCAAAACGGTAAAGCCGGGGTTTTAGAGGACACGAGGATATTTTGGAAATTCGTTGAAGTAATTTAATTAAATTAATTGATTTCGTTTTGTTTTAATGTCACCGATTATAATTTACCAATAATTGATTTATGAGTTTTTATTATTATTTTTGTTTTTGTTTTTATGTGAATACCGCCTAAGATTCCCAACCGTCTGGAGCCAGTGAGACTATGGCATCCCCAATTTGGGGTGTGTTGTGCGGCTAAAAATAGTGGGGACAAGAAGGAGATGGGAAAAAAGAAGGTGGGGTAGTACCAGTCTATTCAGATCTTGTCACCAAACACGGAAGAAGCTATTTCAAGCAACTTTAAATTCTGAACGGTGGTCTTACACCATGAGTATCGCCAGAGTATCTCTCACTCTGAAACGTGCCGAAAGTATACAATATATCATTTAAAATAAATAAATTGTGATATAACACAAATTCATCGAATAAAATTTTCTTGCGCTTGTCGGGATTTGAACCCGTGATCTTTGAATTGTAAGTCTAGAGACTTACCCTTCAACCAAGGAGGCCGCCATGTGTTGGAATAAGGGGTGAGGTGTTTGAAAAGGTCAAGTATGGCTTACGACGGGAGGTGCATAACACAATATTTGTTTACGATAGGTCAAATATATTGATTAATCGGTTTGTATCAGCTCATAATCCAACGATAGAAAATAGATTAAATACCACTAGGTGCACTAGGATCCTTGACTCTGGGCCCAGGATTTTAATATTCTTAAGATCAAAGGATTGTGAATAAGTTATGATATCGTAATCTCATCGTAACTAAGGACGGGTTGTTTCAAAGAATTCGAACAATTCTTCAAATTTCAAAGTTGATTTTCAAGTACTGTGAAGATTCTATTCAAGTTTTGTTGTAATTTCATTTTTGTGAAGTAACTGTCCAATAATGATATAATAATAGAACTTGAAACCTTATAACCTTCACATATCTTGAAAATCAACTTTGAAATTTGATGCATTGTCAAATTTTCGTGAAACAATCCGTGGTAAGCAAAACGACTCAGTGAAGAAGAAGTGAAATAGTAGTAAAATTGTATTACACATGGTGCCAGGAAACTCATAGTACAAACGGAAGCTGGTTAATCTACATCATATTGAGAACCCAAAAACTTTGGAAAACCGGTTCCATGATAACTCAACACAGTGACAATTCAACACACCTTTAAAAGTGATATAAAGTCATTAGAAACGATGAAAAAAAAAACCTTACCTAACCTACTTAACCCAGTTAATAAAGTTTTTGTTTCATCACTTTCCATGACTTTATATAACTTTTTAAACATGTGATGAATTATCATTGTGATGATTTATTTATTTATTTATTTATTTAGACGCCGTAAAAGGCTTTTACAATATACATGATTTATGTTTACAGTGGTTCACAGGAGCGAAACAGTATTATGTTAAACAGAATAATTACTGAGAAATTATGTTGAAAATTAAACAAGAATAACATCTGGTATACATAGGTACAATAGCATTTTTATTTTCAATCCGTACAGTAGTTTAGTATTGAGGTTATTGTTACCTTCAATATTGAATTTGGTTGAATTTGCTGAGAACTAAGAGTTAGCTCTATTGAAACAGGGCTGTCAGTAAGACATCTCATAACAATTTTGGGAAAAAATATAGTTTTGATTAAGTATATAAAATTATTAAATAACACTCTTCTGTCTGATATCTGATGTAAGTGCATAGTTTAGGTTCTGTGATAACTTGTGAATAGAATGGTATTATGCCTAATAACATTGATAATTACGACAGAGGTATGTTATTATAGCCTTCTTATAACTATATTCCGTGCAGTTGAACACATCTACTACTTCTGAGAAAGCATTGCCAACTGCATGCAATCTAGGTATAAGCGAGTTTCTAAATGACTCAGTCCTGATATTGTTATTGAAATTAAAAAGAATTTTGGATCGAGTGGTTCTAGTGGGTATATGGAAGGTAATTAGGCTTAATATATCAGGGCTGTCTATAATACCATTGACAATTTTAAAAATAAAAGTCAAATCGGAAATAAGTCTTCTATCTGAGAGTTTAAGTAAGTTTAATTCTTTCATCAAGTGATTGTAATTTATTGATTCTATAGGTAGACCGAGTTTATAGTTAATGTATCTTAGGAATTTATGCTGAATTTTTTCAACAGAGTCGGAGTGGATTTTAAAGTAAGGACACCAAATAGGAGAATTATATTCGATTTGACTTCGAACAAGTGAGGAATATAAGATTTTTAGTGTTGAAATATTTTTAAAGTCTCTGCCATTTCGGAGAATGAAGCCGAGCATTTTTAATCCTTTGTTGATGACTGTTTCTACATGTGAAAGAAAGTTAAATTTTGAATCGAAAATAATGCCGAGATCGTTAATTTCACTTACAGAGGCGAGAGAAACATTATTAATTTTGTATTGATAGTTAAGGGGTTGTGTTGTTCTAAAAAATCTTATAATGTGGCATTTACTAATATTGAGATAAAGTTTGTTAGTTTTGCACCAATCTTGAAGTTTATTTAAATTTAATTGAATTTGAATACAGTCATTTATTGTTTTTATAATTTTAAATAGTTTAAGGTCATCGGCAAAAAGTAGCACTTCAACATTTTTATCAAATACAGTAAAAATATCGTTTATGAAAAGGAGAAACAGTATTGGGCCTAAATGTGACCCTTGGGGTACACCGCTAGTAGCTATGAATTTGTGTGAAAGGTTAGAATTATTTTTTACTTGTAGATTTCTATTTGTTAAGTAGCTTTTTATCCATTCCAATAGTTTACCCTCAATTCCGATTTGACTAAGTTTATTGAGAAGAATTTTATGGTTAACTTTGTCAAACGCTTTTACAAAGTCTGTATATATTGAGTCGACTTGGGTTTTGTTTTCGAGTGAACATGCTATAAAATTTTCATATAAGGAGAGATTTGTTAGTGTGGATCTGCCTGGCATAAATCCATGTTGATTAGTTACAATGATGTTGTTAATATGTATGGAGATTTTATCGAGGATAAGTTTTTCAAACAGTTTGGGGATAGTTGAGAGCATGCAGATGGGTCGGTAATTATCCGGTCACCTGGAAAACCATGCCATTAATAAATACAAAATACGTTAAACAGCTGATGTTATATTATGAGTTTTCAGACACCGTCTATAGAAACGTTGATTTTCTCATGTGGGTAAAGGTACCGCCGACCCGGCAACCATTTAGCGGAAAACACATCTGCAATAAGCCATCACAAGTGGTTCGCTAAATTTGATGACTTAATAGGGGTGCCCGGGTTCACGGTTGTGAGCTCCTGGCGGCGGATGCGTCTGCCCACCTACTGCATGGCAGGCCGGATCGGGAGACACTGGTTGGGGAAGACCCTTTGACCTCTCCAACAGGACTATAGAGAACTTCCTCTCCTTTATTTCCTTAATAAGATCTTCAAACAGCATCCCAAATATGACATAGGCCGTGGGAGAAATTGTTTTCCTCATGGCCTTCTGTGTGGAGCTAATGTAAATAAAAATATTTTTTCCATCTACGTAACAAACGAACTGTTTTCAAAACACCCTGTGAGTTATTTACGTTTGCTTTTTGCTAACACATTACACGCAGCCCAGGCACAAACTGTAATGTTCCTATCGCGTGACGGAGTCAGGATTGGGATCACTTAACTCTGAACCACACGGTGGTCATTTCTTCTATTAGACTTACGGAATCAGCCAATTATTCTGCATACTTCTGTCAAATTACAATTTTTACCATAATCAAATCCAATTTTAATTATTCTAGTATTGACCGACGGTGAGTTTTTACTGCTGCAGATATCAATAAGTGAATAATCATTACGTTATTTCCTACAAGGGTAGTCAGAGAGGCTCCGTGCTTCATTCACATGCATGCATCGTTTCTTAAGGCGATGCACTAGGTCGTGTAATATTTTAAATCCAGCCGCTATCAATAACACACCTTACGTAGATGGCGATAAGGTTTAAATTACCGCTTAACACCATCCACCTGTTTTGATTTATGCAAGAAAAAAACATGGCCAAAAAGTGCCTTTTATTTTATTTTGTGGATGTTCATGGATAAATATTAAAATTTTTTTCGATCCTTTTATAAATAACTTAATTTGCCACATTATACAATAAAATCATAACGGAAAATGGGTTCGTAAGTAGGAGATTTTGAACTTTAAAGCAGATTTCATAGGCCTTTACATTATTTTTTGTTGGGCTTATAAAAGGACTTATCTAAAAAATACTCGATTATTTCAAAGGAAAACATGTATTCTACTCACAGTATTTAATTAAAGCATTTGAAACATTTCTAGGCGACCAAATTTTCAAACGAAAAACACATGATTTTGCACCTACTACGTATGGCATCGCCTTAAGCCCCAAGCACACTAGCTGGGCCAACATATTGGGCCAACGTGTGAACGCTCTCGGCGGTTTGTCGTCAAGATCCTTAGATGTGTGCACGAAAAACCGACGGTATACGCCAAGTGGTCCTTACATTATTACATCAGTATTGTCACATAGTTTGACCCGGAGTGACGTGCATTTTGTGCACGGCTGCTCAAGTTTTTTAACATATCATGGACGTGCTAAAATTAATCGAAAATATTAAAAGTGACCTAAAAAATATAACTACCGTAAAAGATTCTAAAGTACGAAATAACCTCGAATTAACCATAAACCTCTTAGAAGAAACCTGGAAACAAGAGAGAAACAATTTCCAGGAACAAATAATAGATCTTCAAAAAAAAGTTATCACCAAACTCGAAAAAAACAATGAACCGAAATCGTACGCAATGGTACTAAAAGAACGAACAGTACAAATCGAAGAACCCAAATATGCCGTTATGATTGCTGCAGAAGGCAAAGAAACATCTGAAGACATAAAGAAAATTATTACTAAAACAATCAAAGCACCTAACCTAGGAATTGGTATAAATGGGATCAAAAAAGCATCAAACAATAAAATAATTATGACTTGCTCGAAAAAAGAAGACGCAGACAAACTAAAAACGGAAATAAATAAAAATAAAAACGGAATATCTGCTACAGAATTAAAAAAGAAGAGACCGTGCATGGTCATCAAAGGTGTGGGAGGGGAGTATAGTGAAGATAATTTTCTTAACGACTTTTTGTTGCAAAACAATGAACTAAGTGATGCCCCAAATGATTCAATTAAAGTAACTAAAATATTAAAAAACAAGAAAAGTGACCAACTGCGCAATGTAATAATAGAAACAACAGGCCAAATCCGAAAGATATTACTTGATAAACAAAGGGTCAATATTGGTTTTGTCCGAGCGCACATAGAAGATTGCAATCCCTTAATGCAATGTTACCACTGCCTTGGTTTCGGACATACATCACTAAAATGCCTGAACAAAATGAATAAGCCTAGATGCATACACTGTGCAAAAACCACAAATTTAGTGAATGCGAAAAAACCAAAGATATAGTCAAATGCTACAACTGCGACAAAAACAACAATTTATTCGGAACAAAAAACAATACTGAACACAGTGCGAATAGCGAAAAATGTACTTACCGAAAACGAATGGTTATCATAGCTCAACAGAGAATCGATTATGAATAAGTGATGGATGATTTTCTAGGCGAGGAAATTGACAAATTAACAGATGTTTCACAGCACATTTGCGAAGATTCACAACATTGTAGAGATCTGCTAAAAAAAGTCCCAAGTGCTTTGATTGTTCTGCACCAAAACATCCGGAGTTTAAAAAAAAACCTAGATGAGTTTGTAGTAACACTAAACCTTCTTGAAACATTACCGGACCTCATTGTTTTAACAGAAGCGCACTTAAATATAAATAACGCTGACACACTATACAGTATTCCGAATTACACATACTTTTCGTCAACTACCTATATTAATAAAACCAGTGGTATAGCGGTGTTCATTCTAAATAAATATAACAATGTCACTGTCACAGAAATTAAAATGCAATTAGCAAACTGTTTACAACTGAGTGTAAAAGTGAACGACATTATGTACCATATTATTGCCATCTACCGGACGCACGGATCGAATCCCACAAATTTCATTATAGAAATCGAAAAATTATTACTGAGTCAAAAAAGTACCTTTAATATTATTGTTGGTGACATTAACATTAATATCGGACACTGGGTACAAAACAAAACGAAAGATGATTATATAAATGTAATGACTTCGCTAAACTATAAATCATATATAAATAATGCAACACGAAATATCAGTGGACAAATCCCTTCCTGTATCGATCACATATGGTGCAACTCAAATAATACTGAAAAAAACATGTCGATATTATGGAAAACCAGCATAACTGACCACTACACCTGTATATTCGTTAACAACACAGACAAAAAAAGTACCAACCCCAACAAAACTGACAAAAAAAACAAGAAAAAAAATATTTAAATATGAAAACTTTAGAAACAAATCTTAAGATGGAAACCTGGGCATCAATAACTGCATCGGAAAATCCAAATACTTGTGCGGAGAATTTCGAAACTGTTTTCCTAAATCACATAAACCTTTCTACACAAATACTTATATCTAAAACAAAATCTAAACACAGATTAATAAAACCATGGATAACCCATGGATTAGTGATTTCAATCAGAAATAAGGAAAAATACTATCACCAGTCTAAAAAATTCCCTAACGACGAAAAAATCGCTACTTTCTTCAAGAAATATCGAAACAAACTTACGCTTTTAATTAGACTGACTAAAGAAAAGTATTTTCGTGATAAATTAGACAGCAAGACAGCAAAGAGTTCTGGAAAATTATCAAAACAATAACCAACAAAAACACAAAACAAAAATTTCCAAAAGAAGTTACTCATCAAGGAATCAATACTGACACAGAAAAAAACCCAAAACTTTGTGGTGATATCTTCAACGATTATTTTGTTAATGTCGGCGCTAATCTTGCTAGTAATATTATCCTAGACAAAAAACAAACTCAACAACCAGAGCTAAATCTAACTTTTGAAGAAGGTTTCCACACATTTGCTTCAGTAACTGATAAAGAAGTTGAAAACGCTATAATAAGTCTACGAGGATCAGCGAGCCCTGGCTACGACAACATAACTGTAAAAACATTAAAAACTGTACGTGAGATAATCAGCAAGCCAATTGCTCATATAATAAATGTTAGTCTGAAGAAGGGCATATTCCCGAACAATTATAAGAAGACTATTGTGACCCCTGTTTTTAAAACTGGTGACGAAAAAAACACTTCTAACTACCGTCCCATAGCACTCACATCAAATATAGCTAAAATCTATGAAAAAATTGTTAAAAAACAACTCAACAACTACATAAAAGATAAGAAGATAATGAGCCCAAACCAGTTCGGATTTAGGGACAATCTCAGCACACAGGATGCGATTGCTAAATTGACATCAACGATAATGAAAAAATTAGATAATGGAGAAAAGTGTCTTGGAATCTTCATTGATCTCCGCAAAGCATTTGATAGCATATCACACTCAAAACTCACTGAGAAACTAAAACAAATTGGATTGGACGGAATAGTACTATCATGGTTCCAAAGTTACCTAAAAGAGAGATTCCAATATGTCAAAATCAATAATACCCTTAGTGAACCCAAAACCTCATCTTTTGGCATTCCGCAAGGAACTGTCATCGGTCCAATCCTTTTTATTATATATGTAAATCAAATGTTCACTCTTCCCATTGTTGGAGATATCATATCTTACGCAGACGACACTGTAGTTATCACAAAAGGAAAATCATGGGAGGAAACAATGAGGATAGCCAATATCAATATAAAAATACTCAAAACATGGTTCGACCTAAATTGTCTCTCACTAAATACCGAGAAAACATATTTCATCCCATTCTCTTTGCAGGAAAAAAATTTTGAAAACAATATAACCATTAAAATCCATTCATCACAATGTGAAAATAAAAAGGAATGCGGTAATGTAAATTGTTTACCAATAACATGCAAAAATAGTATAAAGTATCTGGGTATCATAGTAGATAGACACTTAAAATGGAACGAACAAGTCCAAAATACGGCAACCAGAGTAAGAAAACTTATTTATTAGATTGAGAAACATCCTTTCATATAATATGATTAAAATTATATATTTTTCTCTTGCCCAATCCATATTACAATATGGTATAATCGGTTGGGGAGGGACTTTCAAAACTAACCTTTCACCTGTAGAAAAGGTTCAGAGGTTAATTTTGAAAGTCATCCTAAAAAAACCATCGATATTTCCAACCACAGAGCTGTTTGACTCGTTTAGGGTTCTTAGCTTAAACAAAATTTTTAAAAAGAATGCACTGTTACAAATTCATAAAGACCATTTCAATTCAACAATTTCTACAAAAATAAGTAACCGATCTAGATCACGTGGTAACTTAGAAATTCCTAAATGTAATACTAGTGCTGGTCAACACCATTATACCTATCAAGGTATAAAATTGTTTAATGCCCTTCCGGATAAAATTAAAACTGAAAAAAATTACAAAACTTTCAAATCACAAATCAAACAACTTTTAGATAAACCCAACGGTAATCACAAGTTTTAATTTCATTGGATACATTTTTCAAAAAATTGTTTATATGAACTCATTTGTAATTTTTATTGATTAAATTTTCCTAAATTCACGTTATGAATTTAGGAAAATTGATTAATGATTAATAAAAAATAAAAAAATATAAACAAAATTTAATATTTAAAAAAAAATACATATCCTCTATATTTATACTATCCGCTTCCTAATATGTGCTAATATGCGTTTATTGTTGTTGCATTTTATTAAGTACCCATTTCATACAAGATTGCCAGCTCGGTCTTTGAACAATTTACTACCAGTACTGTACCTACCTACTATTATTTCATACCTAATAAGTACATTTTTATTTTTATATCTTATTTTTTCTAAGTTTAATAACTATTATATTATTCAAGTTATATTTTTTATTTTTTAGTTTGTAATTAAATTTCTTATTTTTCTTAATTATATATTTTTATATCTTATTTTTTCTAAGTTTAATAACTATTATATTATTTAAGTTATATTTTTTATTTTTTAGTTTGTAATTAAATTTCTTATTTTCTTAATTATACAGGGTGTCCGGAAACTCGTAGTACAAGCGGAAAACTGGTGAATCTACATCGCATTTGGAGTCGATTTTGTAGTTTTTTTTTTTTTATTTGAGCTTTCGTTATCGAGTAAATCGAGTTAGAAGTTGATTTTTTTTTTTTTAATCAAATTCTTATAAATTATTACTGAAGATCAAAGTACCCAACTAATTAAAACTATTTGAAAGTAAAACAAATGAAGAAACTCGGATTTGAAGCATTATTTTGAAATCACCCTTCATTTAATCCGGTGTAATCATAAAATATTTCTGCTCTGCAGGGTTAAAACATCTGTTGTTCAACCCTAAACACCAGAAAAAACTTTAACCCTAAAATAGCCGAAAAATATATTTTTTTGGTTTTTTTTTTTTTTTTTGTGAAAATGCTCAAATCAAAAAACTTTATGTTTATTTGGGTTCCCCATGTGGTGTAGATTCTCCAGTTTCCCGCTTGTACTACGAGTTTCCGGACACCGTGTATAGTGTTATCGAATTTATCATCTAGTTTTATAGCTATTTTGTTAATTTTTAGCTACATCAACTAGTGAAATTTTACAACCTATAAACCATAATGACTCACAACACTCCCCAACTCAAACACGAGAAATAATTTCTCAATTGAGTTGGGTAATTTTTTGTTAAAAATTTCAAATTTTTTCGCAATCAGCCTCAAAATATCTACATTTGTAAATTATTGTAATGTGTTTGTATATTCAATAAATAAAAAAATAATAAAAAAATATCTTCAGTTATTTTACATGACGTTTACGTTTGGTGACTTAGCAGGGGTGTCTGGGTTCATGGGGTGAGGTTTGTCCAGGTCTTGACGGCGGATGCATCTGCCCACCAACTGCGTGACGGGTAGGATAAGGTGAAGCAGGAGGAGGGAGACAGATGAGGGACAGATTTCAAATAATGTCCGCCAGTATGAAAATCAGTACCAAAATATAGCAAGCCGTATGGAATTTGGAATAATTTTGTAAAGTGGATCAGTGAAAAAAAAAAACATTTTCCCCGAACTTTTTGAAAAGAAACCATATTTTGCTAGACTGTTAACGAGAATAATTATTTTAGCAAACTTGGTAGATGAACTGTGGAAAAGTTTCAAGCTAGCTTGCAGCACAATTCTGTGAAATAATAATGGAAAGTATATTCACTTAATTTGGCTTGATTTTATCTTATCTTAATTGTTTCACAAACTTACTGCTTTATTTTTGCATATTGGTGTACTCAATAACACAAAATACCTTACATTCTCCCATCTCTATTGATTTCCAATCGTTTTCACGTACCAAATATATAACAAATATAAAACTATTAAAAAATACCGAATTCCCTTCTAGACCGCGTTTCCATCACGCTAGATCGAATCAAAATTACTTATAAATACAATAACTTATAAAATGACATTCGGACAAAGAAACTTAATTTATTATTCTACAAAACTCACATTCTCTCTACAGATATAAAACGAACAGAAAAGCTTAATGTAAATCAAGAATAAAAATCTGGCTGAAAGAGGTCAAAGAAGAAACACTAAAACTGACATAGAAGACAAATAAAATAGAATTGAATAAGTTCAGTCCGCCCCACCACAGGGCTTCAGGAGGAGTAAGAAACTTTACTTCACTATACTTTTATTCACCATTATATTTTGTATGTACAATATATTGTAATTGTTTATGCATAGTCACTAAAATAAAAAATAATTAAAATTAAAATTAAAATTAAAATTAAAATTAAAATTAAAATTAAAATTAAAATTAAAATTAAAATTAAAATTAAAATTAAAATTAAAATTAAAATTAAAATTAAAATTAAAATTAAAATTAAAATTAAAATTAAAATTAAAATTAAAATTAAAATTAAAATTAAAATTAAAATTAAAATTAAAATTAAAATTAAAATTAAAATTAAAATTAAAATTAAAATTAAAATTAAAATTAAAATTAAAAAAAATTAAAATTAAAATTAAAATTAAAATTAAAATTAAAATTAAAATTAAAATAAAAATAAATTAAAATTAAAATTAAAATTAAAATTAAAATTAAAATTAAAATTAAAATTAAAATTAAAATTAAAATTAAAATTAAAATTAAAATTAAAATTAAAATTAAAATTAAAATTAAAATTAAAATTAAAATTAAAATTAAAATTAAAATTAAAATTAAAATTAAAAAAAATAAAAATAAAAATAAAAATTAAAATTAAAATTAAAATTAAAATTACAATTAAAATTAAAATTAAAATTAAAAATTAAAAATTAAATTAAAATTAAAATTATTTTTTTTACATAGATCTGTCGAACATCAAATACTCTCATTGTGTGGATAATTAAGTTACTGCTTGCAGTTTCAGGAAGTTTAAGAATTATTTTCATAATTATTTTCTGCGCCTTTTCAACAAGATCTAGAGCTGATGAAGTACCCCCTCCCCATGCAATGATACCATACTCAATGATGGATTGTGTGATTGCAAAATAAATCGTTTTTAGAATTTGTAAGTTAAGGAAGTTCATTATGGATCTGAAGAAATGAATTGTTTTCCTAATTTTTCCCGAGTATATAATAAGCATAATAAGCATAATAAGCAGTAATTGTCGGTTGAAGTACTTGTACATATTGAATTATTTGGCGGGTCGGAAATAAGCCGACGTAGCTCAGTGGTCCAGAGCACCTGACCGGGCATCAGAAGGTGCGGGTTCAATTCCCGTCGGCGGCATTTATTTTTACTCGGAAGATATTTTCAATTTGTATACATATTTCAGGCGAGTAATTAATGCTTATAATAATGTGTTATCCTTTGTGCTGTGCATAAAAACCTTGTCTTATAAACATTAGTTTATCATTAAAAAATAGTACTGGTGATGATCTGGCTTGTAAGTTACACAGACCATCAGGGAATAATTAATTCCCTATGAAAAATGGGTTGATTACAAAATTCACTCTGCAGGAAAAGTAACAAATTATAATCCAGCCAACAAATACATAAAAAAACAGTGAACTCATCGGTTATATCACTCGCATTGAGTTTGCAGCGATTCCTTAATCTCCAAATTCGGCAGCGGATGGCAATCGGCATAATAAAACTTGCATTCGCACCATGCAATTATAATCTGTCACGACCAGCTCTCAAGAGAGTAGAATTTAGAATAAAAAAGAATTAACACATTGTAATTCTAAAGTACTGTCACATTATTGTGACAATTTTTTTTTAAACCTCTAGTCTTAAATCGACCAAAAAGGAATAGTGGTGCCTTCTTTTGTCAAATAATATAATTCGGATGAATCCAGCTGATTAATGCATAGATGACTGTAATTCATTATCACTTTACCTGCAGAGCAAAATCTACGCGAGAATTCCCAGAGAGGTCTATAGTATCACTATTTTTAATTTTTAATTTAAAATTTTATTTCAAACTAATTTTAAGTCTACTATTTCTCCAAGTACTCTGACACATATTTCTCTACTCTTTCTCACAATATATATCTAAGTGTTCCTTTCTTAGATTTGTGTAACTTTACTTTAAACGCTACAAATTACCATAAATGAACGCTTTAAAACAAGCGTCCAAATTACTTTATCAACCAGATTACATCAGCTTGGTAGTATCTATGTATATCTTATTCATCAGTTCACCACCTCAGGGTTAGTTACTAACTAGTTCATACCGCGACAGAAGCGAGAAGGGAAGTAGTTGGTATATAATGATAGCATTTACAGTCTTTTAGTAGCTGACTAGATAATCGGATAAGCTAATCGGTGCGTGGGGCTAATCGGATGAGAGTTAGGAATTTATTTCAATTAGTACCGTAAGATACGCTGCAAGTTTGCCAGCTTGTTTTACGTTTAATTTTAACGATATTCCGCCTTTTTTAAACTTTTACCAAACAGATGCATTCCTTAGATACAGCGTGTTGAAAAATAGTTTTTTAAATACAGAAATTTAAAAAAAATTAAAATTGAAAAAAAATAAAAAAAATGTTTTCACTTTTTTTAATTAATTTCCCTTTGTCCTATGTCATCTTATTGATACTGTATGGAGGGTCTTTTATGGCGATGCCATACGTAGTAATGCAAAATCATCTGTTTTTGGTTTAAAAATTTGGTCGCCTAGAAATGTTTCAGATGCTTTAATTAAATACTGCGAGTAGAATACATCATGGCCTTTGAAATAATCGAGTATTTTTTAGATACATAAGTCTTTTCATTAAGCCAAAAAAAAAATAATGTAAAGTCCTATGAAAACTGCTTTTAAGTTCGAAATTTCCTACTTACCAACCCATTTTCGGTTATGATTTTATTGTATTATGTGGCAAATTAAGTTATTTATAAAATGATCGAAAAATAATTAAATATTTATGCCTGAACATCCACAAAATAAAATAAAAGGCACTTTCTGGCCATGTTTTTTTCTTTCATAAATCAAAACAGGCGGATGGTGTTAAGCGGGAATTTAAACCTTATCGCCATCTACGAAAGGGTTGTTATTGATAGCGGCTCAATTTAAAATATAACACGACGTAGTGCATCGCCTTAAAGGAAATAAGTTCTGGGAAGGAAACAGGTATGATGTTTAGGAAGGAATCCGTGGGTCAGTGTGTCCAGGAGGGACGAACGTGTAAAGTATAAAGAAATTTGAATAATATTCTTAATTTTAACAACTGATTTTGCTCGGTGTCCGAAAACTAGACGTGCAAGTGCAAACTGATAAATCTACATCATTTTTGGATGTGTCTTGGCAACAAATGCGTCTGCCAGAAAATTTTAGCTCTCTTTTTCGAGTAAATTGAACCCAAAGTTGGAAGTTTTTAGGTTTTTTTCAAGTTATAAAAAGTAGATCCAGCTCTAAAAGTTATTTTTTAAGCCTTTAGTTGCCGAAAAAAAATCGAAATTGCGCTATAAAAATCCTCAAAACACTTTCATTATTTTGTTTCTGAATGTTGATTTTTCGCCAAGGCGATACTAAGCATTGGTATCTACCTAGTAGATCTAATTTCTTCTGTAGTCTTTTTTTATTAATTTCTGCCTCTGCAAGTTTCCCCTCTTCACAATTACTTAAATTACTTTCCACGTTTCCATTTTAGCGCTAATCCTACAAAAAATACAATAATAATGTCAAAAGCAGACCAGCCCCCGGCCAATTGCCCCGATCTCCCCATTTGACGAAATTTATCCCAACGAGCAAGGAATCATTACATGAGGTCTCGAGCGTCCACTGAACGGGAAATCTCTAGAAGTGTGATCTTGCCGATTTAACCCCTCGGGTCTAAACAATAAATATAATCTCATCGAATATTCCCGATTGGCATTCAATTTCAAATAGATTCGACGTTTTTGAACGTATCCCAAAATAAAATACTATTTTCGAAAGCAGTTGAATGTTTCTGTTCTTAATTTCAAAAACCAACATTACTCAATTGAAAATGATATGTCTAAACTATTTAAAATCGCTTTATTATATTAACTTCAGACAGGAGGACTTGAAGAAAAAAAAGTCCTCAGGGAGTATTTCATCTTTGGGGATGCTGCGAGGAGGGTATTTTTAAGAGAAGAAGAAGAAAAAGTTTTGGGAAGGAAAAAGGTATGAGAGGTGGGTATTAATATGTGAGTCAGTGTGTCCAGGAGTGACGGACATATACCCTCCCACTCCAATGCAAGGCAATGTTCTCAGACAGTCCTGTTGGAAAGGTCAAAAGGTCTCACTCAACCAGTCTCTCCCAATCCGATCTGTCACGCAGTTGGTGGGCAGAGGCGTCTGTCGCCAAGACTAGGACAAACCTCACCCCATAAACCTGGGTACCCCTGCTAAGTAACCAAACGTAGCTAACCGCTTGGGGTAACCAATGGCAGAGGTGTTCGAAATACGTATCATGAAAGTTATTGTCACTTCGCGTCTTGTATCTATTTATACATATTATTTAAAAAATTGGCAAACCTTGACCGGGTAAACTTTGGTGCTTGTGCTTTTTGATTTGTTGGTTTTCTGTTTTAAAGATTGTGGTGTTTAAGATATTAATTTGTGATGCTCTTGACAGATGGCACTTGTAGCGGTAAGGTAGAACTGTCATTGTGACAGCTGTCAACAACTGTGATTCAGAGATATATAAACACTGCTGTCCAAGGTCAGCAGCTCAGAATTACTACCGCCGTCTGCTAATTACGGACATTGGCATACTAATAAACACGGGGGTTCCAACTCCGATCGAAAATTTGAACCGAAATATTGTAACGTTATATGATTGCCTTACTGGAATAAACTTTCAGAGATTTTCATTGGTGGATAGTATAATATGTAGACTCTGAATGATAATTGTACTATATATATATATATTGGCACATCTATGGTTTTTTTAGGACCAATTTGTTTCATACAAAAAGCCCGAAAATATCGATCTAGTGAGTGGTTTATTTATGCTAACCAACATCAATAATTATAAGCGAAAATCCACAGTTTGATCACGGAGTTTTTATTGAAGAGTGATGAAATACATGGAGTCGCAACAAGAATTATTTTAAATTATACGGAAGCGTTTATAGTAAACTTTTAAATGCAAAGACAAAGCTCAACATTCTCCGTTTCAAAATCTGTATTTAAATACCAGACTGTAATAGAAAAGCATATAATATATAACGAGTTTTATGAGCACTTGTCATTTGATGACAGATATAGCACCACGTGACCCGAGTGGTTAAAATAAAAGAAATGTCGCCAACTTACTTAAGATTTCTCCACCATTAAGCACCAGATAGGCCAGTGAAGTTAAATACCTGTTCAAGAGAGAATTTCAATATTATTAATTTTATCCATGTCATCCCTGTGATATCCAATATAGTAGTTTAAGAGGTTACTCATAGATGTCAATAATGCTGGGGTTCCTTAAATGTACAAAAGTTGGTAAGATACGATATTATGTATTATAATTTATTTTGTACTGGAGAAAACACAGACAGTAAGAAACAAATAAATAAACATGAATTGGAGAATTCGCCTGTCTCCCAACAATTTCTCACAAACTAAAAAATTGTTATTTTATCTTAAATTATTTGTAGTAAATAAATAAACGGTAGATTTGTGTAACAAAAAAATATTATAGTAATACATAATAATATTATATAATTTTTTTATTTATCTAATAAGTAAGATGTACGAATGTGAATGAGGCACGAATTGTGTGCCAAGACCGAGTTGCTTGGCGGTCCGTCTTCTTTGCCTACCCCTGCGGGGAACGGCGTGATGGTTAGTTAGTTAGTTAGTTAGTTAGTTAGTTAGTTAGTTAGTTAGTTTGAAAGCGAAATATTTATATTTAATCAACTTATTAAAAATTGAAAAAAGGTTTTTTTCTCCAGAAATAATTTCGATATTTGAAAGTGTTTGATAGCAAAAAAAATAGTTTATTCGGTCACACAGACATGACCACAATACCATTCTATCAGATGATCTCTTCAGTGCGAGCAGCAGCCGTAGCCGGGTAGTTCGGGGTAATATGGTGGAGGAGAGTGCTGCTAAATAGAGCGCGGGGTAATTAGTCTCTTTGTTTTATTTAAATTGGCGCCCAACGTTGTGAATTTCTTTTTTACATTAAGCAGGGAACGTAAACGAAAAAAATACAAATGTGTTTTATGGTAGGCATACCACATTGTGAGAAAAACAAATTATTTTTAACTGGTATCCTAATTTATTTGATTTTTTTAGTAAGACTAATACGAATAACATGAAAATATTTTACTGCTATAATTATACGCGAAATATGTTGATAGTGTAATTGTAGAGGACTTATTTATTTATAAATTAATTAACGGAATTACGTTCAATATAATACAAAGCGACACGAGATTTAGGACAATGCACAATGCAAGAGTAAATGATGGTATATAAAAGCAGAGACAAACAGGGAAAACATAAGAAAATAGAAATGAAATAGAAGTGTCAAGTCAAGACCTTGCTAAAACTAAAGTGATACAAAATAAAATAAAATTAATAAACACTCTAAAAATACACACATTGGAAGACAGGCGTAAAATAAACGACTTAACTTTTTTATTCAAGATTCTAAACTCTAAATTCGACTGTTGCGAACTTCTGCAACTCATAAACTTACGAATACCTACAATAACAACACGACAAAATACACTATTCCACTGCAACACACATAAGCGCAATTACATTGCGAACTCCCCAGTACAACGGTTTCACACTATGGGAAACCAATACTTAGGTGATGTCGATATATCTAATATTAACTTTGCCAATTTTGTGGATTACGTAAAAGACTTATTTAAGCACTATTCCTAAATGGAAGTTATATTTTTGTAAACCAGTCTAATCGCTGTGGTGTCGTGAAGCTGCGACTCCACTATATTTTTAAAGGTGGTGCAGAGCAAAGCCCTATGCCACACGCTCAAAGGACCAGTCCTAAACTACACCGAATGCTAGGTTATGGGACGATTTATGCATCCGACAAACCCGATGGACAGTGCAATAGTCAAAAAGGTATAATTCTGGGCTTCTGGAGCACAAGATAAGCCCAGATTGGAATGCAGGAAAGATGGACTCACCTGTTGATGATTACCACACCTCTCCAGGAGTTTTCGATGATTTCACTTCACAAATATATAATCGCCCTGTCTGATATTAGTTATCACTACGAACTCTGATGAGCAACTGACGCCACATGTCCGATTTTACGTGTGTCGCAACAATCATTTTATTATGGTGACATTTTGGGATGGGTAAAAGGGTAGGTAGGACATTTGCAGGATTTTGTATTGACATTACACTTGTCCATTAAGCCTGTGGATGCATACCTAACAATCCCCTATATATTGCGCGAACACGCTGTATTTCTTAATTTTTTTTTTTATTTTTTTTTTTATTTTTTTTTAAAGAAAGACAAACATTCCCAGGTTACGAATAACCCAACAATGTTTGAAAATCTCCTACTACCACCACAGAAAGCCGAAAATGTTGCTTGTGTTGTGATGGAGGACTTAGCCAGCCGAGGAATCGAACACGCGACGCTCGGGTTAGACCCAAGCGCTATGCCCACTCAACCACTGACCGGTCAAATGTTCTTGTTATTTTTAATTTTGTTTCTTTCATATATTATTTTTTAATGTAATTTTATATTTATTATTTCTTTCTTATGTTTCAATCTCTCATTACACTTGTACCACCTATATTTAAAAGCCCTCTGGGCGTTAAATAAATAAATAAATAAATAAAATATCCTCAATTGCATAGTGAGCGACAAAAACATTCTGACTTATACCAAAAAAATCAAGGTCTTGACGTGAATTGACCATTCTACATATTCTGGACAATGGTGAATTATAAGCATAATTAGTCGAGTGTTGGTTGAGGAAGACCAGTTCTGTATTTCTGAGTCTACGAGAAGGTATATTGAATGATATGAGTTTTAGTAATGTAGGTGAGTCAATAAAATTGTTGATAATTTTAAAGAAAAAAATGAGATCAGATTTTTTCCGACGGTCTTCTAAAGGAGAAAGGTTTAGAATTTGTTCAATTTCATAATACGAACTTATCAGGAGAATTGAATGCATGACGCCGGGGTGGGAACCAGATTCATTTGACAACTGAGTCAATATTTTATACTGAATGTAGGTACCTACCCTCGAAATCCTGACCAAAATTACGTCATTACAGCGGATATGTGGCGGATCGGTTAAGAAAGACCACAAATTTGTACCTACGCTTCTTCTGAGTCTAGTCAATTTAAGAGAGCTAGCACGACACCCTAGGCATAAGGACCTATCTCAATATCACCATTGAAAAACAAACATGTAGCAAATTTGCCAATTCCTCGTCTACATAGATAGTGTACGAGACAATTAACCATCCGTACAATTACTGTATATGCATAGGAGGCTGGGTACACTTGTCAACTTTTCAGTCTTAGCGAGTGTGGTGAAAGCTTGGAGTAAAGTTTGAAGCCAAGTTCAGAAAGGAATTTATTTCCAAATCTGAGCTGGCGAAAAGAATTTATTACTGGCAAAAACTGAATTTAGTACTGAGTAAAACACTTGAAAATATTTCTTGGAGACTTGGTGATTTTGAAAAACCACGGAATGTAATCCTGGAAAAAAATGAATGACAGTTCATCGCCTCGGTTTACTCCTGTCGAGAGATTGCGTGATAGTGAAATAGTTTTACGGAATAAAAATACTTTTCTTATTGCTTATGTCGCTTGACATTGATCGATTTATACGTTCGTTTATCGAGTTATACAATAACAGAATGTTGATACAACATCTTTATTTACAGGGATATAGCAACATGTCATACATCATATGGACTTACTTGAGGTTTGGAACATAACCAGATGTTATGCAAATCTTTAAATACTTAGTTTCAGGTCGGGTTGTTTCGGAGAATTTGAACATTTCTTAAAATTTCAAAGGTAATTTTCAAGTTCATTGAAAGATTTTTTCAAGTACTGATATTATTTCAGTTCTGTCAAGCAACTAGCCTATAATTATATAATAACAGAACATGAATAGGACTTTCACAGAACCCGAAAATGAAGGTTGAAATTTGAAGAGTTGTTCAAATTCTCCGAAACAACCTGTCCTGTAAAGACACACTACATTAACAAGTTTTGATTAAAACAATCAAGTTTTTAAAGTTCAACACTGATGTCAGATCTTTTGCAAATAAAATAGAAGTTATTGACACGAATCACGGCAATTGAATAAACTGACAATTTCCCATTTATCTAGATTTTTTAAAAGTAGATCTCCAAGCTTTTTAGGTAATTTTATTCATAAAAAATCTTCAGTCATAAAATTGAATTAGTATTTGTAGTAAATATCAACACTGTTTTGCCACTAATCTTCTAATTAAAATTAAATCATTAGTACCTTATGGAGGGTGTAATAGCCCATTTTTAAATCATGCAATCTCCAGTATTTTTGATAATAGTGTATTCTGCGTGCAAAGTCGTATCTTCTCAAAGCTTAACCTTTCTTTATAAAAGTGTGTTTATCTGAAGTGACCTGTCAAATAAGTATGTTTTCTGTATATGTTTGTAAATAATAAAATCAGATAGAGCTTAAGAACAAATAATAAATCTTACAGAGTCCTAGAGGTGAATTTTCACAAAAACGATGCAGTCCAAATTATCCAATTATTATTATATACATATTAATTCTTTAAATAAACATCAATGTATAATATCTAGCATCGAAAATGATAAAAGGGCGGCTTGCACCAACTATCGCAAATTTTATCTTAAATTTTATTTAACTAAACGAATTTAAGACCCTAAATACATTTAACTTAAATGCGTTTAGTTGCGTCCTGCACCACGCAGTTCGGTGGCGATTTTAGTTAAACGTCATTAACGCGTCGGTAAAACAGTTACCGCGTGGTTACCACCATTAACGCGTAAATAAAACAGCTACGATGTTTCATTTTACTTGAAGTGTCAAAATATTTTGTGATAGTGTGTGTGGTTTAATAGTGTTTTCATTTATTTTATGAAGAAAAAGTTAAAGCAAATAGACATAATGATGAAATAAGACAAAAAAAGCTTCTGTTGTTGGAATTAAAAATAAAACAACTATCCGAGTAATTTTGTTTTTTTTTCTTTTACATATTATAATGTTTTAAAGTATTATTTATTTATTTATTTAGACGCCGTAAAAGGCTTTTACAATATACATGATTTATGTTTACAGTGGTTCACAGGAGCGAAACGGTATTATGTTAAACAGAATAATTACTGAGAAATTATGTTGAAAATTAAACAAAAATAACATCTGGTATACATAGGTACATTAGCATTTTTATTTTCAATCTGTACAGTAGTTTAATATTGAGGTTATTGTTACCTTCAGTATTGAAATTGGTTGAATTTGCTGAGAACTAAGAGTTAGCTCTATTGAATCAGGGCTGTCAGTAAGACATCTCATAACAATTTTGGGAAAAATTATAGTTTTGATTAAGTATATAAAATTATTAGATAACACTCTAACTACATTGATAATTACGACAGAGGTATGTTATTATAACCTTCTTATAGCTATATTCCGTGCAGTTGAACACAGAGAATAAGAATGTTGTAGGTATGATTAGAAGTTTACAACCTTGCAAAGTACTCCTCGATAAGGAGTGTTAGCTCCAAGTTACGAGCACCTCGCTGATGTTTTTATTGGTGTTGAATTTTAACTGAGGTTCAATTTCTTGCACTAATAATGATGTCGTTTCTTTACTGAGACGAAATCTTCTTTGAAACTTCTTGGCACTGAGTGCTTAAAATAAATTTGTTCTTGTGTTTACTTCTCTGACTATATTATAATTTATTTAAGTTTTTTGAAGAAATTATATTTCTATAATATAATTTCTTTATGATCGTCAGAATACAAATCCCAAATGTTCATTGTGAATACAAATTAAAATGAGATAGATTTTAACCACAATCAGAAATCGAAGGGATAACCTAAACATTTTTTGACAGTACTGCTTTATGAGTAGGGCTAAACACGTTTAACTCGGTTAAACAGCCGCTTTTGGGTATTTAACTTTGACAGTTCTTTAAACGCATTTAACGACTTAAATTTTGTGGTGCAAGACGCCAAGTCGACTTAAATCAAATAATGTGTAAAATGATATTTAAACCAAATTTAACTTATGGTGCAAGCCGCCCCAAGAGTATTAAAATAAGTAATCTTTTACCATTAATTTATAATAAATCTTTCGTAAAATATTTGTTTTTTTTTAAATAAGCTTTTTTATGACAGCATCTTTGCGTATCGATTTACTATTTACGAGAACTTTTTGCTATTTTAACATCTTCACAGTGAAAACACTAACTAATCATCATGCCGTTTCCCCACGGCGGTAGGCATAGAGGATTGACCGCCACACGAATGTCATATTCTTCTATTATTCTGTTGGCATATTACTCAAGAATTTTAATCACTTGATCGTGTCATCTTTTCTTCCATCATTTACTTTTTATCTCATATATTCTCCTTCATCTCCTTTCTTCGCTCATCCTACTTTCTAGGTTACATCTAATAATCGTTCTCTTATTAAGCTTCTTCAATATTCTAACATCAGCATTAAATTATTGTCATGCATAGTTATCGCATAAATATACCTCAAGGATCGCATTTCTAAATCAGAACATGACAAAATAACAAAATAAAAAAATTGACCGCGTAAAAGGAATTCATCCAAAACTGTTGCTTAATCAGTTTTGTCGTCAATCATTTTATAAATCACGCGACATGTTGACATAAAAAATGTACATAGCAATAAACAATTTTATACATCACACGACATGTTGACATAAAAAACGCACATCGCAATAAACAATTTTGTTTATCGAACACATTTTATGTAAAACATATCACGTGAATCGTAAAAAACGATGATTATCGCTCTGAATCAAAAATTTCAATTTGGAATCTTTGGAATCTGGAATAGAATCTAATGTTCTGAGATAATGCCAGTAGAGGGAAAAATTACTCCCCAGATTTGTACCGTCAACTGGGGTGAATGAATGCACATTGGGTGAAGCCTGCCACCGACTTGTCTTAAGAACGATACATCTTTTACTATTTTAATTTATTAAAAACAGGCTGATTTCATTATTATTATTGTTGTAGGTACTCAAGTAATTGGAATTACTACAGGATTTTTTTTTCTTTATTCAAAAAATAGTAATACATGATTCATTAAGTTGTAAAATAGGTATAGGTTAAATAGGTTTAACTGAAAATAAGAAAGAGATGAAAATAAAGATAAATTAATTTATTATTTTAAAAAGAAATTTTTAACAGATTTGAAATGAAAAAAAAAGAATAATAAAGCAAACGAACTTAATTTAATGATGTCAGGTATTCTTTAAAATAGTTCTTTCCCTTCATAAGTAACCAATTCTGAATATATAATATTATGTACATGATCACATACAGGAAAGGAATTGGAGTAGGTAAATCTTGTAAACATAAAGATAAAAATAAAAATAAGGTAGGCTACAAATAAAAATAATAGAAAATGCTAGGGATAATAGAAATAAAAAATAAGAATAATCGCATCAGCGTAATATAGAGTTTTTGTTAAAAGTTAATTTAGAGATAAAATAAAAATTTTACCCGAAAAATAGGAAAAGTTTTAAGTTGTAAGGCATTCTTTATAATATTTCCTTCGCTGAGCAAATAACCAGTTCTGTACACGAATGGCATAAAGATCATCAGTTTTCGATGTCTTAATATCAATACTCAGTAATATTAATATCAGTAAGTTAAACATTTTAGGCGATATTCACCTGAAAACAAAACACCAAAGATGTTTTGATTTAAAAAAAATATATTGTTTTTATTAATCGTTTTAAGAGTTAATTCTTCTTATAATTTTGGTTGGAATATTATAAAACAGGATTGCCACATTAAAAAAACTAAAAGCGCTGCGTCCACTTCACCCCAGTTGACTGTAGGTACCCCATTTTCGTGCAATTTAACCCGGTGATGTTTTTTACGGGTCGTTTGTTCTATTCCGTTTTCAAATTTGAAAAAAGCTTATGTCGGCATTCACGAAACCTTTTACATTATATGTGTTTTTACACTGAAGTGTGCTGCTGGCGTTTCCGTGTGGCCAAAGTAAACTAAAAAAAATCCTTATTTCTAGGGAAATACCAGATTTTTTCTTGAACTGAAAAAACAATTACACTGACCTGCCTGAAGAATGAGCACGATCGATTGATAAAGCCCTATGTCAATACTATGTTGAATTAATATGTTATGTATGGTCAGTTAGCGATATTTGCGAGCACGATCAAAAATTGATAAGAAATGTTCCAACGGCCAATAGACAAATTTCAGCCCGGCCTCCATAGTATCAGACAGTAAGTTAGTTTTTGGTACATCTACATCATGGATATTAAATAAAAAACAAGCTTCAGTCAATTGTCAATATATGCATCTTTTTTTAATAATATTGTTTTTAAGCAAAATTAGTGGCTTATTAACGCACGGAGTTGAACTAACGAAGCTCTTAGAATTGAAAAAAGTCGTATGCGCAATGAGTTGAATTCGTTTGGACCAATGACGCTACATTTTCTTCAGGCTTGGATAAACGAAAGTTCACACAACATGTTGTCAATAAAGACTTCATTAACTAATTAACTCTGTTAGTGTCAAAAAGTAAATGAGGACTGCCAATGCATATTAATGGCATGAGGGTTGGGTAGGAATCTAAGGATCAGGGTGTCCAGTCGAGGGCACCCATCACTTTACCGAACCGTTTTAAGGATCAGATGGATCTCTCTGTTTAAATGAAGTTACTATTAAATGGTTCTAAATGTCCCCGACTATCCCTGCACAGCACAACATGCATTTATATATACCAGAAACGTTCAAGTATTCTCATCCAAGGCAGTTTGTTCTTGTTCCTGAAGCTAGTGGAGAGACAACACAGAGAAGAAGAACATACAAAGAAAAAAGCAAATTTAAACATGGCAGCGAACAACACAAAAACAGAATTAGCTTCTTGTGGACAGTAAGCAACGCGATGGTAAGGTAGTCTTACGAACCCTTCAAAACCTCCCCGGCAGCACAGTGGCCAGACGTGACCCTTGTGAAGACGGTGGGATAGTGGGGAAGAGAATTCTGAAGAACCCTGGGGACTAAGTAACTCACTCCACCTGACAGGACCACAAGATAACTGAAAATCAGTGTGTCCAGGAGTGACAGACATATGAATATATCCCCGCCACTGCAACGCAAAACGATGGGTCGAGATACCATTTAGAGAGGTCAGAAAACCAGTATAAAATCATCGGTGGTTACACTTCTCTATCCGATATTTTAAGTTAATCGATTTCACTGAGCTTAATCGTCTGGGGCCTGGGAGTCGAAAGGTCTTATATTAATTGGCGACAACTGTTGTTGGCGTGTCTGTAGGACAAAAGTAAGCTTTCCTTGTTTAAGTGGTCGATTTCATTGTTTTATAAACAAAAAAATATGTTGCTTGTTGTTGACATCAGATTTATAAAAATCTTTAGAGATTAGACATGTTGGAATTACTGTCTAATGAGCGTTTTCATATGGGTTGTGTTTTCATGTGGATTTGTGATTAAAAAGGACGTGATCTATTGGTACGTACTGATTTTCGTACAGTTTAAGGCGGACATTATTTGACATACGTTATCTGTCATTGTTTAACATAATTATACTCGGGGTCACAAAAAACACAAAATTTTCAAAATCTTATGAGACAATAAAGCGACCGTTCTTTCGGATATGCAGCATTGTCGCCTTGATCCATGCCTCCGGATGAAGCCACCAGTCTCTTGAAACCGATGGAAAAACCGTTGAATGGCAAAAACGGATTAAGTTTAGTTTCCAAGCAACATCACATTGTCGCAACCCTGATTGCAGTAGTGACACCACTTGAGCGGCTTTGTCAGTACGATGTCTACTTTAAGGGGTTGTTTTCTATCTCTAATTATTCACATGTATCCCTATTCACCGTTCCCATAGTGAATGACTTACATTAAATTAAAACTGCTCCCTTTATAGCCCAGGAAGGTGACACAAGTTGTGGCACCTATAAAAAGTATGTGCGCAACTTTTTTTTTAAATTCCCGTACTCGGAAAATTTGTACCTTTTATGAACTGAAACTTTTTTCTGATAATAGGTCGTTAATGTACTTTCAAATTATTTCAATATTGTTTGGGTTAAATGTATTGGCTCGGGGAAATTTACGCTGGAAACTTATTTTCGAAGATGTGCGATTTTTCTAACGCCGAGTGTATATTTTATGAAAATGTTACTAAAGACAAGATTTTTATTCAAGTTACAAAAAATCAGTTTTCAGCCTTTGAAACTTGTTTATTGTTTATCTTATCCAGCAGATCTTGTTTATAAATAAATTATTTTTTTGTAAATTCAATAATAATTGTATTGAATAAGCAAAAGAAAAACTTGAAATTAAAATGAAGTTCAAATTAAACTTTATAACAAAAAATAATGATAAGTATTTATTACTGTGAATGGATTTTACTGTCCGGTATTGTGAATTTTGCGTGTATTTTTAAAGTTTTTTTGAAAGCAACGGCAAAGGAAAGTTACAGATGATTTTATGTTATCTTTGATAATGTTTGAGGTGTTGCAATTTTATGAAAATTTTACACCGTTCCAAAATACGATTTCCCCTCTCATGGCAACTATCAAAATCTGTATGAAATCGTAATAATGAAAATAATGATCGTGTAAAGAAGGGATGGGGATTTTTTTGGCCGTCGCGGGCCATATAGACTTTTTGGTTAAGCGAGAGGGATGACGGGGGGAGGAACCATTACATTCTAAACACAAAACTGGTTTTAACTTAAGAATGAATCCAAACAGTCCATCAGCATAAATAAAATATAATGGTGATGATTAAACCGCAACTAGCCTTTTATAATTACCCACGAAATATCTCCCATCATTTTATTATTTAACTATCTTAATAATGTGATACACCGTATGTATTGCATATGTGCATTTAGTTTTTGCGGTGTTTTCAGTAGGCCGCACCAAATGCTCGCGAGCCGCAATTTTCCAACCCCTGATGAAAAGCAAAGGTTTTTCATATGAGTCCCGATATAGTTTCCATATGGGAATCGGTATGAAAAAAAGAATCGTGTAAAACCACAATTACACAATTAACTACGAATCACATCAACACAAAGATTTTTCACATGGGTCTCATTAGATTTTCTACATGGGAACCATTATTTTAAAAAAACAACGTGTAAAATACTCATAATTGTAGTTAATTTAACAGTTAAACTGAATAAATACATTCAGCAAGCAATTATAAATTAGTTTGAAATAAATGTAAGTACATGTTTATATATTACTAACCTCTTAAAACTAAAAGATATCTAAAAACTTCTACAAACAAATAACATTAAATTCAATTAGCAAGAGAGCTAACGAGGTGATTTAATTTAATTACTCCATTTATTACAAGGTGTAAGAAAAACACCGGGCAAAACACAGCAGCCAAAGTCGGCACAAACACAGACCAGAGAACTTGCAAAAGAGAAGGGGAAGAGGAAGTTTGCTCCAACCGACAAACTTTGCACTATCTCCCCGAGTTGCCCAAGTTTCCCCTTAAATTAATAAGGAAAAACTGTGTTCACAATCACCCTGGGCACCACGCGCCATCGCCTCGTCTTTTACCCCACTTTAAATATAATATACATGCGTAGGTAAATCCAATGAAGAGATTTTCCGATAGAAGTGAACAGCGTATTCGTGTGCCCAAAGAAAGTCATTTTTTACTTTTTTTGCACAAGATTTCCAACTCTCCCAAACCTCTTGGGGTATGTTGTGGGGCTGAAGGTATTTGGGAGGGGAAGAAAATGGGAAAGAGAACGGTGGAGAAGATCCTAGATATTTAGATCTTGTCACGAATAATACTAAAGCCGTTTCAAGAAACATTTCGATTCTGAATTGTGATATTTTACTAGGGCGATATTGACAGTATTTAATCTGGACGTGCCGCAAGCATTTTTGTATAAATTATCTTATACTAGTGTAGACCCGTGAAAAATCACGGGAAAGTCTGATAATTGAGTTCCAATTTAAAAAATATATTATATCATAAAATAATTTTCTGTAAATATTATATTACCCATCGGTTGTCAGAAATCTTCACGCAATCAGTTCCAATTTTGAAAGTGACACTTAAATTTTAAGGAAATTTGTGTTCATTGTACAAAATTTCACGCAGGACTGACTAAATTACTATGTTTGATGAAAATGACGTGAAATATTACTATTATTAATCCCTACTATTCGAACAATGAGGAACAGATGTTCGATTTCATTAACCTGTCTAGAAACTAGGAGTCAAAAACTCGTGTGTAAACTGGCTACATAAGTTTTGTTTCAAATTATTATTGAACACACTTCTAGATTTTTCTTATGCAGTGCGTACAACATTATCTAGGTTCTCAATCTGTGTCTACTGGGACGGATTACTTTATTAAGACGACATAAAACTCCAATAACCGGGGTTTTCTCGACGCTCACATTTTAATTATTTCTTATGAACGTATTACTAAAATCTCAAATGTTTCTAGAAGGATCCCCACGGATGTAAGTTATTTATATTTAAGTTTAATAAAAACAGGATGTTACCATTAAAATATTTTTGTAAAACGTTTTTTATCTATAAAATTAGCGTTAAACACAAGATTTTATTTTTCTAGACAAAGAATTAGTAAATTCCCAAGGGATCCTTCTAGAAACATTTGAGATTTTAGTAATACGTTTATCAGAAATAATTAAAATAAACCTGATGGAAATATCGATTTTCTAGGCCTGCTAGGGCAAAGTCGATCGTGGGCCGTCCAGTACGCCGAATCGCGCACCGAATATTATTTTAACACAACTTCATCTCATATGTCGTTAAAATTCCCACTTAATTTTAGATATTTGATAGGGCAAATTCAACCGCAGGTCTTCCAATATACCTGGGCGTGCGTCGCATATTTTTGTGCACGACAAGTTCACTTACGTCGTTAGGATTCTGGCTTTATTTTAGGGCATTTTCTCGCCTCAACAATTCAGAAAAAAACTGTAAAACTCCGTGTAGTCATATTCGTATTGGTTCCTACTTATATAACTTTAATACCAAATTTTCAGTTCAAAATTTCCCTCCTGATACCAAGGTGTCACGCAGCGTTCCCAAGAACTTTTTTAGTTTGAAGTTTCTTACATGTTAGGAGTTGGTCAAAATTTTTACAACAAAAATGTACGGTTATTTGTAATCTAAATAACCAGATATATGGTGGTCCGATTTTTAACATTTTCAATGTTTTAATTTCGTATTTTATAATATATTTGTGTCATCAAATCAATCAGAAGGCCGTGGAAATCTCAAATCATGACCGAATCACGTAACTTTATGTTGAAAATTAAGAACATAAATATATGGAGCTTAGGGAAATTATTTGCCTGGGGTCCTTCTGTGTAGAGATAACGTAAATATCTCCAAATACAGGGTTTTCCAATAAGAGGTGTTATTTTGATATTCAATCGTAAAAGATCAATGGTTTCGTTGCTTGTGTGGCACGTAGCGCCTTCTTGTTGAATGTAAATGTTGTCCAGATCAATACCATCCAATTACGGCCATAAAAAATCATTAATCATCTCTCGATAGCGCAATCTATTCACCGTAACTGTTGCTCCAGCCTCATTTTCGAAAAAGTAAGGTCCAATGACTCCGCCGGACCATAAATCGCACCAAACAGTCACACGTTGAGGATAGAGAGGGTTTTCAACAATAATTCTTGGATTTTCTGAGCCCCAGATGCGACAATTTTGCTTGTTGGCGAAGCCACCGAGGTTGGAATGGGCCTCATCACTCAAGATGATTTGCATTTGATTCACTCAATTGAATTTTAATAATTTCAATGCGTTGTTGAAGCGTGTATCATTCCATTTTTATTAATGGCGTAGTATTTACTTGTCAAATATCAAAAAATGACAGCTTCAAAAGTAACATTTACCGAAAAAACGTGCTATTCAAAATAACACCTCTTATTGGAAAACCCTTTACCAATAGGTACAATAAAAATAAACGAGACGCCTTTCGAAACAGTTGGAAATCGGGCTGATTACTAAAAGCAGGAGGGTATAACTCAGATCGAAAATTGGAACCAAAATATTGCGACGTCATATGATGGTCTAACTATATACATAAGTTTTTTATTTGTTGATAGTATAATAAGTAGGATCCGAATGAGAATTGTAGTGTCCATATATTTGCACATCTATGGTTTTTTTGGACCAATTTGTTTCATACAAAAAGCCAGAATATATCGATTTAGTGAGTGGTTTATTTATGACTGGAAGTAAATTAATCAAGGAAAGAATAAGTTGTACAATGAAATCACTCTAAGATGGCGACTGTAACATATTTCATTTATTATTTCTCAGTCGTCAAACTTATAAGAAATGCTTTTACAAAAGTGGTTTGGCGTTTCTTAATTGTAAGGTCTTAAGGTCACATCAATAAAGAAACACTCTGTATTTTTTAAATATTTTTTTGAGTTCAATTCACATTTTAATTCTGAAGTTTTTAATTTCTACCCAATTTAAGGGAACGGCTTGGTCCCCATCTAATTTCTAACCAGTTTAAAGGAACGGCTTAGTCCCCATCTAATTTCTACCCAGTTTAAAGGAACAGCTTGGTCCCCGTCTGATTTCTACCCAGCTTTAGGGAATTGCTTGGTCCCCCTTCTCATTTTGCAGAGAACTGCTTTGTTTCGTTGGCCAAAATACAAGATAATATACCTATTTATTTTTAAAAATTGGTATAACCACCGCCATCTTTTATTAATACAGGCCGTGTTGTTGAAAATGAGCTGACAGTTAAACACAACGAACACAAACATACGCATGCTGAATTTTTTTTATATTTTAAGATGAGAAACCGGTCAGAAATTAACTCAACCATTTGGATTGCATTTTATAATATAAGACGTTGTCCTGCCACAGACCGCCTTCTATGTAAGGAAGTTAAAATTTGTGGATTTAGGTTGAAAACACGATAACAAAGCATTGACAGAAGCCTATGTTAAGGTAACCCCTGAGTAATGTCCTACCTTGTCAATAGATAAAAACTGCTTTATCAGTAGAGAAAACTGCCTTATCATATAATCAGTTGAGTCTAAGTAAGACGAGAGGGGGTTCAGCCGAGCTTCAAACCTGATTGCAATGTAGAGGGCAGTATTAGTTAATTTTAAAAATAATGAATTGTTTCTTCAATAGTTTCAAAATTACTTTGTGGCGTCATTTTAATTATATGAAAATGAAATACTTCGTATATCTCACTTTTAATTAATAATAATCTACATGTTTCAAAGCCAATGGCTTCTTCGTCAGGGTAATGAAAATTTTTGATTGCCTCTTATTCCAATTATCATTATCGTTAGCCTTTTCAATTAGTTCAAATCTGTCAGCGTTGAGCAAAAAGAGGTGGTGACCAAGGGCATAGCTGTAAAACTCACACGGGTGGAAGTGAGATCTACTCATCTATCATAACATCACTACATCATCAATCTGAGAGCGGATATGAATACTGTCACCCCAGATCAATTTATTGGGTAACCAACACCTCTGCCACGGGTCACTCCAAGTTATACGCTACGTTTAGTAAGGGTGACTTAGCAGGGATGCCCGGGTTCATGGGATGTGGTTTGTTCAGGTCCTGAAAATGGATGCGCAAGGCCAACTTAGTCGTGAAGGGGCCCGTGAGCACTCTGAAGTCGGGGGGCCGTTTTTGAAAACCAAAAACCTACAGGAAAACAACAATTTTGTTCTAGTTGTTGTTTAACTTAAGTTTTGGTTTTGGTTTCAGTCGAAAAACGAGTTTCGGCCGTGATTTCGGTTTTCGAACAAAATTCAGCCGAAACCTGCATTTGCGACGTGTTGGACCACGGCTTTACTCGGGAACTTGTGCATCCCTTAGAATAGCTTACACGTAATAATCTTGTTTAAAGCGTCTTAATGTTCTAAGCCTAGAGTTGGTAGTTTTAAAATATTATTTATTTTTGTCAAAGTTTATGGTTTAAGTAAAAAATATTTATTGTGTAGCCATTAGCCACAATGTGATATAAATACTATTAATGATAAGATTAATGGTATTTATTAAAGATTAATAACGATTAGATTATTTCATTATAGTCACATTAGCATGCATTGAACGACTTTTACAAAACAACGAACAAAAAAGCGATAAAAGTAAAACCAATTTTACAAATTTAACAATAAAAAAAATTAATTTCATGTCATACAGTGTTTTAAAACTTTACTTATCTTATAATCTTATGATCTTTTTTTTAAATTTTTTTTATAGTGAACACCTCACAAGAGTCCCAACTGCTCCCGTCTGGAGCCAGTGAGACTATGGCATCCCCAATTGGGGGATGTTGTGAGGCTGAAGGTAAGTGGGGAAGGGAAAGAGGAAGGTGGGGAAGTACCTGGCTATTCAGATCTAGTCACTAAACACGGCTAAAGCTATTTGGAGCAACGTTTCAATTCTGAATGGTGGTCTTACACCAGGGCGATACTGGTAGTATCTTCCACTCTGGAACGTGCCGCAAATATGCTATATATTATTTTAATTAATTAATTGTGAAATAACACAAATTAATCAAATAAAATTTATTTGCGCACGCCGGGTTCGAACCCGCGACCTTCGGAATGGCAGTCCAATGCGTTACCACTGGACTATGCCGGCCGTCATAGATCTACTCACACAAACCTTACAGTATATGTAAACTACATAAATACAGCATTTTCTAAGAGGAAACAGGTAGACTCCGTATATACAGATTTTTCTAAGGCGTTCGATAAGGTCTGCCACAAAATACTAATCAATAAACTTGTAAAATATGGGATAAGTGGTAATTTACTGGCATGGTTGATCAGTTACTTATCTGATAGATCACTTTTTGATTAATGACTGTCTATCCTATGAATTTATTGCTACCAGTGGAGTCCCACAAGGTTCACACCTGGGACCTTTATTATTTATCCTCTTCATCAATGACGTTACCAGCATTTTCTACAACGTCGAAGTTTTACTTTTTGCTGACGATATGAAGTTGTTTAGGGTCATTAATGATGTGTACGACTGCATAATCTTGCAATAGAACCTTAACAACTTTTTCAAATGGTGTTCTAGTAATAAACTGCAACTAAATATTAACAAATGCCAAGTTATGAGGTATCCAAACACCCAATAATGTATAATTATTCATTGTGTAATGTTGACTTAATCTCTGTTATGGAAATACTTGACCTAGGCATAATGTTTGATCAAAAACTCTGCTTTGTATCTCACATAACTTTTATCGCTAACAGGGCTATGAAAATGTTAGGTTTTATAGTAAGAATTTCCAAGGATTTTCAAAATATCAACACATTAAAAATTAAATTAAACAATTTGGTCACCTGTCTTTAATAATCACATTAATACCATTGAAAGAGTCCAACGCAAATTTTTGAGATGTATAATTTTAAGCTTGGAATTCCTCTAGAAACAATAGATTATGATTTCTTATTATATTCATTGAAATTGCTTAAGTTAAGTGATAGAAAAAAAAATTTTGATCTTATATTCTTTTACAAAATTATAAATTATCAGTTGGACAGCCCTGACATATTAATGTTGATTCAATTTCATGCACCTACCATTAGATCAAGGTCCTCTAGTATGTATTATTGTGACAATTATACCACAATCTCAGGATATAACTCAGTTATAAACAGATTGCACACACTTGGGAACTTTTATGCTAAAATCGCAGATACTTTTAATATTCCCCTTGTAAAATATAAAGCTGCACTAATAACACATTTTAACGCCACTTATTTTAATGAGGTCACTACATAACAGGCTATTGTCATTGCTTCTTTCTTTGCTGTTATTTTATTTGTTATGTTTTTACTAAATTTAATTCTTTAATTTTTTTTCATTAAAATTTAATACTGCACTATGTATATGTAAAAAAATAAAATAAAAACTTTGTATGTAAATGACACTTGTGCCGTAAATTCTAAATAAATAAATAAAAATAAAAAAAAATAATGAACATCTTAACGCTTAGTGGTTATTTAATAATAGGTCTCGGTTTCGGTCAAAACAAGAATAGGAGCCGAAAATCGGTTTCGATTTCGGCTGAAAATCAAGTTTTGGCCGGTCACTAAAAAGCACTCCGTGAAAGTTAATAGGCGCTTTGAATTGTGGCCGCGATGTTTTTATTTTATTTTATGTAGATGGGATTATAATTAAATTGGGATTATATGGAGAGCGAACGGGCACGTTACTTATAAGTGCTAACGATATTTTAGTGGATGTCAACTGTCAAATATATTTGTCGTGTTCGATCTTGTCGACGAATAACCTATATCATTGATTACAGACTTTAATCGCGATGCGAGAACTTCAGATAGTATAAGAAACGAAAGAAGCCGTAACTTATATTACAAGTCAGTTGATACGTCGATGTATAAAATAGTGCTATAAGAATGCCAACTAAGAGGGTGGTAAAAAGGGAGCTTTTTGTGTTGCGAAGGCATCACTTCGAAAGCTTTTACTTAGAGTGGAGGATATCGGGTTACTTCAGCATTATATCCCTCCCGGGAATTCACAACACTACGCCACTGGGAACACTGTTTAGTTTTTAAATACTTGGTATCTCAAGAATGCGCTGTAACTTTAAGTGAAGTTGGGTGTCAACAAACAGATTTTCATGCGTGTGTACCTACATAATATTTAGTCATAGAATAAGGAAGAAAATAATAATGCCGTGTGTTTGTTTCGGCGAGGTTTTTATAAGGCAAGATAATGCTTCTAATTATGCTTGGAGATCGATTATAATATTGACAATAAACGAGAGAATGATTCTTACGGTAGGTAAAGATGGAATGGATCCTCCTGCGGTATTGTTGATTTCCCTATGTAAATAATAGGAAATTCCGTAAAGTTGCAATGTAATTATTTCGTCTGAATTCTACAAAAAACCCATCCATCCCATCATTTCAAAAATAAAACTTTAATTAAAATCAAAAGTCTTGGACTCCATTAAACAATAAATCGGATTTACAGATAGTCTCAACCGAAATTAGTATTTTTATATTGTAATAATAATAAGAATTTATTGCAGAATGTATGCGGGGTGGTGCAATGCAATACATTCCATATTTTAAAATAACATACAATTAACAAAATATACACAGATAGGCAATGTGGAATAGAAATAAAAAATGTATGAAAGCAGCCGTTTATGGAGGATATTTGAACATCTCCCTTCTCCAGAGGGACATCAGGGGGAATCCATCCAGGCAACCATGGCAGTGATGATTGTATTATTTGATTGGCGTAGTCTGCGCCATAAGCTTCCAATGTGGTAGCGGAGAAGCGCTCTGAAAGAGTGCACTCGTCCCTTCAGGAACATTTCCGTGGCGCTACAGTATCTCAGTAGGCGGAATAGTTAGCGATACACATTATTGTACTCGACTTTTAGCTTATGCCATTGAGATGCTGTGTAATCTACATAATTTTTATGAATATAATAAACTTCTGAACGGTTTCTCGTTCATACCCGATATACTGCTCCAGACAATTTCACACGAGGCCGCCAACACGGTGGAGAGCTAACTAAACAATGCTGATGCCCGGGGAAGACTTACTCGGTTGATTAAATGCCTCCCAGGAAGGTGGTTATTTTCCACACGGTATATAATAAATTTCAGAAGTATTCCGACCAATGTTTGTTCCAGGAAGCTTACAGCGCTGTTCAAACTTCTGCCTTAAATTATCTACAAGCTCTGCAGGTACTCTGTAATGTAACACTGAAAAGTTAAACCCTAGAAGTGTGATTATTGATTGGAATCCCTTTAGAATCTTATCTCATCTGAAGTTAAAAAAAACTAATTTTTTATTGTATGTATGAAAATCATATTACGTTTTCATGCTATAATACTGTTATATATAGATTACAAACCATTATTAACTATGATGCTATATTAGCTGATGTTTTCAATAAGCCTGTATTGAAGTACAAAGTTGTACTAATTAAACATTTTAGCAGTGCCTATTTCAACGAAGTCACTGTATAACAAAGGCTTTTTTTTATTTTCTTTTTTTCTTTCATTAACTTTGTACTTATATATTCTTTGGTCTTGTTTACTTAAATATGCATACCATGTTGACTGTATTATAAATTACTGTACGATCGATAATCATCCATTTACAGTACAAAATATTTTTTTAACATTTTTATCATTTAATAATATTTTAATTATAAAATAATATAATTCTTTTTATTTTATGGTCAAGTTATTAAAGAATAATTTATTGCATATTAATATAATATCTACTGTTTCAGAAATTTCATCAACCCCTCAGACCTCTGGCATATTCTGCTGTAGTGACCTTAAGGTCGGAGTATTTCCGATTTGCAACAAGATCCAAATTAATGGAATATTTCTGTACGTAATCGAAAAGCAAAACCGTTTGTTAAAAGTGATGAAATGGGCTTTCAAGTTTGAAAGCAAATATAATTTTTTTAAAAAGCTAATTTGTTTTAAGTTTCCTATAAAAATAATTAAATACACAAAGTTACATCATTTTTTTTCTCGAATTGTGGTAGGAATCTTTGGTTCCTTCGAAGTGTACAATTGAATAAAACTGTTGTTAACTTATGGATTTGAATGTAACGCGTGGTCTTTTCTCTTTCTAACATTGTTTATGACAGTATGGGAGACACAATGATTTCTGATACATATGAGCTGTTGTATCCAAAAGCGAACAAATTAGCCTTACGGGTTAAAATCACCATTCCTCTTGTCATGCCATGCTGTGCTAGAACATGTGTTCTGCCGTGTGGTATTTTAAACAATAACGACGACTACGGCTGATTTTTTACGCACGTGTATTTACAGCATTCAAAGGAATGGAATTAATGATTAGTTATGGTTCATTATATTGTTACAATATACTGTCAAATTACCCATCTGGTAACACATCTAATACTTATTTTTTCTTTAATTTTGAAATATTTTGTGTTTGTATGTAGAATTACTTTATGTTTATGATACTCTTATATTTGCTTCACTCAAATGTAAATTGTTAACCTCGATACAGGCTTAGTCCTAGTGTGGTTGATTTTTATGTGAAAAAAAAGTGTTTTATGTATAGTGAGATACAATAAATAAATTAATGGGTTATCAATAGAGCTACCTACTATAATATTAATACTAAGTACTATAGTTTCTGTTCGTTTTTAATAGAAAAGCTTAAAATTGAGCTTCTTTCGCACACTTCTTTCAGTTTATATTTTCAGTGGGTTAAATTATATCTACGATTGCGTGATTTGGTTGAATTTACAAAACAAACAAACATTAATCCGCAGGTCTAAAGGTGCTATTGTCAGAAATGTCTATCAAAGACAATAATAAATAATACTATATAATTACGTAACGTAAGGATTAACTTAACCAAACTCGTTAATTTGCTTTGTATGCGTGTTGTTGGTTCGTAAGTAAATAAACCTACCTGTACAGTCGCTCTGAAATCTTTTTGTAATCCTGATAAATTGAAACATAAGCATAAATGCTGATAAAAACATAAACCGTAAATAACAGTATTATTTAAAAAGATAATTTCTTTAATTGCAGAGGACATTTGGATAAAAAAATGTTTAATAATTATAAACATAAATAATCAGAAATAATATCTTGTAAGTATGTTTTAAATGGTTCCATGATAACCTAACACAATGACAATTCAACACACTTTTAAAAAGTGATATAAAGTCGTTAGAAACGATGAAAAAAAATTGACCTTACCTAACCTAACCTACTTAACCCAGTTAATAATGTTTTTATTTGATCACTTTCCATGACTTTATATAACTTTTTAAAGATGTGATGAATTATCAGTGTGATGATTTATCCGGTCACCGTTTTAAATATCGAATTTGTTGTTTTTTTTTTAAATTTGATGTAGATGCACCAGTTTTCTGCTGTACCACTAATTTCCAAATACCGTGTATGTGTTCCTATACATATTATGAAATTTTGTAATTATCAGTAATAATAAAGTCACAATAATTGTGAGAAGTTATTACAGATACACATAACAGAAATTATTTCTGTTATGTGTATTTGTTTTTATGATTTGTCTTACCTTTCAAAGTTTATTATAGAATACCTTAGCAACGCTTGCTCTGAAACTATATTCAAGAATCAAGATACAGCGTAAATTACTGCTGCGTAATACAATCCAATTGTCTTACAAATCTATTTCCCAATAATGGTGTCCATTGTTAGTGGAGGGGAGCATTGTTCAGTCTTCTATCTTCACGGGGTGAAGTAAATTGTTATAGCGGTTCATTAGGCGATTTCTCCGTGATTCTAGGAGTATTTCTCCGTGATTCTAAAGTATTTCTCTGTGATAACGGGAGTATTTCTCCGTAATTATTGATTAATATTTCTCAAACACTGAATTGGTTATGAAATAAAAAAGTTTTTTTTTCATTTCACTTTTTACATTCACTCAACATTGGCCTCTATTGAAATAATTTTGTCTAAGTCATCTTTGGAGATATTTTGCAATTTTTTGAAAATTGGGTAATGAGTATAATACTTTAGCGTAATAGATTTTCAAAAGTAACTGAGATGTTAGAGGAACTAAGTTAGCAAACAGTGAAACAAATACCTTGAACGCGATGATATTTATGCATAAAATAATAAATAAAAAGTTAGCAAAATACTTATCACACAAAATTTATACAATAAGAAAATGAGGACGTGCTACGACATCAGGCTACTCAAAAACGACGAAGCGAATATGCAATAGTTTACTATACAAAGAGATGAAGTATTACAATACACTGCCGGAAACTATAAAGTCTGCTTCAATGGTAGATTCAGATGAATTGAAGGAGCCACATGAAGCATCAACGGAAGATCAGTAAGAGCTACATGAAGCATCAATGGAAGATTCAAGGTGTATTGTAAGAGCCACATGAAGCATCAACGGAAGATTAGTAAGAGCTACATGAAGCATCAATGGAAGATTCAAGATGTATTGTAAGAGCCACATGAAGCATCAACGGAAGATTAGTAAGAGCTACATGAAGCATCAATGGAAGATTCAAGGTGTATTGTAAGAGCCACATGAAGCATCAACGGAAGATTAGTAAGAGCTACATGAAGCATCAATGGAAGATTCAAGATGTATTGTAAGAGCCACATGAAGCATCAACGGAAGATTAGTAAGAGCTACATGAAGCATAAATGGAAGATTCAAGGTGTATTGTAAGAGCCACATGAAGCATCAACGGAAGATTAGTAAGAGCTACATGAAGCATCAATGGAAGATTCAAGATGTATTGTAAGAGCCACATGAAGCATCAACGGAAGATTAGTAAGAGCTACATGAAGCATCAATGGAAGATTCAAGATGTATTGTAAGAGCCACATGAAGCATCAACGGAAGATTAGTAAGAGCTACATGAAGCATCAATGGAAGATTCAAGATGTATTGTAAGAGCCACATGAAGCATCAACGGATGATTAGTAAGAGCTACATGAAGCATCAATGGAAGATTCAAGATGTATTGTAAGAGCCACATGAAGCATCAATGGAAGATTCAATATGTATTGTAGGAGCCACATGAAGCGTCAAATCAAAGATTCTAGATGTACTGTAGGTGCCATATTTAGAAAGAAAAAATCTGTACATAATTCATAACTAATAATATAATATTCATATTATTATTCATAGTTGTCATTGTCATTGAAAACGGATCATTTTTAACGACTTTATTTTTAGCATAATGTTATTTTTTACGTGCGGTTTCAATGAATGCGGGCCGATAACAACGTTGCCACCTCATTTTCAGCAAGCTTGCAGCGAATTTATCAGGAAAGTTTGTACCGCACACTAAGAATTGTTAGTAGGTATATCTTTCTGTATGAAAAAAAAAAGTTGGAATTTCCGAAGCTAATCATCTTTTTTACTCCTACCATCATGTAGAGTCACCTTCCGAAGTAAGTGCCCGGACACCCTGTATGTTGATGGTCAAGAAGATCAAAGGGATTTTTACAAGAAATTGGATACAAACGTATTTACTCGCATTAGCATAATTTTTTTATTTAAATACTGAAGACAATATTAGTGATTTTTTCAAACGAAAATCTGAAACAGAAAAATCAGAAAAGGAAACGGTCACATCTGGGACTCGAACCCAGGACCCTTGTCTTTCCGGGACAATGCTCTACCAACTGCGCTAATGGGACCCTATCCTATTCGGTCACTTTCAACTGTATCATACTTCGAATAAGAACTACCAACGTTGTCTTCATTTTCAAATGAAGACAACGTTTTCTGTTTCAGATTTTCGTTTGAAAAAATCACTAATATTGTCTTCAGTATTTAAATATTATAATTTGAGGTTTTACTCAATAAGTTATTCCGAAAAATAATAATTAATTTTTTTATCCTGTTGTTTTTATAACTTCTAATTTTATTACTCCACAACTTCAGTGAATTTTGATAATCTTCAATAAAGAATGTAGTTTTTTCAATATTCCACTCCACGTCCCATGATACAGCCGAACTGATTTACAAACTGTTGAATAATGGCGACGGCAACGGCAACAACAAGCAAAATGTAGCATGCGACAAAGATACTTGCTTCTTGTCGATTTTGTTCCTTAGATTGAAAGTCTGTGAGAAGCATGCGTCATTTCCGCAGGCCATATATTGCCTAAATGTTGCATCAGTGGAATTGAGCTTTAATATCTTGAAATGAATGACGTTCAAAATTCCTAATGGAAAATTTTTCTTTGTTTCAGGTATGTTTCCACAAGTCAAAGTTACGTATTAAGAAAATACTGCTAAGGTGAGTAGATACAATATCAATAATATCAATAATCTAACCTTTCATGTATCAAAATAAAAGAGAGTCCGTGGGTTGGTGACTGTTTTTTTTTACAAATCTATGATGCTATTCCGACATGTTGAAATTTCGCATAAGATTAATATTTTGAATATGTACATAATATTTCGAAAAGCAGAATTTTGAAACTTCTTCATCAAATTTTGCAAATTTGTTTAAAATCAGAGGAAATTTACTGTCTACACCTTATTTCGAAAAACTCTGCCTAACGAGCAACTCCGGGAAGCTATAGACCCTTAAAAATTCGTAGTAAGCATTCAAAACGAAGAAGAATATTGTTTGAAAGGGAGATATGTAAATACAAAAATTAGAAAGAGCACGCTAATATTAAACAAAACGATAATAATTAAGCAAAATTGTGAAAATATTTAATGATACACTACTAGAGAAAAAAACTGTATTGACAGATGCTTAAGTTGCATTTGAAGATACACTGTAATTTTTTTCCATAACTATGACATGTTAATTAACAGAACAGTGTTTTTAATGATTTTCCGAGCATACTTTGAGATTTATTTCTGTGGAGGGATTTTTATATAATTATCGTTTCAGCTCTACAAATGTTCAGATATTATCTTCAAAAACAACACATATTTTTCCAGGAACATAAAAACTTGAAGTGTTCAAGAGAAATGTGTTATAAATCGGTAGAAATTGGGAATGCGGGGGCTAAACATAACTCATTTATCAAAATATTCTCTTTCGCGTAATGAAAATAAATAAAGATTGTAGTCACATGTCAATAGATTACACGAAAAGAAAAATGAATTTGAACCATTTAAAATTTAAATCGAAACCTCGAAGGATTGAAGCTCTTGATAGAGATATAACTGTATTGAAATAATTGCCTTCTACAAGTAATTATTGTGGTAAAGATGTCCAGCGTTGAATCCCCATCCCTTACCCAAAGTAAGTCATCAGTCTTGGGGAGGAGGACAGTTTACCCCTAAGGGTTGGACATTCGACACAATGACCAGTCGACCATTATGACGGATTACCCTGCTTTAGATGGAGCTATGTAACTCGGTTACTGATTGCTTGATCTTTGATGGGATTAAATATTTATTTGTGGAACTGAAAATCACACCGATGAAAAGTGTTGGAAAAATTTCCCTTTACGGACTTTGACATTTTTGGGTATGCTATGTGAAAGTTCTTTTTAAGGAGAGGAAGGAATGAACGTTGTTCTTGAAGAAACCCGTATTATAGGAGGGAGAAAACACAGAGGACGACAAAACGTTTCACTGCCGGGCTGTTGAATTCACGAACAAATAGTGGAAACGATATTGTGGGACTACTTTATTTCCCCCCACATGTGGCAATACTAACGCGAATTAATCCGCTGCTATACGCAAGCGAGCATGAGAAGAGAAATCTCGATTCCTGTTTTAGCGTTCCCGATCTCTCCCGATCTGGCACCTCATGCAACTGTTGGGGAAGCTGAATACACCTCACCCTATGGCAGAGGTGTTGGTCCTCCAATAAATGATTTCCGGGCGGCGGTACACAAACCCATCTCCCGAAATTGAGATGGTATTGTAATAGATTATGTAATGCAGCCAATATCACACGAGTTGGCATTTGCTTCCCAAATATAGCAGTTTACCAATAGTTAGTTTGAATGTGTGAGGCGGTAAACGCAGCTTATTGAATTTCAGCAGAATTGATTGAGCCACGTTGAGTACACTGTAAACTGTGCTTTACTACAATGTGCAATCAGGGGCGGCGCATTTATATTTAATATGTGCACTCGGTGCGGTGCACAGGGGCGGCCGATCTCGGATGGAACCTTCCTCTCAAAAGAGTGGACTTAACCGCACTGAGCCAAATACCAATTGGGTAGAACCTATATTTATTAAATGCACAAATGTCCGTGTTTGTATCAGTGATTGCCAACAAAGGTTGATAGAATGCATCGTCGTCGACAAAGCGTCTCTCAGTGCCGAGTTTCAGCTCGATTGGATGTTATTCTCTACAAACGGAGGCTAAATATGCCTTAACTCCAAGATTACCTACTCTTTTAAGAGTTTAAATTAAAAAAAATATATAAAAATGATCCTGTTCTGACTTACATATGGGAAGTGGTTACATCGATAAAGCAGGAAGTTACTGTGCATTGCTTCAGTGACAAATCAAAGTTACAACAGATACATCTATTGATATATATTTTATTTTTTTATTTTTATTGTGAAAAACTGTTTACATATTTAACCAATTACATTCCACAATTTGTAGTTAATAGCTTAATTATAATAACATTAATTAAATAATATAATAGGTACATTAATAATGAAAGGTGCTAAAGAATACCATTATTTCGCTCTTGAAATAATAGTATTCTGAAAACAGCCTGTGTTGCCTCTCTCTGATGAAGTTATCGGATAAAAGTGAACTGATAATATTGAAAAGAACAGTAAATTATTAAATTTACAGGTGCTCGGTTATATTATAAGCCGTTAAAACCACAGTCCGCCGCAAGCCTTGGTTGGTTCAGTGGTCTAAGGCGTCACCTGAATTTGGTGCAGACATTTGATGATCCTAGGATCGAATCTTACCAAATCCAGAATAATAAAATAAAAGCGATTTTTATTTTATAATTTATAAAGTTCAACCAATATACCTAATTCGATTATCATCGTAGTGTCGCTATAAGGCGGGAAGTAAATATATTATTCAAGATGCACTGCAGAGTATGTCCAGAAGCCGTCCTTTCAGACGATTCAATATTTGTGTGTGCGACGTGTAAAGGCACCTATCATTTAGCCTGTGGAGGCATAAATGAGAATACATACCGTCGATTTACTCAAGAAAGGCGTGCCCAACAGAAGTGCAAGCAGTGCAAAAAGGATACTCGCTCAGCCGCCTCAAGTGCTACTATTTTAACGGAGGCCACCAGTGATACCGCAACATTGGAACCATCAAAAAAAGTGACCAACAAAGCTTCAACGCCCACCTACCAACCATCAACTAATCTAGAAGAACTGCAAGAGTTAGTCATTTATAAAACGACTAATTTGGAAAAAAAACAAAATGATATTTTGGACCAAAATAATAAAATTCTAGAAAATATCCAATTCATAAGTGCGCAGTATGAGGACTTTCTTGCCAGATTTCGTAACATGGAGCAACGGAATGATGAGCTCACGAAGAAGAACGCCGTTTTGGAAGCCAGAATTACGGTCCTGGAGAATGGTCTAGAATTTCAAGAGCGTGCCCTCAAAGCAAATAATGCCGAAATAAGAGGCATTCCTGAAATCAACGGGGAGAATTTACAAGACGTAATGTTCAACATCTGCCAGACTACAAAATCCTCGATTCAAACTAAAGATATCGACTCTATCTATCGGTCAGCTAAAAAAAATAATAAACAGAATCATCCGAGAGAAATAGTTATCAAATTAAAGACGAATCTAGCTAGAGATCAGCTGCTAGCGGATGTGAAAAATTACAATAAAAATCAACAAAATACCGAAGACAAACTTAACACATTGAACATTGGAATTGCCGGTCCTCGCTCGCCTATCTACGTTTCCGAACAACTGACCTTTCGATCAAAGCAACTCTGGTTTAAGACACGCCAATATGCCAAGGAACGTATGTTTCGATTCGCGTGGGTTAAAGGAGGGAACATATATATTAGAAAAGAGGCGGGATCAAATGCTATTCTCATTTCCGATGAATCAAAATTGTCAACACTGTGATAAAATTGTACCAATTTCGCTCTCGAGGTATATTTCGTCTCGCTTGTTTACTATTATATTTAGTCGTTGTTCCCGCTTCATCAAGTCTATTGCTTTCCACTACCTGCTAGGAACTTGTATTATCACCAGCTTCATAGTAATTTTAGGTGTCAATAAAACTAAATTAGATATTGTATTAAAACTTATATTATGCGAAAGTTTATCACAGCACCACGTTAATCAAAAATATAATAACTATGTTACGCAATACTACACTTATTTAAAATATACTAAATATGTTTCGTTTACCATATGATAATTATAATGATTCCGATATAAATTATAACACAAATGTTATTTATGATCTAAATAATCTAAACAAATACAATTGGGGCTCATATAGTCTAAAAATCATTCATCAGAATATCAGAAGCATTTCAAAAATCGATGATTTTTTATTATTTCTTGATCAATTTAATTACTCATTCGATGTTATAATTTTGTCGGAATGTTGGATAAATAAAGAATACACCTCCAAAATTATACAAAATTACTCTGAATATCACACTAACATAAGTTTAAATAAATCAAGTGGAATCGTTGTTTACATCAGAGACGGAATACAAGCACAAGTAGATGAAATTTTATTATCACAAGCAAACTGTCTGAAAATTGTTTTGAACAACAACTTATGTATCTTTGCAATCTACAGATCACCCGCTTTCCAAAACATCGACACTTTTTTGAGCTCACTTCAAGCAATCATCAATAGTTCAAAAAAAATAGAACGTCAAATCATCATAGGCGATCTCAATATTAATACTATTCCCGAATACCATCGTCAATATAACGATTATTTATGCCTGCTTACTGAAAATGGATTCATTCAGACAATTAATAGCCCTACTCGAGAACAGGGCATGAGTAAATCTTGCCTAGACCATATCAATGTTAAAAATGTTAACCTAATCAACTCATTTGTTTTTCACACTACAATTTCAGACCACTACACCACAGCTCTCTGTCTTAAAAACAAACCTCCCACTGATGCTAAAATTAAATATGTCCCTCGAACAAATTACAATAACTTAGTCGAAGACTTGCGATCAGAAACCTGGCAAAACGTTCTAGACCAAATTGATACTGACTCAGCAATGAATGAATTTATCACAAAATTACATTCATATATATCTAAACACACTAGTCACATACTCATAACAAATAATCAAGTAAAACTCACACCTTGGATCTCCCCTGGCCTTGTCAAATCTATTCACAGAAGGAATCAATTACACGAAAAGGCGAAAAGATGTCCTGAAAATATTTTAGTACAAGCTCATTATAAAAAGTATAGGAATTTATGTAAACATTTAATTAAATCGACCAAAGAAAATTATTATAAAAAAAATATTTACGAAAATAACTGTACGCCAAAACGTCTGTGGGAAACTTTTCGTAATATATCTAAAACAAAAATTAATAAATCTTCCGAAATTAAATCGTTGTACATTAATAATATAAACTGTTCAGACCCAAAAATTATGGCAAATTTTGCCAATAATTATTTCACTTCAGTGGGAGTCACTCTTGCGAAAAAAATTCTTGATAAACTTAATACTACTGAAATTGATCTCGCTAAGTTTACTACCTCTAATTTCGGTCATAAAATAGACAATGTACAAACAACGACAAACGAAGTCATGAAAATAATTGACGATCTTAAGTCATCAAATGCTTGTGGTCCTGATAAAGTCTCATCAAATCTGTTAAAACTTATTAAATCCTCAGTCGCAATACCGATCGCGTTCATTTCGAATCTAAGCTTTAAATCAGGAATATTCCCCAATCATTTAAAACATTCAGTAGTTATATTGCTTCACAAAAATGGTGACAAATCGCATGTACATAATTACCGGCCAGTTTTTTTGCTAAATTCGGTCTCGAAAATTATTGAAAAAATTGTAAAAAATCGCCTTAGCACATATCTGGAAGATAATAACATTCTTTCTAATAGACAATACGGCTTCCGACCAGGTTTAAGCACAGAAAACGCTATCGCTAACCTGACAAAAATCATCTCTAATAATATCGATGGAGGAATTAAATGTACTGCACTATTCCTGGATCTAGCCAAAGCGTTCGACACTATATCACATAAAATTCTGTTGAAAAAACTACAGTGCGTTGGAATACAGGGTCAACTATTAAAGTGGATGGTTAGTTATTTAGAAAACAGAAGCCAAAGAGTGAACATTAATGATACTCTAAGCGATTCAGCAAATATTAAATTTGGTGTACCTCAGGGAAGTACTCTAGGACCAATTTTGTTTAATATATATATTAATGAGCTATGTAACAGTTCCCTTGCCGACCACATTATTACCTTTGCAGACGATACGGTCTTGTTATTTGAAGGTAAAAACTGGAATGAAGTTCACAGTAAAGCAGAAGCTGGTATAAACAGTGTTAAACAATGGCTTGATAATAATCTACTCACACTCAACACGGAGAAAACAAAATTCATCCGCTTCAGTGCAACTCAAGCGGGACAACCGAAAGAAACACAAAACATTATTATACACCACTGCAATAACCTAACTACTTGTAATTGTAACACCCTAGAATGCGTAGATAGTATAAAATATCTAGGAATTATGATAGACAAATTTCTGAGATGGGACCTACATATAGACTCAATTTCCACAAAAGTCAGAAAACTTACTCATCTTTTCCTGGGCATTAGAAATATTCTCTGCATAAAAGATCTTAAATGTTTATATTATGCTCTGTGTAACTCATTACTTGAATATGCATCTTTGGGATGGGGCGGATGTACCAAAACAATACTGGATCCCTTAGCAAAAGCACAGAAATCACTGCTAAGGGTCATCCTAAAAAAACCATTTAGGTACCCCAGTGATGTATTATTCAAAGAGATACGAGTTCTTGATGTCAGGCAACTATACATAAAAAAAATTATATTACACACTCAAAAACAACGTCACCACTACCCCTCCATTGATCATTATCACGACACTAGACATTCAAGGAGGAATCCAGTTGTTCCACCTACTACTATGACATCCTTTGCCCAAAGACAATTCTATTACCTTGGTCCAAAATTATTCAACCTCTTACCCGATTTATGGAAATCGAAAAGCATAAGCATTCTGCGTAAATTAGTTTATTATTGGCTTCTAGACTTGGGAAGAGTCGAAAGCGAACTTATGATGACCAACAGATAAACAAAAATGTTCTGTACTCACATTTATTCATTGTTATTGGCAGTTAAATAAAAAATTCCTACCATGCATCTGATTTATACAATGCGATTGATAATTTTTGTGATTGATAATGTTTATACAATATGTTTTCATGTACCTTGTTTATATGTTTCTTGATTATGTATATTATATTATATGTACCTTGATTATGTAAATTAATACACAGCACAGTAACAGCGATCAAATTAAGAAACCCACCTAATATTTTTCTTATATTGTAACTATAAATTGAATTAATCCAATATGTTATCATGTACCCTGATACAGTGTTCCTTAATTGCATATTATTACATGTACCTTGATAAGATTTATCAGGTGTTTTCAAAAAAAAAAACTAATATTCGGGTGTACAAATATGTCTGAAAAAGTTTTTATTTTGATTACTTTGATAAATATATATGTATATAGAATATATTACTAGCGTAACTATTAATGTAAAGTATGGAAATATAATTCATAACAGCAGCGTGTACAAATGTTAACTAAACCAGGCAATTTGGCTGTCCTAAAACGGGAAAATTTCCTAGTTGGACAGCCAAAGCTTCCTTAATATGTATGTAATTATTTGTATCTAATAAATAAATAAATAAATAAATAAATAAACATAAAGTGACAATTTTTTCAGAACAACAGGATTGAAAAAATCTGCCCGTTTAGCAGCTTGGAAGATGGAATTTGATGTATTATCGATGAACAAATATGTAGAAATCGTAGCTTCAATAATTATTTAATATTCATACACTTGTATAATATTTTTTTAATAGAAAAACAAAATTTTTCGCGATACGAATAACCTTCGACTGCCTCCGTGGTAGTGGGGTGAGGCTCTCGACTAGCGAATCGAAGGCCGCGGGTTCAAATCCCGACGTGAGTAAATAATTTTATTTGATTAATTTGTGTTAATTCACAGTTAATTCACTAAAAATAATATATAGTGTACTTACAGCACGTTCCAGAGTGTAAGTATTGCCCTGGGTTATGACCACCATTCAAAATTAAAATGTTGCTTGATATGACTTTAGCCGTGTTCGGTGACCAGATCTGAATAGTCAAGTACTCCGCCCACCTTCCTTTTCCTCGTATCTTTCCTCTCCACAGCCTCATAACAATTTTGGATGCCACATTCATTAAAAAAAACCTAACAAACCACGAAATACTGTCAGGTTATTCGTAACCTAGGTATGTTTGAATTTATTTCAAATTAAACATGGAAGAACCAGGACGAAGTTGCCTGGAGGCATCTATTGAAAAGATAGATCCTTAATTAGGAAAAGAAATTAGAGATACAGGAAAGGTAGTTTTTTTAAATTTCGCAAACAGGCGTCTGTACCACTTGCGGCGACTCTGGTACGCTGTGCATTATACAATGTAAATTCACCCCGAATTCGGCGATGTTTCCTGTTTGACATCGCTCGAACTGCAGTATTAGCTATACGCTATTACGATTCGCAACATGACGCAATCAATATTTACATCGTATCGTACCGCAGATTGATCTGCTAAAGAGATTTGCATCCACAACTGTTCAGCTGGTTTTAATCGCGATACCATAAATGAGTTTGATTTCGATCAGGTACTAATGTTGTCACAGCAATATTTACATTTTAGATAACGGCCAGCTTTCAATTCAATTCAATTCAATTTGTTTATTCATTTCAAAAACATTACAAAATTGTTAATTTCAATGCGTTTTTAAAATATTTTTATAATAAGAATTCTTAGATTAATATTAACAGTGTGTATATCAACTATACCAGTGATAATAGAGCTTGTCTTTTTAAGGGAGCTTCATTGATGCAAAATATGTCGATATCCGAATTGATTCTGTTCAACAGCAATATTGCTCTCCCCACAGGCATGACCATTGGCAAGTTAGTTCTGCAGGCCGGGAGATAAAATAGTCTATGTTGTTGGTGACGTAGATAACCATCGGGAACATAGAAATGAATGATCTCCATGATGACCGTGTTTTCAAACCATCCACGAATCAGTCTAAAGAAATGTGTAGCAATGCGCACATCTCTCCTGACCCGTAGATAGTTCATTTCGAGGATACTCAAAAGAAAGTCAGCGGGATAGAGCCACGGGTAGTAGCCATACTCCCTCATGTAGAGAAATCTCAAGAATTTCTTCTGAACTTTCTCCAACATGAGATAATACTTTACCTGATGTGAACTCCAAATCCAATAATATCTTGCTTGATTTGTGATCATGAATAACAGACCGAGTGGAGCCAGTGAGGCTATGGCATCCTTGATATTGGGATAAGTTCTGCTGGAGGCAGTAGGATGGGGAGAGGATGAAAATAGACTGAATGCTGTAGGAATGAGATCTTTGAGGCATATGTGTGGTAAAATCATGAGAATTGCAGGAATTCGCAAAGAATGCAAATCTGTTGTAAGCGTAATGATACAGATAAGCAATAATTAGTCGCCTGAAATATCCATACAAATTGAATATATCTCCCGAGTAAAAATAAATGCCGCCGACGGGAATTGAACCCGCACCTTCTGAGAAAAAATATAATAAGCAGCAATTGTTGATTGAAGTATTAGTACATATTGAATTATTTGGCGCTTTGGAAATAAGCCGACGTAGCTCAGTGGTCCAGAGCACCTGACATCATAAGGTGCGGGTTAAATTCCTGTAGGCGGCATTTATTTTTACTCGAGAGATATTTTACATTTGTATGGATATTTCAAGCGACTAATTATTGCTTATAATACTTTGTTATCCTTTGTGCTATGCATAAGAAACCTGGTCTTATAAACATTAGTTCATCATTTAAAAATTAGTTTGTCTCTGAAGTAAATTGGTAGTAAATTGTTAAAATCTTTGTGGATAAAAATTAAAATGTCATTTTTTTTTTTATTTACAACTCACTATGCCAGCCTTCCAAAATATAAAATTGACAAACTTCAATCAGTGTTTAATGCAGCAGCACGGCTCATAACTGGGGTTTCAAAATATTCGCACATTTTAGAACACCTTTGCAACCTTCACTGGCTCAAGTGCCCTGAAAGAATCTAGTATAAATCGTGCAGGATGGTGTTTAAATCCATCAATGAAATGGCCCCACCCTACATCTCTGAACTATGCGTCCCGGAAATCACTGGTCTGAGGCAGTCAACTCTTAGATCAGCAACATCAGCAGCTGTAGGCAGACTGATGGAACCTAAGCGCAAGCCAAATACTAAGTTTGGTGATCGCGCTTTCGAAGTATCTGGGCCGAAGGCTTGGAATAAACTCCCTCCGGAACTAAGATTCATAACAAATCCAACAGAATTCAGGTCTAAATTAAAAACTTACTTTTTTAAGCTGTCATTAAATTAAATATACCATTCCTGAGAGAGAGAGAGTCCAGTTATATCCAATTTTCCAATGACGTCCTAAATCCTATATCTAAATTTCGCTAGTAAACAATTAGTTAATGTCAATCAAGTGTTAATCTCAAGTGACCTACCAGGTAAGTATTGCACTGTATAAGTCGCTTCTCAGATTGACTATAATCAAATACAGTTTTAAAGTATTAATTTCTAAACACTCATTACATAATATCCGGGATTTATAATATGTTGTATTGTATGTATAATAACCTACTCATTGTACTTTTTATGTTGATACTACTATTTCTATTGTTCTCTTTTATGTATTTTATATTTATATTTTTTTTATCTATGTATATTCTGTATTCATATGTAAAACAATTGTTATTCTTTTGTAAAAGCCGCTATAATCGGCGTTAATAAATAAATAAATAAATTATCTCCGTATATAGTTAGTAATAACATAGATCATTGTAGAAATGTATTATATATTTGTACAGCGCCCTTGAGGTCATTTTGCACAAAAATTATTGCTCTATTTAAGATTAATTTTAGATTTTAAGCCATCTAAATTAGTAAGACAGAGAATACTAGAACAATAGTAAATATGTGGTGCAAATATTGTTTTATCATCACTTTTTTTTTCGGCGATGAATGAATGCGAATCTTGGAAGCGGAAATTAACCCATTTCCCGACATTTGATCAAGCTGAAACTCAGTAGATTGACTCGTTACCGATTAAAATGCATTCTATGAACTTTTGGCGGTAATCACGAACACACACGCGGACATGTACGCATTTTTCTGAAATTCGATGATATTACAGCAGATAATTTATGAAAGAAATGTTGCATTCAACCCACTTACAGTTCTCCAGTTCCTTGGTAGAAAGATTCAAACCTCAGTCACAAAGAATGCATTAAAAAAAAAATTAAATACGTTTAAGAATAGATGTAATACAGGGTTTTCCAATAAAAGGTGTAATTTTGAATAGCCCGCTATTTCGGTAGATGTTAGTTTTAAAGCTGTCATTTTTTTGACATTTGACAAGTAGAAACTACGCCATTCTTCGTGCTTCAACAACGCATTAAAATTATTAAAATCACTTGAGTGAATCAAATGCAAATCATCTTGAGTGATGAGGCCCATTTCCACCTCGGTGGCTTCATCAACAAGCAAAATTGTCGCATTTAGGGCTCGGAAAACCCAAGAGTTATTGTTGAAAAGCCTCTCAATCCTCAATGTGTGACTGTTTGGTGCGGTTTATGGTACGGCGGAGTCATGGGACCTTACATTATTCGAAAATGAGGCTGGAGCAACAGTTACGGTGAATGAATTGCTATCGAGAGATGATTAATGATATTTTATGGCCGGAATCGGATGGTATTGATCTGGACAACGTTTACTTTCAACAAGACGGCGCTACGTGCCACACAAGCAACGAAACCATTGATCTTTTACGATTGAATATCAAAATAACACCTCTTATTGGATAATCCTGTATATACCGTATATTTAATTGACACCATTCCTAAAATATGAATATGGAAACCTACTTAACTGCTTACTGCGTCTTAACCCATTCATGACGAACTATTTTTTTTTCGAATTTCGCGCAGAAAATTCACAGAGTGGTTGGTTTTGAAAGTAGAATAAGAACGTTTTTTTCGGAATTTGAAAAAATCGTCTCCTCATCCCCCAGGAGCCTCGAGAAGGATGAGGTCCATATGGATCTTTCGGCAAATAACTAGTCAGAAATTTCATTTTTTCATCTTTATTGTTCAAAAAGTGTAATTTTCAACAACATTATTTAGTGTGATAGCCCTCGAAGCATTTCACGCATAGTCCGACCTTACATGTGATGCGACGGATGCGCTGCTTGCTTTTACAAGATGCACAAGACAGTTTTCCTCCCTTATTAGTCTCAGTTATCGGTATTGGCCCAGGATAATGGGGGACGGAGGTATCATACTGCATCGCCGTTTGACCTATTTTGGTGAGTTTGTCGGGTGCCTTGAAGTATTTCTTGATAGAATACTTCTCGCAGTAATGCTTTGATATTTCTTCACGGAATTCTAACTGCCCCAATTTAAAATTGCCCGTGGCTTTGCGCTTCAGAAGCCAGCAATTCTGAATGGTTACATCAATGGCCCAGGTAAAAATGGACCACCACCATTTCTGTTGGCGAACAGTAATGCGATAACATGCAACGTTTTGGTCCATTCTGTCAGTTCCGCCCATATTCGTGTTATATTGATGAATTGCATATGGCCTCTGTATACTGATCTTTTTTTGCTCCTTCCGTGAGTAACGGCTTGCTAGATCCAATGGATTCTTTCCGTATTTTGTTGAAGCTACAGAACAAACAGCGTTATCAACCCATTGAGTAACCTAGATGGGGGTCTTGCCAAATGATGTCTGCGCACTTTCAGTATGTCCTCGAGAAAGCACACCTTTGTTGTATTTTGACATTGTTGCCTTCTTCTTGGGGATAGGAGATGAACTGGGAATCCGATTGTCTCGAATTGTACCTGTGCCATTGTATCCATAAAAATGCAAATAGTACAACAATGGCATACCCGTAAAAAGATTATCAAAGTAGAAGTGATATGGCAATTCGCGCTTTTCCACTGGCAATTGATCGACCAACATAAGTAGTGGTGAAGCATTCAAGCCTACAACACCCATACTCCTTTGGAATCCGGGGATTGCTGCCTTGGTAGATCTCAAAATTGATCAAGTAACCGGAGGGTGTATTTAGGCTCCACACTTTATATCCGAATCGAATGGGTTTGCCTTTTATGTATTGCTTACATCCATGGCGGCCATAGTATGGAATCATCGATTCATCATAACTTAAATTTTCTTCTGGGTGGAAGTTTCGCATAAACCGTTCAATAAGCCTATCTGTAAATAGACGTAACTTCCACATCCGGTCTGCACTATTGAACTGATTTGGTGAAGCAAAGTGTATCATTTTGTGTATCTGTTCAAATCTATCACGAGACATGGTGGACGCAATCTGCTTATTGTAGAAAGGGCGAGAGCTGCTCCAGTACAATCGAGTTGATGGAATCGGGCATAATCCCGATGTTATAAGTATACCCAAGTACGCTTTGATATCCCCGACAGTTAAAGGTGATACTTTATGACTATTTTCAGGGTCTTGCTTGGTCTGATATTTGTTGGATTCTGTAACGATGAATTCATACATTTCGTTGTCAAAATTTAGTTCAAATAATTCCACCGGTGATAAAGCAGCTACGTCGGTATAATTTCCTTCGGGAAATATGCTAGAAACAATTGGCGTCACATCGTTAGACTTCCATTGAAACATAGTTTTCGGACCAGGCATACGTTTTGGAATGCGATAAGGTGGTTCAGCGGGATCATTCACTCTGTCTCCAGTACTAACACGGCATCGTTTCAAAGGAGGCTCGAAAGAAGTGCTTGCAGACGCTTGACCGTGTGATGCTGAAGCGTCGAATAAATTTATGTCGAAGTCACTGAAAGTTGAATCCAAACGCTCGTCTCCGAAATGCTCTAGATTAGGGTTCTCTTGATCTGAATCATAATCGGGCGTATCTTGTCCCTTTTTGTGTCGACGGCGATTTACGATTTGGCAATTAGAAAACAATTGCGCTCGAGAAATATTGGCAATTATTCCACCGTCATCTTCATCAGCTGAATCTGCTCCGGACAAATCACTCTCATTTGGCGGCTCCATATACACATCCACATCCACTACCTCATCATCCTCCAAATTCGTATCCGATTGTTCTTCAAGCAGTAACATCACTTCTCCAACAGTCAGACCCCTAAAAAACACGAAAAAACAATGAAATCTGCGAAAAATTACAATTTATGTATAGTGAGATCTGCCGAAAGGTCCATATGGAGCCAAAAATCAAAACCTTCAATTCAAAGTACTCTCTTTGATACAATAAGGATTATTTTTGTAACAATATGTCTATAAATAGTTATTAAATTTCATTCTTTACGGATCATAAACGGTTTTGGAAAAAAAAAATCAAATCTACACATAAGTTTATTGGATTACTTACTTCACTCGCTTTGACATTTTGAAAAATTTGCACTTTTTTTCAAACTCCGTTTATACACGTCTGTCCACGCCGGCACATGCAAACGAACTGAGCGCCTCTAAGACAAACGTGTTTGTACATGCTTGTAGACTACATAAAACTGAATTTCGCATCGCCATTTTAATATATCGGCTTGATGTGACTAATTGAGGTCCAACACTTTTTCGAGGTCCATATGGCACCTTCGTCATGAATGGGTTTTAAACCCAATAAATCCATATAGATTTCGCCGTATATCCCATATTTTTAGGTTTCATAAAAATAGCACATTATGTCAAGCGATCGCTTAAAACGTTTTGCAAACTTGGCTTTTAAAAAACTTAGTTTTTTACGTTTGATTTTTAGACTATAATTAACACTTAGTTTCAACTTAATTACTACAAGAAATATTTATTTATGTAGTGGGAGATGATAAAAGATGCATAAGTTAAGTTTGAAGATTAGGAAATACTCATAAATTATTAAAATAACCCAAACTAACGCCCTAAAAACATATTTTCTGCAAGTTTACTTTAACCCTAGAAAATGCAGCCATCAGATATTTAAGTTGAAATAAAGAATTGTTGTTTTTTCAAAGAGCCTTTGCATGCAGTGGAATTTGACAAGATTTGAATTTTTTAATCCAATTTTTTCCTAATTCTATGAAAAAAAGACAAGATACCAGAACAATGAAATCACGTACGATCATTCTCTGGGACTACCATATAGTTAGTTTTATAGGAATTGTCTGCTCAGTACTTCTACATAATATAACAAGCCTGTTTAAAGCTGACTGTACAAATCGCGCTTTGATGAAAACGCTTCCATCGATAAATCTCCTCTATTCAGGGAAACCCACAAATTTGCAGCCGACTCAGCGCTATTTTAGTGGAAATTCGCCTGCGCCGCACATTATTTGATGTCTCGCCAGTCTTACAGCGTCGCGCGACAAAGAGGAGGCGTGTCGCGCGTGACGTATGAGCATGTGCGAAACCGCGTATCTATGTATTAGGCTGGACCTTCAAACCTTTATTGCGAATTTTGATAAAATCGGTTTTCATGTGAATAGAATTCAAAGAACCCAGAAAATTACCAGGCTATTCAAAACAACGTTTCTGAATAGCTGTTTTTCACAAGGGCGATACTGAGAGTATCTAGTACGCAACTATTTAACACTCTGGAACGTACTGCAAGTACATATACTATTTATTAATTTATACCCGTCATAAATAATGGGATATTAGATTTCCAATTTATATAACATGATCATAACATTTCGTTCCGCTTCACGGAAAAAAAGAAATATAAGGCAAAGCCTGATTGATAAAAAAAAACAGCTTTAACAGCCCAGCCTAAAATTTGCGATGGCATATACACAAGTACGCTGTGTCTTATAGGTACACTATAATACAGTGTGTAACAGCGCGTACCCGAATGATTTTATCCAGCGATTTCTAAGCAGATTTAAAGTAAAAAATGTGGATATGATTTTGCTGCCGAGTGAAATATTTTTTCAATTAAAAAAATATGTTTCTATCACATGTCGCCACTGAACCCACTGGTTTACCGTCTTTTACCGTCCCGTTTCAGCAGCACGGTAAAAGAGGAGAGAGAGCGCGTATCATGTGATATTTGGTTCGCGTAGCAGCAGGTTCAGTGGCAACGCGTGATTGCATGAGTTGTTTGAGACGATTCGTATAAAGAATGAAGAGAATGGGACCCAGGACAGAACCCTGGGGAATTCCAAATTCGATGGGAGTTTCAGGTGATGTACATTTATTGAATATTACTGAAGTTACTCGTCCAGATAGGTACAATGTCGACCATTGGAGTATATTACCTCAAACGCCAAATTCTGTTTCAAGCACTTTTAATAAAATACTATGATATTATGTGTCAAATGCCGCACTCATGTCAAAAAAGATACCACACACAACTTACCTTCTTCAATCCCGATGATGAAGTCTGAAATTACCCGCAAAAGAACAGTTTCCGTTGAATGAAACCATCGATAAGCAAATTGATTTTTGGCAAACAGACCAGCGGAGTTCAAGTACCCCACCAATTGTGTGGCAACGATTTTCTCAAGCATTTTTGAAAGGAATCAACGACACATGGGTATATTTAGCTCGTCTATTTGCTTTGCTCTGGTTTTATGATTATGTGAGGCCTTTTTGTTTTTTTGAGATGATGAACCAATTTCTTTTTGGCGTAGGTTTTTGGAACGTCTAACTTTTTAAAGAATACCAAAAATATATTCAACGAAAGACCTGTGTTGTATTCAATGACATCACAATGGCCTACTTATATATTCGCTATTAACCGCAATTTTCAGTGGAATATCGCTAAATCAAAACCCCGTTTGTGCCAAATCCATCGTAAATCATAATCTTCCCCCAATAACCGCTGACGCCCGTTTACCCCCTCCGTAATGGCTGGATAAACCGGTCGCTCGCGGTTTAGTCCGGACACACAACAGCGGCTTAATTTACACGTTAGTTTGTAATATTGATTGTTCTATGCTGATGATGCGGATTATTATTTCTAACAGCATAGGCGCATCTAGGGGAAGGTCAATGCAAACTTGAGGAGAACTATTCCAAAACTGCCCTGTAATGGATTTATTTATTTTTACTGGGTTGTGATGTGTGCTTTATAATTTATTGTTATCAGTGTATTTCTGATAAATTAATGAAATTGTTGTCTTCTGTATTTGAAGGGTCAATGTGCAGATGACCCCGAGGGTAATTCGCCGCTATGTAATACTGTGATAAAGATCTCTAGTCTTTCGTATCCGTGATTAACGAAATATTTATGCAGGAAAAAATTGAGAAGACGAGAAGAAGTTTACAATATGACTTCAATATTCGTGGTTTCCGTGAAAATGTAATTTCCGCAATATAGTTCCAACTGTATGGAACCCAAGGGATGGTGGCAACCCCAATTAGGAACTTGAATGACATATATTATGGCTTAAAAATCCATTCATATATAGATTATCAAAGTAACGCTGATCTTGAATGTATATAAGTTTTATGATATAAACGTGGAATTATTAGGCATCGTTATTTAAAACTGATTAAAATCATAAGAGAAAACGCCCTGTGATTGGTCAGCGGATTTTGATAGAACTTAGGCCGCTCCCTCATGGGTCGGTCGGCCGCTTGCATTAAGAATGGTGGCAATGTGGGTCACCACTATGATTAACAGATGAAGTCAAAAGTATTCATTTTTTTAAATTGTTGCTAACTATTTATTTTGTGGTTTTTATAATTTCATACCGGCCCGTATGGAAATAGCCTTACTGTTAACCGTCAACCGAGGTACGTATGACGTCAGGCGCACCCCGCTGGAGTTTGATCGTTTTGGCAGGCTTTGAAAAATTCTAACTCTGATAAATATATTGTTTTTTTTAAAAACAGGAGTGCGGAGGGGAATAGGATGTATCTGACTAATCAGATATTGTCACTAAATACGACTGTTGCCATTTCAAGAAGCAATTCGATTCTGAAATGTGGATTACACCGGGGCGATGAAAAGATATATACCACTACGCGTCTAATAAAACATAAAAATATTTCTGAAGATCTTATATAACGAACAACTTGAATTCATATGAATATAAAACCGTTTTTGAATAGAATCAATAATGGTTCCATCAATAACAAACCATCTAGTAGAATCAAATTTCCTGCCGTAACTTCAGTGGACGCTTAAAAATGCATGCCTGGCTTTTAAAACAAAGTAGTAAAACCTTTTTTAGTTTCTAGTCCTCCGCAAACACATTTATCTGCGATGAATAAAGGATGGGACGTTCATTGAATCTATCAGAGGTCGGATGTGTGCTTATTGGAGGCTGGGGATGATTCTGAACTCTTTACAGATGGAATCGTATTCTATGACCATTATAAAGCTGTTATGGTTATTTATTTATAGTATAAATAAGAAAGCATATCACGTGCTTTCTTCATAAAAAACATTTTCTTATACATGTCATAAAAAATTATAGAGTAAACTTGAAACTTACTTCCTTTAACATACTAACTTCCTTACATTCCTTCAACAGAATTTTAACAAGTAGATATTTTTCTTACACAATCTGTTGTATTCCAATTATATCGGTCTAGATAAAATCTGTAGCGGTAGCTACTAGAAGGTTCGGGAACGTTCATACGTTCAACCCGCATCACCAGGAAGAATCAACGTCATCCACAGAGCTGAACACCATCTACAAGTCCGGTTTCCACCAATGCGGTGTCGAGCCACCGACTTCATCGCCACGACCACTTCATCACCATCATCTCCGCTTACATTTGGTGTCGATATTCGACCTGGGGAATTCGCCACTGACTACATCCACCGAAGCGGTGTCGATCTTCAGCCCGGGTAATTCACCACCGACCACATCCACCAACTGCGTGTGCATCGGTCTGGAGCCATCTCTTACTACTACACTAACTCACTAAACGCTTTGACCTAACAATCACTTTCATTCGTCTCCTTATCATATACCCAAACATCTTTGAATACAATTATATTCTTATGGTAATATAAACGGTATCATAAACGCTTTGACCTCACAATTGCTTTTATTCGTCTCCTTATCATATCCCCAAACGTCTTTAAATACAATTATATTCTTATGGTAATATAAACGGTATCATAAACGCTTTGACCTCACAATTGCTTTTATTCGTCTCCTTATCATATCCTCAAACATCTTTGAATACAATTATATTCTTATGGTAATATAAACGGTATCATAAACGCTTTGACCTCACAATTGCTTTTATTCGTCGCCTTATCATATCTCCAAACGTCTTTAAATACAATTATATTCTTATAGTAATATAAACGTTATCATAACGCTTTGACCTCATAATCGCTTTCATTCGTCTCCTTATCATATCCCCAAACATCTTTGAATACAATTATATTCTTTTGGAAATATAAACGGTATCATAAACGCTTTGACATCACAATAGCTTTTATTCGTCTCCTTATCATATCCCCAAACATCTTTGAATAAAATTATATTCTTATGGTAATATAAACGTTATCATAACGCTTTGACCTCATAATCGCTTTCATTCGTCTCCTTATCATATCCCCAAAAATCTTTGAATACAATTATATTTTTATGGTAATAGAAACGTTATCATAAACGCTTTGACCTCACAATCGCTTTCATTCGTCTCCTTACTACATCCCCAAACATTTTTGAAAACAATTATTTTCTTATGGTAATAGAAACGTTATCATAAACGCTTTGACCTCACAATCGCTTTCATTCGTCTCCTTACTACATCCCCAAACATCTTTGAAAACAATTATAAACTTATGGTAATAGAAACGTTATCATAAACGCTTTGACCTCACAATCGCTTTCATTCGTCCCCTTACTACATCCCCAAACATCTTTGAAAACAATTATTTTTCTTATGGTAATAGAAACGTTATCATAAACGCTTTGACCTCACAATCGCTTTCATTCGTCTCCTTACTATATCCCCAAACATCTTTGAAAACAATTATTTTCTTATGGTAATAGAAACGTTATCATAAACGCTTTGACCTCACAATCGCTTTCATTCGTCTCCTTACTACATCCCCAAACATCTTTGAAAACAATTATTTTCTTATGGTAATAGAAACGTTATCATAAACGCTTTTACCTCACAATCGCTTTCATTCGTCCCCTTACTACATCCCCAAACATCTTTGAAAACAATTATTTTTCTTATGGTAATAGAAACGTTATCATAAACGCTTTGACCTCACAATCGCTTTCATTCGTCTCCTTACTACATCCCCAAACATCTTTGAAAACAATTATTTTCTTATGGTAATAGAAACGTTATCATAAACGCTTTGACCTCACAATCGCTTTCATTCGTCTCCTTACTACATCCCCAAACATCTTTGAAAACAATTATTTTCTTATGGTAATAGAAACGTTATCATAAACGCTTTGACCTCACAATTGCTTTCATTCGTCTCCTTACTACATCCCCAAACATCTTTGAAAACAATTATTTTCTTATGGTAATAGAAACGTTATCATAAACGCTTTTACCTCACAATCGCTTTCATTCGTCCCCTTACTACATCCCCAAACATCTTTGAAAACAATTATTTTTCTTATGGTAATAGAAACGTTATCATAAACGCTTTGACCTCACAATCGCTTTCATTCGTCTCCTTACTACATCCCCAAACATCTTTGAAAACAATTATTTTCTTATGGTAATAGAAACGTTATCATAAACGCTTTGACCTCACAATCGCTTTCATTCGTCTCCTTACTACATCCCCAAACATCTTTGAAAACAATTATTTTCTTATGGTAATAGAAACGTTGAACAGAAAGTATGCTATGACAATTTCATTAATATGGCCGAATCTAATATTAATACCGATCCCAAACATTTCTGGACATTTGTTAAATCTAAGCAAAAAAGCTCTGAACTACCTAACAATATGTATCTTAACTCTCAGCATGTATCGGGTGGGGAAGCTATAAGTAACTTATTCAATATACATTTCCAATCCTCCTTCGAATCCCACACCCCGTGCACCTCGTCTACCACTCGAGTATATAATCCAAACACCTCAGTACTCAATCTAAGTAATGTTAATATGGACGCTGAATTAGTTTGTAAATATCTTAAATCATTAGACCCTACCAAAGGCAGTGGGCCTGATGGTATACACCCAGTGTTTTTAAAAAATTGCGCTGGTGTTTTATGTTATCCGCTAAGTCAAATATTTAAAACCTCACTGTCTTCTGGCATTTTTCCGCAGCAATGGAAAAGCTCATATGTTGTACCTATATTAAAAAAAGGAGACAAGCACAATATTGAAAATTACAGACCGATCTCTAAACTAAATGTAATGGGTAAGCTTTTTGAAAAAATTGTTTATGATAATATTTTTCCTTGTATACGGCCACACATTATTCCGAATCAACACGGCTTCATGACCAAAAAATCAACAGAAACTAACCTTTGTGAGTTTGTTGACACAGTCCTTGTTGCTATGGATAACGGATATCAAATAGATGTAGTCTACACAGACTATTCCAAAGCCTTTGATAAAATCCCACACAGCATTTTAATTGAGAAAGTCGAAGCAATGGGTATACACGGTGACCTCCTTCGTTGGTTAGCCTCTTACCTTTACAATCGTACACAAGCTGTAACTGTTCAAGGGTTTTGCTCTAGTTTCGTGCCCGTAACCTCAGGAGTACCCCAGGGATCTCACCTTGGCCCCCTTTTATTTAATATCTTTATGAATGACGTTAGCATAATTATCCGTAATTCTCAGCTATACTTATATGCTGATGACAAAAAGATAGTCAAAATCATAAAGTCTGAGATGGATTGCATAGAACTCCAGCATGACCTTGACTCTCTGGTGAATGAATATTGTTTAAAAAATCACCTTCTTTTGAATGCAGACAAATGCAGCGTCATATCTTACTCTCGAAAGAAACACACAATATTATATCCCTACAATATTAAAAACAAACCCTTAAACAGGGTAAATGTGATTAGAGATCTTGGAGTCCTAATGGACAGTAAGCTTCTTTTTCAATCTCATATCGAGCATATTACGTCGAAGGCTTTGAAAATGCTGGGATTTATACTTAGAGTATGTTCAGTTTTCAAAAATCCACAAACATTTAAGATTCTCTACATATCTTACGTCCGAAGCCACCTAGAGTATGCATCAACAGTGTGGAACCCTCATAATTCTACATATAAATCAAACATAGAAAGAGTTCAGAAAAAGTTTTTGAAATATGTCTCTTATCGCATGCGAAATGATGAAAACAATGTGTCCATGAACTTTAAAACTCTTGATCAACGCCGAGATATCAGAGACCTAGTAATGCTATATAAGATAATCCACTATTTTATTGATAGCCCATACCTTTTACAAAATATTCATTTCAGATGTCCATTAAGAGTAACTCGATCTCCGGACACATTTTATATTCCTAAGAGCAATACTAATTATGTTGAAAATGTATTTATAAGAAGAAGCTGTAGCACCTTTAATAGATTATGCACAAATATCGATGTGTTTAACACGAGCCTCGCAGGATTCATAGCATTCCTAAGAGAGTAGCGTTCGATCGTTGCGGGAAACTTAGTAGTGTTAGTGTGTGTATTGTTTTTGTATGGGTTGAATCTGTAGTCTTTCTATTTTTTTGGAGATTTTCCTTTTCTACTAGTTAGTATTTATATTGTATTGTATTATTTATATTCATATGTTTTTCTACCAATGAATCTTCTGTGGAAACTTTACTGGTTTATGCAACTTGGTAAAAATGATTTGTATTAAAATATATTTGTATAACTGTTTGTTTCCCAAATAAAATAAAATAAAATAAAATAAAATAAAACGTTATCATAAACGCTTTTACCTCACAATCGCTTTCATTCGTCCCCTTACTACATCCCCAAACATCTTTGAAAACAATTATTTTTCTTATGGTAATAGAAACGTTATCATAAACGCTTTGACCTCACAATCGCTTTCATTCGTCTCCTTACTACATCCCCAAACATCTTTGAAAACAATTATTTTCTTATGGTAATAGAAACGTTATCATAAACGCTTTGACCTCACAATCGTTTTCATTCGTCTCCTTACTACATCCCCAAACATCTTTGAAAACAATTATTTTCTTATGGTAATAGAAACGTTATCATAAACGCTTTGACCTCACAATCGCTTTCATTCGTCTCCTTACTACATCCCCAAACATCTTTGAAAACAATTATTTTCTTATGGTAATAGAAACGTTATCATAAACGCTTTTACCTCACAATCGCTTTCATTCGTCCCCTTACTACATCCCCAAACATCTTTGAAAACAATTATTTTTCTTATGGTAATAGAAACGTTATCATAAACGCTTTGACCTCACAATCGCTTTCATTCGTCTCCTTACTACATCCCCAAACATCTTTGAAAACAATTATTTTCTTATGGTAATAGAAACGTTATCATAAACGCTTTGACCTCACAATCGCTTTCATTCGTCTCCTTACTACATCCCCAAACATCTTTGAAAACAATTATTTTCTTATGGTAATAGAAACGTTATCATAAACGCTTTTACCTCACAATCGCTTTCATTCGTCCCCTTACTACATCCCCAAACATCTTTGAAAACAATTATTTTTCTTATGGTAATAGAAACGTTATCATAAACGCTTTTACCTCACAATCGCTTTCATTCGTCTCCTTACTACATCCCCAAACATCTTTGCATATACTTATATTCTTATTGTACCAAACCAACATTGTTTAAACTCTGTAGAATGGTCTTATAAAAGTATTTGGCTATGTTTTCAATTGAAATAAGGATTTCCAAAATAAATAGAAAGGTTTCCTTACAATGGAAACTCGGTACAGTCGGTAATGATGAAATTTTTTTAGATAATCTATCTGAAGTAGTGTTTTAAGTTAGATTTTATTGAATACTCTCTAATCTAGTAATATATCACAGCGGTGTTCCACAAAGATCTCACCAATGTTCTATTTAGATTTTCCTTTCATCAATGACAGCGTACATTAGATCCATTCTATTTTTTACCAGGACAGTTAGTAGGAGATATATTACAATTATCAAAGACAGTATGTGTAATTGTTAAAACTTTATAGTTACTGTATTACTGTGTTAACCTACGGTTATTATAGTTATATAACAAGAAAATAAATTCAAAATTTGAAAAAAAAAAGACTAAAGGCCGCTTCAGAACAGGAAACGCTTTTCAGGAGGACTTTGAAAGCTGTATCATAATTCTTATATTATGTTTTATACTTACGTCATGTAGAAACATTGCCATATAAACTAATAAACAATAATAAAAACCTGTATATAACGGCTTTCTTATCGAGATAAACATAAAAAAAAGGTTTTATTCGCAGAAATACCATTCCGCAGGCCAAAGTGAAGTTATTTAACAGTATTTTATTGTAGATCTCAAATAATGAATTACATCATTTGGCCCATGAGAGCTTTCTGATGAGTACAATACATTAATTACATTCCTGTTTACTTCTCAATGAAATCCTAATAAACAAAACTTATACTTCAAATATGATTTAAGATTTTCACGGCCAAAAGTAATTTTGTTATTTGTTTTTGGGGTGTTATGCCGTGTTGCGCTAACTCCTTCTTTAGCCAACGTTTCGGACAACGTTACAGTGTCCATCATTCATTGAAACGTTGGCTAAAGAAGGAGTTAGCGCAACACGGCATTACACCACAAAAACAAAAAACAAAAAACAAAAAAACTTATACTTATAATCTAAAAAAAAACTTTATTTAATAATTGTGAATAGTGCACAAGAGTCATAACTGCCCAAAGCAAGTTCAACTATGGCACCCCAAAAGGTTGAAAAGATTGGCGCGGGAAAGAACGTGAGAATGAGAAAGTTTTTTGACGCACATGAATATTCATTTCTGTTAATGGTAACAAAACATAGCTACAGCTATTCCAATCAGGATTTCGTCTTCAGAATAGTGTTATCTTATCAGGGCGATGTAAATGCGTTTTTTGTGCTGTGATGATGGAAGCATACATGGACAAATTGATATTACCGTTCCCTAAATGTAGCGAATTATAGAGGATGAATTGTCTCCCCGAACTCTCCGACCTTATGTAAGATTGATGGACCCTTAAAATAGGGCTAACCTCATTATTAATAATGATTACATGTCCAAGGGTTGCTTTATGCCTGGATGAGGCAATAAAAACGGATGCCTGAAAGGGGTGGATCCTCTTGATAGATAAACATCGGATTGATGGACCACGTTCAAATAATAGTATTGCAGATTTCTATACGTGTATTTCTTGTATGCGGGAAGGCCACCGTTGAGTTTTTATTTTTTCACACAGAGCCTTAAACGCTGGAATTCAAATTGACTTTTCCCACTGGTGTACATATAATTTTTTGAATATTGTGGAAATTATTATCTTCTTCCCTTTTCCTATTCGGTAGGAGACTCATCGCTTCGAAAAGGTGCTTTCTATGCGTCACAGCTTCTACAGTTGCTTTTCCAAAAACTTTCAGTGATGACCAACTGAAAGTCTTTCTTCTGGCATTGGCATCAATTAAATGCGAAAGTCGGTCTTTCGGTGTTCAGTAAATCTCCAAATCACCTTATTTGCAACCTATTTTCTATTCTATTTATATTTACAGTGCATTTGCACTATTGCTATATTTACAAGGCACAGCAGTACCGAATTCATTATACTTAAAAATCCAATGTCCGCCAATAAGCTCATTTATATGAGTTCACTGGGTTGGCTGCTAATCATTCGTATGGAGGAATTTCCAAAATCCGCTGATGAAGCGTACGAGTTCAATAGAGAGCGATGGATTTCAGACTAAATTTTATGATATAATAGTGAAATTTAACAGAGAGTTTAAAACTCACCGATAACAGTGCAAGGAGCACATAAGGCAGAATTTTAGTATTTTTTAATTTAATATGTTATTTTATACAGTATTCGCATTCTTTCCTATTTTGTGACTTACTTAAAATAATTTTAATTCATTTTGGGACTGTAGTATTTGTGTATCTTTAGTAGAAGAGGGAGCATCCACGAGGGTTTAGCTCCCAGCAATAAACCGACTATTTTATTCTGGCTTTAGGGAGGCATGTGTTTCTTAGCAGTAGTTAAGGTTTAAGTATTCTCTATTATAATATAAATGAAATTACGTTATGACGTTTGACTGGACTGCCTTGATCTCACGGTTTTATTTTATGCTTTATTTTTCAATCTGATTAATCTTACGTTAGTCTTTACGTTTAAAAAAAGCAGTTTTGGACGTCTTGTAGATGGGAAACATCAAATTTGATTTTTATTGTAGGAAGTAAACAATATTTTTGATAATAGAACAATTATTTTATAATCATTTATAAACACATGAAGAAATATATATTTTTTAAAAACATATACATTTATACGATGCGGATAAATTGTACCATCAGTTCTTTTAACGAATCATTTTTTTATGAAGAAATACCACAGATTACTCAAGAAAATAATGATGAATTAAAAAAATATATTCATTGATGTGAAGAAACATGTTGGCGATTATCTCTAGGACAACTAAACATTCTAGAAAGTTTACTCTTTGCCGATCCTTCCACGCACAGATTTTTGGCGGCCGGGCGGAAAGAGTGCGGAGCGGGCTGAGTCAACTATTCGCGTTGTACGGGCGGAGTCAACTATGCTGGCCAAATGACGCGTCGTTCTGTGCAAGAACGTCGTCTCGTCGTCCCGTCGTCTCGTCGTCCCGTCGTCCCGTCGTCTCGTCGTCCCGTCGTCCCGTCGTTCCGTCGTCTCGTCGTCCCGTCGTCTCGTCGTCCCGTCGTCTCGTCGTCCCGTCGTCTCGTCGTCTCGTCGTCCCGTCGTCCAGTCGTCCCGTCGTCTCGTCGTCCCGTCGTCTCGTCGTCCCGTCGTCTCGTCGTCCCGTCGTCTCGTCGTCCAGTCGTCTCGTCGTCCAGTCGTCCCGTCGTCCAGTCGTCCCGTCGTCCCGTCGTCCTGTCGTCCCGTCGTCCCTTCGTCCCGTCGTCCAGTCGTCCCGTCGTCTCGTCGTCCCGTCGTCTCGTCGTCCCGTCGTCTCGTCGACCGTCGTCTCGTCGTCCCGTCGTCTCGTCGTCCAGTCGTCCCGTCGTCCAGTAGTCCCATCGTCCCGTCGTCCCGTCGTCCCGTCGTCCCGTCGTCCCGTCGTCCCATCGTCCCGTCGTCTAGTCGTCCCATCGTCCCGTCGTCCTGTCGTCCCGTCGTCCTGTCGTCCCGTCGTCCTGTCGTCCCGTCATCCCGTCGTCCCGTCGTCCCATCGTCCCGTCGTCCCATGGTCCCGTCGTTCCGCACGTTTTGTCTTATGGAGAAAAAAATTGTTTTGTGCCCTATTTGGTCTTGATTTTCTTCACGGGATAAGAATGGGATAAAAATGCAGCGAGAGACAAGGGATAGGAAAGTTTGGTGGCAGCCAACACCACTACTCAGTTAGTCAATACAGGCGGCATAACAATGGGTGCTTTGTCTACTTAACTGCTAAGGCATTATCTCAAGATAAATGGCGGCATTTTGCCGCAGAAGGGTGACTTGAATAACGCAAACGAATTTGTAGGTTAATTATGTAGCATAATAGCACAGTACTGCAAAGTAGCAATGTTTATTTCAAATACAAACATCTCAAAGATCATTTTTTCTAAAATGATATTCCTTTTTCAGATAATTTAAAAAATAATAAATATATAGCGCATTTAAATACGAGTACCTCGATAGGATATCTTTGGACTCAAAGGTTAAAAAAAATTAAAAGCAAAAACAGTTTAATGTGAAATAACTCAAATAATGTAATTGTTATGCAAAAACCATTAAGAAAACGGAAATTTAATCCACGTTCCATGTTGGCCATCTTAAGGCCTCGTAGTAAGCGTTCAAATATGGTTTGAAAGGGAGATAATTATGTAAATCAAATGTTAAAGAATGCGCTAATATTAAAAAAAAACGAAAACAATTAATCGAAAATTGTGAGAATATTAAATAAAACACCACTCGTTTGAAATAGAGCAAAAATCTCTCGAATCATGCTTTAGTTGCGTTTAAAGAAACTCTGTGAATTTTTTTATGCCTTTAAAATATTGAATAACAGAAAAAAAGTGTTTTTAATAATTATCGCAACTTACTAGGCTATTTTTTTTCTATCGAGGGAATTTCATACAATTAACGTTTCGGCACAACAAATGTGTAGATATTATCTTCATAAATAACATCAAAACTTAAAGGGTTAAAGAGAAACTTGTTAAAAATCGGTATAAATTGGGGATGCGGGGGCTTAATTGCTCAACCACAAACAAGTCCTTGTTAAACCTTCACTGTTCACTTCCCTGTGTTTTCATGTATGTCAAAAGTATACAAAAATAACGGGAAAATAGGTTTTATACAGGCGTTTTTAACTGTTACCAAAATTTGAATCGTCGTGAGTTATGTAGAGGCTGTATTAATATCGTTGAATAATCCATTCAATTAGATGACTGTGTAATTGTTTTGTTCAGAATTCAACGAAGCACACGGTACCGGCCTAATTGATTTGTTTGTCATTCAAACGTGACAAATTGCAGGTCACTGTCGCCTCGCACTGGCAACACCGTGAATGATTAAATAACTCTAATTAAGTCTACAAATAGAAATAATTATACTATCTATTTTCACCATTTGTAAACACGTGGAATTTTCAAGTTCCGACAATAATGAGACATAAATTGATTTTTTTTTACTAGCTTCTACCCCTACGAGCTTTTATACAGACAAAAATGAGTGTCAAATCATTAGTAATCCGGTTAAAAATGGGATTTCAGCCGTTTCTCGATTAAAGCTATGCCATACGTAGCAATGCAAAATCATGTGTTTTTGGTTTGAAAATTTGGTCGCCTAGAATTGTTTCAGATGCTTTAATTAAATACTGTGAGTAGAATACATCTTGGCCTTTGAAATAATCCAGTATTTTTTAGATAAGTCTTTTTATATGCCCAGAAAAAATAATGTATAGGCCTATGTAAACTGCTTTAAAGTTCAAAATCTCCTACTTACGAATCGATTTTCGGTTATGCTTTTATTGTATAATGTGGCGAATTAAGTTATTTATAAAATGATCGAAAAACATTTAAATATTTGTGCCTGAACATCCACAAAATAAAATAAAAGGCACTTTTTGGCCATGTTTTTTTCTTGCATAACTCAAAACAGATGGATGGTGTTAAGCGGGAATTTAAGCCTTATCGCCATTTACGTAAGGTGTGTTATTAATAGCGGCTGGATTCAAAATATTACACGACGTAGTGCATCGCCTTAACACAATATCCTATCAATATGTATGTCTTGGAATAATATTACTATTATTATTATAACTCTACTATTTATTACATTATATCGCGATTGTCTTAGTTAAATAATAAAATTATTACTATAGCCCAGGACACAATACAAATATTAATACTATCGGGAGTTATACAATCGCGATATAATGCAATTATAACAATATATCTCGATTGTCCAGAGTTATGATAATAATAAAACACTAAGGACGGGTTGTTTCGGAGAATTTGAAAAATTCATCAAATTTCAACGTTCATTTTCGGGTTCTGTGAAAGTCCTATTCAAGTTATGTTATTATATCATTGTAGGCTAGTTGCTTGACAAAATTGAAATAAAAACAGAACTTGAAAAAATCTTTCACAGAACTTGAAAATGAACGTTGAAATTTGATGAATTGTTCTAATTCTCCGAAACAACCCGTCCTAAGTATTATAGACGGGACAATCGCGATATAATGCAATTATTACACCCAAAACAACGCAATCTACCTATTACTTCACCATTTGTGGTGACTTAAAAACTATTTACCTATTTTTGGTGTTGTTTTTGTTCAGTGTGAATATAGCACAAGAGTCCCGACTGCTCCCAACCGTCTGGAGCCAGACTATGGCATCCTCAATCTGGGTATTTTGTGAGGCTAAAGTTAGTAGGGAGGAGAAGGAAGAGATGGGAAGAGGGAAGTGCTGAAATCATAGATGTATTTATTCTTACATCATTAAGGTGTTTTGTCGGATTTTTTTCAGTGATGGAATGCGATCCCGTCTCCGTGATTGAGGGGCAAGAATTTCGGCTAGCAAGCCGAAGGTTGCAGGTTAAATCCCGGCGTGCGCGGGTAAAATTTGTGTTATTTCACGATATATTAATTGAAAATATTATGTAGGATAATCGCAGCACGTTCAGTTATGACGTTGGGACTCTTGTGCGATTTTAGTAGAAGGGTAAATTACTTGATATCGGAAATTTCAACAGAGTTCTAAAGAATGAACTCAATAATATTATTCAATAAAAATAAATGTTTTGGCAAAGTTAATTTATTACAAGGTTTGTTACAAATTTTTATGGCCTTCAAGAGAAGGGTGGAGGAAAGGGAGGTGAAGACATGAAATTATCAGCAATATTCGAGAAGGAGGGGGATATTTATTATGTAGCTGTCGATCATTTGAATAACTCCATCTCAATAATTATTATTATTTTAAGTGAAATTGGGAACAAGGGCGAATGCTTTTGCTCTATTGAATTAATTATTTTGCCAGATATTATTTTTAATTTTTTTTGGTTGATTTTATGGATTCTTTCGTAATCGTCTAACTAGCTAGGACTTATAACAATACCCTTTCATGTGTCTTACCAACTAGTACTGCGGAAATTATTATGAGGAAAATACACACATACACAAATATAAAAATCCATAAATATAAAAATTGGCATATTCATAAAATAATCAATCATTTGTTCATTAACATTAACAAACATAACTAAACATACATAAGCACGTATATACAAGATATACGTATCAAGAAACCAAACAAACCTAAATATATTTGATGGTGGGAGGACAAATCACTTGTAGGAATCGAGTTTTTTTTTTCATTTTGACTGGCGATCGCCAAAAAATCATAATTTTGGAGGAGTTGATGAAGAAATGATTGATCCGACTTTCGCCAAGTTGAATGGACCTGTCAAAATTGTTTTGGAGAAAATCAACAAGGCGGCCTAGCAATCCACAATCCTTCTTCCTTGCTACTTGGTCCTTCGGATTTTACAATTTATCAAAATTAAATAACTTCATAACTGATTTCCTCCAGAGAAATGAGATATGGAGTTAAAAACTGTTTAAACTTATGAACGCTTTTAAAGTGTTAAGAAGAAAACCACAGTTCAATTTGACCTATCGGTGAAAATACCGTTTTTCACATATTTTTTCTTAATAACCTAAGTTTTTTAAATGATTTTTTATGATCGTTTTTGGTTTTTGATGCCGTGTTACGCTTCCTCATTTTTTTAGCATACGTATCGGACAGCGTTACAGTGTCTATCATCGGGGCAGATGCCCATTGAGAATGCATGCTGAAATATGAGTATAACTTTAATGTGTTGGACCCCAAACAGCTGCGTAAAATTCTGAAATGCTTGTAAACACATTTAAAAACAAGAGTCCCAACAGTGAGACTATGGCATCCACAGTTGTGGTATGTTGTGAGACTGAAGGTAGTGGGAAGGGGAATGCGATGGGGTAGAGGAAGGTGGGGATGTACATAAAATATTTTAATGATTTACCTACGATATTAATATTTGATGCATGGATGCAAATATGCCTAGTGCTTTGAGACAATATCAATATAAAAAATATTTATCTATTAACCTTTCCCTTACTGTGCTAAAAAAATCCACGCGTTCCGGTGCTGTGTAGTCAATACACATCTCAAAATAAGCGATCTAATATCGGAAAAATATGAATATTCATAGCAAATCGCTTATGATTTTGTTTTGAAAAAAAACATAAAAAAACCATCGGCAGATGTTAAAAAAACGTGCGAGGAGTCTATATCTAACGACGGCCCGCGTCTGACTGGCACAACAGGCGCTCGACGCACACACACAGCTATGCAGTCGTAGGTATCGATGGTCTAAATCAAAATAAAACTACGGACTTGTGAATTTCTCATGTTGCCGCATAGCGAACTAAAGCGGGACATCAATGGCATTTTTAAATTTCCTCACGGTTGATTGTATTGGTATATTTGCTCACGATTTTTAACAAAAATCTCTAATTATTAATTGAATTTGAAAACTATGTAAAATATTATTTTTTAATTCAGTGCATAAATGTATAACGGAGAAATACCTAAAATCTGAATCCAGAATTTATTATATTTATAGAGTTATTAAAGTTATTAGAAGCAATGTGTAGTAAATACACATCACAGATAAGGAAAGGTTAACCACTATTTCAGCGTTTTTTTAAGTTCAGTTGTATAACTTGATTCGCATTTTACATGTAAATATACTTGACGAAGAGACAGACAAAGGATAAAAATACTACGCATTTGTAATAAGCATTAACTTTGTGGCTCGTCATAATTTACAATAAAAGATATCAATTTGTTTTAGACCACTTTAATTTTAATTGCACTCTACCGGTTTCGGAAGCACCCGGCACTTCGTCAGGAGAATATTAAAACTGGTTCCATGATAATTCAACACAGTGATAATTCAACACACTTTTAAAAAGTGATACAAAGTCATTAGAAACGATGAAAAAAAAGGTTTTTAACCTAACCTAATCTACTTAACCCAGTTAATAAAGTTTTTGTTTAATCACTTTCCATGACTTTATATAACTTTTTGAAGATGTTATGAATTATCATTAATATTAATAATAATAATAATAGTTGGATGGCTTGTATAGCGCCGTTTTTGTGCCTCAAGGGCGGTGTAAATCACCTCAAGGGCGCTTGTGATGATTTATCCGGTCACCATTAAATCTAACCTATGATACAAAATATTGACAGATATATACACAAAACATATAATTTAGGTGTTTGAGTGGGAGGTTAACAAAGGGGGACGGATAATTGCGGGAATTCGGGCAATAACAGAGCGGTTTCTGGAAATATATCTAGAATGGGACTAAACGATAAATTAATTTGGTTATTCAATATATTAGCGTTATTATTTAGGGATTTTTGATTTCAAGGGCTTCTAAGTTATCTAATCTTTTGCTTTTATTATTACGGTGAAGAATTTTAACCCCTGTGTCTTTATTAAAAGTATGATTGGTGAAAATGAGATGATTGGCAAACATCTTAAATGTTCCGTGATTCTAATATTTATATTTCTTGTTGTCTTACCTATGTAGAATGATGGACAATCATTGCAACATAGTTGGTAAATGAATGAGTGGCTCAATTCATGATCTTTATCTTTAGTGTTTTTTAATAATTTACCTAAGGTGTTGTCAGTATAGAACGCGGGTTTAATCTGGGAAGGTATTTTTTTTGTACTAACTGAAGAAAAATTGGATATATATAAGATCCTTTAAAAGGGATTTGTGATTTTATTATCAGTTTCGGTTGTACCAAATAAAAAATTAAATGGTTTAAAACAAATTGATATCTTTTATTGTAAGATAAAAATATTTGTGTAAATTATTCGTTTAATTATTACATTGTTATTATTAAATTATTGTATTGTTACATTGTAAATATTGAACGTATTTAATTGTAATTATTAAACGTTTTGTATTGTTACATTGTAATTATTGAACGTATTTAATTGTAATTATTAAACGTATTGTACTGTTACATTGTAATTATTAAACGTATTGTATTGTTGCATTGTAATTATTAAACGTATTGTATTGTTACATTGTAATTATTAAACGTATTGTATTGTTACGTTGTAATTATTAAACGTATTCTATTGTTACATTGTAATTATTAAACGTATTGTATTGTTACATTGTAATTATTAAATGTATTGTATTGTTACAATGTATTGTTGTTTGCAGTGAGAATAGTTACGAATAAGTTATGATTTTAGATTTTTACAGCAAAAATTATTACAGTAAATTATTTTTGGGGTATTATGCCGTGTTGAGCTACCTCTTTCTTTGACCAACGTTTCGGACAGTATCACATTGTCCATCACCAGGGCAGATGTGTAGATGATACAGTGTTGCCAATTCAAATCCTCCAATTCTCTAAGATTTGGTATCACAGAATGATTTAAAATGGTTTTCTGTATTTGGCTTTGTTGTAGCCCTCAATTAACTTATTAATTTGATTAATATTAATAAAAACGACGGGCTAAGCTCAATAGTTCTTCGAATCCGATCATTGACGGCTACATCAAAACCAAACGCAGAAAACCTTTTCAAATTATACTGTATTACCAACACATAGAGAATTGGAGTTAACAACACTGTATCATCTACATACATAAGCACACACTTCACCACAATCTTTGCACATTTACCTGATTATGGACACTGTAATGCTGTCCGAAACATTGGCTAAAGAAGGAGGTAGCAAAATACAGCATAACACCCCAAAAATAAATTAAAACGAGAAAATGCTTTTTGATATTCATCAATTCTTAACGGCTTACAATAAATATTTAAAAAATCACTTTGCATTTCCCATTAGGAAAAATTAACATCAGACCTAGAGCGTTAGTCCAATTACTTTCTAATTATTTCGATGCTTTTTATCTGCAATATTTCCTTGTTAAAGTAGAAACGCTTTGACAAATTTTCTTTAATTTAAATCGTTCACCGTTTTTCTGAAAACATTACATCACTTATGTCTTATGGTACGAGCCTTTAAATTGTTATAATTCGCTATTTTACTAAACGAAATTTGTGGCCGCAAATTGTATGCGAAACAGTAATTGTAACTGTGATATTTTTTATCTTTCAAAATAACTAATTGGGATAACTGGATAACTGTTATTACAGTTGGGAAAGTAGTCTGACTTACCTCTGGTCTTCTGAAACACTTGCAAATCGATATTCTGGCTATGAGGAACACCGCGATAACAGTTATTACAGTTGGGAAAGGGGTCTGACTTACCTCTAGTCTTCTGAAGCACTTGCGAATCGATATTCTGGCTATGGGGAACACCGAGAATAACAGTTATTAGAGTTGAGAAAGGAGTCTGATTCACTTCTGGTCTTCTGAAGCATTTGCGAATCGATATTCTGACCATGGAGAACACCATAAGGCCCATTGTTCTATTTCCCATTTTGACCTATTCCTTTAACAGTCACCAAGTCCCTTTTATAAAGTTCACCAAAGTTTTCATTGTATGTAACTATGTCTTTTGGTTCAACAATGTATCTTCCCAGGTCTCATCTCTCCTCTCCAATCCTCCTTGGTTCCCTGAAGGCCCCACGAGGGAAGAGAGCCTTATCTCTGCTCTCCACTTCCCTTTGGTTCCCTGAAGGTCCCATAACGGAAAAATTTACGGAGATTCCTCCTCTCCACTCTTCCTTGGTACCCTGAAGGCCGCACGAGGGAAGAGAGCCTCATCTCTGCTCTCCACTCCTCTTTGGTTCCCCGAAGGACCCATAAGAGAAAAAATAATGGAGATTTCTCCTCTCTACTCTTCCTTGGTTCTCTGAAGGCCCCACGAGGGAAGAGAGTAAATACAAAAAACCAAAAATATAAAAATTGAAACGTACATAAAATATTTATTCATTTGTTCATTAACATCAACAAACATATACAAACAGAACAGTTTTGGAGGAGTTGATGAAGAAATTATTGACCCGACTTAAGCCCGACCGAATGGGCATGATCGAAAATTAAAAAAATGACATATTTAATGAAATAAATCAAAAATCTTCCAAAAAATTGTAAAAAGTATGCAGGGGCGAAAAGTGGAAAAAAAATTGTAAAAGTGTGTATACCTACTTTTTTTTCAATTTAGATTTTTGCTGACGGCCGGCATAGTCCAGTGGTAACGCATTGGACTGCCATTCCGAAGGTCGCGGGTTCGAACCCGGCGTGCGCAAATAAATTTTATTTGATTAATTTGTGTTATTTCACAATTAATTAATTAAAATAATATATAGTATATTTGCGGCACGTTCCAGAGTGGAAGATACTACCAGTATCGCCCTGGTGTAAGACCACCATTCAGAATTGAAACGTTGCTCCAAATGGCTTTAGCCGTGTTTAGTGACTAGATCTGAATAGCCAGGTACTTCCCCACCTTCCTCTTTCCCTTCTCCACTTACCTTCAGCCTCTCAACATCCCCCAATTGGGGATGCCATAGTCTCACTGGCTCCAGACGGGAGCAGTTGGGACTCTTGTGAGGTATTCACTATAAAAAAAAAGATCCTTCTTTCTAATATTCGTATTTATACATCTCCCTTTCAAACCATCTTTTTCATCTTCTTTTTGAACGCTTACCCCGTAGCCTCAAATATAGGCATCAATGTATCTTCATAACAGATTACATTAAAAGGTAGAAACTCCTTTTTTATCTGAACTCTTTTCTTTTAAGTTTTCCGCTTCAAAGGAATAAAGTTTAAACCGAAATCAGAAATTATGCCTCATTAATTTAAGCCTAAAGAGAATATTGGCAAAGCCTTAATATTTTTTACTCTAACGATCTTTCAAAGGTTCGGGATTCTTTTTGATATGAAATAATTAAGGTTGGTCATAAATCAATAACGCCATCAAATTATGAACCGCACTTCCAGAACTATAAATAAGAAAATCTGAAATTTTGAATTCGGAAGCAACAAAAACAGTTCAATGGTGAGCTCTGGCGTCATTAAACTCGTACTCGATTTTTGTCTTGATTTTCTTGGCCAACGCAACTACTTTCAGCATGAAACGTGACTTCCAGCGTGAGCTATGGAGCTTGAAATAAATATTCAAATAAGAATAAAAATATGTTAAAAAATAATATACGTCATCCGTAATTAAGTGGTTACGATCAATCCGGAGGTTGCAATTTTAATCATCTTTTTTTCATCCCGGCGTGCGCAAGTAATTATTCATTTGGTGATTTTGTGTTATTTCACAATATATTCATTAAGTAATAACATGTACTTTATTTTGTGGAACCTTCCAGAGTTAAAGATACTCTCAGAGTCGCTCTGATGTAAGGCCATTAATCAAAATTGAATGTTTGCTTGAAATAGCCTTAGCCATATTTGATAACCAGATCTGAATAGCCAGATACTTCTTCATCCTGTTCTTCCCCATCTCCTTCCCCTCCCTACTACTTTCACTCTCACAATATACCCCAATTGGGGATCCCAAAGTCTCACTTGTTCTCGACGGTCGGGAGCAATTGGTACTCTTGTACGGGGCTCGCATAAAATATTTAAGAATCTAACTTAGTTTTCAAGTTCTCTCGTGTATTTTAAAGAAATGGTTTTGCATTATAAAATCATATTCTTGAGATAAAAGTTTGCAAATTAAGATCAATTAGGAGATGGTATAGGTACAATCGATTATTGAAGTTTTTATATCGACTCTTTATAAAACTCGAGAAAATTTATTACTTTTTGAAGCGATGGTTGAAATATGTTTCTACCAGATTTATTTATAGATAAAATGAGGCAAAATAAATTAAGAAAGGTAGAAATAATCCTTTTATTGTATTTTAAAATAAAGGGATTTTACATGCAATGCAGTACATATTCAAAACTCACAAAGGGATTTTACATGCAACGCAGTACATATTTTAAACTCACAAAGGAATTTTACATGCAATGCAGTACATCTTTTTATGAAAAATTACAATTAGAATATACTCGTAATATTATGGTTATGACGAAATGTAAGTAACTAGGAAAGGCGTAAATTTTATACAATTGTCAATCAACCGTGTTTGTAAAAACTTTACTAATAGAAACTGACATTAAACATTTAATGGAAATGTATATTCATTGTTTACACAGCCAAAGTATGTGTTGTATAAACTTAAAATTTCTCATCGAATTTCGGAATATTTCCAAGGTGTTTTGAATGTTCTGTAAATGTATTGCATGTACCATTTTTAGAAACTAGAGAAAATTACTACTTAGATCTTTGTATTTCGAATACACTTTAATATTTATAAATTGAGCAACTGTAATTTAATTTTTTTATCTCATTTATGCAATAAAAAATCCCAGAGATTAACCCAAGAAAAAATATGTTTGGATTCATTGTTTGCGCAACACAAATGTAACTTTTTCAAAACTGTAACCTCACGTGTCAGTTTGCTGAAATGCGATGTTGCCAGCTCTTTCGCAGCCAGTTAGCGACTATTTTTAGTAATAAAAATTCGAAACAGAAATTGTGCAATCTTTATTCAATGTGTAACTAAAACACCGTTTAGCGGTTGTGAAGTGTTATTTTTAGTAAGGAAGAAAATCAAATACATATATATGGGTATTTCTATGATTTAACTTCCACATGTCCACAAATCATACTTTCCCATAAATCAAGAAGTACCCGGAACTACCCGGGATTTCCGTGCCCCTTGCTTTTCCCTTTGCACCCCTCACTGAGTACCCCACAGCATCCCAGCCGGTTAAGTCCCTGATTTATGGACCCTTTATCTCCCTCATTAACATCTTCCATTTTAAAAAGCGAACATTCGCCTAAAGCCTGACTGCCGATGTGGTAATTTTTAAAATGTTATAGACACTGAATACATAATCCTTAGAAGTATATTCTATGTTATACAGAATTGAAAGAAAACGGTAGTTCTGTGAACAGTAAAAAGCATGTTTCTATTTTTCTCGTATTTAATACATCATAATTTTTTTTTGTTTGAAATCGTAAGATTTGAAAGTACGTACTTGATAGCATTTCTTTCAATTACTAGTAATATTCAGAATCCATTTACAAAGTGTACTAATGGAGACTTCAATGATTTATAGACGGTCTGTCTAGGTTACAGGGTTATTTATTTACGATAAAGTATTACAAAGTTGCTCCTTTCTTGTTGAGTCTCTAAGTTATTCTGGCGAAACAGTTTTATCATTGCGCTCCGCAGATTACAATCGGTTAGGGTTCGGGGATCTTCTTCGGAACTATCCGGAATGTGCAAATGCCATCTGTGATTAATTGCTAAAACTAAGTTTACCATATTACCTACACTATTTAATTATAAAGCTTTTTTCTCAAAAAATTAATCATCCAATTTGTCAAAAAAAATTCACTATCTCAACTAAAATTATTATTTTTTCAGTTCTTTCTTGAGGAAGTTATAAAATGTTATAAGTTATAAATACAGGGTTTTCCAATAAGAGGTGTTATTTTGAATAGCCCGCTATTTCGGTAGATGTTACATTTGAAGCTGTCATTTTTTAATATTTGACAAGTAAAAACTACGTTATTAATAAAAGTTGAACGATACACGCTTCAACAATGCATTGAAATTATTAAAATTCACTTGAGTGAATCAAATGCAAATCATCTTGAGTGATGAGGCCCATTTCCACCTCAGTGGCTTCGTCAACAAGCAAAATTGTCGCATCTGGGGCTCGGAAAACCCAAGAGTTATTGTTGAAAAGCTTCTCTATCTTCAACGTGTGACTGTTTGGTGCGGTTTATGGTCCGGCGGAGTCATTGGATCTTACTTTTTCGAAAATGAGGCTGGAGCAACAGTTACGATAAATGGATTGCGCTATCGAGAGATTATTAATGATTTTTTATGGCCGGAATTCAATGGTATTGATCTGGACAACGTTTAATTTCAACAAAACGGCGCTACGTGCCACACAAGCAACGAAACCATTGATTTTTTATGATTGAATATCAAAATAACACCTTTTATTGGAAAATCCTGTAGTTAAAAAATACGAATAGTAAAGGTAATTAGCTTACTGGAATTACCAAATATTTAGAAATTCCACAATCTTAAACAACTTAGTAACAAATAAAATTGATTAAAAACCCTATAAACTTCCCCTCTCCCCCCTCCCCCATATGCTGTGTATATAAACCGTAGACTAAGAATTTTGTGTACCAGTCTGAAGATGGCTTTGACGAGCTGAAACTGGTTACGGTCAAAATAAAATTAAGTGGAATAAAGTTTTTTATTTGTTTTATTATAATATATTATACGAATAATATTTTTATTTTTTTATTTATTAATTTTATGTAAGTGATTTGTACATTTAAGTTTACAAATTACTAATTAATATGTGACATATAAATATACTATATTTTTTCTTGCTTGATGTGGCTCCTACACAACATCTTGAACTTTCAAATTGGGGCATACTTTAGGTTTTCCGGCAGCGCATTATAGTATTTCATCCCTTTATAGAGAATACTATTCTGAGTATTTGCCTTATCCTTTTTTGGTAGCCTAATTTCATTGCACGTCCTTGTTTTATGCTTGTGTATGTCCTTGTTGCATACAATTTTATTTGAAAAATATTTTGGTAGCAGGTTGTTTACTATTTTGTGTACAAATATCATCGTGTTCAAGGTCAACATCTGTTTCACCGTTAGCCAATTTAGTTCCTTTAACATTTTATTTACTTTTGAATATCTATTTCGTCTGAGTATTGTTCTCATTCCCCTATTTTGGAGAAATTGAAATTTTTTTTTTCTCGGTCGTTACACAGGAAAAGGATAGTTGAGCAGTAGTTAAAATGTGAAGCAATAATTATAAAATGTGAAGCAAGAGTTATAAAAATAAACAGTTTATAAATTTATGCCTATTAAACAAGACAATTTCACATTCATCAAAAGAATCTTTACTCAACCAGTAATACGGCCATCATCTTGAATCGGAAATGGAACGTACAAACAAACTTACAGACAGACAAATGGAAAACGGTCGAGTTAAAACAGGACTTCGTCGTGTTCACTTGGCGGTCATCTTTAAGTGACAGAATATGTATGAAAATTGTTTTTAAGATTATTTTTTCTTTTATTTAACACACACTAAAAACTTTGATAAAATTGGTTATTAGGTTCTTAGTTTGGGTTTAAAATACTTTATAAAAAAATATAAGCGTAAACTAACAAAAATGTATTTTTTCGTAAAAAATGTGTGAACGCATTAAAGAAACGACTTTAAAAAATTTCATATTATGGCTAAGGTTATCTGTGACAGTTTCCCTTGATTCGCTTTTTTTCTTTATTATAAATTTAATCACAGAAAAACTTTTCACTCTTGAAATCAAGTATTTCTAGATACGGTTTGCCAGGGGGTTTTTATTATTTTATTCCTGTGCAAAGGAATGTGCAAATTTTTGGTTTGTAGCATCCTCTTAATGCCACAAATCCAGATGCCCAGCTTATCTGGATTCTGTCGAGAATTTTTACATTCGCAAATGATCAATTTCACCAAAAGTTAAAGGAAAAAGATTAGCTAACTTGAGGTACGCCAACACGCCCGAATATACTTCTATTGGATTTCAGCTCAGTGGCTAAAAGCTCTGTTTTAAGGGCGTTAAAATCATTATGATTCGGAAGTTATCTAGAATCTAGACAGAGGTTTGCAGCGTTAATTTTTTTCTCCCTATCATTGCGGGGAGTTTTTTAATCGCCTGTTATAAAACAATATATATTACGAGTTTGTCATTGTTTTCATACTTGGCGCGTTACTTTTCAGTTTTTGATATAATTTTTGTTATCTCTTTATTTTAAATACCACGTATATATAATATATTTTTACTTCACTTCTTTCACTAACTTTGTACTGATGTATATTTTTTTTTCTAGTTTTTACTTTTATAATTTATCCTTATTTTAGTCTTTCCATAATGAAAGTACTATGATTGTCAATAACTATCACGTATGTAAATTGAACTTGTGCCTTTAATTCTAAATAAATAAATATATATGTGTATTTTTTTAACTAAACAAATAATTTATTAATCTATAAAACTGATGCAATTACACGTAGATAACTTCCTGATAAAAAAGTATTGCATTTTTTTTTAATCTCAAATTAATCGTATTAATAACGTTAAAAACGAGATTGTCGGCCATAAATAATTGAATTAAATTATTAAGACCAATGTAGGTACCAACACTTTATCAAGAAGCGGCTCGTAGTTTATTTTGGCATTTGCCTGCTGGTAATAAACAAATAATTTCAAATACAGCTGTAAAACACAACATAGCAATGAATATGGGAAAATCCATACATTTTTAAAAAAAAATAATTGTATTCTGCCTCTGATAATGCCCTCCCCTAAATTTTGTGTATATCAACAATAGTTAAAGAGGAAGCTACAAGGCAAAAATGTGTATGGTATACCTTATATTGAAGGTAATAGGCATTAAAATCGCTTGACAAAGGGAGTCTAGAAACGTTCGATTTCAAGCACAAGACTGGTTTTTATTTATTTTGTAAATAATTTTATAAGAAAGCAAAAAAGTCAAGTGAAACTGTCACAGATAATCTTAGCTATAATACTGTATTTTTTAAAAGTTGTTTCCTTTACGCGTTCATACATTTCTATTGAAACAATATTTTTTTTAGTAGTTTACATTTATATTTTTTATTGAGTAATTTATATTTTTATTTGTATTCTACTCAAGCGAAACGATATTAAAGCCTTCAATTAATCTAAAGCAAATTTTTGGTATTAATAATGTACATCAATTCGTTATAAAGATTAATCAAAATAGTGATTTAGCATTAAGCATCGCTTTAAGGAATAATTGTACCTCAGTCTGTGAAGATGGCTATAATGAGCTGAAATGAGTAACAGTTTAAAAAAAGTTTTTTGAGTATATCATTGTAACATTCCACCACAAATTTTCAAATTAAAAAAAAATATATAAAAATACGAGGAGCTCAGAAAGACACTGGATACTTTCATTTAGTTATTATTATAAACATTTAGTTATTATTATAAACATTTAGTTATTATTATAAACATTTAGTTATTATTATAAACATTTAGTTATTATTATAAACATTTAGTTATTATTATAAACATTTAGTTATTATTATAAACATTTAGTTATTATTATAAACATTTAGTTATTATTATAAACATTTAGTTATTATTATAAACATTTAGTTATTATTATAAACATTTAATTATTATTATAAACATTTAGTTATTATTATAATCATTTAGTTATTATTATAAACATTTAGTTATTATTATAAACATTTAGTTATTATTATAAACATTTAGTTATTATTATAAACATTTAGTTATTATTATAAACATTTAGTTATTATTATAAACATTTAGTTATTATTATAAACATTTAATTATTATTATAAACATTTAGTTATTATTATAATCATTTAGTTATTATTATAAACATTTAGTTATTATTATAAACATTTAGTTATTATTATAAACATTTAGTTATTATTATAAACATTTAGTTATTATTATAAACATTTAGTTATTATTATAAACATTTTTTGATCAGAGGTAAAATTGTTAAAAATCAAATAACGAGGAAACCATTTGTAAATATTTTTTAAATGTTCTTTCAAATAAACCAAGTTTTTTTAATGTAAATTTATTAATTTTGTTAATCCTTATTCCAGGAATATTCCAATAATGGATCAATGGAACAATGGAGTTTGATTTACAAACGGTAAGTTTTTTTAATTAAATTATTTTTAAGTGAATCCAAACATTATATGTTTTAAAAAAAAATTAAATTTAAAAGATTTAAAACTGGACTTCGCTATAATCAGTCACAAATAAAATTTGTTCAATCCTTTATCTTTTAACAACAAAACATTTTATTTGCTGTAAGTACAAATTTAATTACTTCAAGATAATATTTCACTTAACATAAAGATTATAATAAAAATACTTAAGCCCGTATTACACGTAGCGATTAACACTGAAAAACTTTTAACAGCCTTGTTTTAATAGCGCTTTTAATCTATCAGTAAACAAAGCCCCGTCAAACAGCGGCGAACTTTACAAAACGAAACCTATAAAGATAAATTATTTTAGAATGCGCGTATAAAGCGGGCTTTATTTTTACTGCGATCAAAAACCTTTTGTTTTTTCAACCGGCCCGATTGTAGTAAAAATAATTTAAAATTTAATGTTTAAAATTATCGTAATTTTTTAAATCTATACCAATCTTCGAAACAGAAATTAAACCACTTCCCGACATCCAATCGAGCTGAAACTCAGCAGGTAGACTCGTTGTCGATGACAATGCATTATATCAATAGTGGCAATCACATACATAAATGTGGACGTACAGGGTTTTTCATTAAGAGGTGTTATTTTGAATAGCCCGCTATTTCGGTAGATGTTACTTTTGAAGGTGTCATTTTTTGACATTTGACAAGTAAAAACTACGCCATTGATAAAAATGGAACGATACACGCTACAAAAACGCATTGAAATTATTAAAATTCACTTCAGTGAATCAAATGCAAATCATCTTGAGTGATGAGGCCCATTTCCACCTCGGTGGCTTCGTCAACAAGCAAAATTGTCGCATCTGGGACTCGGAAAACCCAAGAGTTATTGTTGAAAAGCCTCTTTATCCTCAAAGTGTGACTTTTTGGTGCGGTTTATGGTCCGGCGGAGTAATTGGACCTTACTTTTTCTAAAATGAGGCTGGAGCAACAGTTACGGTGAATGGATTGCGCTATTGAGAGATGATTTATGATTTTTTCTGGCCGGAATTGGATGGTATTGATCTAGACAGCGTTTACTTTCAACAAGACGGCGCTACGTGCCACACAAGCAACGAAACCATTGATATTTTACGATTGAATATCAAAATAACATCTCTTATTGGAAAACCTGTATAAGCATTTCTCTGAAATCGAATTACATTACAGCAGTTATATCCGAAATAAATGTCGGTCCTACCCAATCCGCATTTGGCTATGTTGGTAGAGTTCTCTTCTCCAGATCCTGGATAAGAAGATTCGATTGGCAGTCAAACAATTTTTTTGTTTCAAGTAAAAGACATTTTGAAATGAATAGCAAAAAAAAAATTTTTGGTGTTTTTTTTTTAATGGTGAGAAGTGCTAGAAAAAATTTATTTAAAAATGCTTTGAATTTAATTTTTTGTAAGTTTTTCCTTATTTCACTCTTGATTCATTTGCAAGCATACATCATGCAGTATTAAACGCATTAGTCGTCTTTAGTGACCCGACTCTTTGTTCGTGGGTGCCCGACTTTTTCATTTACGCTTTACCTATTATATATTTACTTTACCTTCTACCTATGGTACCTTTTTAGTGAAAAAATCAAAATTTATAAGTACCTACACTTCATACGTTGAGGAAATCTGTTTACCGTAGCAGATAAAACTCTCTAACCGTGAGTTCTGACACTCAACCGTCTAGCATATCATTTGTATTGAAATTTGTTTGTACGTTCCGCTTCCCGTTTCAAATATCAGCTGCATCTAATTTATTATTCAAGCAAGCCTAACTTTTATTCATTTTTTTCTAAACATCTGCCTACTTCTTTTTGCCACAAGTCAAGATATCATAACAACATTTAAAATATGTCCACCCTAACACCTTAATTAATTCACGATTTTCGCATAACTTCCAATTAAATCCAAGAGTAATCCCTCAAAAGTTAGTTAGTTTGGCTTCCAGTCCGACTACATAGCAAATAGAACAGGGTTGTTTAACTCAATACTTTATTTAAAATGTATATTCAAACGCCATTAAATGGCTTTAAAATACAGTGATAATCGAATTACAAACATACAGTGGTAAACAAGATAATAATAGCAATAAATTAAAGAACAATTAACGTGTACCCAAAAACACTATTGCAAGTGATGCAGTATAAGTGATGAAGTATAGCAGATGCAATATAAGTGCAGTAAGACAATGCATAATTCAAGATAAATATATACCAGTGTAACAATAGTTGAAATAACTTATACTAGGCTTGTATAAGACCTGTCATAGGTCGAAGTACGAGGTGAACACTGAACAGTCAGTAGTGAGTTTATTGTCACCCACAAAATTAATTGTACTTGGAATAGCTGAGTAGGCATCGCAACTTGGCATTAAAAATTCAGGGCTGTCAGCGATTTAATGATACTTATGAATAAGAAATAATTTTTTTTAATAAATTAATTCATACGCTCGCTTACACTATAAGATATCTGATGTAAATAGTTTAATCGTAGTAAAATATGATATAGGAGCCATACAGAAGAATATTATCATTCCTTACGTCGATTATTGTGTTTGAGGTATGTTATTATAGCCTTCTTATAACTATATTTCGTGCAGTTGAACACATCTACTACTTCTGAGAAAACATTGCCAACTGCATGCAATCTAGGTATAAGGGAGTGTCTAAATAACTCAGTCCTGATATTTTTGCTGCAATTAAAAAGAGTTTTGGATCGACTAGTTCTTATAGGTATATGGAAGGTAATTAGACTTAATAAATCAGGGTAAATGTAAAACATTTAAAAAGTAATGAATAACAGTCAAATATTTTTTTTCGATAGCTTTCCAAGTGAATATTGGTAAAACGTATGCAGTGGTGACCAGATATGTGGTTTATTTCAAATAAATCCTTTTCAAATGGAAATGCAAAATGCAAAATGGGTATTTTCCATTTTGCATTTTAAATGCTTTTCTAAAAACCATTTTGCATTTTGCATTTTAAATGCTTTTCTCAATGCATTTTCCATTTTAAATGCTTTTTTTGCAACATTCTTCCTACTATCTCCAGTCATCTTTTTTTTATAAGCCCCAAATATCAGTCGGTCCTCAACCTCGCTATGGGAGATAATTTACATTTGTCAAGTTTCTCCCTGGTAGGAGCCCTGGCAATTGAGTGATACCATTACAAAAAATACTGAACATGGAGCCATGACGCTGTAATATTAAATGTTAGATAGCAGTTTCTATGTTTTTACGTTGGCATCATTAGTCCCGCGCAAATTCTTTGTGGTTTCATAATCTGTAGTCGTGGTGTTTTTGGGTTTACCATCATGTAATATGTTTGTTCTACATTGATGTCCATTATTAAATGACAAAATTGTAAGTTTTTAGATTCTCACGGCCAAAAGCATTTTTGTTGTTTGTTTTTGGGGTGTTATGCCGTGTTGCGCTAACTCCTTCTTTAGCCGACGTTTCGGACAGCGTTGCAGTGTCCATCATCAGGGCACATCTTCGGATCTACCGGATCTGCCCTGATGATGGACACTGCAACGCTGTCCGAAACGTCGGCTAAAGAAGGAGTTAGCGCAACACGGCATAACACCCCAAAAACAAACAACAAAAATGACAAAATTGTTTAAAAATTCTATCATTATTTTGATTGTTTGACTTGAGAAACCATTTTGCATTTTCTAAATGCTTTTTTAAAAAACATTTTGCATTTTCAAATGGAAAAGTTTTGACCCATTTCCATTTTGCATTTAAAATGGTTTTTGATACCCATTTTGCTCATCTCTGGTGGTGTCTCGTTACCTCACACGAGTAGTACAATCAATCGATATATATCGGAAATATCAACGGTTTACATATCGGTACTATTCAGGATTTTCCAAAAAATAAAAATTTTATGTCTTCAGCATGCTTTAATAAATATAATACTATAAAAAACGTGAAATATCGTTGTACTAGACGATATCGTTGAACTTAGTTAGTGTTTAAAGTGAACTACTAAGTTTCCACTACCCAGTTTGTTCGCACCTCTTTTCAATTTGGAAGGCGGGTATGGGTACCGTCGCCCTGAGAATCATTCATTGGATAACCGACACCACAACTGCCATAGGTCACCTACGTTTGGGCACTTAGCAGAAGTGCCCGGGTTCACGGGATGAAGTTTTTCCAGATGTTGGTGGTCTGTCTACCAGTTGCGTAGCCGAATAGGGAGAGGCTTATCCTTTTTTCTATCTATAGAATCCACTACTCCCTTGTCCGCGGGCCGTGTCTTTGATACCCCCGAAGTAGAGGGTAGCCTGGGAGAGACCGCTTTAATATGCTTTACTCCACACCTCAATAATTAATTTCAAACTAGAGCAATATCTTCCAGAACAGACGAGCAATATTCCGGACAGAATATGGGCCAAGTTTTCATTTGGTGATCTTCGCTCCATATTATAGAGATGGTGCTTTGTGTAAAAGACGGCTAAAGGCGTGCGGTGCAAATAATATCCTTAAATTTATATAATTTATCAGTATCTAGTGCTGATAATATTTTGTTTTCATCCTTTAATCCTTAGGATGCCGGGTGTGACATTTACGTAATACTTTGTAAAAATTTTCTTATCTCTAAATAGTATAATAAAGTCGCTATTAGAATTAAGAATAGTTTCTTAGAAATTTTTTTCCGAAATGTTTATAATAATAATAATAATTGGATGACATGTATAGCGCCGTTTTTGTGCAAAATCACCTCAAGGGCGCTGTACAAACTTATAACACATTTCTACAGTGATCTATGTTATTACTTAACTATTTATGGAGATAGTTTGCAGTACAATACTTACCTGGTTGTTCACTTGAGATTAACACTTAATTAAAATTATCTAATTGTTTATAAGCGAAATTTAGATACAGGATTTAGGAAATAATTGGAAAATTGAATATAACTGGACTTTCTCTTAGGAATTGTATATTTAATTTAAGGGTACGACAGCTTAAAAAGGTAAGTTTTTAGTTTAGACCTGAATTCTGTTGGACTTGTTATGGATCTTAGTTCCGGAGGGAGTTTATTCTAAGCCTCAGGCCCAGATACTCCGAAAGCGCGATCAGCAAACTCAGTATTTGGCTTGCGCATAGGTTCTATCAGTCTGCCTACAGCTGATGATGTTGCTGATCTAAGAGTTGACTGCCTTAGACCAGTGTTTTCCGGGACGCATAGTTCAGAGATGTAGGGTGGGGCCATTTCATTGATGGATGTAAACACCATCCAGCACAGTTTGTACTGGATTCTTTCAGGGCACTTGAGCCAGTGAAGGTAACGAAGGTGTTCTGAAATGTGCGATTATTTAGAAACCCCGGTTATGAGCCGTGCTGCTGCATTAAGCACTGATTGAAGTTTGTCAATTTGATATTTTGGAAGGCTGGCATAAATGCTGTTGCAGTAATAGAGACGTGAGACTACGTAAGAGTTGATAAGTAGTTTTCTTGCGTCTGTAGGAAGGTTTCTTCGGACAGACTTGAGTTGTCTTAGGTGAAAAAAACCGGTGCTTACAGTCCTATTTATTTGACTTTTAAACAAAAAGTCTGAATCTAAATTGACACCGAGAAGTTTGACTGTTGTTTTTAGGATGATATCGCTGCCGGAAATAGTAATAGGTGAATCGTCTATGAAATGTTGACGTTTGTTTATGGCTGCCCAGAGAAACTTAGTCTTAGATGGATTGAGCTTCAGCTTGTTTGAAGACATCCAACGAGTTATTGCTTCTAGAAATTAAGTTATACGGATCTTGAGACTATTAATTTCATTTGGAGCGCAGTAAAAATAAACTTGCTGATCGTCAGCGTAGCAGTGAGAAAAGAGATCAAATTACTCGATTACTTTGGCTACATCATTTGTAAAAAGTGTGAAGAGAAGTGGACCGAAAACGGAGTTTGTATAATTCATGCATACTTTATTGTTAGAATGTAGAGAAAAGTCAATGTTTTGTAATCAAGTCGTAAAAAATATATTTTCAAAAGCTTTCATTGCTAACTCTGGATAAACCTTATGATATACCTTAAAATAATATACTACGGAATTGTATATATCAAAAAGGTCTACAGAAAAGTCTGTAGACTGTGGTTTATTTATTGTTTTTATGTTTAATTCGTAGAACTCCATTTAATTTTTTATAAATTTAATTTAGATTAAATTTGATAATATTATTATTAAGTTCTGCAAGTGTTTTTAGTTTTTTATTATTGTGACAGCTGTTTCGGCTTACAAGGCCATTTTCAAACTGTGGTTAGTCCACATTGAGACGACGTATTTATACTATTTCAAATGTAAATTTTGAAGGTGCATACATTGATTTATTACTGTTTAAACCGATGTATGATAAAAACGATCGCGATTAATAACGGCTATGAGGCAAATAACATTGAAAAAATAATAAAAAATAAGAAATATAAAAATAAAATCAATTTAATATATCCGGTAAATAACAAAAATATAGAAAAATTTGCATGTCTCGAATTCCTCGGCCCAATATCTGAAAAAATTGCAAAAGAAATTAAAAAATGTGGTTTAAATATAGCTTTTCGAACAAACAATAATTTAGGAACAAGCCTTAAAAACTCTAAAAGTAAAATCCCTATACTCAATAACAGTGGCATATATGAATTAAAATGTGACCACGCCGATTGTAACGCCACTTACATCGGACAAACGGGGAGGGCATTCTCAACTATGTAATTCCTGAGTCACGAGTTAAGACGCACACAGTTTCGTCGCGCGTATTTTGTTAACGAATAATAATAATAAATATGTCTAATAAGCAAAGCATCGCAGTACTGGATGATTGCTACACGCAACTATCGTCAATGAAAACTAAAAATCTCGAACAGGAGCGAATAATTCGGCAATTATCGAATGAAATAATCACTCAAAATAATATCATTTCGCGGCTCGTTACGAGTATTGAAGTCTTTCGGAGTACCTACAGTGCGAATGACAAGGTGATTACAACGCGATCGAAAACAAAAATCAACCAAAATTCAAACTCAGGTGAGAATATTGATACCATCTCTCTCACACCTGCAGTCAGCCAGCCTCGTTTGGCAAACAGCAGTGAACCAGTTACCGTTTCCCCTGCGCCCGCCCCCGCCTCCGAGTCGGTTACACCGGCTGAGAGCAGCGGCGTTAACGTCAAGCAAACCCCCCGCACCGAGCCGCCCTCCTGCCCATTGTTATCATACAGTGCCGCCTTACGCAATAAAAACAAAATTTTAGTCGTAGGAACCAATGACTCGAGTAAGATTAAAGTAATACCCAAACAAAAATTTATTATCGTTTCACGCTTAGATCCCGACACGACGACGGAGGAAGTCATTTCCCATGTCAAAACGAATACAGCTCTCAGCTGTAATGCTGAAAAGTTTATGGCGTTTTCTAAAGAATACTCATCCTTTAAAATAGGAGTCGACGAGCAGAACATAGATTTACTACTAAAAGAAGAACTATGGCCCCGAGGAGTTGTTGTCCGTCATTTTAGATATTATAATAAACGCATTTCAGGTCAAGAAAACGCGAAAAAGCCGACCGAATCAAAATGACTGCTACTATACCAGAACGTGCGAGGACTCAGGTCTAAGATGAATCAATTTCTAGAAAATGTTCTTAACCAAGAACATAAATTCATCGTGATTACGGAGTCTTGGCTAAACGATTCGATATTTAACGCGCAAATTTTCGACAGCAGATACACAGTTTTCCGAAAAGACAGAAGCACTCAACAAACACGAGGTGGTGGACTACTGCTCGCTTTACTAAACGAAGAAAACATGCGAGCCGAACGACTTTCCCATCTGGAAACGGGAGACGAAAATTTATGGGTCAAAGTCACAATTCAAGGCTTATGTTTATTTATTTGTTCTGTTTATATCCCACCCAGTTCAAAAACGCATATTTACACGACTTTTTTCGAAACTTTAATTAGTAACTTAACTTACCTTGTTGATAAAAAAATCTTAGTGATTGGTGATTTTAACATTAATTCTTCACAAAATCCACGTGCAGTGAACACTGAGCTTTTATATGTTATGGAACTTTTTCAATTGAAGCAGTTTAATACAGTACTTAACTCATGTAATCGTACTTTGGATCTAGTATTAAGTAACTTTAGTATGTTTACAAAAAAATCCGATTTCTGTCTTGTTCAAGAAGATAATTATCACCCGACACTTGTGTCAGAAATTAGTCTTGATCATGACAGACCGTTGAAAAGTCGTTGTTTACATTCAGAAAATAACTTTCGTGGTTGGAATTTCCGCAAAGGAGACTTTGAGAAGCTGTACAGCCAATTGCGTGACCACAATTGGCTGGCTATCTTGGAGATCTCCGATGTTGACGAAGCAGTTAAGTACTTCTACGATACCCTATACGCGTATTTTGACAAATGTTTTCTAAGAAAAAAAGCGCCGCGAAATGAAAACTATCCTAGATGGTTTTCGCGTGAGATTATCGGGGACATAAAGACGAAGCTTGTATACCATCGACGGTGGAAACGATCAGGTTTGGATAGTGAACACGAGTTATTCAAATCCTATCGTACAAAAATTAAACATAGCATTTCAATAGCACACAAAAAATATATTGTGGAGGTAGAGAATAATGTTAAACACGATCCAAAGTCATTTTGGAAATATGTTTCTGACAAAAAAAATGACAGAGGCCTCTTAAATCATATTATTCTGAATGATTGTACTTACAAAGGAACTGACGTACCGGAAGCTTTCGCAAAATATTTCCAATCTGTCTATAATCCAGAAAAAGCTGATTTTGATTCTTACGTACCAGGACAGATTGGATTGACAAAAGCTCAAAACATATCTATAGAAAACGTTAATAACATGGATTTCAGTTTAGCAATAAGAAAATTGAAACCAAAAACATCATTTGGCCCTGATTTCATTCCACCCTTCGTCATTAAGGGTTGTTCTGAATCACTGTCTAATCCACTTCTACATATATTTAATCTTACGATTAAAAACGGAATTTTTCCTAAACTGTGGAAGCTGTCAAAAGTTACCCCTCTACATAAAGATGGTGACAAGTGTCAGGCAACCAATTACCGTCCTATAGCAATTCTTTCCGCACCTGCCAAGTTATTCGAAATAATTATTCATAAATATGTATATGCCAAGGTTGAACCATTCTTGATCGAACAACAACACGGATTTCGACGTGGCCGATCAACCACTACAAACTTGATGGCATATACTGATTACGTGGCGAGAGCGCTCGATAATAATGAGCAAGTTGACACGTCATACCATGACTTTGCGAAAGCTTTCGATAAGGTTGATCACTTAGTGCTCTTAAGTAGGCTTGAAGAAATTGGTTTTTCCGAAAACTTAATTAAACTCTTTGCTAACTATTTAAAAGAAAGGGAACAATTCGTTTCCTATGGTGGTTTTAACTCTAACGCGTATCCTACAAACTCTGGTGTGCCGCAGGGTTCCAATTTAGGACCCTTATTGTTTCTAATTTTTATAAATAATATTCGGGGAAAAATCAAATTCGTCCGTTTTTTACTTTTTGCAGATGATATTAAACTGTTCTTAAGAATAAGATCATTAGAAGACTGTAAAAAGCTCCAGGAAGATATAAATGCAATTATTGACTGGAGTATTGACAGCAAACTCGGTTTCAACTTCCAAAAATGCTCAGTTATGTGTTTTACGAGGTCACAAAAGATCGTATATTTTAATTACAAAATGAAAGATACATCACTAAAGCATACGGTGACTTATAAGGACTTAGGAATTGTGTATGACGCTCGCTTAACATTTCACGCTCACATTGAAAAGATCTGTAAATCAGCTACAAGAATGTTAGGTTTTGTCATACACAATTCAAAGGAACTGACAAACCTTGCAGTCATTAGGCTGCTTTACTTTAGCTTAGTGCGTAGCATTCTCGAGAGTGGATCTCAGGTATGGGGGCCAGAGGACACTGTCTATGTACTAATGGTCGAGAAAATTCAAAAGAAATTTTTACGATACCTCTATATGAGAGAGTTTGGTTTTTACCCATGGCTGTTTCCAACAGCATTTATCTCGGGAATGCTGAATATCTGCAGCCTTAGTTCCAGACGGGACGTCGCATTATTGATGATGGCTTACAAGCTTCTGAATGGTTTAGTATCAATTCCAGACATTCTGTCAAAAATAGGACTTTATGTCCCGGATAATTTCACGAGAGGCCGCCAACACAGGCTTTTAATTCTTCCCAGGTCCAGAACTAACTTACCAATGGTGATGCCCCTGGGAAGACTCACTAGGTTAATTAACTCCCTTCCAGCTAACTTGGATATTTTCCATATGTCCTACAACGACTTTAAGCGCGAAATATTGTATTTGTTTTAACTGTATACTTATGTATAATTTTTTTTCCATATTTTGTTTACCGCTTTTGCATGTGTTTTAACTGTATACTTATGTATAAAATTTTCTTCAATAATTTGTTTACCGCTTTTGCAATGTATTGGTTTTTGTACTGTTTTTGCAAATAAATAAAAAAAAAAAAAAAAAAAAAAAAAAAAAAAAAAACTAGATTCAAAGAACATATACGATGTTATAATAATAAAAACACATCCTCAAAATTCGCAGAACATCTCTTGGTGAATAATCATACCCCACTTAACAACAAGGGCCCTAAACCATTGCTTATAGAAAAAAGGGCATTAGATTAAATTTACTTGAACAATTAGAAATCAATAAACGAACGAATGACCCAAATTTTACACTAATTAATAAAGTACGGAAAATAATTTACTCACCACTTCTCAGTATTTTCACAAAACCCAAGGAGTATAATGCACCCAAATAATTCATAGCAATAAAGTCATTAGTAAATAATTAAGAACTCATTACCATTTACTGAGGGGAAAACATAGATTGGTTTAACCAACAATATATCATGTCATCGGTTTAAACAGTAATAAATCAATGTATGCACCTTCAAAATTTACATTTGAAATAGTATAAATACGTCATCTCAATGTGGACTGTGGTTTATGTCTATCTCCTAAGGATAACCCCCAATAACGCCGGGTACACGTCAGCTAGTGTTATTATATTTGATATGGAATTTTCGCGATGCACTTTTTCACATATAAAATAAACACATTTGCAAGATACGAAACGAAAAGCCAGAATACTAAGATATTATTTCCTAGCCAAACGAATATATCAAATTTGTATGTTGGAAGCATTACTTATGGTTCAAAACACCATAACATCGAGGCAAGTGCGGCGAGCTACCAAGAAAGATGCATTGATATCTTGGTACACCAAGTGTCGAGGGTTGTCAAAAAAATAAAAATCAAACTGCAATTTTGCACCACAAGTAATAGTATAGGATCCCTTAAAGAACGACCGTCACCGAGATGTTTATTTGATGAAACGTATTTTATATTTAATTTAATATGTCAATAATATATTGCATATCGGTTGCCTAGCAAATTTTAGTCCAGGGTATGATTAATTAATAATTTAAAAAAAATTTTTTTAAACATTTCACCGGTTTGATTACTATACAAATTCTATACCAATCGAAAGTATGAAACCCATAGAATAGTTTTTCTGAGTATCGCCCTGGTGTGAGACCACCATACAGAAATGAAACGTTGCTTGAAATGGCTTTAGCCGTGTTTGGTGACCAGATCTGAATAGCCAGATACTTCACCACCTTCGTCTTCTCCATATCATTCCCTTCCCCACTACCTCAAGCCTCACAATATACGACAACTGGGGATGCCATAGTCTCACTGGCTCCAAACGGTTGAGAGAGCAGTTGGATTTCTTGTGCGGTATTCTCATATTTTAAATGCAATCATACTTGTTCTGCAGCTTATCCTCGATGCACGTATTTCCATTAGAATATTTACCCACTATGTGTTGCATATGTCGAAGTGTATATTCGGCTTCCGTGCACATACAGGATTTTCCAATAAAAGGTGTTATTTTGATATTCAATCGTAAAAGATCAATTGTTTCGTTGCTTTTGTGGCACGCCGTTTTGTTGAAAATAAACGTTGTCCAAATCAATACCATCGAATCCCGGCCATAAAAAATCATTTATCATCTCTCAATAGCGCAATCCATTCACCGTAGCTGTTGCTCCAGCCTCATTTTCGAAAAAGTAAGGTCCAATGACTCCGCCGGACCATTAACCGCACCAAACAGTAACACGTTGAAGATCGAGAGGCTTTTCAACAATAACTCTTGGGTTTTCGAGCCCTAGATGCGACAATTTTGCTTGTTGACGAAGCCACCGAGGTGGAAATGGGTCTCATCACTCAAGATGATTTTCATTTGATTCACTCAAGCGAATTTTAATAATTTCAATGCGTTGTTGAAGCGTGTATCGTTCCATTTTTATTAATGGCGTAGTTTTTACTTGTCAAATGTAAAAAAAAGACAGCTTCAAAAGTAACATCTACCGAAATAGCGGGCTATTCAAAACAACACCTCTTATTGGAAACCCTGTAGTTCTTGTATCAATGAATTCTACAAATGCAAAAAAATCGATAAATTATAAAATTTTCTACGAGGGGGTGGTATAATGTAGTGGGTAGTGTATGGCGGGGGGAAAGGGGAGGGTAGATCATCAGCTGCCTATGAATAGTTAAGGCGTGTTTGGAACGGTCGTCATGGTTACATACCGACCTGGTGACGTCACCCGGCGCCCCTCCAATTAAATATACAGTCATTTAGTTATATCCAGCTTCTACACGGGAACATCACAGCCCATCTGTTATTCATTATACCTATACACGGTGTACGGAAACTACTGGTTCAAGTGGAAAGGTGAATCTACTGAGGAGTCATGTCTGCGCTACGACGTAATTTAAAAGATAATAAAATAAACAGCTGAAATAGTAATCCTACAGTGTCCATTTTTTTTTTTTTTTTGACCAAGAAATTTCAATTTACTCGAAAATAAAAAGCATAAATCAAATAAAGTTATACCACAAATGTGACATAAATTTACCAGTTTTCTACTTGTACCACTAGCTTCCGGACACCATGTAAATTTCAATAAGTGCGTTGATCAAAACCGATTTGAAAGAAAACGGACGATGTTAATCGACTTCTATGCCCTAGAAATACTAATGATGCAATTGATCATCTTCTAAAGAAATAATCCAATTTGTTCGCCTTACAATTCATTTGATCTCATAGAAATATAAAAATACTACACTTTATATTCAAATCTAGAAGTTAACTCCAGAAGAATCAAAATGTGCATTTCTATGAAACCAAAGGTTCTGACCGCAATATAAGAAAAAAATATTAAACTAATAATAATTTGTGAATTTATTATATAAAATGGCAAAAAAGTGATGCGACAGTTATTTTTACAATCCATTTTTCAAATAAATGTGGTTTTTTCGTTATCCGTAATTTTACTTCAGTGTTTCGATGAAAAACCGTAAGTTAAGCCATTTTGTTAACTTTTTAAAATTGCATTACTAATAATTATAAGATTATTTCTAACAATAATATTTAAAAGCATATTTCATCGCCTTTCAATAATAGTTTTTAATTTTCGGATACGTTCAGATATATTCCATTTTTATAGATTATATTGCAAACGGAAAAACACACGAAATTTCTGACCTTCTGACAGCGTTTTTAACAAATATAATGGTGAATAAAAATGATTATTGATTTCAGCAAAGTGAGGAAAAGTTTAGTTTATTTTGGACGCACGGACACGCCCACAAAACACTTCTATCGGTTTATCTATTCAGTTCTTCTGGACCCAAAATGTCCAATTTCAAAATAAATGTTTAAATTATTAATCAGAAGAAAGGAGAATGCCAAATAATTTGCCTTTAATTTCACTAGATTTTATTTTCAGAAGTCACGTATACAACAGAGTTAAAAGAAATCAAGCATACAGCAGAGTTAAAAGAAGTCAAGTATACAACAGAGTTAAAAAGAAGTCAAATATACAGCAGAGTTAAAAGAAGTCAAGTATACAACAGAGTTAAAAAGAAGTCAAGTATACAACCGAGTTAAAAAGAAGCTACAATGCACGAAAAGCATTTTTATTTATTCATTTACTATTCATTAACGCCCTATCGGGCTTTTACAGAAGAAATTGACAGTTCATATATGTAAGTGTAACATAATACATGAATAATAGCATAACTATATATAAAAAATAAAAGAATTATTAAGATTAACGTAAAATCCAAATAATAACACCTTATATTGTAAATAAAGCAAAGTTTCAAATATAAATTTAGTATCTACATTCGTATATGCATAAAATTATTCATGTTTGTTACAAACCAGTAAGACTGAAAACGGGAAAATAATTTACTCGTAAGGTATATAAAAAATAAATATTTGTGTATTATACCGATATATATTATAAAACAAAAGTTTAAAAAAACTAATAAGTAATGGCAAAATATCAACGCAATAATTAATATCGTATTTAAATAATAGTACTTGACTATGAGTAAGTACGTACTGTGTTCCACCAACGGCATCCGTGGTAGACGGTTAAGCCTCTCGACTATGAATCCGTAGGTCGCGGGCTCGAATTCCGGTGTACACAAGTAAATTAAATTAAATTTATTTGTGCAGTTTCACGATACTTAATTATTCATAAAAAATATATATAAATTGTATATTTGCGGCAGATACTCTGAGTTTCACCTTGAATTACCAGCATTCAGCGATAAACCTTGTTTGAAATAGCTTTGGCTTTGCTTTGTGAGCAGATCTGAACAGCCAGGAAATAGTCCCCTTCTTCTTCCCCATTTAATTTCCCTTTCGAGTACTTAATTAATTTTCACAACATACCCTAACCGGGGATGCAAAAGTCTCACTGGTTCCAAACGCTTGCGAGCAGATGGGACTCTTGTGTGGGACATTAAAAAAAATAACCACAGATATTTCTTAAAATTTATGTGAAATTCTTTTTTCCCCAAAATCTTTCCACTGATCAAATATCAAAAAAATATTTCCGTTCTTGTAATATTCGCGATTTCGTGAAATACGGCAAAAGTTTGTTCGTTATCGTAAGGTTGACTTTACGGATTGTTGGCAGTTGGCATTTGGCAGGGGAGATTTCCTAACGTGAGATCAAAAACAATGCCATTACCGGAGACTTTTATTCTTATTTACGAGCTTCTGCCTTGTTTTTCAGAGATTTTTAACAAATCCTGGCTTAATTAAAGGTTACGTGCATACAAGAAAGATAAATTTTACAATTCGAGCATGAAAAATTGCTAGAGCTTTTCTTAATCATAATAAATTTGAACTAAAAATCTAGAAAAAATACTCGCAAAAATAAAGTATTGGACATGTTCTTGACAGTGTACAGTTGTGAATTTATTTATCTTCATTGAAGAGAAGATTAATACTTATAAACTAAACGAAACATGAAACAGAACAAGACACAGACGAATAAAATTTCATACTTTAAAATTGATTCACTGAGTGTACGGAGGCATCATAAGGATGCACTATTCCTGTATACAGTAGTTAACAATAATATTCATTGCCCAGAGTTGCTAAACATGATTCCATTCAATGTACCTGCGCGTTCAACATGCTCTTATGTCCTGTTCAGGATTGATCAAAGCAAAAGTAACTCTAAGCAGAATTCTTGCCTGAACAGACTATGCAATAATTACAAATAGCGAATTATCCAAGGTTGATATTTTCAGTTACGAACTTACCAAATACAAGAGGTCCATAAAAGAATATTTCTCTGATGGTTTTTGAATAATGTTTATGTCTTTATTGTTTATATCTCTATTACGATCTGATTTTTATCTACAACCTCTCTCTATGGCTATAAATGTATTCTTTTGTAAATTTTTCGTTTTATATAATCTTTTTAAATTCATATTAGTTTCTAAAAAATGTAATTTACTTATTCCATATTACGCTGTCTCAGTAGAGGTAAAGGCACAAGGATGAAATCCATAATTGATTTTATTTTGGCTATATAATACTTATGTACAAACTGATTAAATGTAAACTGTCGATTTCCCGAAAATTAATAAATAAATAACAGTTTCCTGTAAATCCACCCCTGGATCTCTGTTTTACATATTATAATAATTAATTATTTTATTGATAAACTAACGTTTGTAAGACAAGGTTTTATGCATAGCATAAAGGATAACAAAAAATTATAAGCAATAATTAGTCATCCGAAACACTTATACAAATTTAAAATATCTCCCGAGTAAAAAAACTTATTCTATCCTGTCTATCTATCTAGTATTTATGTAAAGACTAGCTGAAATGTACCTGGCTTTGCTAGGAGTTTTCCTTAGGAGAAAGACAATATAGACATATACCAACTTATACTTTTCTTCAGAACTTTTTAAGATATATAATTCCATAGTACATTATTTTAAGGTATACCACAAGGTTTAGCCAGCGTTCGCAATGAAAGCGTTTAAAAATATATTTTTTACTACTTGAATGCAAAACATCGACTTTTCTCTACTTTATATAAATAAAGTGTGCATGGATTATATATATAAACCTTCAGTAAGAAATTTTCTACCTGAAAGTGAAAACTCTACCAAAATCCGTTGCATAGTTTAGAAGAACTAAGTGCACAAACAGACATACACGGATAGCGACTTTATTTTATACAATTTAGAGAACAGTATCTATAGGGAGAGGGCGGCGCGTATTTGATTTTTATACAAATCTATGGCTTAAATATGATTTCAGATTTTCAAGGCCAAAAGTATTTTTGTTATTTGTTTTTGGGATGTTGGGGTGAAATGTGAGCTTATGTATGAGGATGTGATACCGTGTTGCCAGCTCCAACCCTCTGAGCAAACAATAACGTATAATTTTTTTTTTAAAGTGGTTTTCTTCGTTTAGCTCTGATGTAGCCGTTAATTACTGGATACTGAGAACTATTGAGCTTAGCTCCATCGTCTCTATTAATATTTACGGGCATTTTAATAACAAAAAAAAAAAAAAATAAAAATAAAATAAATCTATGGCTTTATTACGAGATCTATGAAATTTACACATTTGACTTTCAAAACAAGATGTAGGTCATTTTCTACGTGAGGTTTCGAAAAACTACCCCCATCCCGCTTTACCAACCCCTAAAAGTGAATTTTGAATCCTTGACTTTCAAAATAAGAAGAAAAATACTGTCTTCACACGTCAAGGACTTCAGTTAGTTTGGTACAAAGAAGACTATCTATGGGATCCTGTCTATGATCCTCCTAGCTTCGTCGATCAAGGGATTTGGATCACTGCTAAATATTTGTGAAGAATATAAAAAACAGCAAAATATGATGTACAAACCGAAGAAGACGGAATTGATTGCGTTCCACCAAAAAATCCACATACAAGTAAGATGCTCCCCGTAAACCTTAACGAGGCAAGAATAAATACGAGTTCGAAGTAAAATACTTGGGGCACATTATTAATAAAGATCTATAGGACGATGGCGATATCGAACGACAAAGAAGAAGTGTCTAATATGATTTTCCGCAAATTTTACAAATGCAGCAATACTGTTAATAAAACCACTGTTCAATGCATTCCGTACAGCCCTGTAAACGTGTGAAACATGGTATCATGGAATCATATTTGGACACAGAAGATACAGCAGCGCATCGGCAATGTTCACGGAACTAGTACTAAATGGATTTACCGGCCTGATGAGACACCGGGTCACTGGAGACAGGATGCGGTTAGTGGCCTCCGCCAACATGGTGGTGACCGCAGCCTACCAGCACCAAGCGCCATGTCTGAGTGAGCGCTGGGCCCAAGCTCACTCAAGACCACGCCCTACATAGTTTGTCCTTAATTGCTAATTTATTTTTCTTTATCTATTTTCGCATTCTCACATATCTGTTGTACAAACATATGTTTATCTGTATGGGATGTGTGGAATTGCACTAACCTCCCCACGTCCTGGAATAGTTTTTTTTTTATTATTATGGGTAAGTGTGGCTTAAATTTTTATACAAAATTAGTTTTGTATAAAAATTAATCTTCAAAACATGAAGACAGTCATTGTCTTTTCCCTTTGTCCCTTTCCCACTTCTTAAAGCGGAATGAAGCCCGGGCAACGCCGGATTCACATCTGATAGCTGATAATAAAATTATGGTCAACTTTATATAGCGCCATTTAATGATACAATCACATCGAGGATTCTTGTCATTGCCTATTAAATTTTTTTTATGAAAATGTGTGTTTTTAATAATTGACTCCTAAAACCTCCCAACTTTTTAACCTCAGACTAAAGTGCCAGGCATGAAATTACAAAAACATTATACATTACTTTTAATTTCTCTATAAAACCTGAAAACTTTTTTCGTATACTATATAAGAATGTTAAAATATTGTTATACCCAAATGTTAAGAATGTTAAAATAAGAAATCTTGTAATCTGTCATACAAATCTGAAGGTTGTTTTTTCACCAGGGTGATACTGTGTGATAGATTCTCTCTATAATTCTATTAGTACGAAAATTACCAGAGAAAATTTTTTTTGAAAAGTATTGAAGGTGAAATTTTGAGGTATAAAAAGCTTGACCTCTCTCTAAAAGCTAAACTTTGCCAAAAGTTTTGAAAATCGTCGATTAACGACTGAAAAAGATCATAAATTTTGACTCTCGACTGCTGAATTTGGTATTTAAACTAAAAGTACCTTTTCTGTTTCCGATATACCTGCCAATTAGGGAGTGAGCACAGAACACTGAATTCAAATTGCCTAGACCTAGAAATGTGATCCACACTGATTTGAAAACAAATTGATGTGGCCAATTTACACGCATTAAACCTTTCGAATCCCCTATTAAAATAACCACTTTTATTTGAAGAACGCATTGTAAAATGTCGGCGTTAATGTTATTGTTCTGAACCAAAGTGCAAAAATAAATCCATTACCGCACATGATAAATAATTTACCGGTGTATAAAATAGAAATGGTGTGACTCCATCAAAATAACCCTTAGAAAAATGTACCTTCATCATAGGTCAACTAAATTTTGTTCCGGGGATCTGGGAATTTTCTTCGTTTTCTATTCGAGACAGAAAAAAATCGTAATTTCAAAAAGATTGATTGATTTCACCAGCAGTAATTTCTATTTGGGACGTGCGGTTGGGGTACCGCCATCCCGGGAACCATTTATTGGATAACTAACACCTCTGCCATAGGTCATAACTAGTGGTTCGGTGATTTAGCAGGGGTGCCCGGGTTCATCGGGTGAAGTGTGTTCAGCTCACCAGCTGCTTGGCATGCTAGATCGAGAGAGACTGGTTTGGGGAGACCTTTTGACCCCTCCAACTGGTCTCTCGACCCATCGCCTAGCGCCGCAGTGAAAAGAATATATTCAAATGTCCTTCACTCCTGAACACACTAAATCTAAGATTCCTACCCGACCCTCATACCTTTTACCTGTACATGAACTTCATTTCCTTAAAAAAGACCCTCCATACAGCATCCCAAAATATGACACATGCCCTAAGGGAAATAATATCCTCCTGTGTGGGATTTATGTAAAAAAAAGAAGTAATAAAGGTACTGACAAATGTGCTCATATATAAGCATGCTTTTGTGCGTGCTTCAAATAAGCATGCTCTTCAACCGAAGATATTAGAAGAACGAGATATGATATGTTGGCCGCCGGACCGTAGGCGGAGTACTACCTAATTAGGGTACTTTGAATACTATCGGGACGTGTACGCACAGAAATCTGTTCTATGTATTAGTATGGATACCTTAGCGTAAGCGAAGGTGTGCAATAGTATTGGTGAACAAAACCGGCGACACTGGGCAAAACAATTTTACACAGTATGAACTGCTCATAACACATCTCGTTCTTCTAATATCTTTGTCTTCAACTGTACTCATTTTCTTGTATATGACATGCGCATAATTGAACGCACGAGCTATTTAAAAGCAAGCTCTCGGCCAAAATGGTAGCTTTGCAAGAAAATGTCATCAATTAATTTTTTTTTAATTTTCTGTAGTACTTTATTTAATGAATATTTAGTGCCGCAAACTGAAATCAGATCGAGAATCGAGACTAGCATGCTTATATGCAAGACTGTTCAGACATGCTAAGAGCAAACCCCCTTCCACCTGCGATTCTACTAGCATGCTTAATACTGGTTATATCACTGACACACATTCCAGTAAGTACCAATTTCTCAATTGTAGCATGCTTTCGTGCTACTAATGAGCAAGTCCGTCCGTAGCATAAGCAAAAAATTAACTTACGCCGGGCTCACGAGATAAGCCCACAAAACATTTCTATCGGTTGAATTCTTCAGTGGTAGAGAAAGAGAAAATTTGGTGGGTTTCCTGGCTGATTTTTCCATATTCGTCAAGTACGGATCTAGTAACGGTATAAAATAATTAAACTTTTTTTAGCATTTCGAGTATTCTCAACAGAGGTGGATTAGTTCGATTTGTAAAATAAACCGTTGGATAGAGTGGTAAGTTTATTTGCTCTCGACCTATACGGTGTGAATTCGACATCAGTCATTTGTTTTTTTTCTCACTTCAACTGACTGACTATTGACTGAGGGAGGTACGTTGACGTGTCCGTTTACATAGGCGCAAATACATTCGAGAATAATCCAGAAAGTAGATATATGAGCCGTACCTTCAATATTTCGCTATTGGGTTCTAAGGCGATGCGGGTTGCACGTATGAACGTTCCCGAACCTTCTAGTAGCTTACCGCTACAGTAAAATTCACAAACAATTTTTCTTAAATAAAAAAGGTTGTCTGTTCGCACCACGTTCCAGAATTGTAGATAAATATTGCTTTGATGAAGTACAACCATTCAGAATCAAAACGTTGCTTGAAATGGTAATAGCCGTGGTTAGTGACTAGATCTGATTAGCCCGGTATTTCCAAACCTTCCTCTTCCTAATTTCTTTTCCCATCCTGTTCTCGGAGAAGACGTAGTTTAAAAAAAAGTATTGTTAAAAAATCACATTACCTACATCAATTTTAATTCAATTTCGTATCTCATTCATTCGTGCTTAGGTACTGCGTTAAATATTCTTCAGGCGTCCTTTACTTCTTCTACCATTCAAACCAAACTTTTCAATCTTAACACTCCTGGCTCTAATAAGAACAAAAAAAAATATAGGCGATATCGGTGGACTACTTTTCGAGTTTTGCGAGCACAAACGAACGCAAGCTGAATTTTTATATATTAAAGTTAGGTAAATAAAAAGCAAATGCGTATTCGAATGCAAGGTTGTGTCGAAATTTCAACATTTTGAACTAACGATAGATTTTCCTTTAACGCTTGAAAACAGTAATTTCCCTAAGGGTCTAAGACTTCTTATCTTGGGGGATGCTTTGTGAGAGTTTTTTTGGAGGACAGGAATAAGTGTCCCTGGTATTGCAGAAACCCCGTTTTGTAGAAGGACGAAAAACAGAGGCCGGTAAATTATCCTTTAGCCGAGCTATTCAACTGAAGAACGAGTAGAAGAATCGACCCGTTCTTATGTGACAAATGTCAACCTTGTATAATAGTCGCGAACGCGCGTTTTTCGTGTTTCCTGACTATGGATCGGTGCCGAAAGGATCAATAACGCTAGTTCCCTATCACGCTTATAACGCTAGCATCTTTCATTGAAATACCAGTCACACCAAATCCATACAGTTGGGAGCAGTAAGGACAGAAAAAAAACTTGTTTATTCGAGCCAATTCACCCCTACATGTAAAACTGGTTTGTTGTACTTAAGGGGAGTGGGGTGGGTGAATTAATATTCCGTGAAATTGATTTATCGACCATTAAATCTGTATGTATTAATGATTCGTGCAATTCAGGCCGAACAACGGAAGGGTTTGTGATCATTTTGTTTATTCGTATTTTTTTAGTAAATTTTTACTTTGCGTTCAACGTAATGAGATTTATGTATTGTGACGCTCGATAACGCAATGGCTTTTATTGACATTGAATCAATAAGGTAATAATTCAGGAATGTTTTCAGAAATAGAAACGAGATTTTTTTGCGAGATTTTGCAGTAAATAATCAGTCGGGGTCAGTATTTTAATGTTAATTCAATTAACTGTTTAAATTTTGTAAAAAGTAATTTTTATTTTAAAAGAACTCAAAAATTGCGAATTATTGGCAAAAAAGGATCATTGAAAAAAAATTAAGTTTTCATTTATAAAAGATTCATATTTAGTTGTCGATAAATAAAAATAAAGTTTTTTTTTTATATAACCGAGTGTCTACTCAGATACCTACCAAGGTATTTCAATTTTATTTAAATATATAAGTGTGTGGATGTTACACTTTGTGAAATTGTACCATTTTCTATTACACATGTTGCAGGTAAATACAGGGTTTTCCAATAAGAGGTGTTATTTTGATATTCAATCGTAATTGATCAATGGTTTCGTTGCTTGTGTGGCACGTAGCGCCGTCTTGTTGAAAATAAACGTTGTCTCGATCAATACCATCCGATTCCGGCCATAAAAAAATCATTAATCATCTCTCGATAACGCAATCCATTCACCGTAACTGTTGCTCCAGCCTCATTTTCGAAAAAGTAAGGTCCAATGACTCCGCCGGACCATAAACCGCACTAAATAGTCACACGTTGAGAATAGAGAGGCTTTTCAACAATAACTCTTGGGTTTTCCGAGCCCCAGATGCGACGATTTTGCTTGTTGACGAAGCCACCGAGGTGGAAATGGGCCTCGTCACTCAAGATGATTTGAATTTGATTCACTCAAGTGAATTTCAATGCGTTGTTGAAGCGTGTATCGTTCCATTTTTATTAATAACGTAGTTTTTAATTGTCAAATGTAAAAAAATGACAGCTTCAAAAGTAACATCTACCGAAATAGCGGGCTATTCAAAGTAACACCTCTTATTGGAAAACCCTGTACTTTAATCTGTGAAAATATGAATTAGACATTTCTAGGACATCTTCACACACACATAGAAAATAAGTATAAAAAATAAAATTATAATAAAACGCTTCTGGTAGATTATTCTTAAGAAAGTGTCTTCTTCAAGAGATCTAGGAATTACTCTTGATTCGAAATTCATATTTGATTTACATATTAATGACATTAAGTCCAGATCACTTGATGGGATGACACAAATGATGGGATTTATTCACAGACTAACTAAACCTTTCAAAGATCCTCAATCAATTCTAACCCTTTACTATGCCTTAATTAGAAGTAAACTTGAATATTTTTTTTATTTTTTATTTTTTATTACAAGATAATACATTACAAAATGATGACAGAGTAATAATGTTTTATTCCCAGTGAGTTTATAAAACTCATTTCGGGATAGACAACATTAGAAAGGACAAGACAAATAAATAAAATACATTAAAATAAATACATTAAAATAAATAAACGCAGATGTTATTATGGAGTTCCAGAGAAAGATTATGTTAGTCATTAATGAAACTGCCAAGGAAATAGCTTTTGTGCTTTTGCCAATGTTTTTTTGTTCGTTGCCGGAAGTTTTAAATTACTAGGTAATGCGTTATATTGTTTATGTGCAATGTATTGTAAGGAGTTAATTCCAAATTTGGTCGTGTAAGTAGATGACGATAAATGTATTTGATTTTGTGATCGTGTTTTGTGCTGGTGTATGTCAGAATTAAAAACTGGTTTAGTGTTGGTGTGTGAGGAGTGTTGAATTATTTGTAGAATGGCAGTTGTGATGTTATACTTTGGCAGGACTGTAAAAGGAAGTATTTGTGTCTGTGAGTATATATCTTTGACATGTGTATCCCATGATAGATTGTATATATTACGTACGGCTCTATTTTGAATTATCTACTTGTATTTCGGAACTTTTTTTGGTATTGGTGCCCCAGATACTAACTAGATAACTCAGGTGGGAGTGGATCATAGCATAATATGTTGCACGCAGTAAAGATGTGGGGAGCACACCTTGGAGTCTATAAAGTACACCGGTTATCGGGGAAATTTTGGATTTTACATTCTCAACACGGGAGTTCCACGAAATATGGAAGCACTATTTGGAATCCACATTATTGCAAGTATGAAAACATTATAGAATCGGTTCAAAAAAATGCTTAGACCATTATCTTTCAAATGTAGACTACATGACCATCTTAGATCGTACGACGCACGTCGTGAATACTTTAAGATTGATACACTTAAAATAAGAAGGCAATTGACTGACCTAATATTTTTGCATAAAATTATCCACGGCCATCTTGATACCTCATTATGTTTTAGCAATATTGAAATAAATGTCCCCAATTCACATTGTTTAAAACACTATAACATTTTTCACCTGAATATTTTCAAAAATAATATCGCCTATTTTAGCCCTCTGATCCAAATGTGTAGACTGTACAATAAGATTGAGTGTGCTGAAGTAGATATTTTTTTCGATTATTTGTATGGATTCAGAAAAAAAATCTGCTATTGTTTAATAATATGTTGCACTGATATTATGTATTACTTGCGTCTCTTACTTTTCTGTAATATTTGTATTTCATATTTATTTTCGAATTTTTATTTTTATTTGTTTTATATTTTAATCTTTATTTAGGTATATGAGAATTAATGTGCATTTGTATGTGTATTTGTATTTTAACTGAGTTTTTATAACTGGATTGTTCTCACGTAAGTGAGATCGTCTGTAAAAACACAGTATAAATAAATAAAATTTTCACGAGAGAATAACTAACATTTCACACACAAACAACCGAAATAAGTAATTTTTAGCGATGTACCGCAAACGGAGTTTCAGTCAAAGCAAGAATCGGAATGAAAGTACGTTGGCTGGGGGAAGTTTCTGCGGCTCCGGGTGAAAATTCGAATAGCCTATGGGTTCTAGATAAACATTTGTATAGAACAGGGCTAGGAAAACTGTAGCCGGCGGGTCTTATAATATCTATTAAGATAATAATTACAATAACTTTATACAGCTATTTAAAAAAAAATCTATTTCTTTTCAAGAGCCTTTGAGAAAATCAAAAATATATAATAAAAGTCTACCAATAAACGTAGGCATACACGGAGAAAACTTACTGATATGAAATATTTCTAATTGATTTAGAATTATAAGGTTGATTTTTGTGATTTTATGGATTCTTTCTAGCTAGGGCTTATTACAATACCCTTTCATGTTTCTAACTAACTAGTACTGCGACTCATTTGGCCTTATTACTATCAACATCTGATGGTTGTATTAACTTGACTGATTGTACGTTACATTAATGAGTTTTATGAGGAAAAATTCTTAACTGGATAAAAAAACCTCATAAGTTATAAGGTTGTGTTTTTTTTATGGATTCTTTCGTAATCCTCTAACTAGCTAGGGCTTATAGCAACATCCTTTCATGTATCTAACTAACTAGTACTGCGGCTCATTTGGCCTTATTACTATTACCATCTGATGGTTGTATTTACTTGACTGATTTTACGTTACATTAATGAGTTTTATGAGGAAAAATTCTTAACTGGATAAAAAAACCTCATTAGTTATAAGGTTGTGATGAAATGTGTGCTTATGTATGAAGATACGATACCGTGTTGCCAGCTGCAACCATCTAAGAGCTGACACTCACGTATAACATTAACACTATAATTATATATTAATATACATGATTATATTCCTAATAAATTAGTCAACAAATTCTCATTTTTCTCCTCGTGTACCGCGTGTCCCAAGAAAGCTTAAACTTCCCCACTTCTGGTGAAAATGATTCAATATTTTCACATGTTGAAATTCGATACTCGAAAATATAATTAATTTAATTCACCTGTTTGAGGCCTGGAAATCAAAAGTTTTTACGTAAGTTGGCATCATCAGTTTTATTTCAAAGAAGATTGCTGACTATGGTCACAACCACAGACATAGGAATTAATAGACGAGAAGATAATGGCGAAGGGTAAAATCAACTGTTGAAGAACGAAGGGGGTTAAGCTGACTGTGGTTCGTCAATAAATCAATCTGACAGTAAATAGGCATCTCGCATTATAATATCACCATTTAGTTCTTAAAAGTAAAATCTGCTTTTGAATGAATAGACATTTTTACATGGGAGCGCAAATTACTCGCCACGTTATGAACTAATTTGCGAAGTCCAAATTCGGCAAAGTAAATTTCTTCTGTTTGCAGAGTCGTAGTTAGTTTCAGAGTATTTAGTTAAGACACTTTTACAAATGTTTCATAATTTACTTACCCCAGTAAACAACGATGAGAACACTTGAGAATCGCTACATTGTGATGTGATAGTATATGTTTCTAAAACTGATCCATATAATACGGTGTGAATAAGCTTAAAATAAAGTAAAATAATGCTTGCTTATGGAATGTAATACGACAATTGGGTTTATTCTCTTTTTCACGTCTATTTTTACAAGTTTTCATATCGCAAGTCAACATTTTGCCGTGTTATTTCGTAAAATGAACCGATGATGCCTCGACCATAGTTCGCACAAGAATGATGACGTCACGTTTTCAAATTTCACTTGAGGCCATACGCGAGCCCAGCCGGCTCCAATGGAACCGGTATGGGGAGTGGGGATAATACGCTTTTAATCACTTAGGGCAGGTCTAATAATATTCATATGTCTATGGTCACAACACTTGAAAAAAAACCCTTGAATCTTGACAGATTATCCCATATCTTAACAAACAGAATGAAATATTTAGAGCACATGTGTCGAGTGGGAATGCTGTCTTTGTTCTATTGGTATTTCAATGGAAGATCCTCCGAAGAACTACTGTCATTTATCCTTTTGGCACCGGTGCGTAGTCGGGAACCACACCAAATACGCCATCATCATTTGTACACGGTTGACATTATTTGTCCCATATCAAGAACGAGTCGTAAAAACGACCCATTCTCGAGTTCAACAACTCGGCAGTGAAATGATTTGCCGTCCTCTGTATTTCGTCCCTCTTACAATATACAAGTTCCATGTTTACTCCATCCTCTCCTCAAAAATCCTCCACTCAGCTTCCCTAAAGATGAACCTATCCCCGAAGGAAATCATTTTTCTCTGGGCCTCCTGTGTGGAGTTAATCTAATAATATAAATATTCACACTTCTAAGATTCTAAGAACATTCCGTTCAGTTTCTTAAGTTTTGTAAATGTTATATCTGACTTTATTTTAATTGCGTTTATTAACGTTACAATAAAAGGTCTGGTTAAACACTGTTCGTTACCTGAGGGTAGGTAATTCTCTGCGCCCCAGGAGCTTGCTCTCTGATAATATAATCTTGTGAGTACCTGTTACACCCAAGCGACATTTGACGAACTCTGGCATAAGCTTTATGACTACCGCCATCTATCGATTAAGTACTCAACCTTTTTACCATACATCACAGAAAACTTATATAAATGACGTTATGAGTTGATAAGTTTCTGTAACCTAGAAATTCCAGACAGAAAAGCCGTGCAAATTTCATGATGTCAGATCTTACTTTTTGAGAGCTTTTTCTGCTACAGACTATTTAAAAGTAGGATTTTCAATGCGGTCCTACAATTAAAATGTTCGCGTACCCCTGGCTTAGACTAGGTAGCAATTGCGAGGAGCATCATTTGCATACCAAAGGGCGATACTGACATTCCTTGGGGACTAGCGCTAGAATAGAGAAATATAGAATAGACAATTTCCTATTGAAATTCTCGGTGTAAACCTAAGTGACCAGCTCATGCACGAGGCTCCATCGAAGCCAGAGTCAAGTTACCCTCTCAGGAGCATAGGACGAAAATAATTTTCAATTCGATTCAATTATTTTATTGTTATTTTAAAAACGTTCTATTTTATCTAACTACTTGTCATTTAATCTGTCATCTGTAAATTTTTTTACGTTCCGTTTCGTTTTCAAGATGGCGACCGTTACAATGGTTCAGTAAAGATATTTTATAAATGTGATATCATCGTGCCTCTCCCGCATAAACAATTTCCACCGATTTATAACAAGTTTCTCGTTAAGTTTTTAAGTTAACAATATTGTTATTTTTGAAGATAATATATATACATTTGTTATGCCAAAATGCTCATTATATGAGATTGCCTAGATAGAAAAAAAACGCAAAGTAATCTCGGAAAATTATAAAAAAACTTTGTTCTGTTATTTAATACGTTATAGGCATGAAAAAAATCACAGTGTATCTTTAAATGCAACTAAAGAATCTGTCGAGAGATTTTGCTCTATTTTAAACGAGTCGTGATTTATTAAATATTTTCATCATTTTCGCTTAAGGCAATGCCATACGTAGTAATGCAAAATCATGTGTTTTTGGTTTGAAAATTTGGTCGCCTAGAAATATTTCAGATGCTTTAATTAAATACTGTGAGTAGAATACATCTTGGCCTTTGAAATAATTGAGTATTTTTTAGATAAGTCTTTTTATAAGCCCAGAAAAAAATAATGTAAAAGCCTATGAAAACTGCTTTAAAGTTCAAAATCTCCTACTTACGAACCCATTTTCGGTTATGATTTTATTGTATAATGTGGCAAATTAAGTTATTTATAAAATGATCGAAAAATAATTAAATATTTATGCCTGAACATCCACAAAATAAAATAAAAGGCCCTTTTTGGCCATGTTTTTTTCTTGCATAAATCAAAACAGGCGGATGGTGTTAAGCGGGAATTTAAACCTTATCGCCATCTATGTAAGGGTTGTTATTGATCGCGGCTCAATTTAAAATATTACACGACGTAGTGCATCGCCTTAATTATTATCGTTTTTAATATTAGCGCGCTCCCTCTAACATTCGTATTTACATATCTCCCTTTCAAACCATCTTTGAACGCTGACTACGGGGTCTTAGAATAATTATTCACAACGCGGGACGCCAGTATCAACTCCTAAATATTTAGTTTAAATTTTGTAATGATCGGTTCATTAGTTCCGGAGATCAAGAAAATCAACGAAGTAAGGAAAAACATGATTTCGAGAACAAAGCGTTTATAGTTTTTTTTTTACTGAAAAATCTATAATCTAATCAGCAATACCAGCACCATACAGGATGCTTGTCGCTCGTTCAAACAGTTCATTTTTTTCAAGTCTGGCATCTCTTTGTCTCGTTCTGGCTGTTTGTGTATTTAAGGCGATGCACTACGTCGTGTAATATTTTAAATTGAGCCGCTATCAATAACAACCCTTGCGAAGATGGCGATAAGGTTTAAATTCCCGCTTAACACCATCCGCCTGTTTTGATTTATGCAAGAAAATAAAAACATCGCCAAAAGTGCCTTTTATTTTATTTTGTGGATGTTCAGGCATAAATATTTAATTTTTTTCGATCATTTTATAATTAATTTAATTTGCCACATTATACAATAAAATCATAACCGAAAATGGGTTCGTAAGTCGGAGATTTTGAACTTTAAAGCAGTTTTCATAGGCCTTTGCGTTATTTTTTTCTGAGCTTATAAAAAGACTTATCTAAAAAATACTCGATTATTTCAAAGTCCAGGATGTATTCTACTCGAAGTATTTAATTAAAGCATCTGAAACATTTCTAGGCGACCAAATTTTCAAACCAAAAACACATGATTTTACATTACTACGTATGGCATCACCTTAAAGCCGAAATTTCTGAAGGGCGGAGCAGCTAGGCCAACGGATCTGATAACTCAAAAAAATACTTAGGACGCTTTGATCTTTATGAAATTTATGAACAATATTTTTGAAGTAGTCTCTTTTCGAAATACGTAAATTTTTTTTTTTTTGTGATAGAGTTGTTAAAGTGGGATGAACTTTTAACTAAACAGCAAAACTTTTTAGGTAGACCTTGCGCCCAAAACGTACGTTTCTAATGTTCTCTTATTTAGGACATGTTGTCTCACAGAAATTGAAAAATTTACCAAATTTCAATGTTGATTTCAAAGTTCTGTGAAGGTTCTATTCAAGTTTCTATTATTATTTCAGTTTTGTCAAACAACTGGCCAATTATGATATAATAACAGAACATGAATAGAACCTTCACAGAATTGGAAAATCAACTTTGAAATTTGATGAATTGTTCATTATTTTTTAAACAACCCATCCTTAATTTATCAAAACCAAAATTTTCTCTAAATCATAAGATTTGTAAAAAAAATACCTACCTACTTATTTGTACACCATGTAATATTTTATGTAACGTTATTAATTTTGTTTCAAATTATTAATTATACACTTTGTCCAAAGAAACTTCACTATCTTCGTGTAATTTTTTTTTTCAACTTTTCTTCTGGCAGGTAGGTACCATAATATTGAAAAGCTTAGTTAAAGTTAGCCACCTAGTCAAAGTTAGCCATCTAGTCAAAATTAACCATCTAGTCAAAGTTTACAATCTAGTCAAAGTTAACCAAAGTTAGGTCAAAGTTGAAATTTATCAGTATTTTCGAAACTAAAATCATTCAACTATCTAGTAAAAGTAAGCCTTAGTTAGCTTTAGTCAAAATAAAGCTTACTTGAATAATAAAGTGAATGCAGCAGATTTTTAATTCCGGAAACGGACCATACAAACAAATTTACAGGCAGTTGATATGCCAAACGGTCGAGTTTAAACAGGACTTCGCTACGCTCTAAATTCACATACATTTTTTAAATAATACTTTCGACGTGCTCACAATAAATATTGAAGAAACCCTGTATTTTTTTGTTATTTCTCGAGCCAATCTAGCTCAGTACATAATCATCCCTTAAACGATAATTATTTTCATCCCCTCGGCTTAGATAATTTCCTCCGCATTACCAATTATTTGGATACGAGCGTTCATTATGAATTTATATATTATAATGAACGTAATTAGGTGACCTATTTTCCTGGAGGGGAAATATTACGAAAAAAAAATTAATAGACAGTAAAATCATTGCTGTCTCTAAGAGATTTTATATTTATAAGGTATCCGGGGGTAAAGCGTAGTGACTTTGAAAGGTGATTCTGAATAGTAGTAGAAGTATAAAAGTTAAATAAATGTGTTTAAAATGCGACGTTTGAGGGTAGGTAGGTGTAAACGACGTTCTATTTCTCACAAATTGTTCACAATCGATGAATCAATATCGCATAGAAAAGGTAGACTGTGGTAGCTGTAACATTCTCGTCTTCAATTTCCCGCACGAACTCGTTCCGTATACTAAGTTTAAAAAATACTGTGTTATTGCTTACATATAATATAACTGCATAATATGTTACGCTTAATATTTCACAAGGCCTCAATTTATATTATATAATTAGAAAATCTAATGTTTATAAGACAAGGTTTTTTATGGATAGAACAAAGTACAACAAATTATTATAAGCAATAATTAGTCGCCTGAAATATCCAAACTAATTGAAAATTAATAACTATTATAAATAATTCACCAACAAATGTAGATATAATATGTCTCGACGCCATCTAGTGGGAAATTTAGCAATAACAAAGCCTCTTTTTTTTTGGTACAATATTTTTTATATTTCAGAGTTATCAAGTAATGTTGGCCTCTCCGGGTGGCTTACCCGTGCTGAGGCTTTAATTTTATAATATAAGAATATAATCTACGTAATACATTTAAAGAGAACATAATACATTTAAAATGAAAAATCGAAAAAATGAAATGAAAAAAAAAAAAAAAAAAAAAAATGAAAAATCGCTCAACAACTTCAAATCTTGCATTTTTTACAAATTTTCTTCATGCTCAAATGGATATGCGATGCCAGGTAGATGCCATTTATACGGATTATTCTAAAGCATTTGACCGTGTTAATCATTATATTCTTTTACAAAAGTTATTAGGTCTAGGAATTCACGGTGACCTCTATAGATGGATCGCATCATACGTCAATAATCGGCACCAAATCACGGTTGTCAATGGTTTCGCATCTTGCTTAACGGAAATCATCTCAGGTGTGCCCCAGGGATCGCATCTTGGACCACTCTTATTTAATATTTATATAAATGACATTTCAGTATGCTTTAAAAATAGTTACTTTGTTTTATATGCGGATGACATGAAAATTTATAAAGCTATACAGTGTTTATCCGATTGTATGGAATTGCAAAGCGATCTTGATAATTTGTGCGTATATTGTGAATCAAATTTATTGTCCTTAAACATATCTAAGTGTCACTCGATTACATTTACTAGAAATAAAAACAAAATCATCTATCCATACAACTTGAATAACAAACCTTTACAACCTATGTCTACGTGCAAAGATCTAGGTGTTTACTTAGATAGCAAATTAATTTTTGACAAGCACATTGAACACATTATTTCTAAATCCTACAGAATGCTAGGTTTCTTATTAAGAATATGCAAAGTTTTCAAAAGTGCTAAGACTCTGAAAATGTTGTTTTGTTCATTGGTCAGAAGTCCACTGGAGTATGCTTCCACAATATGGAATCCTCAATATAAGGTATACATAGATTTAGTAGAAAGTATACAGAATAAATTTTCGAAACATTTACTCAAGAAATACAACAATACTACAAATAATATGTTAACTTTACAAAAAAGACGCACATTGTCAGACCTGTTGTTTCTACATAATCTGCTAAATAATAAAATAGATAGTCCCGAATTACTATCCGTCATTGGTTTAAATGTTCCAACGAGGCGTACCAGGCACACTACACTATTTCATATTGAAGCCAACAATACCAATGCAGCAAACAACTCAGTAATTACTCGCGCAATCACAACATACACCCATTATGAAAAATTACTACATTTAGACATCTTTCATGATTCCTTTCTAACATACAAAACTAACTTATTAAATTTCTTAGCATGACAAATTTCAAAAATATTTTCACATCATTTTTCAAAACTCCTATGTATTAACAGTCAATTACAATTCGTGAGCTTATTATAATTCTTATTTTCAATTCATTTATTATTATCTATCCACACACTTCCTTCCTTTTATAACAATCTCAGGCGAAATTACGTAATGACATTTTATGGACATACGTAATAGGTACTACAACTATGTAATAACTAAAAAAATTCTAACTGTATCTTATTGTACTGTGTATGTCTTAACAAATAAATAAATAAAATAAAATAAAAAATAAAATAAAATAAAAAATGTAATCTTGTGTGTTTGTGAATGATGTGTGTTACGTGTAGGTTTTTTTTAATTATTTTATGCTATGAAATTTTGGTAACATTGGCTTTTTTGTTCTTTAATCCATTTTGTAATTTTGTGCCTGAATTTATTTTTGGTTTCCGCAATTTTTATTTCAAATGTTACACTGTTGAGTGCTTTTATAGCATGGTATTGATAGTGTCTTTGTCCAAAGCCTGTATTTACTGTCGGAGTTTTTATGTTTTCTTTGCACGCTTGTCTAACTGGTCTATTAGTAATATTTTGTGTATGTTGAAATTTGTTGTTTTTGTCAAAAATGTAGTTTAGTAGTGTTTTAACGTATAATTGGCGTATATCTAGTACGTCACAGCTGTTAAATATTTGGTCTGTATCAGTCAGTCTATGTTTTTTTAGTATTACCTTTAAGATCGTTTTCTGTGCGATTTCTATGTAATCGATAGCCGAGTATGTTGCTCCTCAGTGAAAAATAAAATGTTTTGATAAATTGGAATTAATAAAATCTGTTATTAATCACTAAAATAACTTTATGCGCTGATTTTCATACAATCCGCTAGCACATATAAACCAGACTTCTGGTGCAGAAGTACGTATTGTATGGATGAGGACAGGGCGACAGCGAAAGAGGAAATATAAGTGGAAACATACCAAATTTACGGACTAAGTTCCGCCCCAACTCTGACGTCACCACTGAACAAAATGTCTCTAGAAGTGTGAATTGCAAGAAAACAGAACTCTGGTTAAATCTAACCCAACCCTAACCAAACCTCACCGATTTACAGAAAGAATACCTTTTGACATCTAGGCTCCAGACACGCCAGTAAAATTGATAATCCACTCTCATCAAATTTGGGTAGCCACCACTCATGGGTTCTATCAGTGCTACCAAATTTAAGTAGCCACCACTCATGGGTTCTATCGGTGCTACCAAATTTAAGTAGCCACCACTCATGGGTTCTATCGGTGCTACCAAATTTGGGTAGCCATCACTCATGGGTTCTATCGGTTCTACCAAACTTGGGTAGCTTAGTTGACTTTTATGAATTAAAATCAATTTATATTAAAATTTCAGCAAAAATCAGCTTACAGATTTTTAGTCGCTAACTTGATTGCTTCCATCGAATACCAAAAGAGGCCGCAAATCTTCTTCTTGATGCATTTTTAAATAAGTTTTGATCATGTAGTCCGCGTGTAAACGCCAATGTTAGTTTTTTTAATTGATCTGCTTATATGATAAAAATTACACTTTTTTGGTGTCTGTGACTACCATTTTACTACATATTTTACTGTGACTTAGTCTGTAAATACAGAAGTAAAGCGTTTATAAATTTTACGACAAAAAAATAAATGAATTCTAAAAATACGAGATAAAGGGTGAAATGAAAGTGAATTCATTGACTTTAAGGCTGGCCGCATACATACGTTTTTCGTATTCGATTTCCGAATTCGTTTTCCGTATTCGGACATCCGAATGCACGGAATCAGTAGAAAATACATTAACTGCCGCACACGTTCGTTTTAGTTCCGAACGGAACAAATTCCTTACGCACGTTCCGAATGCGAGCCGGCGCGTTCGGAGAAAACGAATGGAAAAAACCTAATGACGTCATGTGGAACGCAGCTATTGCATACAGTTTGTTTGTGCCGACGCAAACGTACGGAAATTTCCGTTCGTAATTCAGTGTTGCCAACGGATCTTGACCTAATATCGCCGTTTCTCATACATAAGGTAGCGTAAAGTAGCCGAATTTGCTGTTAGGTGGGACATGTTTAAAATTGATGTTTTTACGTGAAAATAAAAAAATTTCGTGGGGGGGGGGTGGCTAGAGAATTTCAAAAAAATAAAATTTGTCCCCAGAAAATAAAAAAAATTCATGGGGAGGGTGGCTAGAGAATTTCAAGAAAATATAAAATTTGTCCCCAGAAAAATAAATTTCATGGGGGGGGGGGGGGTGGCTAGAGAATTTCGGGACATGTTTAAAATTGATGTTTTTGAAGTAGCTTAATTGGCGACCAGCGCCTTTTAGATTTTTTCGGCGCCGATTCTCGCTCTGAGTAGCCTAAATGGCGATTTATCGCCCTTGTTGGCAACACTGGTTCTGACGTTTATACATTCCGAATGAAGAAAAACGAACGTTTGCGCTAGTCTCACGGAATTCCGAATACGGAAAACGAATTCGTAAATCGAATACGGAAAACGTATGTATGCGGCCAGCCTAAATCAAAGTTAGCAGTTTATAATTTGTTTTCGTATTAATATTCAAAGGTAGGTATTATTTGAGACCATATATTGAAACATTTTTTTCATCTTATTTAGTATTTTATTATTGTCATATTTAACTATTGTTATTTATTATTTTTTATAAGTGTACATTTCAATATATGATTAAGATGCAATTCCAGCACAAATTGTCAGTACAAAAAATTGAAATTACTTCAGATATTTGAAATTGTCTAATCAATATCACCAGTAGAGTGACTTATTTCAGGATCACAGACACGCCCATAGCACACTTCTACGGTTTATCGCTTCAGCGCCCTAAAACTTCACGTATTATAATAATACAATACCCAGGAAATTATAGTTGTAGAATTTGTGAAACTGAAAGAATTAAAAAAAAATGTTTGTTTCAGGATCATTGTCTTTGAAAAGAAGAAATTTTCCTTTTTTTTATTTTAGTAAGCTTGCAAAATTACGACATTTTTCAAAAATTTAAACAAAATAAATACACATATCAAAAAACGAATTATTAATAAGGAAAACAATTTTGGTATCGCTTATATTATATTATGATTTAGGTACACTTGTTAGTTCCATATATGAAAATAAAAAGTTCTTTGAACTTGAATACAATTTTTAAATCACGCACCCACCCACCGACAATCGAAAACAGTATGCTTAAAAAGTTAAGGTTATTTTTTCGATATTTGAAAAAAATGTCAAATAAATTTCATCAGAATTAAGGGAAAAAATAGCTTACTTTGGGAACACAGAAACGCTTGGAACACAGTTCTATCAGTCTATCTGTTCGGTGGACGTCACTGGCAGTTATTTTGAAAAGTGCTTACCGCGTTGGACGGGTCGAGGGTCATTTTTAAAGTCGGATTTATCTGCGGATTCTGCGGCAATCAACGTACTCTACGTTGGAACGTTACGTAGTGAAAACGTTAACGAACGTTGAAGTTAGTTGAGAATGGTTTATTTGTAAAACTGCAATAATTTGTTGTATTGAAAATGGAAACATTTCGAATAATCGCATTTTTTTACATAATAGACGTGTTGATACTCGTTGGAAATAATTATTTTATCAAGGGATATTATATTGTAGGATTTGTGAATCCGAAATAATTTTAAAAATATTGCGTTAGAAATTATTCACTTTTTGAATGAAAAAATTTAAACGAAATGAATACATAGTACCTTGATTATGTAAATTAATACACAGCACAGTAACAGCGATCAAATTAAGAAACCCACCTAATATTTTTCTTATATTGTAACTATTAATTGAATTAATCCAATATGTTATCATGTACCCTGATACAGTGTTCCTTAATTGCATATTATTACATGTACCTTGATAAAATTTATTCGGTGTTTTCATAAAAAAAACTAATATTCGGGTGTACAAATATGTCTGAAAAAGTTTTTATTTTGATTACTTTGATAAATATATATGTATATAGACTATATCACTAGCGTAACTATTAATGTAAAGTATGGAAATATAATTCATAACAGCAGCGTGTACAAATGTTAAATAAACCAGGCAATTTGGTTGTCCTAAAACGGGAAAATTTCTTAGTTGGACAGCCAAAGCTTCCTTAATATGTGTGTAATTATTTGTATCTAATAAATAAATAAAATAAAAATAAAAAATTTCAAATTACATGATTAAATTAAAATAATTTTGGTACCTAGTTTGAATTGTTTTCACAATCAGTTCCAATTTTGAAATGATTTCAAAGCAGATCCAAGTTCTAGAGTTCATCGATCCGGAGTTACAGACACAGATGTACACTACCTACAATATTATTTTTAATTTTAAAAAAGGCAGAAAAATATAACATATATAGGTATATTAGAAAAGTAACAGTAAGCGAAAAATATTGCTTGTGTTGTGATAGAGGCCAGCCAAGGATTGAACTCACGACTCCTGGGTAGGACCCAAACGCGATGCCAACTCAGCCACTGACCGGTCTGTTATTATATTTAAAATGAATAAACTTTATAATTATTATTGATAAACATCGCCATGCATCCAGTATCTTTGGGTATTTGTGGGGTAAGAGAGGACTGTGGGCTGTTGCTTTAAACTAGTTCGAAATCGGAACACTTTTTTTAAACTTTCGTGTCTATCGTTGTGAACAAATACATTCACACTTGTCCTATTTAAAATTATTTGCATTAACTTTCTTTTTTAATATTTCGTTCATATTCAATATTGTTGGTACAGCTTTGTTGTAATCCTCACATAAATATTATTTTAGTATGCAAGAATAATACCGCAATGGCCAAAAAATTCCATTCCAAAACGAACGTGATGTATTTTACGTAATCCTAAGTATTCGTTCCCCACTCTCACTTCCGAGAACATTAATAAAGATTTTACTGGGAAAAAATATTGTTTAAATATACTGAAAAATTTATTTTGATTTGGGAACTGAAAAACTAACAAACAACACGTAATTTTTTATATGATTCACACAAGAGTTTCAATTTACTGAGTGGGTCTCCTCCCTGTCTACCCCTGCGGAGAAATGGCAAAGTGATGGTTAGTTAGATAGTTGTGAGGCTAAAGCGAGTGGAGAGGAGAAGAAGATGGGAAAGATGAAGATAGGAACCACCTACTTGGTTATCAAATAGTAAAAAAAAGAACAATTAAAGCGATGTGGGGCTGTTTCGTGGACCAGAAGTCAGACGTAAATTTCAAATTCATAAATTAGGTTCATAAGTACAAATTCAAAGCAATCGGTGCAGAATTTTCGGTGATTAAATATTTTGAATAAACGAATTTTTACGAATGAATTTATACGAAAGGATAGCTTATAAAATATCAGGATGCGTTACGGATAAATTCACAGGAATTGGTGTTGATATTGTCAGTATATCTTGGCAATCTTTTATATTTCAACTATATCTTTAGCCACCGCATTACCGATTTATTAAACCCTGTAGTTAAGTTCCAAAAAAATAAATTTTATTTTTAAGATAATGTATTATTATTTGTAAAGCCGAAACGGTAATTATATGAAATTCCCTCGATAGAAAAAAATCATGATATCTAAAATTTCATTCGTTCTTACACGAATGATAATAATATTTATAGAAGCATGATTTATATAGCGCCGCTTTTGTAAAAAAACATCTTTTATGTGAATAATGTGACATCCCAACTGGAGTATTTTGTTAGGCTAAAGTTAGTGAGGAGGGGAATGAGATGAAGAAGTGGAAGGTGGAGAAATACCTGGCTTTTCAAATCTTTTCACTAAACGTGGCTAAAGCCATTTCGAGTAACGTTTCAATTCTGAATAGTGGTCTTACACCAGGGCGATACTGAGAGAACCTTCTATCTTCACCTTATATAGGAAATACTCCATGAGGACTTTCTGATTCTTAACCTTTCATGCATTCTTAGTCACAGACTGAGATTGAAGAAAATTATGATCAAACGGCCTGCTTCTCAAATTGCATAATCCGGCCATCGATCCCTAACTACTCGGTGTCTTATTATCATTTCAATGTCTCCGGATTTTTCAAGTAAAGATCTAAGGCGCACTCTCAAAGCCCTGATTCATGACAGCAGGCGTCCCTCAAGGATCCCTGCTTTCCCCCACCCTCTTGAATATCTACATGATATTATACTCAGAGACAACAAACATATTATGAAGCCATGTACGCCAACGACACCACTACTATGGTTCAATACAAATCCCCCAGGATGATCGCACTCCTCTTACAACACAACATAAACAGACTATAAGACTGGTATATCAAATGGCTTGTCGACTTGAACCCTTTCAAGACCACTGCCATTTTATTCACACACTGAAAGGTGTGCAGCACTCCCAACGGTCACATCTCCATGTACGGCCAGGCCACACCCTGACAAAACAATATTAAATACCTTGGAGTCACACCCGATAAAAAAAACCACCTGGCGCACACCACACCACGTAAGGAAAATGATTTACTTCAGGGCCTATGTCATCTTTTGGGATGCTGTGTGAAGCTCATTTTTAAGGAAAGGATGGAGATGAAGTTCTGGGAAGGTAAAGGGTGTGAGGGTTGGTTTGGAATCTAGAGATTAGTGTGTCGAGGAGTGACGGACATAAGAATATATCCAAGCTTGGGTTCGGATTTGAAGCAAATTTGGAGAAAAATGATTTGACTAGGTCTAGTATGTATATTTGAAGTGGAGGGATTTTCGTGCCTGAACGAACCAAGGTCTTTTGGTGAATCTTCTTTTTCTTCTTTGATTTACATAAAATTTAAAAAAAAATTACATGGTGTTCTACAATTAAACACAAAACAATAAATATAATGCGTCCATTGTTATTTTTTTTTGAAATCTGAAATAACATTTATTTATTTTAGAAAAAAAAACTAGTAAAACCAACCCTTATTTTGTATTCCGCCGTCTTAACGAAATGTAAACATCGAAGTTAGGCCCATTCTAAGCACCGTGCCGCTCGCGGCGCCTTACACAGCACGATCAGCACGTGACCCTACACCCACGGGCTAACGACAAACAAACAGAATGTCACATTCCAACTGTCTGTACGGTCTATTTTTGCAATTAGAGTGAGAATAAAATTTGAATTGCATGGAAAACACAGGGCCTTACTAATAAATCATTTATGTATCGTAAATCATTGTTTATCAGTTGTGTAAAATTTAAAACACGTTTATTAGTAAGTGGGACAATGACTACTACTAAAGATGACAAAAAGTTAAATGTGTATGACTGTTATTGTATGGTATTAAATTCGTGTTAAAAACGTGATAGCATTCCATTTCCTTACAAACTCTTTGTTGTTTCATAATATATCGGAACACTTGTTCATGCAGTTGCACTTATCCTGTTATTATGACGAAATGCGAAAATATAATGATTTTTTATGGACACGTGTTCCGAAACCTCTCAATTCATTTGTGAAAGACCCGCAGTCCCTTTTTTAACAGGAATGTGAACAATTTGACCAGATTTTTAATAAATTCAATAAGTTTTCTAATAAAATCAGTAATTTTTCTCCTAACCTGGCTACCCAGCCAGAGAAAGTATTTTAAAAATATATGAGAAATTTCAATCCGGCATACCCAACGGGCCACCGTATAAGGGTAGTCAGCCCCGAGGCAAATTTAACGCGTCGATTACGTTATTTTCACACATAACGTATTTGCCCAGGGGCGTACAATGAACGTGACCGTAAAACGAAGTAATGCACGTAAACGTAAAAAAAATATAACAATAACCGTGGTTTACCTTTGTAATAAAATTATGTAAAAATACTTTCACGTTTACAATTGCTACATTATTATATATTTAAACTAGCTGACATGTACCCAGCGTTGCTCGACATTTCTCTACTTTCTATAAATATAATATGCATGTAAATAAATATAATATGCATGTAAATAAATATAATATGCATGTAAATAAATATAATATGCATGTAAATAAATATAATATGCATGTAAATAAATATAATATGCATGTAAATAAATATAATATGAATTCACGGCATTATAATCTGGGGTGGCTGTGCACAATCTACCATCAAACCTCGTCTAAAAGCTCAAAAAATGGTAATACGTGTCATTAACAAGCGACCGACAAGATACTCCTCCACTCGACTCCTCATAGAGTATAAGGTCTTAAACATACGACAACTCCACCTAAAATTTTCGCTAATACATTTCCTGTTCAAATATAAAAACAAAACTCTTTTACAACACAACTACACCACCAGAACAGTAACCAACGGTCACTACAAAGTACCTTCACTACATACCACGTCAGCTCAAAGACAATTTTTCTTCCTAGCTTCTAAAATCTTTTACCTTATCCCTGAAAACCTAAGAACCGTGAGTCAACCACATTCCTTTTAAAAAACAAATTACGAAATGGATCCTTACACACGGAATACATTACAACTACTATTCCCATTCATTCTACACTCTATCAATTTAATCACCTTTCAGACAAAACATAATAAATATATCCTTATTCCCTATCTTAGCGGTATAGTATGTAGGTACATAATTAATTAGTGTGATCTATTTACTCATATTTTCTCAAATTTTTCATCTTCTTTTAATTCTCTAACTTCTCCATCCTCTTCTTGCAACCCAAACTAGCTTTACATCATTTTTCTTTTTCATATTATAGTAATGTATAGATTCTGTACAAACTGTAAAATTCACCCGCCATAACACAGGGTCATCCCTAGCATGGAGGGTGAAATATCACGAAAACCATATGTACCCTCTAAATCATGTATTAATAAAATAAATAAATAAATGTATTATATATGTAAAACTTCCGGAAAAAATTCTCTAGATGATAGTAAAAACTATCAAAATCCGTTCAGTAGTTTAGAATAATTAAGCGCACAAACAGGCAGACGTGGATATCGACACACAATAGTAAGAATAAATGCATAAAACCAACGGAAACTAATATATAGGTGCTTGGAGACATCTACCTACCAATAATATATATCTAATATAATCAAAAGTTCTAATTCCGGCTGTGTTGGCGCAAACGCGAAATATTCTAATTTGGAATAACTTAATGATTAAAACCTCAAATTGTTCCCAGGACCTTCACCTTGCTGGGGGCGCTGCCCAATTGACTGAACTAATCCGAACATATTTCTTTCGGTCACATTTAAACTGTATCGACAATAAAAAAAAATTAATCCTGGACTCCAAAACACTATAAAGATTGCATTTAGTTCGAGTGTTGCGATCACACATGAAGATAGCAGTGAATTAAAATATGTGTTAAGAAAATAAAGATAATATTGCTAGCTCTCGTTCGAAGTGTTCTATATTAATAGCCATCGCAATCACCAATAAGGGAATTTAACTAATCAGTCTTCCTGTGTGGAGCGTAGTTCCAACCACAGAAGGCCACTCGCCTTGAGACTGACGAGTGACCTAACCGCCACAAAGGTAATCTGCCAGGGCTACCGCGCGCCTGTTTTGGCAGTTGTAACGCTGTATTTTGGAAGAATTTAGAATTTAGCTTACAGGCTAAAGTCAACCACAAAAAATGCCCGGAGCTAAAGGGTGCAAGAGGAATCAGGGAGATCGTGGAATGTCAAGTGAAGTTATATTGTTAACGGTCTTCATTAGTAGTAGATTTGTTTTTCGAATGCTACGAAATTGACGGGTGTTATTAATACATTTATTTTAATTATCTACTGAGCTAAAGGAATTTCTATTTAGAACTATAATTTTTTATAACAAATCAATCGAGTGAATCTCGGAGAAGGTACGTAATTGTTAGTGTTGAGTGTTGTGTCATCCTTCTTAATATTTAACTTAATTTCTTACTTGTTATTTTTGGACAAAAAAGCTCTGAATTTTAGCAGTAAAGGTTATAAAGTTTGGAGCCCCCACGTTATGCGCCAGTGTAAAGGGCGCCAGTGTAATGGTTGGAGCCACGTTGGGTTTTGGATCCGGCTGTACAGCTTCAGAGGTAGAATCATGGGACTCTAATTATTAGCTTAGGTAGGGTCGGCAGATTATGCCTTTACACGGGGGACATTCAACAATTCAAGACTCCACTCTCTCGTCAAATGAAACACCTAAATGGGAATGATTGTGAGTGTATTTACAGGTCAACAAGCACACACATAGTATAACACAAAGAGGGCACACAATATACATCCTAAATTATTCCTGGCTGATTGAATTCAACAAAGCTCTTTCTCATATTGGATTCGTCTGGCAGACGGCTTTAACAGGCTTCTAAATAGGCACATAAAATTGCAAAGGTTTGGTACACGCTTACATGAGATGTCCCGGGAATGCAGGAGTTGCTAGGCCAGCGAGGTGCGCGGGCTAGGCTCGGGCTATGATGAGAAGGCTGGAGCCGAGCGCACAGCGTCCGAGGTCAAGTTGTGAGTTGAAAAGGGTGCGTGATGTCGCGGCCATGGCTAGTGTTGGAGTGCACGTGATGTCGAGATCAAGGCTAGAGTTGGAGAGCACGTGATGTCGAGACCAAGGCTAAAGTTGGAGTGCAAGATGTCGGGCGGCCACTAAAACCATTTTGGGGGTTTGGCGTTGGTGCACAGTAATACATGCACACCGTTCTGCCCCGCTTAGTTCTGCGTAGAATTTTTGTTTCGCGGGGATTTCAAAATGTGTTTGGCAAATCTGTTACGTGACAAGGTATATAACAAACTCCCACTTAGTATCAAACAATTCAAAACAAAAAATAACTACATTAAGGACATTAAATCTTGGCTTAACGAACTACCGGATAAAGTAATAACTAGCATACTTAAAACATTGTCCCAGAAGTTTCTGGAAATCCTTACCCAAAACATGAAGTCGAACCGTAGAAGTCGCTGAAAACTTCAAAAACCTAGTCCACCTCAACACAGGATCTCCTAGTGAGGAAGATTACGAATATAATCAATATCTATTATTTTTATATATAAATATACATATTCTTGTAAAAATATATAAATAAAAAATAAAAACTTTTTTTTCTACATTTCCGTTTCTAGACCCTATCTCCTTACATTTTCGTCTGTGTCTCTCTATGCCTAAAAAGCAAATCTGACAAATTTTTAATGTTTTGCAACAATTATTTACTTAAAATTCTGATCAAACTGTTTTTATGGGCTCGGCAGTGATCTTTATTTCTCATTGCTAGTTTTTTTCTAAACTTTTATTATCAATTTACAAATATGTTGTAATTGTAGCACAAGTGTTATATTTTAACCTCAAATCCCTCTATACTGTATGCAACCTTCGGTTTCCAATGGAGATCGACAAACGACTCTAAACCTCCTGAGACCTAAACTAGGGACCGTCCAGTTAATTCAAATTTAGTTATATCAATTTTACCCCATTTGGGGTATATTTTGAGGCTGAAGGTGGTGGGTAAGGGAAGGAGAAGGGGAAAAGAAAGGCGGGGAAGTACCTGGCTATACAGATCTGGTCATAAACATTTCCAAAGCCATTTCAAGCAACATTTTAATTCTGAATGGTACATTGGAACACTAAGACGATACTGAGAGTAATTTTCACTCTGGAACGTTTCGCAAATATACTATACATTATTTTAAATGAGTAAACACAAAATAATCTCAAACAATTTACTTGCTCTCCCGGGATTTGAACCAGCGACCTCCTGCTTACTAGTCGAGAGCCTTACCTGTGGACCACTTTGTGAAACAAATTGTAATAATTTAAACAAAACTGCTAACAATTAGAAAAATATGTGAATAAATATTTGTTTCTTTAATAATAACATGCGATATAGCGAGCAATCCATTATATACGGGGGGGGGGCAATTTGTAATGTAATTGCCTTCCGGACGACATTAAGAAAGAAAGAAATATAGAGCCATTCTAGTTACAAGAGTTTTTTTCTCTGTAAATATTTTTTTTAAGGTATGAGACGGCACTGCGTAAATAATACATTTTATAAAAAATGTCTTCCATGTAGATTTGAATGGAAACCAATGTCTCCACTGAATAAAACTGATTTAATTATTATTAATTAATTAAAATAAAAGAAAGACAAACATTCCCGGGTTACGAATAACCTGACAATATTTGAAAATCTCCTACTACCACCTAGGTAGGTTGGTTCTAGCCCGTGTAAGACGCGCTCTGTCTCTTCTAAATTTGTCTGACTTTGTTTATCACCATCCCATTTGATCGAAATTAATATTTCATATTTTGAACACACAACCTTGAATGTACAACAGGTAAACGTCAAGTACACCACCCATAGACCAAATGATATCAATGGCACCACCGCAGAGACCTACCTAGTTCATTATGATATCTTAAGGTGTATTTCAAGCCCGCGTTGCACTAATATCAGCGTCCAACGATATGTATACCATCTCATTAGTGCAAAGTGCAGTTGCCTGGGAGCGTTGCACTATTAGGCTGGCCGCATACATACGTTTTCCGTATTCGATTTCCGAATTCGTTTTCCGTATTCGGAATTCCGTGAGACTAGCGCAAACGTTCGTTTTTCTCCATTCGGAATGAATAAACGTCAGTACCAGTGTTGCCAACAATTTTTATTTTCACGTAAAAACATCAATTTTAAACATGTCCCACCTAACAGCAAATTCGGCTACTTTACGCTACCTTATGTATGAGAAACGGCGATATTAGGTCAAGATCCGTTGGCAACACTGAATTACTGAACGGAAATTTCCGAACGTTTGCGTCGGCACAAACAAAATGTATGCAAGAGCTGCGTTCCACATGACGTCATTAGGTTTTTTCCATTCGGTTTCTCCGAACGCCCCGGCTTGCATTCGGAACGTGCGTAAGGAATTTCTTCCGTTCGGAACTAAAACGAACGTGTGCGGCAGTTAATGTATTTTCTACTGATTCCGTGCATTCGGATGTCCGAATACGGAAAATGAATTCGGAAATCGAATACGGAAAACGTATGTATGCGGCCAGCCTTAATACTATTCAGTACAATACTCGTATAAGGTTGTTAATTCGTGACCTAGGTGTTTTGCTTGACAGTAAACTTACATTCGAGGAGCATGTTGATATGATTGTGAAGAAAGCCCTTTGAATGTTAGGATTCTTATTCCGTATTGGAAAAGAATTCAATAATATTTAAACACTTAAAATATTGTATTTTTCTTATGTTCGCAGTCATCTTGAATTTGCTTCTCCCATATGGAATCCTCAATATAATATTTATGTAAAGCGCATTGAAGCCATCCAAAAAAAAATTGTCAATCATCTAAATTTTAAGATGAATATTGGCAACCACGGGATTATCCGCTCGATGGAATATTATGGACTAAAGCCATTAAAAACTAGAAGAGACTCCGCAGATATAATATATCTCTATAAAATTATCAATGGCCTTATTGATTGTTCGCCCCTTTTGTCTGAGATTAATTTTAGAGTCCCAAGATTTAGAACTAGAGATAAATCACTTTTTCATCTTCAAAAATGCTCTACTAATCTCAGACAAAACGCTTTTATTTTCAGAGCTTGTACCCTATACAATAAGAGTTTTAATTATATTGACATATTTTCGTGTAGTTTAGGAACATTTAAAAAAGATACCTTAGCTTTTATTAAATAATAATTAATAACATACTGCAAGTTATCATGTTGTTGATATGAACCCTGTCCAGTTACAAGTGATTCATTTTATAAACATCTGTTCAGTTTAGTTGTAGGTATATACATATATTGGTGATTATTGGTGTTGTGTGAGGATAAAATTGATATATTGTAATTTACTTGTGTTCTTATATCCGATGTTATTTTTACTTTATTTAGTATTTAGTATTTTCTGTAAATATTTTTTGCCCACGGGTACTGGACCCTTAGTTTGTTATTATAATTAATTTTTTAAGTGAAAACCTATCATTAGATATTATTTGTATTTTTTATAAGTTGATTATTTAAGAATTTAAAAAATCTGTTGGTTTTCCCAAATAAACAAAATAAAAGGCTCCGGAGTAAGCGTCCAAAAATAAGAAGAAGATGGTTTAAAAGGGAGATAAGTAAATATAAATGTTAGAGTGAGCGTGCTAATATTAAAATATGTTATAACGATTTGTTTAAAATAGATTGAAATATTCACTTTAATTTTTTTCATACCTATAACATGCTAAATAACAAAAAAATAGTTTTTAATAATTATTTTCGGAGCATTCTTTGCGATTTTTTTCCATCGACGGAATTTCATAAAATTACAGTTTCGGCTTCTATCTGTCTACCTATGTTCAAAAACAATTTAAATATAAATTAAGAACTTAAGGCGAAGCTTAATGCCAAATCACTATTTTGAATAATCTTTATAACGAATTGGTGTGGGTACATTATGAATACAAAAACATATGGTTTAGATAAATTTAAAGTTTTCCTATCGTTTCGCTTGAGTAGAATACAAATAAAATAATAAATTACTAAAAAAAATATAAATTTAAAGTATTAATTTTTTTCTATGTATATATATCCATAGCATGGAGGGTGAAATATCACAAAAAACCACATGTACTCTCTAATCGCATCATGTATCAATAAAATAAATAGAAATGTATGGACGCGTAAAGGAAACAATCTAAAAAAAATAGTATTATAGCTAAGATTATATGTGACAGCTTCACTAGAAATTATTTACAAAATAAATAAAAACCAGTTTTGTGCTTGAAATCGAAAGTTTCTAGACTCCGTTTGTTCGTTTGACCTCCAATAGGCATTAAGTGATTTTAATGCCTATTACCTACTGTATAAGGTATACCAAGAATATTTTTTTTTAGTTGTTTTTTGTTTTCAACTTCAAAAATACAAAATCAGTAGGTATTGGACAGTTAAGATCGAGGTGGGGAGTTGTTGGTTACTAGGTTGATTGAACAGTGATCAAACGCTGAAGAATATGTTTTGTTTTGTGGTTTTGGAAAAAAAAAAGAATTAAAAAAAGTGACCGAATTTCAAATTTTCAATTACATGTTTTACTCCTAATAATGTCAAGAATCACTAGTTTAAAGTAACTCTAGTACGTCCCTCCACACGCTGTATACCACACTATAATACTAGTAACTTTACTAGTCTCTGTAGTATACACAATATTATATTATACTAGGCAAGCAACCTTTCTCCAATTAATACAGCACTCTACGCCGTCCTTGGTCTGTTCGTTCGCACTGTACAGAATATAATGAAATCGTTTAGACTTTTACGTACTTATGGGAAGTATAACTTTAACGTGAGAAACATTTTTAAAGGAAGTAAAATTACAATAGATAAAAAAAATACATACGTGAAATAAAAATTATAAGGAGCAAAAATAAAAAATTCATTGTCAGATGGATTTAATAAAATTTATAAGAGATAATCAAACATATTTTAAAATTTAAGTGATACTAAATTACACAATAATAGTTAATTGATTATTCTCAATGAATTTAATAAAAATCATTTCAAAAATAAAATATTATGGCTAAGTTTATCTGTGACATTTTCCCTTGATTAAATTTTTTGCTTTTTTATAAAAAAAATTACAAAATATATAAAAACCGCTTTTGCGCTTGAAATCGAGCGTTTCTAGACTCCGTTTGCCAAGCAATTTTAATAAATATTATATAAGGCATACGAAGAATTAAAAAAATTATGGCTTGTCAGTCTAATTTGGAGTTTGGTTTTTAAATTTAAAAAATGTCTCAGACCACCTGACCGGACATCAGAAGGCACGGGTTCAATTCCCGTCGGCGGCTGTTATTTTTACTCGAGAGGTATTTTCAATTTGTATGGATATTTCAAGCGACTAATGATTTCTAATAATAATTTGCTATCCTTTGTGCTATGCATAAAAAACCTTGTCTTATAAACATAAGTTTATCATCAAAAAAAATTCTATAAGAAGTGTAAATATGAAAACAAACGATAATGGAGAAAACCAAACATAAATTTTATTTAAGGTTTGAAAAAGTTTTTAAGAACACATCGAAAAAGTAACAACTCCATAAGTACTCTTATTCTACGCTGCGTTGATAAATTAATTAACCTACAACAGTCGCATTTTATTTACAAATCCTCCAAAAGTTATGGTAATTTGTCGAGGGTTCTTCGAAAAATTTGTTTTGAAGTGTTTTTTACAGCCGCAAACACAACACATAATAAAAAGTTTGTATCTTCCCTCTAAAATTGTAAAAAATTGACTTGTATAACTTGAGAATTCAGCCAATGAAAAGGAAACTTTATTTATTTAAATTGATAAATAATAATATTAACAAAAAACAACAATTAATAATAATAATAAACTGTACTTTAATCTCAAAGCGATAAAAAAACTCGTTCTGATAATGATGAAATCATCATCAATCATCGAAAATACTAATTTAGGTCGTGCGTCTGTCTGTAGCTGTGGTTTTATCAAATGCGTACAAGTTCCCTCACTCGCCTCGATTCGATTCTCGAGGAAGTCATTCCACTCGAACGACGAGTGATTCGACCGACTCGTTGTTCGAGTGGAACGACTTTTGACGATTTGCATAAGTAAGTGTGTACCTTCGACGAGACTCAAGAATAAGGATGTCGACCAATGAATGTATTTTCGACGGCGATTGCGAGCGGCCTGATTGGAGAATCGATACCCAACGCAGACCCATGAAAAGTTTCTCGACATGTATATATTATATTAGCTGACGTATGTATATATTATATAATCCTGTTCATGGTGATTTTTGAAGTGGTGCATTCTGCCCGCAATAAAAAGTGACGGTCGGGATAATAAATTACCCTGGGCTTCAGAGAAAAAACTTGCCAGGGCCTTCAGAGTTTCCGAGAATTCCGTTTAAAACATCTGGGGTGCATTTACCGATCGACGTTCGTTTCGAATAACCAATATTTTTGAGCGAAATATCCTAATATTCACTTTAAGAACACTGCACTCAAATCACATATTATAAAGTGCTAATAGCTGGTTATAAAGTTTATTTTAATTTAAGTTAAAATGTATATTGATTGATTTTTAAAATAATTTCAAAAGGATGTTGCCTCATTTTCCTTGAAAATACTAAAAAAACACAAAGCGGTTAGAGGACGCGTTAGGACGCGTCCTGCTGCCACGAAGGGCGCTACATATCTTATATTATTTTGATGTTTCTCATAAGCCCCCGAAAAAAATAATGTAAGCCCCCGAAAAAATATTTTTACGACCTGATTACAAAACATCGAATTTTTTCTTTTATAATAGGTATATTTACGAGTATTATATTTATAAACCTTCTGGAATAAAATTCTCTGAATGATTGTGAAAACCATATCAGACGGATACGAATAGCGTCATTATTTCATACTATTTATAGATTTATTATTTGTAGTATTTGTTAAGCTGAAAGTATTAAAGGAAAAAATTTTCAGCCTCGGATCATTGTCTTTTAAAAGACGACCAGAAATTAACATTTCGAATGAACACCGTTAGTAAACTTGCAAATTTACGACATCTGTTAAAAATTTAAACAAAAGATATACAGATTTCGAATAAATTTATTATTTAACTAGCTGTACCGTGAAACGCGTTGCTGTGGCTCAATCTGTCTGAGCAGATAGAGAAACAATGGCGCGTGTTGTTTTTACGTCCAACAAAAAAGGGATGTTTGTCCAACAGATGGCGCTGTTTTACAAAAAACACATCCATATAATAAAGGTTTCAAAGAAATTTTCAAAAAAAACTTTCGGAGATTTAAGATTTTGAACAAAGTAACATTTACATTTTTATTTATATAGATAAATAATTAATAAAATTAGACCATAAAATATAATAGCATAAGCTATATGAAATAATTATTTTTATTCAATTTTCTCATGAATTGCTATGTTTAGTTTTAGTAAAATTTTCTCACAAATTTCATTATTTTATTTTATTGATACATGATTAAGATATTACATGTGGTTTTTTGTGATATTTCACCCCCCATGTTAGGAATGACCCTGTGTTATGGCGGACATAGAATCTATACATTACTATAATAAAAAAAGAAAAATAAGATAAATGATGTATAGCTAGTTTGGGTTGCAAGAAGAGGATGGAGAAGTTAGAGAATTATATGAAGATAAAAAATATGAGAAATTATTAATAAATAGATCACACTAATTAATTATGTACATACTATACCGCTAAGTTAGGGAATAAGTATATTTTATGTTTTGTCTAAAAGGTGATTAAATAGAGAGTGTAGAATGTATGGGTATTGTAGTTATAGTGTATTCCGTGTGTAAGGATCCATTTCGTTAATTGTTTTTTAAAGGAATGGGGTTGACTCACGGTTTTTAGGTTTTCAGGGATAAGGTTAAATATTTTAGGAGCTAAGAAGAAAAATTGTCTTTGAGCTGACGTGGTGAAGGTACTTTGTAGTGACCGTTGGTTATTGTTCTGGTGGTGTAGTTGCGTTGTAAGAGAGTTTTGTCTTTATATTTGAACAGAAAATTTATTAGCGAAAATTTTAGGTATTATTATTATTTATTTTGAAGTCTTATTATGTCGTCCTATTAAAAGTACAGCCAAGATGAGGAAATACATAATTGGTTATATTTTGGCCCAACTACACTTGCACAAACTGATAAAATCTAAGCTTTCGATTTTTCTAAAAATAAAATTATAATTTAGGTACCTACTTTATTGCTTGCGTGATACCGTACCCAAGATCAGTTTCAATTTTGAAAATCATAGCAAATCCTAGTTCTAGAGGTCGTTGAACCGGAGACTACACAAAGACGCACCTTCATAATAATTATTCACATTGTCTACTTCACAATTGTCAAATTCGTGGTGATATAAGAACATTCCATGCAAAAAATGAGAGCAACTTCCAATAGTGTGATGACTTTTACGCCACCTAGTATATTAGGGATTATTAACATAGGTTCGGTACTTGCTACGCGTTAATATAATTAAGGTTTCGTGAAAGATCGGCAATTTCCGTCACAGTTCGGCTAACAGATAACGACTATAAATTCACCTGATTGTGGCAGTGATATATGGACATTAAGTTATTTGTGTTGAGCGGATAGATTTAGTTCATTGAAAGGCAATCGTTATTTATTTGACGTTTAGCAGTTAAAAAATGAACTAAATTTTCATCTATTCTAATAAAAAAAACTTTTTTTTCTGATATAAATCGTGTTTTAGCGACAAGAACCAGATTGGACCGTGTAATATTAGTCACACTTGAAAGCCAACTATGCAACTATTCAACTTACCCAGCAAAAACCATGGAAATGTCAGTGCCGATTATTTACTATGTCCTGTTTTCATTAGTCTTAAAAATAATTAATTTACATCTGTCAGGATTGCTCTAGAAACATATAAGATTTTAGTAATACGTTCATCAGAAATAATTAAAATGTGAGCGTCGAGCAATTATTGAGTTAATACAGCTATTTGAACCACGCACACAAATGTTGCGTAATTTCACCATACAAATGTTAGTGCTGACTATTTACTGTGTCTTGTTTTTATTAATCTTAAAAATAAGTAACTTCTATCCGTAGAAATCCCTCTAAAAACATTTGTGATTTTATTGATACGTTCATCAGAAATAATTAAAATCCCCCGTTATTAGTGTCTTATATCGCCATAATCATTGAGTCAATACAGCTATATCCATGCACACAAATGTTATTAGTGTCTTATATCGCCATAATCATTGAGTCAATACAGCTATATCCATGCACACAAATGTTATTAGTGTCTTATATCGCCATAATCATTGAGTCAATACAGCTATATCCATGCACACAAATGTTATTAGTGTCTTATATCGCCATAATCATTGAGTCAATACAGCTATATCCATGCACACAAATGTTATTAGTGTCTTATATCGCCATAATCATTGAGTCAATACAGCTATATCCATGCACACAAATGTTATTAGTGTCTTATATCGCCATAATCATTGAGTCAATACAGCTATATCCATGAACACAAATGTTATTAATGTATTATGTAGTCATAATCATTGAGTCAATACAGCTATTTGAACCACGCCCACAAATGTTGCGTAATTTCACCACGGAAATGTTAGTGCAGACTATTTACTATGTCCTGTTTTTATTAATCTTAAAAATAATTAACTTATATCCGTAGAGATCCCTCTAGAAACATTTGAGATTTTAGTAATACGTTCATCAGAAATAATTAAAATGTGAGCGTCGAACAATCCCCCGTTATTAGTGTATTATGTCGTCATTATCATCGAGTCAATACAGATATATGAACCATGCACACAAATGTTGCGTAATTTCACCATGCAAATGTTAATGCTAACTATTTACTGTGTACTGTTTTTATTAATCTTAAAAATAACTAACTTAAATCCGTGGGGATTCCTGAAGGGCGGTATATTTTCAAAACGAATACTTGAAAGTGTCGAGCGCTAAACACATATTTCGGTTATTGTCGCGACTGCGTGGCTATTTAAAAAAATATTTATTTATTTTTAATAACAAAATTTAAAATATACCTATTTTATCTCCATTCAAAAACAGCTTTTTCTGGATACGTTCAAAAATATTCCATTTATTTGTATTTTATTGGGCAGTGGAAATACCCACAAGTTCTCCGACTTTCTGATAGCATCTTTAAGAAATATAACTGTCAATATACCAGAGGCCTGAAAGATTAAACAGTGATTTTGTAATTTGGTGGTCGCGCGTCCAGGACAACTTTGAAGATGTGAAACTGAGTGGCCCTATGCGTCAGACTCCAACTGCGACAATACCCTGGGAGCCATGCTCTCCATCATTTCACAAACATTAATTTCGTACTAAAATGATGGTATTAGGACTTATCAACTTATCTTTTCTACTATGAATAAATTCTAGGATACAAAAATGTTTTCTTTTCATTATTCACATACATTGATCTATTTTCGTTCATCAATTAATAATCATTATTTACTCTGTTAGACTTATCTCAATTTCTTATATTTCCAGTCGATTCTGGCGAATTCTCCCCTAAGCCAAACGAATAATAATTTCTTAATGGATCAAAAAAAAATTCTACCTATTGTAATATATTTTCATGAGGTGTTTTTCGCACCGTCCCGAGGGAAAAACTGAAAAAAATACAGTCGATTTCGCGAATAGAATTTAGGAAAACTCGCTTTATCGTCTTTTAATAGGGTGTTTTATTATTCGATCATAAATAGCTACTATATGCTATGTTTTATGAAATGGTAACTTGCCAGAATTACACAATGACGATATTACACATGAGAGGATTACATCTACTATAAGTACCTACACATATTAAAAAATAACCTAACCTAACTTTGTTTTCTTTCCAATTTGACACTTAAACAATTTAAAATGTTAATCAGATACAAAACATATATTTGAATTGTATAATTCTAATAGGTGTACTGTGTGTAAGTACAAGTAATTCTATCCATTTGTAATTTCATCGGTGTGTGATGTCGTCCGTGTGTAATTAAATTAATACCTCAACCTGTTGAATTTTTTATGATCGACACTTTGCTATTAATAAATATATATGTACGTAAATTGTTTGGTTTTGATGCAACTAACATTAATAAGCAATGAAATTTTAGCTTGGGTTAGGTTAGGTTAGTTTTATATTTAAATATCTTTTTATTTCGAGTAGAACTTATCGAATTCCGCTTCATACGTTATACGCAAAAAAAAATACAAATAGCACTCGGAAGAGATGGGAAAAGATGCATTAAAGTTCAATTTTTTTCAATCAAAGTTTGAAGGTTGGCAAAAATTATTAAAATAACCCAACCTAAAAACCTATTTTTACAAACTACAAAATTACCTAGATTTGTATCATTGTCACTTTTCTTGTTCAACTGAGCACCTCACAATCAATTCCCGGCAGATTTAATAAGACAGATTCCACAAAATTACCACCTGGATTTGGTTTGCATTTTATACGTATTTTTTTAATAATTGATTGATCTATCATTGGGTCAGAAACTATTCCAAACTGGCCCACGTGAATTAAATTGGTCAAAGATCAATTTAATTGATTTGCAACTCTGTCTGACAGCATTTAGGAAGGCCTACCCGCTAATGAATTATAACTGACATTGATGAGACGCTGACAGTTCATTGGTCCGAATAGCGGTGAATTAGATTGACAGTTGGTATTACTGGAATCCAAACGATGTTGTGTTGACATAATACAATCCAATTGCTTTAAGAGATTGATAGAATTATCAGTCGTAAGCTGTGTAGTCTAATTGAAAACATTGTGTTTGGTTAAGACCTCCGCATATCCAATTTCTACCAATTTATAACAAGTTTATCGTTAACCCGTAAACACTTAAAGATTTAACTAGAAACTTGTTATAAATTGGGTATGCGGTACACTACCAGCGGGTTTAGTGACAAAATGCTTTAGAACTGAAGGAATGGCACATGGTGTCAGGAATCTCCTGGTTCTCTCCTGGTTGTGTACGAAACGCGTGTTTTTGGCAGGTGCTGTTGATAAATCATGTGTGCACAGCCCCAGGGCGGTTGGAAGACAGATTCACTGTAATAATATGCCCTTCTGTGCAATAACACTAGGGAAATACGTATATTTTAATATTTATAGGGTGTTTTATTTTAAGTCATAAAATCGTGAAGAGAACCACTGTAAAGAAACGTGTCTGGACAGAAAGGAAGAAATACATTTTTATTTATTTATTTAACACACAAAAGAATTATACATAAATAAAGGTAGTATAAATTACCGGAGTTGCCATCGCGTTTGGGTCCCACCCAGTGGGTGTGTATTGTGTATGTTCGATTTCTCGTCTGGCTAAGTCCTCAATCACAAAGCAAGCAACATTTTCCGCTTACTGTGGAGGAAGTAAGAGATTTTCAAATATTTTCAGGTTAATTGTATCCCGGAAATGTTCGTCATTCTTAAAAAAAAAAACTTTAACTTCAGAATTATTTCGAGCATCAGAAAGAAATTATAAAAATTAAATTATTATAGTTAAAAAATCAACTTAAAAAGCGAGCTTTTTTAAATATTATAACACGTCTATTATTCGTTCAGTGTGTCCCTCCCGCTGCGGAGCGAGACAATGCTGAGACCATAAAAAAGACAAAGACCAGTTGGAGAGGTCAAAGGGTCTCATCCCTCACTCTATCAACCCGGGTACCCTGCTAAGTCCCCCAACGTAGCGAACTACTCGAGGTGACCTATGGTAGAGGCGTTGGTTATCTAATATGGTTCCCGGGGCGGTGGTACCCATAACCTCCCAAATTGGATAAGACTGACATTTATTACAATGTCATCGAATTTCACAGAAATGTGTATATTTCCGCGTGTGTGTGCGTGATAGCCATCAAAATCCACATTGTCATCGACAACATCTCTATATGCCGAGTTTCAGCTCGATCGAATATCGGGAAGTGAGTTAATTTCCAATTCCAAGATTTGGATACACTCACGAAAACAAAGGTGAAATTAAATGATATACATGAAACAATGTATTTTAACATATTCACATGAAACAATGTATTTAAAAATATACACATGAAAACAATGTATTTTAAAATATATACATGAAACAATGTATTATAAAATATATACATGAAACAATGTATTTAAAAATTTATGCATAAAGCAATGTATTTTTGTTGTTTGTTTTTGGGGTGTTATGCCGTGTTGCGCTAACTCCTTCTTTAGCCGACGTTTCGTTTCGTAAATACTGTGCTTTCACTTAAAATTGCAGTTCCCTTGTACTGTAATACCTACAGGCTTTTAGTGGATTGAAGCTGGCGGCACGGTATCGCTTCCAAGTAAATAAGCACAAACTCGACAACCAACAATTACACATCTTCGGATCTGCCCTGATGATGGACACTGCATCGCTGTCCGAAACGTCGGCTAAAGAAGGAGTTAGCGCAACAACGCATAAACCCCCAAAAACAAACAACAAAAATGCTTTTGGCCGTGAAAATCTAAAAACTTACATAAAGCAATGTAGTTTAAAATATATACATGAAACAATGTATTTTAAAATACTTACATGAGACAATGTGTCTAAAAATATAAACATTAAACATAGATTTTAAAAAATATACATGGAACAATGTATATAATATGTGCATGAGACAGATAGGTTTACGAAGAAACAATATAAGGGGTGGGAAAAGAAAGGGGTTGGAATAAGTAATATGATCGGATCTGATTATAATTTAATATGATCCGATTGTTATGCCTGATTTACTGTATATTTGGTCTGGAAGATATTTATAATAGGGGTGTAGTTATTACCCGGTTTTATCCGAGTTTTAGCAAAAATTGACGGAAAATCAGAAGATTGTGTTTGTGAATATGAGTATATGAATATTGCACAATCAAGTGAAATAAATACAGTCTATGTCCGGGTCAGAAAAGCATTTAAAAAATAGGATCATATGATCCAATCTTTAAATATAAGTAAAGCAAGAAGTGTGTGCCAAGAGAGAATTGAATGGTGGTCATTCCTCCCTGCCTACCCCTGCTGTGAAAATTCGTGATTTTTAATTAGTTTGTTTTTTTACAGGTAATACAGGTACATATATCTATACATGTGTCTTATCCAAAATAATAAACGCAACCTCGGGCGTTCCTCAGGGTTCCCATCTTGGTCCACTTTTCTTTAATATATACTTAAACGACATAGGCTCATGTTTCCAACACTCAAAATTTTTAATGTTTGCAGATGACATGAAAATTTATAAAACGGTCATCTCTCTATCGGACTGTAGAGAGCTACAAAGTGACTTAGATAGGCTCTGCAACTACTGCACAGCTAATTATTTGGACCTCAATGTTTCAAAATGCCACACTATGTCCTTCACCAGAAACAAGCATATAATTAACTTCCCCTATTCACTCCGCGATGGACCCGTGATCTCAAAAACCGAATGTAAGGACGTTGGAGTCTACGTAGATAGTAAGCTTATATTTAATACGCACATTTCTTCAATCACTGCTAGATCTTACAAAATGTTAGGTTTCATACTGCGTCTGAGTAAATTATTTAAAAATCCACGTACGCTAGTAATGCTTTATTTCTCACTAGTCAGAAGTACACTGGAATATGCATCGCCTGTCTGGAATCCCAAATACACTTACTATGTCAATAATATAGAGCGCATACAAAATAAATTTATTAAGTACCTAGGTTATAAATACAACAATAATTATATCTGCACTCTCCAATCCCTGAAATCCAGGCGAACGGTAGCTGACATGACATTTCTCCATAAAATAATACACAACGAAATAGACTGCTCAGAACTTCTATCTCAAATAAATTTTAACACCCCATCTAAAAGAACTCGACACACCAACCTTTTTTACACAACTAGTAATAATACAAACGCTGCAGCCAATTCCCCTATTTCTCGTATCCTTCAAACATTCAACTCAATTCAAACAAGCACAAGTACCGATATATTTTTTGATTCTCTCCCTCTATTTAAGAAAAACTTTTTTAGCACACTAAATTCGCCAACATAACACATACAACCACACACAGACACACACGCACACGTACACACACACAAACACTCACACACACCTCTCTCGTTCCCCAGCACACTAATTAACTTAACTTAAAAATGTAACTTAACCGTAAATGTATTATATACCTCCTATGTATACATGTCAGCGACATGTCATTGGTACCAATTATTATACTAACTTTTATAACTTTGTAACTATTGTCATCTATGTAATTATGTACTGTTTGTTTCTGCAATAAACAAAAATAAATAAAATAAAATAAAATATATAATTATACAAAATATAAGACAGTAACAAAAAAATCCACAAAGTCAAAGCCTGTGCGTGGGCATGATAAATTATGTATACAACAGTGGTGATTAAATAAAGAAAAAAATGGTTCCATGATAACTCAACACAGTGACAATTCAACACACTTTTAAAAAATGATATAAAGTTATTAGAAACGATGAAAAAAAAATTAAACCTAACCTAACCTACATAACCCAATTAATAAAGTTTTTGTTTCATCACTTTCCATGACTTATATAACTTTTTAAAGATGTGATGAATTATCATTTTGATGATTTATCCGGTCACCAATAAAATGGTTCTAAGTGAGGAGATCATCAGGTATATATGTGTAAGTTCTTTCTTAATTGAGTTTGAAAATATATCTAAGTCTAGAAGATTGCAGTATCTATTATACAATCGAGTCATTCAATCAATTCAATAAAATATTATATTGAGGTTCATAATAAGCTATAAGTTAATCCCAAGAAGAATATTCAAAAAATCATTCATTGATTTACCAAGCACCAACCTTCCCTACCTTAACCCGCCTCACAACGCTGCCCGGTTGGCAACATAGTTCCCTACACTGTACAGACAGGGGTGCTTTTGTAATAAAAACATAAGAATAATGTGAAAATTCCAAGTACGAAATTTCTCCTCAAAACATGTTTGTGCTGTAAACATTTGCTGCAATCGTTTTTCTATTGATATGGTCCCCATAAAGTGTGAAATATAGTTGTGAATATTGCGCACAGTGTATTGGGGAGAAATGTTCCAATATTGGCTCTTGGTGTTGAACTTCTGATGCTAAAATGCAAGTTGGAACTTGGCAAACAAACCCACGATAAAACGATAAAGTTTTGCGCATACCGAATTAATATTCAATGTTTAATGTTTATGTTGGTGCCGCCTGTGGATTTGTAAATATGTTTTTTTTATCATAGAGAGACCAACATTTTCGGGTTACGAATAATCTGAAAATATTTGAATTCTCTCTACCAGAAATATGTTAGCTAGGAATATGATTGAATCGACGACGCGTGCTAAAAACCTGTTTTAAAGTGATAATTAAGACTCATGACTTACACTACCTTTACACTGTACAGTGTACATGATACATAACTTTTCAATTTTTTGATTATTTTCCCGGATACAGTTGTCTGTTTCTGTGCGTGCATGATTAGACAAGGTCTGGAAAATCAAATTTATACAGCACCGTTCGCAAATTATCCTATTTAATTTCCATCTTTATGTCCGGGTTAAATCATCCCCATAGGAAAAACTAACCCCTTCTACACACTTTTCCACAAATTATCATCTAGTCAATCCACATTATACAAGTGCATTATATAAGCAAAATAAATACAAAACAATACAAGAAGAACACGTCAACTCACCAGAGATCAAATGGGAAAATAATTCACCGACTCCAGATATTTTCATATCAGAGGATTCGGCTCAGTAGAACTTCTAACAGGGCCTATAAATCCTACTGATCCCTCAACATGAATATTTAAAAAATCTTTCATTATCCTACATGTATTTAAAATGACTGATTTTGCATTTTTATATATACATTTGTTGATAGATCTAATACGCTTAAATTTTTAATGATAGAGCTAGGTATAATGCCAGTAGCCAAAATAACAAATGGTAATATTTTTATAGTCTGAGAATGCAAAATTATTTTTATCTTATTTCCTAAATCTGTGTATTTTCTTATTTTTCCATTAACATATTTTTGAATATAACAGGAATTTGGAATAGCGACATCAATGATATAAGCTATTTTTTTAATTTTGTCATTAAAACTATATCGGGTCTATTATGACTAATCGTTCGGTTATTATTATTATTAGAGGAAACTCTGTTTGTCTGAGGATTGTACCTTTCTTCCCAGGGACTGGAGTCAACAGCGCTAACTATTGAGACAAAATCCCGATTGGGAAAGGACAGACATTTATTTCGTATACTAACTGCTTTAATACTATTCTAGAGAAATGCGTATATGTCTTTGGGGATCACAGGTGAGGCACGAAATAAAAGGCGGTGTCGTGAAGGTCACAGTGTTTATTGAGTCAGTTGCCGTGACGAGGAGATGATGTAGGACAGATGTTGAATACTCCGATTGCTGCGGTGATGTGGTGGTCAAGCGCGGGTCAGTGAGTCGACGCCGGGCGCTGGTGACCGGGACTCGATGACTGTCAAGCACTGGCGATCTGGGGAATCAATACTCTAGTGTTGACGGAAGGCCGAAGGTGCGGCGGACCTTGTAGGCAGTTGAGCGGGAGCGGCGTAGACCAGTGAGGATGCTGCGTGTCCTCGTGGTGGTCATGACGCTGGAACCAGGGCGCTTGTAATCCGAGTAGCGCTTACCAGGGACGGCGATCTGGACAAGGCGCTAAGATGATGTCCCGATAGAGTCCATGATGGTACGGGCAAAACCGGGAATATTGTCCTTTGCGCTAGTAAGAGGAGCGCGAATTACCACTCGTTGATTCTTGTTAAATGACGGCGAACTGATGACTGACTGACTGACTGGCTGCGTCGGGCTTATTTATACTGTTCGGCCAGTGGCAACAGCAGGTAGTTAAATGGCAACTAAATCGAGGCCACTCGCTTGGTCTGTGTGTTTCGGGAACCTTCGACAGCATGGCAATTATGCATAGGCGGCAAACTCGAACCTTCTGAAGAGTTCTCGTAATGTCCCAGACTGACTGCGCGATAGTATTGTCGCAAGTAGATACTTGAAACAGGTAGGTTGCTTTGTTTTGATTTCGACTGCGAGTACGTACCTAAGTAGCGTCGAGCTGCTTATTATTAATGAATTAATCTGGATTCTTCTGCTACATGTCTACGAATGCGTGTGTGTATATTTATTTATTTTTATTTATTTATTTATTTAACGCCCAGAGTATATGCGTGATTGCCACCAATAATCCGTTGTTATCGATAGTGAGTCTACCCGCCGAGTTTCAACTCCATCGGGTGTTGGAAAAAGGTTTAATTTCCACTTCCAAAATATTATGCATTCTTTCATTTATTCATTAAATGACGAAAAACAAAGGTGAATACAATGTATTTAAAACAAAAAGTCTATTTGTTTCTTACAATCAGATATTTTAAGAAACACATGTTGCGTCAATTAACCATTATTGTGTTCATAAACATTAAACAATATAATTCTATGTAATCTATACTCTACACGCGAGACATAAGGTGGTTGCTCTAGGAATAATCGGCACTAATCATAGGGAAGTATAGAATCCAATTGAAGCTCAAAGCGACCCCGTGTCACAGTTGTAATTGGAGGCTTTGACGTATTATTACAAGTAATTAGTGTGTGCTGTGGGTAATGAAGTACAAATATCTTCGTATCCAGTTACAATAATATTACAATAATTGTTGTTTTGTAGAATAAGGTACACATCTGTGGCAATTAGGTGGAGAGGTTTATGTCACAATTCTCTAATTGTTTAGGAGAAACAAAGTTAATTTCTCATCACCTTTACTTCTAAAAACAAGACTTTTCATACTAGAAATTTTTAAAATAATCTATAAATGCACATCGTAATTAATTATTTTAATCTACAAAATACAAAATGGGCTGATACACATGAACACGATATTTGTAAAAATTGTCACAAGTTCACCAAAAAGACATACAATACAACATCATACAAGGCTATCTGCTGCTGTCTCAGAAGAGGTAAAGTCACAAGGAAGAAATCCATAATAGGTTTTATTTTAGCTTTATAATACTTATGTATAAACTGATTAAATATAAACTGTCGATTTCCCAAAAATTAATAAATAATAAACAAAAATAATTAAAAAAAGTCAACATCATACAAGACAACATAATAAATTTTACACCAATAAAATAAAGTCTGAAAGTAAAAGAAGCTAAGGTTATGAGGGTATACACATTAACTTAATACAGTTCATAAAACACTTATTAGAACTATGTTCAAAAAACCATATCTTTATCCCACTGAAAATCTTTTAATTAAAAATAAAATACTTGATATCAGGAATCTATTCATAAAAAAAATATCCATACAAATTGCATAAAATCGTCACCTTCACACATATCTCACTCCCAGAACACTAGAGCTAAATCTAACAATTATTTACAAGTGCCAATAATTAAATCCACTCTTGCTAAAAAACATGAATCTTACCTCGCACTTTCCATATTCAATATTTTCTTAAAAGAAACACAACATACAACTCAAATCAACAGAAAATGTACATATAAATACTTTAATACGTGGCTAATGAACAAAAAAAGAAATTGCATTAACAAGTTACTCGCAAACCTTCCATGCTAATTTTTATATGACATATTAAAATGTTCAATTACTGGTACATATGAATGTAATAATTTATATTTAGATTATTTTATCTAGGTATTCTTTTAATTTTTAATTACGTTTCTTTTTCCTGTATCTTGTATTTTTATTCTTTTATTATTATTGATATATGTAATAGTAGATACTGCTACCCGGCTCAGAACAGAAATTTTCTAGTGGGTCGGGTAGCGCACATAATTTGTATGTCAATAAACGCCCGGGTTACCGGCAATAATAAAAAAAAAAAAAAATTATCATCTCCTTCCCGATAGCCTCAAAACGGAGAGTCGAATAAATATATATTTTTTAAACTGTTCAGTCAAGTCCACTTTATCAATTTCAAAAATTATTTTTATGGTTTTCTAAAATAGACCACTTCATAAATAGTGTGTATAAATTTCATAAAGATCAAAGCGTCTTAAGTATTATTTTTTCGAGTTTATTTGAACGTGCTCTCCGGCGTGCTTTTATTTGAGCGAGCAGATATTCGTTAGCCAAGCTGCTCTGCCCCTTCTTAAAACTCTCGGCTTTATATACACAAGCAGCCATAACGAGCCAAAGAGATGCCAGAGTTGAAGAAAATGAATTGTTTAAACAAGCCGAAATCATCCTCTATGGTGCTGGCATCGCTGAATAGCTGATAGATTTTTTAGTAAAAAAAACTTTAAACGTGTTTTTCTCGAAACCACTTTCATACATTCGAAAAAAACCTAAAAATACCTAAATTTTCAGCAGCCTAAGGTGGGATGATCCCTTGATACTCGATTTGTTTTAAGGAAAGGAAAGAGAATAAGATCTGGGAAGAAAACATGTACCAGGTGTGGGTAGCAATTTTGGGCTCAGCGTGGCCAGGAGTGACGGACGTATGAATCCCTAGCTGCATTGCATGGCGATGGGTCAAAGTATTCCGGCTGGAGAGGTCAAGGGGTCTTTTTCAACCGCCCCATACCTATCCGGCCCGCCACGCAGTTGGTTGGCAGACGCACCCGTCGTCAAGACCTGGACAAACATCACCCCATGAAGCCGGGCACCCTTGCTATAACACCAAACGTGGCGAAACACTTGCAGAGGAGTTCTTGTTCGTGTAGAGGAGTTCGTGGCGGTGGTATACATCGCCGCCTCTCTATTTCATTTCTCGCATCCAATTATCCACATGCAGATTGAATAACCACCCTTAAAGTATCATAAACGAGGGCCTCTGTTGTCGAGGAGTAAGGCTTTCGACCAGCAACCAGAATGTTGCGGGTTGAAATCTTAAAAGTGAACTTTATTTGATGATATGTGTCATTTCACAGTATCAGTGTCTCAGACCACCATTCAGAATTTAAAAGTTGCTTCAAATGGCTTAAACCGTGTTTCGTGACCAGGTCCAAAAAGCAAGGTACTACCCTACCTTCCTCCTCCCCATCTTCTCCCCCTTCCTACTACCTTTAGCCTTACAACATACACCAATTGATTTATGCCACAGTTTCACTGGCCCCAGACTGTTGGAACCAGTTGGGACTCTTGTATATCTAGTGCGATCTTCAAATAAAACAGGTATTTAGCCAAGGACTAGCTATAAATATTTACTGACCAATTACTGTCTACTTTAACGTTTACTTTGTTACGAGATACTTTCTATCCTAGCTTAATCGCTCTCATTCGGATTTGTGTATAAATCCACTTAACTTTTGTGAAATTTGCCTTGTCAAATAAAATGATTAAAGGATTATCTTAAGCTTCTCTCAAGTCCTGTGTTTTGTCTGGAGTTTTAATCCTTTGAAGATTTCATAATTTATTTATTCATTTACGGCAAACAAACTTGCTGTTTTCGTTACAAGGGTTAAAAATTGATCTCTTTTGTTATCCTGTACTAAGACGAATATATTAAAAAGAAAAAATAAATAATAAAAAATTAATTGTTTAAGAATAATTTATTTTACTTTTGTTAAAAACATCATTGTAAAGTTTCTGATCATAGATGAGCTTTTCTCTTCGTACGACGACTTCAATGGTAGAGCGGTTAAGTTCAAATTTATTTAACTTTTGATTGAAAATAGATTGAATTTGTTTATGGCAAGACTTGAAATTTAAATGGTCATTGCAATGAATTTCGGAGTTTACAAAGAAATATTAAAAATTTATTACCAGATTTGGGATAATATGATAAAATTTACTAAATAGTCATAAAGGTCGAGGAGCAAAGTGCACCAAAGCCTATATATGTATTTGTGTGTGCATGACTATAAAGGCTTTGCATTTAAAATTAGTTTCTGATCTCTCTACCGATGCCTTTAATGGTGAGTTGGACCATTTTGTTTCCAGACGTGGATTTTGCTCTCATATTTACACAGATTGCGGGTCAATTTTTATAGTTTATGAAAACCTCTTCGATTAATGACAAATTTGTGGATAATATGACCATGAGAGGAATACAATTTCATTTCCAGTCTCAGTTTTGGTGGCCCGTGGGAAGCAGGATTTCGCTCCCTAAAGTAGCACGTAAAAAAAGTGATGACTCACCTCCGACGAATTTCCTTCTCCTCTATCCAAAATAGAAGCAGTCCTGAAATCACGTCCTCTGAGTAGTCTATCAAATGATCCAAATGAAGTAGATGCTCGTACTCCTGATCGTTTTTTAATTGGAGATTTCTTCCTTTCCCTCCTTTTGTTACCTAAGTGGAATTTATCAGATACAAAGATTAAATGACTAGAGAGATAGCAGTATTTACAACAAATGTCGCAACATTTTAGGCGGCATTGGAGTACTGAGTACTTACAAGCTTTATAACAAAGAGAGCAATGGTTTACTCCCCAAATAAATGTTCAAAAGGAAGATATTTCAATATTGAAGGATTCTTAATTTGCCACCTTTGAAGTGGCAGTTGGGAATATAATCGACCTAAGACCTGAAAAGGATAGAGTGGTTAGGGTAGCATCAGTGAAAAATAAAGATGGGAGAATCATTGAGACCCTTAGAAAAAATATGTTCCCTTCCAGTTGTTCCGTAAAAGTTCACAATTGTGTTCATAGCAACGTACCTATGTAAGGAATTCATCAGTTACCTTTGATTGAGAGAAAATCTTTTATTTTGTTTCCTTACTTTAAATTTCCTTACAAATTAATTTTTCTGCGTACATGTTGATGTTTCTCATTTTAAGTTAAAAATTTTACAAAGTTAGAATGTTACGAACTAGTAAATATAGGTTTCTTTGTTTTTCTTTTGTTAAACAGTATTGTTTTCTTCAGTTTTCTATTTTTTCATTTTCATATCTTCTGTTTCATATCTTTCGGTTTTTGTTGATTTTGAACTTAATTTATGTTCAATTTTTCTACGTGGGCAGTATATGTTAGAGATTATCTTTCCCTATATGCCTGCCAGAAACCTGGGCATGAGATATACCTTCAAAATGTGCAACAAAAATAAAAAGTTTAACACAAAGTGTCAAAGTTTTTAGTGCAATAATAACGTTCTAATGAGTGATATCGCTGTGCAATATTCTGCTGCAAATAGTCATGGTGAACAAGAAAACCACGCGTGTTATAATAGAAGAATAACCCTTATCTGGGTACCAGAACATGAATATATTGAGGGCAACGAGCCGGCTGACGAACTAGCAAGGAAAGGGGCGAAAGCACCACTTGTAGGATCCGAGCCGGCCGTAGGAGTAGCAGCTTGCCGGATAAAATTACATATTGATAGGTGGGTCAATTCCCAGCACTGCAAAGAATGGGAGAGGGCAACTGGAATGAGACAATCCAAAACACTCCTAAAAGGACCAGACCCTAGACAAACTAAGAAACTACTCAATATGGACAGAAACTCGCTGAGGGAACTGGTAGGACTACTAACGGGACACTGCCATCTTAGGAGACACATGCAGATATTGGGAGTAGAAAACACCAATAGATGCAGGAAATGTGAAGAGTGGATGAAGAGACTTCAATACACCTATGGTGCCAATGTCCTGCCCTGGTGGGAACTAGGCTCAGATACCAACTGGGGAGACATACAGTAGAACCAGAAGACATAGCCACATTCCCAATAACAACCCTGGTGTACTTTATTGAAGGGACCGGGTTGTTGTAAAAGGATTGAGGTAAAATGAGAAATAGCACAATGGGCCTATGGCCTAGGTGCTCACGGGAACTTTGTGTAAACCGTCTCAGCCCTAAAAAAATATATATATACAAAATAGGAGAGTTGTGACTTGTGAGGAACCTGATTACTATCGAAATACAACTAGTAAAACAAGAAAAATAGTGACCTTGCCCATAAGAACTGTGAGTAACTTCAATATAGTCTTATGCCATCCTTTTGTTCTAAATTTTCCGTTGGTTTTTCTAACATACCCTTATTAAAAACTCTGTGTACGCACGCCACTGACGAGAATATCCCAACAAAATACCCTACCGTGTTACATTATTAGTCAGTTAATACCGTCGACTTGACTGAGTAAGCAAATCATCATGAACATTAAAGTAATCTATCTCCATGTTTTTGCCAGGCCCTATATTCCCGGAAAGGGAAACTAAACTTTTCTCCCCCCTCTCCCTCTCCCTCTCACCTTCCTTTTCCGCCATTTAATATTATCCAAAAACAAAGTTCGCCCAAGCTAAATCTATTATTTTAGAAGTTGGATATCTGCTCCGGATCTTTGTGATTCACTGAACAGAGATAACACATAGAAATGACTTATTTTATTTTTTATTGTGAACTAGTACAGACCCGTGAAAAATCATAGAATATTATTATTGTGGGATTTTTGAAACTGGAAGAATTTATACAAAATATATTTACCTCAGGGTCGTTGCATTTCAAATGAAGGAATTTACCTTTAGATTTTTTTCAAACCTTAGGTCCACGCAGGAGAACCGTGAGGAAAAAAAACCCTCAGGGCCTATGTTAACGTTGGGAATGCAGTGTGGAGGGTCTTTTCGGGAAAGTATAGAGATGGAGTTCGGGGAAGAGGTGTGGGTAGGTATCTGGGGGTTAATAAATTTGTCTAAGCAATAATTAGTCGCCTGTAATATCAATACAAATTGAAAATATCTCCTGAGTAAAATAGATGCCGCTGACGGGAATGGAACCCGCACCTTCTGATGTCCGGTCAGGTGCTATAGACCACTGAGCTACGTCGGCTTATTCCCAACCCGTCAAATAATTCAGTATGTATAAGTTCTTATATAAAAGTACTTTTTTTTTTCACCTGTAAATAACCAACTTTTTTTTTAGGAAAGGATTTGTCAGTGCTAAATTTTCCACTAGATGGCGTCGAGACATATTATATTGACCGGTCGGTGGCCGAGTTGACATCGCGTTTGGGTCCCACCCAGGCGTAGTGTGTTCAATTCCTCGGCTGGCTAAGTCCTCCATCACAACACAAGCAACATTTTCAGCTTACTGTGGTGGTAGTAGGAGATTTTAAATATTGTCAGTGCTCGGGCCAGTTATAATTGTTGCATAGTATTTGGTTCGGTTGTCTCCCGCCCGCGTCCCGCGCATTTACCTACATGAGTCAGTTGTGTTTAAGTAACCGCGCCGCAGGTACAACCGCTCTCCGCATAACCTATCTTGAGGTATTAAAACCACCGCGCCGCGCTGTAAACAGCAAATGTTATACCGCAAAAGATCGCCGTGAAAAGGTGCATAAAATAGCAATCTCTAACGCATTGACCATTTTCGCAAACCCAATATCATCATTCCCTTTCCTGAACTCTCTTCCAATACTAACAATTACCCTACCGGTGATTACCGCAGAGCAAAGTGGAAAGTGCCGACAGCTTGGAGATATTGGTAAGTCAAATCAAAAAAATTCACAATATATCGCAAATTACAGTCCATTCACGCCGCAACAGTCAGGTTATTCGTAACCCGGGGATGTTTGTCTTTCTTTTTAAAATTATAAAAAAAAAAAAATTTTGGTGAAATATTTTGACTTTAAAATTGTCAAATATTATAATTTTATTGATAAACTAATTTACTATCTAACATTAGTTTATCAATAAATATATATATACACTCGTATATATATCGATAGTAATGGAGTGTAAAAAGCAAATTTTAAATCATTTAATGTCCAGTGTTTTCTGGACAACGATTCTAGACCCTCCAATGTCCTGCATGCATGATTGTTAGTACGAAATAATGTATGCATACTTACATTAATAGTAACACAAAATAAGAACACTTCTGAAATGTGTTCACCTGGTGGTTTGGCATCTAAAATTAAATAATAAATAATAAGGAGAACAATATTTACAAGTGGAAGTATGATTGAAACATAAAAATATACAAGCCGCGTATCGAGGGCAGTTTACCCCACTATCACGTGGCAGTCCCGGCAAGAATCATCACGGTAAGAATGGCAATCACGCACAGACGTCCGGACATATACTAATTTCTCTGAAATACGATGACACCACAGCAGTTAATATACGTAATAATAATCAGTCTTATCCAAACGGGATTTGGCCCGGTTTTTAGAGTTGTCGACTCTAGTTCGTCTGTGGGAAGGTTCAATCGTCAGTCAAAGCAATTTTTTTTTAAATTAAAGACCATTGAAAATAGATGTATTACAGTCAATTTTTTGTTTACTTAGTTAGACGCCTATTGTGTTTTTATATCTAATAACATTAAATAATCAATATAATAACATTCCCCCTTACTGATAAACGTATTTCAAATTTCACACAACTGATATATACACGATCATTTATGTATGGCAAACGGATGTTTATCAGTTGTGTTAAATTTAAAAAAAAACTTACTACTTACTATTATTAAGGCCACAATAGTTCTGTGTACAGTTAGTAGACCTCGCATTCAAAAAGTATGTTTTTAATTTTCTTTTATTTAATAAATCAAACCCAAAATTTCCTATTAAATCATAAGATTTTCTAAGTACGTATCTCTAATACCAACGAACTTGATTATAAACTACATATTTTATTTACCTTTTTTTAATTTCAAATAAGGAATTATGTATACAATTTTTACAAATAAACGTTACTATTTCATTGACAATTTTTCTTCAGGTATACACAAGGTGTCATCATATTTAGAAAATGCTATTAAGAAATTATAAATTAACACGAAGATTCTACATAGTCAAAGTTAGCCACCAACATAGTCAAAGTAAGGCACAAACTAATTTAGAGACAGATGAAATGCAAAACGTTCGAGTTAAAATAGGAATTTGCTGCGCTCATTAAGCTAACTGATACAGTTAAGAATGAATGCACATCTGCATGAGTAAGTTTCATCCCCCCGTGCGAGAAGCAACCACATGAAATGGAGCATGAAGCCTAGTGTTGTATTTATTGGTTATGCTATATTTTTTTAAAATTATATTTATTCAAGAAAATATTTTACAATGTGTGATATACATATATATTTCACTAGTAATAAGATAAAAGATATTATGATATGATTATTATTTATTATTATCAATGTTCTCCCATAATAAGCAATTGCTTGTGTGTATGGGATGAGGTATTATTTGTTTAGTTTCTTAGATTTATTTTATTTTTTAAATTTATATTGTTGTTGTTTTTTTTCTTTTATTTATTTAAAATTGTGTTTTGAATTCTTTGAATCTATCTTTAAATGATCTTATATTTTCTGGCAATTTATTGAAGAAATTTGTTCCTAAGTATTTGTAGTTCTGTTGACCTAAAGTTTTTTTACAAATCGGAATTGGTAACATGTATTTTTGTCTGAGATTTGCTGTGTTTTTGAATGGTACGGTTTTGCTTAGGATATCATCTTTGTAAACTTGTAAGGTTGAGTGATACAGGAAAAGAGTATTTAATTTTCTGACTTTAAATTCTTTGAAAATGAGTTCAGATCAATATAAAAATGATTTCTTTAATATTATTTTAATTATTAGTTTTTGAGCAATGTAAAGAGGTTGTGTGTGAGTTTTATAGGCGCCCCTCCCCCATCCTATGTACTCACCTAGTATCTACTAATATTGATTTGTAATACAGGAGTTATTTTTTTAAATATGATATAACCGATCTCGAAAATCTAGACAACATTTTATTTTCGGTATTTAAAAAAAATTATCAATTTCATCAGAAGTAGGTAAAAATTGAGCTAATTTACACGCCCACAAAACATTTCTATCGGTTTACCTCTTCAGTGTTGCGAATACATAATGCGATTCGGAATCAATTTGTCACTGTTGAAAGGTGTTTTTCAAGAAATGGGATAGAATTTGTCAAATTGATTCAATTTCAGAAAGTTGGAATTAAATAAAGGTCGTCTTTCTTGTTTGTGATAGATTTATATTGGTCAATGTCAATCAATTAAGACATTTTCATCCGAAAATTCCTTGAAAACAATGGAATCAATAATGTATTTAGAACTCACCGCTACGATTTTTTTTACACAACTCAATAATGATTAATGATTCAAATATCTTCCTAGAAAGCAAACACAGTAGCAATCATTTTTATTAATAAATAATATTTTTAGCGAGAGTAAAAAATGAAGTGTCCCGTGATCAGTGCTATCGAGCAGCGACAGTTAGCAAATATCGGCAATTTTTGTCGATACTCGTTAACTGCTGATTTTCGTTTTGTTTACAGTACAGTGTCTGCTCTCAATTAAATGACACAAATAGTGTCAAAACCAAGGCCGCCTTTTCAGTAAAGGCCTTGGAGAGCAACAGATTTTGAAGAGTCACGTGTTCGAGTCAGTGCCATCGAGCAGCGACAGTTTGCTGATACAGCGATTGTTGATACTCGTTATTACTGCTGATTTGTGTGTTGTTAACAATACAGTGTTCGTTGTCAATTATTTGACAAAAATAGTGTCAAAACTAAGGCCGCCTTAACAGGTCTTAACGCGCGACGGATTTCGAAGAGTCACGTGATCAAGTCAGTGCCATCGACAAATTGCAAATGGCGGCGATTATTGTTGATACTATACTCTGAAAATGTAGTGTGAATTGCCATAAAGTTCAGATCAGAGCCAATTCTTGTAGTACGAATTTGAATAAAATTCGATATAATGTAGTATTTTTAGTAGTACTAATGTGGTTCACAGTAGTATATGGTGGCAAACGTGGCACGATCAAGTGAAACTAAAACTTATAAAAAGTAATGTTTTCAAATCTTTAGAATAATATTATCATTTTAAAAATAGAGCCAATTTTTAGGTAGACTAGAATTGAAAAAACAAATTTTTACTTCAAACCATTTATAACCCCGAGTAATGCCGGGTACATTATCAAATTGGTAAGACATTCTTTTAAACGATAATTCATGAAAAGTATCTTTTGTTTTAGGCACGTCACCAAGGAGGTCAAAAAAGATACACTTAATGAGAGACTTGTAATTTTCAGGAGCAATTAATTGTGTTTTGCAAGTAATTAGTTTAAGTGACACGAGGATTATGTTTTCAGACTTTCTTTAACAGTTAATAGATTGTCCGATTTAGTTAGCAATTTCTACTAGAAACTTTAGTTTTTTTTCACTCCAGGCTCCCTAAGTTATGAAGAACGAACTCATTTACCAGGTAAACCAATTGTTCTATAATAACATATGGGTTAAGACAATGAATATCATATTGGTTGCTCTCAATAGAAGTATGATAAGGATAAATATGACCGAAGGTGATAGAGTCGGATTAGCTCAGTGGTAGAGCAAATCCCCGGCAAGGCTGAGGTCCTGAGCTCATTTCCTAGATGTGACCGAATCTTTTTCTGATTTTTCTGTTTCGAGTATTCATTTGAGAGAACGCGTTGTTTCACAGATTTTCAACAATTCATCAAATTTCAAAGTTGATTTTCAAGTTCTGTGAAGGTTCTATTTAAGTTCTGTCAATATTTTAGTTTTGTGAAACAACTGACCAGCAATGATAAAATAACAAGACTTGAATAGAACCTTCGCAGAACTTTAAAATCAAATTTGAAGTTTGAAAAATTGCTCAAATTCTGTGAAATAACCCATCTAAATATCACAATTTAAGGTTGTAATCAATACGAGTAGGTTATTCCACTATAAAAAATATTGAATAAAAATATATTTTGTATGGACATGATTTGATATTTTTAAGACCAAAAATATTATCGTGATTATTTTTTGGTTTATTATGCCGTGTTGCGCTTTTTCCTTCTTCAACGTTTCGGGAAGGGTTACAGTGTCCATCATCAGAGCAGTTTCTGGTATGGTGTTTTGCTATGTAAGCAGAAGTGATAACCTGTTGCACGCGTTAATCACCTATTTGAGTTTAATCACTCGGAAATTAATGTGGTTTTCGGCGTTAAGTTTTGGTGTAACTGTCAAGTATGACTGATAGTGAGGAAGGATTAAGAAGGAATATTATCGTGAATAGTTTTTGGGTTATCGGGCATGATTTCCCTTCCTCCTTCTTTAGCTTTAACTTTTCGGAAACTCTTACAGTATCCATCATCAGAGCAGATTCTGTTAAAGTGTGTGTTTGTGTACGTAGAAGTGATAACGTGTTGCAAACGTCAATTATCTTAAGGCCTATATTTTACTATGATAATTAGTGAAATGAATGTGGTTTTCGGCGTTTAGATTTGGTGTAACTTTCAAGTATAACGGATACCGAGAAATTAAGGAGGAGGATTATTTTATTTTTCCTTATATTAACACAGTAGATTTTTTTAAATAATTACAAATAATCCTTTCAAACCAAAGTTATTCTTCAGGATTATGAAGAAAAAAATTAATATCTTTTGATTTTATGTAACAAATCGACCCGTATTTTGCGTATTGCTTGTGAAGGATTTTTAACATGTCGTCCTTATTTTCTACAAGGATGCAGACAAATCCAACAGCGACAAATACAGTAAATATAATCACAGATCTCGTTGAAACTGTTTTGATTGAAATGGGATCCATTATTATGTTTATGAATTTTACATTGTTAAAGTTAATATATTTTTTTCCAATTTAATTATTTAGTACAGCATATACATATTGTACATTTGTCAAAATGTTTTAACTCTTCAACTAGGAGGAATACCCGTTTTAGGACAGTCAAGATTAAACAATTATTTTTGTGACAAGTTTTTCCCAAGCGAATAAAAATTAACCCTTTGAAGGCTAAAAATAATAAAATCAAAATCAACAAGCAAAAAAACATTTAAATTTTTTTTTTTAAATGTTATGTAATTTTTTTTTAATAATAATGTTATCAAGCATAAAATATGTTCTATGTGTGAAATCAGAAGTGCGGTGCTGAAAGGGTTAACGCACAAAAAAAATGTCAAAGTTGCCTCTAAAATTATGAAAAATTGAATTCTTTAATGTCCTATGTTTCTTGATTTACAACATAAATAAATGAAATAGCACAAATTTGTACTAGATATTAGCTATATATTTTGATGAAAAAATCAGTTTAGTTGGGTATTTTGGCATCAAATCTAAATTTTAATTCGCTCTGTGTGAAAACTTCATTACGGTTTTGGTATAGAATTTCGTGAAAAATCAATTCAACTCCTGAAGTTTCGAGGTTCTATGATAAATATAAATGTGTATTTTTTATTTAGAATTAACGGAACAATTGCCATTTACCTACATTACAGTTATTGACATTCATAGTGCAATATAGACAGAAGTAAGAAAAGAAAAATTATAAGATAATATAAGTAAACAAGAAAAAAGAATGTACTTCATTACAAAGTTAGTGAAAAAATGAAGAAGAAACAAAAACAAAAACCTGTTATACGGTGACCTCAGTGAAATTTGCATTGCTTAAATGTTTAATTAATTCAGCTTTATACTTTAATAGAGAATTTTTTTTTTAAAAATCAGCTAGCATAGCAAAAGATTTACCAATGGTATGCAATCTATTTATAAAAAAATTGTGGTCTGAAACCGTAGTATAATTGACACAATAATACGTACTAGGGAAACTTGGTTCTAGTAGTAGGAACACGAGAGTGAATTTACTTTAATATATCTTCAAGGCTAACCAATTTAGTATTTATTGACAATTCAGTTGTTTTTATTGAAAAGTTAGGTACCTAGTAAAAACCCATGTCACTGCTGTTGTGGTGTAGAAAAGTGTAGAACAACAGTAATCATCCATAATATCTGTAATAAATCCAGAACAAATTCATTGACATAACATTACCTAGATCCTCTAGAGGATAAACTTACGTCTATATTTAGCCCGGTAAATGTTGACCCTTGGCTATGGGCATTGTTTATTGTTCTAGGCGACCAGTAGCGCATTAGTTGCGTTATTTACAATATTATTGTATATTGCTAACATTTGCTCTTTCCTCAAATATAATTTCCCTAATGGCCTATGTATACTTGTATATTTAAAAAAAACAGCTTTTACAAAATATACAAGTGAACTGAAGTCAAGCGACACAAGTTTCTTATGCTTAAGTTCATTGGAAATGAAGTTTTAATATCTTAAAATTAATTTCGGATGGGGAGAGGAAGAGGAATATAGGAAGAGGATAGGAGATGCTCCCGATACATTCCATGCTCTCATATTAATAATCGATCGTACCCATTACTTCATATCGATATTTCTTTACTAAAATGCTATGAAATTTTATTTTACATTGTGCACATACACGTGGAATTGGGGATTTTTTCTAATATTTGTTCTACACGAGGGTAAATAAAATAAATCAGATTGTCTGATTGAAAGTTCTGGTGAGTCCAAACCATTATTTAGGATTTTAAACAATAGGATTTTATCAAAAATGAGATGAAATAAAGGAGAGGAACGAAACAGGTATGAGGGGTGGTTAGAAATCCTGGGAGTATCGGACGTATGAATCCGTTCCTCCCACTGCAGTGCAAGGCGATAGGTAAAGAGAGAGTGCTGCTGGAGAGGCCAAAAGGTTTCCCTCAACCAGTGTCTCCCAATCTGGGAGCCACGCTTTACCAAACCTCATCCCCTGAACCCGGACAACTTTGCAATCAACAAACGTAGCGAAACACGAATCTAACATTTTTGTTTTTCAAAATTAGCAAACTTAAATTATTATTTTGTTTATATTATCTAAGGAATTAGTCATTAGATACAAGATGAAGTGATTAAGTTGGGCCAATTTATTTGTGAGATAGCTAAATCCACCCCTATCTACCTGGTGTCATAAATCTCCCGGTTGGGATATAAGGGTGTGTGAGCCCTCCAGGCTTAATCCACTATTTACAAGTGGTAGTTTTCTAGTAGTGCTGGCTGTTTACCGTTGTTTAGCGCTGTTTGCTTCTCGTAGTGTTTACGGTGACACGTTGTTTAAACGCCGTTTGATATCGTCATGTTACTCGTAGTATTTAATAACTGCGGCCAGTAGTGGGATAACGTGCGTTCGGCTTAAGGATTTACAGTTTTAGTACGATGTGCGTTTGCACTAGATTTTTAAGTCGTAAACTGAAACATGTATCAGATTAATTAAACACATTTTAATCAATCAATAAACAAGTCTGAAGTCAGAAGTAGCACAGTGGTTCCGTGCACCTGACCGGCAATCAGAAGGTGCTGGTTCAATGTCGGCTAGTAATTATTGCTTATAATAGTTTGTTATCCTTTGTGCTTTGCATCAAAACATTGTCTTGTAGACATAAGTTGACCTTGAATAGAACATTAATATTTTTATATGTTTGAGACACGTTCCAGTGCAGTATGATGATACTTCTATTATCTTCCTCGAGAAAGACCACCTTTCTGAATCGAAACGGTGCATTATTTGGGTTTAACCAGATCTGGGAGTCTAGCACAGTGCAATCGATAACTTTACGCACCGTCGCTCTGTTGATATCAGACCGATAATTATGAGAACAATAAAAGAAAAATCGTTGTAAGCTGGCAAAACTGGCGCATCTCTCTATGAATTGACATTCCTAATAAAATAAGAGGAAAATAGGAAGAGGATAGGAGATGCTCCCGATACTTTTCATACTCTCATATTAATAATCGATCGTACGCATTACTTCATATCGATATTTCTTTAGGTTATTACCAAAAATGTCAATGCTGTAAAATTTTGTATTATATTGTGCACATATACGAGGAATTGGTGAATTCTGACCGTGCTCGCAAATATCGCTATCTGACTGTAGATGACAGATTTCATCAATATCTAATTGATATAAGGTTTTATCGGTCTACCGTGCTAGATACCACGTATAGCTGATACATCCTAACCATTTTCTTTTCTTTTTCCTTCACGCCCACTCTGCTGTGTGGGTATCAACCTATTTTTAATTTATCACGATTCTTGATATGACCCGACTTAAGTACCTACTTCTTGATAATTCCATGTTCTCTTCCTAAGACGTCCCTGACTTTTTCTGCCCTTCACCTTCGCGTTACTAATTTTCCTTTCTTCGTTCATTCGATTTGCTTGTCCAAACCATTCAAGTGTATTTATCTCATTCTCGCTTTATCATCTCATTTTTTACATTATTCAGTCTACTTTGATCCTCTGTCTGACAGTTTCCTGCCTGACTGCCGTACATCAGGGTTAATATCAGAACGCCATTATTGTGTCTCTCCAACTAAGCATTCCCTTTTATCTTATTCATTACAACATCCTTGCTTTCTTCCGAGAGATAATTTTTATACTTATAAAATAAGTAAGTGTCCCATACAAATTAACAAAATCGGATTGGTGTATTATTTCCAGAGTGGAAGATACTCTCAGTGTCGCCTTGGTGTAAGACCACCATTCAGAATTGAGAGTTACTTGAAATTGCACTAGCAGTGTTTTGTGCCCTGAATAGCCAGGAACTCCTCCATTTTCCTCTCTTTGTCTCCTTCCCCTCCCCTCTACCTTCAAAATCACAACATAAACATACCACATAACTGGCTACAGACTTTTGGAAGTAGTTGGGACTCTTGTGTTGTGTTCACATTAAAAAAATAAATCGTGAGACTATATACGTTACAAACGTATTTGGGTAAAATTTTGTATCTAATCATACAAAAAGTTAGCAACCAAAAAAATATGGGAAATAATTGATGATAAATTCTTAAATCGAACTATGGGAACGATATAAAAATGACAAGAAATAATCAGTTCTCAATAGCTCAGTAGTTAGTGTGATGTCCCAGTAAGAAAGAGGTTGCGACCGTTTTTTTAGTTCCCGTGTCTTTTTTTATTAATATTATTGTTGTCTTCAATCATAAAATTTTCTTCAAAAACTTCCAAATCTTTTATCAACTATCTCTGTATTAAATCATTGGAAAATTTATCCATTCGTCAAATTCACGATACTTATATGCAATTTTCAATTCCCGTCCACATTTAAAGCTCCAGATTAAAGCTGCCGATAAACTCTCTGCTTTCTCTGCTCCTCCTAAGTAATCTAATCCCGATCCCCAGCTTTATCTGGACCCTGGAGATAAGGGATCGGTAGGTTTAGCCGTCCCACGCTATCGGCTATATGCTATCTGCATGGCCTCTAACTAGGGGCGGTTCGGGACGACGGAGAAATAGCGATTTGAACAGAAACATATAAATAAGTCCATACTATAAATAACCTGACAAAATGCCAATTAGATTACGTAAAAACAAATACCCGATCATAATCAAAACTTACTTAGGTTGGGTTGTTTTACAAAAATATCAAATGTAACGTAAAACTAACGTAACTTTACTGTTGTGAACTCCTGCAATTTATAAACATACATACACCCACAGTAACAACACGACAAAATACAATATTCTACAGCAGCACACTACACAGCATTCTACACATAAGCGTAACTACATTGCCCACTCTCCGACACAACGACTTCACACCACGGGAAATCATTACTTGGGTGATGTTGACATATTCAATACCAACTTGGCAAGTTTTGTGGATCATTTAAAACATTTATTTCAACAATACTCCTAAACACATCATGTAAACCTACAAATAGCTGTAATTTTCTGTTTTTGTTTCTTGTGTTTATATGACTTGTTGCATAACTTTTATCAAATGTAATTTTATTCTTATTTTTTATGTTTCAAAATATCTGTCAAATTAAAATTATACAATCATCCATGTAAAAGCGCTCTGGGCGTTAAATAAATAAATAAAATAAAATAAAATAAATGGGCATTTAGCGCCATTTTGTTACGGTTTCCCTATTCTAAGTCCGTTCCAGCTTTCGAACAAATTGTGATCAGTAGAAGAGAACAAATATTATCATATGTTATTCTTGTCAGCTCATCACAATTTGATAGAAAGCTAAAACACAGCACATAAATTCGGCGTTTAACGACGACCTTAATGTCAGAAAAAATGGCCATTTGATGTGAATGTTATATTTGAATTTCTACGAAACAACTGGGTCTAAATAATTCTTAACTCATTTCAGACAACGAAAAAACGATTTGGGGTTTTATCTTTGACCATAATTAAATACAAAATTGTCACGTAAATATTATTACGTATAAAGCAATGAAAATGTTTGGTTGCATAATAAGAATTGCCAAAAACTTTTGTAATGTAGCTACTTTGTAGATGTTGTATACTTCATTAGTCTTGAGTCAAATAGAGTATACACAACTCACTTATTTGGTCACCACATCATAAGGTTCATTCAGATTTCATTGTAAAAATACATCACTAACTTTTAAATAATAATACTCTTATTGAAAATATTAACTTTAACAACTGTCTACTGAAAATTTTAAAATTAATGAAGCTGTCCAACGGAAGATTGGTATCAGATGTAATTTTTCTTTTCAAAATCATTAATTATTCCTTAACTAGCTGTTGTTGTAGAGTTTATTTGTGCAGACAGAGAAACAATAGCGCGTATTGCTTTTACGTCCAACAGATAGCGCTGGTTTTCAGAAAAGCATGTTTTAACTGTCACGCGTGACAACTATATAATATAGGTATATAAAAACATACGCGTACTCGAATGCAACTTTGTGTCAAAATTTCAAAGCAACATATTTTTATTTATATACTAGCGGACCCCGCAATGTTTCGCCATTGCTAATATCTTTCTCGGGCGTCTCTGACTTCTTCCACCATTCACTACTGTATACCACAATGTTGCTGTTAAAAAACTACATTCCATCGTCTTGTTCGTTCTCGGGCATCCCCGACTTCTTATACCACTCAAACCACTCTATAATCACTCCTGGCACTAATAAGAATACATATCGAAATTTTCAGTCATATTGATGAAGAACTTTCGGAGATTTAAGATTGTGAACAAAGGAACATTTAAATCTTTATTTATTTAGATAGATAATATGTATAGAAATATGATAAAGATAGTTAGATAATATAGATATATAGATAATACAGAAAGATAGATAGTATAGATAGATAGATAATATAGACAGATAGATAATATAGATAGATAATATAGATAGATAGATGGTATAGATAGATAGATAGTATAGATGGATAGATAGATAGAAATAGATACAGGTGAAAAAATATAATAAGCAGTAATTCTTGATTGAAGTACTAGTACATATATATAATTATTTGGCGTGTTGGAAATAAGACGACGTAGCTCAGTGGTCCAGGAGAGCTGACTGGACATATATAGATATATATATAAAACTGACCGACGGGAACTGGGTTCAATTCCCGTAGGCGGCATTTATTATAACGCGGGAGATATTTTCAATTTATCAGGTGACTAATTATTGCTTATGATAATTCGTAATATTAGTACCTACAATAAATTTATTACCGAAGGCGAGTTGCATTGCATAAAAAGAGGGTAGTTATGATTTTTTGATATATTGTTTTCGGAGTCAAAATTGGCAAAAACTGAAAAAGTAGTCAAAACTTCGCGGTTTTTGGATATTTTACAAGTTTGCCAAGGTCGAAAATTTGGATTTTTAACTTTTTTTAATCAGATAAAATGCTTTACATATTCTGACGCATTATTTGATTATGTGGGCCTGTATTATGGCTCTTTCAAGTACAACATAGCAAAAAATCACAACTTCTCCATTTGATGCAAAGAAGAATGTTTAAATATTCTGTAATATGTTTTAAATAGTTTTAGAAAATTTGTGTTTATTTTGAAAATGGTAACGATTCTTGGCGTTACGAAAGTCCGGTCCTGGACATAGATTTCCCTTATCTTTGGATTGGTTCTAACCCTTCGGAGGTCGGAGGTCATCGGGGAGTTATGGCCGACCCTATTCATAATGGGATCCCACTGGGCACTAGAGGTTTGTCATGTTTACAACCCCAATGTAAAATCAAAAACGTGCTGTTCAAACCAAGCACGGTCACATAACTTTGTATTATGTAACACTGAAGAAATGAAAAGCATCGATTAACCTAAGTGAGATACACAATTCAAACAGTTGGGATTCTTGTTTGGTGTTACAATGTCACATACAAATTTTAATAAAATGTTGTATAGATATAACGTATAACGTAAGATGGGGTTAAATTACTCCACTTTTTTGGTTGTTTTGAAATTTTGTTTTCGACAAGAAATTAGAGAGATTTTAATTGTTTGTAATATTTTATACAAAATAATATTACGAAAATGAATATGAAAACATTTTTGTACGAGGAATTTTTAAACATTAATTTATAAATATCGCGTAATTTAATTCGTTGCGAAATTTTAAATAGTTTTGTGCACAAAGAAATAGAATATTGCTAATTTATCAAGAATATCTTGAAATTATTTTTAACTCCGGTTAAAAACGCGATTGCAGGCATTAAAAATGAATTGACAGGTTTCCTGATAAACTTTTAGTAAATAACGAATATACAGGGTTTTCCTATAAGAGGTGTTATTTTGATATTCAATCGTAAAAGATCAATGGTTTCGTTGCTTGTGTGACACCTAGCGCCGTCTTGTTGAAAGTAAACGTAGTCCAGATCTGTATCTTTAAATACAACTAAAGCATTTGTGGAGAGATTTTTGCTCTATTTCAAACGATTATTCGTATGTATATATCTCCCTTTCACACCATCTTCGAAAGTTCACTACTAGGCCTTAAACAAAACAATCAAATCAAGAAATAAAATAGTTGTATAAGTGCCACAACAATAAGAACCATCATCTTCATTATAAATCAGGATATTATTTGTCGGGCGGACCGTCTGTAGTATAATTTTATATATCTGTGTTTGTGTTCATTTCTTCGGACAATAAAAGCTATTTACGCCGCCATTAAATATACGAGCACTTAATATCTCAAAGAAATGAACAACAATAACACAATACCACGACAACACTGCTGAACAACGCAATTATTACGCCCGCTGTTGTCGTGTTTTGTATGTATTATGCGATGTTGTTAAATATAGGTTGTTCATTTAATATTTACGTTAAATTGATTTTTTGTGTGAATATTTATTAATATTTTAGACACTATTCCGTTCCTTCTTATTTTTTCAAAATTTACGTGCTTGACTCATCAGATTGTACATTCTGTGGTCCAGAAGTGAGAACTTCAGATCATATATAAATATATATGTATATATTTTTAATTCAAGCTAAACTCAGGTACCCAGCTCAGGTACGGGGGCTCCATCGAAGCCAGAGTAAAGTTGGCCTCTCAGAAGCTGGGCGTACTGTACAGGGCCCGCAGATACTTTAATAGTACACAACTGCTCACCCTGTACAAATCGCAAGTGCGCCCTACTGTCGAATTTGGCAGCCATCTCTGGTCTGGAGCCCCAAAATACCTGAAAAAAACCCTTGACTCTGTGCAGAAACGGGCGGTCCGTTTGATAGATTCCCCAATCTTAACAAACGGACTGCAATCTTTAGAGCACAGGCGTCAGGTAGGTATGCTGTCCTTGTTCTATCGGTATTACAATGGAAGATGCTCTGAGGAACTAGCGTCATTGATCCCTTCGGCACCGGCGCGTAGTCGGGATACACGCCAAATGCGCGCCCAACATTTGTACACAGTTGACAATTGTCACATGAGAACGGGTCGCTTCTACGATTCGTTCTTAAGTTCAACAGCTCGGCTGTGGAACGAACTGCCGGCCTCTGTGTTTCCTCCCTCCTACAACATGGGACTCTTCAAGACCCATGATCACTCCTTCCTCTCCACAAAAAGACCCTCCACACAGCATCCCCAAAGATGACATAGGCCCCGAGGGAAATTATTTTCTTCAGGGCCTCCTGTGTGGAGTAAATATAAAAATAAAATAAATAAATAAATAAACTAATGTTTACAAGACAAGGTTTTATGCAAAGCACAGAGGATAACAAATTATCCATTATTATAAGCAATAATTATTAGCCTGAAACACAAATATAAATTGAAAAAATCTTCCGAAAATAAATAAATGCCGCCTTTAAAACGTGATGAAACAAAAACTAGGTTAAATATGATTTTTTATTTTTTTATTCTAGATTAAAGAAAATTACGTTTTCACTTATTTAACTAGAAATAACTAATACATTACCCATAAATATATTACACAACATTGTTTTGTTGGTTGAGCATAAAACTGAACAGTTAAAAATTTATTATTAATATAAGAAATTATTTTAACAAGGTTAGTTTTTTTCCTTAAAAAGTGATAAAAAGTCACGAAAAGTGATGAAACACAAACTAGGTTAAATAGGTTAGGTTTGTAGGTTAGATTTTTTCCATCGCTTTTAATGACTTCCTATGACTTTTTAAAGGTGTGTTGAGTTGGAACCAAAATAAATCAATAAAAATATGTATAATATTTAAATATGTTGGTTTAAAATTTAATAGTGCACGTCGGGATTTTGAAACTGGATTCTTAAGGCGTATTAACCAGCGACCGAGAATTCGAATTTCGTCAAAAGACAGTCTCGCGATCGGACGTTTTTTAGAACGAGACAGAAATACCATATTCATTCCACTGCCAACCGTATACTCCGCGCGGCGGTCGAAACCTACAGCATGGTTCCGATGAAATAACAATTATTGTGTTTGAATTTTCGGTTGTAGCTTTCTTCCTAATAAGTAGTTACATACATATTTGTAAATTATACGTCGGAGTGCGTAAACATAAAACACCGTGTGTACAAGGTACCGTTGCATACGTGTTGCTCGCGCAACGCCGGGTAGTAAATTATGGTTTATGATTATCGCGGTAATTACAGTTGAATCGGTCACCGTAATATACCATGCATTTCCCGACACCATAATAATAATAATAATAATAATTGGATGACTTGTATAGCGCCGTTTTTGTGCAAAATCACCTCAAGGGCGCTGGTATACAAGGGTATGGTTTTGTGCGTGTAACTCGCGTAATGCCGGGAATTATTGATATTTTATAATTACCGCGATATTCACGGTTTCAGTCACCGTAATTTCACCACGAATTTTTCGACACCGTGTACACGTGGTAATGTTGCATGCGCGTAAATCGCGCAACACCGGGTAGTAAATGCTTGTTTATAATTACCGTGGTAATTAGAGTTGAATCGGTCACAGTAATATACTACGCGTTTCCCGACACCATGTATACAAGGGTATGGTTTTGTGCGTGTAACTCGCGTAACGCCGGGAATAATTGCTAGTTTATAAATACCCCGATATTGACGGTTTCGGTCACCATAATATCCATGATTCACAATATATTGTAGGTATTACCTATTTACATAATAAAATAATAATAATATTAATGTAAATTACACATACCGACGAAATTTTAGAGACAATATTTGCTTCAGAATCACAATCATTCGTCGGTAGGTGATTATTTTCCCTAAGAATTAAACAACACAAAATTATCGCTAAATGTTATAAAAAATATATGCGTATTCTGACTGATTCGTTTGAACGACCCTGTAGCATATAGAGTACGTACAATGTACAAGGATAATTAAATATGACTAACCCTTTTTTTTCTGCAAATATTTCTCCCATGTACGTTTTTGATGACGAAATTTTTGTTTTCTTATAAAACTTTTGTCCGATAGTATTTTTCTCCCCATTTTTAAACGAGGAATTTCGTTAAATGTTATCAAGTAGACTGGCGTGGAATAGACGTCCGCTCGCCGCCCTGTCGCAGCGGGGAATGATAAAATTTCGGCTTGCGCCGTGGTAATCAGAAACAACGAACAAACAATAAACGCGAATCGAAATTAATTACTATTATATACTTCAAGAATATATTTCTTGGTCATAAATTATTTTGAATGTTTCAATAATATCATAGTAAATTATTTTTGTAAAAAAATCTCAACTATACCAATTTGTAAGGTCATAAATAAATAGTCAAATTGAGGGATTTTCGTCACAAAACGCGTCCTCGGATTTATTTATTAGTAATTTTATTTGAAATAAAAACAAAATTCTTATACATACATATGATAGATAATTTATTGATTGTTTATACTGTATTATTATATGATTTGAAATATTTGTTGTATAATACAACTTCGCCTTTGAAAATGCAACAAATCTGCGCATCGTCCAACGGTAACACTTTATTATGGTATGAAAATAATATTATTTTTCAAAATTTAACATCTTACTTTAATAGATAAAATAACGATCTTTCGAAATAAATTTGTGTTATTCTCTAGAAAAGTGTCCATACGTCTAAAACTGGCCTCAAAAATGCCAAATTTCAGGTCAAGTCTACCTATTTCGCCTTAAACTCATTCCCGTAACATGTGATCAAAAATGACAGATGTGAAACGCGTTGCATCTGTTTTGTCTACCATAAGTTTGGACAAACAAGCTGTGATTTTTTAGCTGTAAATAATTAACATAACATAATCACCTAGCATTAAATAAAATAAATCAATAAATAAGTAATATTTAGCCTGACAAACCGTAGTAAGGGTTCAAAGATGGTGTTAAAGCGAGATAGATATGTAAATACGAATTTTAGACGGAGCGCGCTAATATTAAAAACGACAATAATTTCGACTCGTTTGAAATAAAGCAAAAATCTGTCGACAAATGCTGTAGTTGCATTAAAAGATACACCGTGTATTTTTTCATACCTATAACATATTAAATAACAGAAAATTTTCGAGTTTCATTTGCGATTTTTTTCTATCGAGGGAATATCATATAATTAACGTTTCGGCATTACAAATGTATAGATAATGTACGGGACGTGTTCGCCTGCACAAGAAAAAACTGTAAAATATAAGCACCGCCACACATTTACCTTTTTCCTTTGTAATGATTCAAATAAAGCACTTGAGGTATTTCATTTGAACCGTTACAGAGTTATTTAAAATACCATAAAAATGCAGGGAATATCGACTCTTGTATATGTTTGCATAAACGAATGCGTCTTGAGAAAGACAATATATTCGACATTTGTAATTTGCATTTTTAAAAGAACGCCTTTATAAAGACGGTTGGTTTTTATTGCGGGTAAATCTCCTTGTATCCGTCCAAGCTCAGTCAGTAACGGCTCTGCAACATCGAGGCCAGTGAGCAGGACCGCACGCTGGCGGGAAGGCTCATTTGGTAAGGCTCTCTGGAGCTGGCTGGCAGGCGGGCTGGCTCAGTCGGCAACGTTCGATCCCCTCGATCCAGGGAATATCGACTCTTGTAATATGTTTACATAAACGAATGCGTCTTGAGAAAGACTGTCTCTCAAAATCTCTCATTGCCTGTTGACGGGAGAGCGGGCTTTTTCGTTCAGCCAATGAGCGTTTGAGATAAGATAGTTACTTGCGTTAAGGCGAGACAACTGCTCTTCCAATTGTTGTGATAAAATTTACCGTTAAACGGCAGAGCAGGTTTTTAAACATGAGTTACCTATATGTAGGTCAGGTTTATCAACATTAGTTTTATGGAAGGTTTTACATAGTTTTTGACAGTGGTAAATATGACGGCATTTTGTTGTGTTTGTTATATTTGATGTACATGTTATATTGATGATGCTGATGACGTTCGATACAGATAGTATCCTTAAAAATAATTAATCTTCAGAAAGTCCAAATTAAATATAACGAGTGGAAGATACTTTCATTATTACCTTGATGTAACACTACAATTCCGAATAAAAACGTTGCTTTGGCCGTGTTTACTGACCAGATCTGAATATCCAGGTACTTTTACACCTTTCCCTTTCACCATCTCCTTCTCCTCACTAACTTCGGCTTCACATCATTCCCCATTGGGTATGTTATAGTATCACTGGCTCCAGACGGTTGTGAGCAGTTGGGACTCTTGTGCAGTACTCACATAAAAAGAAGAAAAAAATACTCAGTAATTTAATAAATAAAATTACAATAATTAATTAAAGTCAACCACATTTAATCAGATTACAATCGATTATATACAATAATAAATTTAAAGAAAATGTTTTTACTATACAGGTGTCCGGGGATAAAGAGCGCTAACTTCGGAAACTTTTTTACTTTGATAAATATTTTTTATCGAAATTCTTATGTTTATTTCCCGGTACAAAAATATTTTTCCCTAAAAGAAAACTTATTTTCCGTACAATTAATTAAACTTTTTAATCTAACTAACTCACTTAAAACGTTGGAATTTCGAAAAAATGTTTTTTTTTTTTTGCCTGTCATATTATGTAGAATCACCCTCGAGGGAAAAATGCGCATTTAGAACACCGGACATCCTGTATAAATCACATATAGAAAGAGAATTTTATTGATAGCCCGTACCTATTACAAAATATTAATTTATGTTTGTTTTGTATTCTATGTTTGTACTATCATATAGAATCATCCTCGTAGTAGCTCACTTTACCCCCGGACTTCCTGTATTAGCTGTTTTTCTAATAGATTTTCCAATAAAAAATGTCAGTAAAATACCAACCAAATCGATTTAGGCTTCACCCTTTTAATCTAAGATTCTACATAAAATATTATTCTACAAAATCATATTATTTACAGGCTGTAAAAACCAAAGGAAATTCAAAAGTGTGTTTGGCACACTGAGTGGATACACCTAGAAGTGTGATCTACACCAATTTCAAAAAAAGCTTATGTGGCCAGTTAACATAAAAGATTTTTTACTCCTAGGCACCAGATAGGCCAATGATATCAAATAATTGTTCAGTTGAAGTAACTTAGTTAAAGTAACCGATGAAAACGTTTTATAGGTGTGTATAAATCTTGTTAAATTCATTAATTGTCTTGTCTTAATGTGATGCCGATCAAGATTCTCAACTGCTCTCAACCATCTGGAGCTAGTGACACTATGGCATCCATAATTGGGGTATGTTGGGAGGCTGGAGATAAGAAAGAGGAAGGTGGAGAAATACCTGGATATTTAGATCTGGTCACAGCCTAAATCCGCAGATACCGTAGTCTTAGTGGCTCCAGGTGATTGGAATTCTTATGCGGTTTTAAAAAAATATAGGAATCGATAAGTTCATGAAATTTGACAATTCATACAAATCAGTCTTCTGATTCTAGGAATTTTCTATTCTGTGTTGTTTGACCGAACTTAAAACCTGCGTTAGGATGAATGTTATCACGAAATTGAATATCACGAGAATGAGTATCAAGAAATTGAATCTAGCAAACGGTCGGGATATAAACAAGTGCTTTATTCGTGACAGTCGTAAAGCTGGTATCCCCCGTTACTGTTGTATCTGACCCCCCTATTCCGGGGCCATTGATCTGTTTGTTTCTGGGTACAGTGTGGTTAAAAGTTCAATTTGTTTAATCAATTGGGTTAATTTATTAATAAGTTCACAACATTTTTAAATCATTGGTAATAAATAAATGTAATTGTATTATTTATATACGCCCTTGGGTTTTTAACATAAAACAAATGTTAATAAATTATATCAGTTCCCTAAAATTAACTTAATAATAATAGAAATAGTAATATTTTTATTCTTGGCTACATGATTGGGATATGCAATTCAATTTGTTGTGAAGGTTGAGGGTTTGTTTGTTGTTGTTAGAATAAAAAATGTAGCACAAGTAATGCACAGTAAACCAATGAAAAATTTTAAATGATCGCGATGCAAAATAATTGTAGAATTGTATTGACCGGCGCGTTGAAGTTTCTGAGAAGAACTGCTTCATTTTACGTTTTAGATTTCTTGCAGCTGACCGAAGTACCTGCAGGAACCGCGTGGTAATTTTTTTCTTTCGTTTTACCAGTAAGTTCTTGAATCCTGCCGAGGTACTGTAGTACCTTAGCGCGTTGTACCTCCTGGCACCATCCGGTTTCCATGTATTGCTAGTAGCATGTCACTAAAAAAATATCCATATAGGCAATATGACAAACAATAGAATATAGAAAATAAGACTTGAATAAAATGAATCAATATATTACTCGTCATTTCAGCAAATACAAAGTAGAGAGAATAGAAAAACAAATCGACACCTACCTAGAGTAAAAAAGAAAAACGAAATTGATATCTACTAAGAGTAAATAGGAACAAAAGAATTGATACCTGACTAGAGTAAATAAAAAAAAATCTGCTAAGAGTATATAGGAAAAAAAGAATTGATACCTGCCTAGAGTAAATAAGAAAAAAGACATTGATATCTACTAAGAGTAAATAGGAACAAAAGAATTGATACCTGCCTAGGGTAAATAAGAAAAAAGAAATTGATATCTGCTAAGAGTAAATAGGAAAAAAAGAATTGATACCTGCCTAGAGTAAATAAGAAAAAAGAAATTAATATCTGCTAAGAGTAAATAGGAAAAAAAGAATTGATACCTGCCAAGAGTAAATTAGAAAAAAGAAATTGATATCTGCTAAGAGTAAATAGGAAAAAAATGATACCTGCCTAGAGTAAATAGAAAAAAATGAATTAATATCTGCCCAGAGCAAATAGCGAAAAAGGAAATGACACCTCTCCAGAGTAAATAACAAAAAATAGATACTAGACTAGTGTTAATATGAAAAAACGAATTGATACCTACCTTCGGTAAATAGGAAAAAAAACAAGTTTTTTTACCGCAATACATATATTTTAAAATGTGTTTTAATGCTTAGAAAAAATATATATGATTCACTTCTTCTAACTCAGCAAACTTATTTTGTGGCACCATTTTAATTAAAAATTAATAAAATACTTCGTTTTAACCACTTTTATTGTTTATTACCAACATGTTTCATGAGCAACGCTCACTTCTTCAGGGTTTTTAATAAAACTAATTATAAATAATAGACATAAAAATGGTGTCAATAGATAAATAATAGACATAGACAATGGTGTCATTAAAAAATAATAGACAAAAACAATGACAACAATGAAAATATAAAACGGATAGGGGAAAGAGAGGCAATATGGAACAATTTACAAAGGGAATAGGTTTAATATTGGGTCATTTAAAAATAATTTTTGATTGTTAATAATATTCAATTTTGCATTCACACTCTTTCTAATCTCTAAAATTTCTAGTTTATCTAACTGGATGCCATTGACATTACAATGTATTAATTCTATTCCAGTATTGAAGTTAAAAGTATGACTAGTTTCCAACAAATGGTTGGCAAACTCCGAGAAACTGTTATTATTTAAAGATTTCATATGTTCTTTAATCCTTATTTCAAAGTTTCTCGAAGTTTTTCCTATATAAAAGAAACCACAATCATTACACTTCAATTTATAAATTCCAGATTTTTTCATTTTTAATCTCTGTCTTTATTATTTACTATGTAATTTTTAAGTTTATTATTTGCATAAAATACAGGAAAAAATTTCATTCGGTACATTTTTTATTAAGGAATTAGAAATTTGATTATTAAAATACATAATTTTCCTCCATTTATTCTTTTTCTCGTCCTTTTGTACAGGATAGATGTATGATTTAAGAAATTTATTCTTATATTTTTTATTTAGAATGTTTTCAATTAAATTGGTGTTATATCCATTATTGGTTGCAATTTGTTTAATGATATTGAGTTCCTTTGAAAAATTGTTAAGAGATAGGGGTACATTAACTAGTCTATGAATCATAGAATGGAAAGCAGACATTTTTTGAGAAAATGGATGATTTGAGGTGTTATGGATTATATTATTAGATTGTTATATATATTTGTGATATATATATGTGATATATATTATGATTATATTATTAGATTGTGATATATATGATTCATTTGCTTTGACTCAGGATTGAATCTTCCTACCTAAAAACTGAATCAATCGGAGAATCCACATTTAATTCGTTTATTAACTGCTGTAATTTAATCCGATTTTAGAGAGCCTTAATAAATTATAATAAAAATAATTTCATTAATAAAATGCACATTAGACAAATAAAATAATTTTAGTTTGAAGATTTGTGATCACCCGGTGAAATCGTCACAGTGAGCGTAAGATATGACAAAAATACTAGTCGCAAAATGTAATAAATTATTTGTCAATTTCAGTTTGAAAGGAAATGTATTTTTTCATTAATAAGTGAAAGTACTAGGCAATATCAAACTGTTTGATTTATTGAAAAGCGAAAAAGATGTCACGTTGAATGATAGTAATTTTTAAGTGTGGTCTACTCCATTCCATTATAATACCAGTATCTTTTTGTTTATTTTTTTTTGCATTTACTCTACACAGGACCCATGTCACATTTAGGGGTGCTGTGTGGATGGTATTTTTTAAGGAAAGGAGGAAGAGGAAGTTCTGGAAAGAATGGGGTCTAGGGTTGGGTAGGTATCCGGGGGTCAGTGTGTCCAGGAGTGAAAAACATATGAATACATCCCTAATACTGCGGTGCAAGGCGATTGGTCGAGGGGTCCGGCTGGAGAGGTCAAAGGGTTTCCATCAACCGGCCTCTCCCGATCCTGCCGCCAAGAGCCACGCCACTTGAACTAACCTCATCCTCAGAGCCGGGCCTCTGCAATCGCAAATGAAGCAGTCCGCTCCGCGCAACCGCTGGCGCCAACTACGCCCAAGACGCAAAGTAGCCAAGGCGCTGATAAGGCCTGACACCTAAAACATCTTACTTTGAGTTTTTTTCCTTTCCTTCTCAAGGCCGATCATGCTCACCCCCATGAACTCGAGCACCCCTGCTAAGTATCCAAACGTAGCGAACCACTTGTGTGACCCAAATGAAAGGTGTTGGTTATTGAATGTTCTTGGGGCGGCAGTACTTATACCCACTATTTATTTAAATATAACTTAACGCTGTAAGTGAAAATGCCTTCAGAATCCTTGGAAATTTGTAGGGAGGACCTTCTTTAGTTTAAATCTGAAATACCGTCATATTGCGAGCTAATAAAAAATAAGTGCCATCGTACTGTCACTTGTCTATGGTTTAAATTTCCATAGAGACTGCCTGCGAGCTACTCTTTGGGTGTTTATGGCCCAGGCGTGCCATTATTTCTAGGCAGATATGCAGATGTAACGTTATGGCGAAACAGTAGGGACTATCGGGGAGATTCGACATTTGAGGCACAATGGGTAGAATAAGAAGTAATTGGGGAAATGGGGGAAGAATAGGACAGCGGCGGCGTCTAAATAGATTCTTGGAACTACAAGATTCCACCTAACATTTCAAATATGAATTTTTTACAACAGAATTCTTAATATTTTTTTTATTTTTCAAATCCTATCTTAAATATGTCTAAGTTTTAGTATGTAGACAACGTTTCATTCGCTATTTTTAAGAGCAACTTAGTGCAATACATAAAATATTTTGGGGCAATATTTTAGTTTCATTTTCGTTGTACGAGCTCATGCCCTAGGTAAAGCAAAGTATGATTTGCCAATTGCGTGAAAATAATAAAATTAATATTAAGATCATTCACAAAACATGACATATAGTCAAAAAAAACGGTTGCTCTGAGTTCAATTGATTTTCAAAGCCGCAAGTTTCTGTTTAAATTTTTGGCTAAATATTACGTTTTTTGCACTGAATGTTCTTTAAATTTATTATTTTATTCGAAATATAAACTTTGAACCACATTTTATCAGTTTTATGTAAATGGCAGATAGAGCCATGTTGTCCGAAGGCCACGAGATATTTATTTATTTATTTTGTAAGAAACAAACAGCTTTTATATAATATACAGTGATAGATATAAATATACAAGTTAACTGAAGTCAAACCACAGAAGTTTATTATGTTAAAGTTCATTGGAAATGAAGTTTTAATATCTTAAAATTAATTTGATTTTAAGGAAGGGGAGAGGAAGAGGATAATAGGAAGAGGATAGGAGATGCTCCCGATACATTCCACACTCTCATATTAATAATCGATCGTACGCATTACTTCATATCGATATTTCTTTAGGTTACTACCAAAAATGTCAATGCTCTAAAATTTTGTATTATATTGTGCACATATACGAGGAATTGGGGAATTTTTTCGAATGTTTGTTCTACACGAGGGTAGATAAAATAAATCAGATTATCGGGTTGATCTAGACGGAATATGAAGATTTATTAAATTGGTAAGTTCTGGTGAGTCCAGACTATTATTTAGGATTTTAAACAATAATATTTGATCAAATATTGAAGCCTTTTAAGAATAAGTCGCTTATTGTTTATCGATGGTCGACCGGTTCAAAGTTGGCATCACAGGTTTAATCCTCTCTAGCTAATCATCATTGCACAAGCAACATTTTCCTAATTTATGGAGATATAGTGTCAGCTGATTTGTAACCCAATATTCACAACAAATTTAACAAGTTGAATTGTTTCAAATTGAAAAATAAGTTAATCCTTTCTTCTCTCCAAATAAGAAATCAATGTAGCATCGGTGACATCTTGTAGAATTTTATTCCGTGCATCAACTACTCTATCTGTATGGAAGTGTTTCCAAAGATTGGATGTAAAAGGTATTCCGTTAATTTTTCTTGAGTGTCCACGGAGATTTACATTTATGTTAGTAGTAAAGATTTCTTGGATGTCAGGACAACTATAATGTCTAGATGTATACATGTTTTAAATGATGCCCGATGAAAATAAATAAGATAACAATAACTCATCAAAACACAATTCATCGAAAAATAGAAGTGTTATATAACAAAGGTGATAATTTATCAGAAAGCTTTGAAAAACATCGCAAAACACTGGATAATAACATTTTCTATTTTTATTTTTATCCCGACTAAAGCAGAGCCCCTAAAAAATTGCCCGAGCAATTTATTACGCCACTGCGTTCATCCCGGGTTCTGCCGTTATCCCGGGAAAATGTTTATTACATTTCGGGAGACCAGTCCTGTCCCATTTCTGAAATATTTTCTGGTTACTGTTTTTGGACTTGTGCCGTTTTTACGACGTTTCTTTAGTGGATTTATGTACATCATTTTTGTGCACTTTACGACAAGGGTAGTTTTATGATATGTTTTTTTGGCTTTCCGCCTGCGAGAGATATATTATTGTATTGAATGTGTTTTATTATTTTTGTACGTATTTAACACATAAGTTAATTTTTTTAAATAATTATTTTCTTCTCGTTTCAGGTAAGCCGTCATGAACTTTTCCACTTATCCTGAAAAATGGTGAGAAAATGATTTTTTTTTAAATACCATTGGTACCAGCACTCCATTTTGGACTTCTAGCTTTTACTATATTAATAATTTACTATAAAACTGTAAATTCACTAAGGCCGGGTAGATCAGATGCTCGATATCCTTGTTTGGTTGTTATGACGGGCTTAGCACATAATTCGTATATATGTGGTGAGGATAGTTTTCACCAATATTACACGTGTTGTCTATAATTTTAATGGAGGAACATGTTTCTGTACAAAACCAAACTGTTATTTATTTATGCTGGTTTTTTACAGATGATCTCACTTTCGTGAAAACAATCCAGTTTTAAAAACTCAGTTAATATACAAATAAGTACAACAATTACGATAGTCACAATGATTATTTTTACGTGGGTCTAATCTACGAGTTGATTTTTATAAAGTACCACGAATCAATTAGCACGATGCCATATGCGGGGAGTTTACTTGTAAATAGTATTTGTTTTGATGGAGTCAATACACTATTTGTGAAATTATTACGAATTAACCTTTGAAAACACACTGTTCTTACATTGGAACTTTTAAAAACCCTTTTATAATTACCAAACTGATTTAGATTGAATATCATAATTATTTAATTAATATAATTGACATTTCTCATAGCTTGACGAATCTTCGATATCCATTTCGATTAAATTGAGATATTTACGTAGATTTCGAAAATACGAAAGTATGCAATTTTATTACTAACGTAAATGTCAAATTTGACATGTGTCACTACACTCACTACAGCAGCGTCTCAAAAGGAATTATTTCCGATCCTAGTGAGATTATATTTGAGCAAGGTTTTTCGTGCTTAGCGAGCATAAAGCCCAACTGATATACCGGCCCTTACCTTTTCCAATGAGCATATTTACGATGACTTTATGAAATTCTGTTTTAACCGAGTTTTCACTCGCGTTGTGGTTCAGTTTGCATTTTCCTAATGACTCTTTATGTTCAACAAAGGAGAAGCGCCTCTTAGTCCGCGCGACTATAAATGCACTAAGCTGTACTTAGTGGACGGTGGAAGTTCACTTTGCGTACTTATATTTAACGGGAGTTAAAGTTTTGAAAGACCAACTTTCTCACGTCGTTCATTCTGAGGCAGACATAATGGAATTGCGTGCGCTTAGATAACTCTCGTCATGTGTTCCCTGTGCTTCTGTATTACACGGAAACGTAGATACTATACCAAACTTTCACACGGATAAAGTAATTGTCTCATCCCTATTGTCAAGTATGTCACGTGACTATTGTCAAGTATGTCATATCACTACTACTACTGTAGGTAGTGGGTAGCTTAGATATTATTATCATTTGGTGATCCGTCCAAGAAACAAGTATATTGTCGTCTCGATTAATCAAGTCAATTATAACAGTTAACAGTGTCTCCCATAAATCATACTTAAAGACCAAACGAAACAGTAATAATTATTTGATTATTTTTTAGGGCGCTGTTTTTGTTAAAAAATCACTTTATTGTACATTATTAATACCAAAAAATATGCTTTAGATAAATTGGAGGTTTTCCTATCGTTTCGCTTGAGTAGAATACAAATAAAATAATAAATTACTCAATAAAAAATATAAATGTAAACTACTGAAAAAATATATATTTTCAATAGAAATGTATGAAAGTGTAAAGGAAAAACTTAAAAAAAAAACCGTATTATATCTAAGATTATCTGTGACAGTTTCACTTGATTAACTTTTTTGGTTTCTTATAAAATTATTTAGAAAATAAATAAAAACCAGTTTTGTGCTTGAAATCGAACGTTTCTTGGCTCCGTTTGTCAAGCGATTTTAATGCATATTACCTACAATATAAGGTTTACCAAGAATATACACATTTTTGGCTTGTAGCTTCCTCTTAATGGAGGACTGAATGCGGTTGGCGCTAACAAAATACTGTCCAAAAAAGCGAAACCAGCAGTCCATAATAGAGTGCTGGTACCTACTCTGGTGTATGGCAATAAGGCATGAAATTGGAAGAGGAGGGATGAAAATAAACTGAATGTTGTAGAAATGAGATCTTTGAGGCGTATGTGTGGCAAAGCCATGTATGATCGTATGAGAAAGGTAAATGTTTACTGAAGTAGGTACCTACCATATATTAATAAATAATTATACTAACTCTCCAACCGTCTTACACGATCAAACCATCTAGGAGTTCTTTTCTTAACATTGGTCACGCTTACATACTTTTCGGATCCCCTTATTCTTAAAATGGACATGGTTTTGATGTAACAACAAAATATATACTTTTTTACACAGCGAAAAAAGATTGTTATGCTGTTTTGTCGAGTTCACAAAATTAACCCAACTTTTCTTAATGTGCAACAATTTAATTTTAATCTGTACAAGAATTCCAACTGCTCCCAATCGTCTGGAGCCAGTGAGACTATGGCAACCCAGAATGGGGTATGAAATGAGGCTGAAGATAATAGAGGAGGAAAGAGATGGGGAAGATGAAGGTGGGGGAGTACCTGGATATTCAGTTCTGATCATCAAACTCAGCTAAAGCCATTTCAAGCAACGTTTCATTTCTGAATGGCGGTCTTATAACAGGGCGATACTGACAGTATCTTTCATTCTGGAACGTGCCACAAGTACACTACATATAATTTTAAATTAATAACAATTGTGAAGTAACACAAATTATTCAAATAAAGTTTACTTGAGCACGCCGAGATTCGAACCCGCGACCCTTCGGCTTGCTAGCCGAGAGCTTTTACCCATCGACCACGAGTTGAATTGTACAATGGGCAATCACGGTGCATCCAACCAATTCAATACAAAAAAAAAAACAAATTTTCTGCAGTCTCCTTTACGAATGTCTATCAAAAAAGTTTCTTTAACATCACGCTTTGCATTCAGTTACAAAACCTTTTCACATTTCACTCAGTCACCAACAATGAATGCGCATTGAATGCGTTCAATCTTCAATCCCGTTTTATTGGAAGCATCGGGGAAGCAGACTGCACCCACGTGCCTCCACCACTGACGCTCTGTGAGCTTTCAGTTTATATGCATTTGCAATACGTATGGCTGACATTGCAAGCGCCAATCGATGAGCAGAGACAGAATAGTGTAATTTTCTTTTTTCAATTCTGTTATTTTTTAACAATATTTATTTATTGACTTCATTTATAGAATTAAGCGTAATCTTTACGGTAGCGTTGGTAATGTGGTTTTAGTGATTTGTCTTTTTTTCTTTTTTGTATTATATCGAATATTTAGACTATGATACTGAATACATATAGATGTACGAGGGTGATCTGAAAAGTTTCCGACCTCAACGCAAAGATGGCGGTGCTCGTCAATAAAAGCTAATGAATATAATTGTGCATCTTTTGACAGTTACGCACCAAAGTTTCAGACAAGGGACGTTTTGGACGAGCAGTTTTTAGATGACAGTCGTTTGAATGAGTCGATGTGTGTGTTTTTCTGAAAATGGAAATCAAAGATGAGTTGGACCTGTGTATGGGGATTCTGCACCGTATACGTAAATTTTATTTCTTATCCTTCCTTACTAGGGTGACCTTTGCTGAGTCGGACTAAATTTATTCATTTTTGTTTTACTTGTTTTATATTTCGTTTTTAATGTTTTTTTCAGAGTTTTTTCATTAATCTCTTTCAGCCAGATTTTTATTCCTAATTTGTAATCATTCAAATTTTCTATTAGCTTTATATCTGGGGGAAAGATGTTGTGGAGTTTCGTTGCAAAATAAATGTAATTTCTTTGTCCGAATGTGGTTTTATGACTTGGAATATTTTTTGAGTCATTGTTATTTGACCTAGTATAGTGAATACGCGGTATTGAAGGGAATTTAGTATTTTTGAGTAGTTTCAATAGCATATTTTGAACATATATTGGTGGTACATAAAAACTATTGAAAATTTCAATCGAAGGCGTTCTTATGGGTACTTTCAGTTTGGTCTTTATGATTTCCTTTTGAATTGTTTTCAGTTAATCCCCATCCTATAATTCCATATTTAATATGCGAATGACATAAAGTTTTCCTCTTTATTTACCACATTTCTAAGATTTTTTAAAGAAATATAAAAGTTTTTCAAGTTTTTCCGTGATACCTTTGATATGTAGGTTACATCTAAGATTTTCACCAATTATAACCCCGGGATCTTTTATGCTTTGGGATTTTTCTGTAATTGGCCATTGATATGGAACATAATCTTATATGTGGTATTGATCTAGTTTCTATATTAAATTGTGTATTATATACTAATATTGTTTCATATTCAGGTTACTGTTATTATTCAAAATTTTTGAAGGCTCACTAGGAATATTCCATTCTTAAAATCCATGTAAAAGCCCAGCTTGGCGTAAAACCAAATAAATAACAATATTAACTCCACGCCTTGAAGTTAGGCATTCGGTTCATGTATCCTTTTCTATCATGGTCAGATATACAATATAAACAGATTTATTAAGAGGCAAAACCAATCCTTATATTTTTTATACTGATAATTCGTGGTCAATTTTCATGATAATGACATATTAAAATAATTTAAAACTATTTTCCAATATTTTTTAAACTTATTACAACAATCTTCAGACTGGTACAATTATTACTTATACTTTAATGACATAATATATGTCATCATTCATTCTGATTTTATTCTTTACGTTGACGACATGAAAATATTCAAATACATTCAGCTGAGTTAAAATCAATTATTTTTAAAGAAAATGCGATAATCACTTAAAAATCACCCAATGATCCATACTTAATACCTGAACTTTAATATATCAAAAGCCTTGGAGTATTACTTGACTCTAAATTGTTATTTAAATATCACGTTGAACACATCTTATAAAAACCCTACAAACAAATGGGGTTCATTCTAGGCATCACAAAACCATTCAATAAATCTTGTACACTTGTACTACTATATATGGCATGCGTAAGATCTCATCTCGAATTTGCATCTGTCATTTGGAATCCTCTATACCAAACTTATAACGAATTGAAAATATTCGAAAACATTCTTTGAAAACCTTATAATCATGTAACTTTGTCATTCTTTACAAAAGTAGAACTATTTTTGACATAGGTACTGTTTTTATAAAAAAATTCCATTTCATTTTCCTGAACGCAATACCAGATCGAATACCTTATTTTACATACAACAATTCAAATCAAATAACTAACCATCACGCCGTTTCCCCGCAGGGGTAGGCAGAGAGGACGGACCGCTAAACAATTCGGTCTCGGCAAACAATCGTTGACTCATTCACATTCATACATACTCTTCTATTATTCTGACTCTTGACATGGCCCGACTCAAGTATCTGATTCACTTGGTCGTGCCATGTCTTCCTCGGGCGTCCTTGACTTCTGCTACCATTCACATTTTCATCGTATATTTTCTTACACTTCTTTCTTTGCTCATTCGCTTTACATACCCAAACCATATAAGCGTCCCTTTCTTGATCTTACTCATAACGCTTACATCAGCCTTGCAGTCTTTGCGGATCTCCACATTTCTCACACGATCACGTATGGTTTTACTACACATACGCCTCAGGGATTTCATTTCTACAGCATTCAAATCAAAGTACATCCAAAACTATATTAGAGATATCAATATTTTACCCTGTACCCTGCATTTTTTAATATCAAATTAACTTTACAATGTACTTAAATCAAAATAATTATTTTCATTATTAGTTTATTTATTTTTTACTTATAAATTTAAATATCTGCTTTCTTCCTAACCTGTAACTGTATTATAAATTGAATTTTACTGGTTTATTTCATATTCAACTAAAATGTCATTTTTTTGAAACAGACAGTTGTAAATGTCTGTTTCAAAAAAAATTATCTTTTTATTCATTTTCTATAAAATCTGGGGTTGTGATAGTTGCCATGAGAACCATTGAATCATTTCATATAGTCACGGGTCATCAAAAACTGCATCGGGCTTCATTCAAATTCCAGACAAGAGAGAACTATGAAATGCTTCCAAACGTCTAACACGTTCTATCAAACTGTGCATTGTACGATACTCTGTATTCTATCGGCAATACATGGTAAATTATTTAAAGTAAAAATAATGAACTATTCTAAACATTTAAAAAATAATAATTACCTATACTTTATTTTTTCCCTATAATTTCCCAACATAATAATAATAATAATTATAACATGGCATTTCTATAGCGCAGTTTACTGTAATTTCACCTTAAGTGCGTTTAACTATAACAAACATAAAAACGGTAAATTAGTATTAGTAGTCATGTTTTTTAAATTATTCCCACAGTGTGCCTTACCCAATACAGATATAATATTATAACAATAACAGCAGGACAACACAAAACATTTTAAAAAGGTATAAAAGCAGACATTTTAAAAAGGTACAAAAAGGAGACAGCCGAAACCAAACGATTACCGGAAGTTTTAGAAAATGGCTTATTATAAAATATTGAAAAGAAGTTAAGATTTATGAATGTTAAGATTTTTTAAATAGTTTTGTTTTAAAGCCCGTTTAAATTCAGCTAAATTCTGGAGATTGGTAAGAGCTGAGGGAAGTCTAGTCTAGTCTTGTTACACGAAAAGAAAGATCATAGTAAACGGATGGATTTGACGTAGAAAATTCGGTTAGACGATTACTAACATCTAGATCTGCTGATCTTAAAGTAAGCTGTCTATTGCTTACGTTTATATATGATGGCGCCATTCCTTGCAATGCTTTGAAGGTCATTAAGCAGATCTTAAGCTCAATTCTTTCATGGCATCGAAGCTAGTGAAGGCGATCCCTTAGAAGTGGGGTAAAAACATGTTTAGAAAAACCAATTATACGTAGGTACAAAATGTAAAACGCAGATAAGTAAATGGAACCCACAAAGGAACTGCATGGGTGTGAGTAATAAAACAAAAAAATACTAATAAAATAAGAATAGAAAAATTTTAAATCAAATAAATTACAACACCAAGCAATTTAAAATGTAAATTTAAAAGTTACTGTGTAAATGCATGTTGTGAAGAAGTGAAACAAAAAGTTTCATAATTAAATATATTTTTTAAATATAATTTAGCAACGGAAATTAACCTATTTTCCGTCATCCGATCGAGCTGAAACTCGGCAGAGAGGCTCGTTTTTGATGTCAATACATTCTCTAAACTTTTGGTGGCAATCACACACACACACACACACACGCAGAAATACGCATTTCTCTGAAATTCGATGAAATTAATGCAGTTAATATACGAAACAAACGTCGGTCCTAACTTATTGGTTCGAGAGAGCTGAGAGCAGTTGCGGTACTCACAAAACATATTTGAGTAATTACATTATTTCTGTTTTATACAACTGCAAAAGTTTCGTGTGAAAAATTTGGAAAGTTTTGACAAAATGCCACTTGTGAGTTTGTGTAAAATTTGCATTATTCCTGAAAGTGAACAATTTAAAACGTGCAAGTTCACAGTTTGCTGGGGACACTTTTATGAATTGTACAATGATTTATGTTGCAATGAGTGAAACGAAAATTCCTGTGCATGATGCAATGTTCTTTGCACCGTTTGGAGTATGTAGAATGTTAATTTTTATTTTGGTGCAAATCACTTATTTTAGGTATAATTAGCGTTGAACCGAACAACACGACATTCTTTCACGTGTACACATTGAAACAAACCAAAAGCACAATATAAAGTAAACAGTAGTATTCAACCCGAAAAATTATTATATATATTTCCACTGTGTGCTAATATTGAAAATAAACTTCAATTAAATATGGACAATTACTATGGGCCGATGCTTAAAATGGTCACCAAATGTTATAATTATTTTATTATTTACTAGCTGTAGCCCGCCATGCATTGGTGTGGTTCAGTCTATCTGTGCAGATAGAGAAACAATAGAGCGTGTTGTATTTACACCCAACAGAACGTTGTTTAAAAAAAACATGTTTTACCTATCAGAGGTGACATCTATATAATATAGGTATATAACACAGACATAGGAATTAATAGACGAGAAGATAATGGCGAGGGGTAAAATCAACTGTTGAAGAACGAAGGGGGTTAAGCTGACTGTGATTCGTCAATAAATCAATCTGACAGTAAATAGGCATCTCGCATTATAATATCACCATTTAGTTCTTAAAAGTAAAATCTGCTTTTGAATGAATAGACATTTTTACATGGGAGCGCAAATTACTCGCCACGTTATGAACTAATTTGCGAAGTCCAAATTCGGCAAAGTAAATTTCTTCTGTTTGCAGAGTCGTAGTTAGTTTCAGAGTATTTAGTTAAGACACTTTTACAAATGTTTCATAATTTACTTACCCCAGTAAACAACGATGAGCACACTTGAGAATCGCTACATTGTGATGTGATAGTATATGTTTCTAAAACTGATCCATATAATACGGTGTGAATAAGCTTAAAATAAAGTAAAATAATGCTTACTTATGGAATGTAATACGACAATTGGGTTTATTCTCTTTTTCACATCTATTTTTACAAGTTTTCATATCACAAGTCAACATTTTGCCGTGTTATTTCGTAAAATGAACCGATGATGCCTCGACCATAGTTCGCACAAGAATGATGACGTCACGTTTTCAAATTTCACTTGAGGCCATACGCGAGCCCAACCGGCTCCAATGAAACCGGTATGGGGAGTGGGGATAATACGCTTTTAATCACTTAGGGAAGGTCTACTAATATTCATATGTCTATGGTATATAAGCACAAATAATATAGGTATATAAACAAACCAAAAGCACACGCGTATTGGAATGTAACGTTGTGTCATAATTTCATAGCATTGAGTGAAGAATTTTCTGAGATTTAAGAAATTGAACAAACGAAAATTTATATTTTTAGATTGTTTCTAAATTGTCTAAGTATGTAATGGGTGTTTCTCAAACTAATTTGGTTGTGTGGTGTAATATTGAAAATAATCAGTGCTAAAATGTATGTATATATGCACTTAGGAAATTTATTATCTGTAAAATATATATATATATTTTTTTTAAATTTTGTAATAATTATCGTAGTTCGATATAAAACTCAAGACGACACTCCCTCACTAAACACTAGTTTTTCTCATTTAGGGAGTTATTAAAAAATCTTAGTCTTGTTATTTTTGCTCTATTTATTATTATTGTTTTTAATTACAATATTTGTTATTATCACAGTATTTTGAAAGATATTTATGTAATATTAACGTGAAGAAGGAATGTGGGAAATAATTTTATGATGTTTTTGTTGCTTTGTCTTTATTACCTATGTGGGGTAAATTTGGCGAAATAAGCACTGAAGAAAGATTTATTGAGATAAAGAGGTTATATTTTTTATCCGATCCATTTCACTTATGAGAGGGATAAAGATTATGGATCAAGGAAAATAATGGATGGTTTTAATGTCGAAAAATATTTTCACTAACCGGTTGAAAAATTTACTTTCAAGTTATTGTACACGGAGCTAAGAGAGGAATCAAAACCCCGACGTTTACCAAATTACCAACTGATTTTATTGTATTTAATTTTTTTTTGTAAAGTACATAACAGACAGGGGTTAACTTAAAAAATTACGAATAAATACCTACCGTCCAATAACGATGTACAACATTACGTAACAATACAACAATAGGTATGCAAAACCAGGGCCGACCCTGAACTTAAAGGAGACTGGCGCTAATAACTTTTGGCGCATTTATAAATCCAGTTTTAGACGAAAAATAGTTAATGTTAAGATTTTTGGTGTTAGGTATTATCAGCGCCTTGTTAATTCGGCCCAGAGCGGAGTGCTCTAATTTCGCCCACGTAGGGCCGGCCTTGTACAAAACAAAAATAACGTAAATAGTATACATTTAATCCTGATATTGTGTAAACGTGTAGATTGTGGATATAAATAGTGATGCAAACAAAGTTATTTGTGTTTTTTAATAAATGACATCACAAAGTGATAAGCTCAATAAAGAATCTTTCATCGAAAAATTAACAAAAATAAAAGACGATGAAATTTGGGTCAAGTGAAGTCAAGTGACAATTGAGATTAAAGATAAAAAATATCATGATTCTGAGTGCTATCGCTAAATATGGAAGAAATCTGTTCTTCTTATATTCGTAAAAGATGTTGGGAGAAGAGATTCTTTGGAAAGGAATATGGAAAGTTTCAGGACTTCTTAGTATACGGATATTGATATTGATTTTGGCTAAGAAAGATGATTCTACGTGGTTATTTTTAACTTTAAAAACCCGTAAATTTTTTTTTTGCTAAAAACACATCTGTTAAAAATGTTTTTTCAAACCATTATTATTTTTTGGTTTGACTGAGAATCCTCGCCAAATACCTATTTACTAGGACCGATATTTAGCACAAATATTAACTGCTGTAATGTCATTAGATTAAGTCAAATACTTGTATATACGTGACACGAAAATTTGATACAGTAATCAATAAGTAATCAAGCCGAGTTCCAGCTCGATCGGATTTCAGAAAGTGGGTTAATTACCCCTTCCAAGATTTGGATTAATTTCAAAACTTAACGTTAACTTGAGAATCCGATGCTCTCCACGTTTTTCAAAGCTTTGAGATAAAAAAATAACAAAAACCATGTTGTATTATATCCGTTGAAAGAAGTCATTATTCGGTTTTTTATATAATCTAAGTGAAGTTAGTGAAGTCAGGCTTGATCTAAGTGAAGCTAGCACCATCCATGTTGTTCTGAATTCAATATGAATAATGAAAAGGATAGTATATTTCCGTTGAAGGAAGTCATTTTCGGATATTAATATAAATATTTCAGGATTTGTACGGTTTTTCGCATTTCATTGTATTCCTTTGTATAGCCTTTTTTATGTGAATTTCAAACATGATTTCCAACTGTCCGGAGCATGTGGGACTATGACATTTCTTCGTCTGGGGTGTGTTGATTATTTATTTATTTAATATCAACGGTACAAATATATCATAAACAATAAATATAAATTATGACAACAGATAGTGTGAAATGTACAGAAACTCTAGAAAGTAATAAAAGTAAGGTACACAAGTATATGCAAAACTTACAAGTAAACTAAGATTAGTATATAAATTAATATTAATTATATAAATATTTATTTTTATTTTCTTTATTTTATTTATTTATTTTACGCCTATAAAGGCTTTTACATACATATATAACAATATTTAAGAAATTATACTCTTAAATAGTGTAGGAAATGACTGCTTTAAATACACACATAAATAAAATTTTTGTTGAATTTGACCCACACAGTATGTAGGTTCCAAAATATTTGTTTTCTTTCAGCAGACAAAATACTGTTTACGTGCAAAATACTGTAATACTGTCAATTTAAATAGCTTTATCAAAATATTCCCCTACTTGATGAAAAAAACTTCAATAATGTATGCTAATATAATGAAATTGATGTACTAAATATATCAACAACATCGGATTATTTGTTTCCTAGCTGTTGAATCCGTCGCATAGGAGTCTGATATTGGGACGTTGATATAGAATTGCTACAATAATATGGTAGGTACTGTCTTGTAACCGACCTGCTTGGAGTATGAAAAGAGATTACATATAATAAATCAGGGGTCTCAAACATTGAATTAATGATTTTATACAAGCAGGTTAATTTGGAAATGATTCTACGATCAGATAATTTAATTAAATTCAGTGAACAAAGTACGTTATCGTAATTTAAGTTTTCTCTAGGAATGCCCATTTTAAAATTTACTTATCTTAAAAATTTATTTTGGATTCTTTCAATCGCATGTGAATGAACCTCATAATTTGGGGACCAAACGGTGGAATTATATTTTACATGACGCCTTACTAGTGACATATATAATGTTTATATGATAGTATAGCCGTCTTGTACCTACATTCCGTGAAGTTAAATTGATCCGCTACATCTGCGTATCTATTAATAAGTTCATCTAACCTATATTGAAATGAAATCCTCAGCACGAGATATCCCAGTGAGGTTTTCATTATATATATTTCTTACAAAAAAGAGAAAATAAAACACTTATTATTAGTATTATAATACATACAAGCGAGTGTTTGAAATGCTCAGTCCTGGTAATGTTACATTTAAACATGATTTTGGAACGAGTAGCTCTCGTAGGTTTATGAAATTTAATGGTGTTGAGTAAATCCGGCTGTCATACTACCATTTACAATCTCTAAATAGTATAAAACATTGCCAACGGACTTTAATAAGGTTTTTTTAAGAACATTTAGACATTTTCTTCCGGGAGGTTGATATATATAAAACATGGATATTATATTTATTGAAAGTAGAGAAAATTTGAGCAACACAGGGTCGTCAGCTAGTTTTCAACATATATTTTAAGTCGAATGAAAGTAGAGAAAATTTAATCAACACTCCTATAACTTTGAAGTGGTCGAAGAGTTTGCCTACCTGGGCTCCATCATAATGCAGGACAACGAAGACCCAGTAGAAGTAAGAAAGCGCATCACAGCCGCGAACAACACTTACTTCGCGTTGCTGCCAGTGTTCAAATCCCGAAACGTCCATAGGAAAACCAAAATAACCCTGTATAAAACAATTATCAGAACGGTCTTGGCCTATGGATGTGAGGCGGGAACACTGACAGCAAAGTCTGCGGAACGGCTGGACACCTTCGAAAGAAAGGTACTTCGAAGAATCTTAGGAGCGGTGCGAGAGGGAGAGGCATGGAGAATCCGCCACAATAAGGAGTTATATGACATCTACCAAGCTCCCAGACTCTCTACTCATTTACGGCTCCAAAGACTAAGACGGGCCGGACATGTGCACCGAATGCCAAGCACACGTGTACCAAAGAAGGTTCTAACAGGACACCCGGGAGGCAAACGAAAGGCGGGCAGACCTAGGCTGAGATGGGAGGACGATGTCAGGAAAGATGCCAGAGGACTACTCCATGTTGCAGATTGGAAGACGACGGCCGAGGACAGAGGGCGGTGGAGGCTCATGTTAAAGGAGGCCAAGGCTCGAAATGGGCTGTAGCGCCATTGAAGAAGAAGAAGGAGATGTGAAAGATGAAGGTTGAAAAGAACGTGGTTATTTAGACGTGTTCACCGACAAGGTTAAAAGCAGCATGCGGTCTTTCACAAGAGTGATACTGAGACGCTAACTTTGGACATTTGGAGGAGCGGATAAATGAAGAAATGAGTGAGCGCCCTTGAGGTGATTTTGAACAAAAGCGGCGCTATACAAATCATCCAAATATTATTAATTAGGTGATGCCCGAGAAAGCAATGGCTTGATCAAGGCAATCACTCGGAGATAGCGGGTTCAAATACTGAAATTTTATTTGATTAATTTGTGTTATTTCACAATTTATTACAATATTATATTTACGGTAAATAATTTCAGTCGCGCCACCGTCCAAAATCGAAACGTTACTTGAAATGGTTTTAAATGTGTTTGATGATCAGATCTGAATAGCAAGATACTTCTTCACCTTCCTCTGCCTCGTCTCCTTTTCCTTTCCACTACATTCAGCCTCACAACATACCCCAATTGGGGATGCTATAGTCTCACTTGATCAAGACGGTTGGGAGCAGTTGGGACTCCTATGCGGTATTCACATAAAATAACAAGAAGTCTAAACTATCCTCTCTGCCTACCCCAGTAGCAACGGTGTGCTGGTTGTTTAATTTAGTTAAAAAATCTTGAAAACCCTTTTTCATTTCACAATTTCGTCTGGGAAATATTGTGAAAATTTTCAGAAATTGTGTATTTTGTACAAAAATATTTCATATTATTTGTAACACCTTCATCCTCCACCGGAAATAGGCTATAAAACACCTTTAAGCACGGCCTTCTTCCGGCGGCGTTGTTTCCGATCGGTGTTTCCAGCAAATCGATTGTGTATCTATTACTTTTCATCGAGATTATGTTGTTACCTTGGAAATCAGACTTGTTATTGCTTGTGAAAAGCGACATTATCTGTTTTATACAGGAAAATAATTTTTAATCGTGAAAATGACGTATTAAAATCATTACATAAACCCAAAATTTACTTTACTCGAGTGGCTAGAAAGAAATAATTGCATAATATTTAATAAATCCTTATTAAACCATATGTTTTACCTTTGAAGTACTCATAGACGAACCAAGCGACTACTAAATATGGACAGTGCACTCATTGATTGAACTTATAAGACAAGAACTAATGTATTTTATACTAGATGTACCGTTGCTGTGGCTTAATCTAAGGGTGCAGACAGAGATGACTGACTGTAGAGCGTGTTGTATTTAAATCCAACAGAGCGCTGTTTTAAAAAAAGCATGTTTTTACCTGTCACAGGTAAAATCTATATTATATAGGCATATAAAAACACACGCGTATTCAAATGAAACGTTGTGTCAAAATTTCAAAGCAATCGCTGAAGAACTTTAGGAGATTTAAGATACTGAACAAACGAACCTTTACATTTTTATTTATACAAAAAGATATATAGATTATAGACCGTCAGTGAGTAAGTTGGAGTCCCACCCAAGCGTCGTTGTGTTCAATTCCTCGGCTGGCTAATTCTTTAATCACAACACGAGCAACATTTACGCTCACTGTGGTGGTAGTAGGATATTTTTAAATATTGTCATGTTATTCGTAATCCAGGATAAAGAAACAAAATAATATATTTGTTACAGAGATAAAACAATTTTTTAGGTTTGAAATATTTCATAATGGGTAACTAAGTTGTGTTTCCTGGTAAAGTCTTATTATGGCACGTGTTGGACTACTGTTTCTCCGCTCTTGCGACTCTTTCTGGCTTCTGTTATGCCCAACACAATAAAAGATTTGTCGTTTTCTTTTTTAACCAAAACAGTTTAAATAAAACATGTCACCGACTTATTGTGATATTATAATGTGCCATTTGTGGGTGAAAAACAATTTATTTCCGAAGTTTGTGAAATATTAGCAAAATATATACAAGATGTTTCGATAGCTCTTGGTATATTTTCAGCCGCGAGTTTCTTGTGTATGAAATATAAAAAGGGGAACGGAATGGAACTCTGAGAGGATGCTACTAGAAAAATGAAAATCTTTGGTCTTGGTGTCCTCAGGCTTTCCTCTTTCTGCCAGCACAAAAAACTCCACGCGAATTGCACGTGACCCGGAATTTCACTGGCAAACTGTGGTCGGTTCTTCCGTCTCCGAGTGACAATGATAAAGGTGGAAACACATTATTAAAACCCGACGCGACCCGATGAAACGCGATGCGTGTTGAGTCGAATCAAATGTATTGTTTTCTTATGACCAGAAACACACTATGAACATCCGACATGGCGTCGCGTCGGATGTTCATAGTGTGTTTCTGGTCATAAGAAAACAATACATTTGATTCGACTCAACACGCATCGCGTTTCATCGGGTCGCGTCGGGTTTTAATAATGTGTTTCGACCTTAATTGAACGGGTGTGGAGGTAGGTAAAGAGTAAACTATTAAATACAACAATCGGCAATTTGCCCAAATAAAATAAGTGTACTTAAAAGATTATTTTCTTGTTAAAACCAAATTTTAAAATTATTTAGGTTCGATACATTCGATTATTAAATTAAAATTAAATTATTTTTGTAAATGGTAAACCAGCTACTGCTCGTCTTAGGACGGGTTGTTTCGGAGAATTCGAACAATTAATCGAATTTTTAATCAAATCAGAATTTTCGGGTTTTGTGAATGTCCTATTCAAGTTGTGTTTTAATATATCATAGTATAGGCTAGTTGCTTGACAGAACTGAAATAATAACTGAACATGAAAAAATCTTTCACAAGACTTGAAAATTAACTTTGAAATTCGAAGAATTGTTCAAATTCTCTGAAACAACCCGTCCTTAGTTGCAAAGATTGAAATGTTCATCTAAGGTTAATATTGAATTTGGAGGTAGAATATTTTATAAATTTATTTTGAACAAAATAAACATTATATTAAATGATAAACTAATTCTTAAGAGACAAGGTTTTTTATGCATAGGACAAAGAAAAATATATTATTTTCTAACAATAATCATTAGCCTGAAACGCCTATTTAAATTGAAAAATCTTCCGAGAAAAACAAAATGCCGCCGATGGGAATTGAACTCGCAGACTTCTGCCAGCAATCAGAAGTCAGCGTTTTTAATTCCCGTCAGCGGCATGTATTTTTTTCGGAAGATTTTTTCAATTCAGCCTAGTTAAAAACAACACAATAAATTTATTTGCAATACTAGCATGAGAGTGGAAAACAAAAACAAAAATATGAAGAGGTACAGGAATGGTGCCAATGTCCCTCCATGATGGGAACAAGGCTCATCTACCTGGGAAGACACTTGGTAGAACCAAGAGACAGCCCAATATCAAATGACAACCCTGGTGAACTTTGTCAAAGGGACTAACCGGGTTACTAAGAAACAACCCTTTCTGATGAATCCGACATCTTATGAGACCTATGTTCACCTATTTCTCCCCTCAAAAATACCCTCCTTACAATGTCTCCAATGATGACATATGCCCAGAGGGAAAATATTAACCTCCAGGCCTCCTGGGTGGAGTTTATGCTAAAAAATTACTGTTGACGGTTGCAGGAATTATTTATAAGAGTATTTTTCAGTTCTGTGACCATTTTTAACATTAACGGATTTGTCTCTGAACTTACCACTGATAAGAAATGTACTTGAATCTGAAAATTTATCAACGAAGCGTTGTTATGACAAACATTACATTTTTAATCTTAGTATAGTAAGCTTAAATATCTATTGCTGTGAAGAAAAAAAACCTTTTTTCAGCAAATCTCACGGACTCAAAGAGACGCAGTTACAATGCATTTACAAAAAACATATATTAATATTATAAATCGAAAGGTCACGTGTAAGCAACCATATTTATGTTTTTGAATGTCAAAGGTCTTAGTTGAAAAACAAATAACCTTTCAGAGATGTGTTCCATTCGAAACAATGGCTCGTCTAAAATCAATACTTGAAACCGGGATTTTCTAAATTTTAGCGGAATACAATATCTTAAGGCGATGCACTACGTCGTGTAATATTTTGAATCGAGCCGCTATCAATAACACACCTTACGTAGATGGCGATAAGGCTTAAATTCCCGCTTAACACCATCCACATGTCTTGATTTATGCAAGAAAAAAACATTGCCAAAAAGTGCCTTTTATTTTATTTTATGGATGTTCAGGCCCAAATATTAGAATGTTTTTCGATCATTTTATAAATAACTTAATTTACCACATTATACAATAAAACAATAACCGAAAATGGGTTCGTAAGTAGGAGATTTGAACGTTAAAGCAGCTTTCATAGGCCTTATACTTGATTTTTTTCTGGGCTTATAAAAAGACTTATCTAAAAATTACTCGATTATTTCAAAGGCCAAGATGCATTCTACTCGCAGTATTTAATTAAAGCATCTGAAACATTTCTAGGCGACCAAATTTTCAAACCAAAAACACATGATTTTACATTACTACGTATGGCATCGCCTTAAGGCAATATCTACATCTTTCTTTTATTATAGTATACTAGTGGATCCCCCACAATGCTTCGCTTTTGCTAATATCTTTCTCGGGCGCCTCTGACTTCTTCCGCCATTCACTGCTGTATACCACAATTTTACTGGTAAAAAACTACATTACATCTACTTTAATTCGACTCCTTACCTCGTTAGGGTGCAGAGATATTGCATTAAATATTCCTCGAGCGTCCCCAACTTTTTCTACTATTTAATCATCTCTGAACACTTCTGGCACTAATAACAATAATCTTTTAAATTTTCACCGATGTCGGTCGATTAGTTTTCGAGTTTTGCGAGCACAAACATTATCAGGCTGAATTTTTGTATTTGTATTTGTGTATTGGCACTAACTCGACAAACTTTAACCAGCTATTCCTTAGCACATTTGGAGTAAAAGATGATATGGGCACTTTGCTGTCCGGTAGCATTTTTTTTTCAATCAAAAACAAAAAAATTAAAAATCTCCACACTCCATCACTGTCATTGGCATAGCTTTTCGTGTTCAGCAGCTGTTATAAGCAAGTATGTCGAAAAGCGTCTTCGTTCTTGCGCACACAATAAATAATAATAGTTAAAAATGAGACGAATGGTGCCGTGCTATTTCGTTGTGATTGTAAAAGCGCGCCAATATAGGTACACACGTACATTATTCAACGGAATTCGAATAAAATATGGCCAGATGGGTTTTCAATCTTTGACAAAGGATAAAACAGTGGTGACATGTGGTGAAAATATGAATAGTAAATTATTTATTAAAAAAAAACGTTACCGGACAGAAAAGTGCACATAAGATTTTTTACTCCAAATATGCTAAGGAATAGCTGGTTAAAAATTGTCGGGTACGTGCCGATACACCCTGTATATTAAGATGTTCCCCAGCGTTCCAAAATATTCCACAACATTTGAGAATATTCCGGGATGTTTTTGAATATTGTGGAATGCTCTCGAATACTCACGAATGTTCTGGACTTTTCTAGAAATTTCTAGAGGGTGAAACTTCCAGCCCTTATATCTTCAAAAGCACGCCCTTCAGATAAAAACGAGAACCTTCTTCATGGATGGGGGATAGAGGGCTACCACACCATATAACTACCTTAATCGTATCGGGACTCGTTTCTGAGTTTTATCGGCCCGCACATTGTACACTAACTTTTTTAATATAAATTGATTTTACATTTTATATCTAGTATAAACCTATTCTTAAACTACTACAATCACATTCTATTACCTACGTACTAATGTTTGGACTTCACAATATTGTTAATAGAAAAGATGCAAGACTTTTAGCTTCCTTAACATTTACGGGGAGTTCATTAAAATTCATCTAATACAATAATCATATTCTTAATTCGTATAGTGGGGGGTCAAAGGGGAAGATCTAGGTCTGTGAGCCATTTATAACCTCAAGCGTCACCCTGAGGAACTCATCAATCCCGCCGGGGAATGGATGGAGCGGGCATTCGTTGACCACGTGTTCGGTGGTCTGTACCGTATCGCATTCACACCGAAACGATTATTTTTAAATACATGATATTTGACATTGACATTTACAGATAATAGATATATTAAATCAATATATAAACATGCTGAAAATTTGACTTAAAAGTAGAAAATAGAAAAATACATTCACACGAGATGCCTTGAGGAAAGGGTATTCTTACAGGCGTTTTACACGATGCTGTATTAATACCGATTCCCAAATGGAAACTACAGCGGTACCGTACGAAAAATCTTTTCAATATTTTTTAATTATTTTTTTCAAAAATTTATTTTTATTTTGTTTATTACATTACATTAGATACATGTTTTAAAAAAATTGACAAGATAATAATATTACAATAACTGTATAAGTATATTAAAAATATGTACAAGTGTTATTATGAATTTTAGGTCGATATTAGTTCCTAGCTAGGCAGATTGCCCGTTCTAAGGAACCAAATGCTGTTAAAATTGCTAAAAATGTATTCTGTAAAATTAATGTGTTGTTGTTGAGAAGTTAATAGGTAACCATGTAAAATTTAAAGTGATATTATTTAATAGTTTTTCAGATTCCACCCTCCCCAAGCCAATCAACCATTTAGTTATTATTGAACCGATGAAGGATATTTTGCAATTTAATTCTTGGGGGATTTATTATACAGGACTTTCCAATAAGATGTGTTATTTTGATATTCAATCGTAAAAGATCAATGGTTTCGTTGCTTGTGTGGCACGTAGCGCCGTTTTGTTGAAAGTAAACGTTGTCCAGATCAATACCATCCAGTTTCGGCCATAAAAATTATTAATCATATCTCGATAATGCAATCCATTCACCGTAACTGTTGCTCCAGCCTCATTTTCGAAAAAGTAAGGTCTAATGACTCCGCCGGACCATAAACCGTACCAAACAGTTACACGTTGAAGATAGAGAGGCTTTTCAACAATAACTCTTGGGTTTCGCGAGCCCCAGATGCGACAATTTTCCTTATTGACGAAGCCACCGAGGTGGAAATGGGCCTCATCACTCAAGATGATTTGCATTTGATTCACTCAAGTGAATTTTAATAATTTCAATGCGTTGTTGAAGCGTGTATCGTTCCATTTTTATAAATGGCGTAGTTTCAAATGACAGCATCAAAAGTAACATCTACCGAAATAGCGGGCTATTCAAAATAAAACCTCTTATTGGAAAACCTGTATAATTTCGGTCCCAGATTTGAATACAACTTTTGATACTTTGCCGTATTGCTCCCTAGGACCACAAGATCCTTTCGGATGTGCTTCATGTGATATATTTATGATCAATTTTATCAAGATTTTTTAGATTTTTGTGTACGTGAATAATAACCCTTTGTTATGTTATTTTGACGAACATCAAATATATTTAAATTAATTTATTATAAAATGAGCAGTAAGTTTATCTCTTTTATTTCCTTAAAATAGAGTACACATTATTTCCAAAGCTGACAAAGGATGTCAGAGAAAATATTTTTCTCAAGTCCTCCTGGGTAATGTCAAAGTAAAATAAATTCAAAACAAAACCATAGAAAAACCGGAACATGGCAACCAATTTAACCAAATAATATTTCTCGTCTCTCAACTTATAAAATAAAAGTATATGTGGATTTGTGGATATTTGTATAACTTCATTTAATACATACATTTATCTCCACTACGCTTAAATCTTTCGCATCACTATTTTTGAACGATAATTTATTGTTTTTGCTATTTTTGATGTCTTTATTATTTTTTATCTATTTGTTAATTTTATTTTTTGTTGAGGTCAACTCAGCTCAGTGGCATAGCAAATTCCTGGCAAGGCTGAGGTCTTGAATCTTTTTCTGATTTTTCTTTTTCAATTTTTCGATTGAGAGTCGCTTATGTTATTTTCAATGATTAAATATTACAATTTAAGGTTTTACTCAATGAGTTATTCCAAAAAAATGCATCTATATATGTGTATCTCGAATTTTCAAATATATATAATTATTAAACGGCTTATTACACAGAGTCACTAACAAATTAATTGACAGTCCTGCCATCGTTGCCACTATTAAATTCCATGTGCCGACTAAGAATACAAGATTTAAAATTAATTCTTCTGCAATACATACACAACAAACTATCAGACACACTCACTGACCAAAAGGATGCATGATCTGGGCAACAAGTATGGGGGTACCATTTATAGAATTAAGCTTAGTCTATACCAGCAATTTGTTTAAGGCGATGCACTACGTAGTAATGCAAAATCATGTGTTTTTGGTTTGAAAATTTGGTCCCCTAGAAATGTTTCAGATGCTTAAATTAAATACTGCGAGTAGAATACATTTTGGCCTTTTGAAATAATTGAGTATTTTTAGTTAAAGTTATTAATGTTTTATAAGCCCAGAAAAAAATAATGTTAAGGCCTATGAAAACTGCTTTAAAGTTCAAAATCTCCTACTTACGATCCCATTTTCGGTTATGATTTTATTGTATAATGTGACAAATTAAATTTTTTATAAAATGATCGGAAAAAAATTAAATATTTATGCCTAAACATCCACAAAATTAAATAAAAGGCACTTTTTGGCCATGTTTTTTTTCTTGCATAAATCAAAACAGGCGGATAGTGTTAAGTGGGAATTTAAACCTTATCGCCATCTACGTAAGGGTTGTTATTGATAGCGGCTCAATTTAAAATATTACACGACGTAGTGCATCGCCTTAATCCTACAAATTAGAATAGAGTTGGTAATGTAGTTTTAGTGATTTGTCTTAAATGTAATATTGTTCTAGTCTCTAAATTTTTTTATGTTACTGTTTTACTAATATTATTTTATATTCACTAGCTTTAATTTTTTTGTGTATAATTTTCGATAGCTCACTAGATATTTTCTGTTTTGAAATACTAAAGCCAAGCTGGGCGTAAAACCTTAAAAAATAAAAAAAAATCACTTTCGCCAAGTACCAATCTCTAACGTTTTATATCTTTGGTCTGCATACACAGGGCTCGCGCTGATTGTTAAACTTCCATATTTTCAGCACAACTTTCAGAGGCAATCTTTTACGAAACGTCCTCAGCACCTTTTCGCTAATGGGAATTGCTTATTTTATAAATAATACTCTACAGTTTTGTCGTATAAGGCTACTCAAGTTAGACATGGGGTAGGAATTGAATAATTCCATCACTGTCTCAAAAATTGATAATTTTAGATTTTAATTTGTGATCTGATTTGTGATTTGAAAAATTTTACTTTTCGGATGTCACGTGCTTAAATTATTTTTTTTAAATACTATTATGCATTCTGACAAGACAAGATTTATTAACTTTAAACTGAATATTCTAATTCAAAACATTAACTATGTCCTTTTGATGAAACAACTTTACTTAATAACCCTGTCAGATAGGCGGATCATCTCTGACCATGTACTTTTAAATAAAATTATTAATAATTGCATTGACAACCCTGAAATTCTCGCCAAAATAAAATTTTACGTACCGACCAGAAATACGAGGCAAAGCGCAAAAATTTTCTGTGAAAATTTTAAAACCATCTATGAATATACTACATCATTTTGGCAATAAATTTGGGAATATTGTAGACATTTTTAAAGATTCCGTATTAGTTATAAAACGAAATCTTTTTAATCACTTTACTGAGGTGTATGAATTCACGATTCCGTAGTGTATATACTTTTATTTTTATATTTCTATGTTTCTTAATACCTATTTTGCTTTCCATAATCCACACTATTAATTTTAATTTACCTTAATTTAATCAAAAATTATAATTTATTGTAAACTATGTAACACAACTGTATTACTTGTAAACTATTTTTGTAAAAGCCCATTAGGGCGTTAATAAATAAATAAATTTTCCTTCGCTGAATGAATTTATACAAATCTAGAAAGTGGAAACTAACGCATTCCTTTATCTGATAGAGCTGAAACTCGGCAGGTAGTGTTGATGTCAATGTATTCTATCACATTTTGATGACAGTCACGCATACACATATTTCTCTGGGATTGGATGACATTATAGCAGTTAATGTACGAAATAAATGGCGGTCCTATCCAAACGGCGTTAGGTCGGTTGACTCCAGTCAATTTTCTTGTGGAATCCTATTTTATTAATTAAAAATTCATGTTGAATCCTTTGTTAGTTTGCTTGTAATATAATTACTGTATTCCCACATAACACTGTCTTGTGATTGTGCCTAGACTTGTCTCTGCTCGAGGTCGCCACACACAAACCAAATTTATAATAATTCTGCTGCGAAATCCCGCAATTACTATTGTGAACATTACTGCCGACTAAAAGAGTGATGGATTGTGAAGAATAAAGTGGGATTCATTTTAATTTGAATGTTCTTAAGAGAAAAATATCTCTGTTGTAAAGTAAGATAGATCGACCTTTTTAATTTTTGTTTTTATTGTGTGAATACCGGTCAAGAGTCACAATTGCTCCTAACCGTCTGGAACCAGTGAGACTATGGTATCCCCAATATAGGGTATGATGATAGGCTGAAGGTATTGGGGAGGGGAAGGATATGTGTAAGAGAAAGGTTGGGAGTACCTGGCTATTCAGATCTGGTCAGCAAACACGGCTAGAACCATTTAAAGCAACGGTTCATGTTTCTCCGTTTCAACTTTTCTGAATGGTGGTCTTATGGTGAACGTGCCGCATATATGCTTAATATTATTTTTAATTAATAAATTGTGAAATAACACAAATTAATCGAATAAATTTTACTTGCGCACGCCGGGATTTCGGCTTGCTAGTCAAGAACTTGACCACGGATGCCGTCAAATTGGGGTATATTGGGAGGATGAAGGTAGCGGGGAGGGGAATAAGATGGGGAAGAGGAAGGTGGGGAAGATCCTGACTATTTCGATCTATTCCGAACAAGACTAAAGCGCTTCAGTTCTGAATGGTTGTATTGAACAAGGGCATTTTTATTTTAATTTCAGGGCATTTCTGAGAGCATCCTCCACTCGGAACATGCCGCAAATATAATATATTTTATTTTTAAAGAGTGAATTGTGAAAAAACCAAAATTAATTCAGGCAAAGCTTAATGCCAAATAACTATTTTGATTAATCTTTATAACGAATTGGTGTACATTATGAATACCAAAAAATATGCTTTAGATAAATTGAAAGTTTTTCTAACGTTTTGCTTGAGTAGAATTCAAATAAATAAATAAATTACTCATTAAAAAAATATAAATGTAAACTACTGAAAAATATATATACTTTCAATAGAAATGTATGAACGCGTAAAGGAAACAACTTTTGAAAAATACAATATTTTAGCTAAGATTATCTGTGACAGTTTCACTTGATTAACTTTTTTACTTTCTTATAAAATTATTTACAAAATAAAAAAAAATAGTTTTGTGCTTGAAATCGAACGTTTGTAGAATCTGTTTGTCAAGCGATTTTAATGCCTATTACCTTCGATATAAGGAATACCAAGAATATACACATTTTTGGCTTGTAGCTTCCTCTTAAACTAAATTTTTCGGCTTGCTATTCAGGAGCCTTACCTCTCTGCCACGTAGACCTAACGAAGCTAATGGGCATTTTACACGAAGCTTTTTTTAATACCGATCCCTATGTGAAAACTGTATAATATGTGAAATCTTCGCTTTAAACGATCATTGTTTTCACGCTTACGATTTCATACAAATAATTAAAATAAATTTAAAAAAAATTTTACACTTATTTTATTTTTCGCCGTTACCGTTTTCAACATGTAATGGCCATCTTAGGGAAGAAATATTTAAATTTTAATTATAATGTATTATTTTATTCGAGACAAACAATCTACCTCGTGAGCGCCTTAATTTTCTGGGATTCTAACAATATTGTAATTTGTATTATATATAAGGTTTCAAATAATAACAGTACGCACAGTAAATATATTTTTTTTCTTAATTATTCTACTACTTCATAAGGTGAGCTTCAGGAGTTCGTGTTTATGGGAGGCGTAAATATATTCAAAAAGAAAATAATGTTTAAAACATGATGTGTAAACAGTATTCAAAGTTTTATTAAAAAATTACAAACGTTATTCGACAAACAAATTAACATAAATCAATCTTTAAATTAGCTACAAACATACTTCGATATACATAATTCAATTTTCAAATTAACTACAAACATAATTATGACAAGTATTATAACAATAATAATTATAATATAGTATATTATTATATTAAATTTTGTTACTGAAAAATGGAAGGTTTTAGTTTTTCCTATGGGGAAGATTTAACCCGGACATAAAATCGGAAAATATTATTACGATAGCCAATTTTTTTTTAATACTAGATGAATATACGAATACAGATTGTATGTGTTGGTCGTTCGTTATAGGCATGACTACTAGGCCCGTTGTTTTGAATCGATTGCTTATGATATCTAAGGGGTTCATTTTATAAATTTGATATAAGGCGTTTCTTTCATACAATAGTATAGTGATAGTTGATACATTAAATTCAGAAAAAATTTCTAAATTTTTGTTTGGTTTCTTAAGGATAATTTTAATAACTATTCTTTGTATTGTAACTATGGGATGTAAGGTAGCTTTAAAGCCCCCTCCCCACCCAATAATGACATACTGCAATATGGACTGTTTTATAATATAGTCGCGGCTCCCTAAAGGATTCATCTTTCTATTATTCTATTTATTTTATCATTTTATTCTATTTTATTTTCAATTTATTCTGTTTTCTATTCTTTGTTTTTCCGTTCTATCTTTTTGTTTTTGATTATATATTTTTTTGTATCTCTATATGAAATGTGTGGGACTGCACTAACCTCCTCACATACCGGAATAAACACTTTTATTATTTATTATTATTATTATACGTTATGTATACTATAGAAGACACATATAAGTTTATCGAAGAAAGCAAACACTTTGTGGCTTGACATTATACAAAATGAAACAAACACTTAGTTTTAAACCACTTTAATTTCGAGTTATATTAGTCGACCGGTTTCGATTAGACTCAATCTTCATCAGGACAATAAAATATAATACTAAATTATAATACAGAGTAAGGTATAAGGTAAACATAAAAGAAAGAGAAAGTATGTAGTAGAGGGAGAGAACATCAGAGACTGGTTGGTGGAGGGGATGGAGAAGGGATAGGGGGAGGGGTTCGAAATTAAAGTGGTTTAAAACTAAGTGTTTTTTTCATTTTTTACATATAAGTTTTCTTATTCTTTCCACTGTGAGGTTGATATGGTCTTTCCATTTGACATTTTTATCTATTAATATTCCGATATTTAACATTTGATATATATTTTAGTTTAGCGCAGTCCGTATTACATTTAATGTCATTTATGCAATTTTTGTAATGAATGTTTATGTCAATTACATTTTTTGGCACATTTTCTTGTAGAGAGAAGGGAATATAATTAGTTTTTTCTGTGTTGAGTGATAATAGATTAACCTTCATGTCTCGATTGGCTGCATTGGCAATCTCGTTACATGTTTTTTTTTCTCGATAATAATTGCAGTGTCTTCAGCAAAAGATATGAGTTTACCATGAAGTGATAGTTTAAATATTTGATTAAAGAAAATTATAAACAAAATTGGTCCTATGACAGTCCCCTGTGGAACTCCAAGTTCCAAAATTTCATCTTCACTTAATGTGCAATTAAATTTTATCCTTTGACTTATTCGAGTTAGACAGCTTTATAACCAATACCTAACCTTGCCTATAATACCGAAATTATTTAATTTATCAATTAATTTTAAATGTGAGAGACTATCGTATATCTTGTTGTTTAAAAATTCTGTTATTCCTAACAGAATCCATCTCTACTTCGGTCGACAGGCCACGTACAAGCACGCCGGGGAAACTTTTGCCACAAATCAACTCTTTACCGTATATCTACAATTCCCCAATCTACATACTATCTGCCAGTTTTACCAGCGTATACGTTCTGCGCCAGCGGCACTGGAGAAATTAACCGGTAGAAGTCAATCGTGGGCGGGTCTGTATGCCCAAAGTGAGCACAATCTTCTTACTGCTGAAATTTATCATTCACTTTGATAGTTCGAGCTATATATTTACATTGGCAAACTCTGTTTCTAACAAACGTTTTGTAAATTTAACTCAACTTTTTTTTTTTTTTTTTTATTAAGGAGAAAAAACAGATACAGATATCAATTGACAAAAATATATACGAAACATCAACTAGAGAATTCACCTGCATCCAAACTATTTCTCACGAATTAACTTAAACAGCAGAAAACATTTACAAATATTTTCACTTATAAATAGGGGAAAAATATATACAAAAGAATATTATTTTACAAATAGAGATATGAAAGAAATGCGCAATATCCTTTTAAGAATTTACAAATTATTTTTGAAAAAATTTAGAGGGTAAAACAAAAAAAATATATATATATATATATAAATAGATAAACAATGTTAAACAGAAAGTAAAAAATATATAAATATATTTAAACGAAGTATGTCTAAGTTGTTTACTTTGAACTTTGTAGGAAAACAGTCTTCATTTTTCTACTAAAAGTAGTGCGTGTATCAAAAAATAAGTCAGAGTCCTTGAGGTTTTGATTCTGATTAAGTGATTCGCACATTCTTCTGATTGGATCCCTGACACCAGCATTTGTACGCGTCCTGCTAATGTGGAATAAGTCGTTAAGCCTTGTTACTCTGGGTGGTACTTTGAAGTTTATCAATTTCAGTAAGTCGGGACAGTCAATAACGTTGTTACAGATTTTATACAGAGTCATGAGATCAAGGTATGTTCGCCGGTTAGATAGAGTGGAGACGTTATAACTCGAGAGCATATTTATGTACCCACGTTTGGGTGCGCTCATTCTGTAATTGAGGCATCGCAGAAATTTCTTTTGAATATTTTCAATATTTTCTTTATAGATATCGTAAAGTGGATTCCATATGGAGGTGCAGTATTCAAGTTGAGAACGGACCAGAGTGTGGTAAAGAAGAAGATATGTTTCAGGTTTTCGAAATTCACGGCTGTTTCTGATGACAAATCCTAGCATGCTGTAAGCTTTATTCACAATATTATCTATGTGCGCATCGAAGTGGAGTTTGGAATCAAAAAGTACGCCTAGATCTCTTATACAGTAAACGCGCTCGAGTAAATAATTACCAATACAATAATTGTGTTTGATAGCGTTGTGATTTTTAGTAAAACTTATTTGTTTACATTTATTGTAACTTAGGTAAATTTTGTTTTCATTGCAAAACGTTTCGAACCTTACTAAGTCGCTTTGTATGAGAAGACAATCGTTTAAATTTCGAACAATGGCAAATATTTGTATGTCGTCAGCGTACAAAAGATATAAACAATGCATGAAACATTTAGTAACAGTGTTAATAAAAAGAATAAACAACAGCGGACCCAGGATTGACCCCTGTGGCACGCCAGAAGTAACTGGTTCCCATGTAGAAGTCTGTCCTCGTAATGATACGGCTTGTTGTCTTTTTGTTAAATATGAGATAAACCAACGTAATAAATTTCCTCTAATTCCGTTGTACATAATTTTTTTAATAAGAATAAGGTGGTCAACCTTGTCGAAAGCTTTTTTGAAATCGCAATATATTGCATCTATCTGGTGGCCTCGATCCATGCTAGTAAATAAGAAATTTGAGTAAATAAGTAAATTACTCGTGGTAGATTTGCCTTTTACAAACCCGTGTTGTTGTTCAGTAATTTTGGCAGCAAGCTGGGGATATATATTGTCATGGACAAGTCTTTCCAATAGTTTAGGGATCGCCGAGAGAATGGATATTGGCCTAGAGTTTTCCACTCTTTGACGCGAGTCACCCTTGTGGACCGGTATAATATAGGCCAACTTCCACCTATCAGGGAAAACCCCATCACTCAGGCATTTATTAAATATTATGGTAAGCGGCACATACAGTGACGACGCAGCAGATCTAAGGAAAAACGCCGGTATTCCATCGTGACCCTCGTGAACTTGTAACATTGTTGCCAATGGATGGGTGATGAAAAGGTTAATTGTATAAATTAATGATGGATCTAACGATTGTGACATTAATTGGTAATTACCAAATACAATAATCTAGTCATCTACGCACACGCACTGGACATAATGTATGTAGGTAGAGATGAGATCTGAAGGAAGTTAAATAATAGAAGGTTTTAAATATCAACAGACGCTAATTTATTAAAATAACAATTAATAAAATACTTGATCAATAAAAATAAACATGAGACTCTAATAAACATCTTATCTCCGGGCGTGTCAAGAATGTACGTAAGTTTAACGCCATCTTGATAAAAATATGACTAAAGAGCAGGTAACATTATTAATTTAAAACATTAAAAATCTTGTAAGAATGTCTGAGTGGGCGCCAGCGTAGTATAAAATAACTATGCAAAAAGTTAAATAAGTAATCCCTATTAGAATGATAAGTTACATGATTAAAAAGTAAAAAGAGAAAAAGACCTTCCGTGACTTGCAAAATAGACCCCCATGTTCCAGTGTCGCACGAAACACACCACAGTCTCCAGAGTCCGGCCAGCACCTGAACTCGACGAAGTACGCTCCAGACCGAGAGCTCGAAACAGTAGTGCCAATCGGAGAAAATTAACCCATGATTATTCTAATCGGGTAGGAACTACGCCGCCCAGAGTAAGCACTGCTACAAACTGATAAACAATCATTTACGATACATACATAGTGAAAAAGGAAATAGCACAATAGGCCCATGGCCTGAAGAATGAGGTGAAATGGGAGATAGCACAATGGGTCCATGGCCCGAGGAATGAGGTGAAATGGAACGATACATATATGGTTGTTTATCAGTTTTGTAAAAATTAAACACGTTGATTACTAACGTAAGTATTTTGTTTCAATGAAGGCGTTATTATTTATCAATAAACCAATAATTACAATAAAAATTAAGCTGTTAAAATCACGGGCTACGAATCCGAATTTTTTTGTGTTATTTTTTCTCTGAATACCGTACAAGAATCCCAACTGCTCCAGACCGTCTAGAGCCAGTTGGGGTATTTAGTCATGCTGAAGTTAGTGTGGATGCGAAGGATATGGGGAGGAAGGAGGGGAAGTTCCTGGATATTCATATGTAGTCACCAAACACGTTTAAAGACATTTCAATCAGCGTTTCAAATCAAAACGTCTAAAAATCGCCAAAAATTGATTTAGCTCTTTGAGACAGAAACCGGACATTAAATTTATCAACAAAGCATGTATTACAAATATTGTTCTTTCTAAATAGAAATGAAAATTTGCTTGAAAAGGTTTTAGCTTTGTTGGCGGCTTGGTGGTGATCAGATCAGATTTTTCATATTATATCCTTCGCCGCTAACGTCATAAATTATTGGACGACAAATCAATGATCTATTTACCGTACGTATAAGATTAACAAACGGAAATAGAGATTTCCAGATTTACAAGGGCGCACAAAAATTTCTACAATATTAAGTGTATTAAACTTTTATATTTTGCCTTTGTTAGAATTCAACTTGAATACAACTCTGCCGTCTGGAACCCACATTTCAATATATATTATATATATTTCGCACTTTGTCAATCGATTGTTACATATGGCATTCTGGCTTGGGGAAGCGCTACAAACACTGCAATCGACCCAATACAAAAAATTCAAAAGGCAATAATTAAAATCATCTTACAAGTACCATTCTACACAAATTCAAGCGAAATTTTCAAAACATTAGACGTCATGTCAATAAGACAACTTTATGCCAAATCTGCACTACTAAATTTCCTACAACAGAAACTACACATTCCAATGCCAACTCAAACAACAATAAAAACAAGGTCGACAACAAACAATACCCTGAACATACCGATAACATACACCACACACGGACAAAGACACTTCCAGTATTACGCTACAAAACTTTTTAATTGTATGCCCACCACTCTGAAACTACTACTAATGGGAAATACATACACAAACATTCACAAAAAACTTATCACAGCCTGGATCAAAAAACAAGATATCCATTTTATACAAAACATTATAACACCAAACCAAACATAATCATTGATGAATTTGTATTTATCTATGTATGCATGTGTTTACTATATGTGTGTATGCATGCATATATATTTATGTATGTATACATGGGTGTATATATATATGTGCGTATAAATATTTTTTTTTTCCTTTTTTCTTAAAATAACAATGTACAATAACCATTTAAAAAAAAATAATAATTTAAAATCTCAACTTACACTTATATAAGAAAATTTAACCAATACACATAAATACATGTACCATTAAATCAAAACCACGCAAACACCTCAGCACAGGTTCTCCTAGTGAGGTGTTCACGAAACATATAACATTACCCACCACAGTGTCACCTACTCAAACCTACCTCACACCCAGCATAAAACACCAAATTAACAACAGTTCTAAATTTATGTATTATATACAAATGTAAATATTTGGTAGACACTGTAATGTATGTATAGAAATAAAAAAAATAAAAAATAAAAAAAAATATTCACGTACATTGAAAGAATACAAATTAAATTCTTATGTTTTATAAGTTTTAAAATTTAGTTATTTATTGTAAGAAACAAACAGCAATTTTATACAGGATGAGTTATACAAGAGGTTAAATATAAGGTAAGCCAAAATAGTTTCTTATGCTAATGTTGGTTAATATGATATCATACAAAATTGTAATTGGTTATAACCATTAACTGAAAATGAAATTAACAAAAAAGAAGAAAAAAATCAAATAAATATATTAGAAGGAAGAAGGAATAGGAAAGGGCAAGAGGCAGAGGAAGATGGGATGGGGACAGGAGATGCCCATGTTGTACCTTTTCTATAACTGTGCATTAATTTAATTAACATTTGTGGGTATTCCAGCAATTTTGTTGAACTTCAACACTATTTTATATTAAATGAATATGTTTAAATTGCTAAACAAAAGGATTTTCACAGACTTACGACAGGTTGTTTCATTAGTCACATGAATGATCACAATCAGATAAATAAACTCTTAGGACTTGTTGTTTCAGAAAATTTGAACAATTCTTCAAATTCCAAAGTTAATTTTCAAGTTCTGTGAAAGATTTTTCTAGTTCTGTAATTATTTCAGTTCTGTCAAGCAACTTGCCTATAATGCTATAATAACATAACTTGATATAATAACATAACTTTCACAGAACCCGAAAATGAAAGTTGAAATTTGATGAATTGTTCAAATTCTCCGAAACAACCCGTCATTAGTATTTCAATATAAACATTTTAATGTTGCATTTGATAGTATAGAATTGCTTGCATTAATAAGCTTTTGAATTCCACCACGTAATATAAGAAGTCGGGATTTATTTCAGTGCATAAATTTTGGTACTAACTACCATTTGTATTCCTCATTGCCCAGAATACTTATGGAGTGATATAATTATACCGAGTCAGTGGACATCTATAATTTATCACTTGACAAGTACAAAAGATTGTTTCTGAGACAGTTTAGTTATGTACTGCAAAGGCGATGCACTACGTCGTATAGTATTTTAAATTTAGCCGCTATCAATAACAACCCTTACATAGATGGCGATAAGGTTTAAATTCCCGCTTAACACTATCCGCCTGTTTTGATTTATGCAAGAAAAAAACATGGCCAAAAAGTGCCTTGTATTTTATCTTGTGGATGTTCAGGCATAAATGTTTAATTTTTTTCCGATCATTTTATAAATAACTTAATTTGCCAAATTATACAATAAAATTACAACCGAAAATGGGTTCGTAAGTAGGAGATTTTGAACTTTAAAGCAGTTTTCATAGGCCTTATAAATTATTTTTTTCTGGGCTTATTAAAAGACTTATCTTAAAAATACTCGATCATTTCAAAGGCCAAGGTGTATTCTACTCGTAGTATTTAATTAGAGCATCTAACATTTCTAGGCGCCCAAATTTTCAAACAAAAAACACATGATTTTGTATAGCTACGTATGGCATCGCCAATACATATTTTATACTATCCCTAAAAAGGTGGTTAATAGTAATAAATTTATGAAAATAATATTAAATTTATAATAATCTATCTTCCATATAAATAAAAATGTAAATGAAAGTTTATTTAAAATCAAAGAAAGTTTTTCACCGATTGCTTTGAAATTTTGATACAAAGTTGCATTCGATTACGCGTGTGTTTTTATATCCTATATTATATAGATGTCAACTGTGACAAGTAAGTTCCTGTTTTTTGTGTAAAAATCGTCATCTGTTGGACGTAAAACCAACAAGCGCTATTGTTTCTCTATATGAACAGACATACAAATAGTAAATTAATCATTTCTGGTTTTTACATTCACATAATTTGTGAAGATAGGCATTAAAAAAAGTTTTTAGGATATTTAAAAAGTAATAAAAACAATTCAACTACTTTTTAAAAAATTTCATTCAATGGCACCATTCTTGTCATGCTATGCTGTGCTAGAGCTATCTGTGTGATATGTCGTGGCGACGAATAATACTGCTGCGATCTTACAACATTTTTATTTTATTTATTTTAACGCCCATCTGGGTTTTCGCATGGATTATAAGAATAGAATATATCTAGTGAGATATCGAAAATTATACACAAAGTTTCTAAAATATTAAATAACATTAAACTGAAAAAGTAAATATCAAAGAATATTAGTGAAATATGTAACGGTAACATAAAATTAAAAGTAAAGTAGAACTATACTACAAAGACAATTCTCTAAACAACGGTACTATATTTTGTAGGATTCATCAAATGCTGGTATAAATTACGTTCAATTCTATAATGGAGTCAGTAAATATATCAAAAGTAACCCCAAAGATGTTGCTTAAATCATGCACCTTATTGTTAGTGAATGTGTCTGCTAGTTGTGGTTACATTTCGTTCCTAGTCGGTGCGTGGAATTTAATAGTGGTGACGATGGCAGGGCTGTCAATCAAGTTGTTAATGACTCTATGTATTTCAACCATATCTGACATAATTCTCAGTAAGTCAGCGTTATTAAATGCAATTGATAAATGAAACTGATATAATTAATGTATTCAATTGGAATTTTGAGCTTCAAATTCATTTACCTTATTTAGAAATCTATGCTAAACCTGCTTACGGACATGCCCCAAGTACGATTTTTTTTTTTTTTAATTAACTTCTTTCACATCGCTACAGAAAAGTGTTCTAGGGAATAGCTGCACGGTGCGCCCGCGAGGTTTGAACGTTCTGTGGGATAAATTATTGGACACATTGTGCGACTGTCGCAAAGTTACCCCAAATAACGTTTCACCTCGCGCTGTTGTGTTAACATTTCGAATTAGTATTTTATTTAGGCGTGTTGTTCTAAAGCAATTAATTCGTGTTTGAATACAATAATTAATTATTTTGAGTATAAAATATTATTGTTGCTTACATGTAAATCACCTATGTGTAACATGGTGTTATACTATAGATATCAAAGCCTTGACACGAACCAAGTACTCACACAGATGCATTGATTGCACACAGGACATTTCAAACTTATTCGTCGAAGTGAAAAGAATATTCCAGTAAAAAATTTCAAATACTTATTCAAAGAAGAACAACGTATGCACTTTTTGTCCTTAAGACAAAAGGCTGTTTGTCAGTGACGTTTCGCAGAGGTATCAAGTGGAAGTGTATGCACCAATACACCCAATCTTAACTTTTGACAGCACTTACTTAAGATTAACTGTACTAGTGCATACGGGGTGTTGTAGCACTTACCTGAAGGATTTTAAATAAAATTATTAATAAAATTAATCTATCATACGTCGCAACGGATCACGTGGAAAGCGTATCGTGTGACTCTCTAGGCTGTACCCAGTGCAGACACTGGATGGAATTTTTTTATTGAAAAGAAATAACACCCTTTGGAGGATTGTGATTATCGCCAATTTAAATGGGTTGTTGGTTGAATAGTTCCGTGGTTCTCCAATCCGCAGAATCCAAGGTTGCGTGATTACTCTCGGTGTGCAATAATGAGAATTCGGATATTTCCAATTAAGTTTTTATTTTAACAAAACTAACGTTACAATAATTTTATGATCAAAAACAAATCGCGTACGCTAGAGGAGAATTTAGGGCTAAACAGTCGGCTAGACCTCTGGAGATAGAATGAATTATTTGCCGCGCGAGGTATCGCGCGCAGGTCTACAATGATACCAGCCTCACAATAATGTGGGTAAAAGTAATGTTGTCATTATTTTCGGGAGATGTAAACTCCCTATATACCTCCCCTCTAGCATTATACGCGATATAACATAACACACAAAAAGAATAATGATTATAATGAAATGATACATGTAAGGAACAATAATAATAAACATTAATAAGCTTGCGGCCGGAATGTGCCGAGGCCGTTTGAACTGTTCTCATTGTTGTTATTTACAACCCCATCATCATCCTGTACATGCATACAAACCATATATTAATACATATATTTCATTGCGAAACGTCACTGATAAAAAGGTTTTTTTGTTTTACTTATTGGTTTTAGCGAAAAAGACACAAAATGATAACTAATTTTAAATTTTGAAAAGTTTCACAGGATGTTCTCTCTATTATGTAAAAAAGTTTGTTTAAAAGATTGTTTTCACTTTTTTTTCTGTGCATCTGCGCGAGTTGATACCCTCTTTGGGTCGACTCTGGCTATGACGCTTATATATATATATATATAATACACGAAACAATATGGCAAAAAATAAAACACCCATAAGAGCTAAATGACCACCTCTATATATTTTCAGAAAACTTTTCTCTGGAAATGTTCATTCAATATTCGATCCATCAGAGAACACCATTGCGATAAATATAACAAGATGAGTTTCTTTGCAAGGAAAAATATACTTTACCGACAGCCCAAGAGGTTAAGTGTCACGAATCCGAAAGACGCGGGCTCAAATTTATTCGATTTATTTATGTTATTTCATAATACCAAATTAAATTTTGATCTAAATGATTATTTGTGTGTTAAAAATATATAACTTTCCAATTTTCTATAATACGTAACTATCAAATAAAAACAATAAAAAATGTGGGACATGGCAAAAAACACAATGTTCAAACTTTGGCGAAAATGTCCATTTGCGGCACGTTTCATATTCTCCGTATCGCCTTGTTGAAAGACCACCATTCAGAAACGAAACGTTGCTTGAAATGGCTTTAGCCGTGTTCGGTGACCACATCTGAATTGCCAAGTACTTCGCAACCTTAATTTTCCTCACCCCTCCCCCTACATAATCAATCCCAATTGGGGAAGCCAATCTCTCTGGTTCCAGACGGTGGGGTGCAGTTTGGGATTTTTGTGTAGTACTGAATATAAAAAAAATACTAGGCCAAGACGGCGTTATGTGACAGTCCATCCTCTCTGCCTATCCCTGCGAAGATTTGTCACGATTGTTATTTAGTTACCATGTAATATTACTACCATATTACCAAAACAAATCCATAAAGCAACTACAAATACAACACTTGGGCAAAAAAAGCTTCACTGTGGTTCTATCCTACTTTCATTCAAAACTCAATAACAATATTTTAACATTGAAATCTCAAATCTGGATAGCAAAACATAGGGAGATTAGAAATAGACAATATACTGAAACCAAATACAGACTGAAACGAAACTACTCAAACCACAAACACACCATGTAACATATTCATAATTATTTCATTAAAAAAAACACATGATTTTTTAATGATAAACTAATGATTATAAGACAAGGTTTTATGCATAGCATAAAGGAAAAAAATACATTTCACCAACAAATGTATATATAATATGTCTCGACGCCATCTATTGGGAAATTTAGCAATAACAAAGCCTTTCCTACAAAAATAAAGTTGGTTGTTTACAGGTGAATAAATAATATAATAAGCATTAATTGTTGATTGAGGTACGAGTACCTACATTTTGAATTATTTGGCGCTTTGGAAATAAGCCGAAATAGCTCAGTGGTTCAGAACACTTGACCGGACATCAGAATTTACGGGTTCAATTCCCGCTGGCGGCATTTATTTTTACTTGGGAGATATTTTCAATTTGTACTGATATTTTAGGCGACTAATTATTGTTTCTCTGGGCAGCCACAAACAAACGTAAAGATTTCATAGAAGTTTCACCTATTACTATTTCCGGCAGCGATATCCCAAAAACAACAGCCAAACTTCTCGGTGTCAATTTAGATTCAGACTTTTCGTTTAAAAGTCAAATAAATAAGACTGTAAGCACCGGTTTTTTTCACCTAAGACAACTCAAGTCTGTCCGAAGAAACCTTCCTACAGAAGCAACAAACTACTTATCAACTCTTACGTAGTCTCACGTCTCGATTACTGCAACAGCATTTATGCCAGCCTTGCAAAATATCAAATTGACAAACTTTAATCAGTGTTTAATGCAGCAGCAAGGCTCATAACCGGGGATTCAAAATATTCTCACATTTCAGAACACCTTCGTAACCTTCACTGGCTCAAGTGCCCTGAAAGAATCCAGTACAAACTGTGCTGGATGGTGTTTAAATCCATCAATGCAATGGCCCCACCCTACATCTCTGAACAATGCGTCCCGGAAAACACTGGTCTGAGGCAGTCAACTCTTAGATCAGCAACATAATCAGCTGTAGGCAGACTGATAGAACCTAAGCGCAAGCCAAATACTAAGTTTGGTGATCGCGCTTTCGGAGTATCTAGGCTGAAGGCTTGGAATAAACTCCCTCCGGAACTAAGATCTATAACAAGGTCAACAGAATTCAGGTCTAAACTAAAAACTTACCTTTTTAAGGTGTCGTACCCTTAAATTAAATATACAATTCCTAAGAGAAAGTCCAGTTATATTCAATTTTCCAATTATTTCTTAAATCCCGTATCTAAATTTTGCTAATAAACAATTAAATAATTTTAATTAAGTGTTAATCTCAAGTGAACAACCAGGTAAGTATTGTACTGTATACTATCTCCATAAATAGTTAAGTAATAACATAGATCACTGTAGAAATGTGTTATAAGTTTGTACAGCGCCCTTGAGGTGATTTTGCATAAAAACGGCGCTATACAAGTCATCCAATTATTATTTATATTATTTGTAATACATTATTTTATATTATTCATTTGAATTAATGAATGAGATGAATGGAGATCCCAGTTCTTAGGATTATTATTGTTATTATGTTATGTTTGTTGCCCTTCTAGTATTTTCCATATCATAGTAAAAGAGACAGCGTTTTCCCGAGCCTTCCAGAACAAAGTATATTAGGGTCTGAAATTGGATTTTTTGGAAAAGAATGAACGGGAATAGGGGATGAAAAGGAGGCAGGGCAATGGGAAAGTAACCGGGTGGTAATGTTATATTATATAATGCCTCCGGCGACCCGAGACCGAAGCTTTCGAATTCGTGGTAGCGAAATTTTGAGAAAATAAAATGAAATCATTCAGAAAACATGATTATCCCAGAATTTTGTTTCGTAAAAGCTTGACATATGTAGCGAATTTAATATTTTTTTGTTTTTGAAGCTTTATGTATTCTTTATAATACAAGCTTAGAGAAAGCTTAAATCTCTGCTTATGCAAACATAATAACGACCAGCAATGTTCCATGTCAAAATATATCACAAAATTTTAAGACGTAGGTATACATTTATGAACTTAATACTCATATACTAATATAATTAATATTAATACTCACATACTAACTATATACCATTGGTCGCCACGAGACAGGCAGTCGCCTAGTGTGGTGATTTAATGTATCACATGTAAAAAAATGTATTATTGTATTATCATGTATTCTATAAATAAATAAATAAATAAAATATTTAAAATATATTTATTTATTTTATTATAAGAACTTGTTGAACATTTATACATATTTGTGATAATTCATCCACCATGCTAGGGATGTCCCTGTGTTATGGCGGGTGATGTTTACCGATTGGATTTTTAAAATAAGTTAATTATAAGTTATAAAGTTATGCAAATTAGATTAAAATATAAGTTAATTAGATTATAAAATTAAATTAAATAATAAATAAATAATAAAACTATAAAAATTTAATTAAATTAAAAGTTATTAAATTATACAAATTTAATTGCATTACAAATATTAAAATCATGGTTTCTAAATGTATTTACAGTAATAAAAATAGTATTAAATATTAATAAGTTGATAAAATTATAATATAATTTAATTTATGTACCAATTTTTATATATTGTGGTCTCCAAGTGAACTTATCCATTTTGATATAAGTTTTTTAAATTTATGGGGTTGGGTTTCGGTTTTTAAGTTTTCAGGGAGAAGGTTAAATATTTTGGGAGCTAGGTACATGAAATGTCTTCGAGCTGACGTGGTATGTAGTGTAGGTACGTTGTAGTGTCGGTTGGTTATTGTTCTGGTGGTGTAATTGTGGTGTACGAGGGTTTTTTTCTTATATTTGTACAAAAAATGCATTAAAGTAAATTTTATGTGGAGTTTCCGTATGTTTAAGACATTGTATTCAGTGAAGAGTCGAGTGGAGGAGTATCTTGTCGGTCGCTTGTTGATAGTACGTATTATCGTTTTTTGTCCTTTTTGTAATGGATCAATAAGATAATGTGCAAATATATAAACTAGAAGTTTCTATGATAAGTCAAGACAATTAAAATATGGTATTTTCGCAAACTTGGAATACCGTTAGAAACGAGTGGAAGTTTTTTTTCTGATTCTTAACATTGTATTAACAATGTTTAATTATAATATTTTCATTCATATTTTTTTTATTTGAAAAACCGCATAATCCGTAACGGTTCCAACTGGGTAACGTCATTATGATATAAAAACCGCTACTGACTGGCTGTCACCTTCATCGCCGGGCGTGACGTCATCACCGCCGAATGTGCGAATAAAAACGAACATAAAAAGCGGGTAAATCAAAAATGGCACATATAAAATCGTTATGGAAAAATTATTCTTCAACATAAAAATACATTCACTGTCGTAATTTCTTGCTTTACTTACACACATTTAAAAATTAATATAGTCATAAAAAAACGATGAAGTAAAAACTAAAATATAAACCTTAAATACATATCCTATTTAACCAAGTTTTTGTTTCAATTATTTTACAAGCAATAATTATTCGCCTGAAACACTCATCCACATTGAAAAATCACCTGATAAAAGATACATGACGCCAACGGGACTTGAACCCGTGTCCTTTCGATTTCCGGTCGACAGCTCTGATCACTGAGCTATGGCGGCTTATCTCTTATCCGCGAAATAATTCAATATATACTAGTGTTTCATTCAACAATTACTGCTTGTTACATTTTTTCACCTGAAAACAACCAACTTTATTTTATATGATAAAGGCATTGTAAGTGCTAACTCTCTCACTAGATGGCATCAGGAGATTTTTCAATGTGGATGAGTGTTTCAGGCGAATAATTATTGCCTGTAAAATAATTGTTACCCTTTATACTATGCATAAAAAAATCTTGTCTTGAACATTAGTTTACCAAAAGAATAATAATTAAGTTTTTGTTTCTTCATTTTTCATGCCATTTCATAACTTTTCATTTTGATGAGTTATTCAGTCACCAAACTGTATTTTTTTTTATGTGAAACCGCACAACAGTCCCAACTGCTCCCAACCGTCTGGAGCCAGTGAGACTATGGCATCCCTAGTTGGGGTATGTTGTGATGCTGAATGTAGCGGGAGGGGAAGTTTCTGGCTATTCAGTTTTGGTCAAAAAACACGGTCAAAGCCATTTCAAGCAACGTTTCAATTCTGAATGGTGTTCTTACACCAGGGAGATACTGAGAGTATCTTCCACTAACTAAAATTTATTTGCCCACGTCGTTATCTGAACCCGCAACCTCCCGCTTTCTAGTCGCGAGCCTTACCTATCAACTATGGAGGCAGTCACGAATCTAATGAAATTTTTTAAATAAATTAAGCTCTTCGTCAGAAGGTTGGTGTTATTTTTATTATCTAAATCTTTAATTATTCTCATAACGACAGTCCTGCTGTATTACAATTTATTTAATTTCGTGTTACTAATAATACCCTCTACTCACGATCCGATTTGCTGGACAGCAAGGCTGGGGTTTTCAAATCTGATGGTTGGTAGGCCAACAACCGCCAGCTGAATTATTATTATTCCGGAACAACTTTTTACTTTTTAACTTACTTTCAGGGTTATACCCATCAATGTAATATATAATTAAAGAAGAAGATAATACTAATAAATCTAAACGCAACGTGAAACAGAACAAGACACAGAAAAAAAGATAATAGTCACAACTAGGAATCGAACCGAGAATCTCTAGTTTTACCGAGACAGCGTCTTAATCAACTTGACCATTGAGACCTATTTATTTAACGTCATATTTGTCGATCTCATACTTCATATTCAGAATCAACAACTTGCAACTAATTTTTCTCATATTTTTGGCATCTACCTTTATAATGGAAACAAGGTTTTTCTAATCAAAAATATTATTAAAACCTATCGGGACAGATGTTGTGATAACATATTCGTTTTTTAGTAAACATTGTGAGGAAACCTATAAATTCATACGTTAAGGGCCTGTAATCCCGTTTTTAACTCCGGTTGCCAATAGTTTGAAGAGGTTTTTAATAAATTAGCAATAAACATTTTTCTCCGTGTACCGACAGCGAAAATTACTACAGTTATATATTTTTTTTATTATATTTAACACTAATTTATTATTTTCTTTAGCGTAATTTAAATTATTTTAAAACTACAAGATTTTCCAATAAGAGGTGTAATTTTGAATAGCCCGCTATTCCGGTAGATGTTACTTTTGAAGCTGTTATTTTTTGACATTTGACAACTAGAAACTACGCCATAAATAAAAATGGAACGATGCACGCTTCAACAACGCATTGAAATTGTTAAAATTCACTTGAGTGAATCAAATGCAAATCATCTTGAGTGATAAGGCCCATTTCCACCTCGGTGGCTTCGTCAACAAGCAAAATTGTCGCATCTGGAGCTCGAAAAACCCAAGAGTTATTGTTGAAAAGCCTCTCTATCCTAAACGTGTGACTGTTTGGTGCGGTTTATGGTCCGGTGGAGTCATTGGGTCTTACTTTTTAATGGATTGCGCTATCGAGAGATGATTATTGTTTTTTTTTGGCCGGAATTGGATGGTATTGATTTGGACAACGCTTACTTTCAACAAGACGGCGCTACGTGCCACACAAGCAACGAAATCATTAATCTTTTACGATTGAATATCAAAATAACACCTCTTATTGGAAAACCCTGTACTTGCATTTATTTTTTTATTAAACGGTCATTTATTAAAATCTTTTTATCTCTCTACTCACTTCTTTTCTTCCGTTTTACTATTATCACTCATTTATTAATTAATTAAGAAAGGGCCGTTCTCATTCCCAACGTAATTACTAAGTTATTGTACGGAAAATATGGACATACGTGTTAGGTACTTTAATCACGTATAATTTAATTTTTCTAGGTAGTCGTGCATTTGGGTGAACGTCTCGTACAAACCTCCAAATACAAAACAGAGCCCAATATATTTTTATATTCATTAATTTCTAACAAAATCGCAGCCAATTCACTTTGTGACCTTATTTTTTTCCCCGCCTGCGTTAAAACAACTAAACGGAAATTGGTCAAATATGCATTAACAATAATTCCACGTTCTTCAGGTGTGTAACGCTTCATTGCTTGTTGTCAACTATTTCGCTACCTGTCTACAGCATACATGTTAAAGTCCGATGACATTTGCATTGTTGTGATACGGTACAAGCAAAATTGTACCGTATCACTTACAACATTATGTACTGAGCACTTAAATAAATAAATAAAAACTCTTTTGGGTACGCCTTTGTATTTTATTACTTTGCGTTCGCCAGATTTCAAAAAGGAAATTTCTAGATCCGTAATCTAGAATTTTATACATAACTGAATTAAGAATTATGTTTTAAAAGACATTTAAAAATAGAAGTATTACAGTAAAAAAACGTTGCTTTTTACGGGTTGTTTTTTTGTCACAACAGAAGTTAAGGATAAAACGTGTAGAAAATGATCAGCGAATTTGAATATTTTAGTGTTATTTATATGTAGGTTAGTAAATAATAAGTGAATAAATTCGATTGAATCGTCATAACACTCTTAAAAGAATGAAATGGTCGCTAGTATGGAGGCAAACAAACATTTGTTTCCAAAAATAAAAATCTCTAACTTTTCTGTACAAAATAATATATTACATCTTTGTCAGTTTATAAATTGGAATTACATAACACAAAACAGTGCGAATCGTTCCCAACTTCGATATAAAAAGTTTTCTGTTTTTGATCTGTTTTATTGCCAAAGATATAAGACCTTTTCGACAATTCTTACAGGACGATATCAAATAGTAGAAAATGTTGGCCGTAAGATGTGGCCTAACTTGTTTTATTTTATTTGTTTAGGAAATTGCTTGTCATTCTGAAATTTAACATAGAATACTTATTGAATTCAATAATATTATTTAATTAATACCAATCCTCAAAATATTATTATGGAGATATAAATATGAAACTGCTTATTTCAGTTTAAAGCCAGTGAATCCACCTAGATTTCATCGATTATCCCATATTTTTACGTTCTTCAACACATTTTCGCAAGCGATTTCTCAAAACTTTTTTGCATTACTCTTAATAATAGCTCGTTATATATAATATTATTATTATGTCCTTATGTTTCACCGTTCACGAAATCTAATATTTACATCGAATTCAATTAATAATAACGAAATTTTATTGGTATCACTCATCAAAGACCTTGGAGTTATTTAAAAAAAAACCTCCCTTTGATCGTCACTGCGAAGCCAATTTACACAAGGACTTTTCATAACGTTGTGTCAATGAAAGTACTTTATTGCTCCTTTGTGAGATCGCAGCTAGAATGTGCATCTCCTGTATAGTTACCTATGTATACCTGTAACTTTACCGCCTGGAGAAGGTACAAAGGAAGATTCTTAGATAGGTTCAAAACAAGTTGAGACAATCTGTAATTGATATCTGCTACAAAACATTAATGTCTTTTCTAAAACTACTTTTACATTCTACACGAAGAACTATTATTTATATTCTTATACTTAAATATGTTAAAAATAAGTTAAGACAACATATAATTGATATCTGCTACAAAACATTAATGTCTTATATAAAACTACTTCTTTATTCTACCCGAAGAACTATTAATTATATTCTTATACTTAAATATGTTAAAAACAAGTTAAGACAACATGTAATTGATATCTGCTACAAAACATCAATGTCTTATCTAAAACTACTTCTACATTCTACCCGAAGAACTATTAATTATATTCTTATACTTTAATATGTTTAAAACAAGTTAACACAAAACTTCATTGATATCTGCTACAAAACATTAATGTCTTATCTAAAACTACGAGTACTTCTACATTCTACCCGAAGAACTATTAATTATATTCTTATACTTAAATATGTTAAAAACAAGTTAAGACAACTTGTAATTGATATCTGCTACAAAATATTTTTATAAACTGCCTTGGAAACTGAAAACCGCATTACAACATTCATGTACAAGTCATTGAAAGAATAAAAAATAAATTCTTACGTTTTCTAAGTTTTAAGATCGCTGTTACAGAAATTTTGTCGAACAACTAAATGATATAATTCGTATCATATAAAAAACTGTTGTTGAACAACAAGATTTCTGTAATATGAACACGTTTTAGTCCAGAATTTCTTGCATCGATAAGCTTTCGGATTCCATCACGTAATTTATTTATTTTCTATTGCAGAAATTCTGAGACTGAGTACTGTAATATGGCGTATATTATATGAATGTATTCATCATTGCCCAGAATGCTATAATGAAGGGAAATAATTATTCGGAGTCAGTGGACAACTTCAATTTATCACAAAATAATTCATTAAATGGTATTTGGTAATGTGAACCTCACTGGGTGATTGATTATCTGTGCCGAGGCCCTCTATTCAATTTGATCATAAAACGTTATTTGGTAATGTGAACTTCACTAGTTGATTGATTACCTGTGCTGAGACTCTCTTTTTAATTTGATCATAAAACGTTATTTGGTAATGTGAACCTCACTGGGTGATTGATTATCTGTGCCGAGGCCCTATACTCAATTTGATCATAAAACGTTATATGGTAATGTGAACTTAACTAGGTGATTGATTACCTGTGCTGAGACTCTCTTTTTAATTTGATCATAAAACGTTATTTGGTAATGTGAACCTCACTGGATGATTGATTATCTGTGCCGAGGCCCTCTACTCAATTTGATCGTAAAACGTTATTTAGTAATGTGAACTTAACTAGGTAATTGATTACCTGTGCTGAGATTCTTTTTAATTTGATGATAAAACGTTATTTAGTAATGTGAGCCTAACTGGGTAACTGGCTAACTATGTTAGTTATTTTATATAAACTAACATTATCATCTCTTTTTGTTGCAGGTAAGCAAAGCAACCGTGCAAATTCAACCATTTTTTATAAATAGTGGCGTCTTTGTAAGGGTAAGTTGATTTTATTTATTTTGTAAGAAACAGTTCTTATTTATAACGTTAACTTTCTTGCATTACACTGCGCACATTTACGGATAATTTCTTCTAAGGTTCTGTGTGCGGGAAAATTAAGAGAAATCAGTCGTATTTGTCTCGGTGGTCAGTTTATTTTTATGAATTTTATCTAAGCTAGTCCAGTCCAATATTCAGAATTTTAAGTAATAAGAAATAAAATTAGTCGTCATGTATGAAGGGAGTTGAAGTTGTGGAATTTTACCGATTCATTAAGTGTAACTTTAATTTATAATATGTGCTTTAAAAAAGTTTGTTGATTTCTTTTTAATATTTTGGTAGTTTCAGGAGGAGAACCTCTACCTAATTACTTTATGAAAAACGAAGTGAAATATTGCCATAAAGTATAAATTAAATATTTACAATAGAACTTTCATTAATTTTCCTGGAACTTTGATTAACTAATTTTCGTTTGGATATTTTAAATGATTGATTGAATTTTTACAATAATAATTACTTTTGAACTTACCTATCCTAATTTTTTTAATATTAATATTATCCATTCATTTTTTTTACCCTTATGAATCTTGATTAAAATTTGAAGAGAAGTGACGAACATAATCAATGTTGATGGTAATGTTTCATAGATTTTTGAGCTAGAATTTTTTTAAATATTAAAAAAATATTTTTTAGTGGAGACCTTTATGGATTGTTCTCGTCAGTACTCAGACCACGGGCCCATTGTGCTAAATCCCATTTCACCTCATTCCTCAGGTTTAATGTGCTATTTCCCATTTAACTTCATTCCTCAGCAACTCGAAAAATGTTGTTTAGGATTGTCATTGGATACTGGATGATATGTATCCTAGTTCTACGATATGTTGTTCCCATCAGAGCACGACATGGGCACCATAGGTGAATTGGATCATTTTCATCCTCTTCACGTTTCTTGCATCTATTGGTGTTTTTCACTTTCAACAGCTGATGCATGTTGTGTCTCCTGAGGTGACAGTCTCCCATTAGTAGTCCTACCAGTTCATTCAATGTCCACATTAAGTGTTTGCCTAGCTCGTCTAGGGTCTATCTGAACTATGCGAACTCTGAACTATGCGTCCCGGAAAACACTGGTTTGAAACAGTCAACTCTTAGATCAGCAACATCATCAGCTGTAGGCAGACTGATGGAACATAAGCGCAAGCCAAATACTAAGTTTGGTGATCGCGCTTTCGGAGTATCAGGGCCGAAGGCTTGGAATAAACTCCCTCCAGAACTAAGATCCATAACAAGTCCAACAGAATTCAGGTCTCAACTAAAAACTTACCTTTTTAAGCTGTCGTACCCTTTGATTAAATATACCATTCCTAAGAGAAACTCCAGTTATATTTAATTTTTCAATTAAGTCCTAAATCTTGTATCTAAATTTCGCCAATAAACACTTAGATAATGTTAATTAAGTGTTAATCTCCAGTGACCTACCAGGTAAGTATTGTACTGTATATTTTCTCCAGAAATAGTTAAGTAATAACATAGATCACTGTAGAAATGTATTATAAGTTTGTACAGCGCCTTTGAGGTGATTTTGCACAAAAACGGCGTTATACAAGTCATCCAATTATTATTATTATTTTTATTCCTTTAATGAGTACTTTATTAATTATATTCACTCACTGGGAATTGAACCGCCAAGCATTGGTCCCAATGCTAAAGATCTAACAGCTCTTCCACAGGAAATAACAAAAGGTCAGATCATGTGATGACGATACGCAGCAAGTGTGATCCTGAAAAGATGAAATTCGCTCATTTTCTTCCTGTAAAACTGTTCAATTTCCCAACACGATGTGTAGAAACAGTTCCTACCCTTATCTCCCTAAAACTCGATGATACTTTCCCTTCCACTTCTCCAACCTATCAACCCGCACGGTGTAAAAGTAGGTCAAGTATTGGGAAAACAAATTCTATTCGCTAAACAATCCTTCAAGCCGAAAGGAAAAACAGGAAGGAACGTGAAAATGTATAAAATGGTAATAAAATTGTTATATTTATTTTGATTCACGCATTTTCTATGCCTCCTTCAAACCACAGGAAAAGAAATAATATAGATCTGAATCTACATAACTTATTAACATATTTATTGCCTGTGGTTTAAGTTCACTCTTTTTTATTAGAAGTAGTAGATATATTCACTTCAGAATGGTCCTTGTGAACGGCGCTTATTCAGATCAACAGTATGAGTTGAGTGGTTACGATCCCTTGCTACAAATCCGTAGGTCGCGGTTTCAAATCCCGGCGAACGCCCGAAAATTTTATGGCTCGTGACTTTTGGGTATGCTAGAGTGCTAATATTACAAAAATGGAATAACCTCACAGTAAATCCAAATAATTGGGGATGCCATCGTATCACTCGCTGTTGGGCCTCTTTTGCGGTACCTGCTCACATAAATTCGTTTTATTTAAAACCATCACTTGTGACTAGATCTGAATATTAAAGTACTGCTCAACCTCCCTCTATTCCAGTAAAAATACAATATTTATATTTAATAAGTAATAAATTACAGATGTCTACTAAGGAATTCACGTTACTACCCTCCATCAGTATTCTGGGCAATGAGGAGTACATATAATGGTGGTTAGTCCCAGAATTTCTTCACTAGAAAAAAATCCCGACTAGTAATCTGGTATTGGTGGAAACTTATAAATAAAACTTAAAAATAACGAAATAGAAAGATTAACATTTTTATTTATTTTATTTATTTATTCATTTTCGATAAATCGACAGTTTACATTTAATCATTTTGTACATAAGTATTATATATTACAATAAAATTAATTATGGATTTCCTCCTTGTGACTTTAACTGAGACAGCATAATATGGAATAAGTTATTTAAATAAATTATACAAAACAAAGATTATATAAAATGAAAAAATTACAAAACAATACATTTATAGCCATGGAGAGATGTTGTAGGTATAAATAAACTCATAATAGAGATATAAACAATAGAAACATTATTCACAAACCATCAGAGAAATATACTTTTATGGACCTCTTGTATTTGGTAAGTTCGGAACTTAAAATATCAACCTTGGATAATACGCTATTGTAATAATTGCATAGTATGTTCAGACAAGAATTCTGCTTGGAGTTCGTTTTGCTTTGATCAACCCTGAACAGGACACAAGAGCATGTTGAACACGCAGGTACATTGAATGGAATCTTGTTTAGCAACTCTGGGCATTGGATGTTATTGTTAACTACTTTATACAGGAATAGTGCATCCTTATGATGCATCCGTACACTCAGTGAATCAATTTTAAAGTATGAAGCTGCCTCTGCATAATTAGTAAATCTTATAAATGACTTTTAACAAAAAAACATCTGATGCAAACTCCAAATGACTTCGTACATGGGCAAAGTAGAGTTGATACGATGAAGCCTAACATTTTAGCAGCTTTGATATAAAAATGATAAAAACGTTAACAAATTTTGGTAAAAATGCCGATCTACGATCCACAAGGAATATTCGACTAACACTATATTATTACGAGTAATATATAACATTTGACCCCACTGCACTGTCCAAAGTAATACATTAACTAGGCCGCATCCTTGCGAAATAATTCAGCGGCATGGCCCGGCTTTGCCCGGTATTACTATTAGATTAGTTTGGCAAGCCGCCAAGTTATCTGACCTACGTTATGTTAGGTTAAACCTCAGCAGACGGCGGCTATGGTAACCTACAACAATGCTTGCAATGTGATCAAAAGGCTGAGCAATATTCATGCATGTTGGCATTTTGATAAGGTGAATAATATTTTATTAATTTAATAATGTGCAGCTAAATTTACTCTCGCAATTTGCACAATTTGCAAACGAAACTACCTACGTAAAGATAACAACCAAAAAATATGTATTAGACAAATGAATCTAATGTTGGTATTTCTTAGTCTTAGTTTTATAATGATAGAAATTGATTTAAAAGTCATTATTGACATATGTATCAAAACTGTAAATATTTAAAAAGACGTAGGTTTAGTCGAATAAGCTCAGTGGTCAGAGCAATTATTATCATTAATATTAATCGGCATTATTGCCTGGGTCTATGCCAGTAAAGAATACATAGACACACTGTATAAAGCTCAGAAAACCTTAATAAAAGTAATACTTAAAGTACCAATACTAACACCCACTTCACCATATTCAAAAAATGCCCAGTGTTGAAGATTCAAAAATTATATTCAAAACAAATACTTACTTTCCTTTACAAGAACCTAAACACATTTAAAACTTCACACATTTCTCGCAATGCTAGAACAAGGCATGGACACCAACTACTAATACCAAAAACCAGCACATCCTTTGGACAAAAACACTACAGATTTCTCGTTATTATTTATTGCATCTCACTATACATAAAACACTTTTTATTTCACATACAAATCAACCTCACTAGGACTAAACCTGTATCGAGGTTAACAGTTTACATTTGAGTGAAGCAAACATAAGAGTATCACAAACATAAAGTAATTCTACATACAAACATAAAATATTTCAAAATTAAAGAAAAAATAAGTATAAGATGTGTTACCAGATGGGTAATTTGACAGTATATTGTAACAATATTTGAATCATATTTAATCATTAATCATTATTCAAAAGAAGAAGCAAAGTAGATAATAAAGACAGATAGGGTTACATTCAGTTTTTAGCAAATGGGACTTAAATGAAAATTTAAATGGACTTGATGAAAAAATATTAAGACAATCGTCTGTCAATACATAAACCTTAATTTACTTTTTAAATTTAACTAAGGAATTGGTAGACTTAATATGATTTGGAAGAATATTAAACATAAGTGGTGCCTGATATAAATAATTTCTTTGACCAAAAGAAGTTTTCGTATGTACCGCCACAAAGTTCAATGTAGAGCTAATTCTAGTTGTCCGCATTTGTTGTGTTCTTTCAGCAAATTTAATATTGATAAAAAATCGACAAAGTATTTGAGTGATACATAGCTGTTTAATGCACATAACATTACATTCCTTATAAAGTAGGTTGGATGGATAACAGAAATTTTTTTGTACATCACTTTAAGGATCAATTTTTGAGTAATATTTAGTAATTCAACATTGGACTTTAGACATGATCCCTAGCATACTATGTTATAAGAAAATCGAGATTGGACTAAGGCAAAATAGACAGTTTTTAATTTTTCTTTGTCCAATAGGTGTCGAAGTTCTTTAAAAATAAATGTAAGTCTCCTGATATTCTTTGTTAAAATATCGAAATGATCATTTCATCTTAAAAATTAATCAATCTTTACACCTAGATACATGATACAATCTATACTTTCCAAGGGGTGGCAATTACAATTTAGCAGACAATTATGTATAATTAGATTATGAGTGTCAGAAGGCTGACTTTTTTATGATATACTAAATGTCACATATTTAGTTTTTATTGTATTCAAAGTTAAGATGTTATTATTCAGCCAACTCTTTACTGCTTTTACTCCTAAGTCACATTTATTAAAAGCATCTCTCCAGGTTTTACCCTCAAATATTGAAGAAGTATCGTCTGCGAAACTAACAATGTTACCTGGAATATAGCGATGTATCGAACTACAGACCAATATGTATATTGTCCGCTATTCCCAAACTATTTGAATCGTTAGTCCTAGATGTAATATGTAAACAAATTAATAATATTATTGTACCCAACCAGCATGGCTTTATCACAGGTAAATCCACCCTAAGTAACTTGATCATATACGAAAATTACATAACTGATTCTCTTGCCTTGAAGCATCAAGTGGATTCAATATATACTGATTTTTCCAAAGCATTTGACAAAGTTAGGCGACATATCCTTGTACAAAAATTAAGTATGTTGGGTATCAAGGGTAATCTGTTAAGTTGGATTGAAAGTTATCTTAGTAAAAGAGAGCTATGTGTCAAAATAAAATCTGTGGAATCTTACATTTTCGAAGCCACAAGTGGGGTCCCTCAGGGGTCTCACCTGGGACCAATTCTTTTTTTGTTATTTATTAATGATATTGTTAGCATATTTAAAGATGTAGAAGTTCTTCTTTTCGCAGATGATTTGAAAATATATAAAACAATACGCAGTTTAGACGATTGTTATACTTTGCAACTTAATTTAAATAAACTATATCGTTGGTGCATCATCAACTCTCTGTTTCTTAATATTAAAAAATGTCAGGTCATTCGTTTTTGTAAAATACGAAATCATACAATTTATGAATATTCGCTTCATAATGTAAAATTGACAGCTGTCACTCAAATCAGGGACTTGGGTGTTATATTTGATGAACAGTTAACATTCAATCCGCATATAAATGAAATCACAAATAAAGCCCTAAAAATGCTTGGGTTGATATGTAGAACCGCATGTGACTTCAAGTCACTAGAATGTTTGAACACACTGTACACATCTTTAGTAAGAAGTCAAGTAGAGTATAATTCGCCTATTTGGTCCCCGTTTTATAAAGTACATTCCAACAATATTGAAAGGGTACAACACAAATTTTTAAGATTTATTAACTTTAAACTTAATATTCCAATCCAAAATATAAATTATATCCAACTCATGCATCAACTAAATTTGATTACGCTATCAGATAGGCGAATTATCTCCGACCTTGTTCTACTAAATAAAATTATTAATTATAGAATCGACAGCCCTGAAATTCTTGCCACAATAAAATTATTTGTACCTTCCAAAAATACGAGACAAAATTCCACCTTTTTCTGTAACAATTTCAAATCTAATTATCATGCGCACATATCGTTAAATCGAATACAAAATTTTGGTAATAAATTTGGTAATGTTGTTGATATATTTAGAGATTCCGTAGCAGTGCTCAAACGAAATCTACATAAACACTTTGCTGATATGTATGACTTCTCCCCTCCATAGTAAAAAACCCATTTTTTAGCTTCTGTTTTTTCACTCTTTTCTTTTATGACTTCTTTTATGACTTTTTAACTTTAATATATATGTTTTAACTTTACAAATTAATATTGTAATTTAAATAACAATTCGAATATGATTTTAAGTACCTATAAATGCTGATTAATTTCAATCCATTTATTTTTCTAAGTAAGTAAAAAAAGAAAAAAAATTCTCCATAATGGTATTCTGTATTATTTGTAAAACATTTATGTACTACAGATATAATAACTATTTTATTTATATATGTACGTAAACTTTTCAATGTCACATAGTTAATGTAATAACACTAATAACAATGTATGTAAAAGCCCAATGGGCGTTTAAATAAATAAATAAATATCTAAATTACACAAATCATTAATGTAGATTAAAAATCAGAAACAGCATCCCTAAAGATGACAAATACCCTGAATGAAATTATTTTCTTAATGACCTCAAGGATGGAGTTAATTTTGTGTAAAAAAATATTATTGTTAACTTATAAATAGTACTAGTAATTTACCTAATGCTAAAGTGGGAGCCCTTATAATAAAAACGCTATAATTATTAATGAATTAGGGTGATGCCATACGTAGTAATGCAAAATCATGTGTTTTTGGTTTGAAAATTTTGTCGCCTAGAAATGTTTCAGATGCTTTAATTAAATACTGCGAGTAGAATATATCTTGGCCTTTGAAATAATCGAGTATTTTTTAGATAAGTCGTTTTATAAGCCCAGAAAAAAATAATGTATAAGGCCTATAAAAACTGCTTTAAAGTTCAAAATCTCCTACTTACGAACCTATTTTCGGTTATGATTTTATTGTATAATGTGACAAATTAAGTTATTTATAAAATGATCAGAATTTTTTTTTAATATTTATGCCTGAACATCCACAAAATAAAATAAAAGGCACTTTTTGGCCATGTTTTTTTTCTTGCATTAATCAAAACAGGCGGATGGTGTTAAGCGGGAATTTAAACCTTATCGCCATCTACGTAAGGTTTGTTATTGATAGCGGCTCAATTTAAAATATTACACGACTTAGTGCATCGCCATAAGCGAAAAATTTGAATTTAATAAAACACGACTCGTTTCAAATAGACCAAAAATCTAACGAAAAAAGTTGCATTTAAAGAAACACTACGAACTTTTTCATACCTACGACATGTTACATAACAGAATAAAATGTGCTTTTAATAATTTTCGAAGCATACTTTGCGATTTTTTTCCGTGTAGAGGATTTTATATAATTACCGTTTCGGCACCACAAATGAAAAGATATTATATTCAAAAACCACATATATTGAAATACGTTATAAATCGGTAGAAATTAAAAACGCGGTGGCTTAAGCATCATGTTAAATTATTCACGTTTATTGAAATTAATAAAATACTTAGTTTTTACCACTTTTATTGTTTATAAATACCAACATGTTTCATGAGCAACGCTCATTTCTTCAGGGTTTTAACAATACTAATTATAAATAATAGACATAGACAATGGTGTCAATAGAGAAATAATAGACATAGACAATGGTGTCACTAAAAAATAATAGACATAGACAATGGCAACAATGAATTACCATTGTCTATGTCTATTATTCATAATTAGTATTATTAAAACCCCGAAGAAGTGAGCATTGCTCATGAAACATGTTGGTATTTATAAACAATAAAAGTGGTAAAAACTAAGTATTTTAATTATTGAAGACAATATAAGCGATTTTTAAACGAAAATCTGAAACGGAACAATCAGAAAAGGATACGGTCACATCTAGGACTCGAACCCAGGACCCTTTCCTTGCCGGGGCACCGCTCTACCACTGAGCTAATGGGACCCTATCCCCTTCGGTCACATTTAACTGTATCATACTTCGAATAAGAACTACCAACAATGTCTTCATTTTTTCACCGCACATTATTTATTGGCAACTATCTTTATGTATGATCGCAAGATTCAACCCGAACTAAATGCAATCTAGACAGCGTCTTTTAGATAAACCTATCTTATTTTTTCTTATTAATTTCAATTAAAATGGTGCCACAAAATAAGTTTGCTGTGTTAGAAGAAGTATTCACGTATACCTCTGCTGATATATAAATATACGGTGTATTGCTTTGTTGTTCAATTTTATACAGGAAGCAATCTTTTTAGTGACATACGTCAAGCTGTTTTTGTAACATTAATGACAAGTTCGATAGATAGAAAATATCTATCATAATACGACATATAATACTACACATTCCAATGCCACCTCAAACAACAATAAAAACAAGGTCGACACCAAACAATACCCTGAACATACCGATAACATACACCACACACGGACAAAGACACTTCCAGTATTACGCTACAAAACTTTTTAATTGTATGCCCACCACTCTGAAACTACTACTAATGGGAAATACATACACAAACATTCACAAAAAACTGATCACAGCCTGGATCAAAAAACAAGATATCCATTTTATACAAAACATTATAACACCAAACAAAATCATGGATGAATGTATATGTATGTATGTATGCATGTGTTTACTTATATGGATGTATGCATGCATATGTGTGTATTTATGTATGTATACATGGGTGTATGTATATATGTGCATATTAATAAATATTTTTTTCCTTTATTTTAAATAACAATAAAAAAAAAATTTAAAATCCCAACTTACACTTATATAAGAAAATTTAACCAATACACATAAATACATGTACCATTTAATCATAACCACGTAAACACCTCAGCACAGGTTCTCCTAGTGAGGTGTTCACGAAACATATAACATTACCCACCACAGTGTCACCTACTCAAACCTACCTTACACCCAGCATAAAACACCATATTAACAACAGTTCTAAATTTATGTATTATATACAAATGTAAATATTTGGTAGACACTGTAATGTATGTATAGAAATAAATAAATAAAATAAAAAAATACGTAGGTATTATAGCTAATATCGAAACGAACACAGTTACTCACAATGACGAACCTCCTTATTATATTTTTTGAGAGTAAATGTACCACACAAGTGCCTCAACTGCTCCCGACCATCAATGGAATACGTAGACCAAAAATGTGTAGTAAAATGTGTAAATAGTAGAGGAGATGTACCGAATATGGCATACGTCCCTAATATGAGATGGTCATGTTTCTCAAAATGTATGCGAGAACAGCTTCTATAACCCAGCGTTCCCTATTCCCCACCGAACGATCTTGAACATGTCAGTACTCGTTCGGCCACAACACACGCGCCTGAGAGAGTGATCAAGTTTTTGTGCCACACCGGTATAATATTTATGTAAGTTTCACTTTATTCTTTCTCAAAAGATTTTCTCCACAAAATTGACAATCTTTCACTGATCGACCAAATTATTATTTAAATTTTATGTTTTAAAAATGTTTTGAAGTTAAATTCAAGTAGATTTTGTTCTATAAATATATTTGTTTGAATTGATCTTGTTCCAAATATGGGATTTTTGATGTCCCTAATATGGAATACTATCTCATATTAGGAACAGTGTTTCCAATATGGAATTCTAGTAGAACTAAATTTCTTTTTTGATATTCCAGGTTTATCTATTTTGGCCTACACTAACCTCAAAATGTCGAAGACAAAACAGCGGAAGACGTGGGATAAAGAAAAAATGCTTAAGGCTATGGAAGCTGTAAAGACGAAGACCATGGGTTATCAGAAAGCCGCTATTCTTTACGAGGTTCCTCGAAGCACTTTATTCAGATTATGCAAGCCGAGCGCTGAAGAAGATGCTGTTGAAGCTGCGCTGGGACGAAAGTCAGTCTTGGGACCAGTTTTAGAGGGACAGTTGCGGGATTACCTATTAGAAATGGAAAAGCGGTATTACGGACTGACAAGGAAAGATATCAAAAGACTTGCATATCAACTAGCAGTTCGCAATAATCTACAGCACCCATTTAAAAACGAAACAGCTGGGAGAAAATGGTTAAAAGGATATTTAAATCGCCACAAGGAAATTATTTCTCTTCGTAAGCCAACAGGCACATCGTTTGCTCGCGTTAAGGGATTTACTGAAAATAATGTTCGTTCATTTTTCGACCTTTTAGAGAAGGAATATGAGAAGAAATCCTTTCCCCCATACCGAATTTATAACGTCGACGAATCAGGCCTATCGGTGGTGCAGTCCAAACTTCCAAAAGTTGTAGCTATGAGGGGGAAAAAACAAGTCGGTGCCATCACCTCTGCGGAAAGAGGATCACTTATAACGATTTGTCTCAGCATGAATGCCGCCGGAGATTTCGTTCCGCCAATGATAATCTTTCCCCGGAAAAAAATGAACGCTTTACTTATGAAAGGAGCACCGGCAGGATCCATCGGAAGATATAATCCATCAGGGTGGATCCAAACAGAACTATTTACGGACTGGTTCCAGCACTTCATCGAACATACGAAACCAACTGAGGAAAATCCGATTCTGTTAATCCTTGATGGACATTATAGTCACACACGCAACATTGATCTTATAGATAAAGCTCGAGAGAATCATGTCACCATTCTGTGCATACCTCCACATTCTACCCACAAATTGCAGCCCCTCGACAAGACAGTGATGGGAGCTTTAAAGACGTATTACAGTGAAGAAATTGGCAATGGCTTCTGATGAATCAGAGGCCTTTGTCAGTCTTTGATATCGTGGAACTTTTTGGAAAAGCATACCTGAAAATACAATGTGCAGCTTTAGCCGTGAACGGTTTCAAAGCTACTGGAATTTACCCCATCAACCGGAATATCTTCAGCGAGCAGGACTTCCTAGAAAATGAGGATCAAGAAAATGATTGTCCCAACTCAATCAGTATTCCAACTAGCACGTCTCTTCCATCTGCTGATCCCAAGCCTGTCCTCGTAAGCCCAAATATAATTGCACCCTACCCAAATAAGAAAAAGACAGTTTCCACTAGAGGAAGAAAAGCAGGAAAAACTTGCATAATTTCGTCGTCTCCTTATAAAATTGAGCTGGAAGGCATGCAGAAGAAAAGGGGCATTGTGAAAAAAGGCACGGAAATATGCGATCAGCCCTCCACTAGTGGGGTCCAAGTGAAAAAAAAAGTCTTGAAGAAACCCATCAGAAGGCTACGATACGACTCTACGTCTTCTTCTGAGATGTCACATATGTCGCTGTCATCCCATTCTTCTGAAGACATTTCGACAGCAATCCAACCTCGTGATGTTGAGTCCGATGCGGTTTGTGCTTATTGTTCAGGACTATACAGCCATGATATCAGAGGCGAAGAGTGGATACAATGTATAGCCTGCCGCCATTGGTGCCACATTGAGTGTTCGGGAGCCGAAAATATTGATTTTATTTGTGATTATTGCTTGCAAAATTAACAAAATCCGTGCATCCCATAATAGGAGCACTTTTTTCGAAACCTGTTTTTTCTATTGTTTTACTTTTCGTCCAAAATGAAGACCTTTTTGAGTTCATTTTAATATTTCGTAAACATTTTAAGTTACATAACTATATTTCCAAAAAATTCAATGTGTAATACTCAATAAACGATTTAATTATAATTAATGGGATATTTTTTAGCTAAGCTATCCCATATTCGGTACTTCTCCTCTAGTATTAAAAAAAACAATTCCGTGAGAAAAAACCACAACTCAGCATTTAAACATTGCTGAATTGTTTTTACTGTGCTTGGTGACCAGATCTAAATAGTCAGGTACTTTCCTACATTCCTCTTCCCCATCCTTTCCCTCGTCTCCACCTTCAGCTTCACAATATACCCCAATTGGGGATGCCATAGTCTCACTGGCTCCAGACGGTTGGGAGTACTTGGGACTCTTGTACGGTAGATTTTTTACGTTAAAAATTTGAATTACTGAAAATATTCACAAAACGAACGTTTTCAAAATAAAGGAAACTATTTTTGAAAACGGTAAGATTATTTTCAAAATTACAGCTCTCATAACGGTTCCAAAAACTCTTCTCTGTTTCTTTGTAACAGTTATGGCAAACGTTAAGCTAGTCATTTTCTTTTGTTGTCTTATAATTTTCTTAAAATACAATATAAAATCTCCTTCAGCGAAGAGAAATCCCAGGTTTCTTCCCTGGAAAACGATGTTTTTCCTCTCATTGTTGAAATGAACGCTTGTTTATTTTGTAATGAGAAGTATTATAAGGAAAACGTTTTATATAAAATAATATCCATACATGGTGTCAGGGAACTAGTCGTGCATGTTAGAAACTGATGAATGTATCTATAGAGTTTTCCAATAAGAGGTGTTATTTTGAATATTAATTAAGGAATTAATGATTTTTATGGCCGGAATTGGATGGTATTGATCTTAACAACGTTTACTTTCAACAAGACGACGTTACGTACCACACAAGCAACGAAACCATTGATCTTTTAGGGGAAAAGTTTCCGGACCGTGTTTTCTCTCGAAGAGGTGAGCACAATTGGTCACCGAGATCTTGTGATTTAACACCTTGCGACTTCTTCCTTTGAGACCACGTGAAAGAAGAAGTCTACGCCAACAGCCCAGCGTCAATTCAAGACCTCAAAGATGGAATTCGTGAGGCTATCGAGGACATAAGGCAGCCACTTTGCGATTTGGTTATGGAAAATTTCATGAAAAGGACATGGTCCTGTAGCCGTTGTCGTGATGGTCATTTAACTGATGTTATGTTTCACTATTAACGGCATACTTTCCTCTTTATAATGAAATAAACATTCGATCATTTATATTAAAAAATGGCATTTTTCTTTGAATTTCAAAATAACACCTCTTATTGGAAAACCCATATCTCAAATAGAGAACATAGTAGAGCCAGATCTACGCTTCAACGCATTTTAAATGAAAATTTACAACTGATACTAACCCCAGTAGCTAAAGATTTTTTTTTTTCAAATTTTAACTTGGTACTCGATTTACTCAAAAAAACGAATGCTCAAAAAATTATAACTCCACGCGACTTCAAAATATGATTTAAATTAATTTAATTTAAAAATAAAAACCAACTTACTAATAATAGAAGTATTAAGATATGGATTATACGAAGGGACTATATATATTCGATGTTGCAACCTAACAGAGATTAGCTCTGTTTTTCTTCTAGATACATTTATAATATATTTATGTCTAGATACTGGTTTATAATTTTTTTCGTAATATTTTGACGTACTTCAACTTTAAAAAACTTACTTAAAAAATGAACATACTTACATTAAAAAAAAAAATGATTTATACACAAAATAATCAAATAATAATCAGAATGTGACCTTAGAACGGCGTACACCACTAAGGTCACATTCTTTTCGATTTAAAAAAAAAATTAAATTCGACAGTTTTAAACTTGAGATTCTTATACGCCGGCTTAACGTTGGTATTGTAAAGCTGGCCTTGAGCTTAACCGTACAAATATAAGTTTATCACTGTTCCGACCTTACACCCCGCGTAATAATTACACCGCGATTTTAAGTAAGAGGATTAATAAATAAATCATTTTTATTTTTTTCCAACTTTTAGGTACTTAATTATTTACATCTAACGAATATGGCTCAAAATTCACAATCGGGAAATCACAACGCAAACAGAGGAGTTTCAAATAAAAAATATTAATATTTACGTTAAGCAATTTCCCGGTACTATACTATCTTCATTCTGAACACATAAATATAGAATAACAGACGAAACGATATATGTATTTAGGTACATAACACAGAGCAGTGGAACATACATAATACAATATAACTGTGAACACACAGAATAAACCGATGTACGAATTGTACTGGTACTTTGCAATGCGCAAAAACCAAATGAGATTCACCCAATGAACAGATTCTGTCTAGAAGTGTGAACAATGATACCGAAACTGGTGACTCTGGTTAACATAAATCCTTTAGAATCCTAGGCCCAAATAAGCTCTTGAGCTTCATTCTCTGCTACATTGATTCATTGATCATCTGCTCCCTATCTGGAACCGGTGAGACTATGGCAACCCCAATTTGGGTATGTTGTGAGGATGAAAGTAGTGGGGAGGGAAAGAAGACGGGGGAGAGGAAGGTGGAAAGTACCTGGCTATTCAGATCTGGTTACCAAACACGGCTAAAGCCATTTCAAGCAATGTTTCAACGTTCACGGTTCAAAATGAGTAATGCTAATTTATTTAAAATCTTTTAAAATTATTGCTTATCTAGTTTAAAACGGGATTGCATGCCCTTGACAAATAAAACAAGATATCCTGATTACTTACTTCATACGATCGCAGTGCTATCTATTGTTTGACCGTATTTTTATCATTTTCGTTTAATTTAATGTACATTTCAATTCTGAATGTTAGTCACCAGGGCGAAACTTTAGGACGGGTTGTTTCGGAGAATTTGAACAATTCATCAAATTTCAACGTTCATTTTCAAGTTCTATGAAAGATTTTTTCAAGTTCTGTTTTTATTTCAGTTTTGTCAAGTAACTAGCCTACAATTATATAATAACAGAACTTGAATAGGACTTTCACAGAACCCGAAAACGAACGTTGAAATTTGATGAATTGTTAAAATTCTCCGAAACAACCCGTCCTTAGAGTATTTACCGATGAATGATGTACATAAATACCTACTAATCACTCAGAATTTTGAATCCGTGATCTCTTGATTATGGAGTTATACATATACCACTACAAAAACTACATACTAAATTGCCGAAAATGCACTAAAATTGGAGAATGCTTGAGCAATTTTGATCTGAATGTAAAACATGGTGTCCCACAAGGTACTGTTTTTTGGCCTTTACTCTTTCTTCATATAAATGGCCTATGTAATATTATATACCTGGTAAAATATTCTCATTTGTTTATAATACTGCAATAACAGTTCAAGGGCAACGTGGGAAGACGCAATCAATCAAGGCCAACAAATGTATTGCTATTGTCAAAGAGTGGCTAGACAGAAACCTTCTAACTTCAAATTTGGTAAAACTATTTTATTCCTTTTTATAAGGCCTAAAAATGAACTCCTAAAGCTAACCTTTATCTGAAATTTTAATATCAATTATAATTTGATAACACGTTCAACTGTGAAGTATAAACATAGATTGCCAACTGAAATGGATCAAAAATATAGAAAAAAAACTGTAAATAAATTTAGATACTTAATGTATATATATTTAAACGAATGATTAACATCGTAAATATAAAAACCATGAAACTTGTCACACAGTGCACTAGTTCATTTATCTATAATAATATTTTTTTTGGGTGGAACTTACAATAATCATATAAAACCCCTGGAAATTCCCCAAAAATCAATTATAAAGATTATGTGTAATAAAATCAAAACTTAAACTGCTGATGTGCGCTAATGCCTAATATAGTCACGGCTCCCTGAAGGCTTCCACTTTCTATTATTTCTATTATTTTTATCATTTTATTCTGTTTTGTGTTCAATTCATCTGTTTTTTGTTTTTGTTATTTTTGTTTAATTTTTGTTTTTGATCATATTTTTTGTATCTCTATATGGAATGTGTGGGACCGCACTAACCTCTCCACAAACCGGAACAAACACTTTATACTTTCCGATATTATGTCCGGGTTAAATCTTTCCCATAGGAAAAACTAAACCCTTCCACACACTTTTCCACAAATGATCATCTAGTCAATCCACATTATGCAAGTGCATTATATAAGCAAAATAAATACAAAACAATACAAGAACAACACGTCAACTTACTAGAGATCAAATGGGAAAATAATTCACCGACTCCAAATATTTTCATATCAGAGGGTTCGGCTCGGTAGAACTCCTAACGGGGCCTATAAATCCTACAGATCCCTCAAACAAAAATATTTAAAAAATCTTTCGTTATCCTACATGTATTTAAAATGACTGATTTTTGCATTTTTAAATATACATTTTATGATAGATCTAATACGTACAGTAGCCGAAATAACAAATGGTAATATTTTTATAGTCTGAGAATGCCAAATTCTTTTTATCTCATTTCCTAAATCTGTGTATTTTCTTATTTTTTCATTTACAGATTTATGAATATTACAGGAATTTGGAAAAGCGACATCAATGATATAAGTTATTTATTTTAATTTTGTCATGTAAAACTATATTATGTCTATTTTTATTATTACCCCCTAGCAAAAGATTTTTTTCAAATTTGGCCTTAACCCTTAGGATATGACCAACTACAATAGCAGTTCAGTGAAATCATGACTACCTTCACTGCACTGCAATATTTATTTATTACACGACCTAGTGGGCTTTTATTTAAAAAAATACAAGCATTTTGTATCAGAGTAAACACTTAAAAATTAATACAATAAAGAAGAATGTAAACATAATGGCAAAAATGAATCCTCACGCATATAATTGAAGTTAAAAGATTCAACAAAACAAACTAGTAGAAGCGGAGAAGTTATATGGGTACATGGGTCTATTCGTGTCTAGAAGAATAAAAGTGATAGAATATACAACATTTATACTGATTAGTTTTCAAATGAAATATATCACCCAGATCAGAATATTTGTTTCCGAGATTGTGAAGTCTCGGAATCGGAGAATTTTGGTAAGCTAGTGTCCTGGTGTTATTGAAGTAAAAAGGTAAGAAATGTCGGCATGATTTTTTGGGAACATGGATATTGATATATTGAAATAATTCGGGACAGTCAATTTTAAAATGTAGTATTCATTGTAACAGTATTAAATCTGTGCTTATTCTTTTTTCTTTCAATAGAGACATTTTATCCAAGAGGTAATTGTAATTTATGTTTTGTATAGGAATATGCAATTTATAAACCTTAGAAACTTCCGTTGAACCTTTTCAATGTTATCTGAATGAATATTGAAAAATGGAGACCATAACGTAGAGTAATACTCAAGTTGGCATCTGACAAGGGTTTTATAAAACATAATAAATGTTCCTAAATTATTGAAATCTTTTGCAGCTCTCAAAACAAAGCCATGAGTCCTTGCAGTGTAGAGAATATGTAGTGTATAGAGCTATGTTTTATAAGTTTTCAACGCATTTCAATATTGTTCATGAAAACCCCTAAGTAAAACGTTGACATTGTATGTAGATGCCTGTCAATTATTTCAAATATAATTTTCTATATTATATTTGGCTTTGAGATATTCAAAAAATATTAGCCGTCTTCTAAGGGTTAAAAAATTCAACATTGGACTTGATTTACTCGAAAACGAAAGCTCAATGTAGATTCACCAGTTTCCCGTTTGTACTACAAGCTCACAGACACCATGTATCAAATAGAATACAAAGATAGGTAGGTACCCTGATATAAACGCAAATAGTAATTGTTTTACTTTCGACGAATATTCCCTGTATATTTATGACAATCAGCATATCAAATATTTGAATAAATCTAATATTTGAATAAATCAAATATATTTTCATAAGTAAACAAAATCTCATAGCACGTGAATAAATTATGTCAAATGTTACTCGGCAATATCGCACCTGATCTATAACAGTGTCATAAGTATAAAATATATAAAAATGTATTATTATTTGTTTTTATTAAAACTTCTTTATAACCTTATTAAACTTAATTATATTTTGAAGTAAATGCGTCGCTATTAGCCATAAATCTATATTCATAAGTTGCAATGTTCAATATTATACAGAGCCAAGGTTTTTGTTTCTGACGTACGTACCGCTGGCTCGGCAGTAAGCGTTCAAAAAGAAAAAGAAGATGGTTTGAAAGGGAGATATTTAAATACGAATGTTAAACGAAAAATTTTAATAAAGCATGACTCATTTAAAATAGAGCAAAAATCTTTCGATAAATGAAAAGTTGCATTTAAAGATACTTAGATGTGTAATGTAATCTACACATTTTACCTGATTATGGATACTGTAATGCTGTGCGAAACGTTGGATAAGGGCGAAAGGAATAACACTCGAATAACAAATATAAAAACAAAACGTGTTTTTAATAATTTTCGGAGCATACTTCGCAATTTTTTTTCTATCTAGGGAATTTAATATAGTTACCGTCTCGGCTCTATAAATGTATAGACTCACATTATTGGCACACTTACCTCCAGATTCCAATCTTTAATACCCTTTACCTTCCCAGAACTTCCTATCCTTAAAGCATCCCAAAGAAAATTGTTTTTCTCGGGGCTTTTTGTGCGGAGTTCATTTTATTGAGTTATGTCACTGTTACTTCATTTGAGCGATGTGTTTGATATCATTTTGATTAAACAGTTACTGGCACGTTTGATTCATCGCAATATTCCGAGTTGATTCAGAAATCATTCTTTTTTAACATCTATCAAAGTTTTTTTTCCGTTTCATTAAAAAAAACGTTACAGTCAGCTGACGAATACGAGGAATTATACGAACAAAGAAAGAACAAAGCATTTCCTTGCGTATACATACCTACGTTTTGTTGTTTGGGAATCTGCTAACAGACTGATAGGGGGCTGAAAAAATGTTCTATTGGATGTGAGGGTGTAAGAATACCCCTTGTTCGAGTAGGTAAACAGGGCACGTGATATTGACACATTTGCTGGAGACATCGTTGATAACGTAGAGGCTTCATGGGTTCACGTTTCATTCAGATACGTCGTTTTCTTTTACACTGTTCTGAATGGGTTCTTATCAATACAAGTGACATTTCGTGGCCTATATCATTGGCAGTTCAATCAGTGATTAAAAGAAGGAAAAAAAAAATTCCCTCGGGTGCGTCGAACAATCTTATGTTGGTCTATTCGATGTAATACATACTGTTCGAATTTGCTCCGAGTTTCAAACCAATTATAATTTATATAAAGTAACTGATTTAGAATACAGATAGCGCTAGTTTACACCTTCTTTAAAGGCAGCCGAATTATGTTATTTAAGTCCCAATTTTGACTAGGGAACTCACTTCTCTTCGATAGTTTCTAGCTAAAGGAACCCAAAGTGACAATTATATTTCGCTCTCCGTTGGTGGATTGATTTCCACAGAGTGTCGGTAGTAATATAAGCTTTGGAAAAAGCAACAATAAAATCGGTGTAATTTCAACTTCCGCAAAGTGTTTTATTTAAAGAGGAATCTACCCTTTTGTTCTTAAGCCTAATTTAAACATCCGTCTCGAAGGACCACATGCTTTTCCTTGAAACTAAAGGAAGCTCATCACATGAATTCACCAGAGATTAGCGACCTAGCAACAAAATACAAAACGGGGATTCATGAAAACGTCTTTTGCCAAAGATATTATGTACGAGGTAACAAAAGAAAGTTTTACATGTGACAATTACAACTTATACAAGAAACTGTTCATTTTATATATATAAAAGTGACTTCAGTAATTATCTTATTTTAATCACTGCGTAAAACAAGACAACCACTAGAATGTTCCGTGCGAACTATTTGTTAGATCAGAAAGTTTCCCGTAGTCGCTGATATTTATAATGCATACATGGGATTCTTTTCGGACTCGCTCTTGGGCGGTATAATTCGAACGAGTGAATTTTTTAACGTTAAATTTAAAAAAATTAACTGTGCGCTGTTTGAAGTGTGTTAAAATTACAATACAAATTTCATACAAAGATGAGCGCGCTTTCGGAGTGTCAGAAATGAACTGCCATGTGATTAAAGAATAATCACAGACTCGACAGAATTAAGAGCTAAACATAAAACATACCTTTTTAGACAGTCATATCCACAAAGGTTCACATATAAAGTCAGCAACATTGTAAATAACTAAATGCGTAAAAATTTAAACAATTAAGGATTTGTCAGCTTTTAAGGTCATTTTCAAAGAAGAAATTTAACCAAAAATTATATCTCAAAACATAAAAAATGACTGCTGCCTAAACTAGTAGCTAAAAGAGATTTTTTTAAATGCGCAAAACCAGTTAAACTAGAAATTGAAAAATGAATAACACCAATTTTTATTCCGTATCAATTCGGGAGGGAAAAAAATACGTATTTTCAAATAAACACGCGGTTCGAAAAGGTTAAATATCCACCTACAAATAATCCATAAATATTTCATCTTACGTTTTTTATTTCAAATAAAAAATGTCAAGAAATTTAGCATCAAAGAGATTTATTTTCTTCAAGCTGATAGATACCAGAATATTGATTATTCCGATTTGACAGCTCACAGTAAAAACTATGATCATACGAACTCTGACGGGACAAAAAGGTAGTAACCGGAACGTGACAATCAAATTTACAGACAGGTGAAATGCCGATATGGTCGAGTTAAAAAAAAGACTAAACCAGGGTTAAGCCATGTTAAACATGTTTTTTGTTTACCTTGCAACAGCAACATGGTAATATAATCACTATGAAATTCCACAGCTTGCATTGGCCGCATCTGCCTTCCCCTGTGAAGACCGCGGTCTGCAGTAAATAGTCCGTTTCAATATTTATGAGCAATCTGAAACTTTAACGACCCCGGCCTCGGTTTAATAACCCTGGCTCTGTTGGCTCTAGGGACATTAATCACACGTATAATATGGATTTACAACGCGATACGTGACGATACATTATAGGTTTTTGACGGTGGCTGAGAAAACGCATAATAAATCGTCTAATCCACTGAATAGAGAATTCCTAGAAGTACCTATGATATGTACATATTGAAAATACTAATTTCATTGATGTGTCTTTGTGTCTGTAACTCCGGTTCAATGAACCCTGGGATCTGCTTTGATTTTCAAGATTGGAATTGATTGTGAGAGTAAAAATTCAAGACACTTTTGAAAAGTGATAAACGGAGTAAAATAAGTATTACTAATCTCATAAAATTATTGTTGATCGCGTTAAAAACGGGATTGCAGACCGTTTCCTGATAAACTTTTAGTAAATTCCTTCGTACGTTGCCTTCATAATATATAATGACGTAATGCGATAAAAATAGATTTCCAAGGACACGTGTTCCGACATCATTTATCAGGAAATCTATTGATTCATTAATTTTTAATTTAGCTAAGGCCTGCAATCCCGTTTTAACTGGATTGCGAATGCCTGATACTTTTCAACATCACTCCACCATCTTTAAAATTCAAAATTACGTTAGGCTAGCAATTATTTTGCGTTCCAAAAGTCCATTCGCTCCCAAAATAAACAATATTAATTATTATTTGGAATCGGATCTCAAGCCATTAAAACATTATTGTATTCGAAATGGGAACAGAAATTTATTATTATTAAAACATAACGACTTCCAGGAAAATGGCGGACTGAAATAATAATTTCACCTTTGTGCGGTTAGACCACTGGTAGAATTGTGTTTCTACATGCCCCAAGTATTATAGGTCGATCAATATTTAGGATTGATGCGTCAAACACACACATGTGTGTTTTACACGATATTATTTTTCATACAGATACCCATATGGAAACTATATTGGGTACCATATGACAAATCTTTGCCTTATATCCAAATTGATAGACTAACTCATTAAGGCGAAGCTTAATGCTAAGTCACTATTTTGATTAATCTTTATAACGAATTGGTTTACATTATGAATACCAAAAAATATGCTTTAGATAAATTGAAGGTTTTTCTAACGTTTCGCTTGAGTAGAATACAAATAAAAAATAAATTACTCAGTAAAAAATATAAATGTAAACTACTATAAAAAATATTTTTTCAATAGAAATGTATGAACGCATAAAGGAAACAACTTAAAAAAATACAGCATTATAGCTAAGATTATCTGTGACAGTTTCATTTGATTAACTTTTTTGCTTTCTTATAAAATTATTTAGAAAATAAATAAAAACCAGTTTTGTGCTTGAAATCGAACGTTTCTAGACTCCGTTTGTCAAGCGACTTTAATGCCTATTACCTACAATATAAGGTATACCAAGAATACGCACATTTTTGGCTTGTAGCTTCCTCTTAAGAAACAAACTAAATTGCGCAGAGCGCGAAGGGGCGTGACCGTCTCTATTTCTGTAATTTGTCAATAAATTAATTTCGCATTGTAATATTACCATTTAGTCCTCGAAAATAAAATCTGATTACGAATTACTAGTCCTTCTTTGATGGCTGCGTAAAAAAATTAACTACAAATCCCAAATCGGATAAACAAAAGTTCGGGTTGGTTTCTAAAACTGAATATTTTCTTACACTATTTAGTTAGAAACTTTTACAGATGTGTTATAATCAATTTAATTGGTTTGTCTTAAGACCTAGGAGTCAAAATGTCTCATGTAAATTGGCGACAGCACTTTTCTTTCAAATCGGTATAGTTCACACTTCTAGGGGGTATCCCTTCACTGGGTTATAAATTAAAGGCAATACTTTAAAAGCTATCCAATTAAAACATGGATTTCAAAAGATGAATCGAATAGTATCTAATTAGTTAATAATATTTATTAGATTTTAGGAAAAAATACGAAATAGAAGACACAGAAAAATAAAAATGTAATCAACTGGTAATCGAACTGGGACAACGCCTCTAACAACTTGGCGATTAGGACCTAATGACATCTCATATTTCAAATACAGAATTAACAATATTGTTGTCACAACTAATTTTTGCCATATTTGTGGATGGTTATATTTTTGAATGATTGCAAAGTTTTAAAGAGTTTATTGTACCCTAGATAATGTCATGTAACAGTATCGTATTAATATGGGAAATTTTTTTCTAAAAGTCTAAATGAATATTCATTATTTTTGGAAAAACTTTTGAAGGTTATAATGGCTGGGTGGTTAGAGGCGTTGTACCGGTTAGAAAAAGATCCTGGGTTCGATTCCCAGTCGAGTCCGTTACCTTTTTCTGTTTCATATTTCTTTTAGATATATTAATATTATTTTCATGTTCAAAAGTGGTTCAAAAAATTGAATCCAATAAAATTGTATATTTATTTGCTTTGTAATAAATAATATATATATATTTTAAATTTCTTTCAAAATTGTGATCAATAGTCTAACAAGTTTCAGGTATTTGGGGTCAGTTGGGACTCACTGATATGTGATATCCACATAGTAAATACATACATAAAAGTTCACCAAATAAGTGGCAGTTTTTTCCCCAGTAATAAAAATCCAAAGCAATAAATAATAATTGATATAAAGCTTGCGTTTTGCAATCTGTATTCGTGTTGAGTTCGTTATCATTTTCATATGGAAAAATAATTCCTGCGAGCATATTCTGAATACGATAAACAAAAATGGTTAATTTAAAGGTCGCTGACTTTATTTGACCTCGAGGTATATTTTTGGTATGATACAATAGCATTATTTTTGCTAAAAATTAACTTCAATAATTCACACAAATCTGTACCAAGAAATAGATATGTGTTATTAAGTATTATCGTGATAAATTTTTGTATTATTATGCTACGTTGCGTTTCATCCTTCTTTAGAAAACGTTTCGGACAGCCTTACAGTGTCCATCTTCAGGGCAGGTGTGTAGTAGATTGTGGTGAAGTCTGTGTTTAAGTACGTAGAAGTGATATCTCTTAGGACGGGTTGTTCCACATAATTTTAATAGTTTATCAAAATTCAAAGATTTTGATCATGTTCTGTTATAATATCATTATGTGCCATTTGATTCACATTACTGTAATAATAACAGAACATGACTAGAACTTTCACAGAACTTGAATTTTGTCTTTTAAATTTGAGGAATTTTTAATTATGTGAAATAACCCAACCTTAGTGCCGGTACTTCAGAATTTTTTTTTGTTAAATTTATGTGGTTTGGAACCGATATGAATAAAATACGCTGTAAACTTCCTAACAATATTATATTATCATTCACAATTATTGCTGTCCCTCTTCCGCTATTGACAATAAGTGGGCGTAAACAAATGCAAAGGTGGAAGCGTGTACCGATGCATAAATATATTAAGGCGATGCACTACGTCGTGTCATACTTTGAATCCCGCCGCTATCAATAACACACCTTACGTAGATGGCGATAAGGCTTAAATTCCCGCTTAACACCATCCATCTGTTTTGATTTATGCAAGAAAAAAACATGGCCAAAAAATGCATTTTATTTTATTTTGTGGATGTTCAGGCACAAATATGGAAATTTTTTCGATCATTTTATAAATAACTTAAATTTCCACATTATACAATAAAACCATAACCAAAAATGGGTTCGTAAGTAGGAGATTTTGAACTTTAAAGCAGTTTTCATAAGCCTTAAATAATATTTTTTTCTGGGCTTATAAAAAGACCTATCTAAAGAATACATGATTATTTCAAAGGCCAAGATGTATTCTACTCGCAGTATTTAATTAAAGCATCTGAAAAATTTCTAGGCGACAAAATTTTCAAACCAAAAACACATGATTTTGCATTACTACGTATTGCATCGCCTTAAATGCTAACCTTGTTTATCGGAGCAATTCTCGCTGCGTTACCTATACTTTTACGTGTTCTGTTTTTTGTAGAGTATGAAAAATAAATTTATAAATATCACCTCCAGAATATTCTTTGTTTGCTTTAATCGTACTTGCATAATTGTACACGCTATTATTTAATCGTTTAGTAAATCTGTCGGCCTGTGCAACAGATAATACTAACTCTATCGCTATAACGACTTGCGTGTCTATTAACAGTAAACGCGGGTTGGTTAATTCATATTTTAATATGATATCTACGCACTAGATTTCATTGGGAAAGTTTTAAATGTATTTTTAAAATAATTGAAGTATTTTCTACATTGTGTTTTTTGTTAAAACGATTGAGATATTGTATTAAAACAGCCACTTTCACAAAACAAATTGAGCAAAAACTTGTTAGGTTTTAAACTTACCAATTTAATAAATCTTCATATTCCGTCTAGATCAACCCGACAATCTGATTTATTTTATCTACCCTCTTGTAGAACAAACATTCCAAAAAATTCCCTAATTCCTCGTATATGTGCACAATATAATACAAAATTTTACAGCATTGACATTTTTGGTAATAACCTAAAGAAATATCGATATGAAGTAATGCGTACGATCGATTATTAATATGAGAGTGTGGAATGTATCGGTAGCATCTCCTATCCTCTTCCTATTTTCCCCTTCCTATTCCTTTCCTAACACCAAATTAATTTTAAGATACTAAAACTTCATTTTTAATGCACTTTAACATAAGAAACTTCTGTGGCTTGACTTCAGTTAACTTGTATATTTATATCTATAATTGTATATTATATAAAAGCTCTTTGTTTCTTACAAAATAAATAAAGTATGCAATAACCGCAAAACTAAGCCAAAATTCTATCTACATAAATAAAAATATAAACGTACGTTATTGCTTTGAAATTTTGACCAAACGTTGTTGATGTTACATGTGACAGGTAAAGGCATGCTTTTTTTTAAACAGCGCCATATGTTGGATGTTAAAGCAACACGCGCAATTGTGTTTCTCTATCTTCAAAGACAGACCGAGCCACAAAAACGAGTGGCTGGATATAGCTTTTTCATAATAGAATCGTTGCTTGAAATGGCTTTAGGTGTTTGGTGACCAGATCTAAATAGCCAGGTACTTCTCAAATTTCCTCTTTCTCATCTCCTTCCTCTCCCCCACTACCATCAGCCTCACAAAATATCCCAATGCCATAGTTTCACTGGTTCCAGACAGTTGGAAGCGGTTGGGACTCTTGTGGGCTACCTACTCACGTAAAAATTGAACCTTAGTTGTATCGATTGGTATGAAGTACACATAATATAACTCGAATCAACATTAGGTACAATTCAATCTAGTTTTTGAAATTGATGTGATATTACAAGACTTTCCTAGGAATTTTATTGATCGATGTAATGTGTGCTCTGGGTATCGATTCTCCAATCCATGCCACTCGCAATCGCCGTCTAAAGTACATACATTGGTCGATATTCTTATTCTTGAATCTTGTCAAAGGTACATAAAAACGGTGACCGGATAACTCTTCAAAATAATAATTCATCACATCTTTAAAAAGTTATTTATTTATCTATTTATTTATTTATTTCACGCCTATTAAGGCATTTACATACATATATATAAAAAAATATTTACGAAATTATACATGAAAATATTGCAGGAAACGACTATTTAAAACAATTGCAGAAAAATAAATATAAAGTCAAAATATCACTGAACTTAATCTACACAGCATGCAGGCACAAAACATAAAAAACCAAAATATTTTTTTCTGTTTCAGTTGAAAAATTATTATGTGTTAGTCAAATCAAATTAAATACCTTTATTAAAATATTCCACTACTTGATGAAAAAAACTTCAATAGGGTATGCTTATATATTGAAATTGATGTACTAAATATATCAACAACATCGTAGTATTTGTTTCCGAGCTGTTGAATCCGTCACATAGGAGTGGATATTGGGACGTTAACATAAAATTGCTACAATAGGTACTGTCTTGTAACCGACCTGCTTGGAGTATGAAAAGAGATTACATATAATAATACAGGGGTATCAAAAATTGAATTAATAATTTTATTCAAACAGGTTAAATCGGAAATAATTCTGCGATAATGCTAATTTTTAAAAAATTAATGAACAAAGTACGTTATCGTAATTTAGGTTTCCTCTAGGAATGCACATTTTAAAATTTACATATATTAAAAATTTATTTTGGATTCTTTCAATCGCATGTGAATGAACCTCATAATTTGGGGACCAAACCGTGAAATTGTATTCTACATGACTCCTTACTAGTGACATATATAATGTTTTTACAGTATTGACATTATTGAAATCACTAGATACCCTTAAAATAAATCCCAACATTTTCAAAGCTTTATTGGTTATTATTTCAATATGCTTGATAAAGTTAAGTTTCGTGTCAAACCAAATGCCTAAGTCATTAATTTCCGAGACAGATACTAACGACATATTGTTAATGGAATAATAAAAAAAATATTGGATTCTTTATACGATGAAACCTCATAATTTGGCATTTGCTTAGTTATATAAAGTCATGGAAAGTGATGAAATAAAAACTTTATTAACTGGGTTAACTAGGTTAGGTTTGGTTTAAATATTTTTTTTCATCGTTTCTTATGACTTTATATCACTTTTTAAAAGTGTGTTTTGTCACTGTGTTGAGTTATCATGGAACCCATAATAACATATATGCCAAACGTCAAAAGTCGTTCCACTCGAACGTGTGGGTCGAACCACTCGTTTTTCGAGTGGAATGACTTCGTCGAGAATTGAGGCCCTTGTCGATTGGTTCGGCAAATAGAGGTTCTTGTAGAAAAGGTTTTCTCGCTGAGTTTTATTATGTCTGTGGAGTGCAAAATGTATTTTACTTTATGTAAATACATACCTCAATTTTTAACCCTTCGGGTATTTTTGTGCCTTTTAGTACACAGTACGTCGATGGCAGTAAAGTATTATTGTGCCCTTTACTGCACAAACGACGGACTCATAAAAGTCGTGCTATCTCCCTTTATATTACTGTGGGATATGTGATTTAAGCAATATTAAAAAAGAGGGAACACCACGCTTTTTATTTGCATTTATAAAAATACCATAAACACTTCAAAATAATTGTAATATATTGCATATTTTATGAATTTTTAATCAGATAAGCTCCATTTGTAATATTAAAAGTCGAAGGAATCTTTAATCTGCTTTCAAAAATAATAATTCATTTTGGGATACATTCGGGAAGCGAATATATTTGAAAATTAATTTCAAGCGTCGCACAGAGAAAAACTTCTTATATTTAATATTGCTTATTATAAGTTATTAAGAATCGCTTCAAATTTTTTGTAACCCGTGTAAAAACAGGATTACTGGCCTGGGAAACGATAGGTTTCCTAATAAACGTTCAGTAAAACAAGAATGTGTTATCGCGATGTAAAAATCCAAATATATTCGCATTTCATCATTGTATAAGGCAAATGCAGGTACATCAACACGTTTTCCGATATATTAGGAATTTGCTAAACCTTTATCAGGAAACGTCCTGCAATCCCGTTTCTAACCGGATTACCAATATTTTGAAGAGATTTAAATAATTAGCCTCCATGGTCGAGTTGTAAGGCTCTCGACTAGTAATCCATAAGACGCGGGTCCTAATCCCGGCGTGCGCAAGTAAATTTTATTTGATGAATTTTACAATTTATTGATTTAAAATAATATAATACATTTTATAGTTATGGAAGATACTCTCAGTATCGTCATGGTGTTGGACCACCATTCGGAAATGAGACGTTGCTTGAAATGGCTTAAACCGTGTTTGGTGACCAGATCTTATTAGCCAAGTACTCCCCCACCTTCCTCTCCCCCATCTCCTTCATTCCCCACTTCATTCAGCATCACAACATACCCTAATTGGGGATTCCAAATTCTCACTGGCTCCAGAAAGTTGAGATCAGCTGGAACTCTTGTGCGAAATGCACATTAATAAAAAATTATAATTTTTCTCCATGTAATATAATGAATCATGCAGGTCATTTTAGGTGACTTGACGACAAAATCTCAAAATACTTGAGGGGTTAAAAAACTCTGTTTGCTTCAACTTGTCTATTGTCGCCACAAACCAAATATTTGAAAATAATGTGACAAAATGTGTATACATTATGTACGTCTAATAAAGCGAAGACAAATTGTTTAGAATATTTAAGACATTTTAGGTCAACGAAATTTTTCTTATCCCGAAACTTTATTTCCATCATGAGCTATGAAATTTCGAAATCGAGTTATTTTTTTTAAATAATGCAAGATCACAAAAGTTTATTATTTTACAAAAGTTTTAAAACATCATTAAAATTATTGTGTGCTGAAATAAATTTATTTTCCAATGGTGGCTTAAATTTAATTATTGTATGTACATTTTTCTTTCACGAAAGGAAAATATGGATGACTAGCGGATGTTCGTGAAATATCGTGGGATATTATTATTAATATTTAATTTTAAAAAAGAAAATTAAAATATTAATTTAAAGGTACTTACTGTACTGTACTGTTCTTTTACCTACTGTACCAACTGTACTGTACTGATACCTACTGTACCAACTTTATAGTACTGTACTGATACCTACTGTACCTACTGTACTGTACTGATACCTACTGTACCTAATATACTGTACTGATACCTACTGTACTGTACTGTACTGATATCTACTGTATTTTACTGATACCCACTGTACTGTACTGATAACTACTGTACCTATCGTACTGTACTGTACTGATACCTAATGTACCTAATGTACTGTACTGTACTGTACTGTACTGTACTTTTACCTACTGTACCAACTGTACTGTACTGATACCTATTGTACCAACTTTATTGTACTGTACTGATACCTACTGTACTGTACTGATACCCACTGTACTGTACTGATAACTACTGTACCTATCGTACTGTACTGTACTGATACCTAATGTACCTAATGTACTGTACTGTACTGTTCTTTTACCTACTGTACCAACTGTACTTTACTGATACCTACTGTAACAACTTTATTGTACTGTACTGATACCTACTGTACTGTACTGTACTGATATCTACTCTACCTACTGTACTGTACTGTACTGAACTTATACCTAATATATCGCTTGTCTGAATTATTTTTTTACTAATTATTATTTAGAATTATGAAATTTACGCTTATATTCAAAGTAAATTACAATTAATTAAACGTGCATAATTTTACGCAGACAACCGAAATTAGTGTGTTTGATTATGAACATAATATTTAAAATAATATTAAAATTCATGCACGAAACCTGCGAAAAATGGTTGATATTATACGAATAGGTCGAATTCCTAATTTAATTTATTTATAATCACACTTTTCTTATTGGATTTACATTATTCGAAGACTTAAATCCTTGTACCTTTGTACTGCCCAACATAAAATAAGTTTTTCTTTCCTAAACACGTTCATTAAAGGACATTCATATATATTATTAAAATAAATACCGGAATTAATAATGCCGTTTCCAATTACATGTGTTCCAATAATGCCCTCTGTATGTCAACTGTATGTAATTTTTTCTAATAAAGAATAAACAGTGTTAATCTTAAGTGACCTACCTGGTATGTATAGTTCTGTTAATTATCTGCTTTATAAAATATTAATTTATTTATTATTATAACATAAATAAAAAAACATTTAAATACAATTATCATTATAATTATATTGTGAATACGCTAAATCACTATTTTGATTAATCTTTATAACAAATTGGTGTACATTATGAATACAAAAAAATATGCTTTAGATAAATTGAAGGTTTTTCTAACGTTTTGCTTGAGTAGAATTCAAATAAAAAAATAAATTACTCATTAAAAAATATAAATGTAAACTACTAAAAAAAAATTTTTCAATAGAAATCTATGAACGCGTAAAGGAAACAACTTTTGAATATACAATATTTTAGCTAAGATTATCTGTGACAATTTTACTTGATTACCTTTTTTGCTTTCTTATAAAATTATTTAGAAAATAAATAAAAACCAGTTTTGTGCTTGAAATCGAACGTTTTTAGACTCAGTTTGTCAAGCGATTTGAATGCCTATTACCTACAATATAAGGGATACAGAGAATATACACATTTTTGGCTTGTGGCTTCCTCTTAAGTTGCAATCGTACGCATAGATTATGATAACTCGTTATTTACATTTTGGTTATAAAAGCGATATACATTAATTCATTTCTAAGTCGAAAATTATCTCCATGACAGATTTGAACACGAAGAACCTTCCCCGTACTGTGCTAAAAATATCTACGCGTTCCGGTGCTGTGTAGTCAATACACATCTAAAAATAAGCGATTTATTTTGGGAAAAATATGAATATTCATAGCTTATAGCTTATATTTATAATATTTTATATCAAAAGTGATAATTATTGTAATTTAATTGCTGAAAACATGAAAAAACCATCGGCAGATTCTAAAAAAACGTGCGAGAAGTCCTTATCTAACGACGGCCCGCGACCGACTGGCTGCCGGCTGGCACGACAGGCACTGGATGGGCGCTGGACGCACACACAGCTATGCGGTCATAGGTATCGATGGCCTAAATAGAACTGCGGACGTGTGGATTTCTCATGTTCCCGCATGGCGAACTAAAGCGGGACATCAATAGCGTGTCATTTCCGCGCACACTCATCGCGTAGCAGTGTCACACGGTTGATTGTGTTGGTGTACCTATTTGTTTCCGATTTTTAACAAAAATCTCTGATTTTTAATTGAATTTGAAAACTATTTAAAATATTATTTTTAGTTCAGTGCATAAATAAATAACGGAGGAATACGTAAAATCTGAACCCAGAATTTATTATATTTATAGAGTTATTAAAGTAAATACACGCGACAGATAAGGAAAGGTTAGTGTTGTGTAATTAATAATAATACATGGACATTCTAAAGCAAAAACACGTTTATTAGTATTGTACGTTTAGTTTTGTATTATTGATCGATGAACCGGTTGCGGTGATTGCAATCTGTTAGCTATAAGTTGCTATAATATTCAATTATTATATTGAAGAAGTAATTATAGTTTGTTTAGTCTATAGTTAGTAATACGTTGTTTTGTAGGAATATCTTATTTGTTTGTAACGCGCCCGTGAGGTGTCTTTTCAACGCTACATAAATTATCCAAGAATGTATCAGAATGTTGCCATTTTTTTAAAATGCCTTATTTGACCTGAAAAAAACAACAATCCGTTATTTTAAAATATTCCAAGCTTTAAAAGCATTCCGAAGACTTATTTAGATTCAATCCCTCGCTCTGTTTAGCCTTATTCTTCTCGGTTCTACCTCCATACTATAGTTTCTTATCTGAACACCTCTGGTCCCATACAATTGCCTCTATCGCATAAATCCTTCCACGCTTTTATTTTTCTCTCCTACAATGCGCTTTATTCTAAGGTAAAAGAGGCATAACTTAACGTTATCAGTTGAAACAAACCTTTAATCCAAGATGCTGTAGCTAGAATCTTCTAGAAATTAAAAATAAAAACAAATAGTACATAATTAAAAATAGTGGTAAACAGTTAACAAGGTTCTCATTATAATACTGGTAGAACAAGGACCCACCTGAAGCCTGTGCTATAAAGATTGCTATGCGTTTGGTAAGATAGTAGAATCAATCAATTTGGGAGGTAGATTTATTGGATAACCAAAACCTCTACCATAGATCACCTCAAGTGCTTCGCCACATGTGGTGATCTAGCAGAGGTATCCGGGTCCATTGGGTGAGGTATGTTCATCATGCGCCTGCCCGACAGCTGCGTAGCATGCCAGATCGGGAGACATTAGTTTGGGGAGAAATTCATACATTCAGATATATATTAATATTTCCTTCATTCCTGGACACACTGAACGCTAAATTCCTACCCAACCCTCATACCTATTACTTTCCCAGAACTGCATCTCCTTCCTTTCCCTAAAAAGACCCTCCACACAACATCCCAAAAGGGAAATTATTTTCTTCAGGGCCTCCTGTGTGAGGTTAATGTAAAAAAGTCAACTTCTTCACAGCTCAAGAGTTTTTTAGCAGTTAAGCACAACTGCAGTGTCTGCGAGCCCTGTACACTGTACCTACGCCCAGCTTCTGAGAGGTTTACTTGACTCTGGCTTCGATGAATAAAAATCTCCTTCGTCAATGATTCCTCTACGAATAACTTTACAATTATTAATTCTGTCATATGAAACCTTGTTGTTACAAGGGTGTGAAATAATGCAATTTGAAACGAGGTTTTGACTCCGAATAGTGGTCTTTCACAAGCGTGTTAACATTCAGATATATAAAAAGAGTCAATATTCCTTGCTAAATCAGTACAAAATATTGTTCTAGTATATTGTGGCGGCTGTCGACGTCGCCCGAATACTTTCGACCAAAAATGAACTCAACGAAAGGGAGTCCTAACTCACGTCCTGGAGCACTTTCAAGTGCTCCTTGAGCTTTTTAATATTAAAACCCTATTTACCGATGGAAGGTCATACAATAGCTTTCCATTTATTTTCCAGTACGAATTGTACAATATCTCAGCGTCGTACATGTCGGCATTTTGAATTTATCACCGGAGACATGTGCCCAGCGAGCTCTTGTAACCCGTGATATCACACAGCGGATAACTAACCGATGTTTGTGGCCCATACTTTGAACACCAATGTTAGCACTATCCATATTCCTCAAATTGAAAATCTATCTACGTGTGGCGGTCTGTACTTCGATTGTAAGTTAGTTAAATGAATTGGCGTAGCAACGGAATAAACCCAGCCAACGTGAAAAACGTACAAAATAATACGAACACTAGTATAGTTGCTGGAGGAGGGAAGAAAAGGGAGAACGAATCAATCTTAGAAGGGAGATGAAAAATACGGGTTGAAAATGAAATTCAATAACGCAGAGATTTTCACCTTTCAAGTAACTACAAATGCCTTCCCTCTCTCACCGGAAAAATAAACCGACGGAAGTGGGTTGTGGGCGTGTCCGTCTGATTAAACATTTTCACTGTATACGATACTCCGTGCTTCATTTCATGTAGTTGCTTCTCGCACTAATTTTACTTACAAATCTTGTTCACAGATACTGCATCGTGTGGGGAATAAAACTTGTTCTGTTGACATTTTTGTTTTTATATGTGAAACGCTGAAATTTGTCTGGAACCAGTGAGACTGTGGCATCCCCAATTGGGGTGTTTGTGAGGCTGAAAGTAGTAGAGAGGGAAAGGATATTGGAAAGAGGAAGGTTGGGAAGCACCTGGATGTTCAAATCTGGTCTCTAAGCACGGCCAAAGCCATTTCAAGAAACGTTTCAATTCTGAATTGCTGACTTACACCATTGCGATACTAAGAGTATCTTCCACTCTGTAATGTGCCGCGAATATACTACGTATTTATAGTGATTTGTTTTTGGGGTATAATGCCGTGTTGCGGTACCTCCTTCTTTAGCCAACGTGTAATCAGATTACACATCTGCCCTGATAGCGTAGACAGTAGAGGTAGCGCCACACGGCGTAATACCCCAAAAACAAATCACTATAATACTTTTGGCCGTGAATGTCTCAAATCAAATACTACATATTATTTTAAATGATAATTGGTGCAATACTAAAAAAAAACAATACTAAATTAATGCAGACACATAGCAGTTTCATTGGTCCTCGTACATTTAACCTTCTACCACTACAAACTCAAATGATAAATAAAAAGATAGAATATATTGAAGAGGTAAAATTATGGCTAAATGAGGCAGATATTGAAACGCTTTTACTATAAATTTATTGATCCTTTCTACAACTCACTTGCTGAAACTTTATAAACTATTGTACATAATGTTTTCTCTTTACTTTTTATTACTATAAACAAAAAAAAAAACTTTTCTACTAATGTATATTATACTTTAGGTACTTGAAATATAGTAATCGTTTTATATTACCCACACTCAGGCAGTGCCTTAGTGGGTTTTCATTTCTTGTGTATACTATTTGGTATTATATATTGTGTTATTATATACTATCTATTAATACGTATAATATGTGTTAAAAAATGAAAATAAATTAAGTAATAAAAAAAATAAAAAAATAGCACAAATTACTCACTTAAAATTTACTTGCGCACGCCGGGATTCGAACCCGCGACCTTTGGATTCCTAGTCGAGAGCCTTACCCCTTGAACACGGAGGCCGTCAGTATATTTAACAACATATTTCATTTTAATAATATTTCTTGATTTTCTTAAAAAAACAAAATAATGCATATATGAAATTACACATTTAACGGTTCCATGATAACTCAACACAGTGACAATTCAACACACTTTTAAAAAGTGATATAAAGTCATTAGAAGCTGTGAAAAAAAATTTTTTTTAACCTAACGTAACCTACATAACCCAGTTAATAAAGTTTTTGTTTCATCACTTTCTATGACTTTATGTAACTTTTTAAAGATGTGATGTATTATCATTGTGATGATTTATCCGGTTACCCTTTAAACGTATTAGTGTGATATTATGTTCAGCGTATAGAAGACCTATTATAAAACGACTATTTTGCATTTCATCTATCTATAAATTCGTTTGTACGTTCCGTTTCCGTTTCAAAATGGTGGCCATTTTTACAGTTTAGTAAAAATTATATTTTTTAAATGTGAAATAGTCGTGTTTTTTACATGTTTTTCTGATTCACATTAATCAATTTTATAATACTTAATTTCCTGAAGAAAAGCTTGTACAAGGAAAAAAGAATTGTCATTGGGATAGTGTCGTTTTTTTGGATAAATTTTATATTCCTTATTTGAAGTTAAAACGTCTTTTATAAAATAATACATGGTTTATAATTAAGTTGGTGGGTATGTAAGTGCCTAATTACTAATTTTCTGTATTTAAAGGAAAATTTGGTTTTGATTTATTAAATAAGAGAAAATACCTTTGCTATACGCGTGGTCTGTTTACAGAAATGCTAATTATTGTTACTATTACCTAATAGCTTAGTATGTATTCAAATTTCGTTTGAGAAATGATATCTTTGTAGTTATATGAAAGCCCAATGGGCGTCTAAATATATTAATATTTCGAGGATCGAAATATCGGTGACCCGACAGTTGATCCCCCGACAGTTGGCCCCCGACAGTTGGCCCCCGACAGTTAATTCCCCAGACATTCACACGCCTTCGGGGACACATAATAATATTATACCCAAGTAGATATGGCATATTTCATTGAGTATTTCTTTATATAAGTATTTCGTTTTTTGTTATTCGGCCGTATATTCAGAATGCATACTCTTTACAGCAGATTTCCACTCAAGACATACAGATATAATAATAATATCGTGTTTTGTTATACATTAGTTACTAGCAATACTAAAAGCCCGGATACTAGGATACTAATAATTTATTTATTAATGAACGCCCTATTTCGGGACTTTTACATATGAATATTAAGAAATATATATTATTTATTGTGAATAACTGAATTGCTTCATCAACAACATTTTATACTTGTTTAAAGATAAATTGAAGGTGTCCACTGACTTGGTGTAATTGTTTTCCTCCATTAATATTCTGGGCAAAGTGGAATACATATGGTAGTTAGTCCCAAAATTTCTGCACTGAAATAAATCTTGACTTTTAGTATTACGTTGTGGAATCCGGAAGCTTATCAATTCTAGCAATATTGGACTATCAACTAAATCATTTAGAAATACCAAGTCAGTTACAATTCTTCTATCTCACAATTTGAGCATATTCATATTTATCATATTAATTTAAAAGAATAAAATTTATTTAATACTAGTGTTACTAATATACTAGGGATACTAGTTATACCAGGATACTAGTGAGCCCGGGCAGACGTTGTCCTGGCACAGACCGCCTTCTGTGTAGAGTAGTTAAAATATGTGGTCGTATGTATTTTATGATAAGAAATCTGAAAAATGAATTTCGTTGAAAAAATTTAAACTGAAACCAACAACAAAATTTTATTCAAATCGGTTGGGCGGTTTCGGCTGATAGCGGGTACGAACACAGTGACACATGATTTTTATGTTTTTTTTTTTTTAATAACTTTATTTTTCCCAATTTTTACATTAATTGCATACAATAGTTGTGGCAGCTGGACGCGTCATGCCACTTCCAACCGCTTTGTGTTTTTTTTTTAGTATTTTCAAGGGAAACGAGGCAACATCCCTTTGAAATTATTTTAAAAATCAGTCAATCAACATTTTAAATTAACTTACCAATTAGTAATCAGAACTTTATAGTAATGTGATTAGAGTGCAGTGTGCTAAAAATGAATAATCGAAAATTGTGATAAAAAATATTCTAAATTCGATGAAGTTGAACTTGGGACGAGAATCGGTAACTGTAGGTACGCCAGATGTTTTCAATGGAATTCTTGGAAGCCCTAACAAGTGCCCAGGGTAATTTATTATGACAATGCACCACTAACATAATCACCAGGAACAAGTGTACAAGGAGATGGACTTGCCGAACGTCACAGCTGTGCGGCCAAGGTTTGTTATCTATGTGAGGATATTGTGTCAGCGCTCTATTAGCAGCAGACACATACCTAGACGGATGACGAACCTCGTGCTGGCGCTGTTGGTGGGCACGGTGCACTCTTTCGCTGCAGCAGCTGGTCCAGTTTCCTGACCACCTAGGATTCTTGCTGCAGAGTCTCCATCCTCTACCTTCGTCGAATGTCACAGCGGTGCTGCCAAGGTCTGGAATCCATGAGAGGACATTGTGTCAGCGTTCTATTAGCAGCAGACACATACCTGGACGGATGACGAACCTCGTGCTGGCACTGGTGGTGGACGCGGTGCACTTTCTTGCTACAGCAGCTGGTCCAGTTTCCTCACCACATAGGATTCTTGCAGCAGATTCTCCATCTTCGTGTCACCTGTTTCTGTACTTCATTTTATTTAACTTAATTTCAATTTCAATTTGTAATATTTATATATTTTTTTTGTAATATCTGCATTAACTGTAAAGCGCCCCTGAGGTGATATCTCACAAAAGCGGCGCTATATAAATCATCCAATAAATAAATATTATAAAAATCAATAAGAATAATGGGAACCCACTAAGGCGTAGCCTGTGCGTGGGTAATATAGTTGAATACATTATATTATTGTACCTACAAAGAAACAAGTTGTGGGCTTATAAAACAAAAACAAGATTACATTTTATCTAAGCGGTTTGTATTAAAAGTGTTTACAATAGTGTATAGTGAAGTTATTAGTGTTTAGTGTAATATATGTATTAAAATATCCTTTTTGCATACCTACTTTCCGATGAGAACGTACAGATGAAATAATCCTGTAGGGGATCAACTGTCCAAATGATCAACTGGTAAGGGGGATCTACAGTCCCGGGGATCAAATGCGCAGGGGATCAACTGTCGGCGGGCCAATTATCTGGGGATCAAAATATCATTAGCAAGTTTTCGAGTTCAGTTTACCTTCAAATCGGTTTAAAACAAAACACTTCTTGGGATGTCAATATAGTGATCTTAACGTTCTTGCAGACATGCGATACAACCGCTGAGAGCTTCGTTGTGGCATGTCTTTCTGACACTTCTATTTCACAAATGTTCAGTGGCAATCGTTGGGAGAATCCTTCTAGTATAAAACAGTAAGACTAACGGTAGGGGGTGGAAATGCCAACGTAAAAAACTGTTAGAAGCCGACTGGCGGGATATGAAATATGATTTATGTATTATTTGCTCACGGCAAATAAACATGTCATTTGCACAAAGTACTAAAGTATATAACAGTTTTTGTTTTGTGTAAAACACGCTGAGATCGAGAAAAGATACAAAAATAAACATGTTGACAAATACGGTTATGGATCACACGACAATAATTTAGATTGTGAGTATTAGTGCATATTTATTCAATCATTAGAGGCATTGTTAGCGACCATCAAAAAATAATTTGAAACAGAAAATGATTCGGTGTCATTTAAAAATTCTACCCAGGACTATCTCCTCTTCCAGCCCCCCTTTTATCATAACTATATCGTATTTCGACTAAAAATTACTAAAATTATCTCCATTTTCTTAACGTGTGTTTTTATTGGCTGCTATCTTTAAGTATGATTACAAGATCTTACCCGAAACTAAATTAAATTTAGTTGGTGTCTTCGATAGTATTTAATGTGCGACATCTATTGACTTTTCTACAAAGCTAGGATGATTTTTTTTTTCAATAATCTAATGAGTGAAACTTCAAATTGTAATATTTATTTATTTATTTATTTATTTATTTAATATCAACGGTATAAATATACCATAAACAATGATAACATGTCACAGTTAAAATCGTAGAAATATTTAAAAAAAAAGAATTACAAATATATGTGGCATTTGATTGTGAAATGACATTAGAGAGTAAGTAGGTAAGTAAGTAAACAAGAGATACAAGTACATAAGTTTGTATAGTGCAAATAAGGTAGAATTAGATTAAATTAATATTGATTGAAAAGATTTGATAGCATAGCCCTCTTGTACCTACCTTGCGTGCAGTTAAATAGATCTGCCACATCTGCGTATCTATTACTAACTTCATGCAACCTAGGTACAAGCGAGTGTTTGGAATACTCAGTCCTGATGTTGTTGCATTTAAACAAAATTTTAGAACGAGTAGCTCTCGTGGGTATATGAAATTCAATGAGGTTAATTAAATCAGGACTGTCTATACTACCATTTACAATTTTGAACATAAATATTAAGTCGGATATAATTCTTCGATCTGAGAGTTTTAATAAATTTAGATTTTTCATCAAGTAATTATAATTTATATTTTCAATGGGAATACCGAGTTTAAAATTAATGTGTCTTAGGAATTTATGTTGAATTTTTTCGATTGAATCTGAATGTAATTTGTAGTGGGGGGACCAGATCGAGGAGTTATATTCGACTTGACTACGAACCAGGGATGTATACAAAATTTTTAATGTTGAAATATTCTTGAAACCTCTGGAATTTCGAAGAATGAAGCCTAGCATTTTCATTCCTTTATTATTAATATTATTTATATGCGATATGAAGTTTAATTTAGAGTCGAAAGTTATCCCCAGGTCATTAATTTCTTCGACAGAGGTAAGGATTGAGTTATTGAGTTTATATGAATGAATAATTGGTTGATTTATTCTGTAAAATTTAATTGAATAACACTTATTTATGTTCAGATGAAGTTTGTTAAGAGAACACCAATTAATTAACCTGTTCAAATTATTCTGTAGACAGATACAATCTTCAGCACTTTTGATTATTTTAAATATTTTTAAATCGTCTGCGAAAAGTAACGTATTAATATCTTCATCAAATATATTTACAATATCATTTATGAACAGTAAAAATAATATTGGGCCTAAATGAGACCCCTGTGGTACACCACTGGTAGCTATAAATTGATTGGAAATGAACAAATTGATTTTTACAAGTAAAACTCTATTAGTTAGATAGCTAGCAAACCATTCTAAAAGTTTTCCGCCAATACCGAGCTTACGTAGTTTGATCAGGAGAATTTTATGGCATACTTTGTCAAAGGCCTTGATAAAGTCCGTATATATGGAATCGACTTGAGTTCTGTTAGCTAATGCGTTTGATATATAGTTTTCATATAACGAGAGATTTGTCAGAGTTGATCTACCTGACAAAAATCCGTGTTGGTTCGGAACAATGAGATGGTTAATACATGGTGAAATTTTATCAAGTAATAGTTTTTCAAAAAGTTTAGGAATTACAGATAGCTTACATGTTGGTCTATAGTTAGTAACATCACTTTTATTACCCTTTTTAAATATAGGAGTTAGATAACAACGTTTCCAAATATCAGGGAAGCACCCTGTGTCAAGGGATTGATTAAACAATAGAAAAATCGGCTCAGCCAGTGAAGTAATGCAATTTATCAGGATATTGGGATGTACATTATCAGGTCCAGCCTTTTTGTTTTTGTCTAAGGATTTGATTTTACTTATAACATCGTTTATGTTGATGTGTATGGCAGGGATATGTATGCTCTCGTTAAGCGACGAAGGTGGTATATAATTGTCTGGGATATCTTCGTCATAGACGCTTTTAAAATAATCAGCAAAATAGTTAACTTTTACATTCATGTCAGTACTACTCTTTTCTTTGAAGTGCATTGAAAGGGGTAAACCTTGTTTGTTTTTTCTAAGAGAGTTAACGTGAGTGAAAAAGTTTTGTATATTAGAAGGTATAGAGTTTTCGATTCCATTTATATAATTGAAATATGAATTTCTTGATAGTTTTTTACATTGAGTTCTATAGTTGTGAAATATCTTGTAGTCGATAAGAGAGTTCGATTCTTTAAAGTTTTTGTGTGCAATTTTTTTACAGATAACTAGGTTTATTAGCTCGCCACTGAACCATTTTGGGAACTTCGCTTCCTTGAAGTGTGAAAGTGGTACAAAGCTTTCAATGGCCTTATTAATAATTTTGTAAAATAATTCAAGATTATAGTTAATAGTATTATTATGGTGAAGAAATGACCAGTCTTCATTTGCAAGATATTGATTCATGTTAGAATAGTCAGCTTTGGAGAAATTATAAGTTAGGTAAGGAAGAACAGTTGTGTCATCTGGTGAGTTATTAGTAGTGATGTTTATGCTTAGGGCGGGGTGGTGGCAGTCTAGGGGGAGAAGCTCGTCAACTGATTTTGCAATATGGACTGAGGTATCACTGCAGAATACTAAATCCAGCAGCCGATTATTGGTATTGTAGACTTGATTGACTTGATGTAGAGAGAGTAAGTTCGTCATATCTATTATTTCGCGGGCATTTTCTGGTAGGCTTAAGTTGTTATAAGAGTCCTTATTCATCCAATCAATGCAAGGGGTATTATAGTCACCAAATAAAATTGTTCTGGCATCAGGGTATTTATTTTTAAAGGTTTCGAGGTCATCTATGTGGTTTCTGTAGACTGTGATACCAGGAGGAATGTAGACACATCCCAGTAGAATTTTGCCTGATTTAGTTTTTAGTAAAACGAATACCTGTTCCACGTCCAGATGTTTACAAATTAATCGAGTGGATGGCAGTAATTTTGTAACGGATATAAGAACTCCTCCTCTTCTGGTTTTAGTACTAGTGGCTGGATTTCTGTCAAGGCGGTAGGTGTTGTAAGATGAAAATCCAATCCAATATTTAATCATTTTAGATAATATTAGTGACTCACAAACAAAACTTAGAAACAGAAAAAGATTCTGTCGCCTCTAGGAATTGAACCCAGAACCTCAGTCATGCCGGGGGTTTGTTCTGCCACTGAGCTAATTCGACCCTATGAACATCAGTCATATTCAACTGTAACTAAGAACTACCAACATCATCATATTTTTGGCTGTTTTATTTATACGTGAATGCATCTTTATTTTTAATGTTCGACATCAAAATGTCACACGTAACATATTCACATGTTGACTGTATTCTTCACAAAATAGTGTCGGTAAAGGCAGTGCCTTTTGGTACAAATCAAAAATGCTGCAACCAGTGCCATCTGTTGGTACCTACTTTTATTAATTAGTACGACTTACCGAAATAAAAAAAAATATATATTGGCTTTCTTTCATGTAATTATGCGGTCGAAAAAATATGTAATTTTTATGGGTATGTTATCTAGTAATTGACCTGTACTATTGATGAACAAATGAAATAGTTATGTGGACATTTTATTGGTTATCCCAATCAACATCGACTAAAGCCTGTAGCTAAGCTATTCTTTGCCGATAACTTACAACTTGTGTGGTAAGATTTTATTAGTGCATAAAGCGTCCCACAATATATTAAACACCAAACAAAGAATCTCTAAACTACAAGAGTCCTATAAACACATAAAAGAATGCCTCACAAACTCTGGTCGGCATTCTATAGAATAAGGTCCCCCCACAGCCGCAGGTGGGGCTTTAAAGTGGCGGTCAGACGACCAAACATGTGATCAAAGAATGCCCGCTGCACTCATTCCCCGGCGGGATTGATGATGTCAACAGGGCGACGCCTGAGGCCCTTTACTAGCTCTCTAACCTCTGACCCCCCCACCATAAGAAGAAGTATAAACATAATTATAATCTGTCACCGCTTTGTATTTTCATTTATGTATAACAAATGCATGCCTTTATTCCATCCTACATTTATTCTTAAAAAAACTATTGTCAATAGGATAAGAAGCATCCGCCGCCTAGACCTAAACAATGCTACCAATCATAGTGAACCACTTTGGATGACTAGTTCCCGGGGTGGCGGTACCCACACCCGCGCCCAAATTAAAAAATTGTTCTGAAAAACTCAGCGTTGCACGGGATTGACTCTTTTTCAAAGAGTAGGTAAAGGGCATGGGTGGGCTCATATAAATTCTCTTATTTTTACAAATACTAGCTGGAATTCCCGGCGTTGCCCAGAATTTACACAGAGTTTTTCTAAATCAGATTTGACAGTAATTTTTCTCTTATTTTAAACGTCAAGTGTGCAAAATTTCATCAAAAAATATCAAAATTCTGCTTTAAGGGGTGGAAAAACTACGAAATTTCATAGCGACAGTGATCTTCTTCTTGTTTTAAAGATCGAGTGTGCGAAATTTCATCTCTCTCTTTCAGATAAATTTGTATAAAAAACAATGCAACGCCGCCACGGACACTTTTCTTTATATGATAAATAGATAGATTGATGTATGATGTATGTATGTACCTTTTAGAAAAACAAAAATTGTGGTCCAGAAAAAACCTCTGACAAAATAACGAGAATTTTTCAAAGAAAAGGATATTGATTTATCTTTGCCGAATTCACATGACAACAGCAGGAGCAAAGTATAAAAAACACCTTTAAATGCGGCAGATAAAAACAGTTCAACGAAAAAGATACGGATATCCTGAAAACTCGGATAAAGCCGGGTACAAAAGCATGTCATAAATAGACCCTTACCGATAAAAACACGAAAATATTTCATCCCATTTTTTGATGGGTCATTTTTGTCGTATTTTGACGCGAAGAGGTTGCCTTATCATGGTAAGTCAAGTCATGGGTTATCTCGCTGTGACTCTTGCGTCGTTTGAACATCCATCACAGTTGTGTTTTTTGCTTTTTAGGGTGTTGAAACGTGTTGCGCGAACTCTTACTTCTTTGACCACAGTTTCAGACAGCCTTGCGTATTTCAACATCAGTGCAGTGTAAAGTTAACCCCTCGAATCTAGACAATATGATATGTATCTGTAGGATAAGAGATTTGTTCACGCAAGATATAGGGGATTGTTAGGTATGCATCCACAGGCTTAATGGACAAGTGTAATGTCAATACAAAATCCTGCAAATGTCCTACCTACCCTTTTACCCATCCCAAAATGTCACGATAATAAAATTATTGTTGCGACACATGTAAAATCGGACAAGTGGTGTCAGTTGCGCATCAGAATTCATAGTGATAACTAATATCAGACAGGGCGATTATACATATATTGTGAAGTGAAATCAACCAACTCCTGGAGACGTATGATAATCAACGGGTGAGTCCATCTTTCCTGCATTCCAATCTGGGCTTATCTTGTGCTCCAGAAGCCCAGATTTATACCTTTTTGATTATTGCACTGTCCATCGGGTTCGTCGGATGCATAAATCGTCCCATAACCTAACATTTCGGTGTAGTTTGGGACTGGTCCTTTGGGCGTGTGGCATAGGGCTTTGCTCTGCACCACCTCTAAAATATAGTGGAGTCGCAGCTTCACGACACCAAGATTTATTAAAAAATACTACTCCCACTAGTCATGTATATACACGATATATCAGTATGTACCTAAATGATTTTAACTAGTTGATTTTTTCACCTATCCAAAATTTCTCTTTCAAAAGTTCCATTTTGTCAAAATCTTTGCGCCCCCGGCCACAATGTATCCAAAAGGATACATCAACCTCGGGTCTGCGAGATCCCCCCACAGGCATAGTTCCCAGGGGATGACCGCCACCCGCACCCACTGTCCACCCCAACCACAGCCCGTACCGCCCTCTGCGGTGGGAGTCTAACTGCCCCGTGTAAAGTTGTCAAAGTTACCTGTTTCGTGTCTATGCTCCCCTGGTATTTCAGCACGTATTCGGTCCCGTGTATATACAAACATTTCGGCACGAATGGGGAAATAACATAATAGATTCTTGTTATAATTAGGTAACATGTTTTCGGAGTGTGTTTGATTACATACTAATGGATATTTATTACATAAACTTAATAACGTATGTACTAAATAAATTTATCATTTTATTTCCTCTGGGAAAATAGAAAAGGTACAACACGCCTATAACTCCAACTGCCGACAACTTCATTACTGCTCCACTTTTGACTTCTGCTCTGCCATCATTTTTTGTGTAACGACAGAGAACAAAATAAGTTGCTGGCGAAATAGATTTTCAAAAGTAACTAAAATTTTATAGGGCGGCCTCCGTGGTCAAGGGGTAAGGATCTCGACTTAAAAACCGAAGGTCGCAGGTTTAAATCCCAGCGTGCGCAAGTAAATTTTATTTGATTAATTTGTGTTATTTCACAATTTATACCACTATTCAAAATTGAAACGTTGCTTGAAATGTCTTTAGCCGTGTCTGATGACCAGATCTGAATAGCCTGGTACTCCCCCACCTTCCTCTTCCCCATCTCCTTAATCTCCCCACTACCTTCAGCCTCATAACATACCCTAATCGGAGATGCTAGAGTTTCACTGGCTCCAAACGGTTGGGAGCAGTTGAGACTCTTGCGCGGTATTCACATTAAAAAAAAAACTAAATTGGCTAACAGTAAAATAGATGCTGACTTTGATCGCGTTGATTTTTACTCATACTTGTAAATAATGAAAAACCAATTACCAAAATACTTATACACATTATGAACATTCACAAACATAACTCAAGGATGCAATATGAAATCAAAGTACCAAACAAGAACAAAGCCATTACACAAAGGAATGCAATATTATAACTGTGCAATATGAAACTTCAAAGTATGCACAGAGATTGTAGGAGCAATATTAATCAAAAGTAACTGTAGCAAATCTTGGAAATGTAATAATATATGTACAAGGTGGGGCAAAAGTAATAATGTGAAGGTACAACAATTTTTCAAATTACATCAAACGTTATTGTGCTTTAACATTTGTGTTGTAGACAAATAGAGAATTAGTTGACAACAATGAATGGAGCGATACATTAAGTGAAAAACGCGGAATTATTGTTAATGCTTATTTGACCAATTTCCGGTCTGTTGTTTTAACCCAGCGGGAATATCATCGTCGTTTACCTCATCGTCCTGCATGTACCACGTGCGCGAAAAAATAAGCATTTGTCTGAGAAACTCGTGCAAGCCTTCAAATAAACTTTCGATAAAAACCAAACCCATTTTTTAAATTTATAACAAAATGGCAGCCAATTCATATTATGATATTACTTGCCCCCCTGCGTTAAAACAACAGACCGGAAACTGGTCAAATAAACAGCAACAACAATTCCGCTTTCCTCATGTGTGTATTGTTTCTTTGCTTGTTGTCAACTAATTCTGTATCAACAAAAATTATGAAACACAGTGACATTTGACGCCATTTGCAAAAAATATGTCATATTCACATTATTAAATCACTTTTGCCCTACCTTGTATGTAAATAATAATAAATCAGTCATTTGTAAACTTGAATTTACAAATGGGTAAAATAAACTGAATAAATAAAATAAAATAAATTATTCGGAGTAAAAACTGTAACTCCGGTCACATTTTATGTTGTTTTTCTTCTACATTTTTCATTTTAACAAACTTTTTTACTTTCGCATTAACTGGTCACTTAGCAGAGTATTGAAAAATGCATTAAAATATAATAATCAAGAACTGAAGATATAATGTATCTCATTTTTTTATAGTACGTATAAACAACATAAATTGAACAAAATGTATTATTATTCAATGCTATGTGACTATATTTCGGACCCGAATTAGCGACTACTGTAATAATTTTTTTTTTAAATCAATGTTTTCTACGAATTAAGCAATATAAAAGAATAAAAACGATGTAACACCAGTAGAATAATATAAATTGATCACCCACTCTGAAAGTATGAGGCTTAGAAATGTAAAACACATGAAACACATTACGACACAAAGAGCGGGAGTGCGGCAGTAAGGTATTGTTTACCCGTGACATGTCCTTTATTACCTGTACACCTCTGTACAACTGTGGGTGGGAAGGAGATAAGAAGGTTCTAACAAGGGAAGAGTAGTACGTGACAAGGGAACGAGTGGCTTCTTCAATTTCTTTATATCACTTTTCAAGCGTGTTTTATTTAGCACTGTTCTATTTGATTTTTCACTGTTCTTATTTGTCACTGTTCTGTTAATCATTGTTTTGACTTTTTGTTGGTCTGATTTTTCGCTGTTCCGATTAATCATTGTTCTGATTTTTAATTGTTCCAATTTATCGCATGTCATATTTGTCTCTATTCCGATTTGTTACAGTTACGATTTTTCACTGTTCCGATTTGTCGCTGTTCTAATTTGTAACATTTCTGATTTTTCACCATTCCGATTTTTCGCATTTCATATTTGTCATTTTTCTGATCTGTAACTTTTAATATTTAAAAATCACTATTTCGAGTTGTCACTGTTCTGATTGATCGGTGCTTTCACTTATCACTGGTTCGGTTTTTCCATTGTTCTGATTTATCACTGTACCGATTTGTCACTGTTTCGAGTTGTCACTGTTCTGATTGATCGGTGCTTTCACTTATCACTGGTTCGGTTTTTCCATTGTTCTGATTTATCACTGTACCGATTTGTCACTGTTTCGATTTGTCACTGTTCTGATTTGTAACTTTTATTATTTATCACTGTTTCGATTTGTCACTATTCTGATATGTAACTTTTACGATTTTCGACTGTTCTGATTTGTCACTTTTGAGATATGTCAGTGTTCTGTTTTATCAAATTCCTATTTGAAACTGTTACTGTTCTGAATTATAATTTATCACTGTTCTGGTTTGTCACTTTTCATATATTTCACTGTATATTTCTATGCACAGATTTTTCCCTGTTCTGATTCGTCACTTTTTACATATGTAAGTGCTCTGATTTATCACTTTCCTATTTGACACTGCTATGATTTGTCACAGTTCTGAATTCTGATTTATCATTTTTCTGGTTTTTCGCTTTTCATATAAGTACTTGATATATGAATATATACTTATACTGTTTATTTCTCTGTACTGATTTTTCACTGTTCTGATATGTCACTGTTCTGATTTGTCACTGTTCTGATTCGCCATGCCACCATTTATACACATAAATAAAATTAAATGAAGATGGAAAAGATCTGAATATATTTTTTCGTTTTTCATAAAGCATTCTTATTTATTGCTTTCTGAAAAGGGTTTTAAAGTAACATGAAAGGAACCAACGAATAAATATGCCAAGAAACGGGATAAAATGGTATATTTTATAGTTTATTTATTCCGTTCCTTCGCTTTTCAAAAGCAAATTCTACACTTCTGTAGTAGATTCTACTTTACGGTTCTCCAGTGTGTGATACAAACCTATTTGCAGGTGGCAAGCGTAAAGACAGGGGAGGTTATGGTGAATTATGCGAAACCGGGGTGTATTTGGCTGACCTATCGACTCAAGATGATTTGTTTTCGGTTGTTTTAAGAAATCACATAGACGTGAATTTCACGTACCAATTTTAATTACACTGCTAGAATTACACACGTCAAAAAAACGTAACCTAAATATTGTTTTTTTTTTCAAATTTAATAATTATTTTGCCGCAAACTTAAAAAAGCCCAAAAGTCAAAACTGATAAAAAAAAATTGACACGTGTAATTGAAGTAGGTCTAATACTTTTCATGAGTAATTCTGGCAGTTTAAATATTGCAACATGAAAAAAGTATTTTTCAGTATTATTTTTTTTCTTGTGTTCAACAGCTCGTTTGTGTTTGTTGTCATTATTTTCTAGCCTCTGTGTTTCCTCCCTTCTAAAAAACGGGTCTCTTTGATCCGTTACTTCATTTTAATGTAAACTTCGTACAAAATTTCCAACTATTCTATACTCATCCGTTTGGAGCCAGTGTTACTATGGCATCTCCAATCGGGATAAGTTTTGAGTCTGATAGTAGTGGAGAGGGGAAGAAGGTGGAAAAACGAAGGGCGACGAAATAACTGGCTATCCAGATCTGGTTTCCAAATATTAGCTAAAACCATTTCATGCAACCAATTTTTTGTTCCTAAGTGGTGGTCTTTGACCACGGCGATACTTAAAGTATCTACCTCAGTGGAACATGCTGCAAATATGCAAGTATAGTATTTTAAAATAATAAATGGTCATATAACTCAAATCAAATAAAATTTAAGTGCGCGCGTGGGGTTTGAATCAATAAACTTAATTCCATTAATGGAGGACTGAACGAGGTTGGCGCTAACAAAAAATTAGCAGTCCACAATGGAGTGCTGCTACCTACCCTGATGTATGGAAGTGAGGCATGGAACTGGCAAAGAAAGGATGAAAGTAGACTGAATTCTGTTGAAATGAGATCCCTAAATAAAACCATGAATGATCATGTGAGAAATGTGTAGATCGGCAAAGAGTGCAAGGCTGATGTAAGCGTGATGATTAAGGTCAAGAAAAGGACGCTTAGATGGTTTGGGCATGTAGAGCGAATGGAAAGGAGTGTAAGGAGAATATACGATGCAAATGTGAATGGTAGCAGAAGTCGGGGACGCCCGAGGAAGATGTATGAGACGATGTATGAATGTGAATGAGGCAAGAAGTGTGTGCCAAGATCGAGTTGTTTGGCGGTCCGTCCTCTCTACCTACCCCTGCGGGGAAACGGCGTGATGGTTAGTTAGTTAGTTACTTATCTTCGGATTCATAGCCAAGAATTGTAACCACTCAACATCTAAAAATCCAGAAAAATTTCAATCTTCGTTTTTTCATCTCATAATTTTCTTAACTCAGCCTCGTATCATTTTTAAATTTAAGAACGCCATCAGAGAGTCGAAAATGTCAGTGAAATGAAGAAAAGTTTTCCTAAGGACTCCGCTACGGATAATTTTCATAATGATTAATGAATTGTTCAGATTCTCGTTTTGAATATTGAAAACGTCTGTTACACATTACTTAATTATATATAAAAAAAAACGTTGCTTGATCAAAATTAAATAAACCATATCTTTTTCATTACAGGTAAGTCAATACCTGTCTATATTTGAGTTACTTTTTCAAACAAAGTAGAAACACTCTGACCAAAGTAAAAACTCCGATACCAAAAGTAGACGTTTCTTTTAATTTGCTATTTCGGGGAATTCTGAAAGTTTTTCCAATCTTGGCTAAAGAAAAACCTAACTTTTTCACATTTGAACTTTGTCTATGAAGATACGAACAAAACAGATAAAAGTTTGAAATTTGTTGGTTTGTATTGACTTGTGGAAAAATCGATGTTTCTGTAATAAAAGGTATAGCTATAAGAGTCCGTTTAGAAGCCTAGTTAACAAATGCGTCGGCTTTCCACCCAGGTTAGCTAAGTTCACCATCACTGCACAAGCAACGTTCAACTTATAATGGTCATAGAGGAAGAAATTATTATATTTTTATTGTGACGGGACTATGACATCCCCAATTTTCATATGTGTGTTGTTGAGAGTGGGGAGGTGAAGGAGATGTTGAAGAAGAATATTAGGAAGTATCTGGCTATTTCAATTCTGAAAGTTTGTCTTTCACTGGGGTGATACTTACGCTTTGAAACGTGTTGCAAATACATATACATACTATACATTATTTTTAATTCATTAGTTATGCAACAACACAAATTAAAAAAAAAAATTAACTGCGCACGCCAGGATTTGAACCCGTGACTTACGGATTCATATTTTAGAACTCTACCCATCAACAACGGAGGCCGGAGGTCGCTTGGCTTCTTTTGACAAATAAAAAATATAAATGTTACAGTTGAAAAACATTTCGCCTACGAATCCATCAAATGGTCGAATCTATCAAGCAAGCCGGTGTTGAAAAATCATTTATTTGTACCCTTATTCTGTAGAACGCGATAGCCGATGATTCGGGGGAAATTGGTTCCGTGTTAACAGCCACAGCCTCCTGTTTCCCCCTTCCTCAACTTGAAGACATACCCCCTCCCACCCCCCTTCGAGACATCCATTTCCCCACGGACACGATATAACCCCTTTCCACAATACACATTACACCCTTCGACAGTCTTGAAGTCGAACATGGCAAAAACCCTTACATAAAATGTTGTGTAACTTCTCTATATTATGCATTCGATCAAAGTGCACAGTTTTATTTATTTTTAATAATAATATTGGATGCTTTTATAATAATAATTTAAAGAAAAGTGTAATAAAATTGAACTATGTTTTTCCATGAGGTGTGTTAATTTTAGCAGTAAGGGCTCTGTGTAACTTGTAAGTAAAAATAGCAGTGGGGGCTCTATGTAACTTGTAACCAAATTTAGCAGTGGATGCTCTTTGTAACTTGTAACCAAAATTAGTAGTGGGCGATCTGTGTAACTTGTTACCAAAATTAGCAGTGGGGGCTCTATGTAACTTGTAACCAAAATTAGCAGTGGGCGCTACTTACTTGTAACCAAAATTTCGATTTGAGTTTTTATTCAATACTAGCTGATATCTCCGGCGTTACCGCAGAGTTTTTTCAGATCTCATGTAGACAGTGATCTTCCGCTTATTTTGAAGATCAAGTGTGCAGTTTCATAAATCTCGAAATAAAACTGTAGATTTGTATAAATATCAAGTCCACGCCGCCCTCCCGCTAAAGTCACTCTTCTTTATATAAAAACAATAGATGTTTATAGATGATAGATATTTTGTTAATTAAATTTGGTTACATTCTAAATCAACACATCAACAATTCAACACACTTTTAAAAAGTGATATAAAGTATTAGAAATTTGAAAAAAAAATTTAAACCTAACCTAACCTACTTAACCCAATAAATAAAGTTTTTGTTTCATCACTTTCCATGACTTTATATAACTTTTTAAAAATGTGATGAATTATCACTTTGATAACAAATAATTATAAGCAATAATTAGTCATCCGAAATAATAATACAAATTGAAAATATCTCCCGAATAAAAATAAATGCTGCCAACGGGAATTGAACCCGTGTCTTCTGATGTCCGGTCAGGTGCTCTGTATCCACTGAGCTATGTCGGCTTATTTCCAACCCGCCAAATGATTCAATATGTACTAGTGCCTCAATCAACAATTACTGCTCATTATATTTTTTCACCTGTAAACAACCAACTTTATTTTTGTAGGAAAGGCTTTGTTATTGCTAAATGTCTCACTAGATGGCGTCGAGACATATGATATCTTCATTTATTGGTGAAATAATTTTGACTTGTCAGGTTCAATTCCCGTTGGCGGCATTTATTTTTACTCGGGAGATATTTTCAATTTGTATTAGTATTTCGGATGACTAATTATTGCTTATAATTATTTGTTATCCTTTATGCTATGCATAAAACCTTGTCTTATTTTATCATTAAATGTTAGTTCATCATTAAAAAATAATATCATTTTGATGATTTATCCGGTCACCATAACCAATAAATTTAACCAATACCAATAAATTTAATATCTATCTTTTCTTAGATATTTGAGAAATCAGCCAAAAAGAAACTACTCCTATTTCTAGAAAAAAAATATAATTCTGTATTCCAACCAATATGGTTTTGGACCAAATCTGGAAACTCGTGATGTCATTGGAAAATTGACTTCTCTAGTTATGTGGAATTTGGATAGACGTCAGACGTGCCTAGGAATATATTTATTGATGTAAAAAAGGCTTTTGGTGATGTGTCACATTCTAGGTTGCTAGCTTAGCTGGAGAAAATTGGACTGGAAGACAAAGTTTTATCTTGGTTTCTGAGTTAAAAAATGTACTTGTATATTTATGCGATACAGAAATATTCTAAATATTTCAAATATTAAAGTGGCCTACTTTGCTCTGGTACTAAGACTAACTTATATCCGATAGTGTAATCGCAACAGGCGAATCAAGAGTGGATTGTAAAAATTGATTGCGAACTTTGAAGTTGACACAACTATGGTTGGAAATGGTGAACATGGAGTAAAGAAGGAATCCGACTTAACCCTTGAAAGTTCTTTAAAGATGCTGATGGTTGGTTTAACTCACGGGAGATTGGATTTATTTCACACACAAGCTTCCATAACATCCAAGTTTGATAAGAAACACACTGAGGGAACCGAATATGTTCACTGCATAGCCTTCTACCCTGATTTGATATCAATAAAAAGCACTGATCACAAAGAGATATATTTATCGTTGTAAAATGTCACACAAAAAGGTGGGTACAGTCGGATAATGACAAGTACTTGTAGGTAAAATAGGATGGGAAAAATTGCGATGATAATGTTAATGGTAGATTAATAGTTGCGTCAACAGATAGTAATAACTCATAACATTATTATTAAAGTTAATCTTAAAAAAGAAAGCGATTTTCCAACCAGTGAACATTTTGATAAATTTAAAGTCCTACCGGATGTATATTTTTTTGAAAAATATGGCATCTTAAAAGTTTTTACAGAATCTGACTTTCTTCAACGCGTAGTATTAGGTTAGGTATTTTAGTTAAGTAAAAGTTTTAAAAAAAAATTAAATTAGGAATTGGACAATTTGTTCAAATAAATGTCACTGTCTAAATGATAATTCTTTTTTTCAAACTTTCTTTATGCATGTAATACCGAAATATTGAAAAAATACGAATGAGAAAGTCCAAATAAATACGAAAACATCAGATTTGAAAAAAATATTTTTTTCGAACCATTAAAACGACCACCATCTTGACACGGGAACGGAACATGTAAACAAACTCACTGACATACAAAATGTAAAACGGTCGAGTTAAAACAGGACTTCGCTAAGCTCAGTCATATATACAATATACACGTTACTTTGCGTGTAAGATTAGCAGGAAATCAAAGCAAATTCGAACTCAATGTCTAACACAGAGCGCAGTTGTTTTCTGGCATGCTTTCGAATTACTCTTGAAGTTTCAAATCAACTGTAAAGATATGTAGGAAACACCATACTAATTTAAAAATATATGTTTTATCTGGCGAGTCATGACTTGCGCCATATAGTTCACAAGATACCTCAATTTGGGTGGCCTTAGTGCTGCTCTTAGGGACTTTTGTGCACACCTATTATCGTTTTTTTTTAAACCGTGAAACGATTTTTTCTATCTCTAATCTTATACAGCCTTGGCCCTTTTAAAAACTAGTTTCACTCACATAAAATAACCTCCATTATTTGGCATCCTCAAAGATGGCTTTACTTTTATTAACTTATATGTTAACAAGTACAAACGTGAGAGATCCCATGCACTTTGTGCTCCGAAAGCGAGGACTTCTGCCTATCCGAAAACGCAAATCTGCTTAACGATTCTGCATTGATCATCGACATTTTTAACTTCACTTACACATAGTTTAGCAACTATCTTTTGAAACATGTCACAAAACAGTAAAACTACCCACCACGACCTTTTTATACAGGGTTTTCTGATAAGAGGTGTTATTTTGAATAGCCCGCTATTTCAGTAGATCTTACTTTTAAAGCTGTCATTTTTTGACATTTGACAAGTAGAAACTACGTTTTTAATAAAAATGTAACGAAACACGCTTCAACAACGCATTGAAATTATTAAAATTCACTTAAGTGAATCAAATGAAAATCATCTTGAGTGATGAGGCCCATTTCCACCTCGCTGGCTTCGTCAACAAGCAAAATTGTCGCATCTGGGGCTCGAAAAACCCAAGATTTATTGTTGAAAAGCCTCTCTTTACTCAACGTGTGACTGTTTGGTGTGGTTTATGGTCCGGCGGAGTCATTGGACCTTACTTTTTTGAAAATGAGGTTGGAGCAACAGTTACTGTGAATGGATTGCGCTATCGAGAGATGATTAATAATTTTTTTATGGCCGAAATTGGATGGTATTGATCTGAACAACGTTTACTTCAACAAGACGGCGCTACGTGCTACACAAGCAACAAAACCATTGATCTTTTACGATTGAATATCAAAATAACACCTCTTATTGGAGAACCCCGTACTTACATATACCTCAAAATTTGTCATCTTCTCCATAACATATTGATGTATAACCGTTGTAAGGAGACCATGACGAAATAAATTTAAAAAATAAGCACCTTTTGTATACGGCATAAAAAAGCACCATTCGTTAAATCCCTCTTCACACAGTAATTGTTTTTAAATTGCATTAAAAAAATACCAGGAAAGTAGAAAATGCGAGTGACAGAATTCTTCCTGAAAAAGCAGAATTTATTTTCGCTCTGCTGTATCACAAAATGCAAATATGTGTAAAATAATTTTATCGTATTAAGCTTGCAACATAGTACAAAAACTGCATGCGTGGTTTTGAGTTATTTTTGTAAATTCTATTTAGCTTAATGACTATATCGTTTAATTAATAAAACGGTTCGCTGAGTAGGACGATATTCTAACCACATATCTTTTTATATAATTATATTACATCAAAAGTAATTATTCATGTCGGTATTCTGTGCTGTGTGTTGTCTTAGTCCTGCGTGAAATCTGGTTCAAAGAACTCAAACTGGCATTGAATTAGGCGAACAGGAGCAACTTTAGATGCGGTAACTGTTACAAAATTCACACAAATTCAAAAGACAGCGACTAAAATCGATATTTAAATGAATATACAGAAACTCATTTCAAATTACGCAAGAGCGATGGTTCAACCTCGCTGGCGAGTACACCTCAAGCTGCATCAACATTTTAGCTTGTGAATTAAGTAGGTTTACGGATAATACCGTCAGATAATAATAACGATGAATTTTGATTGCACTGGCTCAACTGTTGCCTGCAACTAAAGTTGCTCATGCGCCAGTCGCATAAGTATCATTTTCAAAATTTGAACTTATTGTATGAAAAATTCAGTCAAGCGATTAGGTATGTATCTACTGATAGTATAATATTTTGTGAATAAAATTATTTTAATTGACATTTTAAAAATTGAAATTGTTTCGTCGATAATTTCGAATGTCCCATTTAGATGAAAAATGGTGTAAAACTCCAACAAATCCATGGCACCACATTCCTATTTTGCCAAAGCATGTAGGTGCCTATAATATACATTTTGAACACAAATCTAAAATTAATTTTAATAATAATCCTATTTTCTAAGAGTGGCAACAACAAGATGAAAAATACATTTTATTTCTTTCATGGTGTGTTTAAAGCTGGAAGAAGTAATGAATGAAAGCAAATAGACAAGGAAGCAGAGGTGGTTCCTTGGTAAATACATTTGTGCATTGCATTTCAGTCTTCGCATAACTTACAACGACATCTGTGTTGTTGTCCCAGTCATCGATGTACGATAGTACGCTCCAGCGACTCCAGTCATAATTTCCGCCAGGTCATTATTTGAGCTATCTTCAAGTACAAGCACAAACGGGCAGAGCATATTCCACAAAACTTTATTACGAAGACATCATCGGGCGATATCGAAAAAGCTCGTCCCGCCGAAACGGTGACATAATCGAAACGAAGCACCTTGAAGGCAAGTGTATTTTGCATTACTTCGATTATGCGAAATCTAATGTGCCTGGAATGGAAAACTAATTTACAATGTTAGCGCTACGACATTCACACACTGGCATTCGTGCGCGGCGAATTTAAATGGCTTCAGCGATGAGTTATTGCGTTTCCTTTGCTCTCGAGATAATTTTGCTAACGCTGACGAAGCAGTATTATTAATTCAATTATTTTACAATAAATTACCCCCAATTAATTTTCTACGCCTAAATTACATACTAGGTACATTTTAAAAATGAAATGCACAAAGTTCCTTGCTAAACACGGCCAATTTTTTTTAAATTTTGAATGGTGATCTTTCACTAGGGCGATACTTAAAGGACAAGGAGAAGCACGTAAGATGAAATATATATATCCCTATACTATTTGGATATAAAACTTCCACGTCCAATATCTCAGTTTGACATTTTTTACTTACGTCATTTAGTTTCGGAAGTGATAAATACCGTACCCAGGCTAAATACATTTAGCAATAATTAGACACACTTTATTCCCTTTGTCTTTCACAATTTGTATTTTGTTACGTAATTTGCCTAATTACTTAAAGATATTTAATTACACGTTTTAGCAACTTCAGTTTCTCATCAATTTTGATTTTCCTGGAAACAAATAGCAATTCTTTGACAACATATTTGAATAAGTCATTTTAGTATTTTGTTGCTGTTTTCTACGTAAAGTTCAATTTTCAACAGAACGTTTTTAGTGTTAGGGGAATAAATTTATAAACAGAGATTGTGTATATCAAAGAAAAAGTAACCAGCAAAAAAAAAAACAATATAAGTACGCTGGGCGTGCATGAAATTTAAAAAAATTTACGGTGTGTTTTATGCATAAATCATAAAAATAATATTTTCAGTTCCAAACAAGCGAAAAAGATACCTATGACATATTTTACCGGTGACCGGATAAATCATCAAAATGATAATTCATCACGTCTCTAAAAAGTTATATAAAGTCATGGAAAGTGATGAAAAAAAAAACTTTATTAACTAGGTTAAGTAGGTTAGGTTTAATTTTTTTTTCATCGTTTCTAATGACTTTATATCACTTTTTAAAAGTGTGTTGAATTGTCACTGTGTTGAGTTATCATGGAGCCATTTTACCAGGCGATTATTTTTATACTCTAATATCCATACCCGTGACGAATCACGAAATACTAAAATTTAAAAAAAACTTTTTAAAATAAAAATCCACGGCCGAGAATCGAACCCCGACCAACTGTTTGGAGCGCAACTATGATTACCATTACACCACGGTAAGAGCGGTGACATAAATATTTGGGATATGGTTAATGAGAGATGAATGCAAGATGAGTGTGGCATTGCAGCTGCTTTATTGAAGTAGTCAGAGTTCACCGAGTCCAAATAGAGTACCCAGAGTAGTAGTGATTTATTAGAAGTTCTTCACTGGTCACAGTTACTTCACTTCGCAGTCTTCCTGATGCTCCAGTGAGGAAAGTGCCGAAGATACTATGGATATACCGATAACATACACCACACACGGACAAAGACACTTCCAGCATAACGCTACAAAACTTTTTAATTTTATGCCCACCACTCTGAAACTACTACTAATGGGAAATACATACACAAACATTCACAAAAAACTGATCAAAGCCTGGATCAAAAAACAAAATATCCACTTTATACAAAACATTATAACACCAAACCAAACATAATCATGGATGAATGTGTATGTATGTATGTAGGTATACATGTGTTTATTTATATGTGTGTATGCATGCATATAGGTGTATTTATGTATTTATGTGTATACATGGGTGTATATATATATGTGCATATAAATAAATATTTTTTTCGTTTTTCTTTAAATAACCATGTACAATAACCATTAAAAAAAATTAAAATCCCAACTTACACTTATATAAGAAAATTTAACCAATACACATAAATACATGTACCATTTAATCATAACCACGTAAACACCTCAGCACAGGTTCTCCCAGTGAGGTGTTCACGAAACATATAACACTACCCACCACAGTGTCACCTACTCAAACCTACCTTACACCCAGCATAAAACACCATATTAACAACAGTTCTAAATTTATGTATTATATACAAATGTAAATATTTGGTAGACACTGTAATGTATGTATAGAAATAAATAAAAAAAAAATTAAAAAAAAAACGAATGGTCCTAGGCGCAAGGGGACGCAGGCCCGCAAAGTGGTCACCAAACCTAGACGTAACTCCCAGTTCCCGCAGTGTGCAGTAAATGACAGAGCGTATACTTAAACACTGCTCGGTAGCGCCGCGTGCCCGCTTATATAGAACCGCCCGCATCTCGCAAAGGCGAGAATATTCCAGGAACTTTCGAGAAGACGTCGCCAGGCTGTCTAGAAATGAAAATGCTGCGTAGGTGTATCCGACTGCTTCGATGTTCCGCGTGTCGCAACAAATTCACTATCCGTAGGTACTGAAAAAATATATATTTTTAAAATTATAGAATTCGACATACTCATAACCGAAAGTGTATTGTTTATACTAGCGCAGACCCGTGAAAAATCACGGGATGTCATAATAAATTGTAGGATTTTGTGAAGCTGCATAAAAAATATATTTTTCTTATTTTTGAGACGATCTCAAATTTACCTTTCGAGTTACCACCGTTATTGAACTCGTGATAAATAACGATATCTGACAAAAATTAAAACAAAAAAATCAATACACATTTCAAACATAGAATTAATAATTAATTCATTATTATAAAATAATTATTGCTTATATGAATAGTTCCCCACAGTCAGTTATAAATTCAAAATTTAAATTTTATTGAAATTGAACAATTTCACGCAGGAATACCTAAACAGGAATGTTTCACATTATATGACATCAAAACCACCGAATTTAGTATGTTTGAACCACTCGAGTGATTGGTTGTACATTTACCATATTATTTCAGTAATTTCATTCCTCGAAATATAAATATGGATATACAGAGTTTTCCAATAAGAGGTGTTATTTTGAATAGCCCCCTATTTCAGTAGATGTTACTTTTGAAGCTGTCATTTTTTACATTTGACAAGTAGAAACTACGACATTAATAAAAATGGAACAATACACGCTTCAACAACGCATTGAAATTATTAAAATTCACTTGAGTGAATCAAATGCAAATCATCTTGAGTGATGAGGCCCATTTCCACCTCGGTGGCTTCGTCAACAAGCAAAATTGTCTCATCTGGGGCTCGGAAAACCCAGGAGTTATTGTTGAAAAACTTCATTTTCCTCAATTTGTGACTGTTTTGTGCAGTTTATGGTCCGGCGGAGTCATTGGACCTTACTTTTTCGAAAATGAGGCTGGAGCAACAGTTACGGTGAATGGATTGCTATCGAGAGATGATTAATGATTTTTAGTTGCCGAAATTGAATGGTATTGATCTGAACAACGTTTACTTTCAACAAGACGGCGCTACATGCCACACAAGCAACGAAACCATTGATCTTTTACGATTGAATATCAAAATAACACCTCTTATTGGAAAATCCTGTATTTTAACTGTTTACTGCGGTTTAATACTAATGAATCCAACTAGATTTCACAGTTTATTCCATATTTTTAGATTGTATAAATTTGGAACTTAACAACAGTCGATAACTCAAAATTTTTTGCAAAATTACCTAAATTTGCCAAAAATTATTGAGTGGTTATTAATTTGAAATGTGTTGTTTAATGTATATACGCATCTTTAAGTATAATTCTTGAAGTGTCCTTTACTTAAAAAAAAAATTGTTACAACATTGAAATCTATATATTATTATGATATAAACTGCTACTAACCTAATATACAATACTGCCGCCAAGGGTTGAACAACAATATCCTCCTGGAGATTCTCTTGGAGGATGCTGTGTTTTTACTTATGACGGCATATTATTATTATTATTATTTTCCTGTCTTCAGTTTTAGGGCCCGTTCCTACTTCCGTTTTCAAATCGGAGGCGGGTCCCGTTTTAAAAACGGATGGCCAATGGCCCTGTTCACACTTCCGTTTTAAAAACGGATCCGTTTTAAAAACGGACCATACTCTACGAAAAAAAATAATTGTCGATTCAACAAAAACATTTGCTCATTCTTCAGTAATGGTGGGCAATGGACGACGATGAAGCTCTTGTTGTCATGTTGTACTTATTAAAAAGAAGGAAAAAAGTGAAAAGAAAATTTTGGGTACACCCAATCATAGCCGAATGATTTTCTGTAGGAATTTTCCAAGTGTTAATTGGTGAGCTGAGAAGTGATGAACTAAAGTTCTTTAATTATTTTATAATAATAATGATTGGATTATTTATATAGCGCCGTTTTCACCATGAAAAATCACCTCAAGGGCGCTTAATGGCTTAAGAGAATGTCTATCACTTCCTTTAACCATCTACTGGAATGTGTTTCAGAGAGCTTAACATATCAAAATACAAAATTGAGAAAGTGCATTTGTCCTGAAGAAAGGCTATCAATATTTTAAAGTAAGAAAACAATAAACACTCAAATATTTTTTATTATGTGTTTATTTAACTAATACGCTCTTCCGTGCATCTCATTAAAGCTTTAAAATTTAAAAAAAGTAAACTTAAAAAAATAAAAATAAAAGTTTTGATATAAAAAAGTTGTGTACACCAAGTGTTTTGTTTTTATTTAGTTAAAATAAAATATTACTATACTCTTTCTTCGATCAGTGGTATTAAAATTTCTGGATTTATTTCCTTATCCATTATTGTAGTTTTGATGTATTTACCAAAATAACCAAATACAAGCACGCAGCGTGCCTGCTTCCTTGCGACAGGGAGCGGGCGGGGAGGGGTCGGGGTTTGGCGGGGACTCTGCCGGAACGACTGGACGACAAGTGTGAACAGCTCCATACAACACTATGAGCGAGCGTGTTCCGACACGATTTGAAAACGGACGCGCTGCGTAGGCGAGCCATCCGACAAAAAATGTCGGATCCGTTTTCAAATCGTGTCGGACAAGTGTGAACAGCTCCATACATCCACTACAGCCACTAGGGCATCCGTTTTTAAAACGGGACCCGCCTCCGATTTGAAAACGGAAGTGGGAACGGGCCCTTAGGGCCCGTAATACTAGTTTCTAATACTTATCTAATACTGGTTTCTAACAAACGTGAATAATTGTATGCATTTACGAATTTACAACGTAAA